>NC_138550.1:140399310-141647919 GCF_964273705.1 Natrix helvetica
ATATTCTGGAAGGCCTGACTTGAATATATGACAAGGCTATATTTTCTGTTTTATCTATTGTGCATTGCCCAGAGTCATCTGGAGAGATGGGCATATAAGTTTGATTAATAAATAAAATAAATTTCCACATTAGTGACTTGAAGTGTCTTCTAATGTCATCAAACCATCATTAGACAAATATAATGGTAATGGGTTTAGATTGAATTAATGATGGGTACAGAATACTAAAAGTTCCTGTAACCAAGTAGTGGGAGATGGTCTAATTATAGATCAAAATAAATTCAGTTTATCTAACACTGAGTTAGTAAGGCTGCCTTTCAAATTATAATTTATTATTTGGAGACACTGATAAAAGAAGATCCATTTAAAATTTATGGCAATTCTTTTGCTAGGGTAGGTGTGTATACAGTCGATAGAGGGAGCAGAAACTCTGTTACCTTTTATGCAAGCATACTTTCTAGGTATGTTCCATATGCAGCTTCTTGTTATTCTGCATGGCAATCCTCATTCAATAAATCTGAAGTCACAAAGAGGGTGTAAGAATGGATTCCTGCCAACCGCCTGCCTGTTTCACCTGTACTGCTAAGACCACAGCTATGTAGCAGAGAGCATCTTGGATTAGACTTTAGCTCTGAGCATTTCCTGTTTAAATGATCAAGTAGCTCTTAATGGAAAAGGTTCATACTTGAAACTGTAGAGTGCTACAGTGGAGTGGGTGGAAAAAGATACGCTAGATGCACCTATAGAGTTTTTTCATGTGACTTGAGTTTCTCTTAATGCTGCTATTGTCTACACCTTCATTCTCATGACGTTGGAATCAATTGGGGCTCATTCCAACATGTCCGTGTATAACCCAGAGTTTAACTTTCATGCTCCAGTTCCCCAGAAAAAGTGTACTTTCTTCTCAGAAGCCTACCACGATTCAATAATCATTTGAACATCTTGAGGCATTTTTTCCCCATTTCTTTGAGATTGGACTGCCTTAACTGTGTGTTTTAGAGAATAAGCCTCCTGGTTTCATGTACCTTCACTTCACCAAATCATGCCTGCCATGCACAGAGCAAAGCTCAGACATTCATTTGTTCATCCAGCTAGGCAAGATGATTGTGTTTACAATAAACAAATAGAATGCCGGTGTTGCCAATGCTTTTTTTTTTTTGAGTTTTCATTTTGTCAATCCCTGTGCATATGCAGATGTAAAGAAAGCGAGATCTGCAAACAATGATTGATTGGAAGGAAGAGAAAAAGAGCATATATCTCAGGCTGTGAATCTCAGGATGAGACAGAAGGAGATTTAACTAGGTGTTAGATGAAACACTCTGGCAAATATTCAAGCATAGATATAAAATGTTGAGCACAGAAAAATGCTCAAAAATATCCTCGGGGGGCTCAGACTTTTATCTCTCACTTCTGCCTTCCATCATTTTGATGGCCAATTAGAAAGTGTCTTATAAAGGGCCAACTCTTCTGCTTTCCCTTACCTCTTTTTTCTTCAAGCCCAAGGGACTGGCAAATGGCTATAAGATTCCTCGAAGAATTACCTGTCTGCCGTTTCCAACTTCCATACCACTCATTGTCATCCTGACAACTGTGCCTCAGTAAATCAACAAACCTGCAGTGTATAATGTTGCCAGCTCTTTCAAATTCTCCATGACAAGTCAGCTGCACTTGATACCTGGATATTATTGAGACTAAGTAACATTCTGCCCCTTAAGTCCAAGTCTGCGGGAAAGAATGAGGTATGTGTTTTGAGAAGAGCTGTTACATTTTTCACTGAGTGATACCTGGAATTCTCAGGCTAAAGAAATATGAGAAAATTCTTGACTAAACAGCTTGTGCTTTAAAATGGAGGTGTGAGTGAAGAACATGGTGAAATAAACCACATGATAGGAAAGTTTGCTTTGAATTTGCAGGAGTGCAAAATAATAACAACTTACACCCAGATTTATAATTGATAACCCCAAAATGGTAATTTGATTACAAGCTACTATGGCTGAAAATGAAAGTACTAGTTTGTCTAGCACATAAAGTATTTAGCTTGCATGTATGATATCCAGTTCAAATCTGAACTGAATGTCGGAAGTGTATATGGGATTAGAGGCAAAATATAGACTGTATATATTAACTCTCTTTGATTTCAAAGTAAAAGCTGGATATACCATGATCAGTCCTATCCTCTCCCTTTTGGTGTATGTCCCTCCAATTGTATGTATATAGAATCTTCTCAATCATTGTTTGAGACTCTGGCATAAATCAGTCCTTTTTGTCAAAATTCTGATCTTAAAAGCAGCCAAGTACTTGTATCGTAATAGCATTATTACATATCTTATCTTGTATCTTTCTACCATTCTTCCATATTAAGCAGACTGATGCAAATACATTGCAGAATCTTTAAAGCAATGAGATTTAACCTACAAAACTACATATGATGAAATATGAAGGACCAACTGTATTTAATATTATGGAGTTGGTAGATATTTCACTAAAAGATGATTAAAATTGTAGTAACTGAAGCTGAACTATGAATTTTGAGACAAGCCATTAGGAAAATAATATCCATTATATGGGCCGATGCTTTACAGCTCCAGACAACAGAAAAACTTGAGTTACATTCTTTCTTGCCCTTTTAATTGTTTACCTCTTAGGCTACAACTAGTGATTTATGTCTGTCATTTTCTTTTCACTTTACATTGTACTGCTTTCCCTTTCATTTCTTTTATTGGGTTTGCTCTGTTATATCCTATTTAATTTTCTAACTCTGTCTCTTACAAAGATACAACAAAATGGGGGGGGGGGGGGGTTATCTATAGTTTTTTTACAGCAGCCTTCTCCAATCTACAATAAAATTACAACAGTCTTCTTTATAGCCTGTATTCCAGATGGAACAGATTATAGTAGACCAGGACAATAGTATTGAAGAGATGAAAGAGTACTATCCCACTACACTTGTTTGCTGTCAGGGAAAAATAAACTACACAACCGTATGAAAAATTCCATAAACCAAATTCCATAATCAAATAATGGTTAAAAAACAAACTAATTACAAACAAGTTGCCCATGGCTTAAAAATGAAGTCTCTCTGTTGAGCTTCGGTCATCATTCTGTTAAAGACATTCATGGTATAGGGCCTGGTTACTTGAAGGACTGCTTTTCTCCTATAACATCTGCCTGACATATTTGCTCCTGTAGGATTGATACACTCTAGGTTACAATTAAACAGTAAAGTACACTTAAACCATTTCATCTTTTGGGATCGCAGATGTGTGCATTTTCTGTAGTGCTCTCTGCTCTCTGGAATGAAGTTCCCCCTGAGATGCAGGTGGCTCCTGCTCTGCTATTGTTTGCAAGAGCTATACAGACTTGGCTCTTCACCCAGGCGAGGAGGAATGAAATGCCTCAGTCATCCTGTAGAATAATAATAACATAATAATAATAATAGAAAACCAGAATTGGAAAGAAGGAGGTCTTCTAGTCCAACCCCCTGGTCAAGCAGAAAACCCTATACTATTTCAGACAAATGGTTGTCCAATATCTTCTTTAAAACCTCCAGTTTTGGAGCACCCATAGCCTCTGGAGGCAATCCTGTCTTCATTGTCAAATCTTTTATCTTTTTTTTAATTTTGTATTGCTTTTACAGTAAATTCTTTGAGTGTTGTTAACCACCCAGAGTCATCGATAGAGATAATAGGCAGCATACAAGTTTGACCAAATTATTATTATTGTTATTTATCTCTAGAGATGTTTGCAATCCGCTGTCCTCCACCTAAGATTCATTAAGCAGCATCTTGAAGATGCTATGTTCATTAGAAATAAATCTGATCTCTGACTTTCCATGGTATTACCTGCAACTGCAAGCCTGATCTTCTGGGTATCCACATATAGCAATAGCAATTAGACTTTACAATGCTTTACAGCCATCTCTAAGCAGTTTACAGAGTCAACATATTGCCCCCAACAATCTGGGTCCTCATTTTACCTACCTCGGAAGGATGGGAGGCTGAGTCAACCTTGAGCCTGGTGAGATTCGAACTGCCAAACTGCTGGCAGCTGGCAAGCAGCAGAAGTAGCCTGCAGTACTGTACTCTATCCACTGCTACTACTGAGTAGTAATTGGCTATACAGTACTACACCTTAAAACTTATAACTTCCTTTCCTTTGGATTCTAGATTAAAGCATACTTCCAGACGTCTGATGCAAATTAGATATTTTCATACTTTCTTTGGTTACTTTTACGCTAATAGATGTTTTTTTGCAGTTCCTCTTCTGCTTACATACAGGCTTGCTTTTTTCTTAAACTGAAATTCACTGTTTTCTGCAGATCAAATCATTGCCATTCTTTTGTCTTTTTCCTTAACTAGTTTCCTCTACCTCATCTTTATGTACATAATTTAATATGCTATTCATTTGCTTTTTCTCCTAGAGCGTTAATGAGGATACAACATATGATATGACCTAAGGCTGATTCAATCAGCATCCAACTGGTCATTTCCTCCAGGCTCAATGCTTTGCACTTCTTTATTACATTTCATTTATGAACTTCTCCCAGTTTCCAATCAACACGACAATGTTCTCAGGTCCACAGCAATTAGCATTTGTCTTACAGGATAGCTTTTCTTATTTCCTCTTTCAAACGCTTTATGCAGATCTAGTGCATTATTTAGTCTTACTTTCTTCAATGATTTAATCTGTTCAGGAGCAGGAAAAGCAATCTGCCTCATCTGGCAAGTTGTGTCACTAATGAGCAAAAAACTGATGGCTTATTTTAATGCAGAATGATGGTATCAAGATTTGCCAACTTCACAGAGGAATAATCATAACAAAAATAGCGTCAATATTATTTTTTCAATATGGGCAGGTCTAACACTATCTTGCCATTGCTGTTCTACATTACACTTTGCATTGGTGAAACTAAAAGTTTCAATCATCTGTGGAATTAAAGGATAGTAAGGTGAAGCAGCCATAATACATTTTAAGTATTATGCCTGACCTCAATACCAGGAAAGATTCTGGAAAAGATAATCAAGCTACGAATTAGCGAACACCTAGAAGCAAACAAAGTAATAGCCAAAAGCCAACATGGGTTTGTCAAAAACAGATCATGCCACACTAATCTTATTGCATTCTTTGACAAAGTGACAAAATTAGTGGACCAGAGGAATGCCGTTGATATAGTTTACTTGGACTTCAGTAAGGCATTTGATAAGGTAGACCATAACCTACTACTAGATAAAGTAGAAGAATGTGAGTTGGACAGCATCACCACCAGATGGATTCATAACTGGCTGACCAACCGCACTCAATGTGTAGTCCTCAATGGAACTGCATTTACATGGAGGGAGGTATGCAGTGGAGTACCCCAAGGCTCTGTTTTGGGCCCAGTACTCTTCAACATCTTCATCAATGATTTGGATGAGAGAATAAATGGGGAACTCATCAAATTTGCAGATGACATCAAGCTGGCAGGAATAGCCAACACTCCAGAAGATAGGCTTAAGATACAGAAGGATCTTGACAAACTTCAACATTGGGCACTATCTAATTAAATGAAATTCAATGGTGAAAAGAGTAAGGTTCTACATTTAGGCAACAAAAATGAAATGCAAAGATACAGTATGGGTGGTACCTTGCTCAACAGTAGTAACTGTGAAAGGGATCTTGGAGTCCTAGTGGACAACCATTTAAATATGAGCCAGCAGTGTGCAGCAGCTGCCAAAAAGCCAACAGAGTTCTAGGCTTCATAAACAGAGGGATAGAATCAAGATCACGTGAAGTGTTAATACCACTTTATAATGCCTTGGTAAGGACACACTTGGAATACTGCATTCAGTTTTGGTCACCACGATGTAGAAAAGATGTGGAGACTCTAAAAAGAGTGCAGAGAAGAGCAACAAAGATGATTAGGGGACTGGAGACTAAAACAGATGAAGAATGGTTGCAGGAACTGGGTATGTATAATTTAATAGAAAGAAGGACTAGGGGAGACATGATAGCAGTGTTCCAATATCTCAGGGATTGCCACAAAGAAGAGGGAGTCAAACTATTTTCCAAGGCACCTGAGGGTAGAACAAGAAGCAATGGGTGGAAACTAATCAAGGAGAGAAGCAACTTACAACTGAGGAGAAACTTCCTGACAGTTAGAACAATTAATCAATGGAACAGCTTGCCTCCAGAAGTTGTGAATGCCCCAATACTGGAAGTCTTTAAGAAGATGTTGGATAGCCATTTGTCTGGAACGGTATAGGGTTTCCTGCCTAGGCAGGGGTTGGACTAGAAGACCTCCAAGGTCCCTTCCAACTATGCTATTGTATTGTATTATCACCCAAACATTGGAAGAGTAAAATGAGTAAATAAAATTCTTTGTCCTGTCACTAGGTTGGGGACCAAATCTATTTCTTAAAATATGTAGTGTAGTGCAGTGTAGTATAGTATAGTCTTTATTGTCATTGTACAAAATAGTGTATTTTTCAGAGTATAAGACACACCCTTTTCCCTCAAAAAAGAGGCTGAAAATCTGGGTGCATCTTATACACTGAGTACAGCATTTTTGGCCTCCCGAAACCTGACCCCCTTCACCAAAATGGCCGTGCAGAGTTTGTAGAAGACTTTCAGAGTGCTCCAGGGGGCTGGGAAAGGCAGAAACGAGTGAAAAATGGCCCACTTTTGATCAATTCCCCCCCCCCAGCCCCCAGGAGTACTCTATAAGCCTCCTAAAGTCTATGCATGCAATTTTTTTGACAAAAAACAGGCCCGTTTTCTTGAAAATCGAGCTGTTTTTTGCTCATTTTGGGGGGCGGCAGCTCACCAGGAGCATTGTGCAAGCCCCCTGAAGGCTATTCATGTCTTTTTTTGGGGGGGGAAATGGGCCCGTTTTTGCGGAAAATGGGCCATTTTTGGGAGGTTTGCTGAGTGCAAAAGCTTTTTTTTTTTAAATTTACCTCTTCAAAACCTTGGTGCTCTGGTGCATCTTATACTCTGCTGTGTCTTACACTCTGAAAAATACTGTAAATACAGTGACATTGATTTTAGGCTCACTGGTGCAAAATTATAGCAGAAAAGAAAAAAGAAAGAAAAAGAAAAACTAGTCATACATTTCCTTGGAGTGCATGGAGTGATTGTGGTTGTATTTAAAAGTCTGACAGCCCAAGGATAGAAACTATTTTTAAACCTATTTGTTCGGCCGGCTATACTTTGATGTCTTCTGCCTGATGGTAGAAGTGCAAAGAGACACTGACCAGAGTGTGAATCATCTCTGAATATCTCATTACTCTGCTAAAGCAGTGACACCTGGTGATCTCATCCAGTGGTGTTAGAGGGCAACCAATGTACAAATCACTTTTCTCTTTGAATCAAATTCCAGCTAAAGGAAAACTTGTACCAATGGAAAAGATGTTACAAAGAAAACAAAAAACAAACCCAGGCAAAATCCATCCTAATCAAAACAGCCATTGTGACCACCTCAAACTGAGTGCAAGCAGATGTCTTTAGAAATGAAATGGCATATTTATTTATCTATTCATCTATTTTCAGTACCGTATTAAAACTCTGCCCAAATCCTAAGATTGTGGGGGAAGGGTTTCCATGTATCCACTATTAACCCCCGCCCCAATAATTTAGCATTATTACTATAGAGATCCTGATCTATCAGTAATCTCTGGGTTATAGAACATATACATATGATGGGAAGATACCTATGGAAAAACATCAATATCAGATTAATGCTGAAACATTGCTTTGCAGTCATTTACAAGTTTTCTTTTAAAATGTGAAAAAAACGTGTTTTTCTACTTTATTTTAAAGGTGCTTGAGAATTTCTTTTTAATTTTGGTCAAGAGATTTATTGTTAAAAGTGGCACAGAATACTACTGTGGTGCCGTTATGTTTTGTTTTATAATATATATGTTATATATATTTCGAGCAATGTGAAGCTGAGCATGTATTCTTTCAATCTGAAATACAAAATAGAAATCCGAGTGGCAATTGGTTAATAAAAAGGAGAATTTTTCTGCAGAGCACTATTACAGATCCCTTTAATCTAAATTGGTTATACGAAGTTGCAATGTCTATAAACACCTGAGAGCAAAATGGCTGCCACATTTTTATTATGTATATTTTACAGATAATTGTGTTTCCGATATTCATACATTTAAATACCTTCTTAAATTTTGATAACTTTGAAATGAAGAGATCAAAACAGGAGAAGGGGAAACAGGCCTATTGTCAGTGTAGAATGTGTTCATACAATAAGGCTGATCTGAAGATTAATTCTCTTGAGGGAACTTGGTGTATCTAAACTTAAGAAAAGATGACAGCTGGAGAATATAGTGCCACTTTTTCAATATTTGAGGAGTATCACAACGAAGAAGGTCAAGGCTTATTTATTTATAGTTCCAGAATGCAGCACATGTAATAAAGGGTTTAAGGAAAAAGAAGGCATATTCTTAAAAGTTTAAGAAATGCTCTGACAGAGCTGTTATAAACTAGACTGGAAGTTGTTCATTTCCTTCATTGGATGTATTCAAGTGGAAATTGGATTGCCATTGGTCAGGAATGTTTTACATTTAATTCCTGCACTAAATGGTTTTTTATTTTATTTTTGGGTATTTTGATTTTGTGATGCTTCCATGATTCTTCCTTTACCATTGCATGAATTTCTAGTACCCTTGAATTAATTTTAAAAGATTAATTTCAGTGTAAACTATTTTCCCTAAATATATCTATAGAAATTGATTTATTTGATATTTACTAGCTTAGTTATCTAATTAATATAGTCTAGTGGAAAATTAATCAAAGGTCATATTTGCTTCTTAGAAAAAAAAACATATTTTCTCTCTATTTCCCCTGATGTTGATTATCAGTACAGTTGGACATGCTTTTCTCTCTATTTTTCTATATTGCCGCATGTCTAATCATCAAAGACTGACATTTAAAATAATAATAACCTCCTGAAAATTTGGCCATTTTGATTAGTTTTCATCTGAGAAAATGTGGTCCTTAACAGCCAGTATTGTCCACCAAATGTACATTTTGTGAAGGAGAATGAATTACTGTTCCTCAATTTGAGCAAAACATTTGTCAATGTTTCACACAACACTTTCATTGACAGTTAAAATGATGTTTGAATTGCACAATAGCAATTGGGTGGATCTACATTTGGCTGAGGCATGTTATGAAGAAATAATTGATGATTCTGCATTGTATTGGACAGCTGCAACCAATAGCAGCCCACAGCGATTTCTCTTGGGGTCAGTGTTGTTCAACATTTTTATGAATGACCTGGATAATGGCACTGATATGTTTCTTATCAAAATTGAGGATAACATACATTTGGGACAATATGTAATACAGACAATACTGAGTATGACAAAATGAGATTACTAATCTGTGCAGGCTGGAATCGTAGCTGAAAGGGAACAAGATGTCTTTAACATAGAGAAATGTCAACATCAACATCATCATAGCATTTTTCTCTCAGGTCAAGGGTCCAAAATGTAAGTTACTACATAATATAAGTTAGGGAGAAATGATATAGATACAAGATAGGAAGAGGTTATGCCTTCAAAGCATTACATTAGAGAAGGACTTAGGTTGATCATTAATATCAACTGAATATGAAACATCAATGTTACTCTAGCTCTAGACTGCCTTCAAAAAAGAATTGTATCAAAGGCATTTTAAGCTTTGCTCTGCATTGGTGAAGCCACACCTGGAGTACTGATCAACAGATTTCCAGAAAAAGGGCAAAAAGGGGAAATTCCCTATGACAAGGTTCTTCAAATTGTAAGGAGATGTGAAGAATCTTTTAGCTGTATATTGCTACAGTAAATCTAACTTTCCCAAAGATCCTTTGTATGGTTTCCATTGTTCAGTGGTGTTTATTTTAGTGCTTTAAGTTTCAGGAGAGGAATTTATATTAAGTTATATTAAAGGGAGGCATAATAAGAAAAAAAAGTTTAAGAACCTATGAGTTTTGACTGAAAGAACTAGAAATGTTCATTTTTTGAGGAGATGCATTGTAAGTGTTCAGACACAAGGATGGGTGCCATAAGAAAGATGATTAAGAATTATTTTTTTAACTGCCATAGAAACTAAGACCAGAAATACTAGATTGAAGCTATATAGATTTCATTTAAATGTAAGGATATATTTCCTTATTGTAAAATCCATACATTTAAATCATAAAAAGCAGGTGCAC
Source organism: Natrix helvetica (assembly GCF_964273705.1). Lineage (NCBI taxonomy): Eukaryota > Metazoa > Chordata > Lepidosauria > Squamata > Natricidae > Natrix > Natrix helvetica. The sequence goes on from NC_138550.1 coordinate 140,409,503, forward strand.
AATACAATGCATCTACATATACAATACTATACAGCTTCACAAAGTCTTCCTGTACAGTTCTGGCTAATTCCTTGTAACAGAACAAAGATACCACAGCTTAGTGGACAGGCTATTCGTCCTTTAATTCTAATTCAAAGCCATTTTGTTGATTGTAGTGAAGCATCACTACTATTTTTGTATTTTGTCTTGAAACTTTGCTTTGCTATTAATTTTTTTCCATAGCAACTTCGGAGAAGATGCATTGCTCAAAGCTACATCTACTAAAATCTTTTTCTCTTTGAAATAATTTCTAAGGAAAAAAAAAACACAAATACATTTCTTCCATTAAATTAAATGAAAGTTAATAGGAAACAGCATGGGGGGATTTAACTGTCTTGCACAATTCTATATAGCATCCTTAGAGGTGGTCATGAAATAGAATTCATAATCTTCTGAGGCATTTTATAATTAAATAAGGGTGGGTGGGGTAGATGGATAGGTGGGTGAAATTAATGAATGGTATAGTGAATTCCAGTCTTTGCATCCAGAATCTGTTGATTCAAGTTCTTCTCCCAGGAATAAGATAGAACAAACAACAATTAAAAAAAAATTCTCTTCTCCAACGTGCACATAAACAGCTCTTGTTAACTTCTTTTCTAATGGAGTTGATAATTTGGCAAATGATATTTAATCAGAATTAGTCTATAGTATCTATACACATATTTAGCTCTCATGAAATTTAAGGATTGAACAGGCATTTTCTTCATACACAGAAATCCAATAAAAGTTTCCAGATTGTGCAGAGATGAACATATTGAATTTGAAAATAAAGGATAAAAAGGAATTGGTGCACTTCAAGACATGGGAAAGATTTAAGATTGGTTAGAGAAAGACATACGGAAAAGAAAGTAAGGGGAAGATATGGGACCCAGACAATGCTCCATTAATTAGAAATCGGCGGGAAGGGGGGGAATAGAAAAGAAAATAATAGCATAGAAGTTATATATTCAAAAGTAAGCTACAAAGGGGAAAAACATAATCAGGATAAATTTGAGAAAGAAAAGGAACAAGAAATACTACCCCAAGAAAATAAAAACTAAGACCTGGAAGAGACACCTATAACAATAGAAAAAGGAAGGAAGAGAGGGGGAGAGGAGAGGAAGATAAGGGAAGGAAGATAGAGGTAAGTAGATGAATACTGCAGGGAGGGAGAGAGAAGGACAGAGAATGTAGGAAGGGGAAGAGGAAGAGAGGAGTAGGAGAGAGGTAAGGGAAGAAAGAAGGAAAAGGAGAGGAGCAAGGAAGGTAGAAAGAAAGTGGAAAAGGGAGGGAGGGAGAAAAGAAAGGGAAAATAAGGTGGTGTCAAAACAGGCAAGGGATAGTAAATAAAGCAACCCAAACAATATGTTATGAGCCTGTAAATGGAATGACAAATGCATAAGAATGACGAATGTAAAAAAGAAGAATAACTATGTGAATGTATACTTATAATTGTATATAAGAGAACAAAAAATAAAAACCTTTTCTGAAAAAAAGGTGTCTTAGTCCTACCTGATTGCTCTGCAAAATATATGAACTGAATAGCTTCTAAATAAATCTGCTTCTTGAATGACCTCTATAAATATATTTTAAACCACTAAGAAGAAATTATGTAATGTGGATCTATGACTGTTCTAAGAAACAGTACATCCACTTTTCCCCTCTACATAAGTTTAAGATTGTACAATGTTTGCTTGCCCAGTTAGCTGCCATTTACTTATGTAACACTCTGACCGTTTCTATACAATTACTTTCAGCATAATACTGAAGGTACAATTACTTTCAGCATACTACTTCCCACTATTCTTGGAAAATGTTCAGATGTCAGATTCTTAGGTGGTGGGACTTAATTAGGGGCAGCACGTTCTCCTGAAACTATAATTTGACGTAATGGTTTAGGTGAAAATAATTTATTCCTACTGCAGATAATATCTCAGTTTCTTTGTTAATGCGCCTTTATTCTTCCCCTGTTACCTTCCTCATTAGCTCAGAAAAAATATAGACTTCTTCCACTGCTTCATCCAATTAAAAAGTTGCCATCCAAACAGAGTACCATGACTAGAAGATGTAGACCATAATTCATCTAGTTCTCTGTATGCCCTTTCTTAAAGATCATAATCTTTTCCAGTAATTTCTTCAAGAAGTAATAGTTTTCTTGCATCTTGAATGCTGAATCCATTAATTGTAATTCTTATCCCATACTCTGGAGGAATGTAAAGCAATCATGTTTGTGACAAATGCTTAAATATTTGAAGATAACTTTTGAATCATCTTTAGCTATCTCTTATCCATGCTGCACAAACCCAATATTTCTATGTAATAACTACTGTTTACACACTTTGCATTTTATTGTGCTTAAGTTCTGTGTTTTCAATTCAATGTGTCAAACATGGCTAAGTTATTATTTAGTATTAAATTTCATGCACTTAGCCCATGAAAGCTTATAATAAATGGATTGTTTAAGAAACTGGTATTTTAAATGATATGAATTATTATGGTATTTTAAGCATAGACTTTAAAACTTAAATCTTATAAACATTATAATATGTTGAGCCATGAGCCTTGGAGGAACAGTGGTTAGAGTGCAGTACTGCAGGCTACTTCTGCTGATCACCCGCTTCCAGCAGTTTGGCAGATCGAATCTCACCAGGCTCAAGGTTGACTCATCCTTTCATCCTTCTGAGGTCAGTAAAATGAGGATCCAGATTGTTGGGACACTATGCCAACTCTGTAAACCGCCTAGAGCAGGCTGTAAAGCACTATGAAGTGGTATATAAGTCTAAGTGCCATTGTTATTGCTATAATATAAATAGAAATAGTGTATTATATGTCTATGTGTATAATATACACATACATAAACATAGATAAATGATATTTGATGATATGATGTGATGCTATTTCTATGCACATTGTAATATTTACAATATTAAATTTTAATTTTTTAAAATACATTTAAACTATGATTAAAATACACTTTCTATGTAATTTCCCCCCTAGACTAAAGGAATAGTCTGCAAAGTTTTGGTATATCCCTGGAAAAAAATGATATACCACCTTCAATACTGGAGTTCAAAGTGACATATAGTACATGGCATGCCATTTTTTCTCCACAGAAATGATTCTATAAATGAAGGCAAAATGATCCTATGAAATAGGTTTTGCTGAGAGAGAGGCCTGGCCAAAATACACCTATAAAATAAGGTTTTATGGCCAAGGATGGACTGAAACATCTTAGTTACTATATTAAGTATTTGTCTTCATATCAGAAGATCACCTCTACCTGAAATGGGACAACTTGCTGCAGCTGAGTCTCTGCCATTGGCTTGCCCTGGCTAGGTTGCCCCCACTGGATCACCATGGAACAACTTATCTCATGCAACTTGCCGCAGGACAACTCACCATGGAAGAATGCTGGAGGCAAGAGGAACCCGCTCCTCCTCCTTTCTTCCCTCCTTTCTCTCTCCCTCCCCTTGATCCAGCTTACTCACCACACACACACACACACACCAATACATCTTGAACTCTGTGGCAGAAACTCCTAAGCATCCAAAAGTATGTGACTCTTTCCCAAGTGATCTTTTTTCTGGTTGGGGGGAAGTTCCTCTTTTCCCCTTCACTTTTTCTTCACTGATTTTTTTTTCCTGAGGAGGAGAAGGAAGAGATTCCCTTTGCCCACTGGATTCTCCCATTACATTACATTAGAATAACTAACTAACAGGAATTGTCCTAGGGCAAGTTGACTGGGACAAGATGTCCCACAGTGAGTTGACCAGGATGAGGTGGTCAAGGTGAGTTGTCCTAGACCCACCTCTACAATCAAACTTTCTCAATATAAATATATAGCTAGATGTCTATTGTTCTGCAGGTTGTGGGCAAGGCATGGGCAAGAGAGAGTAGACTGGAGTCCAGAAGATCCAATTCTACACATTCCTCCAAGAGGATTCAGAACTAATTCTTAGGTTTATGTCAAACCTACCATGAGAATAAGTGGACAAAAAAGAAAAGAAAAGCAACATATTATAAGAAATATTCAAGAGCCTAAGTCTGCCTTTTAGTATGACACTAGAATCTAGAATAATCTCTATCCTCATATGTGGATCATAGAAGGAATATTTGACTAGATGACATTTGTTTTTCCTCACTAATACTAATCCTGCTTCCCTTTGTTCTTTCCAGCAAACATATGAAATATATTTATGCCACGGAGTGAATAGTAAGAGAAGTATATGCATTTGCTTCGGCATATATATAGCAATAGCCACAGCAATTACTTACATAACTGCTTTACAGTGCTTTACAGCCTGTTCTAAGATCTAAGTGGTTTACGGAGTCAGCATATTGCCCCCAACAATCTGGCTCCTCATTTTACCCACCTCGGAAGGATGGAAGGCTGAGTTAATCTTGAGCCTGTTGAGATTCGATCTGCCAAATTGCATGCAGCCAACAGGCAGCAGAAACAGCCTGCAGTACTGCACTCTAACCACTGCACCATCACATCTCATATATATCTAGTTCTTAAAGCAGTGTTTCTCAACCTTAGCAATTTGAAAGTGTGCAGATTTCAGCTTCCAGACTTCCTTCCAAAATAACAGTTCACATGTTGGAATGAAACCACTGAAAGATCAATTCCAGCAGCTTTTATTTTGATTCAATGAAGAGGAAGATAAAGGATAAATTCAAAAATGCATCCTTTACAAAATTCTATTAAATTACAGTCTTTCTTTAAATGCAGACAATTTGAACAGGAAAAAGTGTAGTCTATTAGAGAACAAGGTTAGGAACCTCAAACAAATGCATACACACATATGCTGAAATGTATTTTTAACTAATAGCCCAGAGGAAAATTCTCTCACTATGAACCGAGTACTGAGAAGACATGTAATAACATATTCAAAACACAAGAAATGTCAAAACAAAGTAAATTACAAAAGAAGCTAAAACCAAGAGTCCAGAACCTCTGTAAAAATCCTGTCAGGAAAACCATAGAAAAAGAAAAAGAACTTCTGAAGCCACTTTGCAGCTCAATAGAATGTATTCATGATGATATTTATTTATTATTTTGATTTATCGAACATTTTTGTTCCTACGGCCCCTCAAGCTGACCCTGGGAGACTTATAAGTTAATTTTGAAAAGCTATTTTAAAAGGACATGCTGAGTAGATGAGCACTGGAGAAATGCTTCATAAATGCCTTTCAAAAGTACCTAATATCCACAGTCTGATTCGAACTCATGAAAGCTACACAACTCTACAAAACATTGTAGTCAATACAAAATTAAATACATGGAAATGTGGCAAAATTATTAAAGAGTAAGATATACTGAACTTAATGACTCTTCTCTGCAGAGTAGTATCTATATAGGATTGAGGTGAGATTCTTCTAGCCCTGACATTCTTTTTTTTCATTCATTTTTTTATTGTTTTAATTAGACGGATAACACACACACAAAACACTCTTCAATACGTCTTCCAGCTAGCATGTCAATTGGTTACAATTAAATTCCGTGCATTACTACAATCGTTCTTTATACTTCATTCAAATTGAATTGTGCATTTTTAAATCAAAGAATATACCAACATTCTCCTTTAACTGCATTTGTTTGAAAGTACTTTTATCCAGAATCATTCGTATTTATATTATCCAATGAATAAACATTTTAACACCGACAACAATCTATAAGAGCTACCACATTCTGCTTATTTATCACCTATGATTCCTATTTCTTTCCTCCATCCACCTATACCATTTATCCCATATCTGATAGAATTCTGATTCTTCTTTTCCCTGGATTTCTTTAGTTAGTTTGTCCATTTCGGCACAGTCCATCACCTTTCTTGTTATTTCCTCTTCACTTGGAGTTAGCTTGTTTTTCCATTTCTGGGCATAGGCAATCCTTGCCGCCGTTATTATATGCAATATTAAGTACTGGGTTTCTTTTTTGTATTTTGTAGGCAGTAATCCTAATAAGAAAATTTCCGGTTTCCATTCTATTTTAACTCCCGTTATTGCCTCCAGCCACTTTTGGATCTTTTTCCAAAACTTTTTAGCCTCTTCACAGGTCCACCATAGGTGGTAGTATGTTCCGTGTATCGATTCGCATTTCCAACATTTTGGGGATGTATTTGACGATATTTTAGCTAACCTTGTTGGTGCTAGGTGCCATCTATAAAACATTTTATACTGGTTTTCCTTATATGTTACCGAGAATGTCATTTTTCAGTTTGTTCCCCAAAATTTTTCCCATTTGTCTAATTCAATATTGTGTCCAAAGTTCTGTGCCCATTTTATCATTTGTTCTTTCACAATTTCCTCTTCCATTTTGTATTTCAGGAGAAATTTATATATTCTCCCTATCAATTTTCTATCTGGGCTTTGGATGATTTTATCCAATTCGTGTGATTCTGTTTCAATGTCATATAATTTGGTATCATTATTGTATTTAGTTTTGATTTGCAGGTAGGTTAACCAGTCCACTTTCATGTTCTGTTCTGCCAATTCTTCAATTGTTTTTAAGTTTCCCTGTCTATCACCTGACATTCTTTTATTATGATTCTACTACATTCTTCATAGTCTTTAAACTTGCCATTATCCCATCCTTCCTTGAACACATATAATTGTAATAAAACAAATAAACAATAGGCTCTTATCCAAGTATCTAGTGCTACTCTTATCACTACAGTTTAGAATTATACTGGTATCAATGGTGCTTGTTTAATTTATGTTTTACCAAATCTCTTACAATATTTTTATTTATTCTATGACAATGTTACTCATTAATAATTTGTGCATTGGATACTTAACATGCAAAAACATATCTGTATACATCTGTGGGTGCATGTGTGTATATATGTATATTAATGTAGATCCAATTTTAACTCATTGAATTGTGTTTGTACCTTATATATATGGCATTAACTCTTAGAAAAGAAATACAGAATTCAAAGTTACTGTAACAAGTGGAATATTTTCATGCCTCTCTAACTGGGCAAATCATTTAAGACATGGGGAGATTCCATTACAATGCTATTTAGAAAAAAATAATCTATTTTTAATAGGTTTCACTCAATTTCATGCAACTGAATTTCTTTTTGAAATTTATTTATAAAGGAGAAGAGAAGTTGATGAGCATTTTCTGAGTGGAGAATAGTACAGGAGGGTATGTGAAGTTTCTGCTTTGCATAATAATTTCTCCAGACTTTGTCCCCGCTTTCCTCCACTTCAAGTAGTTTTAGATGAAGATATTAAGGAGAAACTTTTCCCACTGGTATTTTTTCAAAATGGGAAATGTAGGCAAGCAGAAAACCTTTAGAGTGATAGAGAATGATATAACAAAGTGAAACCCTGCAAAAACATCTGTCACTCTCTCTGCTACTCCAATAATAAAGTAAGTTCAACTGCACCACAAAGGATATTTGAAAGAAATTTTCAAATGCCCTGAGAATAAAGGAATAAAACAGACACTTCTTTCATGGGAAAAGACAACTTCTTGAGAACTGCAAGTGCTATCTATTTCAAGTACTATCTATTATAGCCAGCCTGGGATTAGCAAAGCAGATAGGGGTGACTAGAAGAAGAAAAACTGTAAAAGAACTATAGATCCAATTTCAATTGGGATCTTCCTGTGTCATGTTTCTTTTATGCCATTATCACTATTGGATTCCTGATTTGTTCATACAAATGTCCCATTTATTCTCAGATTCCATGCATGAAAAACAGAATCTATTAAATCCTTCAGGAAAATATCTCCCAAGGCCCAAAGACTGGCAATGTGGGAATGTCTATGGAGATTCTCAGTCATCCAGGTCATAGTTTTACAAAGGTGATTTTTCAAAAGGCAACTGGACTTCGTTTGAAGATGTTTCACTTCTCATCCAAGAAGCTTCTTAAGAACTGGTGCTTTTCAAAGGTGCTTTTTCAAAAGTCCAGTTGTCTTATGAAAAAAGCATCTTTGGGACAATGGCAATGCTGGTGAAGGTAAAGGAATCATCTTCATATCATGCTTGCAGAATCTCCTTTACAGAACCATCTATTTTGTCAGTATTGGCGGGGAGGGAATGTTACATTATATACTGTACAGTAGATCTTTTAGTTTCAACCAGCAAGAAATTTTTATGACGTTAAATTTCAATTATTATTCCATCATTTTATATAGATATACATAAACATGCACATACCCACACTACACACTACAACTACATACGCACATGCATCATGACATTTCAGTCATGCTTTTCCTCTTTCATATGAAGCAATGAGGCACCAAGTGCAGAAAAAGGGAAAGAAATAGTAAAGGAAAGAAATTAAGTCACGAAATAACAAAAGAAAAAAAAAGCATAGACAAACATAGTTTGCCTAAGCAGGAATCACTATATCTCTCTTTATCTTTTTACTCTTGCCAACCATCCTTATGTCCATAGCATCAGAACATTGTGTGTAGCTTCTAGTAAGTGGGATATAGGCAACACAGTATGTTGGATTGCAAGGTAGTCCTTAGATTAAAGATTCTGGCTTGCACAGAATAGGGTAGGTATGCTTGGGGTAAACTTGAACTTTGGTTGCCAACTAGAGAGGATGTGCCAAAACCTATCCATACTGTTCTTACCATTAGCAAGGAAAGATCCATGTAGCATGAATGCAATTCAGGCTGATGACCTAGCCTGTTTTACTAAAAGTTGTTATCATTTATTCATTATTTTATATTATCACTGGAAAGCACTATTTGGGGCTTTTCAATCATCAAAATATCTTCACTCATTTCTTAGTGCAATGGTGCATGCAAATCACCATCCCTCTAGATCAGGAGTGTCAAACTCAAGGCCTGCAGGGTGCTTAGATCTGGTCTGCGGGGCCACCCTGGAAACAGTGAAGGTGCTTCTGTTGGCCCTCCCGGGCTCCATTTTCACTGACAGAGGGCTGCAGGATGGCGACCTGGCCTTACCTACCTTGGCATGCCTACACTGGCAATACCCACATGCCAGTGGTGGGATTCAATTTTTTTTACTGCTGGTTCTCTGGGTGTGGCTTGGTGGGCGTGACATAGCTTGGTGGGTGTGGCTTGGTGGGTGTGGCAGGAGAAGGATATTGTAAAATCTCCAGTTCCTCCCCACTCTAGGAGAAGGTTACTGCAAAATCCCCATTTCCTCCTGATCAGCTGGAACTCAGGAGGCAGAGAATAGATGGGGGCCAGTCAGAAGTGGTATTTACTAGTTCTCCGAACTACTCAAATTTTCCACTATAGGTTCTCCAGAACTGGTCAGAACATGTTGAATACCATCTCTGTCACACACTCATCCCCCGAGGTCAAACACAACCCTGATGTGAGCCTCAATGAAATTGAGTTTGACACCTCTGCTCTAGATTATTGGATTGTGTTTATAGCCATATTCCAGTTACTTACAAATACATGGCATCTGTGCCAAATCCCCTTTTTCTTTATTCATTAAATCAGTAGCTGCCTTTTATATTATAGCAACATTTATGTTGTGTATAAAAATCAAAGTGGTTATAAAACCTCTCTCTTCACTAAATAAACCTTTTAAATGATAAATCACACCTTTTGCTAAAAAGGTTTGTATTCACTATTAACTTATTTGATGTCTAATTACTCTTTCAAGGGACATCATCTTAAGGTGACTGAGAAACACTATTCCTTTAGATCACACTCATGCAGAATCCACTTCTAAAATCTAATAAAAGTGATTAGATAACCCCTAAGAGTCATACCCAAGATTAAAGCTTTGATTTTTCCAATGACATAGATTTTCAGTTTTCTCTGTGTTTTTTTTTAACTATTACTTCTGTTCTGAGGTAGATAAGTATCCCTGATTAAGGTATAAAATATTAAACTCATTTGAAGAATACTATAATCCATGATTCCCCAAGTATGCAGCACTGAATTCACAGAGACATCATTGGATATTTATTCTATTCCCTGCACATATGGAAGATTAGAGTAAGAAAGACTCTTCAACGGAAAGTAGTAGCAGGATAATTGGGTTGAATGAAACATACAAGTTGCAGTTGGGGATGATATTAACCCTCTCCTCATCCATGGAAGTTTTTTTTTTGCATGGGTAAGGAAAGAAATTAATTCCATAATAAGGTAAAATTTCCCCTCACACATATGTCCTAGTCATTCCCAACTCTGGGGGGGGGGGTGCTCATTTCCATTTCAAAGCCAAAGAGCCAGCACTGTCCGAAGAAGTCTCCGTGATCATGTAGCCGACATGACTAAACACCGTAGGTGCACAGAACACTGTTACCTTCCCACCATAGGTGGTCCCTATTTTTCTACTTGCATTTTTACATGCTTTCGAACTGCTAGGTTGGCAGAAGCTGGAACAAGTAATGGGAGCTCACTCTGTTATGCGGTGCTTGGGATTTGAACTGCCAAACTGTCAACCTTTCTGATTGACAAGTTCAGCTTCTTAGCCACTGAGCCATTATGTCCCTCAATTCCATAATACCAAATTAATTAATTTGTTACCATCAGGTTGGCTTAACTTCTGATGACTGAATGGAAAAATGCTCATCATCTCTGCCCTCAACTCTTCCAAGGGCATTCTAGCCATCATATCTTTCATGCAGCTCATTTACTGACTTCTTTGTTTTTATCTTCCTTTGCTTTGTATAAACCTGCCAAATATGAGCAGGTTCTAAATGTTGAACAGCATATTATAAATGCTCATGTAGAGCCTATGTTTCTATAAGAAGAATCACTGAAACAGAATGTAGGAATGTAGAGAAGAAGTCAAGAACTAAATTAAGGTTGAATTTGAGTTGGAAAAATCCAGGCATTGACTATTTGTATTTTTGAAATTTAAATATAGTTGCCCTGGTTATTTAACTCAAAAAAGGTTCGCCATCACTGGCCTAGAGTTATAAACCATTTAGCAAACCATTGTACAAATAGGATATAAAATTCTACGCATAGACTAACTTTACAAAACTTCATTTTGCATACATAGGAACATATGCTAACTCCTTTACTATGCATTCACAACTTTTGAGTGCTAGCCATTGAATCTAAGTTCTTTTATGCATTTAATGATGCTTATTCCTGGGGGAATATGCTTAGGATTGCAATTTAGAAGGCATTTGTTTTCTCCAAGATGTATAGTGCCATATTTTGTAAAATATTCTCTTTAACAGATACTAAATATTTACTTTAATTTTTAAAGGTTATATTGTTTTTTATGTTTACTTACTGATTTGTAAGAGGTATTCAGAACGTCTCTATTCCATACCTAAACAAAAAGTTGTCAGGCATAAATTATGTAGAATGAAAATGCTGTGCTTCTTTTAAGAACAAGTCCTATTTAATCATACCTACACAAATGCACACACACACACACACACACACACACACACAAACAATTTGTTCTATGATTCTGCTATTAAACTGCAGCTAATAAGCTGCATTTCATTTTGTTTATTAATAGCTTGACACCATTTTTTAAACATTAAATTTGCTTATACCTTCAATTTTATTTTCTGCTGAAGAATCATACATACAATACAATAGCAGAGTTGGACCTTGGAGGTCTTCTAGTCCAACCTAGGCAGGAAACCCTATACCATTTCACACAAATGGCTATCCAACATCTTAAAGATTTCCAGTGTTGGGGCATTCACAACTTCTGGAGGCAAGCTGTTCCATTGATTAATTGTTCTAACTGTCAGGAAGTTTCTCCTCAGTTCTAAGTTGCTTCTCTCCTTGATTAGTTTCCACCCATTGCTTCTTGTTCTACCCTCAGGTGCCTTGGAAAATAGTTTGACTCCCTCTTCTTTGTGGCAACCCCTGAGATATTGGAACACTGCTATCATGTCTCCCCTAGTCCTTCTTTTCATTAAACTAGACATACCCAGTTCCTGCAACCGTTCTTCATATGTTTTAGTCTCCAGTCCCCTAATCATCTTTGTTGCTCTTCTCTGCACTCTTTCTAGAGTCTCCACATCTTTTCTACATCATGGTGACCAAAACTGAATGCAGTATTCCAAGTGTGGCCTTACCAAGGCATTATAAAGTGGTATTAACACGTCACATGATCTTGATTCTATCCCTCTGTTGATGCAGCCTAGAACTGTATTGACATTTTTGGCAGCTGCTGCACACTGCTGGCTCATATTTAAATGGTTGTCCACTAGGACTCCAAGATCCCTTTCACGCTTACTACTGTTGAGCAAGGTACCACCTATACTGTACCGGTGCATTTTGTTTTTGTTGCCTAAATGTAGAACTTTACCATTTTCACCATTGAATTTCATTTTGTTAGATAGTGCCCAATCAAATGGAACCAGAATCCTGTATTGCTAAAGTAGGGATTCTAGACATCATAGGTTGCAAAATGAATTCCAGTGTTGATGGACAGAAAGATCAGTCAAAACTCAACCTTGGTCTGGAATGTTACTCTCTGAACAATGGAATAGTACAGGGTAGTCCTCAACTTACAATGGCAATTGAGCCCAAATTTTCAATTGTTAGCAAGACATTTGTTAAGTGAATTTTGTCCCATTTTATGACATTTCTTGCCACAGTTGCTAAATCATTGCAGTTATGAAACTCGTAACACGGTTGTTAAGTGAATCTAGATTCCCCATTGACTTTGCTTGTCACAAGTTGATTGTGGACACTACAACTGTCATAAAGATGAGTCAGTTGCCAAGTGTCTGAATTTTGATCGTGTGACCATGGGGATGCTGCAACTATCGTAAGTGTGAAAATGGTCATAAGTTACTTTTTCAGTGCCATTGTAACTTTGAACAGTCACTGAAGAAACTGTTGTAGGTCAAGAACTACCTGTAAAAACTTGAGTATATATAAGGGAAGTCATTTTTTTTAAATTTAGTTTGTCAAACATGTACAAGATAACAGGTATAAGTATAAACATGGACATGAACAAAGGAAATGAGTACGAATAAATGTGGACAATAGGACAGGGATGGTAGGCACCCTGGTTCACTTATGCATGCCCCCTTTACACCACATTATAGCAATTCACTCAGCAAATGCTGAAGGCATGAACAATGTAAAAACCAGGTAGACCAAGAGTTTGTCCAAATAAATGTTACTTTATTTGTATACAAGAAACAAAGAGCTAACACTCCTGCTATATAGTATCATCTAATTTTTTTTTACAGCCTAGATATAGTAGCCCTAGTTCAAATGATTGAGAACTCTGAATCTACAGACATTTCAATAACTTTAAAACTCATCATGTAAGCAGTCTCAAGATAGACGATAGAGTTTAAGACCAATGGTTGATGCTGTTTCATTCCTAGTCATTTACTGCCTGAAAGCATTCCTGCCTTTGCTTTCAGAACCTCACTCAGATTTAAATAATTCTTAAGACTCAACCAACTAGACCCATGATGGCGAACCTATGGCACGCGTGCCACAGGTGGCACACAGAGTCCTTTCTGCCAGCACGCGGACCGTTGCCCCAGCTCAGTTCCACCGCACATATGTGTGCACCTCCTGCTGGCCAGTTGATATTTGGGCATGTGCAGGAGGCATGGCGCATGAAGGAGACACGCACGCATGGGGGGGGTGGCACAGTGGCCACTGCGACCCCCACCCACAAGCCATTTTTTGTCCCGAGAGGCTGCATGAAGGCTTACTAAGCCAAAACGGTGTGTGTGAGTGTCGTGCAAACATTCACGGAGGAGTATGGGGGGTGTTGTGTGTGCAGAGGGGCATGGGAGGGTTGTCACGTGTGCATTGCATTATGGGTGCAGGCGCATACATGCTGTTGCACGTTTGCTTTCGGCACATGACGAGAAAAAGTTTAGCCATCACTGAACTAGACTGTTGATTCTAACTGAAATTGTTACTTTTGAGTTGCTCTTCTTTCATCTGGTTATTGTACCTTCAAGTGAATATAATTTCAGAGAGTTTATGGAATTTCTTTCTCAGGGTCAAAATAAGTTGCTCTGTTTTCAAAGCATGCTTAAAGGGGCCAATAAAGGGATTAACAGTGGTGTAAATAACAGTAAGGGGTTATGCACACAATTAAAACATACACATCCAGGCAGTTGTGTTATGAGTTTTTCTAATACAAACTATTTATTTATTTATCAACCTAATCCCTAAAACAAACAGTTGAAAAATAATACCCGAAGCATTGCCAGTAGTCTTCTGAAATAAAGGCATATGGACTATTAGACAAATATGAAGGAATGTGGGTAATGATTTTCTGATCATATAAAGTTGGTTTATTATCCAACTATTGTTATTGCATGCTTACAGAACTATTGGTATAGCGTTTTGCCTGGATTAATGGATAACTGAGTTAAAAAGATTTTGGAAAAAAGGCTAAACCTTTGAGGAATTTTGTGTTTAAGTAATCCTGATCTTTGATTTTCCTATCCTTGAAACCTTTTCCATTGCATGAAAGGAAGGATTGATGCCTTTGTTATTAAATTAACAAGTAACAGCACAAAGAAATGTTTTAGAGTTCTTGAGATGGAACCAATAGCATAACTTTGAATTTTGTCTGTGTCAAATCCACATTTTCTCCTTGTTTGCACCACTTCCCGGAAGTTTACATTAGCCTATTAACTTCCAGCATACCTTGATTTCAAATGTAATTGATTGATCAAACATCACTTTATTAATCAACTGAATTCTGCACTTAATGAATATATTAGTGTTAAATTAAGACTACTGATTTTGTCATAATTAATGTATATGTAACCAAACCAGGAATGTAGCTTAAACCTGATACTTCCATAGTAGTGTTTATCTTTGAGAAGTCTAATTAGCTATAATGTTTGGGGAGCAAACACTGTGCAATTTGTGTTTGCTGAAAAGAATTAATGCAACATTCCTTATTCTGCTCCATTTAACCATTAGTTTTCTTACTCTGAAACTGAGATTCTCAACAATGCGGTGTATTTAGATTAGAAATGGGTAAAAATATTGTCCTCTTTTGAGAGGTAATTAAGAAGCTTAAGCCTTAAATACAACATATTATATCAACAAATCTAGCTTTTCACGCTCCAAATGTTGATTTCCCCTTCTGGGTAATTTTTTTTTCTTTCTCTAAATTTGAATCCTCCTAATTTCATATAATATTATTGGATTGAAGTTGTTCAAGTCAGCCCTGCCTGCAGAGACAAAAACAATTTTTAAGAGGCAGAGTTTATCTCAGAAACTTTGGAGTGGAACAGCTGTAAAAAGAAACTGTTTATATAACAATATAAAATCTGTTATATTGTAGTCTTTTCATTGTTGTTTTGACAGAGTTTTCTGACTCTCTTCAACTCTTAATTGCAGCACTTGCTCATAAGGAAAAATGTGGTTTAGAAACTCAAGCAACATTTTCCATTGTAAATGTCACAGGCCATCATAGCTGTGCCTTGTATTGAGTTGCACTATTGGTCCAACTAATCCAATATTACTCATTTCAAACTAGAGTTTTCCCAGCCCTATTTGGGCAAGGCAGATACAGATATGTAAATGTTGATAATTGAATTTAGAACCATCCACATGCAAAGTTTACAGTTATCTGTGTTGTAATGGTTCTCCTGTCATTCTAGGTCAGGTACTCCCTCACTGTTACAGGTAGTCCTCAACTTCCAACCACAATTTGACCCAGAACTTCCATTGCTAAGCAATGTGGTCATTAATTGAGCCATGCCCAATTTTACAACCTTTTTGACTCAAGTATTAAATGAATCCAGCCTTCCTGATTGACTTTGCTTGTCAGTTACCTCCTGGGGAGATCTCAAATTGTGATCACGTCATCCCAAGATGCCACAATCATCACAAATAATTGCCACTTGCGAAGCACCTATATTTTGGTCATGTGACTTGGAGACACGGCAATGGTCATCATTGTGAAGGTTGGTTGTAAATCACTTTTTTCAGCATCATCATAACTTTGAATGGTTATTAAACAAATTATCATAGGTTGGCAGCTATCTGTATGCTCTTATGCAATTATGTGGGGCACCTAAACTGAGAATGTCGTGAATAGTTCTGCTTGTCCTTTCTCAGACAGATATGCTACAGCTGAAAAAGTTGAATAATAAAAGATCACCATTATGTCCTGACCATCTGGATTGCTGGCTCTTCTGACTGATTCAGAAGAGGAGGAAGAGGAACTACATTAAAGGAGGAATGATAACACCTACCCCATTAAAAAAAGGTAAAAGCACGGGTAATATATATTGCCAACTTAAAATAGTTTGCTCCATATTGTTATTGGATTTATGATAATAGATACATGCAGCTAGGATAATAAGTCCTAGAGTTGGGCTATTTATAATTAGTGTGGTAGTATAACTCCCATCCATATTTGCTTTCTAAGGAATCTAGGTAGTGATCCACACCGCGGCAACTTTAAGATGTGTAGACTTCAATTCCCAGAATGGAAATTGAAGTCTACATACCTTTAATTGGTAAGGTTGAGAAACACTGGACCTAGGTTGATCTGTCTTCCCATTCTGCTTTGCTTACTATGGGAGTCCATGTTAACCTCTTGAACCACTAAAGTTTCTCTATAAGTAGATCTACGAGCCTATTTAGTTTCGCCTCACAGGGACCTACTCTTCCAGGAAGCCATCCTTGCATGTCCCAATTTGTGTAGCAACTGGCAGCCACCCTTTTCAGTAGGCATCAGGCCAATATGCCTATCACATGTTACCAACAAAGTGTGCCATAAGTCTTTTTCAGTGGCCAGCTGCAGGACCTCTTGTAGCCTGGACCACTTGGGTCTTCCATAACAAGATTGTTTCAAATATGTGTTGCCATTGAACCATTCCTGGATTGCTGCATCACTTTCCCCATTGAGCCTTTTCCTGATCTTGATGCTGATTTATTTGTACCTTATTTGTAGCTTACAACTTCTTGATAACTTCAGAAGTGCATAGCTTGAAGTTTTTAACTGGCTATTGTTTTTGTTGCTGCTGCTTATATTTAATATTAAACTTAAATTTTACAACTGTCCACTACAAAAGACTCTGTGTACCTGCTTACTTGCTTAGTTTACAACTTTATAGCTCAAAAGAAATCTTAGCAGTCCCACCATTCTATATCCTAGTCAAATGTATTAGTCAAGTAGTCACTTGCATACATACATTCATTCTTCCCCGCACTATCAGCTGGCAAAATGACCTACACCTATTCAATCTACTAAATTGACTAGACTGGTAAATAAAATTTCTTCCAGGTTGGTCCATATTTAAACAAGTCATTCTTTGCTTTTGCTTCTTCCTTGATGCCTTTGGGTCTATTTCTTAAGCTGTGGAAAGCTCTTATTGCGTTATTTGTTTTGATGAAGTGGCAATTAAATTGTTCCATCCAAGCAGCTTCTGGAGTGCAACTGCTTTGAGGCAACAAGTTTCCAAAGCACTTTGCATATGTCTGAAGTGCTTCTGACTTTTGATGGCATTTCTGGAAGTTGACCCTGTAACTTCTGCTGCATAAATGGACAGTGTTGGAGGGGGGAGGAGCTGAAGGGTGTGATGAGCTTCCTGTCACTGATATCGGCAGCCGGCCAGCAAGATTTATCACTTCATTAATCTCTTTAAGAGCCTATCTTTTGGGGTGTCAACCTGACCACTGCTTTGGGCTTCATTTACTTTCTCAGTTCTCAATCTTTCAATGCTGCCACTCACAGGCTCTAACTGTTCTCTTATGTTAATGGAATCTTTCATTTCTTGCCAAGATAACAGGAGCTCAGCTCAGTTCTTAACATTCTATATATGGACTCAAGGCAGCCTTTTACGTTTAAATTCTGCATACATTGAGCAGGATTAAGCCTCTTGACAATAAATGAATGAGAGCCAGGCATTGGCTCATACTTTTATAGCTTTAGATGGTAGGCTGCTAAAGCGGCCTACGCCGGCTTGTAGCATTGTACTTTATTGTGCCATTTTTCTTCTGCTTCCTCTCCTAACTGAGTTAGAATATTGCTACTAAGTTTTTATCCTGACACAATCAATTCCAGTTTGGTATTTTAAGAATATTGCAGATTAGGAAATTACAAAATACTACATGACTTGGAAAGGTTAGGTTTCTGGCATTCCTTCCATCCCGTGTGTAGGGTTCCTATCTGCATTGGATGATCCTAAGCATTATTTTGGTAGCACATATTGCCATACTGTACTAATTTTAGTTTCATTTGATTTCTTCACTATGCAGTCTTTGGGGTATGGATGTGTGTGCATGTGTGCATGCACAAAAACATATGCACTGTCTCGGGAGAGGCTTGGTACAACTGCTGAAATGAATTGGGATCTGCAAAAATGGATTTTGTTCACCTTTAGCCTGTTTTTTCTTCAGCCAATACACATGGCCACTCCTCGGAAATACTTCTGAAGAGCTTGACTGCATAAACGAAGCCCTCTGTCTGCTACTTGGATCACATGGATTTGGCTGTGTTTATTTATTCCTGTTGGATCAGCCATATATATAACAAACCATCTAAGTGAAGACAAGGAAATAGCAACCACAAGAGCATGAAAGCCACACACATATATTTAAACCTAAATGAGCCGCTTGCTTTCACTGCTCCGGTCCAAAGAAGGCTTTAATCTGAGTTGCCTGAACTGTCAACAATGTGACAGGTCTGTCCTCCTTCCAAAGAGAATGTGGTCTGCAGTGCTGAGTCAGCAGGACAACAAGCAGAACTTTCACGGAGGAGGTAAGAGGATGCACAGCTTGCAAGTCTGCTGACTGAGCATGAATGGAGGCTAGCGACAGCAGCAGCCAGAAGAGCATGAAAGAACCATTTGTTAAATGAGAGAAATCAACCCTGCCTCTTTTCCCTAGATTAAATAACTGGAGAAATATCACGGTGATTTCAGGCTTTTCAGAAGCTTTGACTAAACACAGAGGTTGTCTGAGGAAAATTCTTCCATTCACATTCTTCTTCTGTACATATTTAAAAGCATTCCTTATGGGCAGTATGTGGCAAAAATAAGGATCCATACCAGTGGTGGGATTCAAAAACTTTTACTACTAGTTCTGTGGGCGTGGCTTTGTGGGTGTGGCTTTGTGGGCATGGCAGGGGGAGGATACTGCAAAATCCTCACTCCCTCCCCACTCCTGGGTGAAGGTTACTGCAAAATCCCCATTCAATCCCCACCCCACTAACCTGCTTTCCAGTTCCATTCTCCTGATCAGGGCAACAAAAGATTGACATGGGTGGGCCAAGCCTATTTGCTGGTTCTCTGAACTATGCACAATTTCCACTACGGGTTCTCCAGAACCTGTCAGAACTGGCTGAATAACACCTCTGTTCCATAATGTATACCAAAGAATGAATAGTCTTCCCCTATTTTGGAACCCTCCAAGTTGTCACTCCTGCACCCAATTTTCAGCTTAAGCCCGTATTAACAAAGGTTTTAATGTAGGACACAATAAGAGACTCTCAATTTTGTATGACAGCCTTTATTTTGTCAAACCAAATGCATTAGCCATTACAACAGACCAGATTGTCTCTGGTTAGTTTAACTCAAAAGTGGTTGTTGTTTTTCAAAAAGGCTGCTGCATATGGTAATGAAGAGTACTCATGTCTTACATCTAGACATAAACACACATGTTCGTATAGAAAACCATGGAAAACTGCAACCTATAATACTCGGCAGGAGCATTAGGAAAAAGTTATAGAGTTAACATATAATGTATGTTATAGCTTTGAAAGAAGGTATAAGTACCACCTTGATCCCTGAACTGGTAAAAATTACTTTACTAGAAAGTAGGATTTCTCTATGACGTCTGAGAAATAACAGTCCAAGAGCACATGTTTGGAACTAAGCCTGTGGCAAATAGTATATATGAGTTTGGGGCTCCTTAGAAAGATGGAAGGATTGGAGATAAGTGCTGGGAAAGAAAATAGAAATGGAAGCAAATTTCCCAGGATAAGTCATGATGAATGGCAAAGAGGCTAAAACTGAGATCCAGAGGTGAATTGAGGCTTAGGTAACAAGGCTGACATCATGAAAAATCCCTCAAATTTATAAACAAACCAGAGAACGTCTAAAAAAATCCAGAATGTAGAAAGAACCTTGGTAGAAAAGGGTGACATGTTTAATTCACACATGAGCCTTATCCTAAGAGGAAACAGCCTAATGTAGACATCAAGAAATGGCATAGACAGTTAAGATAATTTTTTGTTTGGGAGGAGCTATCACTTATTAATAGGTAAAGGTCCATATACAAAGGTAATTTGCAAGTGTGCCTTGGCTCTATTTTGCAAGGATAATGTTCAGGCTTAATCAACTTGAAAGCCCAATAGTTCATATGTCCATTATAACATTCCTATTAAATCAGATCAGAGCATTTGGGTATGAATTGGGCTCAGAGGTGGTAGAATGTGCAGTCCTATATTTGGAATAAATATCCTGTGTGTTTTAGGAGAGAAAAAAAGCACTAAATAAAGACCAAAGAGAGCTTTGGGTTGCATCTTCAAACAAAAAGTTTGATTTGGCTGATACACAAGCAAGTTCTAAATGCAGGTTTTGTAGGAACTTACAGACAGATTGGTCATGGGATCAGCTACCAAGCCATTGCAATCCACAAATCGATTCAATATGGAAACTTTTCTGCAGATAGAAGGGGAATCTTGATTAGTGGAAGCCTTTGAGGATTTTGATGCTATGCAGTGTTATTCTAATCCAGGATGGGACTACTTTGGTACTAAAAATAGTACAGTAATGTCAATGGGAGGGAGCACAGGAAGATTAGATAGCACGATGATGCAAGCCTTTTCTACACGAGTTGTGATATATTACGTATGCACTAATGTAGCAAAGTTGGTGGCAAGATTATGTAATGTTGTTGTTTTTTCATTTTGCCAAAAGCAACAGAAGTTCCAACATTCAAAACTTATTGGGCTACAAATAGTATGATTGCCAGGTTGGTTGGAGTTCTTCATATCTGAACTACATATAAAAGTAGATATATGTAGTAAAACTTTTATTTTAGAAATAAAAATGGTCATTAGTTCAGTCCCAGATATTTGAGCTATCCGCATCCTTCTCTATTGTATTTTCAAATAACTATAAAAACATGGCATTTTAGAAAGGCATTTAGAAACTCTTGAAAATGCTGCTCAAATGGAGACAGATATGTTTATGTTATTGCATTTTTGTGATAAAATACATTTTATTTGTAAGCCACTCAGAGTCTTAGGAATTGGAATAACATTTAAGCTGTTATTATTATGATTCATCACATAGTCAACCAGATGTTTAGACTAGATTTGGTATTTTTGTCTATCTACTGACCCCTTCTCAAGGACCTGGGATATGCAGATGATATTGTTGAATGGTGCTAAAGGTATTTTTGCAGGAAGTAAGCTCTTCCAAATAAAGCTGCCTTTTGCAAATGACTGATGGGGACTTTGTCAATGCCAATGGTATTCTAGTAGAACTCCAGTTGTTTTGAGATTGCACCCAAGGTGCCTATTACTGTTGATACGATCTTTGCTTATTTTGCCACAATGTTCTATTTGTAAGTCTTTATACTTTATGATTTTGTCAAGTTCTTTCTCTTGTCTTCTGCTAGCTCTGTGTTTATTATTGACAGTTAAGTCTGGGATATTATGTGGCAGGTGTCTGTTTGAATTCTAAAGTCCCAGAACAATTTAGTTTCTTCATTTTCTATTACTTTTTTCTATTTTATGGGTCTTGCTGGCAGGCAAATGGTATTTCTTGTGGATTCCTCAATGCATCATTGTTTTTACATTGTCATATTGTCACTTTTAGTCAGTCTATGTGATCCTCTTGCATCAGCTAACTAGGTGATTCAGTTATTTTATTATTATTGATCTATTGATTACTATATAATGATTCATAAATTAATTACTGTTATCTCTTGTATGTTTATCCAAATTGCACTTTGCTGGCTAATATTATTGATTAGTTTGAGATCTCTATACTTTATAGTTGGTGGCAATAGATGATTCATAATGTGAATCTAAAGTGGTGATGGTTATTCAATTATCACAGAGACTAGCTAATTTATCTAACAGTTGGAGACCATTCTATTCATATTATTTTATTTCAAATTGGATCTCATTCCTTTGCCTATTTCTATGATCTCTTTTGTTTAGAGAAATACCTCAATTTTCAAATCATTCTTGTGTTATAACAACTAGAAGGTAGTTTCATATTCTCCAATTTCAAATATTCTACTATTATTGAAAACTCCAGCCTAATTACCTTTCCACATGCCTTATAACAAAAGATAGTGACTTTTTGCCAAGGAGAGGCAAAATGGAGAGATTTTCCAGTCAGATTGTAGCACTAGCTTGTTCACTGTTTATTTTTTCTGGCGTAGCGCCTTTGTTCCTCCAGCTCAAAATAAATGTTAATTTAATAATACAAGATAGAGTTAAATGCTGGAAAAGTCATCCAGCCCCATTAGGGCTTTTGCACAGTTTTAAACTTTCTCAGAGAGAAATCCCTTTAGTCACAGAAGGAAATGATTTTTGGAATCTCCCTTGGTCCGCTTGAAGCATTAAATCTTCACAAAATTTAACATCCTGCAAAAGCCATTTTATAAGCCCTATGATAACACTTTATGCAATGACTGGGCTTTCTTTCCCCCCTGTCCCAATAGCCTGCAAAGGATGGCACTTGTTCTCAAAAAAAGTTTTTTAAAAAACACTGAATACTCACAAATGCAACATCTCTCAGTTGAAACCATCCAATATTTAATTGTAGTCATGCAATTATAGTCAGTTATTAATTATAAGATTTTATACACAAAACATCATTTTAACCCAAATGCTGTATTAGGTGTGACTTATTGGATATTTGTCTATCTAGCTATGATCTAGCTATCTAGTTATCAAACTTGTTATGCTTGCATTAGTGTCCTCCTATGAGATCTTCATTGATTTTCTTCTCAACCTCATTTGATTTCCAGCCAGGAAAGAACTGGAAATATATCCTTCTCCTGTGTATTTAACATTCCCAGTTTACTTTATGTCATTATCGTCTCCATTTTTTTTCTGTTTTTCAGTATTTTATTATAAGCTAGCTGCAATTGTAGGAGATTTCTCTGCTTTCCAACATATGTTGCACAGACAAAAGCAATTATGAGAATGTTGTTTTCCCAAGGGCTATGGTTATCTCCAGCAGGCCTTGAGAAACTATGTTTCCCAAGATGTTGAGAGCAAGAGGAGCTGGAGATCTGCTATTTCCATTACCATTACATTTGCACTGATGAGCCAGCTAAGTGGGTGGCTTATGGGATGTATTGAAAGAGGATGACTTTGGTGACTGAGGAAAGAGATTAGACAAGATTAGATTAAATGAGGGAATAATCTATGTATTCTAGGAATATTTGGCTAAGAATTAATCTAAATATTTTCAGTTTTTAGAAAATAAAACCAATTAATATAATTGGACAACCATTTGTATGAAATTGTACAGGGTTTCCTGCTTAAGGAGTGGGTTGGAGTTGAAGACTTCCAAGGTCCCTTCCAACTCTGTTATCCTTTCCTATCCATAACTGTTATTTGGATTGCCCCCAGTCACTATTTTAGTGAAAAGTTGAAAAGTACATAGATTTACTACACACATACATACATACATACATACATACATACATACATACATACATACATACATACATACTATTCATATTATCCTCCTTTTAAAGCTTCCCTGGTACATATTATTCACATTAAAAGATATATGTAATCACTGGGTAGCTGCAATGGCCATATCACTTCCACTCTTTCAGTCACAAAGTTTCTGAACAGTATCAATGCATTAGGCACAGAAATATTAATGGGTGATGACTATATGCATAACTCTTTATGTCCTTAAACATCTGTTTATACAGGTTACAGGTCTTGGAAAAGCCACATGTTATGCAGTCATTTAACAGAATAACAGAGTTGGAAGGGACCTTGAAGGTCTTTAGTCCAACCCACTACTTAGGCAGGAAACTTTATACCATTTCAGATAAATGGTTGTCCAATCTCTTCTTAAAAATCTCCATTGTTGGAGCACCCACAACTTCTGATCAATTGTTCTAGCTGTCACAAAATTTCTTGTTAGTTCTAAGTTGCTTCTCTCCTTGATTAGTTTCCATCTGTTGTTTCTTGTTCGTTTTCAGGTGATTGGGAGAATAGGTTGATCCCCACTTCTTTGTGGCAGCCCCTTAGACATTGGAACACTTCTATCATGTCACCCCTAGTCCTTCTTTTCATTTACACCAAATGTCTGAAGAAATAGGAGCTGCTAAGAGTTGAATATCCTTGGGGATAGGAAAAATAGAAAACATCCATTTCTCCTTTCATACATCTTTTTCAAGGGCATTCTGTCTCAGTGAACTCTGTTCATCTAATTTTGTAAAAGATTGCTATTCCTAAGCATTGATTTCAAAGGTCATTAGACAAATAAATGAAATACTTGAACTTTTCATGGTAAACCACCAACCTATCTCCTCCTGCCCTCTGGACAAATCATAGGAAGCAATAGGTAGCACTGCACCAGTTCAAAATTCAAAGCCAAGTTTTTCTAACTTGTTATATTTCAGTTACACTATGGCAAACCTATTAAAAGTTTTGAGTCTACAAAAGTAAAAAGAGTGAAATGTGTTACTTACTTTTGCTTTACTCACATTTACAGTTGTCCCAGAGCTGTCTTTGTCCTAGGGCTAGCAAGCCATTTTCATAACATTAGTATGCATTTGCAGCAGGATTCAAACAGAACTGCTTAGTTGCAGGTACTATATATGATAAGTTAATTTGGTGCAATCATTTACTACAAAAACTAATTATATACCCTAGATCATTCTAAATTTTCTTTGAGGCAATATAATAAATTGTGGCAAAACCTAGTCAAACCATATGGTGAGTATTGTCTTTGTATGGTTCACCAGGTGTGCATTTTTCAGAAATATTTCCACCTGGGGATTCTTAATGCAATTTACTTAATGCAGTTACTTGTCATGTAACAAGCACTCCTTAATTTCCCGCATTTTGTTGTTTTTCCAAAACTGCAAAAGCTGGAAGATTGTCAGGATTTGTGGGTCCTCTTAAATTTGGGTAGATCAAATCATGAGCTCAACGCCTACTGCACAGTCTCTCTTTAAATTTACTTACAAAATAGGTGATGTCCCCATAGATGGAACTTTGACTGCTTCTATCTCTTGAATAATTCTTTGAATTATAACTGGACAGCAGATATTTCTTTCTGAAGAGTTTATATTCCTCATACTTGGTAGAACATCTGGCATATGTTCATGCCTCCTGCAAGCACTTAGCTGATACACAGGTTCTACTAGTTTAAGAAAGAAGGATCAGTAGAAACTCTTCAGAAGTAATTCCAGAGCAGAAAATCTGCATTTTCCATCAACCAAATATTAAAAGTACTCTCCAGTGAAAGCTTTTAAGACCTTTATGCATCCTAATTTTGATTAGACTGAAGAGCATATATCTTTCTTCAAAATCATATGCAACCGCTTATTACTACTATGTGTGAATTGCAGATATTCTTGATGAACCATACAGACTTCCAAATTTAGCTTTGAAGGGTAGAATGCAGATTTTAAACAAATTGAGAACCTGGCCACCAGCAACAGGATAAATGAAAGATTAAAAGTGGAGCTTAAAACTAATTTTCTTCTTCTGAATTACAGTACAATTTTTCCCATCTGTCTCTTTTATATGGCATGCATAGCTTTTAGGAGGCTCATATACACTTTTAACTCCAGAGAAGATAATTAATTTGTCCAGTGATACTTGTGAAATTTGTAAAGATACAAATTGTTCTAGGAATTATAGCAATTCTGCTCATCATTCTGAAGCATGTTTACTCTACAATTCCAGGCTCCCACTTGATGGTGAAGATAATTATTGCGATGGTGCTGATGCTGTGGGTGGGTAAACATTTTATCTTTGACTGACTTTCTGAATGTAAAGTAGCATATTCTCTATAGGAAATGGGTTCTATAGAAAATATTTTTGGATGTCTCATATTTCAGTGCTTTCTTTTCAAAGTGATTATAAAGTTGTAACAAATCTACCCTATTTTTCGGAGTATAAGATGCACCTCCCCCCCCCCAAAGAGGATGAAAATCTGGGTGCATTTTATACACTGAATACAAGATTTTTGGCCTCCGCCCCTTTGCAAAAATGACCGTGTATAGCCTTCAGGAATCTTCCAAAGTGCTCCCGGGGGGCTGGGGAGGGAAAAACTGGCTTTTTTTGCTCTCATCAGCCCCCAGGAGCACTCTATAAGCCTAAAAGCTATGCATGTCATTTAATACAATACAATACAATACAATAGCAGAGTTGGAAGGGACCTTGTAGGTCTTCTAGTCCAACCCCCTGCCTAGGCAGGAAACCCTATACCATTTCAGACAAATAGCTATCCAACATCTTCTTAAAGACTTCCAGTGTTGGGGCATTCACAACTTCTGGAGGCAAGCTGTTCCACTGATTAATTGTTCTAAATTTCAGGAAATTTCCCCTCAGTTCTAAGTTGCTTCTCTACTTGATTAGTCTCCACCCATTGCTTCTTGTTCTACCCTCAGGTGCCTTGGAGAATAGTTTGACTCCCTCTTCTTTGTGGCAACCCCTGAGATATTGGAACACTGCTATCATGTCTCCTCTAGTCCTTCTTTCTCTTAAACAGAAGCCTCCAGGATCACTCTACAAGCCTTCTAAAGGCTATGCATGCCCTTTTTAAAACAAAAAACGGGCCTATTTTCACAAAAAATGGGCTGGTTTTGGGAAGTCTGCAGAGTGCAAAAACTTTTTTTTATTTGCCTCTTCTAAATCTTGGTGCATCTTATACTCCAGTGCATCTTATACTTCGAAAAATACAGTATTTCAATTGAAGGTCTAATGTTGGTGCTGCTGAATTGTACATTGCCATCAGGCCTTGACATAAGCTATGAAAAACAGGCCAGGATATAATAAATACATTTCTCTCTCTCCTCTTTCAAAATACCTTAAGATTTTTTTAAACCGACTCTATTCAACACATCATACAAGGTTGTATTTTTGTTCCTTATTAGTGAAATGGGTTGAGAGAACAAGGAAAATCCCATTCCTCGTCTATATCTGAAGTACTGTATTTCTACTTTAGAAGCTCTTCAGAGTGATGAAGTGTTAAACTACTTATAGCAAAGCATGGTGAGCGAAATAAGATTCACATCAATTTAGCTTTAGTGCCAGTGGAAATGAGTCTAGAATACAAAAGCTTGAAAACTGAAAAAACAAAACTGGTCAATTCATTAAGGTGGGATCTTGGTGAACTCTTTGAAGATCTTCCAGATTGCTTAACAAGAGCTAGCTGTTTTTTTATCTGGTAAGGCTGAAAAATATATTTACTGTCACATTTTGAAATGTCTTCCTTCCTCCTTCCCTCTCAATAGTTCTATCACAGCAAGACACCTTTATGGACAGTGATTGTTGGTCTATTTAATAAATTAATAGAAATTAACAATTTAAAACTGGCTCATCCTGATTGATCTTTAATTATGCCCATCTCGAAGTCATTTTTAAGTTCTTGCTTATAGAAAATTCACTAATGTTATTATCTATGAATTTAGCAAATATGAACTTAGTAAATAAAATGCCAATATTTACTCACATGGAATACTAATTCTGTTTCTTTTTCACTTGTATAGTATATAAAATTACATGATCATTGAATGATATTAATTTTGCAGTTTAGTTTTCCAATAAAAAAGATTTTACTGTGATTGTTCTCAAAATGAATGCCCTTTTTATGGATTATTTTAAAAATCAAATTCCTTTTTTTCTCAGCACTGAACATTTAATACAAATTTGGCACGCTACATGCCCAGCTTTGTCACGTGTTCAGATTTTGGAAAACAATAAGATTCATGTTGCTTTATTGACAAGCTGGTCCAGATGTTGGAAAATGTTCTGTGTTCAATGCTGCCCCCAAGTGAATTCAGTCAAAAAGAGGAAGTGGCATCTTAACTGCAATGTTTTTTTTACAGTTGTTTCTTCCTTGATCTCTCTCTCTCTCTCTCTCTCTCTCCAATGTGACCCACTTAAATTGCAGCATCCACTCATCATCTTCTCAGCTCATTCTTCTTAGGACAGAAAAACACTGGAAAAAATGAACAGGAGGGAGACTTCAGGTAGTAGAATTTCAAGATGCATATTTTCAAGATGCAGAGAACAAAATGCTGAAGCAAATGTAGATTTAAATGTGAAATGAATCTGGACCATAGTGGCAGTTCAGGAGTAATTTGTGAAACTGTCAGCTTCTGTCATTTTTGTTCCTAATTTTTTAGAGGAAGAGGGAATGGAGGAATGTAGATCTTCAGTAGAATAATTTGCATTTTTTGTCCCTTTTGAACAGCAAAACCTCACATAATCATCAAGCATGACTGACTTTACAATAGCAAGAATTTTTCGTATGTAGCATCTGCAGATTTATAATTCATAAATTAATTATTGTTAAATTAAAGTCATGTATGGGTACAGAATGTGGCATAACATACCCCAGTGTATGTATTTCCATTCTAAGTCTCAGGATGCCTGCAATCTTTTTCAGGGAAAACAACTTTATGCAGAGCACAGAAAAGAAGTAAGAAATAGTATGCCAAAGTAATTCAAAATGCAATTTTAAAAAAGGAAAAGATTAGATAAATTGATTTGCATCAACACTATTCACTATAGTTCTGTATACTTTTCTATTCTTACACACCACTGTTACTTCTATTACATATATAAATCGGGTGTCATTTTCCCTCTCCTTTCAATATATTTATTCTTCATTCATGTACAGACAGACCTTTCTTAATTTAACAGATCATCTGGAAAAAAATGTGCTCACTAAATCTGAAGGTCCACTTTGCACATATGTAAAAGTCAATCTATACATTTACAAAATTGAGAATTAGAAGGCCATTGGCTATTTAGTAGCAACTATACAACAATAAGCTACTTCTTTCACCATGAATTGAGCTGAGAAAAGGTGATGTAGGCTTCCACTTTCAGCTGTGCCACTTAGCATCTACAAAGCAAAAAAAAATGTTCATTACAGCAGGATTCCAGAAAAATAAAGCCAATTAAAGAAAATAGAATTTGGCAGGCATAACACACTTGCACAGTTCCCACAGTGCTGTTTTCTGACCAAGCACACAAGATTGGGAAAATATAACATTGTCTCATGTGAATTGTTATAACTTCTATAAACACCATCATCTGAGTAATGCTAGATTTCGTCAAAGCAAGTGCAGCCAGAGGCAGCAAACTCATGTGAGGGATTTCCCAGACTTTTTATTATATAATCCACATTTTTTTTTATTTTAGTTCTTATCTTCACATTTATGCTTTGACAAGCTGAACCCTACTGCCTGTTTTTCCCACAGAAACTCTGTCAAACCAATGCTAGGTCATGACATTCTGTTTTATGCAAGTTTGTCTGAAATAAAGATCAATCTCTGTGAAGTGCTATCACAGCAATCCACAACAGCAAAATTTCAATTTTTTAAATTTCATACTTATATTCTTCTCTACTTCTCAGTTTCATTGCTTGCTGTATCTAGCAGCGGGTAAGGTCAAGATAGAATTTAGAATAGTGAATGTTGCTGTTTACTGCGCAAGGAAAATTAGCTAACTTTAATCACCAATCACAAAATTATTGCATCAATCTTCAGTGGAATGAAAGGCTTATAATGTGAAAGGTGTAGTAGCATAGATCACCCTGGGGGTAAAGTAGACAGAATAGGAACAGTTTAAATAAATGCAGTAGATTAAATTATGAAAAGTTCATATGATATCTCATCTTCGCAATGGATTTATGACACCAGCACATCATCCTTTTTTCTTCCTCATTAGTCAAGATCCTGCGGTTTTATTATTTCTCCAGTGTATCTCCACACCACTTTAGTACCAGTATTGATTTGCATATTTATATATCGTTGGTGGGTTATAAGAACAACATAACTCTATTTTGAGTACCCTCTTTTTTATTTTCAATATGCAATTGGACTGTTTGTTTTACTCTTATTGAGCATAGTGAAGGGAAAGTACCAACCACTTCATAAGTCACCAACCTCAGTAGTAGAGTATGAGTGTTCCATTTAATATAAAAGCTGCTCTAATAAAGGAGCAGTGATGTGGATTGGAGAAGAAAGTTGAGGGAGATGACAGATACCTGAGACAACAAAGGAAAGCCTACAGAGAAAGCATCTGTTGGTTTGTCCCCTGCACAAAGAAATTCACAAATGAAGGCAAATATATATGTCTTAGGATAATGTTGCAGGATTCAATCTGAGTTAGTCACTAGGAGCAGAGGTTTAGTCTTCTGAGCATTTGAACTCATGCTGGAACCATCCTCAGGAAATTTCTCTGTAGCAGAATGTGTTATTCAGCATGAAAGCTCAGAATCTGGTCCCCCTGACAGAACCAACAACTGGTCTGACCCCAGTGATTGACCCAGATTGGCTCAACAAAGACATTCCCTCAATTTTCTGTCGTCTCTGGCCTGGATTCAATTCCTTGCCCAGGCAAAGAAGCTTGAGCCTCCCTCAAAAGAAAGAAAGGGGGCTACACCAGGGGTGAAGTGCTACTGGTTCTGACCAGTTTGGTAGAACCGGTAGCAAAAAATGCTAAGGTTCATCCAAACCGTAGTAAAAAAAAAAAGCTTTAAAAATGAAAAAAAAAAAGGTTCTGGGATACTCAGCTTGCCGCGCAATCGTCAGAACCTTTTTTTCTTTTTAAAGCATTTTTTACTATTGGTTCTGGTGAATAGGTAGTAAAAAATGCTTTAAAAAGCAAAAAAAGAGAGGATCTGACAATTGCGCGGCTCACAGCTGATCTGCATGATCGTCGGAACATTTTTTTCATTTTTTAAAGCATTTTTCCCTACCTAGTCGCCCAAACCAGCAGGAAAAAAATCATTTTAAAAGTGGAAAAATGTTGGCCATGCCCACCTGGTCACATGACCACCACCCCCCAAGCCATGCCCACAGAACCAGTAGCAAAAATATTTAGATTTCACCACTGGGCTACACATAAGGAATTGCTGCTATCTCCACAGCTGAAAGTGGAAGGTTTATTGAGACCAATGGTGCAAGAGCAGGAGAACTATCTCCAAAAAATTGCTTCCAGATCTATTGAACTCCTTGGTGAGACCTTTGGAATGTTACTTTGAGTTCTTGATTCAGACTGCTGCAACTCCAATGAGTCTGTTTTGTTTTCATTCCCTGTTCCTGAATGCTCAAAGGATTGAGGGGAATAAAATGCACCAGGTTCTCTACATCTTTGGAAAGTCCAGTGTTTCCTTTTGGTGACTTGCTAATCTGCTCCCCATTTATCTGTTTACAAACATCTCTGCCACTCAAACCTAGTTCTAGATTCACCATGCCTGCCAGTGAACCATCTATCCATGTTAAGGAAAGGTGAGGGAAATAATGGAATAAATGAGGGGGAAGGACAAGTGATCAGATATTTGCTTGAGGATGGTGAGGCACTCAACACCAGGCAACTGCCTATTACTTCAGCTGCTTGGCTATAGCATTATCTCTGGCTTTACCTCAAGAAATAAAGAATCCCACTTCTGCTGTCACTCCAGCTACTTCTTCCACCCCAACTTCATCATCCAATAATTTGTTCGCTTGGAGGTCTGGAAAATATGTCTGGTCTATGACTATGGTTACAAGTATTGAGGTATGTTCTTAAGTCCAAAAACATTATACAGTAATGGCATCAATTCACAGCTACCTATGGGATTTTAAATGCAGAGTGAATTGTGTCTTAACTGCTTTTCTTTCACAGGAACAGCTCAGATGTTGAGGAAATGGATTAGAATTCTTGTAATGTGTACTGCCAACATGTGGCTTGTGGGGGAGGTGACGCAGTTATAATTTATTTTTCATTTTCATGGGGGATAGAAAGTTTGCTGTTAAGAGAAGTCTAGCTGGTTACATAGTGGGGCATTGAGTGAATGACAGCTTATGTTCAGCTGGGCAGCTGGAGAAGGCAGTGGTTGGTATACACTGATTTCTGCCTTCTCTCAGCATCCCATGTTGGCTGCATAAAGCTAATGCATGGATAGCTTCCAAATATCAGGAGGGACTGAGTGATAGAATTGGATTGGGAACAATGCCATGTGGTTCTTAGTTTATTCATTAAAAGATAGAGGCACAAACCAATTCAATCTGAATCCAGTTTTATGACAATAATTTTTTAGGTGTGTATATGTGCCTTCAAGCCCCTGAAGTTTCTTTGGCAAGATTTCAGAAGTGGTTTGCTATTGCCTTCTTCCTAGGAGTGACAGAGAACCCAAAGTCAACCAATTGTCTTTGACCCAAGATGGGACTAGAACTCATATTTTTCCAGATTTGGTACCATAACCACTACACTAAGCTGGCTGTCACTAATACCCTTACCAAATTAAACATTATAGCAAACATTGGATTATTTCAGTGATGTGCTGTGAAATTCTCTGCTTTCCTATATGCTTACGATAGTCTTCAGTTGTAGTTGGTGGTTTTTTCATTCTGTCAAATTCTTTTGTAAGTAGCACTTTTTATATAGAACATCAAGTTTAATGACTACTTTGGAAATCATAATGACAGTTTCCTTGTGTGCTTTCTGTTCTCCAGAGCTATTACTGAGACTTGAGAGGAAGCCAAAGCAGCTGTTTGCTGGATTTTTGATTACTGGAAATATGGTTCCCATTGAGAACCTGGAGCAAATTTTGGGTACACAATGAATAGTCAGCTATTCAGGTTTTCAAAAGCTTTTTGTATTATACAGAAATGGAGGTCTGATCCAAGACATTTTTCTTCTGAAATTATATTCCTTCTTATATAAGACAAAGTACAACATGGCAAAGGCTAGTGTTGTTTTGGCACTGGAGACAGAAAATTTCACAACCACTTCTTTCTCTGATGTTGTGTAAAGGGGAACCACACAATAATAATAAATGAAGAAACAATTAAATTGCTCACTTTTCATCTCGTCCAGTCCAAAATCTGAGACTACCTGAGGAGACACTAGCCTGACAGTTCAGACTACAATCTGTTGATATGTCTCATACACAGATGTCAGAGACCTACTGAGTGTTAGTATAAGATTTTACGTGAACAGATGTCTAGCCTTAAAGCAACTATGGTGCAACAAGCTCTATATGAGCTTCACATTAACAGAACAATGAACATATTGTTAAAAGAAAGACAAAAATGAGATAAATATTGCCGAAATTATTTTTCAGAACTGATGGAAAAATAAAATAGATGAACTCCTAGAAACCTTTGGTGGAAAGACAAAATATACTTGTAATTATTTGGCTGATCATGAAAACCAACCTTCATATGGCATTTGCCTAAAACCATCCCATATAAAAACTTTGAGGACAAAGAAAAGTTCCATGCTGCTATTTTATATTAATAGCATGGAGAAAATCTATGTAGTTGTCGGGAATCAAAAATGACTTAATGGCACATAATCAATTCTGGGTCTCTGGAAAAGCCCAGAAATAGGTTATGTCTTCCTCTACCATTTTCATGAGTTGAGGAAGAACTTCTATTGGATCAAGCCTACAGGCAAAGACTGAATTATCATTGATAAACCTTTTAAAAGTAGACTTTAAATTATTAGTTGTTGTTTTATTGTGATATTGCTTTGATACCAAAGTCTGCTTTATCCAATGGTGGGTGCTTTAGGAGAGAAACTGACAGAGTTGGAGTAGTTAAATGAGTCATCAGTTTAGAATCCTTTCATAGCCACAAAAGAATGAGGTTCAACCTCCTTTGAATACTGTTGATCCTTATATAATTTTTTTAGGTGCAAACTGAATCTGAGACGATTTCTGTGTATAGGTTTTAGCATTCAGTCAATATGGATCTGATTTTTCACACCTGATAGTATTGCTATTAACTAATATTGCCACATTTATAAAGGATTTCTACATGACATATCACCAGAAATACTTATGCTTGGATATGATTTATTAATTATTCTAAAATGGACTTGAATTAAAGATGTATAATAAGAAATAAAACAATAATTTTCCATTGGGAAAAAGGCAACAAAGACTTCAAACTGCTGTAAAAGGTGAATCACAGGTAAAATTTCACATCGCTTATAAAAGCAAGAATATCTCTTTTTCCAAAGATGTGCAATCAAAAGTCTGTCATGACTCTTTTCTACTATATCAAGAGCAGGAATTGACTAATCTACTACAATCTCTCCATTCTGAAATGTGGATAAGAAATTATCTCTTTCACATTTGAAAGGAAATAAATCCCACTTTTAAAATGAAAAGGTATTCTAAAAATGTCATAGAAAAAGAGAGAACATCCATTTTACAAAATAACAATTCAGGGCTCATAGTTATTCCATGTTAGAAAGAAGACATAGCTTCTCTGCCCATGAATAATCCTGTAGTGCTTTGTTTGTCCCATTTCTTAGACTATTTTTAATTTTCAAAATATTGGGAACTGAATTGTTACAAAGCCAAGCTTCAATCTCAATTTTGACAAAGATTATTCTGGTTTCTAAACCTCATAAATATTCTTAGAAAATAAAAATGGAGATGGCTACAATCCAGTATTTTTTGGAAGTATGCCTCCGTCTCTGAAAACAAAAAGCAGTGGGTTACTTGCAAATTTAGAATGGCTAATTTGTGACTTCACCATAATAGATTCACCATAGCAAATATTTTATGACCAGGCAATAATCACAACACTATATTCATAATGTTGTCTTAAAATTTGGAATCTGCCTACTGACCTAAAATAATTGCTAAACTCTTTTATAGTGTTGGTTTGTTTGTTTGTTTAATATTAATGGCCACTGAAACACAACGTAGGAGATCATGGGTGGTTTACAACATTAAAAATCCACAACATAAAAATAATATGTACACAATGTCAAATTTGTATACAATGTCTGAAAATTCTAGTCTGAACTAGGTGAGTTCAATACCTTGATATTAATCCTAAATCCAAATGGGAACCGTATAACTTGGAGTGTTTTTATCTCATTCAAGTGGCAACACTAATTTTTAACTTGCTTTCTTTTTAAATCTGTCTTCAGTGAGGGACATCTTTCAAGATAAAGCTTACAGTTTTGGATGGAAGGACAAGCACCACCTGCTCTCTACCAAAAAGATGATTCCCACCCCTATGTCTTGCATAATATTTTGATACTACCTAGTGTTCTAAAAATCCTTGGTGACAATGAAATGGCTTTGGATTCACGATCATCAGGTTTGCCTTCAAATAAAACTGATCTTTATGATTAATCTTTATTTCTCTTTTGTCAAATCATCAGGATCTTAGAGGCAGAGGGGGTGGGGGAGATAGCTTGGAAGAATGTTATAATTTCCTCAGCTCATTATTTTTCATCTCCCATTCTCTGACATTGTCAGAAGTTTTATCTGATTGGCTTAAGGACGGCATTTTCTTTATGGAAAAAGATGGATGAGTTAATATTGTCTATGCCTTTCTGCTATCTCTTCTCGACATTTAGTTCCATCTATTCTATATCATTATTCCTTGTCTTCATTTTATATGAAATGTCATAGCCCATTTGATGGAAATTTGCCACAGATATTCTCCCATATAGGATCCATTTGGTTCGAATTTCATTATGATCTATCTCATAAAAAAAGTTCCTTTGGCAGTTTCTGTAAAATGTGATACACTTCTCCTTGAAATAATATAATTTTATACATTTCATGCCAATTTCATACAACATATTTGTTTGTTTTCCCATGCTAAATATTCGAAGGGTAGAACTTCATTCCCACCCCACCCCCTATCCTGGCTACTGAATTTGGATAAATTAGAATTATTTGTCTCTAAGGCAGAACAAAATATTGTATATCATATTATTTTTGAAACAAGGAATATAGAAGTTTGGCAGTCAGTGCTGACTTCTAATTCTTAATAATTCCTTGCAACAATGGCCATCGTATAATCTATTATCTGTCTTGTTCAATCAAATACATTGAAGTTGAGGTACCTTCTGCACAATGAGTTTTTTCCCCTGCTGAACAATAGTTCTTCTCATCTTTACACTAGTTCAGATAGCAAACACAGATCCTCAATTGAAGACATCTACTTTTTAGGTGATTCACACGAGGTGTAACACCTAATTCCTCAATTGTACAACACTGGAAAGGAAGCCAATGTTGTGTAGTGAGTAAAGCAGTAGGCTAAAAACCAAAATCACCTATTAGTGTACATATCTTAAGGCTACATGCATTCCTAATAAATCTATATTTTATACCAAAAAATAGACAATATAGTTGAGCCAGTATGCTGTAATGCCTAAGGCATCAGATAAGAGACTGGAAGACCAGGGGTTTTGGTCCTACCTTAGGTACAAAGAGAACTGGGTAATCTTGAGCTTTCTACTCTCTCTCAGCCTTGGGAAGCAGGCAATGGCAAACCACTTCTGAAATCTTGCCAAGAAAATCTTGCAGGGACTTGTTCAGGTAATCCCCAGAAGTCAACAGTGTCTCAAAGGGGAGAGGGAGGGGGAGAGAGAGGAAAAAAACTTAATGTAGGATATAACTTCTGGTGAGGTGTGGAATTGGTGTTAAGCAACAGTTTTAAAATTATTGGTGAATAAACCTGGGGTATTTATTCCTATTTCTTAGGAAGTTGCTAGAAATTGTTTGTGTTTATGGCATGTATACTGAAGAAATTCTGGAGGAAAATAGGTAAATTTACCCTTATTAGCTTAGCCAAACAGATTTTGCTGCTGATAACTCTTGTTGTTTTAACAAGTGAACTAATCATCTATTTATTCTATTTGAAATGGAAATGGAAATGGAATAAAGCAGGAAAGGGAAAGCCAACAAGCTAGAGAAGCCCTCAAGCCAAGTGCCTGATACACATGAGAATCCTCCAAGAGGAATGGCATGCTACACAAGCTTATACAACCAGTAAGTGAAGCAAAAGGCTAAATATCAGGTTAAAGTCTTTATAATGCCAACAA
The DNA here is from genome assembly GCF_964273705.1 of Natrix helvetica. NCBI lineage: Eukaryota > Metazoa > Chordata > Lepidosauria > Squamata > Natricidae > Natrix > Natrix helvetica. The sequence continues at coordinate 140,446,438 of NC_138550.1, forward strand.
GATTCATTTTCAAGAGGAAAAGTGCCTATACTCATGAAAAAGGCTGACTTCTATTAGGTAGAAAGAAAAAGCTGTGAGGCAAAATATAATTTGAAATTTTATTATAGATTAAATTTGGGCCAATTGCAGATTTTCCTGAGGGCTGGGGATGTATGCTTTGGTCCGAAATTCACTGAAATAGTACTGATAAGGTACTACCTAAGTAATTGCAAAGTGTAATTTTGCTTATAAGCACAGGATGATGCTTATAGGTTCAACAAAAGGGGAATGGTTATCAAAAAAAAAAAACTGAAGAGAAATCTAAATTTACAAGTGGGAATTATGCATACAGTTTCACTCATGTGCAAACTCACTCAAACAAGATTATAAACCATGCAAATCTTCAAAGGGGTGATGCAGCTTGAGAATGCTTCAGTCAAATCAACCCCATCAAAGAAAATTCACTAATCAAAATAGAGTGCAGTTCTGAAGCAGTGAACAGAATCAAGATGCTTTAAAGCACTTCATATCTTACTAAACACGTTGCTTTTCTACTGTCACTGACAACGAATAGACAGTGTTGAAATCTCACTTCTATAGTGGGAGATTATGGAGAGTGTTGAATGATATGATGGGTACTCCATGAGCTCATTGGCTATGTGGCTTGATTAAACTCTCTTTCTCTTAGAATGCTTTGGAGATGCAAAAGTGCTTTTTCTTCTTTAATGGGTAAGCCTTAACTTGATTCTCTTTTATAGTTATGGATTAATGCACATTGGGGTTGATCCTGCCAAGTTCAGTTCAATTCTCAACATTTTGAATGTGGACTCAGGACTGACCAGTCCAGAAATAATTTTAAATCCTGCAAGGTTTAAGTTTAACACTCTAATCCAAGGGTGTCAAACTCACTGTCCGCAGGCCAGATGTGTCACGTGCTGGTCATCCAGGGGAAAAATGTCATGACACGCCACATGACAACAACGTAACTCCGCGAATTTGACACCCCTGCTCTTTCAAGGAATTATTGTCAAGCAAACACTTACAGGCACTTGCTCAAACCTCTTCTGTTTTTAAGGTAAAGAAGGCTGTGAATGCATTTCTTTGATTCCTGTCTTTTTCTCTATTTCCTGCCCCCTCTTTTATGTATTATATCTTACTGTGAAAGTCTGCTTCTGATGTTTTGCTGATTAATAATTAATAGAATATTGCTAGCAAACCACTCTCTCTCATATTTGGGCACAACTGTGTCCTCCTCAGGATGACTCAACCTTGCCACTAGCTGTATTGAACATCCTGTCACCCCTTATAATCTAATATTCACCTTTAGCCAAGCTACAGTAGCCAATACAAACAAATTAATAGATGCTCATTTTTTAAAAAAATATAATTTTATTGAATAAATTTTAACCAGAAAACAATACAATTATTGGAAAAGAAAAAAGAAAATAATAAAAAATAGTGAATAAGAAAGAAAATGGGGAGGAGGGGAGAGAGAGAGAGAGAGAGAGAGAGAGACAGACAGACAGACAGACAGACAGACAGAGACAGAGAAGCAACTTCCAATCTTTTTGAAAATGATTATAATTGCCTTTCAATTTTATCTCTCTCATAATTTCTTTTTTTCCATAAGTTACCTTTTGTAATCTTCAAAATCATACACTACAAGTTCATTTTTCTCACTTTTCCCCAACAAAGTGTCCACACGAGGTTTCCAGTCATTGATAAATATAATTATTGATCTTTCTCTAATCAAACAAGTTAATTTTTTCCATTTCTGCTAAGTTGGTCATCTTCACCAACCATTCCTCCGTTGTGAATATTTTAGAGTATTTCCATTTTTGGGTGTATAATGGCATATAATTCTATATAGATCCTATATAGAAATAATCTTCCATGTCTCATTTCTAATTGACTGTTCATTAATTCCAGCAAGAAAAGATATGGTGTCAATCAAATGCTGATTTTAAAAATTCTACATATTATTATCTATATTTGAACCAGAGGTGGTATTTTGCCAGTTCGTCCGGTTCAGATGAAACAGTAGTGGCCACGTCAGGAGGCTCCGCCCTCCCACACAGATGTGATCACCGATGCTCTGCTCATGCGCAGAAGGTTCTTTGCATGCGCAGAAGCACCGTGCACGAGCAAAGCAAGCGTGCACATGCACACGCTCACAGTACTGAACTGGTAGCAAAATAAGAGGATTTCATGTCTGATTTGAACCCAGAAATTTCTGGCTTTTTTTATATGTCCAACAGGCATGATAAAATGAATCATTAGAGGTTCTTCAGAGGCCTGGGTGAAAACAGTGAAGCTCCCCCTCCCCAAAGTTAGTGATTAGAAGTATCTCCCCAGGTGGAGATAACTATCCTAACCTTTTTGCAGCCACAAAATCCAATGTTCAGAGGCAGCAAAGTGCACTATTCCACAAGGGCAAGGAAGCTACTATTCTTCAGTGTCATGCTAAGCACAGAAGTTCAACATTGTAAAAGTAAACAATTTTGGAGAAGTTCTTACTTTTAACCTGGGGTGAGATACTTCACTAAAACTAGACAAATTACTGAATAATTTGGAACCCCTGTGCTATCCTTTCCTTATCTTTGGTTTAAAGAAATATGGAAATGATATTTCAACCATAGTGCTAAACATTTGAAGATATTTAGCTGCAATGCTTTTAAGTATTCCATTCTTGCTATTTTCATTTTTTCCAAAATTGAAGGACATTCTGATACTTCTCTTGTTAGAGCCTATGAACAAATATTACAAATCCAATCTTCAGGTGATTTAAGTAGAATTGTTTTGCTCTCAAATTTCAGTTCATAAACTTAAATCAGGTCTACAGTAAATTTCATTTTAAAAAAAACCCAAATCAGTTCAGTATTTATTTAAAAACGCATCATAATTTAGCCTAGTAATCAATGTAAATAAAAGCAAGTGTAACTTGAAAACTATTGTAATAATAACAATAATGATTCCATTGAGAGAACCAATTTGATGTAAAAGTTAAAACACTGGGTTGGAAAACAGGAGGCCATGCTTTGAAATGCTGCCTGAGGCTTGAACTAACTAGGTGACTTTGGGCAGGTAAGCCTCTCTAAAATAAGGAAACAGGAAATGGAAAACTATTTCTGAAAATGTTGGTGAGAAACTGCAGTGACTTGTCCAGGTGATTGCCAGGACTCATTCAAGGGCAGAGAGAGGTGGGGGGGGAGTGTGGAGAGAGAGAGAAAAAAAAAAAAAAAAAAAAGAGAGAGAGAGAGAGAGAGAGAGAGAGAGAGAGAATATAAATCCTGAAGTAAGGCAAACATTCAATTGTTTTATTTTCAAAACAATCCCCTTTTTCTGAAATAAGTTTTATTATTTATTATTTGATTTATTAAATAAAGATTTATTAAAATTTCTGACATTTGAGAAGGAGTGCGAGTAGATCTCTGCTAACGCCTCAAGCCAGAGTATAGAGCCTGACACTATGGTTTAATTTTTAGTAAAGCAAAAGACACCAATGGACTGATAATCTCTCTCTCTCTCTCTTCTGTCTCCCTCCCTCCCTCCCTCCCTCCTTCCCTCCCCTCTCTTAGATCTTACTGGACAAGTAACAAAGTGAAGTTCTACATCTTCCAGGAAGCCCTCGGAATCAGTCCAAATTTTAACTTGGAATTTTAATTACACTATTTTTAAAATTGAAGTTCTTTTGGTGAAGCCCACCTGGTGGCTCTGTTCTCAGAGGACCAAGTATGTCCACCCCAGCTGTTCAAATTCCTCATCAAAGTTAAGACATAAAAACTGGGCAGCAATAATTCTTGTAAGAGTTAGTTTCTGAATCTTGATTTTTTTTTGTCTTCTATAGAGTATAATTATCAGCATTATAAAATAATTTTAGTTGATTGCAATTACAACTATGCTAAAGAATATATGTTTACATTCCTAGAAGGGTCTTTGACTGCCTTTTATCCATGACTGTACAGAATAACCCAGTGCTGACTTTTCCATATGACCAACAGAGAAGCGAAAGAGAGAAACTGTTTCCACTGAAAGAGTGCCTGAAAAAAATTGTTTCCTTTAGTCAATGAGCATTACAAATTAGATTTTCTACTACAAGCAGCAAATATCTTCACTGTAATTGATAAGATGGAGCAATAAGGCTGGTGAGGAGAGAATTGCTATTGTGTTGGCAAAATCTGGCAGCAGCAAATTCAATTTTGTTTGTTTGGAGTCATTTTCTCCCTGAGTAATCTAAAACAATTGGATTAAATAATGGCTCCTTTTGACCACAGATTTCACTGAAGTAGTTTTTCAGTCATAACACCTCTATGGCATAAAACATTGAATGAATAACTAATGCTGATTCTTAAAGTCTGCAGCTTCTTGGATTTTATTTAATAATCTTTTGTTAGAGTAATCTAGTGAGTTGCAGTAAAGTTAGGATAATGAATAAAACTAATCAAAATTGGCCACCAGAAACAAGCAAATGGCAGGTACTAGATTTCTGATTCTCAGGAACTGTAATTATTGGGAAGTAATAAAGATACTTCTTGGGTAAAGGTAAAATAGGATTAGGCGATTACAACTAATGGGGTTCTTTATTAATTTTTCTTTATTAATAGAATTTAAATAGCCACCCATCTTACAAAATGGGTGTTATGCACACTTACCAAGCAGTGTGGAATCTACCAGGAAATCAAAACTGGAAATGGGAAGGCTATCTTCCAAGGACATAAGAGGAATAAACAAATTAAGAATTTGGGACAATGTGAAGTTTGATTACATAAACAAACCCAGAGACTTCACTTGATGCAGGCAGGCTTGGTCTGGAGAGACCAACTCTAAAAGCAATGATAAGGAGAAAAAACCTAATTGATTAGAATACAGAGGTAACCTTGAAGGGATATGCTAGATACGATAGAATATCAACTTGATTTAGAGAAGGAACAGGAAAATTCTTCTACTTGGGAATGTAAGTTTGAAAAAAAACTCAAAACAGCTTTGTCTTGATTATGTTAGGCACAAATTGAAGTAGAAAAGGATTTAAATAGGCTTTCGAGGTTCTGTTAAAATATCCTAACCACATTAAAGTGCCCTCCTAGTGACTCTTATTTCCAGAACTTGCTGACCTAGATGGACTGACAGAAAATAAAAAGTAATTAGAGAGTTAATAGGAGGAAAAAGTTTACTCAAGAGTAAAGGGGAGAAGAAGCAAACTTTAAAGTGAGGAAAAGAGTATTCATGAATCAGAGGCTGGAAGAAACACCCCTTAGAGCCGTGATGGCGAACCTATGGCACGCGTGCCACAAGTAGCACGCGGAGCCATTTGTCAGGGCACGCGAGGCTCTGCCCTGTCAGCTGGCCAGTGCGCATGCGCGCGCTGGCCAACTGAGTTCACCTTTTTAAAAGCTATTTTTCGCCTTCCCCAGGCTCCAGACAGAGGCTTTATAGGAGCCAGGGGAGGGCGAAAAGAGCCTCCCCCGCCCCCCCGGAGGCTTCAGGGACCGTCCCTGAAGCCTTCGGAATGCTTAAAACCACCCTCCGAGCAAACTGGAAGTGACTTCCGGGTTGCTCAGAGCATCATTTTAAGCGTTCCGAAGGCTTCAGGGACCGTCTGGATGGCGGAGGGAGGGGGGACTCTATGGCCTTCCTGCCATGTGTCCCGCACAGGAATCCGTCCCCTCGGGGCTTTGCGTGGGCGTCGCAAGGATTAAGCCGAAAGGGGGGGACGGGGAAAGCGAAGGGGGCTTTGTTGTCCTCCTTCTCCTTCTCCTCCTTTCCCCCTCCGGCTCGAACACGGCGCCAGGGCCTGGTAGGCAGCAAATGAATCGGAGCCTGCCGACTGGAGGAAGAGGGTGAGAGGCGGGTCCTGTGAACGGCGGCAATAGTCACAACTCGGCGGCGGGCCGCCCCGGCTGGGAGACAAAGGAGGGGGAAAGCGGCAGGCAGCTGAGTTGCGACTATTGAGGTGGCGCGGCGCCGCCTAAGGCTGGGATCGAGGCGGCTGCACGGCCTGCCTGGCGTGGCGCGGCTAGAGGAGGAGGAGGCGAGGGCGGCGCAGCCGAGGCCTGACAGCCGTGCAGCCGCCTCGATCCCTTGCGCCGCTCCACCCAGCCTTTGTGCGCTTGCCCGATCTTTACATCGCTGCTGCTGCCGCTGCCGCCAGGGCTCGGCCGAAGGGAAGTCCGTCAGGCCTCGGCCGTGCCTGTTCAGGGAACGTCCGGAGGCTTCCCTGAAGCCTTCAGAGCTCTTAAAACGACCATCAGAGCAACCCGGAAGTCACTTCCGGGTTGCTCGGAGGGTGGTTTTAAGTGTTCCGAAGGCTTCAGGGAAGCCTCCGGACGTTCCCTGAAGCCTCCGGAGGGCCTCTGGGGGCCGGGGGAGGCTCTTTTCGCCCTCCCCAGGCTCCTATAAAGCCTCTGGAGCCTGGGGAGGGCGAAAAAAGCATGCAAAAATGGGCGCGTTGTGCACGCATGTGCACTGGGGGGCGCATTGCATTATGGGTGCAGCACGCCCGCACACGACCCCCCCACGCTCCCCCCACTTATGGCACGCGAGCCAAAAAAGGTTCGCCATCGCTGCCTTAGAGTTTTAGAAACCTCTACTCTAAGTTAAGTTCAGATGAATTGGTGACAGACTTGATTGAAGTGTTTCGATAGAATAATAAGGACTTCCCTTGGGGACAATTTTTCAAAATCAGGACTAGCTGTTATGAAAAACACATAATTATATTGGCAATAATTTCAAATGTACAGAGCATCTGATTAAAGAATATGTTGGCATCTCAGATAGGCAAAATTAGCATCACTTTTAGGAGAAGCCATTAAAAGAAAGTAACAATATTTTTCAGTTATATTAAAAGCTGAAGACATATAAATAAATCTGATAATGGGAGCCTTGGGCTAAAATTGTAGATGAAATTCAAGATTGAAATATAGAAGTCTGGCATTTGTAAGATGGGAAACTTTTAATGGATGCAATGCAGGTGTCTTTAACCATAATTCAGAAGATAGAAAGAACCTCAGAATATCGCAAGACAAGTGCTGGCCCATGTCATGTTTCCAAAGGCAAAAAAGACTTTCAGAAGAAAGAACCTCAGAAATATTGTGAGACTTCTGATGTTCTTTTTTTTTTCAAATATTTTTTTATTTTTTTATTCTCTTACATACCATTTTAAGTATACATCCACATGATTGTTATTCTTCTTTACATTTATCATTCTTATAAATTATTTCATTTAATAGGTTATAATATACAGTTTGGGTTGGCTTATTTACCATCCCTTTTTCGTGTTGTAACACCACCTTGTTTTACCTTTCTTTTCTCCCTCCCTCCCTTCTCTACTTCCTCCCTTCCTCCTCTCCTTCCCCTTCCTTCTTCCCTTCCCTTTCTCCTACTCCTACTCTTCCTCTTCCCCCTCCTACTCTCTCTCCTGCTCTTTCTCTCCTCAGATGAACACCAACACTTTTGATGTTCTAAGGCTGTTTCTACAAAGAAGAGGGAGTCAAACTATTTTCCAAGGCACATGAGGGTAGAACAAGAAGCAATGGGTGGAAACTAATCAAGGAGAGAAGCACCTTAGAACCGAGGAGAAATTTCCTGACAGTTAGAACAATTAATCAGTGGAACAGTTTGCCTCCAGAAGTTGTGAATGCCCCAACACTGGAAGTCTTTAAGAAGATGTTGGATAGCCATCTGTCTGAAACGGTATAGGGTTTCCTGTCTAGGCAGGGGGTTGGACTAGAAGACCTCCAAGATCCCTTCCAACTCTACTATTGTATTGTATTGTATTGTATACTGTATATTTTTAATGATGAAAATGAGCATGAACCATTACAATAGGCAGGGGGTTGAACTAGAAGACTCTGCTATTGTATTGTATTGTATTGTATTACCCTTGGAAAAAGATTAGCTTTCTGCAGGAGCTGTACCTTGCATTGGCTGGGTACCTCTTCTCAGCAGTTGCATGGAAAGGGAAGATGTGATGCAATTGTAAGAAAAATTAACAATAACAGTTGCATTGACCTTTTTTCACCCATCTAGGAATGTAGTTGATTTCAAAGATTTCAAATTGGGTAAATAACAGGACTGTTTACCCATGGTTCCTACTTTCTCTGCCTTTCACTTTTTCCATGCATTCATCTAAATTATATTTGCATTTGTCCAAACACAGGAAAGTTAGAACTCTTCTTCAGATGCTGAGCTGCTGACTGTATAGAGACTGGGAAAAGAAAGGTGTGGGCCAGTATAGGTACCTCTTTGTTCTCCAGTTTAAAGCCCTCCATAACTTGATCATGCAAAATAGAATCCTGATTTGTACCTCTAATTCGGGGTGCCACATTTTAAGGAAGACTTTATGAAACTGGAAAAGTTTCGGAGAAGTACAAGGGATATAGTTAAGGTACTTAAATTCAACTCCCGAAGAAAAGGTTAACCCACTTAATACTAGTTAGCATAAAGTACTATAATAATACAATGGCTATAAATTTGCTTTTCACATAGAATATTGTTGTTCCAGAGCCCAAGATATTTTAATTGTTCTTTTTTTTGCCTCTGTGTTTTTCAAAAATTTCAGTGATATGGCAGTTCATTTTTCCAATCACCTGATGTAGAAGGGATTCATCTTCATCTCCCAAATAACCCATAAAGCCTTGTTCCAGGTTTAAAACTCACGCACGTACATTTACTAGGTGAGATTAGCAATTTACTCAAGGTTTAATAGATACTATAAATAGCAATCAAGAAAAGGAATGAAAATTGAAACATAATTTTTCAGCAAGAAACATGTCTGGGTACTTTTGAAAGGAACCTGCAGAAGAAAAGACAAAATGCAGTCAGTCCAAAGTTCAGATAAGCAGGTTAGAATTGCCAATTAGTTGAAAGGTCAGAGTTGAACAGAATTCACAGGAATGGCACACTAGACCAATAGATCATACGGTTGTTCCCAACATTGAAATACGGGTCAGGATTGCCTCTTAAATCAGACTTCAGCCAGCTATCTAATGCCTCGCAAGGAATCCCACTGAGCGTCTTTGCTTTGCTTTGCTCTCCATTTCCCGATTTTGAAGACTTGGAAACTCTACCTCATTATCTGACTGCTTCAACTGTTTTGAAGGTGCCTATGTTTAATCAGCCTCAGGTGGCTCCTGGCTTGGTGTCTCCTAAGGCTGACATTCTACTGGTTCAGCTGAATTAGCTTCTTTGGAGTCAGAATCAGAGTCTGAATTCTGGGCCCTGACACATAAGAAGAAAAGAAAAAGAACAGCAATTTCTACAGGAATCTCTTTGTATCCACACATATTGAGAAACATCCCTGTTTCAGATACTGGAAACTTGCAATCAGTTTTCTCAATGGAGCCATGGGTTATCCAGCTACCAATTCTACTACTACAGTTCTTAGGATTCCAAACATGATAAAATCTGGAAAGCATCAGTTTGAAATGCTGGATACACCATTGAGGGAGTTTGACAGAAGGTAACTTCTTTAGTTCCTATTATGATAGGGATATAATAATTATAGTTGGATTTGTTAGTCTAAAAATTTCAGCTGACTACCACAATAAATAGAATAGAGAATGAAGCTATATACCTAATTTCACAATAGCTGTCCAGAATAATGCCAGAATTAACTATGTCTAACATAGCTAATGACAATGATATTGGAACTGTATATACAGATACTGTATTTGGAAGTACCCACTGCCATAGTTAATACATGCCTGTCTGTTCCTTTTACATTATCTTACAAATTTCATAGAATTATACCTCAATTTCCAAGTGATAGAATAATAATTAAATAATAATTTCCAGACTATCTTGATAATTGAATCTTGCAATTACCTTAATTTGTAATACATGCAGCACTTTGTTCATCAATTTTAAGCGTTTTTGCCTACATAGTAAGGTAAGTATAGTAAGGGTTTGGGTAGTAAGTATTAACATTGGCCAAAATTATAACAAAATATGTATATAGATAGGCTAACACATTATACTAGATTAATTATGTATAGTTCAAATATTTGTATCTATTGCTTTGAAAAGCTAAATTTGCTATACTGAGAAACATAACATTTGAAGGACAAATATTCTTTTAGCTTGTTCATGCTCTAAAAATGTAAAAGAATTCTGTTATAGATCCTACTGAGAGGAAATCTGAGTGAATACATTGTGCAGTGAATACTAACAAAAAGAAAGCCAACTGCCACACAATTTTCTATTTTTTTTAAAAAGTAAATAGTATATTTTCCTTAATGAAACTGTCTGCCTGGCTATCTGTCTGTCTGTCACTGAGGTCAATAAATCAATCAGAATTGAATTAGAAAAGCTGTTTTTTATGTTTGCATTCCTTTACATACACATTTACTGAGACATTGATTTCAATGATAAAAAATGTAAAAAAGAATAAAAAAAGAAAAAAAGAAAAATGATGGTTTTTTTTTAAAAAAAAGATATAAACATGCACTGGCATTGTAATGTGATGAGGTAAAAGTGGTGATGGTCATAGCGGGGGTGGGCTGCTACAGATTCAGCCTGGTTCAGGAGAACCCATAGCTAACGTTAAGGCCAGTTCAGAGAGCCTCCACATCCCACCCCTGGTTAGCCCCGCCCACTCCACCCTGCCTTCCCAGGAGTCTCCACATGGCCTGTTTTGGATGAGAGGTAAGTTCAGGGCCCTTGTGGAGGCTCAGGAAGAGGAAAAACAGACCTCCTGCAAGCTGGGGGCCTCCGGAGTCCAGGGCAGGAGTTTTTGCCCTCCCAGGAGCTCAGAGAAAGCCTCTGGAGCCTGGGGAAGGTGAAAACATCCCTCCTGCCATGGTGCAGGAAGTCAACTAGGCCACACCCACCATGCCCACCCAGCAACCAAGCAGAGAACCTGTTGCTGAAATTTTCAAAGCATACCCCTGGTCATAGCTCCAAGTTTTCAGAATATTCAGGGAAAAGGTTCTGCCTGCAGAAAACCAATTTGTTTCACACATTTGAACAGAAAAATCCCATGCATTAGTTATTTATTAAAGACATTTATGTCCCATCCATTTGTTTTACTATAAGATGCATAAACTGGATTCTACTGAAGCTAACTCCTACTTTGTCTGAGTTTTGCTTTTATCTTCCAATCAAATTAATAGCTTTGGAGGCTGTTTTAGGCACTATCAAGTCAATGGTGGGTTTCAAACATTTTTGGAACCTCTTCTGTAGGTGTGGCCTGCTTTGTGAGAGTGGCTTGCCGACCATGTGCCCAAGTTGGAGTGGCTTTCTGGTGATGGAGTGGGAGTGGCTTGGCAGTCATGTGACTGGGTGGGAGTGGCTTGGCAGTCATGTGACTGGGTGGGAGTGGCTTGGCAGTCATGTGACCGGGTGGGAGTGGCCAAGTCAATGTAACTGAATTCTTTGCCCCAATGGATGATCTACAAAAAGAAGATATAAAAAAGGAAATTTATTATTTTGTGCACTTACTGCTTAAATAAGATTAAAATAAGTACACAAACAATAAAAGAGCTACTTACAGAAGGAAGATGACTGTCCTTGCCAGTCTTCAGTATCACTGACTCCAATGAATGACCTACACAAAGAAGAGACACAGAAATGAACTCTTCCATTGCATATACTGCATTAGGATGAAACAAGCACACAAAACAATAAAGACAGCTATTTACAGAGGAAGGATGACAGTCTTAGCGGTCATACTCTGTTGCCTCTTCATCCTGTTAAATAATACTAATTGCAGAAGAAATAAAACAATATTGGACAATCACAATCTTTGCTGACCCAGGTAATAATCAATCTAGTATGAGTTTCTGTTATTATTATGGTTCACTGCACAGTCAGCCAGATGTTCAGACTGCATTTGGCATTTTTATCCACCTATTGAGTCCTTCCCAAGCTTCTGCTCTGCTGATTCCAAGGTAAATTGTTCCTTCCCATTCCCTAGAAAGTGGGCCTTCTACCAAAAGCACTTAATAATTATGTCAATCAGACAATTAAGAAGCAAATGAAGGCTTGCTGATCTTATGTACTAAATTCAGTTTACAAATGTAATTCAGAGGAGGACGGATGAAGTAATTCTTGATACAAACTCTGTACAGCCATATGGGTGAAACTTTCTCTTAAGGAGATCCAAAGCAAACATTTTAGTAAGAGACGAGCAAAAATATACATGGACATGCCCTAGGAAATGTAATTCTCAGCAAGTTGAACAAATGGTGTAATAATATCTGTATCCCATTTTCTTAAAGATTTGGTGGGTGGGTGCTTGTGTGTGTGTATTTAGAAACAAATGGAGGAACTGAAACTGCTAAGTCAACAGTAACTCCTGCCAATGATTCAGCATCAACTAAAACAATACTTTGGATTACAAGCACTGTTCCTGGGGCTTTGAATCATACTTTAACACTTTTATTTAAAGTACTCAGTTTATCATAATCCTGAAAATCAAATAGCCATATTTCAAAGTTAAATAAAAGTACTTAATTTTAGCTATAGGAGTGTAGCACTCAGGAAGCAGTGTAATAATATATAATTATAGGACACTGTGAAGTTAGAATTAGCTCACTAAATTCAGCCAGACTTGCAACTAAATGTAAGTACAGCTATTGGCTGTAGATAACATATTAATTGCAGAACAATCCTTAAGACATCAATATTCTTCCTACACTACTTAGTATTGCAAGACAGCACCCTATAAAGGAAAAGGCATTGAATCTTTCCCCAAGTTTGTTAACCACCACTTTGGTTTATTTGCTTTTTTGAATAACAAAAGTATGTTTAAGCTTCTTAAAGACAAGTTAAAAGCTGAGTTTATGATTTTCAGAAGGTATATGCCAGCAAATTCTGGGTTGCTCAAGTTCCATAGGAAAAAGAAAGTGGGCACTGACAACACATCTACTATAAGGCAAGAAGCAGAGAAACAAAGTCAATTTTACCTAAGAAATCACGTAGTGACTTCATGCCTTCTATTGTTTAGTCTAAATCTTAGGAAGAAAAGTAGAGTCATTATAGCAAGCATTGCAAGTTTGTCATTAGTTTACAAGCATTGCAAGTTCGAATGCCTGCTAACACATAGGAGTTATGTACTTTGATTTAAGTAACATCTTCTAGCATCTTATTTTCTGGGTAGGCAGAGAGGAAATGTGTTTCTCTATACTTTAGGATGCAATGGGATTATTGTTCATTTTGCTAATTTTCTGCTAATTAAACATTCATTTGCTGGTATTCATATTTGATAATCTGTGGTGGCACAATCAAATTTAGCATTAAGATTTGCTAACAGGTAATATTTCACTTATCGAGAAAAAGCTGATCTGCATTACAAAACTTCTAGTTCTTTTTCATTTAGGATATTAAATAGATGTAAAGAAGATGCAGCTAGCAAAAATAATAAGTACACGACCAGTCAGCATGTCAGAGAGGACCAATTGTTGGGGCTGAATGCTATCATGAATGGTGTTTGGGACCATCATTTCAAAACATCAAAAACAAATTGAGAAAAGCTCACATAAAACCGATATTTTTACCCCTCTTCCTTCTAGCCAGGAAAGGTTGGATATGGGCAAAACTAAAGATGTACAATAGTCAATGTAGGGCAGTGGGTAATGTTAAGGTAGTATAGGACAGATCCAAGTTCAACTCCATTTTCAGACAAGGAAGTTCAGTGAATGACAGTGGGCTAGTTACCTACTGTCTCTTAGCCCAACCTATTTCTCTGGAGTCTTGCTGTATAGAAAAACTGGAGGAAAGAGTATTACACATTCCTGGAAGATGGCAGGATATACTGTTGAGATGATAGATGATAGATAGATAGATAGATAGATAGATAGATAGATAGATAGATAGATAGATAGATAGATAGATAGATAGATGATAGATGATAGATAGATAGATAGATAGATGATAGATGATAGATAGATAGATAGATAGATAGATAGATAGATAGATAGATAGATGATAGATAGATAGATAGATAGATAGATAGATAGATAGATAGATAGATGATAGAAGATAGATGATATATATATATAGAGAGAGAGAGAGTCCAGTAGTTTGCTTTGTTTGCCCCTTTATTAGTCTCACAGAGGAAGAAAAACAAGAGAAGAATTATTCCTATCTCAATACTTTCAGGGTGCTCCCAGCTCTTCAGATGTCTTCTCCAGTGAAGTGGCATTCTGAGAAGCGAGAGTCCTAATGAAGTAGCTTCATGTCAGATGTAGGAGACCAATTAGTTTTATTTCCTAGGCTTCAGATCCCTCATCCCTGATATGTTTTTTTCCCAACAACAAAACATTTTTTGGCCTTAATCAAAATATTTAGAAATTGGCTTATTCCTATATGAACAAAATCTGGCATACCACAAGGTTGACTTTCTATTTGACAGAAAATATGTTCAGCCAGGGGGCTGTGACAGGGTAGATAAATATCATAAATAAATACATAAATAATGTGTTCATAATACACAGAAGAAGAGAGGATAAAGATTATTTTCCCCTTAAAGTTTTCCCCCTTTTTTCTGCCTTGTGTATTAATTACACTAGCTTCCAAATTCCACCAGCTGCTGCCAGTGCAACAGATAAACAAATCACTTTGAGGAGACATTTAGAGAGACAAACTTTGAATACATATGAGAATTCTCTGGGAATGAAGGTTTTGCAATACACTTTTGGAGAAGGTTAGGACAAACTGATTTCTATGCATAGAGGAAGGTTAACTCCTGCACCTGTTGAACTGGGTCAATGATTTGATGGAAGCTCACATTTAAACTGATTACAGTGGAAACCATTTATTTTAATCTACTTTTATTTGCTTTGTAGAACAAAAGTGATTAATGTTTAACCAATGAAGATTAAAAAAGTCAAATGAACATCATTTTGTGATGTTTGGGTAAATCATATATGAAATGGTCGGGAGTTTCCTTGTGCTGCAGACTGAATGAATGATTCCAGAGTGTGTCTTCATTACAACCTGCCATAACATATCAGTAGTCAGGATGTTATCTATTCTGTTTACTAACAGAATAACAGAATAAGGTCATTTTTACTCACATGTTGTTAGTCACACTTGTTTAAGGGATCAAGTAATGCCATCATGCTGGAAAAGATAATCTAGCTCAGAATAGTCAAACTGGCGGCATCACTTTTTCCCCTTCACTAAAGTTGGGGTGGGCGTGGTCAGTGTGTGACGCATATGGCCCATGGGCCACGAGTTTGACACTCCTGATCAAACTGATAGATAAGCAAAATGCTACATTGATTTTTGATTTTAGTATCCTTTTTAAAGTTTTTAGTATAGAGTTTTTAAAAAGAATACGTACCATTAAAGGAGCCATGATGGTGCAGTGATTAGAACGCAGTATTGCAGATTAACTCTGCCCACAGCCAGGAGTTTGATCCTGACCAGGACAAGGTTAACTCAGCCTTCCATTCTTCTGAAATTGATAAAATGAAGGCCCAGGTTGTCAGGAGCAATATGCTAAACCGTTCAAAGAATGCTATAAAGCACTATGGGACGGCATATACAGTAAGTCTAAATGCTTTAGCTATTGCTAAAGTTATGTGTGGTAAATATTTTAATAGAGTATGCTGTCACCTAGCATGAGATAAATATTAATTAAATAGCACAGCTGTTTTAAAATCTACCTTATTAAATCATCTAAACTTAGTATATTAGGCAAGAGAAGGTGCTAGATCTTTAACTAACTTGTTAAGCATGTTGGACCTAGAATCTAGGGTCATAAATGTTGAGAATAAATCAATAACTGGTCATCATTAACTTCCCTCATAATATTTTTTTCACAGTAAAAATAAGTCTCAATGGAACGGCCATTTTTTTAAAAAAAACCTTGTTTGTTCTACCTTAAAATCTGAGGCTACTGTTGAAAAAGCATTTGCCATAACTTCTATTTAAATTGGGAAGAAATAAGAGTATAGACAAAGTGCTTGAAGGAGGATGGCTGATTACTGTAACCATGATCATTTTGTCTGTTGCCATATTAATTGAAAGTGATCAAAATTATTGTTCTATTCAGATAAAGATTTGGAGAAGAGAGATTTGATTCAGTTGAAAGTCATTTTGATGATATGGACTACCTGCACTTACCTAGACATGGATTCAATATGAAAATTTTATATTTGTCAGGACAGAGATGGAAAGTGTGACCCTACTTATTGATCCCACTGCAGTTGGGAGTAGTAGATCTAACCAATAGTTAGATCTATTCAGCAGTTTGTTGTTGGAGAAATCTCAGTCAAGTACAAAAAATTATATAGTAGGATTTTTGATTATTTATTTACATTTATTTACATAACTTCATGATTTTTTAGCTGTAGGACACCCAAAAGTTTATCTTATACCTTGTGCTCTTTAAAATGTATAATAAACTCTGGATAAAGACTTCATGTCTTGGAATAAGGTGTGATCATTGTTTGGCTGACATTCAACTCTATTTCTCTCTTATCATTGGAAGTAAAGGGAAACAGTGTAAGTTCTGAGAACCATTCATAAAAGTAAAAATGAACTTTAACAAAAAGGAGTTAAAGCATTGTTGTAAAACTTGGTGCCCATGGGCTGGATTTATGATGTACTGGCCACGCCCACCCCCGGTTTAGTGAAAGGGGGGAAAGTTGTGCTACGTCACATGAAGAACACTTATTGTCACGAGTTTGACACTCCTGAGTGAAACCTTTTCAGCAAGTATTACATCAGAGTAGACAATTCTTTATGCATTAAAGGAACCATGGTGGCACAGTGGTGAAGTATTGCAGGCTCTCTGCTGACTGCCAGCAGTTCAGTCGTCACCAGTTTAAGATTGACTCAGCCTTCCATCATTCTGAGGTTGGTAAAATGTGAACCCAGATTGTTGGGAGCAATATGCTGACTCTGTAAACCACTTAGCAAGGGACGTAAAACATTGTGAAGCAGTATATAAGTGCTATTGCTATTACAATTGCATTATAAACTACATCATTGAATATTATTAAAATCTTTTTTCATCTGATACACAGTTTACTTCTGGATGATGAAGTTTGTTTAAAATAGATCTGTAAAAGTTGGGTTGAGGTAGTTTTCTTAGTTAACAATAGATTTCTCTGTTTAAAATCATGTTATGCTTGCAACAGAAATGTAACTACACAAAGATCAAGGAAGTGACAATAACCTCAGGTACCCTTTGGTATTGCAATTTAATGTTATGTGATTCTGAGGAAGGGAGCAAAAGCCAGTTAACAAGATGGCTAAACATTTCAAAAGGGTAGTGTAAAAGGGGTTCATCTTAGAATACTTACAATACTAAAAGAAGGTAGATCAGAGTGACTGCAAGTTAGGTGTTAGCCCCAAGGTCTGGATTTGGGCCTTTTTTTTACTGATGCAAATGTAATTTATTCATGATTTATAAAGCATCTTTTTCCATACAACCGTTCACAAATCTTTACTCGGAGCTGTTGGTCTTAGGAGCTGGGAGCCTAATAACCACTATTATAGGCCATTTTAACAAAAAATATTTTGGGACTTCATTGTTTAGTAGATTGCCTTTTTTCATAAAAGAAAAGAATAAAATAATACTTGTATGATGCTTTTTGGAGAGATTACAGTTACATCTATTTTATTTTCTTAATCCATTTTTGAGTTTATTGTTTTATTTTCCCTGGGAACTACTATCTGCAAAGTAGGCTCAGATGGGAAGGAGGAGGAAAAAAAGATGATAATTTTAATTTAATTTAAATATTTAACTTTACGTGACATTTCTGAACTCTTGGTCTTTCCATATTTTCCCCATCTATTTCGTTTCTTAACTGCCAGAAAAATGCAGCTGGAAATTCTAAGTGTCCCAGATGTTCATATATCAGCTTCACTATTTCACCTAATGAAATTATGCCTGGCAGTTCCATATAGCAGATGTCACAACTTCCCAATAAATACCTTTGCTGCGGAAATTGAATAATATATTAAGCTTCTCAGAATGGCAAATGGTACGACTCCCATGCAGAATATACAACTGATATAAATTGGGATCAATTTTCTCTGCGTTTATTAAATAATTTTCAAACTTAATTATCTTTTGTGATATAATCAGAATTGGGGACTTAAAGTAATAACTGTTCATAAAGCTGAACTTGGAAACCTATAGGATGCCAGATGTTGGTTTTACTTTCTTCAGCCTCAGTTATCATAGACAATTATAAGAGATGATTAGAACTATTTTATAACTTTTGAAAAACTATATTATTGCTAATCAGGCACTGTTTTTATCAGGAGATCTGCTAAAGTACATACAATAATAGTTTGTTAACAGAGGGCTTTGAAATTTGGTTTTGTTGTTGGCTTTATTGTTAACTGATTTTTCTTATGGTAAATAGATGATAAGTCAAATTGGTTGGGCAAATAGAGTTGTAGAAGTGTATAAATTGTCTAAATCCCCCCTGTTTTGCAGGAGGGAAAGCATTATTGTTGAAATATATTTATCAGTATTCAACTAGGAAGGCAAATATATGTATATTTGTTTTCTTTTTTATGTACAATTTATCTTGTTTAGTTTTGTTTATTGTTGTTTTCTTTTTTCTGTTGAAGTTTGCATTCTAACTTTGGAAATAAAATAAAAACTACCATATAAAAAAAGAATGTCAACAGCAGTGTGTTTTGCAGCAGGAAAAAAAGGCCTATGCAGTATTCTGGAAACTATTCAGCAAAAAGTACTATGTCTCAAGACCCTGCATTTGATGACTTCTGACACTGGATGTGGCTTTGAAATTATTTAACATCCTGTAATATGATAAAGTTTTTGGACTCTTGAAACTTTGTTATCGGTGTTTTAATACCCTCTTTCTCACATTCTCTTTTCTACTTTCTGGAAGCTATCGATGTTATACAGTAAAGTGAATTACGAGATTTGTATTAGTTTTGATGGAATAAAAACTGAGCGAGGATAGTGTGGGTTCTCTCAACGGCTATTAGAAATGAAGACTACATAGATTCACGATGTTTAGAGTAGTTTGCCTGAAAAAACCAAATCTGAGTTATCCTTTGACTAGAACAGTAAAGGCTGTGAAGCTATGGAAAAGGAAGATATTTGGTGGGCGGGGGGGGGGAGCTCTGGTAAATGGGATAAGGACAACTTTTCATGTACTTTATTGAATTAACAGAAATGTTACTTAATGAATCATGAGCTGGAGTCCAAGACGGGAAGAAATAACTCCTTAAACAGTAGTGCATTCACATGCATGAATGGCTCTTCAGTTCACATTCTGTAATCTAAAGTAGGCTGTCTTTACTGACAATGTATTCCTTAAGTCCTCTTGCTACCAACATTCATAGAAAGGAAGACAGAATGAATTTTAAAAAACCTGGTAAATGTGATGGCTGTACCAGTGTAAATGGCAGAACTTAAATGTAGGAGAGAGAAATAGGAAATCCTTGATCTGTAATTTACAGTGATATGGAGATGTCTACTGTCACAGTAGCCTCTAGTTAATCTAAGAGAAAATATATTTCCTTTAAGTGTATGTCTCTACCCATAAGAAATATTATCTCGACTCATCAGAAATATTTGATTTTACAGCAGATTGAATTTAATGAGGAAGAAAATTATTCAAAAGGAAAAGCTTTCCTTCCTTCTTTCATTTCAACCCTATGTCAGTGTTCCAAATAGCATCCAAAAGTAAACCAGAGTCCAAGACAAAGTATTGCTCAAAGTTCCATGAGCCATGTTGGCACATCTGGGAAAACCCGAATCTGAAAGCTTCCCAGTTTTTCCCACCTAGTTGAAAGTTCAAGATCTTGCCTCACACCCACAAGTCCATCACATGGTCCAATCTCCCACTGCCATGCTGCCAATTCCACCCATTCAATTCCGGTCAGGTGCAGAGGTGCAGAGACAAAGGATGACCATGGCTTTCCAGAAGAAATTTTGTTTTGGCTATATAGCCTCTAACTCAGTACAATCCCCCCACAAAAAGACCTCTTTAAGGAGATGCTGATAGGAACCACATGTGGGCTTAATAGACATCCGAATCAGCTTTTCTGCTTGAAACCAAGACCACTGTGCAGGTCTACTCTTCAAACTTTCTGCATTTGTCTCAGCTATTAGAACTAAAACCGTAATGATATTTTTAAGTAAAGTTTGTCATTTCCACTTTATTCCCAGCCCATCTTCATGCAGATCCTTCAGGTTGCTATGATGTTCTCTTCATGTCTCAGGATTTTCATATGCATATGCTTGTTGCCTGGCTTTTTTATCCTGATAATATTGCTCTCAAATTTTTAACATTATATAGGCCTTTCCTGGGTTTCCAAGGATGGAAAATCATTTTTTAAATTTGTTCTTTCAGAGAGAAAAAAATGGCTCCAAGTGCTGAAAACAGATAGTCAAAGCAACAATGCAGAGAACTCAATAAAGGTATCCAAATTCAGTTCATCCCAGATCATACCACAAGGCCAAGTGTGGGTCCAGCCTGGACCAGATCTGAGCAGCATTATCTGCCAAAGAGCTAGAATATTCTTCACAGCAGCCTGCAGATGGTCTCCCTCCAATAGGAATTAGGTAATTGTAAACAGCCTTTTTTTTGCATAATTTTAAAAAATGGTGAATGATGTCAATTTTGAGCCAGCAGTGTGCAGCAGCTGCCAAAAAAGCCAACAAGTTCTAGGCTGTATAAACAAAGGGATAGAATCAAGATCACATGAAGTGTTAATATAACTTTATAATGCCTTGGTAAGGCCACACTTGGAATACTGCATCCAGTTTTGGTCGCCACGATGTAAAAAAGATCTTGAAACTCTAGAAAGAGTGCAGAGAAGGCAACAAAGATGATTAGGGGACTGGATACTATAACATATGAAGAACGGTTGCAGGAACTGGACATGTCTAGTTTATAATGAAAGAAGGACTAGTGGTGACATGATAGCAATGTTCCAATATCTCAGGGGTTGCCACAAAGAAGAGGGAGTCAAGCAATTTTACAAAGCACCTGAGGGCAGGACAACAACCAATGGGTGGAAACTAATCAAGGAGAGAAGCAACCTAGAACTAAGAAGAAATTTCCTGACAGTTAGAACAATTAATCAGTGGAACAACTTGCCTCCAGAAGTTGTGAACACTCCAACACTGGAAGTTTTAAAGAAGATATTGGATAATCATTTGTCTGTCTGAAGTGATGTAGGGTTTCCTGCCTAAGCAGAGGTTGGACTAGAAGACCTCCAAGGTCCCTTCCAACTCTGTTTATTCCTTTTTCTGTAGTTTGTGAGATGAAGCATTATGACTGTTAGCCTGTTCAGCCAACATAATTAAGCTTTAATGCATGATACATATATTTCTAATTAAATATGCAAATAATTCCTTCATGAATTCTGTCTAAATAAGACACAATTTTTAAGATTTGTAGAAATATTTGCATACATGTCTGCATACTTATTGTTTCTATTTCATTTCTGAGCAGAGGTCATCTAGCTTATTATAGTATTTTCTTTGGTGCCAGTTGTGAAATTCATCCAGTAATTCATTTATTAAATACATACATATAATACATTAATTGATACATATGTATTTTTTCCTTTTGTCTTTTTTTTTCTTTCTTTCTTTCTTTCTTTTTCTTCTAATCAGTTCTTTCCATGAAGTAGTTACTGAGGCACCTGTCAAATATTCCCAGCCCTATTGTAATGTTTCATGCTCATTTTCATCATTAAAAATATACAGTATAATTTTTTCTTCTTGGAGCAAACATATTATCTCTTGTAAATATAAAAACCTACCCGTTTCTTAATCAACATTATTCATTGTTATGTTAAATGGGGGGGGGGGAGTGTCAATAGATTTTTTCTTTAAAAAATGATTTACAAGCTCATGTTGTATTTCACAAAATTAAACAGGTTTCATTTTTTTTGCTTTAATTACATCTTATTCTTATTCTATTCAGTTTATTTACATGCTTGCTTTTCATATATAATCTCTTGAAAATCAGTTGCAAATCAATCTAGGATTGACAAGCTGGAAGTGCCCCCTCCAAAGAACATCTATGAACTTTCAAAGACAAATTTAACTTGTAAGTAGTACAGGAGATTCAGACATGTATGGTTCAGAATGTTTATATTGATTAAAATAATGGAATAGGAATTTTGCTAGATGAAAAAAATCTGAAATATTTAAACTAAGTACTATGCTAATATTCAAGATAATTATGCCCAGTAAAGTTTGGTTGGTATAGATTCTGAGCTTTTTGAGTCAGAAGATTCATATAATGATATAGATAATTTTGAACCAATTCCTTCTTCATCAATGCTTCCTCTAAATTTGTCTTAGAATTTTTAGCACTGTGGAAAGAACTTCTAATTTCACTTCAGACAATGAAAGAACATGTATAATATAGCTAAGGTAGCACTATCATCAACATGAACATGTTTTGTTCAGAAAAAAAATATAAGTACTGCTGTTCAGGAAAAAAATGGAGCTAAGGGTCAAATTGTGATGAATAATACAGGCTAAATAAAATTATCTTTTGAAACATTTTTCTGCTTTCTTATTTATTGACAGTTTTTTTTAATACAACACAATGAAATGATGATAAGTACATAAGATAGTATAAAAAAGCCACTTGAACCCTTCCCTTGGTTAAGACACTTACAGCAGATGGGAACTGCCCCACCCCAAGTCCCTCCTCAGATAAAAACAAAAATCTCCCCACAAAATAAATAGAAATTAATAAATAGGAAACAAATCACTGCACAGCCCTTAACTCTTTGATTGCCGAACAAGAACCAAAAAAAGTCGATTCTAGCATATGGCATTTTTATTTTGTGGTTAAAGGTTGATGCGGCAGTTAATGGGTTATTATACTATTGTAAACATAAGTATTTCATTGAAAAAAAATGCTGAGTTATGTAAATGATTTACAGCAATATGATTAATATCATGACCTCCGACCTTTAATTATGCAATATTATAAAGAATAAAACAATAATAATTTGATGAACTGGTACAGAGATTAATTAACCCATTTTATTTAACAGTGCATTATGAGACTTTGATTCACTAATAAAATAACGTATGTATAATAAAACACTGTTAAATTCAAGGAAAAAAAATTCTCTCGAAGCACCACAAGTATTTGCCTGATTATATCTGATGGTCTTTAATATTATACACTTTAGCACCATTTAAGTCAGCCTTGCTTTAGCACACAAACAAATATTGTGTTTGTCCATAGAAAGTACTTGAAAGAATAACATGCCATTTGTTAAATGATCAATGAAGAAATGTTTTGGGGAAAAGACAGTAATGTTGTTTAATTTTGTTCAATTGTCATATGGTAAATTCATAGAATTTGTTGTTTCTTTGCCTGCAGTACTCTGAAACTACTCTGCTCTAAAAGAGGGAAAGTCAGAAGGGAAAAAAATATTGTGTTTATATTTCTACACATAGGTACATAGGTCTGTTTTGTTTGTTAGCTTTTTTTAATAGCAATTGCAGTTGCCTCTAAAAGGACCTTCCACTTACTGAAGAATATTACAACTTGTGGGCAGAGGGTAGGCTGAGTTTGAAAACATAAAGTGATACTAAAGTTCCTATATTCTTTTTTGTCTTGTCTGTAACGATAACATCAAATACATTTTCAGGTATCATATTGTAAGTGAGAAAGTAGAATTAAAAAGGAAGAGAGTTGATTCAGCCCTAGAAGCATAAAGGAATCACATCAGAATAATCCTGTTAAATAGTTAAGTGCTCTTGAATGTTCCACTAACATTCTACTATACTGTGTAAATTGATTGACCTTCTATTGTCTTGCTTGTATCATGTGCCTTACAATATAGAGGTTTGCTGGAAAAAGTTACTTTTTCTTGCAAAGTATGATCAACATCCTTGAAGTAAAGGAAACCATTGATGTAGATCACTTAGCGAAAAACAACACAAGACAAAGCTACAGAAATTAACTTGGTCATTAGGTGACAGCAATTGGTAAAAATTAGCTGTGTTTCTTTGCTACTATCAACTATTTGACTGGATTTATTTTTCATATGGCAGATCTAATACAGATAGTGGTAGTAGTGTTTTTATTTTTCAACAGCTATTGAGTTAGGAAAAACCTAAAAGCAAGAGAGTAAAAAAGGAAATCAATTCCTTCCAGAAATTGCTGATTTCTGACCAGCAATAAATCATCAGGTAGGAATCATATTTTAGTTGTGAACTTGGGCTAGATCAACATGTAATTTTGAAGAAATATTTATAAACCTTCCTTTTAATGCATATAAGTAAGCATCAGGATTGTGGACACATTGGAAATGATTCACAATCAGTGCAAGTGCAACACTTCTCCTGGGAAGTCTGAAAAAGTGGCATTGCTGAAAGAAAACCACTCATTAAAATTAATGTGATTCTTAAAGCAAGTGGAACTATTTTTCAGGTTTCAACAAAAGCCTGAAAATAAACTACTTCAATGAATGATAGGAAAGTGTTGAGCTTGTATCAGGTTCAAAGCTCCAGAATTTTGAAGATGAAGAACCCTAGAAAATGTCTATTAAAAAAACCACCTCTGGATTTGTTGTTTTCTTAGAAATGACAAACAGATCAATCACACTAGATAAGGTTACCTCCACATTGGGTTTATATATCCTACCTCCCACATTCCTTAAAATAAACTGCTGAAGTTTTAAAATTTCCAGCTATTCCTAAAGATACACAAGGTGTTTAGAGCTGGAAAGAGGTGATGCTAAAGAGGGGATCAGACCAGAGAAAACTGCATTAAAGGCCATGCCAACATCTTGTAGTTGAGTAGTCTGGCAGCATATGGATTACATAGCAAAACTAAGACAGAAACCTCAATAGTGCAGAAACACCACCGTAAGACTCTTAGTCATAAAGTGAAAATCCCGGGCTTAGGTAGAATTGTGTCAATGTTTACAGAATGGTCTGAACAGAGCTTGTTGAATCATAAAGCTGGTGAGTGCACATTCAGAGAAACTAAATGGAATTCTACAAAATAGTAAAGAGTTTGACAGGTAAAGGAAAGGACCAACATCTAACGTATGTAATGATGAAACTGTAAGGCACCCATAAAATGTATGCTATTATTATTTAAACCCAGCCTAACTTCTTGAATGATGCCAGGCAAGTACCAGCTTGGACACTATACTCATGCAGGCAAGGGTATAGAGAAAAATCACCAACCTACAATATTTAACTTTGTAATTCAAGACTCTATGTGTGTTTACCTTAGTCTTATGTTGGTGTGAGTCAATGGCAGACTGAAATCTGAAACCCAAAGACATGTCTCACCATTAGGGGCTATTTGCACTAATTCAATCAAAAGAAATCAATGGAAAACACAAAAAATACTGTTAGCAGCAGTTCAACATTTTAAGAACCTGGTTAAATTTATTGGGAAATGACTTTTACCCTTTATAGGATGCCAAAAAATTTACAAGAAAAGAAAAATACATGTCAATGAACTTGCTGACGACTTTTTTTTTTTTTTGCATTTTACTTCATTCTGTCCTTATTCTATTTTAATTGGTTTGTGAATCTGTAGCACATCTTCTATATGCCTAGAGAATATCATAGCACTAATACTGAACATTTTGCTCAACTGGAAAGATATATTCTTACACCATTAACTAATAATTCACTTGAATGTCACATCTGGATCCCTGCTTTAAACAGCTCCATCAATATTGTGGCATGGAAATTTTGCATTTGATTATTTTTCATGAGAAACCAGCAATTTGGGAAACTTAGGCCACTATTAAATTAAAGGGTTGTGTTGAATAAATCTACTTAATTTGAGAAATAAACTTTAGTTTGCCTTTTATAATAGTAAACTATTTAAACTCAGAATTTGAATACTTTGAGTATAATTAGTAGGATAAAATGGGAGAACAGCATAGTTTGCATGTAACCCAGATATCAGCATTAATTCCGTTATCACTAGGTGTAATTCCTCTAATAACTCATTTTAAACATATTGTTGTAACATAAAGTATGGCCAGTCTACCATGCAGCAATGTCTGACAAATTCCTGCAAGTTGTGAACTTAAGATAATTAATGAAAAAAGAAACAGATCTATGATTTAATAAACTTGTCCCAAAGTTTATGGAATTAAGCATTTCCTATTCTTATCTGCTTAATTTTTACTAAAATAGGAATGACAGGAAAAACAGGTCTTGTTTTTCTTGTTATAGGAGTTATCACTTAATGTGCTTAGTTGATCTAGATGCCCAAAGTTATCAAAATATCAGAGAAGATGCTATTTGGCCAATTATGTAATGTAAAGATGTAAGGATCTATTAGTGAATGTGCACACCAGATATTACAGATAGAGTTTCATATTAATTGATAATCTGAATCTTTTTTCCCAGCGGGTGACATTCACAAGCCTAGTTACAAGATGATGAATAATGAAACTTCATTCAAGATTGTCACTTAGCACAAATACATTCATATCAACAAACCAGAACAGAATCCCTTGTTTTATATGATGTTCAGCAATCATTTCAAACACCAGAATTTTGGTCTGGTAAAATAAAATTATGAAGATGTTGAATAGAAACCTCTCAGTCCTCAAATAAAGAAACTAAACGGCCATTAGTGTATATGATTTGAAGAATACAACTATTATAACTAATGTAGTCATCTGCACATTACAGTTTATACATAAGTAAAAACTCTAATGAACTCAAGATGGCAAACAAACATGTATAGAATTGGGTTATATAGTACAAATATATAAGTAGCAAAACTGTACTTATTAGATTTACTTATTGCATATGTTTTAGTAGGCAAAATTGGCATAAATACTCAATTATTTCCATAATCAAGTTAGATATGGAAAGTTTCAATACATTTAACTAGTTGATATGTTTTCATAAAATGTTGACTACATTCTTCTGCTTCTTTAAGCCATACTTGTCTCAAAAAAATAAAAATAAAAGAGAGGGAGAGAGGATGAGAGAGAAAGAGAAAAGACCAAGAGAGATAGAGAGAAAGAGAGGGAGAGAGAGATATTTTTAAATTTTAGTCAGAGATTTCAGAATCTCCTATTTGGAGTAATAGCCTATTTTTTCCATATCAGGTAATTGAATATCAAATATTTGTTTTTTTCTAAAGTGGTTAAATCAAAACAGTTTATGACAAACAGAACATGCTATTTATCCCTTTATAACTATAGTACACCCTAACTATGCAGACAGGCTGACCTAACAATGTTGATAGAGCAATATGAGCGTAGGTGTGTTTATTAGAAGTAGGTTTATATATATTATGTGTTGTGAAGTTACATTGATTTAGCCATTGTCCATATTGTATCTATGATGAAGTTATTCTCATCTATATAGGAATATTTGTATTTTTTATTCAAAATAAATGATTTATTTAAAAGTCAATGCTGCTTTTTATTTCTAAAATTGGAATTTTATTGAATTTCTTATCAAAAGCTTACAGGTCCTTTTTTTTTAAAAAAAATCATTTTTTCTGGAATGTAATATTTTGCTTTTTATGTCATAAGATTTCCATTTCTCAATAAATTTACACCCTTATATTAAACTTATATGCATCCACATGTCTGTGGAAGTGAAGATAAAAATTAATTTGAATACTGGAGTTACAAGAACAGAGGGCTGGAAAAAAAATCAATTGATTGCTTTATAAAAGAAATAATGACATAAGTTTACGTTCTATGACAAAAATATGCCCAAACTTTTCATATTTATGCATTCATATTGTATCTAGCACTATACATTATTACCATTCACTTTTTGTAAAACTATTGTATAACTCCATCAACTACAAATATTTGTTTTCCCTTATTTAAAAAAAAACACAGTGGTGTGCTTTCTCCTTCATTGCTTTTAAGGAAATATGAAAGGGAAATAAAATATTTAAATGAATAAGGGAATAAATATTGTCTGTTGTTGTATATTAAAGTAATGGATATATAACAGCAAAGATGCAAAGTTTATTGACTGTTATCCATCTGTCAGTTTTGTGAATGTTCATAATACTGTATATCTATGTTTCCATTTTCCATATACAGATCAGCCAATGTTGACAATCACTTTTGGGAAGCTTCAATTGATGTGTCCAAAGTTTTTATTATTCACCAAACCTGTATGCAATCACCTGTCTTAATGTATCAGTATCAACATTCACTTTTAGTTTCTTGCAATAACGTATAGATCTTATGGATTCAATCCAACCTCAGAATAGATTCATTCATATGATGAATGCCAAAGCTAACTAATTAGCTACAGTTAAAAACAACCAATGTAATTTAATTATTTTAGTTGAAATTAAGCACAAGAATTGAGACAAAAGAAAAAAATACTATCTTAGTAGCAGAACTGATTGCTGATAAAAACTTATAATGCCTTTTCCAGTTAACTGATATATTTTGAAAGGAAAGGGTAAAGAAATGGATAACTCTGGGATCTGTTTACCATGCATAAGTCATGTAGTGCATCATCAGCTGAGTTAGATATAACTGGCTAATATAATGATCTCACAGTGGTACAATTGTTAAAATACCGTATATCATACCTTTAAGAGATTCCAAACCTCTATTTGCAATGCATATGTGCTATAAATGAAGGAATTCTTTTCTCCTTCATTCTATCATCCATTCATCGATCTGTTTATGTTGATGGAGTGTTGTCTGCGCAATCCTGTATTACATGCCTCTTTTACAAATAAAACCTCAATTCAGAATAAAAAACAAAGCCCAAAATCATGTTCATTTGAACCATACTAATCTTCATGCTGTACGCAATAGAAATATAAATTCAAGGCAGTCCAGCTAGTCATTACCAAAAAATAATACGCATATATACTTACACTCTCTATAAAATGATTTGGTAATGTTGATTAGGAAATTAGTAAGAAACTGTTTTCAGCCTAGTATATGTGTGTGTATTTGTGTGTGTACACACATGTACGAACCCATACATGTCAACGATGGCTGTTTTCAAGTATTTTAGTATTTGTATGCATTTTAGAATGCACTTAAAACAAGTCATATGTAGAAAGGACTGGTTTCACATGAAACATTTTATCAAAATTAAATAGAAATGTGTATACTGTAGCTCATTATTAAGAGTGTGCATGTATACATAGCAAATTTTCCATTCTCCTTGTACCAGTTACTAATGCTGGGCACATTCCATTGAGAAATTTTCTCCCCATGGAGTCAGTTGGAACTAAGCAGGAATAAGATCAGATTGTCTGCATATATTCCAGCTACAAGTAGGACTTTTCACCCTTTGCCCTTCTGTGATAGAACAGATGAATTCAGACAACATACATTAAGCTTTTTCCCCCTTGTAAAAATGTAGTCCCAATCCAAAATATTTGGAAAAGTCTTATTTCCCATTCAGCTTGTGCCAGTTTGCAAGTTAAAGGTCAAAGAGCAAAGACATCAAATAGTACACAGTAAGGAAATTCAGACAGCAAAGGTTTTTCTCTTTTTCACGAAGACAATATTTAACTCAGTCATGACCATCAACAGATCAATGAAGTTCAAGGCAAGCTGTTCATTGTATCAAAAGCTACCTCCCTGGAATCCAAGCTTCCATAAAAAGTCAGGCATCTGTCTAGTGGGGTGCATTCTTTCTGAACACTTTTCATAAATTCACAGCCCAATGACTGTAAAAAACTTGTCACTGCAAGAAGCAGTTCCTAAAATCAATGAAAGAGGTCTCTCAGTTGCTGACTTTTCTCTAGGAAAAATAAATAAATATATAACCTGCTCTGCAGGTCACATGGAAATGACAATACTGCTGTTAGCATACAATTACATAAGATGACAAAATACCAGGTAGTCCCCTGGGTTCTTTCCATGACTTAGTGCACAGCTAAATGTCAGAGGTCTTGCCAATCCTTTGAGAACTAAGATGAATACCAAATGACCACATTTTGTGAAGAGGAGGGGAAGATGAAACAGCAGCCAAGCAGTATCAGATGTTGCGTTCTCTTTTCCTTGATAGGGTTAACTATGCCTATGTGTCGATATTCAAAAGCAAGTTCTGTACTCATGCAGAATAGTTTTTTTAAAAAAATAAATAAATAAAAAGACAAGCTCTTTTAAAAATAAAAATGAAGCCAAATGCTACATAGAAGAGTTATGTCTAGTTCCACAATTAAACCCTATTTTCCTATTGTTCTTAAGCTGGAGAAGGACCAATGCTTTCATGAAAGCTGAAGGTAGTATGATAGGCGGACTGTTTCCAGCAGCGTCTCTTTCTCTTCTATTCATTCCCATTATACTGCTGTCATTTCTAATCAACAGCACAAAAAAGCCCCACAAAACTAGGGAGCAGAGACAATGTAATCCATAGGTAGTATTGCCTCATGCTAGCAAACGGTGTTTGAATTGCTGCAAATTATATGTATTTGTCTCCAGCCAAACTGCAGCCAAGTGTTTAATTCTACCCATTGCGGCTCACAAAGGTACGATGCATGGCCCTCCAAGCACCGTACCAAAGAAAAGGTCACTTGCATGATAAGAACGTAATGCCACTCATCAAGTCCTCTGCCATGTTTTTTGGCAGAATTAAAAAAAAAACCAGTTCACACACCCACTTTTCAAGAGTGTAAGGGAAGCTCATTATTTGTCAATGGGACCCATGGGGTCTACCAATAATGAGATCAATAGTGTTGGGAGAAAAAGAGCAGCAGAGAGACAAGGGAGACTGACAAAATGGCTTGGCATAGCACCAGCTGAAGACAAGGAGGCAATGTTGAAGAACTGTCACTACACATTCAGTATGGCAATTAAAAATAAATAAATAAACCCAGACATCAATTGGAAAATCCATGGTAACCTTTTATTGTATTATCCCCAATGGAGCTATTTACTAGAAATAGCCACATTCTTATTCGGCGTTCTGTCTAGTATTGCGATGGGCTGATTCAATCCCAGGCCTAACAACTGCCTTCCATTATCTGCAAATCCACTTGACCACTGCCAAACCCATTCTGGCTTCCTCTTCATTATGCTACTATGGAGTAACATAAGAAAATGTGTCCTGGAAACACACTAGAAGCAACAATGATGGGAGAAGATAGCAATGGCATTGAAGGCTCTGTAGATCTGATTTATGAGTTATAGAGTGTTACCTTTAAATAAAAGCAGAATCTGTATACTATTACCATTTCAATCAATATTATTTTCCACTCTGAAAACTGGCCTGATAGTTCTCAAAGAGACACTGATTATATAAACTTAGCACTAGTCTTACGTTTCTCAGTAACTTTTAATGTTATTTCATTGCATTTTTAATTCTGGATTTTGCTGTTTTCTAGTCTGGTTTCAAAATAAGGTTTCTGAGAAGCTTATGGAAAGCCTGGGACCAACTCGCCTGATACAATTCTGGAGAAAAGAGGAAATGGACTAGCGAGAAACCAATAAATGCTAAATCAATCAGTAAAAAGGATACTCTCTGAATATAGTAATGAATATAAATGTGTGAAAACATTGAGGACATAGCTCTGAACAATTGTATAAAACACAAAATGAATATATTATTAAGGCTGTTACTATATTGCAGATATTTTGGCCCCTTGTTTGTTGGAAAATGGCTGTCCAAACAGTCAGAATTCCTGTATGTCATCCTGATCTCCCACTTGATAAAAATTATATGTAGGAGTATAGGACTATATCTGTAGCTGACAGAAAGTAATCCTCTTTGGAGACAAAGCTGTTTTGGATCTTCACACTTCCTGAAAGTTCCATTGTGATTGTTGTGTTTTAGTTATTCTATCTTTTCTCTTTTAAAAAAATGCTTATATGTTTTCTTTTTTTTTTAACCTCACACGAAATTCTTTCAAAGTGAAAAAGAAAGAAAAAGAAAGAAAAAGAAAGAAAAAGAAAGAAAGAAAGAAAGAAAGAAAGAAAGAAAGAAAGAAAGAAAGAAAGAAAGACCCAACTGGGATGCCAGAGATTCTTCTTTTTTTCCATGTTGTTCTTTTTTTTTATGAATATCCTGATTGTTTTGCATTGGGTATATTGAGCGTGCAGAGGAAAGGCTGGAACTGAATGACAAAGACAGACGAAGGACTGGAGAAACGGCAGGTACTGTGTACGACTGAAGCTTCCTACTGGAGAAAATTCTCACTCTTGTGCAGGACAAGCAGCCCCCTGGGATTTAAAGATCATCCCTGGCTGAGACAGACACAGGCCTGCTCCTTGGTAGGAAACTCCGTAACAGCTCTTTTGTTGGATTTCATGTTACCACTACTCCTGGGAGAAAAGAAGAAGAAAAAATATCCCTACATCACACCCACTCTTGCATAGAGCGTTTGCAGTAAAGTATGTGGCGGGGTGTTCCTTTCCTCTTGAACTGGAACACAGTGTAAACCAATACAAGGAGGCACAGGGCCAGTATGCAAGGAATGACAATGGCTATAGCTTTCACAGTGCTGGCTGTGTTGTCCAGTTTGATGACAATGTCTACATCATCTTGAGGGCTGTGTCGGTCTTTGTCCCGGTCTGCTGGTCCATCACAACCCATAAAATCCTTGAGGATAGATCTAGGATATCCCGGTTCCACCCGGAGCATTTGATTGTTGAATTTCCAGTATTCTTTGCCTTTGTAGAAATATGTGAAGCCTATTTGGAAACAAATATTGAATTATTTCAATGGATTGATATTTGGACATCTCTCAGTAAAAGAACCTACTGCAAATGAGAATGCAACTGCAATTTGCAAATGAATGCAAGAACTTTGCCCCTTAGCAAAATAGCATCCTGATTCTATACACTAACTTTAGAATAGATTGCTATGCAATTTTATGAAACATTTTTTTCCATAAAACAATTCTTCCGTTTCCATAAAATTAGACTGTTTGTGCACCAATCAACAATTCTGGTTGAGTCATGCCCTGAAGTCTAACTTGTTCAATGTGATGGAAGAATTAAGTTTTAAATACTCCCACCCTCCTGAATCTCTTCCCTGTTGCATCATCATTTTTAAAATGAACTCTGAAACATAAAACAGGTGTACACAGCTTCCTAGCTTCAGGAGAGAGTTAGAATTTGGTCATTCAAAAGCAAAGCAGGACAATTACAGGGTGCCTAATTGCAGAAATCAACCTCTCTGCCACAAATATGTAAAGATTTTACCGTCTCAGCTGAAAAATGGTATCAATACAATAAAAACTTTCACAATGGGTATACAACATCCTGTTATTTATCAACTGCATGCAAACAATTGGGAATTTTACTCAATTTTATAACTTTGCCTCTCACAATGTGAGAGATAGTCAAAAAATTAAGTAGAATTAATTTGGAAAATCACAAAAAATCATTCCAATAATATAACAAACATATAAACAATAAGCTTTGTCTTTGAATGACAAAGAGCACAAATCTTTATTTTTTTAAAAATCACTTATTTCCCTATTCCAGGGGTGGCAAACTGGCAGCCTGCAGGCTGGATGCATCATGGGCAGGGCATGCCTACCCCAGGTCCACAAATGGGACAAACATCATGAAACAACATGTATTGGCAATAGGACGTGGCAAATTTGACACCTGTGCCCTATTCAAATTAAGCATCACTTTTTTTTTTTTTTTTTTGCTTTCCAGTTCAAATTTCTATGACAAGAATGTAAAAACAACTTGGCTTGGCCATTTATTAATTTTCATTATCTTTCTAAAAATTGAATGTATGTGAAGCTCTTTGGAATAATTTTATTTTGATGCCAATAGATGCAATCTTTCCCCCATTTTAAAATGTGCTTACTAGCTTGGGTGGAATGATGAGGCTTTAAATGAGAGGCAGGAGAAAGAAAATATGTCCCTTGACATATTCTGCAAGTTTTAACTTTCTGCAGTTTCCAAATTGTTTAAGAATAAGTTCCACTGAAATCAAAGAAGCTTCTTTCAAAGAATATTTCCAATATTTCATTTGAGTGCAAACATACTTTGGGTGACTGAGGTATGGAATATCCATTTTAATGTGAAAGCTCACAACTGTTTTGTTTTACCATTGTGGAAGGACTATGAGCTGCTACTAGGAGTTTCCATGGATAGTTTCCATTATCCTTCCATAAATCTTTTATTATGAGTACAATGCAAGTTCATTTATGGACTTACTAATTAGCTTAATAATATGCATTATTTTGACACAATCTATCTTGTTTGGATTATTTGCTTGTATTTTTCTACTCTGAATAATCATCACTATCATTACCCTATACTTTTGAACAATTACTATTATGCTGTGGTATTAGACAATGCACTTAAAATCTTGCTGAACAATATACGTTTGTTATATCTGTGAAGGTGATCTAATGCAGCAAAACAATAATATCATGATCATTTTTGGGTTACTAGAAGCAAACTCCCTCAGAGTCTGTCACGTATGTCCTACAAAAGCTAAGATCCTACTGGTGAGGAGAAAATTCTTATTTTGGAACAACAAAATTTTCTTAAGCTGTTGGGCAACATTCCTTTGCACTGATTCCCCAAACACCTCATCCTCCTTGACCTCTTAGTTGCTTATTTTTTACTCTCCCTTGTTCAGCTCCCATTACAGCATAGGTGTCTATGAGTCAGTCTTCAGCTGTTTGCAACAGGAGCAATTCTTCCTCTCTCTTCATTCTGGTTAGTATGTTCAAAATCTGTTTTTGGCAGTTTATTATTCTTTCTCATATCTGAAGTTGGATCCTGGTTAGCCACTCCTTCAACAGGATGAAGTGGGATCGGGAGAACCATCTTTCCTTAAGGAAAATGGGAAAGTGATTTGTTTCTCCAGCTCTGCAATGTATCTCCCAATGTTGAGAGGAAACTCCACCTTCAATTGCACCGAGCTTGCTGCTTCCAAGAGGCTGTAGGCTTTTATTCCCAGCGAGCTCAATGCAGCTGTTATTTTCCCTTACAGTACTTTCAGCGCAGCCAAAATCATTGGGGTGGAGAAGTTAAAGCTTCCCTGGTGATTGTAAAATGCAGCAAAGTTTGGATATTTAACGAAGTAATGTGCTATTAGATGATTAGCACGCTAAATAGAGAATTTGTACTGAATACTCCCAGGGATTAGGAAAACAGAAGAGAATGATGCCACAGCACATGATGATTTAGCAAAGGATATGGTGTAATACATGGGATACATGGAGAACTGGAAACAGAAGTGTGTGTGCCTCATTTGGATAGTAACTCCAGTTTCTTACACAGTTTAACCCCATACTATAGTCCTACATTCTGCTGAAACCCAGGAGAAATCTAGTTTTCTTGAAATTATTTTTTGTTTTTATGCATCGTACACAAAAATGCACATGTATTGTTTAAAGAGAATAAAATTGACTGTGCTAATAAAAAACACTGCTAGCATTTATTATATATTAGCAAAAAGTTTTTAAGGTAGAACAAGATCTATGAGTTAAATAGCTTAAATCTGAACATAGTCTTCTACTTCTCAGTTGGCATGTTTTCCGGCTACCTTTCAGCCCCCTCTAACTATCCCCTCACCCAAATGATTGAGAGCCAACAAGATTAATGTAAGTTGCCAAACTAAAAGCAGGTGGTCTGAACCCTTTTCCGCTAAAGTGTTATGATACAGTTTCAAGTGAAATCTCTGAAAAGAAGAAGGAAATGACTACAGGCAAAGTTTAATCACAGTTCTGTGAAACTAGGTATGGTGTTTCTCCTGCGCAACCTTGCTTGCTTTGCTAGCTTAAGCTTAATGCAATAGCCAATACAATCCTGCTTTTAGGCTACAATCTGCAGCACATTTTTGGCGGGCTCCAGCAGGTAACTTGTTTCTTTCTTATTCTATGAGAATCCATAGCATGTCCTAAGTTTATCTTTTAAAAACAACCCAACAAAAAAAGAAATATGCTTTCTTTTTAGTTTTATTGCCAGATATTTCATTGCCAATATTTTAGAGACTGTGAAGTTTAGTGTGAGTGAAAGACTGGAAAACCAATAAATATTTCTGTTATGTACCATGTAGATATGAGTCTAACAGACATGTAGCTATGCTTACAACATGGATAATTTGCTTTTAAAGATTGTAAGAGAGAGAGAGAGAGAGAGACAGAGAGACAGAGAGAGACAGAGACAGAGACACACAGAGACACACAGACAGAAAGAGAGAGAGATTTGTTTTCCAAATCACTTTCCTTTTTGAAAAAAGAAAGCAAGAAAACTTCTGTAGTTAAAAGGCTTCATTCTGAAAAGAGATTCTGTTCACGGAGAAGGCAGACTTAGAGCAAGGCACTAATTATTTCTGAGGGAAAAGCTTTTGTTAGAACAATTGGCGATTTGCGCTAAAGGAAGGAACAATGCTTAATAAGGGAAGAAATATCACATCTTATTTACAGAGAAACAAAAATATTACTGGGGACCTGTCATGGATAAAGAGAAAGAAAACTAAATAAATCTCTGATCAATTAATTGCATGTACACTGCTAGCAGCCCAATCATTGATTGCAATTATATTTGGAAATTTAAAACTTTGCAATCAAATAGCCAACAGCCCAAAGCAACAATTAATATTCATACAATGAAGCCTTCATTATCAAGAATATAATGCACATATTTCTGTAGTTCAATTCAGTTCAGTATTTGATATTCATAGGAATATGCAATATTGTATTTGTTAAATGGACTTATGTAAAGTATAAACCTCTAACTCTGTATTATGTGGTTCTAACCAAGTCCAGGGTAGATTGCTTTGAACAGACTTTTAGAACAGCATATTTCCATTTGGGTGGTTTGTGAAAAAAGTTCTGACCTAAAATATTTTGTAATTTGTAAAAGCAAATATTTTCTTAGCTGCAATTGGAAGGGGCTGTTTCCTTTCACAGGAAGTAAATCATAAGCTTTGCCTCTAAGCAAATGGGAAGGAGATACCAGCTCCTGGATGTCTCGCTCATCTGTAGTTGTCAGAAAACAACATTAAAAGAAACAAAACAAACTGAATCATGGTCCCACTATGATTTCCTCCCCCTCTCTCCATCTACATCAGTTACAAGCTTGACATTGAAGATGTGATTTAACCTGAGCATCAATGCAATGCCATATATTAAAAAGCTTTGGGCCTATTCCAATCATTAGATATCTTAAATGTATTTATTGCACTGTTATGGCGATCCACATTTAACAAAGAACCCTTTGAATAAATGAGGAAGGAAGGAAAAAGGAGCAAGCATTTGTGTTAACAAGAAGCTACATACCATTTTCTTTGTGAACAAAGGCTCCCTGAGGTGATTCTGGGATACCTTTCCAGATTGTGATTGATTTGGGATAACCTGTGTCCATAGTTCTTATATCTTCACTGTATCTCCAATACCTGAGAGAAAGAGTGAGGTTAGAATAAATTTTATGAATGCCTTTTTTTCAGTGTGTGAAATGAAGTACTCTGTGAAATGATAATATTAGGCAAGCTGGTTATTTCTATTTAAAGATATACTTCCAAATAGTAATAAAGACATTTAAACATTTGATGATTGAATACATGTTTCCAGTAAGTACATAAAAGATTAAAGATTAATCTATCCTGAGAACCAAATCAACGAGTGGTTTTATATAATTGAAAAAGTTATGATACTTAGGAGTTAAATCCAGCTGTACAATGATGAATTTATACCAATGCTTTATTCAAGATTTTAATCACATTCGGAGTTAGGGTCCCCTTATCACTTCTAATTCTATGTTGTACTTTTCAGAGTCTTTTTTAAAATTCCATTGTGCAATATTTATCAGTTCAAGCAGCTAGACTCCTTACATATCTTAATTTAAAAAGAAAAAGAAAATTAAATTTCAGTCTTATATATAAGAAGTAAGTCTTACTGAGTATTACAAGAAAATTTATGGAATTTTCTTAATAAACACTTTTTTCTAAATTATTTATATTTTTTAAAAGGAGTTATTTTTTTTACTCCCATAGCTTCCCCTCCTCAGATAGTAAAAAGGATTACTCCTGGCCTTAAGTACACTCCATTAATTACTTATTCTATATATTTATCTCTCCACTTTTATGTCTATCTGTCTATCTGCATCTGGTATACATACAGTAAGAATGCAATTTGCAACTGAAATCATTTGGTCTTATCCTCAGTAAATTTGCAATACACCTTATTTATGCAGTTCTTAAGAAGATAGATTGCCTTATTAACTGGGAGCAGAATCCTGCTTTTTTTTATAGGCCTCAGAGTATCTACATGCAACGAGCTCTGAAATCCTAATCAAAAGAAATATCAAATTCAGTTTTGGAGATTCTTTGTCAGTATCCAATGTACATTTGGAGAAGTTCTATATAAAAGCTCTATTTGCTAAGAAACATTTCATAGGAAAAAAATATTTTTTCTTTAAAAAAAAAACAATATCTTAGTAACACAAACCAGACTGCATTTCCACCAATATGCTCACATTCGTTTCTTCCTAACTCGATGATGTAATTTTTTGATTTATATGCAAAGAGTTGTGGTCTGCATTCATAGTGCTTTACAATGTTTATATTTCAAGGTAATTTGAGGCATATTTGATAAAAGTAACTCTCTAAGCTTTTAATAGGGCTTTGTATGGCTGTGAAAGTTGGACCATAAGAAAGGCTGAGCACCAAAGAATGGAGGCCTTTGAACTATGGTGCTGGAGAAGACTCCTGCGAGTCCCTTGGACTGCAAGGCAATCAAACCAGTCAGTCCTAGAGGAGATCAACCCTGACTGCTCTTTAGAAGGCCAGATCCTGAAGATGAAACTCAAATACTTTGGCCACCTAATGAGAAGGAAGGACTCACAGGAGAAGAGCCTAATGTTAGGAAAGATTGAGGGAAAAAGAAGAAGGGAACGACAGAGATGAGGTGGCTGGATGCCACCGAAGCAGTAGGCGTGAGCTTAAATGGACTCCAGAGGATGGTAGCGGACTGGAAGGACGTTTACCATGGGGTCACGATGAGCCAGACACAACTTCACAACTAACAACAAAAATATCCAAGTGGGAACTGCAGAAAAGAAAGCATCTTAGCAATGCATTGCTGCCTAGAATAAAGGTCCATTATATTCATGTTTTGAAAAATCATGGAAAAGAATTTATTTTTGCATCAATTAAAACAACTGGGGAAAAATAGTTTTTGGCATTTTTTTTCTATGCACAGAAAAATGAAAAGATCCATAGAATACCAGGTAGTCACCATGAGGAAAAATAAAATGACGAAGTTTGGAGATTTGTATAATATGACTCATTGCATTATAGATCTTTCAGTATTTTTCCCCTTGCTTTATTTAAGGCATATTCTGTTATTTACAGATGCAGTAATTTTGAATGCAAAAAAAATGTCATGTTAAAGAAATGCACAGTTTCGAGAAATCAAACATTCCTTTCATTATATACAAGCAGTGAGTGAGAACAAGCACCAGTCATTTCAATGCTTAAAAAAGGCAGAAATGGAAGGCTGAAGTACCTGCAAAGCAGGTATGTAAGACTTTTGAGATCAAGGATCAATTAAATTTAACATGGTTTGAATAGCAGAATGCACATAGGTGAAAGTTATTTGCAGAGATTGTGTTTCTTCTCACCTGTTTTATAATTCTATTATGCCTATTTTATAACATACAAGAATAATAATAATAATAATAATTTTATTTGATTAGCCGCAACCCTCTCCCGAAGGACTCGGGGCGGCGTACAATCAAGCAGATAAAAAATACACATAAGACAAACATATATACAAAAACAGAGACATATACATATGTGCATGGAGGAGGATGGACTTAAGTGAAAGACAGTTAAAAAACACAATTTAAAATCCCCTAAAATTACCAAATTAAAAAACCCATCAGGAGCGTTACTAAGTTATGGTCGAGCCAGGCCAGCTATTTGGAAAAGGTGGGTCTTGAGCTTGACACGGAAGGAGCGGAGGTCAGTAGTAGTCCTAATATCCGGGGGGAGGTCATTCCACAGGGCTGGGCCCGCCACAGAGAAGGCTCTGCTCCTAGGCGCCGCCCCATGGCACTGTCTGGTAGACGGCACCTGGAGAAGTCCCTCTCTGTGCGAGCGGATGGGTCGTAGGGATGTATGGGGCAGAATACGATCCCGCAGGTAACTAGGTCCTGAGCCATGGAGCGCTTTAAAGATCGTAATCAAAACCTTGAAACGCACTCGATAGACCACAGGGAGCCAGTGCAGCTCGCGCAGGAGAGGTGTCACATGGGAGTACTTGGTACTCCCCATAATCACCCGCGCGGCCGCATTCTGGACCAACTGCAGTCTCCGAGTGCATTTCAAGGGGAGCCCCATGTAGAGAGCGTTACAGTAGTCCAGGCGAGACGTCACCAGCGCATGGGTGACTGTGCGTAAGGCGTCCCGGTCCAATAGGGGGCGCAATTGGCGCACCAGGCAAACCTGGTGGAACGCCCCCCTGGCCACGGCTGTCACATGTTCATCCATGGACAGCCTGGCATCCAGGAGGACGCCCAAATTGCGCGCCCGCTCCACGGGGGCAAGTTGAATGCCCCCAATGGCCAGAGATGGAATTATCTGGTTGAACCGGGGGGCCGGAACCCACAGCCACTCCGTCTTGGAAGGGTTGAGCCTGAGTCGGTTGTCATCCATCCAGACCCGTACGGCTTCCACACACCGGGACATCACTTCGATGGCCTCGTTGGGGTGGTTCGGGGTGGAAATGTACAGCTGAGTATCAAGACAGTTGTTATATTGAAATGGCTAAAAACAGTGGTGTCAATGTTTAGCATTCACAGTCTTTGGAGGACCACAGAATAATGGGGAGGCAAATGGGAGTGACTACCATGACCAGAAGATGCAAAACAATCCAATAAGAGGCAGATGAATAGCAAGTTGACATCACTATATAATTCAATAATTCAAGAGGTGTGAAGACCCAAATGTCTGCCTCCTGCTTAGTTGAATAAACGTAAGATTTATGCAGGGAACATGCTCTGGCATTTGTTTGATTCTTTGGGATTTGCTTGTCTGTCTCTCTGTCTCCCTGTTCCTCCATCCGTCCATCCATCCATCCATCCGCCCTCATTTAGCTTAGTTTACTTTATTGTCATTGCACATCGTAAAATGAAATTAAATGCCGTCTTCAGTGTACATTATAACTATAAAAATAAAAACTCAAACACACATCCTTCACATCTTATAATAAATTAAAATTGAAAACCTGATATTGCATTAATATTACACTTCACCGTAGAATTCAATATGCTGCCCTGGGATAGAAGCTGTTTTTCAGCCTATTTGTCCTTGTTTTTATTATCCTGTACCGTCTGCCAGATGGTAATAGTTTAAAAAAAAGGTGCCCAGGATGAGATGGATCTTTAAGAATGTTTGAATTTTCTTAAAGCAGCAGGAGCTATAAAGCTCTTCCAAAGAGGGGAGAGGCAACCAATGATCCTCTGGATAATGACATTGACCCTCTGGAGTGCTGTCCTACCTGCCATTGTGCAATTGGAAAACCATACACAGGTGCAGTAAGTTAAAATACTCTATGGCGCAGTGGTAGAAGGTCACCATAGAGAATATTTGAAAAAAAATACATTGTGTTTGAAAAGCTGTGTAGCACTTCTAATATAATCTGCAAAAAAAGTGCTTCAGAGCACTGGAAATTATCTACAATGTCTACATCTTTTCCCAGGATCACTTGGAAGCAGCAGGAAAAAGATGCTGCTAATTTAAGGTATCGCAGATTGGTGCTACAATCTGTCACCAACACATTCCTCAGAGACTGAAGTCAAAATGTTATCCAGCAATACTGTATGGTTTTTCAGGTCTATCTTTCTCCTGGGAGGTTAGAACATCTTTTCACAGCCTTTGCAGGAAGGCAATTCTCCTCCTTTGGCTTTGTTATCACCTTTTGCCTCACTTTTTTTTTATCCCTACCAAATCATCACAGCTAAAGAAGCAACAGTGGGCTGTTCTCAGTTCATGAAGAACTTTGTAAGAGGCTTACATGTGCAATTAAAACCAGTGGGAGAATTCAACCTATATTACATTAAGAAGTAAAAAAAAAAGGGAGGGGGATATAAACTGTGCTGAGAAGCTTAGTGTGATATGGCCTTATTCCCACTAAGTGGTCAATATCCTGTAATAGCTCAATTATCTTAGCATGGCTCGTATGTTTCAAATCTCCTCCTTTATACACTTTATTGCATTTATGACCTGCGGGGTCTCATTATGTTTGTTGTGGACCTAAAAAGTAACCTTCTCCTCAACAGAAGTTTTTCTGTTACTTTCCTCTGTTTTTTTTCTTTTTGGACACAGTTTTTTTTTTCTGTTTCTCATCACTGTATTTTAAAGAAGACCTCAACTTTGTAAAAATGTCAATGGGAAAAAATTCTAATGTATAATACCTCCAATCTCAAACATGCAACTAGGATGCCTAGCATTTGAATAGTCCTCAAAGCAGGTGGACTGAACAAATATATGAAACAGATTAATATTAAAATAATATTCACACCCATAACAAGCAGATTATAAAAGAGTTTTGTCCTCCATAGGAGTTGATGGCAAGGTGCTTAATGAACTTCAGCTTCCCAAATGCTGCCTGTTTTCTGTCCACACAACTGTACACTCTGAAGCAGGGGTCCCCAACCTTTTGGACCCCAGGGACTACTAAATTTATAATTTTAAATCCTGTGAACCACTAATATGATCTGCCTAATGACTGGCTGAGTGGGCGGATCACTGAGTGGGAGGTCATGTGACTGAGTGGGTGTGGCCAACTTTATGGTGCCTCATTGGCCTCTACTTGCTCCTCCCCTCCCAGCCACTCCTTGCCTGCCTGCCTGGGCTCCTTACGGCCCCAACTGGAAGCAGTTTCTGGAGCTAAGCAGCCACCATGAGAAAGAGTTGGCAAAAGTGCTGGCTCAGTTCAAATTGGATCTGACTGAGAAGGAGGCGGAGCAGAAGCACCTCACCGAGGATTACAAGCATAGGCTTTCCAAGCAGATGGAAGACCTGCAGGAGTGCAAGGCCAAGTACCAGCACATGGAGGCTCAGTGGGCTGAGATGGTCAGTCCGTTCCAGACCATGATACATTCCCACTGGAAAAAGGCCCTCCAGCTCTTTTCCTCCAGTGGTGCTTCCCTCCAGGCTTACCTTCAGCTTCCCCCCATACCAGGAGGCTGAAGCAGACCTCAAGTTGGAATTTCTGCCCTGTTTCATTTCTAAAAATTGGATTGCTATCCTCTTAATAAAATCATGCAAGTCCAACTCAAATAAGAAAACAAATTGGTGAGATTGTTGAAAGTAATGCAAGATTTGACCAATGTTGAAGTTAGAAGGCAGAATAGACAACTGCACCAGTAAGTATCCCAAAGTCAAATGACCATCTATATAAGCACATCTAGTATAACTAAACTGGCTTAATCTTTACTGCTCAACGCTGAGCAAATGATAGACAGAGCTCAACTAAAAAAAATAGGCAAACTGTAAAATGTTTGATCTAATTGAAGACAACGTTCCTTAACTTCCTTTGGAAGTAAATTAACAGTATATCCATGCTGTTAGATTTTCTAGTCATTAGTACATGCTCATGATTGCGGATCCCCACTTATGTCTTTCTCTTATCTTCAACCCATGCAAATGCAATTTTCACCCATTTTTCTTGTTCCAGTTTGAAAGTACTGACTTCCTACTTGTGTCAGCTTCGGTGCAAATATGTGGTGTGCTTTCTGTGCTTTATTTTGTTCTAAGAAACTTTTGAAGTTTGATTGGCAATCATAACCCTAACCCTAATGGTAGAAATGCCAGTTTTTCTTCAAGAACACCTACTGAAGTTTTCATTACAATTGTAACATTTAGTAGACACATAGCATGTTCCCAACTCAAACCTGATAGAAATATGTTGTTTGTGTGTGATTTTTTTTAAAAAAATATTATTTTTCCTTTCCTGTGTGCTACCTACCTCTTCATGTGCCTTTTTTAAAAAAAATATGTCCATCATCAATGTACTGGTGGATTAATTAAATAAAGAAATGCCAACTAGAAAAGTCTACAGGTAGCTCAAGGGAAGAAAAATAATAATTAAAAAAAACAGCTGTGCAGTTCTTCTACATTTCAAACTGGGGATACTTCAAATATTATATGAACCAAATGTCCAAAATAAAACACAAGCAGCAACAAACCTTCCTGTAGAAAAGCTGAGAAAATACAACAAAGAATGCTTATTTTAAAGTTGTTTTTTAGACTGGCTATATGTATAACTGAAACTTTAACTTCATATATAAAATTAATGTCAGCCCTAGAAGCCATCTTTCTTGTTGGAGCTTCAGGGCTGCCACATTTAGTACCTGGGAAAACGAAAGGGGGAATTGCAAGGAGTGGTGGAGGATTAGCCATAAGAACATTCCTTTCTCTGGGAATCAAGGACATTTGGCCTGCACCTGGATGGGAGTGACTGGGGGTTGTCTCCAGTTGGGACGGTGAATTGATTGGACCATGTGATGGACTTGTGGGCGCAGGGGATGGATCTTTGACTTTCTTTTGGGCAGGGAAAACCCAGAACTCTCAGATTCGGATTTTCCCAGATGCACCAATATGATATCTTTAATAAAACGGAACTTTGAGGAACTTCAAGCCTCAGAAATTTCTTTCATTGGGTGTGTTACTTGGAACTCTGACATTTAATTTTACTCTGCATATTCATATA
Source organism: Natrix helvetica (assembly GCF_964273705.1). Classification (NCBI taxonomy): domain Eukaryota; kingdom Metazoa; phylum Chordata; class Lepidosauria; order Squamata; family Natricidae; genus Natrix; species Natrix helvetica. The sequence goes on from NC_138550.1 coordinate 140,490,972, forward strand.
TTTATATCTGTGGTTTTTTTTTGAATAAATCTTAACTGCACATTGCTCAGCAGCAAAATGATAAATATTAGTGTTGCCATCGGAAACACTAATAGTGCCAAATAAATATTCCATATTTCTGAATATGTATTAATACTAATAATGAAGGAGAACAGCAAGCCATGTAAATTGTATGGTTTTTCCTTCCAGAATGAACATACTCACCTGTCTCCTTTGAAGAAGTAGGTTTTCCCAACATCCTCCCACCAAATTGCTGAATCAATACCATGGGGAGGAATCCCACTTCCTAATGATATCAAATCATGAGGATACCCTGGTTGGAGGGTGGTATCTTTGAAGATCCAGAACTTGTTTCCTGTGCAAGAGAAACAAAACACTATATTAGGCTTTCTACAGAAATTCTGACTAAGAATCTGAAAGATTATTTTTTACCAGAGCTCAATGTGTTGCATTCTTGTAATAACATAAATAGGATGAGGACTAGGTCCATGCCACAAATACATAGATGGGGCAAAGAGGTCCATATTATATGGCTATGTAACTCATTGGTGTGTTTCTAATTTTTTTACTACTGGTTCACTTGCACGACGCTTCTGTGCATGCGCCTCCCACTGCCGCTACTACTGGTTCACTTGATCCGGACCGAACCAAGAGCAACCCATCTCTGATGTAGCTGCAACTGTCTTGGTGGATTGTAGTTTCATCTGGCTCTCCTATTTTGCAATATTCTGAAAGTTTCCATGAAATGGATAACTTTGCCAAAGCATGTCTATCTTTAGAATTTCACTTATCTCCAACAACCCAAATTTCTATGCAGCCAAACAGAAGCAAGTTGTCACTTTATAGGTCAGACATGTTCCAATTGCATATCACAGGATATACTTACTATACCTGTTGCTTTAGAAACTGGAAAGTAGAAAAATGGGACCCCAAACACTTCTCCTTATGCTTAGGGAGTTGTATAGGCAGTCTTTCTACATGAACACATATTGACCCTTAGGCACTGTTTTCTATCAACAGTTTGAAATGAATTTTTGTTTCTCCCTATAGACTAAGGATCAGATCTGTGCTAGAACCATTGTGACAGAAAAACATGAAAATTATTTCTATTTTATAGATGTTCCACAGTAGTATTATATAAAGGATAAAAAAATAGAATGCAAGGAGGAAAGGGAAGGGAGAAAGGGAAAGAAAGTCTTTCTCTGATTTACAGTGTCTCTTCTTAACACACATTTAATTAGGAAATATGGTAAAGCTTTATTCCTTTGCATGCTGAGTGGTAGAGTAAATCTTTTATCAACTTCTTTATTATCCACTTTTTTTTACAAATGCATCCCTTTTTTATTCAAGAAATCAACACAATCACTGAAAGACCTTTTCTCAAAATTCTCTCTTGAAAATAAAAAAGTTTTGTTACACCTGTTTTCTTGCAGACAATAAACCTTGTATTCAGAATACCTGGCTTTATTTGCATGTCTTTGTAGAATATGATTAAAAGGAAGAAGAAAGGAAAGGCATAATAGCATCCATTACAGCAGAAGTAAACAGCATTTGGTGGTATATTAAACCACAATATAATTTTCTTATACTGTACAAAGGAAGGAAGGGAAAGGAGGGACAATTCACCTTGAGCAAAGAAGCAGGCTATATTCAGAAACCTTTTCTTTTGAATCTCAAGGATCCTAGAAACATACTCCTATTCCAAAAATATTATTTCAGTAGAGCATAGTCACATTCAGGGTGGAGAGGAAACATTTTAGAAAATATCCACTGCAGATCAAGGATCTCCTAGTCTCATTGCTGCACAATTTCCTAAAGGTATTCTTAAAGACAAATCTTGGTGAACTATTAAAAAATCCAGTGAAAACCAGGCCATTTTTTTTATCTTAAGGATTGACGCTGCAAATTCATTTTATATTAAGTCACTGGCTCCATTTTCCAGTAAAATTGATATTTCAGCTTTTGGTTAGCAATTTTTCTAAACTGTATACTGACAATAGCTAATGCTTGTCCAGTTTCCTTCTTGGTGGGTTTCTAAGTGGATTTAAGCTGGGGCCTCTGGGGCCCCAGTCCAACTACTGAGCCTTGAGCTGTTCGCAGGTGGGCTGCAGAAGCAGTGGGCAAGGATGTGAGCAGTGGGTTAGCACTTGTACAGTGGACGTGTGTGCCCACCACTTGTGCAAACGGAGCTCCATCTGTGTACGCTTGCCTGCCACTCATGCAGAATCATCCCCTCCCGCTGGTCCTCAAAAGCCAGAAAGGGGCTCTGGATTTATGGATTGAAATGAACAAATTTTAACACCTACAATAAATTTCTTAAAATTTAAATTTCTTAAAATGTATATTTGATATAAATTTAGGAATGCTCAGAATAAACCAGCCTTATCTGTGGGTTGTACAACTCTATTTTAAAATAAAATGGAATTGGTGGTGGGTCTCTCATGTTTAGTCAGAACTTAAATAACAGAGGAGGAGGAGCCAATGTCATGCCGATACGGATGTGCGGTCTCGATGCTCCGAGATCGCAGCCGATACTTTTGCCACTGGGTGGTCCAATCGGACCTAAACCGTCCAGCAGAGATGGTAAACAGGAAGAATACATATTGCTGATCACAGGGACTTCACAAAGTCCCTGATCGATGCAAGAGAAGTTCTTCAAGCTGGCGACAAAAAATCCAGCCAAGGCTGATGAAGTCGGGGCAGCTCCAAAACGGAAGGATACAGAAAGTGTTTCCAGCTGGTGAGGAATTTTTACCATTTTAAAAGAGACTGCCTATAAAAATATTAAAATTAATTTAAATTGGATAACAGAATAAGCGGCGGAATTAAGCTTTGAATGGTTTTGGACAGTGGGTTGTCTTACTTTTTAAATGCTATGTTCATGGATGGAATTTATGCAAGCCTTTTAAAACAAATGAATTAAGTTTTCTTCTTCTATTTTTTTCTTTTATTATTCTTTGTAACCTATGGACTAAAATTCTCCTCTTTCATTGCGTGTTTTTCTAACTCATTCAAGAATTGGACCCTTTTTTTAACTTGGAATATAAAAAAGATACAAAAAGAAACAAAGAAAATTGTAACAATAACACTGCTATTTGGAGGCTGGAAGTTTGTGTATTGGAAACGAAACACTTTTACTTTCCTTACTGATTATCCTGGCTTGGCATTCCAAGGTCTCACTGCTTGTTTATAGAGGGTGATAAGAAGAAAAGCATACAGATGTCCCTTTGAAGTATATCTTTAACCAGAGAAAAATGAAAATAAAACTTTATTGTGAATTTATGTTTAATCTTGTAAAAACCTTCCAAGCTAGAGCAGCAGTGTTTGTTAGCTGGAGATAATGGAACAACTTCAACAGCAGAAAGAAACTTTAAGCCTGCAAAAGATATTCTTAGACATTCAGAAATTATTAAACACATTTGAGAAGATGGAGAAGAAGTTGGAAGACTTAGTGTCAGGCCTGTAATTATATTCTTTTTAGGATCTTTGGCCTGCCACACTTTCTTATAATTTTCTATGCTGTTTCAATAGTGTAGTAGTTGGGAGGGGGGAATAGAAAGGAGTAGGATTGTAGAATGGATTGTTGACATTCTTTTGTAGAAGCCAAGGTCATCTTTTGTCTCAGCACCTCGACACCTGGCCGGAAGAAGATGGGTGTACATGCCAGCGTGGAAGATGATGATTGGAACATGTGATGGATTTGTGGGTGTGGGGAGAGATCATGAACTTTCAACTGGTTGAACTTAGAGAATGTACTTCCAGAGTTGAAATTTCCATAGCAGTACTAACATGCCTGCGGAATAAATTGCACCTTAAAGGATGTTTTGCCTTGGACAATGATTTATTTCTGCATGGTATTTAGAACCCTAACATTATTTCAACTCTCTACTTTAAAAATATTTCACTAGCTCCCTCCCCCTATCAAGGGGGAAGGGCTGGTGATGGAAGATCTGGTGATGTGGGTCTCGGCATTCCCAATGCTGACCGGGACAGCGTAAATATCAGCGAAGAATTAATGAGAAGCTTTTGGTGATAAGAAGAGGAGTACGGAACTTCAAAGGCAATGGAATGCTGTTTCCAGTTTAATTGCATCTGGAGGAATGGAGGAGGAGACGCGACAAGACGAAGGAAATCTCAGACGGACTTCTTCAGCAAAATTGTGAGTGCATGCTCCCCCTCCTTCCCCCCCAGCTTAGAAGCAAGATTGGAAAAAAAAAACACCCTTAGAACGGAGGTTTGGGCTCCTTCTAGACGGCAATAAATGAAATGGCATATCACCCTGCAACTAGATGGGAGAGAGATTCCCTTTCAAAATGGGAATTTCAAAGGAGGCAGGAAGAAGGAATTTTTCCAGCATCTGTCACTTGCAAGCCACCACAAATGGGGCTGCAACCAGTAAATGAAGCAAATTGGGCAGTAAATTGGGCTTTCCTCCCAGGACTTGGATGGAAAAGATGCTACTTACAAACTCCTTTGCCATCAGCATGGGGAAATGCTCCAAGCCAGCAGAGGGCACCTACTTGGCCCATAACTCATCCAAGCCAGCAAAGGGCACCTACTTGGCCCATAACTCCTCCAAGCCAGCAGGAGGGTCCTTGGCACGTAAAACCCCCTAGCCAGCCATCATTGGTTGAGCTGCAACCTGTGAAGCAGGCAACCCCGGGATGGGTCTTAACCCCAGGTCATGGATGGGAGGGATGCCAGTGGGCACCTGCCCTCCCTCAGCAGATGGCACCATGGCAGAAAGCTGGGCAGTGGCCAACCGAGGGATTGACCTCCCCATCGGTTCCAGTCTCCCCTGCAAGGCCCCAAAAGGTTCTTACCAGACCTTCCTACAGAGAAGAAATCTCCATGGAAGAAGGTATTATCAAAGGGAGGCCTGCGGGATGGATGGCGGGAAATTGTGCGCCTGTAAGGCCCCAAGTGGTTCTTACCCCACCTTCCTACAGAGTAGCAATCACCAACATGGAAGAAGGGATTACCAAAGCCAGGCCTGCAAGATGGGAAGCGGGACAAGGTGCATCTGCAATGCCCCAAAAGGTTCTTACTCCACCTTCCTACAGAGAAGCAATCTCCACCATGGAAGAAGGGTTTACCAAGGGGGCAGCTGCAAGTTGGAGAGCAAGGCAGTGTGATGAAACGGTTCCTAAGTTTAGAGATGTAACTAGGTTCCATTCCTCGTGGGGGCCAATTAAATGCCACCATTGTTGTCAACTTGGCCACAGAGCGTCAGAGTGTTTGGCTCCAGCCCCAATGCCACAAACGTGCGCACCAACCACCACGGCGGTAAAGAGAGGGTCCCAGATGCCACCACAGAAGAGTCATCTGGGCCAACAACCTCTGGAAGAGGATCCCCAACTTAAGGTGAGGAAGTGTCCTACCAAGGGGGAGGCCTCGGAAGAGGAAAAGGGCAGACAATCTCCGGAGGAGGATCCCCAACTTAAGGTGACAAAGAGTCCAACTAAGGGGGAGGCCTCGGAGGGGGGAAAGCCTAAACGACCTCTGGAAGAGGATCCCCAACTTCAGGTGGCGAAGAGTCCTACCAAGGGGGAGGCCTCGGAGGAGGGAATTGCCGAAGAACAAACGTGTGTACCAATTGCCACGGTGGTTAAGAGAGGGCCCCAGATGCCTGCACAGAAAAGTCATCTGGGCCAACAACCTCTGGAAGAGGATCCCCAACTTAAAGTGACGAAGTGTCCTACCAAGAGGGAGGCCTCGGAAGAGGAAAAGGGCAAACAATCTCCGGAGGAGGATCCCCAACTGAAGGTGACAAAGAGTCCAACTAAGGGGGAGGCCTCGGAGGGGGAAATGCCCAACCGACCTCTGGAAGAGGACCCCCAACTTCAGGTGACGAAGAGTCCTACCAAGGGGGAGGCCTCGGAGGAGGAACAAGGCCAACCGTGGATGATTGGATCCAAGAGCCCAGAACCTACAGCACCTGCAGCAGAGAGCCCGAAACGGCAATGGGAAGAGATCGCAATGGACTTCATCATGGAACTCCCAGACAGCAGTGGGCATAAAGTAATTTGGACTGTTATTGATTTGGTTTCTAAGCAGGCACACTTCATTGCTTGCTCAGGATTGCCATCCGCAAGCGAATTAGCGAAAATGGTTGTGAAACACATTTATCGCCTGCATGGAGTACCCAAGAAGATCATTTCAGACCGCGGAGTCCAGTTCACAGCCAAGTTCTGGAGAGAGGTCCTGAGATCTATTGGGTCCACACAAGAACTGAGCTCAGAGGTTCATCCCAGCATGAACGGTGCAGCAGAGGGAGCCAATGCGGTGGTGGAACAATACATCAGGTGTTTTGTGGACTATCAGCGAGACAACTGGTCGGACTTGCTACCCTTCGCCGAAGTGGCGTACAACGATGCGGTCCACAGCAGCAGAGGATTAGCGGGTTTCCAGATTACCAGTGGCATGGGAGTTGTTGCCATGCCTGAGTTGCCTAGAGAACCTCCTTCTTTCATGTCTTTGAGTGAATGGATGGACATGCTAAAGAAAGGATGGGAGAATACGAAGAAGGCTCTAGCAGTTGCGGCAGAAGCCTACCAGAAGCAAGATGATCAACGTCGCTCATTCCTAAACCCCTACCGTGTGGGGGACAATGTTTTTGTATCTACCAAATACATAAGATTAGAAATGCTTAGCAAGGAATTGGGTCCAAAATTTCTAGGTCCATTCCCAATAGTGAAGATAGTTAACTCAGTTACAGTTCAACTCAGTCTACCCAGAAGTCTAGGGGAAATTGACCCAGAATTTCATTGTAGCTTGTTGAAACCAGTAATTGGGTCTAACAGAAGAGCATCCACCCAAGCTCAATCTCCTCCTTTAGTGATGGAAGGGGAAACGCAATCTGAGGTGGAAAAAATTGTAGATTTCAGGCTGAATAGGGGTTGCTTACAGTACTTAGTGCATTGGAAGGGTTACCCTTGGTCTGAAGCTAATTGGGTGAACAGTGGGAACCTGAAAGTGGAGAAGTTAGTAAAGCAATTCAATGGGAAGTTTCCCGAGAAGTCAAGGGGTTCCCCTGGGTGGAGAAGAGGTGGTTAATTTTGTTATGTTAACTTTTATGTTATTCTCTTTGCAGGAAACGGTTTTCTTTTGAGGAGAGGCCGCCTGTCAGGCCTGTAATTATATTCTTTTTAGGATCTTTGGCCTGCCACACTTTCTTATAATTTTCTATGCTGTTTCAATAGTGTAGTAGTTGGGAGGGGGGAATAGAAAGGAGTAGGATTGTAGAATGGATTGTTGACATTCTTTTGTAGAAGCCAAGGTCATCTTTTGTCTCAGCACCTCGACACCTGGCCGGAAGAAGATGGGTGTACATGCCAGCATGGAAGATGATGATTGGAACATGTGATGGATTTGTGGGTGTGGGGAGAGATCATGAACTTTCAACTGGTTGAACTTAGAGAATGTACTTCCAGAGTTGAAATTTCCATAGCAGTACTAACATGCCTGCGGAATAAATTGCACCTGAAAGGATGTTTTGCCTTGGACAATGATTTATTTCTGCATGGTATTTAGAACCCTAACTTTTAGAGCACCTAACAGTAAAATATGATGAAGAAGTTGGAGGATGTTTATCAAGTGGAAAAAGTGGTGGTTAGAATCCTAAAAATCGAAGTGGAAAATGACCATAAAGAAATTAAATCTGCTGATATTTATGGTGATTGGTTTGTGTCTGGAAATGGAAAGAGTGGAATACTGAAAGAGGAATTAAATGGAGGGGAACTCTGCCCCAGATGGCAAGACACAGAAGAAGAAAAAACAAAAGAATTTATGGATTTAAAGAGAGAAATTTTATTAGCAACATCATTGATAACACTGACAATGAAAGATAAGCTGATTAAGGAAACAGAATAAGGACATCGAAATTACATGAGAGATTTTATAAGCAAGGAGTTGCTAAGATGAGTCCATACAAATTTGATTAAGGAGATTATTAGATGACTGATACCACAAATGGCAGAAGACATGAGACCGTATTGTTACTAGAAAGATACAGGTTGATATATGGAAGTGTATAATTTAAAACTAGTTAAACTTAGTGAAATTTAGTGACAATAGATATAGTCAAATAAATAATGATAATGATAATAATGTATACATGTGTAGTGTTATGATAAGTAATAATTGGATATGAATATTGAATGGTACCCATGAAAGGAAGATTAGAAATCTTTTTGATTATATATAAAGGTTAATAAAAAAGAACTAAGATTGAGATCACTTCCGGTCCCCGAGGGCGATGGACGTTCGCGTCCGCTGTTCGTCTTCTTGGTGGGCTCCCCTTAAGCTTAGGGGGAGCACAGGGAGCCTTGGAGGAGCCCCCTGCCGTAGGGTGGCTTGTTGGGACCCCCTGAATTGGCGGCGGCCGTAGGGGGGTCGCCAGCTTCGCCCCAGGGGCCAGGTAGCGTGGGGGGTGCGCAACAGCGTGCCTTCGCTGAGCGGAGTCTGGAAGGAAACAGCTAATCAGATGTTACAGCTGAAATGCGGTGAAGTGGGAAGCTTCCCTCAATCTCCTTTTAAATCTACCTAATTGATGAGCAGCAGCCTTTCTAAATTGTGGATTCAATACTTTGAAGTGTTAAAATTGCAGGGGGGGATTTTCCACCCCCCCTCAGAAAAGCGGCAATTGGAAAATCCCTCTCTCTCGGAAGAGAGAGAGAGAGAGTTAAAAGTTACTTTCTCTTCCTTTAAGCAATGGGAGGATGACTTCTTGCTACAATTGCAAAGGAGGATTGCTGAGTTGATTCTTTTAAACTACTTTATGGAAACTTTGGACGTTGCTTTCTGATCTCCTGTGAAGGCAGAGCCAAGATGGCCAACTTCCTCTTTCTTCTTGCACTTATGAATGAATTTCCCTTTTGAAAGAATTTCTGGCTTTGTACTATATCACACCCTAGAGATCTCCAGGAGCCTCTCTTCGCACGCATCTCCCTTGGATTTGGAATATTGATTTATACCATCTGGCTTGGAGCTGTATAGAGATCTATGCTCTCCTCTGAACTTGCTTGTCTTGTGACTTCTCCCAGTTGTGTCTTTCCATAGACGCCATTTCTTTGGGCAGACTTATAGCTATCTCTGAACCTAATATGGGTCCTAAAAAATTATCGCCTGGTGAGCCGTCTTCGGCCTCAACATCATCTATGTCCAGCCCAATTACCCCAAAGACACCATTGGACTCATTTTTACAACCTAAAGCGACTGAGGAAAGCTCAAAGGAACTATCAGTTGAGCAAATGTTTCAAACTCTCTTAAAGGGACAGGACGAATTGAAAAAACAACTGGCAGATTTAAATGATCATCTCAGAGAAACACAACACAAACAATACAAAATAAACAGAGAATAGGGGTGCTGGAGGAGGGCGCGACTGGGCTGAGGGAAGAGATTAAAGCAAGCCAGAAGGGGAATGTAGAATTTGAAAACCATATGATAAAGGTGGAATTTGAGAGAATGTCTTTTTTTCTTAGATTCCAAAACTTGCCAGAACCAGAGAATGAAGATCTCAAGGAGATTATGACCACAATTTTAGCAGAATATATTAAAAGAGACAAACAACAGCTATGGTGGGATATTGATTTGATCTATAGGATTAACTCAGCATACGCTAGAACACACAATGTGCCAAGGGAAGTACATGTTCAATTTCTTAGAAAGACCACAAGAGACGAGGTCTTAGGAGCTCAAAGAGTGGGACCACTAAAATATAAAGACAAAGAAATAACCGTTCTTAAGCAGATTCCAAAGAAAGTAAGAGAAAAGAGGAAGAAATACTCCTCATTAGCAAAGAAATTATATAACAATGGAATCTGGTTTAAATGGTTGTTGCCAGAAGGAATGCTAATTTTCTGGGAGGGCAGTAGAATTAGAATTAATACAGTTGTGGAGGTGGAGGCCTTTATTAAAAAAAATAGTGCCCTCCTAGATCAAACAGGGGACAGTACACAAGATGTGAAGGAGGGAAGGGCCACAGCTCTGCCAGCAGACAGGGGGAAGGATGCAACACTTAGAAGACTCAGATCACAAAAATGAGTTGAAACATTTTTGCAATTGTTGTTATAATGTAACTCTTGGAAGTGATATAAAAGATGATTGAATATATTGATGATTGAATGTAAAAACAAAAATCTGCCAATGTTTATTCAAATTTTGATGTTTTTTCTTTTCTTTTTTGTTAAAGTTGTGAGATTCGGGGGGGATTTCTACCTCCCGCATGATGTAGGTGTCAAAATTTTTCTACACCTATTTACCTTTTCCCCTAAAACATTTGTAAAAAACCAATAAAATTTTACAATAATAAAAAAAAGAACTAAGATTCAGTTAAGTCTTGATTATTAGGGGGGAAAATTTATGATACAGGATATAAACAAATAAAGGACGGATAATGATAACAATGTATACATATGTATGGGTACAACATGACGAAACTGGATGTAAACTGTAAACAATGATTTGGAAAGGAGGATTAGAAAATGTTGTTATTAAATATTATGGATGTTTAGCTAGAATAGGACATAAGGATTCAGTGTTATTGGAGGATTTTAGAAATAGTAAATGAAATGCCAGTATGTGGTTATGTATTAAGTCTTGGTATATTTTATGATGAAGGACGTTTAAACAATTATAGTCAAATGGAAATGGAGGTATGATGATGGTAACATGCATAAATATCTGAGTTAAAATACTTGAGTTAATATGAATTATGGTTGATGACTGTGGAAGAGATGCACGAAAGCCTTTTGTAACCAAATGATACACTTTCTACAGTATGTAAAGAAGGAAGATTCTTTGTGTTGTGTTTGTTTTGAAAATAAAAAATAAAAAAATATTTAAAAAGAACTTAAATAACAGACAGGATGTCCCAAGGATGTGGTTGTTTTTTTAAAGATGTTGCTCTTATCATCAAAGAAAGTTTTTCAGTTCTGAACTTGAGTTGAAGAAGCTTCTTGCATGAAAAGTGAAATGTCTTCAAGGAAAAACAAAATCCAGTTGCCTTTTGAAAAAGCATCTTTGGGACAAGCATGGCCTGGATGACTGAGAATCTCCATAGACATTTAACCAAAAGATCTTTTCCACCCAAGAACTCACATGAGTTTACAATGACTATTCAGAAGCTTCATCTACATTGTTTTCTTAATCTGCTCTACCCTGTCCTTTTCTAGATGGATACACTGACCTTGATTTCAACTCACTGTAGTCTAATGTTCTGAGCATGCATAGATTCTTTTCTACATTATTTAAGAAATACAAAAACCCACCCACAAGACTTTGTTTGAGATCATACAGAATAAAACAGAACGTTTGATATATAGTATGTTCTTTCTTTTTGTTGTAAGTTGTTGAAAACATTGAAGAGTTGGGTGGCCTTGAAATTAAATTAAGTAAACAGATAAATGGCTGGAAAATTGGCTTGGTGAATCTCAAAGTCTTTGAAACCTTTGATTTGGATGTGAATGTTATTATCTATGGAAAATCCATGCTGCTATAGCTAGAGCTATATGCTGCTATATGCTGCTATATGCTGCTATATTCATTCCCAGTGCTTGGGCTTGAATCAACTATTCCTTAATTAGCCTTTTCCCCCTCTGTATTAATCTCTAGGTTGCTGCTGGATTTCAGGAACATGGCTGTTTTATTTCTGGATGCATACATTGTACAACTCACCCTAACATGTGTAAAATCATGGAAGTAGAACAGTCTTGTTAACCTTCCATTATAGAAGCATTATAAAGTAGCAGAATTATATAATTCTGCTCATGTCTTTTCCTCTGCCATTTAACTCTAAAAAGATTAAACTCTAAAAGGTAACTGGATATATCTTACTTTGAAACTGGTGAGCAATGTCAACAGTAATTACTTATTTGCAAGTTTTCTCTTGGGCTCACACTGAGATATATTATGCATGCACTAGATAAAGGGTTTATTTTGCCTCGGCTGTCAACATTATCTGTAGTGCAGACTATATACAAGAAACCCAAACAGGACTAAAGCTTTTCTTAAAAGAAAAGTTTATTTTTTGTTTCTTAGGCTCAAGAAGTCAATGCTGACAGATTTCGGTTGAAGGTTGAGGTCATGAATAGAGAGCCATATTTTGGATGAATTTGAGTAAGGAAACTGAACAAAAGCTTTCACATTCAGAACAGAACGCTAAAAGGATTTAAAGAGAAGAAACAGCCCAAAACTGAACTGAAGTTTAAGAATGAAGCTGGGCCTAGTTCAATCATTATGCTCCTTTGTGGAGGCTATTAAACAACATTTCTGCTAGGTGGGTTCTATATAAGACATATTTTAAATTCTGTATGATTCTCCCTTTTGTGAAGCAAGTTGAATAGGCACAGCGTACAATTGTTATGCATCTTAGTTTCAACTTGCATTATTATATGTACATGTATTTTCCATAAAAAGGTCACAACTATTTCCTCTATAGTATAAATCTGTTGAAAGGCACAAAATATTGTCAATTAAAAATAACTAGAATCTATGTATCTGACCTGAAAGGTAGATTTAAGTGACAGTAAGTAGTACAATGCATAAATTAAGTCTCAATTTAATATTGGTGAACACTACAGACCAATGAGTATAAGCAAGTAGCAGTTATTCCTGACCAAATTTACTGTTCAGGTTGTATAAGAGGGAACACATACCTAGCTAGGTTATTATTTTTCTTATATTATAAATATTGGCATGGTTCATTTCATTACTGTTGTATCATCTTCCACTATTTTATAATTAGGCATTATTTGATTCTTATCCATATCCTGTCTGTATATTTTATCCTTGCGAAATATATCTGTCAGCAATGGCATCAACAGTGTTGAGAGTTATGGCAGCTGGGGTGTGAATTTTTCTACAATTTTTATTTTGCTGCATTTAGCTTGGTACAAGTTTTAACGTGACAGATGTCTTTGACAGTTCACTTTTCGCACTGTTTAAAATCTGTGTCACACTAGAAAGAACTTCACAATCTTGTATATCTAATGTTTAAAAAGCAGTTACATATTTCTGTAGCATTTCTTGTTCCTTTTCAGCAGAGAAAGCAGTCCTGAATCAAATAAAAGAATATCACTGCCTTTTAAGAAATTATTCATATTATACCACCTATTTGCAGAATGTTTGGGCAATATGCCCATAAGGTATTGTAGAATATTATGTCATATACAAGTTTTAAAAAGACTTTACTAAGAGACTACACTTTCAAGTGAGCTGTCATTTTCTAAATTTATTTTGGTACTCAAATATCAATGGAAAATATAAGATACATAAAATGTTTTTACACACACACACACACACACACACACTTTCTAAATTTTGAAATTAAATAAACCTTTCATTTTATAGAAAGGCCATGCATCTTAAGATGGTTTACGGCATAGTACAAATCTAGTATGCATTCAAGAATTTTACCTGCTCTATCAAATTTTCTATTAGTTAAAAAAATCTGTTTAAAAACTCCCTTCCTATGATTTTGTAATCTTGTGGGTATACAGGTGAAACTCGAAAAATTTGAATATCGTGCAAAAGTTCATTTATTCCAGCAATGCAACTTAAAAGGTGAAACTAATATATGAGATAAGACTCATTACATACAAAGCAAGATAGTTCAAGCTGTGATTTGTCATAATTGTGATGATTATGTCTTACAGCTCATGAAAAGCCCAAATCCACAATCTCAGAAAATTAGAATATTGTGAAAAGATGCAATATTCTAGGCTCAAAGTATCCCACTCTAATCAACTAATTAAGCCATAACACCTGCAAAGGGTTCCTTTAAATGGTCTCTCAGTCTGGTTCAGTAGGAATCACAATCATGGGAAAGACTGCTGACCTGACAGTTGTGCAGAAAACCATCATTGACACCCTCCATAAGGAGGGAAAGCCTCAAAAGGTAATTGCAAAATAAGTTGGATGTCCCCAAAGTGCTGTATCAAAGCACATTAATAGAAAGTTATGTGGAAGGGAAAAGTGTGGAAGAAAAAGGTGCACAAGCAGCAGGGATGACCTCAGCCTGGAGAGGATTGTCAGGAAAGGCCATTCAAAAGTGTTTGGGACTTTCACAAGGAGTGGACTGAGGCTGGAGTCAGTGCATCAAGAGCCACCACACACAGACGGATCCTGGACATAGGCTTCAAATGTCATATTCCTCTTGTCAAGCCGCTCCTGAACAACAAACGATGTCAGAAGCGTCTTACCTGGGCTAAAGAAAAACAGACCTGGTCTGTTGCTCAGTGGTCCAAAGTCCTCTTTTCTGATGAGAGCAACTTTTGCATCTTATTTGGAAACCAAGGACCCAGAGTATGGAGAAGAATGGAGAGGCACACACTGCAAGATGCTTGAAGTCCAGTGTGACATTTCCACAGTCTGTGTTGATTTGGGGAGCCATGTGATCTGCTGGTGTTGGTCCACTGTGCTTCAATACAATACAATACAATACAATACAATACAATACAATACAATAGTAGAGTTGGAAGGGACCTTGGAGGTCTTCTAGTCCAACCCCCTGCCTAGGCAGGAAACCCTATACCATTTCAGACAAATAGCTATCCAACATCTTCTTAAAGACTTCCAGTGTTGGGGCATTCACAACTTCTGGAGGCAAGCTGTTCCACTGATTAATTGTTCTCACTGTCAGGAAATTTCTCCTCAGTTCTAAGTTGCTTCTCTCCTTGATTAGTTTCCACCCATTGCTTCTTGTTCTACCCTCAGGTGCTTTGGAGAATAGTTTGACTCCCTCTTCTTTGTGGCAACCTCTGAGATATTGGAACAATGCTATCATGTCTCCCCTAGTCCTTCTTTCTCTTAAGCTAAACATACCCAGTTCCTGCAACCGTTCTTCATATGTTTTAGTCTCCAGTCCCCTAATCATCTTTGTTGCTCTTCTCTGCACTCTTTCTAGAGTCTCCACATCTTTTTTACATCGTGGCGACCAGAACTGAATGCAGTATTCCAAGTGTGGCCTTACCAAGGCATTATAAAGTGGTATTAACACTTCACGTGATCTTGATTCTATCCCTCTGTTGATGCAGCCTAGAACTGTGTTGGCTTTTTTGCCAGCTGCTGCACACTGCTGGCTCATATTTAAATGGTTGTCCACTAGGACTCCAAGATCCCTTTCACAGTTACTACTACTGAGCAAGGTATCACCTATACTGTACCTGTGCATTCCGTTTTTGTTGCCTAAATGTAGAACCTTACTCTTTTCACCATTGAATTTCATTTTATTAGATAGTGCCCAATGTTCAAGTTTGTCAAGATCCTTCTGTATTTTAAGCCTGTCTTCTGGAGTGTTGGCTATTCCTGCCAGCTTGGTATCATCTGCAAATTTGATGAGTTTCCCATTTATTCCCTCATCCAAATCATTGATGAAGATGTTGAAGAGTACTGGGCCTAAAACAGAGCCTTGGGGTACTCCACTGCATACTTCCCTCCATGTAGATGCAGTTCCATTGAGAACTACACGTTGAGTGCGGTTGGTCAGCCAGTTACGAATCCATCTGGTGGTGATGCTGTCTAACCCACATTCTTCTACTTTATCTAGTAGTAGGTTATGGTCTACCTTATCAAAAGCCTTACTGAAGTCCAAGTAAACTATATCAACAGCATTCCTCTGGTCCACTAATTTTGTCACATTATCAAAGAATGCAATAAGATTAGTCTGGATTAGCTTCATTAAGTCCAGGGTCAACGCAGCCATCTACCAGGAGATTTTGGAACACTTCATGCTTCCTTCCTCAGACGAGCTTTATGGGGATGCTGACTTCATTTTCCAGCAGAACTTGGCACCTGCCCACACTGCCAAAAGCACCAAAACCTGGTTCAATGACCGGGAGATTACTGTACTTGATTGGCCAGCAAACTCGCCTGACCTGAACCCCATAGAGAATCAATGGGGTATTGCTAAGAGAAAGATGAGAGACATGAGACCGAACAATGCAGAAGAGCTGAAGGCCACTATTGAAGCATCCTGGTCTTTCATAACACCTCAGCAATGCCACAGGCTGATTGCTTCCATGCCACGCCGCATTGAGGCAGTAATTGCTGCAAAAGGGGCCCAAACCAAGTACTGAGTACATATGCATGCTTATACTTTTCAGAGGTCCGATATTGTTCTATGTACAATCCTTGTTTTATTGATTGCATGTCATATTCTAATTTTCTGAGATTGTGGATTTGGGGTTTTCATGAGCTGTAAGCCATAATCATCACAATTATGACAAATCATGGCTTGAACTATCTTGCTTTGCATGTAATGAGTCTATCTCATATATTAGTTTCACCTTTTAAGTTGCATTACTGAAATAAATGAACGTTTGCACAATATTCTAATTTTTTGAGTTTCACCTGCATATAGTATATAACAACTGCTATATCCTTTTGCATGAATTTTCTTGAAGTATATATATTTTTGTAAAACATTATCTAAAACATGAATATTTTTTCTAACAACTCTCTCAAATGCATGCAATTTTGGATGCAGCTTATCAATCAGTAAATAGTTTGAGGTAAATGTTGTGGAATCTTCATTCTGGAAAAGATCCTACATTAATTAAACAATTTTCTTAGAAAAAAAGATGATGAATTTCTACTTCATTCCTAATTTGAAATTAGATCTAAAAGATGAGCCATTGTATCATGCTAAATTTACAAAGTAAATTTATTCTGAGTTACAGCACAATCTCCATAATAATGCTGCACAATATTTAACTTTAATTAAACCCATTATTGCACTGTATGTATATCCATATACTTATACAGTATATACTACACACACCCTAAACTAATTTCACATTACTACCTGGTCATTTTGCCAGTACAAATAAAGTGAAATGAAGTTTGCTCATGAATATGCATGTATACCTTTTCCAGAGAAAATTTTACTTACTAAATATGTACCGTGTCTCTTCTTTTCTGTCCCAAAATAAGCACCAGGGGGATGACTTACCCACTTACCTTAGGGACACCACAGCCACGTCTCCCATGCCCTGACACCTATTGCACCACTGTCAACTATGCAGGAGGCTGTGTGGCGCATTGTGCCATTGTGTGCACGTGGCAGCACTGGTGCAATGAGCCTCATGGTGTTCTGCTATGAGTGGCTGCCACGGTGCAATGCGCCACATGGTGTCTGGCCACAAGCAATCGCAAGCGGCTGCAGAAATCACACAGTGGAACAACAGGTGTTGGGGTGTGCGAGGCCTGGCTACAGCAGTCCTAAGGTAAGTGTTTTGTTTGTTTGTTTTATTGGATTTATATGCCGCCCTTCTCCCAAAGGACTCAGGGCAGCGCAAAGCATTAAAAAACAGATATTACAAAACTTAAAAGAAAATTAGAAACAATCCAAGAAACAAACCGAATTAATATAACACTAAGATTTTAAAAATTAGATAAAATTAATAGACCAGGCCAGCTTGCTGGAAAAGCCAACTTTTTAGGGCACGTCGGAAGGACTGGAGGTCGGGGATTGTGTGAAAGTTCGGGGGCAGCTCATTCCAGAGGGAAGGCGCTCCCACAGAGAAGGCTCTCCCCCTGGGGGTTGCTAGCCGACACTGTCGGCCGACAGCACCCTGAGGAGGCCAACTCTGTGGGATCGCACTGGAGCTAGGAGGCTACTGGTGGCAGTAGGTGGTCTCGCAGGTACCCTGGGCCTAAGCCATGGAGCACTTTAAAGGTCATAATTAGTATCTTGAATCGCAACCGGAAAACAACTGACAACCAGTGCAGGCCGCCTAAAAGGGGTGTAACATGGGAGCACCTAAGTACCCCCATGATGACCCGCGCAGCCGCATTCTGGACCAGCTGAAGCCTCCAGGTGCTCTTCAAGGGCAGCCCCATGTAGAGAGCGTTGCAGTAATCCAGGTGAGAAAGGACGAGGGCATTAGTGACTGTGCATAGAGCATCCTGATCCAGAAAAGGGCGCAACTGATGTACCAGGTGAACCTGGTAAAAGGCCCCCCTGGTCACGGCTATCATGTGTTCTTCTAAACTAAGCCGCATGTCCAGGAGCACTCCCAGATTGCAGGCCCTCTCTGTGGGGGCTAAAATTTCTCCCCCTATCATCAAAGATGGAACAAGATGCACAAATCGGGATGACGGAAACCACAGCCACTCAGTCTTGGAGGGATTGAGCCTGAGCCTGTTCCTCCCTATCCATATACGCACAGCCTCCAGGCATTGGGACATCACGTCGAGGGCATCGTTTGGGTGGTTTGTGGCAGAGTTGAAAAGTTGGGTATCATCAGCATATTGATGATACCCTACCCCAAAACCATGGATGATCTCGCCCAGCGGTTTCATATATATGTTGAACAGGGGGGGTGACAGAACCGACCCCTGGGGCACACCACAAGTGACGCGCCTCGGGGTCGATCCTGCCCTCCAGTCAACACAAACTTTGACCAATCCGACAGGTAGGAGGAGAACCACCATAAAATGGTGTCCCCCACTCCCAACCCTCTGAGTCGTTGCAGTAGGATACCATGGTTGATGGTATCGAAAGCCGCCGAGAGGTCTAATAGGACCAGGACAGAGGAGCAGCCACTGTCCCGGGCCTGCCAGAGATCATCGACCAACGCGACCAATGCCTTCTCCGTGCTGTACCCGGGCCTGAAACCCGACTGAAACGGATCCAGGTAGACAGCTTCATCCAGGTACTGGGGAAGCTGACGTGCTGCCACACTCTCGACAACTTTTGCTACAAAGCGAAGGCTGGAGACCGGACGATAGTTGGCTAAAGAAGCTGGGTCCAGGGAAGGCTTCTTAAGGAGGGGCTTCACCACCGCCTCCTTCAAGGCAGTGGGAAAGAACCCCTCTCTCAATGAAGCATTGGTAATCGCCTGGAGCCAGCCTCGTGTCACCTCCCGGGAAGCCAAAACTAACCAAGAGGGACACGGGTCCAGCACACAAGTGGCAGCACTGAGTCTCCCCATAATCCTGTCCATGCCCTCGGAGGTCACAGGGTCAAACTCATCCCAGATTGTCTCCACAAGATTCATTCCTGTCGACTCGCCCGAATCTACCCAGTCAGAGTCCAAGCCTGTCCAGATCTGAGCAATTTTATCCTGCAGATACTGAACATATTCTTCAGCCCTATCCTGCAAGGGGTCTTTTCCAGTTCCTTGGTTAGGTAAGGAATGGGTCACCCTAAACAGGGTGACTGGGCAGTTATCTGCGGACGAGATAAGAGCGGAAAAATGTTGCCGTTTTGCCGCTTTTATCGCCACTATGTAGGATTTAATATGAATTCTTACTAGTGTTCGATCAGATTCGGACCGGCTGGCCCTCCAACCACTCTCTAGGCTTCTTTTCCAGCGTTTCATCTCCTGGAGCTCCTTGATAAAGGATCAAGGGCTTGTTTTCAGAGTAGGTCATATTTACGAGGAAATACAATGTGTGTGTCTGTGTGTTTGTGTGTGTGTATGTGTGTCATTCCAGATTTCATATATTCTTTAAGAAAGCTTTTGCAGGAAGGACTTATTAAAAAAATTAATGACCCCATGGAGTTCAAAGGATAAATTAAAATAATTTCCGAATAAGTATAAATAAAAATCAGTGGTACTAATAATACAAGAATAGTATTAAAATAAATAGCACTTTTTTTCTACTAGACCATGATTTTTTGAAAATAAAAGGATATAATTTAATAATACTTATAAAATGGTATTACTTATGTATGGCA
Organism: Natrix helvetica; assembly: GCF_964273705.1. Taxonomy (NCBI): domain Eukaryota; kingdom Metazoa; phylum Chordata; class Lepidosauria; order Squamata; family Natricidae; genus Natrix; species Natrix helvetica. Next base: position 140,510,657 of record NC_138550.1, read on the forward strand.
CTATTAGATTAGGATACATTTCCATAAACTAGAAAGGAAAAAATTATTTATATCAGAAATGTTAAGATATGTACTAGATATATATATATACATAGAAAGAAATACTTGATCAGATATCTGGCCCTTTTCCCAAAAATGAAAAAAAGAGAAACTCTTATTACTTATGACATCTTTTTGAAGGCTGGAATAGGTCCTCAAAATAGCAAAGACGTTTTTCACAAAAATTAAACATCTGGAGCTGAAAGCATCCTGATTTTCTTAAAAGTCTGAAAACGGAAGATCACATCTACTGCTAAATTGCCTTGAAAGTTCTCCAAGTGCTCCCCAGGGAAAGCCAAGCCAAACCAATTACACATGGCATGAATGAGGGGAATACATCAAATAGCAAATGTGTTTTGTTTTCAGCTTGGAACAAAACAATTCCTCTCAATACATTGGAATATTCTGAGCCACGGCTGTTCTGTCAGAACAAACTCAAAACAGCTTGATTCTTTTTTCTTTTGATTAAAACTCTCAAAACACACTTGTTTTGGACTCAGAATCTTGAAATATCTCTGTGGTAGCAAGGCTATATTCACAGTATAAACGTTAACAGTATGGACTCTTCTCTTCTATAAATCCTCTGGAGTTACCCATCAGTTTTGCTTCTTGCTTTGGTATGCAGCCTGACAGTTTTCAATGTACCACCTATTTTCTAGCATCCTAGCACACAGCCTGTACTGGTTTTCTGGTAAATTAAAAGAAAATAGAGAGGGAAAAATGAAATAAATTATATAACACTTATCTCCTGTTCCTGTAATTCTGAGACACATGGTCAATGAATTCCAACTCCTCTTTCAACCAAATTTCATTTTAATGTATGCCGAGTAGTGTACATTCAAAGTGACAATAAAGTTATTCTAAGTCTTCTGTCTACTCTACCCAAGAAGCTTCTTCAGTTCTAACTGACTGGTTGGGAATGGGAGGATTTATACTGTTTATAGTTCACAGAATGTACATCTTTCCATTCCACACCAGTCAGTTAGAAGTGAAGAAGTTTCTTGGATGAGAAGCTAAACATCTTCAAAGAAAAAAAACAAGAAAGTCCAGTTGCCTTTTGGAAAAATCACCTTTGGGTCAGTTCCTTAATTGCTTGGAGGAAAATCAATCTCACAAGAGACAAATGGAATCAAACTTTATTTAAAAAAAGAAATGTAAACATTCCTTTCCAATTTTATGTAGTTTCGTATAAAATAGTTGATAGTGGAAAAGAAAAAGGGATGGCTAAATCAAGACAGCATCTTAGAAAAATCTCTAATACAAAAAAAAAAAAAACCCCACTAAATATAAATGACTTAAACACATTGAAACAGTAATGAAATGTGGTACATTTTAGCTCTTTTCTGTTTTTCTACAATATGTGTTCTCAGCATTTTGTGTTCACACAACCTTATGTGACACTCTCCACCCATAATTAGCTGGGAAAAAGGTACCTTTCCATGTTAACTATTTATTAAGCAATAAAAATAAAAATAAGTTTCTCAAAGCTGCACTACTTATATTCTTGGGGATAGAAGCCTTCAAGTTAGGGGGTGAAGAGAACTTCAAAGGTAGCCAGAACAATTTTTAAGAGACTCCAGTACCACCCAGCATGCTGTCTTAACCAACCTTTAAGCTACAACGAGCCACTCATTATAGCAGTTAAGGGTTTTCATCTAATCCCTTACTGTGTTGCTATAAATTTACCTTATTTAACAAATACTTTATGAGTAATTATATTCTACATGAGTTTTCAATCCTAGTGAACAGGTTGTAATGATAAACTAGTATTTATTCAGTAGAATGTATAATTTTCACATTAAACTCAAATTAGATGCATATTTAAAGTTTTAATTTTATGCAACAGCTGATGCATATTTAAAGTTTGGTGAAAAACTGAGAGTGGGGAGAGGAATACAAAAAACTTCATTGCACATGCCATATTTTTGGTCTTTATGAAATTTTTAATTACAAAGGAAATTTGCATGAGAACAGGAACATTGTTAATACTTCATTTCCCACCTGAATTGGTAATGGCAGATAAATCACTATGTAACACAGATTACATGAAAAGCAAGACAGATAACTAATGCCCCAAATAACTAATTCTGATTAAAATGGACATGGCATATGAAATAGCAGGGTGACGGGATGGCACATGATCCCTGTTTCTCACCTATATGAAACTTTGCTCTTCTGAACTTTGGAAAAGTAACTGACATTTGTTGGGTTCTTTCAAATGGGAGAAAAAAAGTTCATCAAGTGGTCGTAAGGTGTCATAATTTCGGTCCCCTAAAATGATCTTGGATATTGTACAATATAACCATGGATTAAAGCTAGCTACTGCAAATTGAACTAACTAATTTCTGAAATGACACATGTGATATAAAGCACATTAAAACAGTCCAATTTTAAAATTGCCATTATTATCACTGCTCAGTAGGTAGGATACAGATTTCAAAAATCAATAAAGTATAAGGATTATAATAGAAATTGGAAATGTATCCTTATGGCAAATGTAGTTGCAGTAAAAAAAAAAAACTTTTGTTAATGTCAAGGATCTTACAAAATTTCATAATGTCAGAACGTGAAATTTTAGGAATAAGAAATCTTCTGAATGTTCCCTAACTTGAAAGATTTCACTGTTCCAATTTGAAATGTGGACTTCTCAGAGGTGCATTACTTTATTAGAAATAAGCAAAATTCATTTTTACTTATTTACAGTTCACCAAATAGATACACCATGTGACTTAGAAATAACGAATAAGAATAATTTAAAGTCTTTATGTTTCTTTGGTCAAAGTCAGTATTCAGAGCTGTATCCCAAAAATAATAGAACAAAGTGGTGTATGATACTGGAAAGTAAAATATATTTTTTAATAAATAAAAGGCAATGCAATTTAAATTAGGAATATTGTATTTGTATAACTGGGATTTTCTCTCCACCCCCCCTTTCATGCATTCAAATCAGAGGTGGTATTCAACCAGTTCTGAAAGGTTCTGGAGAACTGGTAGCAGAAATTTAACCTGAAGCAGCTTTGGCTATCATTCAAAGAGACATGTTTTATTTTGATCTAAACAAGTACTTCCTGGGTATGTTCATGTATTCAGTTAATAACATTTTCACTAAATTTAATCTATCTATCTATCTATCTATCTATCTATCTATCTATCTATCTATCTATCTATCTATCATCTATCTATCATCTATCTATCTATCATCTATCTATCTATCTATCTATCTATCTATCTATCTATCTATCATCTATCTATCTATCTATCTATCTATCTATCTATCTATCATCTATCTATCATCTATCTATCTATCTATCTATCTATCTATCTATCTATCTATCTATCTATCTATCTATCATCTATCTATCTATCTATCTATCTATCTATCATCTATCTATCATCTATCTATCTATCTATCTATCTATCTATCTATCTATCTATCTATCTATCTATCATCTATCTATCTATCATCTATCTATCTATCTCTTTATAGCCGGTCTTTCTTCCCACTTAGGATAATGATAAGATGCTAGTTTAACAGTCTCTTAGTAGAATTTTTATGAGAGCATTATTTTATACTTCTTACCTTTAAAGAAAACAAAGTTTCCATCACTGTTTTCATAAACTGCATCGATGCTTGAAGGCAGTCCCCTCCAGAAATAGGTAATCTGCATGGGGTATCCATCCATCACCCTGTTATTTCTGACTCGCCAAAACCACTGATCCTAGAAATAAGCAAATGAACCTCTGATGATATTTGGAGGCATCCGTAATGATCACAATGGTTATTGATACAAACTTTCATTTGCATTAAGTTGGACAACAATTTTGAATGTTCCACTGCTTCTCGGCTTAGCCTTGGCATCCCCCCTACCAGTACAAACTGGAATAATATTTCCTACCCAAGTTAGAAAGGGAGGTTATTTTCTTTATCTCTTCCCATTTCCATGACTTCACACTTAATCAGGGTGAATGTATATAAATGTCTTGCAGACGTGGATTATGGTCCAATTGTAATTTGCATTAATTATGATAAGAGCAAATGGAAATACACTGTGAGATTTATTCTAAAGTTGAAGCAAGCTGCCTCTTTGTACAATTTTGTACAAAATTTTGTACAATTTTGTCTAAACTTATTTCTCCATCCCTTTTAATGTTGTGAGTTTTGTGTATGTTTTTCTTTAATGTTTTAATGGATACTTATTGTACCTTTGTATTCTGATCACAGGTTTGTACAAAGTTTGTACAATTTTGACTAAACTTATTTCTCCATCCCTTTTAATGTTGTGAGTTTTGTGTATGTTTTTCTTTAATGTTTTAATGGATACTTATTGTACCTTTGTATTCTGATCACAGGTTTGTACAAAGTTTGTACAATTTTGACTAAACTTATTTCTCCATCCCTTTTAATGTTGTGAGTTTTGTGTATGTTTTTCTTTAATGTTTTAATGGATACTTATTGTACCTTTGTATTCTGATCACAGGTTTGTACAAAGTTTGTACAATTTTGACTAAACTTATTTCTCCATCCCTTTTAATGTTGTGAGTTTTGTGTATATTTTTCTTTAATGTTTTTATGGATACTTATTGTACCTTTGTAATCTGATCACAGGTTTTTGGAAAGTAAGTAGTATTTCTCTTTTCCAGTTGTAACAAATAATTGGGAAATACATATTTTTCACAGGGGAAAAAAGGATAAATCTATAATATTATCTTAGTCCTGGTTTGGTTATATAGAAAACTGTATTTCCATCTGAACCTCAGCTAAACCTAGATTTAAATACTGTTAGAAAAACAATATTCTTTATTTTTAATAATGAATAACACATTCAATGGAAAACTGGAAACTTTGACAATTTCTACCGTGTTTTCCCGAAAATACGACAGGGGCTTATTTTCTTTTGCCCCACGAAATATGCCCTTGGGCTTATTATCAGGGAGGGCTTATTGTTTTGGGGCTGCCGGGCGGCTGCTCCCTTGTGAACTGGCTTCCAAAGAGCCGGGCACAGCCTCAGGGGCGAAGCAGCCATGAGGTAACCATGCTCACGAGCAGCCGCCCGGCAAATCCCCTCTCCAGCTGGGCAGAGCGCCATTCACTGACCTAGGGGGTATCCCTAAGGTGCCAAGCCATGTGGTGCTCTGCCCGCCCCCCCAGCTCCCGCGGCTTGGCACATTCGGGATACCCCCTAGGTCAGTGCATGGAGTTCTGCCTGGCTGGAGAAGGGGGTTGCGCTAGCGCCTGTTTCGCCCGCAGCTTCACCAAGCCCTTGCGCAGCTCTCCCAGGCCACCGCCGCTGGCCGCTGCTGCCCGCCGCCGACTGCCGCCGCCCCACTCCGAGCATAACTTTCAAACTCCAAAACTTGGGGCCGAGTCTTCCAGCATCAGCCGCTCTAGGAGTGCTCTCTATGGTGGGCCGGCTGCCAGACAGAGAGTTTTCCGGACAGAGTCACTCCCAACCTAGCGGCATACCGAAGGCGGCAAGCAACGTGAGTGCTCCCCCCGGCTCCTGTAACTTGGCGCTTTCGGGATAACGCTAGGTCAGTGAGCAGTGCTCTGCCTGGCCGGAGGGGGATGGTTGTCCAGGGGGTTTATTTTTGGGGGTGGGCTTATATTTTTGCCCACACGAAAATTGTGGCAAGGGTTTAGTTTCGGGACAGGTTGTATTTTCGGGGAAACACGGTATGTATACAAAAAACTTCCAACTAAAAAAAATGCCATAGCAAGTAAAAGTTAAATGAAGAATTACAAAGACATTTGATAAATGATTCAGATAACTTTGAAATTCCTTTTCCCTGAAATGCAGTTCTACATAGATCAAATGATCAAAAGCAATATTTAACTGCCTCAATCTAATTCATTAGTTTGTTCATAAACAGTTTTATTCACAATACCTGTGGCATTGGCTTTATTTAAAAATATACGTACATGAACACTTCCACATACTTTATCCCTGTAAATTTAGAAATTGCTGGTACAGTCGGCCTGGACCATTCATAACCTTATTATACCTCCTGGCAGATATATTTTAACTGGGTAATTTTAATTGGGTATTTTTTAGGATTGTTGAAATACTGTTTTTATCTACTTTACTTTGTACAGTGTCGTATTGCCTCCTCTTCTATGTTTTTATGTTTGTATGTTTGTATTCCATTTTATCTGTTTTATTTGACTGTACACCGCCCCGAGTCCCTTTGGGGAGAGGGGGCGGTATAAAAATCGAAATAAAGGTAAAGGTAAAGGTAAAGTCATTAATTGATAACACAATCTTTCTGCCATTTTTACACTTTTACCATCTGTTGCATGCAAAAATGATACCTGTATATGTATTGATCAAAATAAAACAAACATATTAAATAACTAATGTTATTTTATCTTAACACTGATACAGTGACCCATATGTCAATTACTAGATAAAGTTGCCACAATATTGTACATTATTTTCCATATATTTGTTTCAACTTTTTGAAATATTATAGATGAATAGTAATCGTATGTTTTGATTGTAAATACTAATTTATTCTCTCATTACTTGGAAAAACCTAAAAATGGTCTCTGTTGCAAAACATAAACCTCACTCAAAAACATTGACTGAGATGAGTGGCCATAGAAATTAAACAGTGAATGAATGAATGAATGAATGAATGAATGAATGAATGAATGAATGAATGAATGAATGAATATGGTTGAATGAATGAAAATGGTTGAATTCATTGGTTAATATTGTGAATGCAATATTGCGGTTATCCCTCGTGTTGAACATCCTTTGCTTTTCTGGAAGAAGAAGAGAGTAAGGTTGATTTGCCTAGCCCTGAATAGTACCAGAAAAAAAGACTGATAAAGAGAACAATACTGGTAGCTGTAGCAACTCTTCATATTTGTAAAAAACGGAATTGTCTTCATCATGTTGAGATATGAATTCCTAAAGGTATATTTTGATATTCACAAATATCTATTCTATATTACAGTAATGCAAATATATTCTTTGTGACGGATATTCTTAGGACATCCTTTACTATCCTAGTACACTTTAGACTAGAAAGGCATTTATAATTAGGTGAATTAATCAGTATCTCTTGCATGTGATAATGCATTTAAATAAAGCATGTTTGCAATTAGTTCCATGTGATAGATAATGATTAATTCTTTATTTTTTTTCAAATAAAAGTTATAACCTTACCAAAACAAAACATTAAATTGAGTAATTTCTATAAACAGTTATGTTGAGCCTGACATACAATAACTGAGATCTTATCTGGTCTAAGCATTATATTCAGTTCAGTAAAGGAACAATATACGTGGCTCTGTAGACGTGTCCGAGAGGGTATTTAGATGAGAGTGGGATAAACAGAACTAAGTACTCCTTGAAGTCCATTCATCAGTTTGCTGTAGGTGTTCTGTTTTTTTTGTAGATCCACAGTGTTCAATGAAAACAACAAAACATTTTATGTTTTCTATAGCTTCAGATGCATCTTTTAACTATTGATTTCCAAATTTGAAAGTGCTGAAGATATTGGTATCTTAGTGTCTTCTAAGCCCAAATTATTAAAAACCATACTGATTTTTTTTTCTTCTAAAATATTATTAAATCCAATTTCAGGGAAGGCTTTCAGAAGTTTGATCCTTCTGTCTGGAATTCTAGGGATATTCATCTTCAATAAATTTACTTCCATCCCCCATCCCCCCAGCAGTCTCAGCTGTTAGCAACATTTGAAAAGTGTCTCAGTGTGCAAAATGTATTGGTATGAGCAAAGCACCTTTCATAAAGGAATCAAACAAACATTAATATTCTGAAGAGGGATCCTTTGCTTGTGCCAACTTGCTTTATGAAGCAGTTCAGGGGCTTTGGACATCCCAGATGCTTGTGGTATTTATTTACAGACTCTAGAAGCGTGAGGCATATATTCACAGTGAAAGAAGAAAATACTATATAGTTGATTTATTGTTATACATTCTACAAATTCTTGGGCAGCTCAAGGAAATGCACATGGAGTTTTCTTTTGATTTTTAATACCGATTTTGGAATCCCCAGAGCCGTGCTAGGATTTTATTTTGAAATAATGACCTGACTGTCAAATAATATACAATAGCTGAGCTAACCAGTATCTCTAACACAGCTTTCTTCCTTACTTTGAACGATCACATTACAAATCTATGGAGCACAACTAAATGACTTACCATATTTTACTTGGCTGTTTTTGGATTTTAAATCTGTCAGTTTCAGGCATGAATGATGACTAAAATTCTGATGCCAGTGCTCAAGAGCTTGAAATATTACAACAGAGTAGTATTATCACTGGGTCATACTAATATTGGAGCTAAACTGTATTTGTTGTGGGAGAGATATTGTTCTGTCACTGAACATCTTTTCCTATGCTAATTTTATTCCCTCCCAAACAGCTACATTTTATGGAACTCACACTGCATCTTAAAACAGTATATATGAAACAACATATATTACTCTGCCTCTCCCATCACAAGCCAATGATCTGGAGAAGTGACAATGCAGAGTGGTGGAATCAATAATGTAGTAATGACAGAACGAATAGTTTCTTATAGACTGGAAGTGGCAATAGGATACTTGTGAACATCTTGCGAACATAATCTCTTCTCCAACTATTAAATTTTTTAGTTGTAACGTTTTTATCAAAAGCAAATTAAGTTAAAAAAAACTGCAAAGGAATATGTTTATTTACAAAGATGTCTCTGAGCCCCACAAAGGTTTCATGAACATTCTTAGAAAATAAAATAAAATTGCTGATTGACTCTTGCCCTCAGGTTTGTTTGGCAGTATGAGTATTTGTCTGGGAGATTGACAGGTAAAGTAAGATGGGCATGACTGAGAAAGATCCTCACCAGTTTGTTTTCCACAATGGCCACATTGTGACTGGCAGTTGTCTCTTTTGCAGCCATTCCAACATTTCACGTAAGTCCACTGCCCACCTAACAGGGCTACTTGGGGAAAATAGGAAATGGGAGCAGAAAGTAAAGGTTCCCCTCGCACATATATGCTAGTTTTTCCCGGCTCTAGGGGGTGGTGCTCATCTCTGTTACAAAGCCGGAGAGGCAGCGCTGTCCAAAAACGTCTCCATGGTCATGTGGCCAGCATGACTAAATGCCGAAGGCGCACAGAACGCATATGCCAACAATTGGAGATTGCTGTCCACAAACTTTCATTCAATTAATCCAAATAAAGATAGGAGAGGAAATCAAATAAATAAATAAGACTTGGAAAAGCAACTGGTTGATTACAAATAGAACTATCTAATTTGTCTAGTATATTTCAGTTCAAAATAACTCCTGATAATTATGTGGAAATTTTTTTTTTTACAACATTGCACAAACAATTTATCACTGTTGCCTTCTGGAAAGTTTTGGCCATTTTCCAAGCTATCCAATAGAACCCAAATCAATCTCACATTTAAATACATAGATAGAAACTTTATTGATTAAGTCAATTGACCATATCAAATATACCAAACTTATGCAAAAATACAAAATATATATTCCAAAAAGTTCATGACCCTAATAACTATCACACCTACCCCCAGTTAACCCCTAGATATTCTGTCTTCTTCAAGATGGCCTTTGAAACAAACAGTGCAACCTTACTAGTGATTGACAGGTTCTTTCCCTGTAAAAGGTAAGAAAGTTTCTCTGGAGTGCATTTTTTTAGGTTTTAAATAAGAGTCAAAGTAAGCAGGTTTTTCTGAAGAATACAGTTTGCAGTCAACACATTCAAATAGAAATCCAGGTTGACCTTCTTAAGGCTAACTTTGTTAAACTTTTAATTAAATATGCCTTTTTAAAATATTATTTTATTTAAATATGCCTTATGCCATCAGGCTCGAAATTTTGAGCTTGGACAATCTGGAACTGGGCCACCTGTGGTCGGACCTAAGCACAGTACACAAAATTGTCTGCTACATTTTCCTACCTATCAATGACTACTTCAGCCTCCAACACAATAATACATGGACAAACAATCAGTACAAACTCAAAGTAAACTGCTCCAAATTCTATTGCAGAAAATATGACTTCAGCAATAGAGTGGTCAACACCTGGAATGCATTACCTGACTCCATTGTTACATCCTCAAATACTCACAGCTTCAACCTTAAACTATCTACTGTGGACCTCACCCCATTCCTAAGAGGTCTGTAAAGGGGGCATGCATAAGCAAACCAGGGTACCTACCATCCAGTGGTGGGTTCCTGCCGGATCGCACCGGATCGCGCGCGCTCCCTTTCAGCGCTCCACCTGGCTCGCACGCTCCCTTTCAGCGCTCCACCTGGCTCGCGCGCTCCCTTTCAGCGCTCCACCTGGCTCGCGCGCTCCCTTTCAGCGCTCCACCTGGCTCGCGCGCTCCCTTCCGGCGCTAAAGCCGGAAGTACAGTTTTGCCCGGCCCTGGCGAAGCAACGACGCCTGCCTGCGCTCCACCAGCTCGGCTGGGAACGGAGATGTTTCCTCAGCGGAGCGGAGTGCCTGAAAAGTCTTTTCAGGCGCTCCGCTCCGCTGAGGAAACATCTCCGTTCCCAGCCGAACTGGTGGAGCGCAGGCAGGCGTCGTTGCTTCGCCAGGGGCGGGGCAAGACTGTACTTCCGGCTTTAGCGCCGGAAGGGAGCGCGCGAGCCAGGTGTAGCGCTGAAAGGGAGCGCGTGAGCCAGGTGGAGCGCTGAAAGGGAGCGCGCGAGCCAGGTGGAGCGCTGAAAGGGAGCGTGCGCGATCCGGTGCGATCCAGCAGGAACCCACCACTGCTACCATCCCTGTCCTACTGTCCCCAGTTATTTGCATTCATTTCTTTTGTTCATGTCCATGTCCATACTTATACCTGTTATCTTGTACATGTTTGACAAACTAATAAAATAAATAAAGTAAAATAAATAAATAGCCCTAAAGACTGATTCTTAACTTTGTTCCATTTAGGGTTAGATTTAGGTGATGCAATTAGGGACATATACAGGTAGTCCATGAGTTTTGACCACAACTGAGCCCACAATTTATGTTGCTAAGTGAGTTTGTCCCATTTTATGACTTTTCTTGCCACAGTTGTTCAGTGAATAATTGCTTTGTTAACATAGTTGTTAAGTGAATGTGGCTTCCCCACTGACTTTGCTTGTCAGAAGGTCGCAAAAGCTGATCACATGTCCCCGGGGACACTGCAACCGTCATAAATATGAACCACTTGCCAAGTGTCTGAATTTTGATCATGTGACCATGGGGAGGCTACAATAGTCATAAGTGTGAAAAATGGTCATAAGTCAGGGCCGTTGTAACTTTGAATGGCCACTATATGAACTGTTGTAAATCAAGGACTACCTGTACCACAAAATAGCAGAGTCAGGGCAAAGAATTTAACCGTTTGGGATAATACTAAATGACTTAGATGTAGCAAATGCATGATTGCTACTCATATGTTTAATTCCATTCTGTCATGTTAATATTTTTGTTTTGCAGAGGACTTTAGGAAACTATATCAAAGGCTTTGAGGGTTCAAATGCAACACCAGGAACCATGTGGAATATCCCTGCTCTACTTTATGCCACATTATCACAGCTTATTAACTAAAATATGTAATTATTCTCACTTTTCATAATAGTACTTTTTAAAAGTAAAATAATGAACATCTCACTACTTTTATCAGCTGTTTACTGTTCCAATACAGCATTGATTTCAAATACAGCTTCTAAAGTTTCTCTGGTTTGCTAGCTACTTTAGTTATTCTGTGTTTCAAGACATACAACAGTACTTAAGGAAGAAGAGTAAAGCAATTTTCAGGATTAATTGCCTAACTTCCAGGATAAGAAAAGGCAAAAAGGCAAAATTAAATTCTCTCACAGAGAAACAGATATCTAAGAAGACCACACTGAATCGTATTTCTCAAAGTCATCAGAGATGTCAGCCACCTAAAATTTTATTCAAAGGCAGTTATTGATGAGCACAAATCAGTTATCTGTTCCCATGAATTATTTAATTCATGAATTTAATCAGTTAATGCATGAAAGCTGCTGAGTGATTTTGGGCCAGGCACTCTTTTTCCACTGCACCTCACCTCACAGGGTGGTTGTTGTGGGGAAAAGAGGAGAAGGATATGTGTTGGCTATTTTGCTGTCTTGAGTTACTTGTAAAAATAATAAATGCAGGATATACTGTAAATCAGGGGTGTCCAAACTTGGGAACTTTAAGACTTGTGGACTTCAACTCCCAGAATTCCCCAGCCAGTCCACAAGTCTTACAGTTCCCAAGTTTGGACACCCCTGCTGTAAATAAATACATAAAAATAATGCCCCCACATCAACAGTCAGTCTTCAAAGACATTCATACTTCTTAGCAGTACAGTCTGCAATACTTCGTACCTTCACCCTTCCACTTGCTTTGTCAATATTTCTCAGAAAACGTAACACAATCCTTGCTGGTTAAGAATTTGCAACTATAGTTTCAGCTGATTTTTGAAATTAGCCCTTGCATGTATTGCTGAGCAAAGATTCAGATCCAAAATAAGTATTTGCATAAGACCATCTGGCTATTGCATCAGATTCACTTTATTTTGCACTCTTGACCTATCTTCTCTCATACACACAGAATATATATTTTCTACATTCTTTAGGAAACTTTGGTTTTGAAAAAAAGACTTCCATATGCAATGTACTTAAAAATAAAAACAAACAAATAAGTAAGCTTTTGTCTAAAAAAATTGCTATGTTTATCATCTTCAGTATTAAAGGTAAAGATTTTTCCTGTCAGTCGAGTCTGACTCTAGGAGGTGTAATTTATCTCCATTTCTTAGCTGAGGGAACCAGCATTTTCTGAAGACATTACTGTGGTCATGTGGCCAGCATGACTATACATCAGGGGTGTCAAACTGGCTGGATGTTTCAGGTGGCTCATGGGTCAGATGCGTCACACACAAGCTACACCTATCTCAGTTCCACAAAGGGAAATAACATTGCAATTTGTCACAGTGTGACCCCCGTGCTACACACTGGCACATGAAATGCTATTACCTTTCTACCAAAGTGTTATCTATTTATCTACTTGCATGCTGTCAAACTGCTAGGTGGGCAAGAGCTGGGGCAAGTAACAGGAGCTCACCCTGTCTCACAGTCCTCAGGTGTCGAACCCGGGCTGTCAGCTTTTAAGCTGACAAATTTAGCATCTTTAACACTGAGCCACCTTGCAGCCTCTTCAGCATTAAAGGTATCTAAATGTGTTGTGTTGGGTCTTGTTACTAGAATTCCTAGGTTGCGTGACTAAACTGGCTGAAAATTTTGATGCCCTGACACATCTGGAAAAAATGAGATTAGGAAAGGGCAGTATATTTTCACTTAAGCATTAAAAAGTGGAGGATATTAGCACCGGTTCTTTGCCATGTTCAGATCTTTCATTGATCATCTTTTGGTTTGTCAGTGGTGCCCCCATGATCATCTTTACAGCTTCTATGGGAACGTTTGGGCATCAGAAGATAAAGTCACTTGGCTTCATTTAGATTTAATGTTACTCAGATTCACTGGGAGTTAGAATTCAAAGTGCTTGTTGTAACCTATAAAACTCTTTATAACATAAGACTTGGTTTGTTGAAGAACATAAGCCATCATAATTTTTGCCTATCTTATATGATTAGTTTTCACACTTTCATAGTCCCATTGATTAGACAGTCACTTGATAAGAGCCAGGAAGTGGGCCTTCTCTGTTGCACTGCCTGCTCTTTGAAATGGTATCCCATTATTATCATAGTGGCCTTGAGCCAGGATTCCATTTAAATGAACCCTTGAAACCTGGATCTTCCCCCAGATCTTGGATTAGAATGGTTGGTGGATACCTTGTGGGATGTAGTATTGGTATTCTTTCTACAGATTTGTTTTATATGCATTATATATTGCTGTATTTTGTTAATTATATCATGTTGCAGGCTGTCTACCACATTCATATATACGTACGTACATACATGCACATCATGCCAATGGTGGGCAGCCTGGAACATGATATATTTTTTTTAAAAAAACCTTCTTAATAACATGTGCAAATCTACAACATTTATGATCCATAGATTCTAAAAAGCCTTCTGACAATTTCTAGTTTTTGCTCTGGCCTTTGAATGATGGCTCGATTCCAAATCATGAGAATGCCCCTGCTATTAATTTCCAAATCTCTGCAAATCAATACTATACTCTTTACATTCATAAAAGCTTGCATTTCTACTGGTGCACCATCTACTAAATGGTCATTTAACTCACTAACACATTTACTGGCAGAAAATGAAATTCATGACCAATTGCTCCTTTAACACTGACTTTGTAATGCCAAAAGCATATTATAGAGACACACCAAAGCTTCTTCTATTTTATGCTTTCATTTCATCAAGCTATAGGAAATCAAACCATTCAAATATACAGTCCACATTCTAAATACTACTACTACTACTACTACTACTACTACTACTACTACTACTACCACCACCACCACCACCACCACCACCACCACCACTATAAAAACAAAATATGAAACAGTATAGCCAGGAGCAACATTCAGCTTGATTGAAATTCAATTTAGCAGTTTTACCATTTATTTTCTGAAATTGGTTTGTTAACACTAGAAGTGATGGTTCAATTTCCAGTGAAAAGCTAATAAATGAGACAGCTCTAGGATTTTTAAAGACAGAGAAACACAAACTTCCTGTATTTATGACAGCTCCTATCCCAGGTGTTTACCTCTCTTTTACCAATTTCAAACTCAGGAAAGCTGTTATTTTATTTTGCACTTTATTACTAATTAGATGCATTTAGTTATTATCGATTAATAATGAATAGTTACTAATAGCTAATAATTATATAGCACTATTACTCCGAAATTACAAAGGCAAGGTAAGAAACCACAAATTTAAAAACAATATTTAAAAACCAACAATGAGCATATCTTAAAACAGTAATAAAGCTACTAAAACAGAAGAAGCAAGAATAAAGCTAAACAGCATGAAAATCTGTGTCTCAATTTGACAGAGTAGAAGGGCTCAATAATGACAACGCAGGGAGTGGACTATTTCAAAATTGAAAACACCCCTCTTGAGTGTGAAGCAAGCTATTTTGATACTCCTGGAATTATTCTGAACTTTTCTAAAACAATCAATTGTGTACATGTTTACATTTCAAATTGGTCATTTTGTTTTCAGATCAGGGCATTCTAAATCTAAAGCTTCAAATAAGGAATGTTTTGTATCCCCACAATACATATTATGGTTCAAGAAAACAAAGGAAAACATTTTTTCGCATATAGGTAGTTGTTGACTTACAACTGTAATGCAGCTGCCCGTTACAATATAAGTCGTGACAGCAGTAAAGCAGACCATCTCATGTCTGCCCCGATTTCACCTTTTTTTGTAATGGTGATTAAAGTGAACACAATGGTAATTAAGCACGTTCGTTGTTGTCTATGGGGTATTTTTGCCAAAAACTGAAAGTAGTTGCCAGATTTTTGACAGACATATTGAGAATTACTGTCACATGACCGTGGGACATTTTAAATGGCCATAAATGTAAACTGGCTTCCCAGTGCCCTAAATGTGGTACATGACCAGATGGGACTGTAAGATGTTTATAACCAGGTCGTAAGAACCTTTTGGAGGGTCTGTCATAATTTTGAGCAGTTGTTAATAACCAATTGTAAGTCAAGGTCTACCTGTATATGCTAAGGAACTTCTGTGAATGCTATTTCCCCAGAAGCCTCTCTCCTGTTGATCTTAGTAATAAAGCATGTTAAAAGCAAGGCAGATACTTAGTTAATGGACTTCAGGCATGATTGAAGGAAAGGACAGTAAAAGATAGGAGAAGTGAAACTGAGAACAAATTTGATCTCAGTAGACAGATGAATGGCGGAAGGAGTTCAGGTTTAGGTTAGATGGAAGTTTGGGGATCAAGCTATCTTCTTCTTCCTTCTAGCTGATTATCAGTGATAAAAATGTCATAAATTCAAGAATTGCCTGCAGGCTTCTCCTCATGTTGTAACTTGATAAGGTAGGTAATTAATGAACAAAATAACTTAGATAATGCAAGGTCTTTTTAAAAATTCTAAAAGTTTAGTTTTCATACCATGACTCCATCAAAGGTATAATTGCATTGGGATAACATATATCTTAATGTCTATATGGATAATATGGCCTGGATCTTTTTTATGACTAAGAACATGTAAAAATCTTGATGTTCAGCTTAAACAGCAATCTATTTGATAGACTTCTGAGTATTACACTATACTATTTCATTTAAAACTAAGAAGCAACAATAGATACTCACACATATGTATATACAGTACATCTATTTTGGGGTTTGAATCAGTCTTGACCCCTGGCAAGAGCAGCTTGGACTAGTGCCTGCATTTTTCTTTACAATATTTTTTAAAGTGATTTGCCATTGCCTTCTTTCTAGGGTTAGTTTTGTGCTTAAGGCAGGACTCGAATTGACAGACTCCTGGTTTTTAGTCTGATGCCTTTAATCACAATACCAAACTGTTTAATCTTTGGGTATGTTTGTCATATTGGTGGGTTCCGGATCCCATTGCAACCGGTATGGTGCATTGGGGCCGGGTATCCACCACATGTATGTGCACAGGTGCTACTTACTGCCCGTGACAATCTGCAACGCTCAAGCTGCTCCAAAGGCTTCAGGGACTGTCCGGAGGCTTCCCTGATGCTGTAGGCTCTGTGTGCGTGCGCGTAAGCCCCGATCGGCTCCAATATAGGTAAGGAGGATGGGGGGTCCTCCAGAGCACAGTATCAGAATGGTACCTGGTGCTCCCAGCAGGCACCGTACCAGTTGCTGTACGCTCCGTGTGCGTCCGCGTAAGCCCCAATCGGCTCCAATATAGGTAAGGAGGATGGGGGGCCATCCGGAGCACCGTATCAGAATGGTACCTGGTGCTCCCAGCAGGCACCGGTATGCCCGTACCAGTTGTATCCCACCTCTGGTATGTAAGCACTTATTGAAGATTATGTCAAGGACATTCATTGATATTCAACAACCACTTCACAAAGTGATTCCTAGTAATTGTAACTTTCTTGCTTGATTTTTGTAGAACCTAAATAAAGAACATTAATTCTGCTGCTACACAAAGACTGCTTAATCCTTAAATCTTTAAAGTTGTTCCAAGCTTTCTCATCATGTTTAGAACTGGGAAGCAAAGATAGATTTACAGATTGTACTGTCGATTTGATATCCCTTAGCTACCTGTCCAGAGCAATTAAAGACAACTGTAATATATTCATCATACTAGGATTCAACATCCTGATACAAGTTGAGAGGTGAGAAAGAACAATGTGTATTGGTTTTCTTTTAAAGTATGTCAATATGTAAACAGGTTTGGTATTTTAGATGTTTTCACTCACATAGACATATTGAGTGTTCCAGGTTGTAAATACTGAACAGTCAAGAACAGTTATCTTAGCTAACAAGATAAACATGGGATGAGTTCTTGAAAAGGATTTGGCATGCTACTAAAGTTTTGGTCTTCAGTTCTCATTAATCCCAATCAACAAGACCAAAGGCAAGTGGTTATGGGATACGAAATAGTATATGACACTAAGCTGGATTTCTTTGACAGAATGTCTTGAAATTAACATGGGAAGCTTGCTTTGGAATTTGGAGTATTTTTGTATCTCACTGTGTGCATAAGTAGTATATTTGTGTGATGGTTAACTTAAATTAACTTAAAATCAAACTTAATCCTTGCTAGCATAATTTATTCTATAAAGTTACCTGTCAAATAATTTTATATATTCACAGATATATTTTATTCTCCCTGAATATTCAGTACATCTACCCTCTTCTAATGTCGCAATTTAAATCTGTTTTTTTTGTCTTAAATCTCATTGGGTGACTTATAAAATACAACTAATGTGGTTAGGGGTTATGAACATGCTCATTACCATACTTTCCATGTGCTGGCTTTTAAAAATTATATAATATTGAGCATGAGCACTTTCACCCTAACTAACCAGAGCAAACAAATATAAAATATCACACAGTGATATTTTCTACCAATTTTACTGGTTGGTAGAGTGAAGGGAACAAGAACAAATGATAAGATAAGTCTTAACTGAACCAACAATTTTGAGCAAATAATATTTAAATAAGCCAATATCATTGTAAAAAATATACTGAGGAAAGTTAGGTGGAGTGGGACAGGGTGAAGGGAAAGAATAGCTGTCCTGATCAAACATTTACAACTAATCATAAGTTATAAATGATGGGTTATCTAAACACAATCACTTCGGATGGGAGATGACAAAATAATTGGAAATACAGTAGAAGCTTAATGTTCTACTGGTTACTAAGTGCCATGTTAATCCCCATATTTCTGCCTATCTTACATAAAAACATATGCACAGATACATATATTCACACATATCCAGGAAATGCCATTAAAATAAATGTATAAAATAAAATTAAAATAATACAATACTGAAAAAAAATAAAATCCAAGAGTCACAAAAGAGTTATTTTACTGATCTATTCTGATTTTAGATTCAGCCCATATCTATATTTTTATAAAGTGAACATGTAGTAAGTATCTTTTAAAATACACTGATTTACAAAAATGATGCCAAAGTTCATATTAATTTTGCAATTAATATTATGGCATTTGCCAAATTCTGTAGGTTAAATTCTGGTTTTTACATATAATAAAACTGGACATTAATCTGTTTGTTTTCATAGATTTTCACGGGTCTAGGTATGCTGGTCTTCTTGTATTTGGGTCTTTTCCCATGTAAGATTGAGATTGTCTTGGCAACGTTTCAACGAGGTCTTACTCGCCATCCTCAGGCTGGTGTTTTTGGCTTAAAGCGGGAAAAGACCCGAATACAACACGACCAGCATGTATGTATATATGTATGTATTGTATGTATTGTATGTATTGTATGTATTGTATGTATTGTATGTATTGTATGTATTGTATGTATTGTATGTATTGTATGTATTGTATGTATGTGCATGTTTATGTGTATGTGTGTCAGGCCTGTAGTTATATTCTTTTTAGGATCTTTGGCCTGCCACACTTTCTTATAATTTTCTATGCTGTTTTAATAGTGTAGTAGTTGGGAGGGGGGAATAGAAAGGAGTAGGATTGTAGAATGGATTGTTGACATTGTTTTGTAGAAGCCAAGGTCATCTTTTGTCTTCGCATCTCGACACCTGGCCGGAAGAAGATGGGTGTACATGCCAGCGTGGAAGAATATGATTGGAACATGTGATGGATTTGTGGGTGTGGGGATAAATCATGAACTTTCAACTGGGTGAACCCAGAGGATGTACTTCCAGAGTTGGAATTTCCATAGCCGTGCTAACATGCCTGCGGAATAAATTGCACCTTTAAGGACGTTTTGCCTTGGACAATGATTTATTTCTGCATGGTATTTAGAACCCTAACAATGTGTGTATGTATGTATGTATGTATCAGTGGTGGGTTTCAAAATTTTTTGGAACCTACTCTGTGGGTGTGGCCTCCTTTGTGGGAGTGGCTTGCCAGCCATGTGACCTGGTGGGAGTGGCTTGCCGGCCATGTGACCGGGTGGGAGTGGCTTGCCGGCCATATGACCGGGTGGGAGTGGCTTGGCAGTCATGTGACCGGATGGGAGTGGCCAAGACAATGTCACTGAATTTTTTGCCCCAATGAATGATCTACAAAAAGAAGATATAAAAAAGGAAATTTATTATTTTGTGCACTTACTACTTAAATAAGATTAAAATAAGTACACAAAACAATAAAAGAGCTACTTACAGAAGGTAAGTAGCTTACTACTTACTACTTGTATTTCAAAGGGAATAAATACATATTTAATTTTACACATGTTAACAGCTGTTGGAATTGTGTTTGCACAACATTGCTGGGCCGGGCAGAGGAATTTGGAGAGTTCCTGCAGGATAAAATCGATCAGATCCAAAGGGGATGGACCCACCTCAGTGCTCCAGTGGGGACGTCCGAGGCTAGTCTTGAGAGACCATGCTGGGAGGAGTTTGACCCTGTTGTCACCGAAGATTTGGACAGGTTGCGCGGGCGACTGCGAGCCACCACATGTTTATTGGACCCCTGTCCCTCCTGGTTGGTACTGGCCTCCTGGGAGGGCTCACGAGGCTGGCTACTGGTGAACGCTTCGCTGGGTGAGGGCCTTTTACCAACCGCCTTGAAAGAGGCGGTGGTGAGGCCCCTGCTCAAGAAGCCTTCTCTGGACCCAACGGAGCTAGCAAATTACCGTCCTGTCTCCAACCTTCCTTTCTTAGCGAAGGTTGTTGAGAGTGTGGTGGCTCAGCAGTTTCTGCGCCACCTGGAGGAAGCTGATTATCTAGACCCGCGCCAGTCCGGCTTCCGACCCGGTCACAGCACGGAGACAGCCTTGGTCGCGTTGGTGGATGATCTCTGGAGGGCAAAGGATGGGGGTTGTTCCTCCATCCTTGTCCTATTAGACCTCTCGGCGGCCTTCGATACCATCGACCATGGTATCCTATTGCGCCGTCTGGAGGGGTTGGGGGTCGGGGGCACCGTATTATGGTGGTTCCGCTCCTACCTCTCTGGCTGGACGCAATGTGTGTTGGCAGGAGAGGAGAGGTCGACCCGAGGCCCCTTATCTGTGGGGTCCCACAGGGGTCGATCCTCTCGCCTCTCCTGTTCAACATATATATGAAGCCGCTGGGCGAGATCATCCGTGGTTTTGGGGTGAGATACCATCTGTACGCTGATGACACTCAGCTGTACATTTCCACACCAAACCACCCCAACGAGGCTGTTGAAGTGATGTCCCGGTGTCTGGAAGCCGTACGGGTCTGGATGGATGACAACAGGCTCAGACTCAACCCCTCCAAGACAGAGTGGCTGTGGCTTCCGGCTTCCCGGTTCAACCAGCACATGCCATCGCTGGCCATCGGGGACGACCAATTAGCCCCGGTGGAAGGGGCGCGCAATTTGGGCGTCCTCCTTGATGCCCGGCTGTCTATGGAAGATCACGTGGCAGCCGTGGCAAGGGGGGCGTTCCACCAGGTTCGCCTGGTGCGCCAATTGCGGCCCCTTTTGGACCGGGAGGCCTTGCGCACAGTCACTCATGCGCTGGTGACGTCTCGCCTGGACTACTGTAACACTCTCTACATGGGGCTCCCCTTGAGGTGCACCCGGAGACTGCAGTTGGTCCAGAATGCAGCCGCGCGGGTAATTATGGGGAGATCGAGGTTCTCCCATATAACACCCATCCTGCGCGAGCTGCACTGGCTTCCTGTGGCCTACCGGGTGCGCTTCAAGGTGCTGGTTACCACCTTCAAAGCGCTCCATGGCACAGGGCCTAGTTACCTGCGGGATCGCGTCCTGCCCCATACATCCCTGCGACCCGTCCGCTCACACAGAGAGGGACTACTCCGGGTGCCGTCCTCCAGAGAGTGCCAGAGGGCGGCGCCCAGGAGTAGGGCCTTCTCTGTAGTGGGCCCCACCCTTTGGAATGACCTCCCCCCAGACATCAGGACAACAACCGACCTTCGCTCCTTCCGTATGAAGCTGAAAACCTACCTGTTTCGACTAGCTGACCTGGCATAATACTACAACCTCTCCAGCCCAGGGCATTTTTAATTGGTAATTTTAGTTTTAAGGGTTAATTTCACTGGGGTTTTAACTTTTTTAGGTATTGTAACTTATTTATTTATTTTTACCTCCTCTGTACGCTATATAATACTTTTGTACGTCGCCCCGAGTCCCTGTGGGGAGAGGGGGCGACTAATAAGTTCAAGTAATAAATAAATAAATAAATAAATAAACAGTGGAAAAAACAAAGATATGAAAATGAATAAATATTAGAATGTGCAAGAATGAATAAATTGACAATTAAAACCAAGAAGGCTTTGAATACTTTTTCACGTGGAATTTGTTTTATCAATTGCTAACTAACAGAAACAGCAATTAGAAATCTAAAAGTATGAAAGAAAACACCAATTATGAAAGGAAAGGTCACTAAAATGTATAAGGAAATATTATTAGCACTTGATCATTATTAATGTGTAGATAACTGCGGGACATTACATACCCACAAACACAAACTATGACAGTGCCAGGAAAACACACACACACACAAACACACACACAAACAATTTCCCCCCAAAAGACTGCAGATGAAACCAGTTTTTTTCCCTAACCCTAAGAACAGGAAAGACAAAGCCACTGGAATCAAAACCATCAAGGCATTGTGGGAAATTATACAGTGCCAGGAAGCTCACAGAACCAGCAACCACATCACAATTACATAAACAACCAGGTATCACACAGAAACACACAAAATCTGGCAAAGCTGCCTTGCACCAACCTGGCCTGCCCATAGAAAAGAAGCCACCTTGAGACACATACCATACACCAACCTGTACACTTAAAAGCAACATATTGCATCACAAATACAACATTTGCAAAAAGGAATAACATTTCTTGTAGTAAATATATTTTATAAACAATTAAAACATAAAAATTCCCAAACAATAATTTAAAAAATATATTCTATAAATAAATAAAAAATCCTTAAAAACCATTGTTAAGTATTCCACCAGCAATAATTTATACTATAACTATTTTAAGGTATTGTACCAACTGTAACCATTATTCCACCAGCAATAATTTATACTGTAACCATTTCAAACTATTCCACACACAATAATTTAAAATGAAACCATTAAAAATTTTCCATACTACAATTAAGCAATTTAAAACAATTATATGCACGATACATTTTAAAGTATTGAGTATAGAATATTTTAAAATGGTTTATTTTAATTTATTTTGGATAGAATCTTTTTTTAAATAGTCTAAGGCAATTTTAAAAAAAGAATCCACATACAATAAATTGAAGTAAACCATTTTAAAATATTCTACACTCAATACTTTTAAGTAAAATTATTTTAAAAAATTCTATGCACAATAAATAAAATATTATTTTAAAATACATTTAAAAAATAAAAGAAAAAAAGCCAGGTTACTTACCAGCAGGCAGAATCAGCAGCTCTCCGATGCGATGGATGGATGCAACAGGCAGCAGACAGGCAGAGAGGCAGCAGGACAGGTAAGAATGTTTAAGACTGCTTAGGGCTGGAGAGGGGTGGGGTGGGCTTTTGGCCTAGCCTCGCGGAGGCTTGCCACCCACGCCAGCCCGGTGCTTCATATCGGAAAGGCCCAAAGGCCTTTCCGAGACGATGCGATGCTCCGGGCGGCTGCGCCGCCTACGCGAGCACGGGGCTTCGTCTCGGAAAGGCCCGAAGGCCTTTCCGAGACGATGCGATGCTCCGGGCGGCTGTGCCGCCTACGCGAGCATGGGGCTTCATCTCGGAAAGGCCCGAAGGCCTTTCCGAGACGATGCAAAGCTCCAGGCGGCTGCGCCGCCCACGCGAGCACAGCGCTTCGTCTCGGAAAGGCCCAGAGGCCTTTCCTCGGCGAAGCAAGCCTCCCGCCGGCCGCGTCGCCCACGCGAGCACGGCGCTTCGTCTTGGAAAGGCCCAGAGGCCTTTCCTCGGCGAAGCAAGCCTCCCGCCGGCCGCGTCGTCCACGCGAGCACGGCGCTTCGTCTCGGAAAGGCCCAGAGGCCTTTCCTCGGCGAAGCAAGCCTCCCGCCGCCCCCCCCTCGTGCTTAGTTGCTTACCTGAGGGAAGCAGCAAGCTCCCAGCGAAGAGAAGGGAGTTTTGAAATGGAGGACGACCCGCTTTTAAACGGGTCGCCTCCAGCCCGCTCACTGATTGGCTGAACTCCAGCCAATCAATGAGCGGCTAGCTGGGCTAGCTAGCTTAGTGCGGACGGGCGGGGGAGCGAGCGAGCTCCGTTGGGATGGCAAGGGGGATAAAGTGACAGGACTGGTGCCGGTTCCCGGTTACTTCCGGGTCCGGTTACTTCTGGGTTCGGTCTTCAACCGGTTCGCGCGATCCGGTGCGAACCGGTAGGAACCCACCACTGGTATGTATGTATGTATGTATGTATGTATGTATGTATGTATGTATTCATAGATTTTCACGGGTGTAGGTATGCTGATCTTGTTGTATTCGGGTCTTTTCCCGTGTAAGATTGAGATTGTCTTGGCAACGTTTCAGCGAGATCTCACTCGCCATCTTCAGGCTGGATTTTGGGCTTAAAGCTTTAATTTTAGAGAAAAACTATTACCAACCTAATCCAATGGGAGACCCCCCCCCCATTTAACCGAGACACAGAACAGGACAAGGGCATCACTCTCCTCCTTTACATCAAAGGCACCACAGATAAAATCAGCAAAATTCTCCACAAACACAATATCAAGACAGCCTTTAACACTGACCAAAAATAGCCAACATCTTAAGAAACCCCAAAGACAAAATCCAGCTAGAAAACCAAGGAGTCTATGAAATACCATGCAAAATCTGCCCTGCAACATACATAGGACAAACGAACAAGAGAATAAATGAACGCATCGCAGAACACAAGAACACAGTAAGAAAAAAAGAAAAAACTTCCTCCCTTTTCCAGCACCTTAAAGCTACAGGACATGAAATTAATTTTGAAGGAACCAGGTTAATCTTCAAAACTGAGCATTTCAACAAGAGAATAATTATGGAAGCTATTGAAATAGAGAAACACTCCCACAACATGAATAAACGTGACGATACCTCCTGCTACCAGACATCTGGAAACAAGCCTTGGTAAACAAATGAGCCCCACCCACCACCCAGGCAATTACAACACAAAACAACAACGGATCCACAGCCAGCACCAATCTACCAATCATGATACAACCACACGACCAATCCTTCCACTTACTGAAACAAAGCCAGCACTCCACACACCCCACCAAGATTTATAGAAAGACAGCAGCTCCGACCACACTTTAAGCCCAAAACCCAGCCTGAAGAATATATATATCAGCTGCAATTGGTAAAATTCATATAATAATATCCATCAGCTCTGAGTTACCAAGTAATGCAAAGTATTTTTCATGCTTTAAAAATGTTTGAATATTTAAAATTTACTGATTTCTATTTGACAGAAGTTCCACTGTGTGAAATGGGGACTTCTGATGGAGTTCTGGATGTTAACCAAGTCTATTCGGAAATAAATTCTCATATGTTCAATTCTTCCTTTCAAGAATGGACAAAACATAACTAGCTTACATTACTTCATAATATGAGATTTCTGAATTAGCCAATAAAATGTTTCTATCTTTAATTCATATATCATATCCCGTACAATTATATGGGATATGATATAGTACAATTATAATTGGGGATAAATTGTATAGAAGCTCTATTTAGGTGTTCTAATGTTTTGTTTTCTTCCCTTTTTAAAGAGACGTAGCCTATATTTGACTGGATATGATTAATTAACAAGTATGGATAATATTTTTGCTGCTGAAACCTCCTACAATTACCATTTTACAAATGTATACATGCCCATATACAGTGATGGGCTGTGAACCCTTAGCTTTGATCGTGGGCTAGGCCTGCCCACCCACACTTGTGCTAAGCTATCCATTTATAACTAACTTTCTGGTTTGTTCCCTCTGCCCTCACTGCCCAGCTGAGTTTCGTGGCCCTCCTACTATACTTGATTACCTGCTTCTTTGAAGCTCCGTTTTACTCCCAAAGGGGCGCATGTGACCAAAGCTAACACACACATGCATGAATGCTCACAACCAGTGCTTGTGAAACTAAGTGCAGCCCACCTCTGCCCATTTATTCATATGTAAATTCAGTTGGAATAGATAAATGTTCCTAGGGGACTGGAGGCAACCCCATTTAAAGACACTGTCTGAAAAACTGTCTGAAGCTTGAAATATTTCCAAATGCAACAAAGCAAGCATAGCTAAATAAAGAATAATGGTGGCCAAAGGCTATTGTGTAATTTGCTTGCCTTCATCCAAGCCCACAAAAAAGAGCATAACATCACACACAAAAATAACACCTTCTAAAATTTGATAGTAAAGAAAAGGCAAATCAAACAGAATTAGTTCTACTATAACTACCATTAAGCATCCAAAGCTCTTATTTTAATTTAATTTGAGGTCTGGGAAGAGAATGGCAACACCCAGACATAAAAATGAGAGAGATCTGGTCTGGCAATCCTTCTTCATTTCTTTGAAGGCCACATTATCTCAGGGCTGCTAAACATTAAGGGGGAAATGTTAATGATTGGAAGGACTGGAACAAATGGATAGAGTTTGAAGCTTTCCTTTCTCCCAAGCAGCAGATTGCCAGGGAAGTTACAGATATATTTATTACAAGGACTCCAAACTGATTAGTTGCAGAGGGATTTTGAAACCAAGCATGAAAAGTCAGCCAAGGGCTTCAAGGTGCTGATTCTGGATATAGAAAAATTAATTCCTTGTCTGGTCCACCTGCAGGACTGACAATATACCTCTTGAAATTTACCAGGGCAAGAAAAAGGGGGAAGAACCTGATAGTTCATACAGAGATTTTGAAAAGTGTTGTAACAATATGTGGGAATAACTTTGGTAGATGGTGGAAGAGACAGTGTCTAGGAAGAGTCAGATAAAATAAGTCATAGCTTGCAACTGCTTAATGGGTGAAGGGCTAAGAAGGGATAGCCACATTTTCAGGCAATAAAGGAGATGGTGGGAAATTTGTACTTCCATG
This sequence comes from Natrix helvetica, assembly GCF_964273705.1. Taxonomy (NCBI): domain Eukaryota; kingdom Metazoa; phylum Chordata; class Lepidosauria; order Squamata; family Natricidae; genus Natrix; species Natrix helvetica. The sequence goes on from NC_138550.1 coordinate 140,537,301, forward strand.
CTTTCAAGATTCTGCTAATGAAGATTTACAATAAAGTAAAATTAGCTCATCTGGTCCATCTGGGAAGGCAGATAGGTATAAAGCAGTCCAAGTGGGTTTACAATTCCCAGAATTGTAATCTTGCTGGCTGATAATCAAGTGGGCATAACTGTCTAATATTTAACTATTTAAAGATATTATTCCATATTCAGACTTCTTTTGTTTTATTCATTCAACTGTGATGTGCACTTTCTTCTAATTTTCTGGTATCAAAAGAAATAGTTTAAACTCTAAAACATGAAAGAAAAGGGAAGGAAGGCTACTAGAACATGTCTTCATTTTGTTGTCTGATGCTAAAGAGCACTGCACACCAAGACAACTAGACACAAGAACAGTTTTTTTCCTGAACGCTCTGCTAAACAAATAATTCCCTCACCACCGTCAAACCATTCACTAAGGCTCCATTACTATTACTATTAGTCTTCTCATTGTTCCTATCAACCATATCCTCCCACCTATTACAGTATGACTGTAACTTTGTTGCTTCTATCCTTAGGATTACATTGATATTGTTTCCTGATTGCTTATTTGTACCCTATGAATATTATCAAGTGTTGTACCTTATGATTCTTGACGAATGTATCTTGTCTTTTTATGTACACTGAGAGCATATGCACCAAAGACAAATTCCTTGTGTGTCCAATCACACTTGACCAATAAAGAATTCTATTCTATTCTATTCTTTTCTATTCTACTCCATTCTATTCTGACTATCAATAATCTTCATTCCAGGACTAAACACAGTATAAAAAAATGGGTCTCCCAAACTATGTTACCAATAGCATGATTACAATTCCCCTGGCAGTTGTCTTCCACATAGTGGCTTAAACTATTAGCATTTGATTAGTAGTGGTTTTTGTTATCACTTTGACATCAGTAGCTGACAATTCCTTAATTCAATTTGTAGACCCACCCATCTAAACAAATGATTCTGGGTGAAAAACAAAATTAAAATAATTACAACAATACATACATTAAAACACAGATCAGTCAATAAATATCATACTACACAATGATTAGCAAAACAAGTAATGGGTCCCTACACACATTCAGGACTCTAGAGTTTGTCACAAAACTAGTCTTTAGGACTTATGAAAGGCCCGTAAAGTCAAAGCCATCCTAATGTTTTGTCATTTGTGATTATCATTTTCTAACTCAGGCTTCCCAATGTACAGTATTGCTCCAAGATATTAAGAGTAAGTGCCAGCTGGTAGCACCAACACAATTTCCCCAGAAAGACTATGCAGCAATGGCACTCACAAAGAAAGCTCTGTTACCATCACTAACTTTAAAAGCAAAACAAAGTTTAAAGTTATCTACAAGATAAAGATGTTCCCTAAAATTTCTCTAAGTGTTTTCCTCAATCCAATGTCAACTATGAACCACAGTTTTATCTAGAATGTTTGAAGAGAATATTTGTCCAAAGACTGTGATTCCCTTGTGGCTGAGTCAAGCCACTTGACAAGAAGGGAACAAATGTTATGGCCACACAAACTTTTGAATCATCTTGCAATAGCCCTGACTAGCCCAAGACATTTTGGAGATTGAGGGGATGACCAAGAAGGACCTGTTCCTTATACCTTGTGCAACAATGACCTGGAATTACAGAATCTGTGAATGTAGTAAAGACAAGAGTCCTTCTACATCACAGGTAGCATTCTAGGTTAGAAATAATGGCAGATAAGGTAGCATATACATTTTGGACCTCATATTACAAGAACACAACCTTCCTGCTAATAGCTACTCTACTGATAGTGACAGTGAAAACATTCCATGGAATAATGAGCTGGAACGGGTGACTTCATGAACTATAGGTCTACTTGGAGCACCTGGAAGATATGCTACAATTTTTCTAATAAGTAATTTGTTATGTTTATGATTAGGTATAATATATTCAATAAGAAACCAAAGGAACAGTTTCTTAAATATTATTGCTATTTACACAGATTACAGTGTTTTCAGAAGCATTTGCAAATGTTTCTCAAGATGTCTACCTAAATTAGTTGAAAAGCTATCATTTTGTAACAAAAAGAAATTTTAATTAAGCCTTGTGCTTGAAGTGTTCTTGCAATTATTCCCTTTGGTATGTATTGTTAATACTACAAGATAACACTTGTTTCTGATAAAAAAAAATGGAGCGATGTCTCAGTGTAATTTAAAATTATTCCTTGCTGAGATTTTTTTGTAATTATTTCTGTCAATTATGCTTTCTTGGTTCTCCTGCCAAAGGGATAATTTTAATCAGTTTGTGGAACAGATTTATGTTGTGAGATTTGCATTTGATCAGTATATCTTTGGAATGTAGAGCTATCACAAATAAAATGTTAGCTAACCTTTGATCTTCAATAGATATGGATGTATACTGGCAGAAGTTGAATAAAGAGTTATTTTGAGGATGACTGATACTTTATCCATTAGACAACTTTATTGTAGCATGCTACTATAATTCTCCAGCAATAGCCTCTTATACTGACTGCACAGGGTTAACTCAGTTTGCTGATATGATCCAGGCTAAAAGCCAAGTTTTGCTCTTAAGCAATGTTGCTATTAAGCTGAGCACCAGGCAGGAACCAAGCCAAAATGGCAGTTTATTATTGCTTGTGGTCCCATTTGCTTGCCTGTAGTTTATACACTTGTCCAGACATTGCTTTCCATTTTCTCATCCGTTTGTTCTCACTGGGTTATTTTCCCTCTTAATCATATGCCTTGTTGTAAAATATATAGTATGCATTTTTGCTTAAATTTGGTTATCTGTTTAAAACATGTATATACCCATCAGTGGTGGGTTTCAAATTTTTTTAGAACCTCTTCTGTAGGTGTGGCCTCCTTTGTGGGAGTGGCTTGCCAACCATGTGACTGAATGGGAGTGGCTTGGCAGTCATGTGACTGGGTGGGCATGGCCAACTTGTAAAATGTGGTGAAAATTCACTTAACAATGCTCTTGCTTAGCAACCAAAATGTTGGCTCAGAAACTCTGGCATTTAAAGCACGCAAGTCTTAAAGCTGTCAAGTTACAAGACCCTTGCATCCCTAACCCTTTAGAAAAAAACCCCAGGGATGTTTAAACTTGACTGCTTTAAGACTTGTGGACTTCAACTCCCAGAATTCCTCCTCCAGTCATGTTGGCTCAGGAACTCTGGCATTGAAGCACACAAGTCTTAAAGCCGTCAAGTTACAAGACCCTTGCTCCCCTAAACCTTTGGAAAAAAACCCCAGGGGTGTTCAAACTTGACAGCTTTAAGACTTGTGGACTTCAAGTCCCAGAATTCCTCCTCTCACTCTTCATCTTGATGATGTGTGAACGGGAAGGGGGAGAGAGTTGGAACCGGTTCTAAATGGCACTGTAGGTTTGTGGAACCTCTTCTATAGAAGAGGTTAGAACTGGTAGAAACCCATCCCTGATAGCCACCCAATTTATAACCATTTCTGAAGTGACTCTTAATTGAAAATAAAAGCATAATGAAGAATATAAATAGATTAAAAACTAAATAGATGTAAAACAGCAAAAACCTGGCATTAAGTAATATAGTCTCTTATCCCAAACGAGAGTGTGTCCACCCTATCTAACCTGGTAGGACAAAAAAGAAAGAAAAAAGACAAAGTAGTCCTGCAGATAACCTGGCCCTGTGCCATGTTGGACTTTAAAAGTGATAAGCAGCACCTTGAATTGCACCAAGAAAGGAATTGCAAGTTGTACAGCTTATGTAACAAAGGTGTTACAGGGATAAAGCTACCCCACTCCACCACCCATTGCCAAACACTGATGCATTCTGGACCAGATAAAGTTTCCTAGTGGTGTTTAAAGGCAGTCCCATGTAGATCAGTCTAAACAGGTCAAAACTTCTGTTGTGACTAAATGTTGTTAATTTTATCACTGCACACTGAATGCAGTGAATATGTTACTGCATATTCTTCAAGTTTAAGTTCCCACAGAGATATCTTCAGCAAAATATATCTTCCAAGGTTGTTGAAAATAGGGTAAATGCTGGGGTGGGCTGCTGGAGGTTAACAGGTGTTCGGGAGAACATCTAGCTAAGATTCTGCGCAGTTCAGAGAACCCCCAAATCTCACTCCTGGCTGGCCCCGCCCACCCCTCCTTTCCCTGGAGTCCCCACACGGCATATTTGGGATACAGGTAAGTGAAAGTCGTGCGCAGAGGCTCAGGGTGTATGAAAAATAGACCTACTGGAAGTTCAGGAAGGCTGGAATGGGCCCATTTCTAGCCTCCAGAAGGCCTCCAGAGCCTGGGGAAGCCATTTTTGTCCTTCTAGAGGCTCAAGGAACGCCTCCAGAGAATGGGGAGGGCAAAAATGGCCCCCCACCATGGTGTAGGAAGCCAACGAGGCCACGCCAGCCATGGCCACACCCACCCAGCAACCAGGCAGAGAACTCCTTGCTAAACTTTTTGAAGCCAGCACCTGGGTAAATGTAACAGCATTATGATTACTTTTACATTTTTCAATGTTGTGGGAAAATGTATGTAATAAAACGTATTAAATTATGATTACTCAGATCTTGCTTGAAATCAGAGCCTTCACCTAGGATTAAAGTAAGAAATTCTCCCCCCCCACATAACCCCAGGTGGATCAAATCTAACTGTTCAAAGACACAGTCATATACAGAAATTTGGTTTGTTTTGAGTGGTTTTCTATTCTTTGACACTTTATATGTTCTAAACTGCATTTAATCTGGAGAGTGCACAAAACTAAGGAAATAAATTTAAAAAATCATTTCATTTAATATACTCGATTTCATTGAGGGCCACATCAGGGTTGTATCTGACCTTGGGGTGCTGGGATGGGCATGGCCAGCTCAATATCACTTGTATCGGGGGCACCTGTGGTGGCCTGAGCACTTGGCCACCGAAAATGGACTCCCAAGCTCCATTTTCAGCTGTGATGGCATCCTGCAACTCTCTACCAGTGAAAATGGAGCGTGGGAGTTCTACCTGTGGCTCTCATGAGTTCCCTTTTCAACTGTGATGACCTCCTGCAACCCTCTGCAAGCGAAAATGGAGCTAAGGAGGGCTGCACACCCTCCTAAGCTCCATTTTCGCTGGCAGAGGCATCACGGGCCAGTCCTTTGCTGCTTCCAGGGTGGTTCTGTGAGCCAAATCTAAGCAACCCATGGGCTGCATCTGGCCCCCGGGACTTGAGTTTGACATCCCTGCAGTAGATATGGTCCTCTCCTATCTTTTGGGCTAAGAAAGCCTTTCAATTTGGAAAAGCACTATTCTACATGCAAGCTATCATATTTCAATTATTTTGCTATACTAATGCATATCCCTAAATTGTTTATTTCTTGTTTTATGTAAAATATGTGCTTCTTAATATAGCTTTGATCTCATATCCAACCTTCACTATTAGAATCCTCCTTTTTTCATGATCTACAGTACTTGAAGATATGTTTCATGGTACTATTGAAAGATCACATATACCAAAAGTCACCTACAATCTATCACAACCTTAACAACTTTGAGGTGTGGACTTCCACCTAAAATTACCCAGCCAAAACACTTGTACATATGATATTTCAAAGAAATACTGATGTGGAGCTTAGGGATAACTGATAAAGGAATAAAAGAGCAGGTAAACTAAGTAAATAACAACTTAATCTAAGGAAAGGAGAAAATGTGTAATACCAAATGAACCTGTTTTGATTGTATTTGATATAACAGGGGAGAATGGGACACTCTTTCAGGCTTAGAAAATTCTTTCAAAAGCCAGTAGTCCTATAATCCTTGTGTTGTCCATTTCCTGACATGGTCAACTTTGATCAAAAGTATCCTATACCTACTGGACAACTATACTAACAACCTTGCACAAATTATGAGACTGTTTTTAAAAAGTATGTTAGAAGTTACCATAAAATGCTGCTGACACTCCTAATTCTCCAATGTCAAGCACTTTTCATTCTTCAGCAGACATTTGATATACCATTCCATTTTAGTGAAGCTGCTAAAAGGTTGGTTAAAAATCAGTTATATTCATTAACATGAAATTAGTTCATCTGTTTCACTAATACTTTCTTCCTCTCTATCTAATAAGGCTCTAAATGCTCTGAACTGCAATTTTAATTACTTGCCCAAAGTTTACATTAATGAATAGAAAGTGGTGAGAATAGCTACAATTTCACTGCAATGAAAGCAATTGTGGCATGTATTATAAAGTGCATTTTCATAGAGCTCATCAACATTCCATGTATTTTCTGTCGGTGTTAAAACATTTCACATGGAGTTAAAATGTAATAAAAGTTAATATGCAGCCCCTTTTCAATAAAGAAATATCTGTTATCTGTTGCTGCGTTTTCAGCTTCTTGAAGAAAACACTACACTACAACTTTCACTATGTTTTACTCTACATCAGTGGGTCTCAAACTTCCTAATGCCATGACCCTTTAATACAGTTCCTCATGTTGTGGTGACCCCCAACAATAAAATTATTTTACGTTTTCCGTATTTTTTCAAAAATATGTGTTTTCCGATGGTTTTAGGCGACCCCTGTGAAAGGGTCATTCGATCCCCAAAGGCATCCTGACGCACAGGTTGAGAACCGCTGGTCTACATAATATTTTTTATCAGGAAGATAGAACTTTTTTTTTTACTGAAAACAGAACAAGACAATCATAAATATTTCTGCCTATATATTTCTCTATTGGCTGAAAGGTGCCTCTGACCTTAATTGAATAAAGTTTGGCTATTGTGTGGTGAGCAGTGCCCTGAAACTCATAAATGCATGACATCAGTTATGGCATCAAAGCCACACCTGTTATGTAGCTTCACATTTTACTTTTGTATCATATTTAGAGATTCCATGAACTGAATTAATGGATACCCATTATTGGCCTATAATGTCTCATACTCTATTTTTGTTCTTTCTCCTTTCCTAATTGTTTTATTCTGAAAATATAACTGAACATTCAACTATTAAAAGGGTAAAGGTTCTCCTTTCACTTATGTGCTAGTCATTCCTGACTCTAGGGGCGGTGCTCATCTCTGTTTCAAAGCCGAAGAGCCAATGCTGTCTGAAGACCGACTCCGTGGTCATGTGGCCCACATGACTAAACGCCGAAGGCGCACGGAATACTGTTACCTTCCCACCAAAGGTGATTCCTATTTTTCTACTTGCATTTTTACATGCTTTCAAACTGCTAGGTTGGCAGAAGCTGGAACAAGTAGTGGGAGCTCACTCCGTTACAGGCACTAGTGATTCGAATCGTCAAACTGCCAACCTTTCTGATTGACGAGCTCAGCGTCTCAGCCACTGAGCCACCACATCCTTTATATGCAGCTATTACATTGACATATAATACAGAATAAAAAAGTATGAACTGACTGTGATGTAATAATGCTAACATGCTTGATTTGCAGTAGGGAAAACTAACACAACGTAAGTATTTGTGAAAAGGATGGGATAGTAAGGTAGTGGCTTAAGAAGAAGAAAAAGCACTGGCATAGTTTTAAAATGAGAGAAAAAATAATGAAATAACACACACACTCCATTAAAGAAACAACAAGAAGTAAAATTAAGTCTATAGGCTTATATTTCATCATCTAGAGAGAGGAAGTATATTCCTTCCTAGTCATGATTCATAATTACAGTCAAGATAAGAATTCCACTCAAGTGAAGCTACAGAAGTAGGAAGAAAATAGGGTCATATAGTGAAGTTTACGTAACTACTATGGTAACTCATCCTATGCCTGCATTTAAATAAGCAAGACATATCTGCTTACTATATAGCCAGTGATCCACTCAGTATTTCCAAAGATAGCCATAATCATTTCTTTTTTTCTTCAGTATAAACTGAATGCCATCATAGCTCGTTTCGTACTAATGTCTAATGATACACTACTTGTAACAAAATTTGTATTTTAAGATGTAGGTTGTATCTTACATTGCAACTGAAAGACATAAACTGAAGTTTTAATCATTTTCATTATGTTGTTGATTCTAAACACATTATCCACCACAAAAATAAGTGAAAGTTGTAATTTTGAAAAGTAAACGATAGCATATATGCATTGCTCTGCTTAGTTCTCTTATTTTTTCATAGTCAATTTATTTCAGAATCCATATACTTCATTCAAAGTTTTTAATACATCCTAGATAGATGGCTAAACATCAGAATGCCACCAATGTTTTGCTGTCTTTGTGTATCAAAATAATCTAAATAACCAGCATTTTTCACTTTGTGAATAATTTCCAGCAATACCTCTAGGGCAGGGTTATCAAACTCATGTCATCACGGCGGCATCCCGTGGCATATCGGGACTTTTCCCTTATCACTAAACTGGGCATGGGCATGGGCATGTGCATGGCCAACACGTGATGCCTCCGACCCTTGGGCTGGGAGTTTGATAGCCCCGCATTCTATACAACTTTCAGTATCAGCTGAGTAGTCAAACTATTCAGTAATTTATTTTTTTACAAGGGAGAAAAATCCTTGTTAAATTATCTATTTAGGCACATAAAATAAGAATTAATATAAAACAAAATATAATATTCATTAAGGAAGGTGAGATTAAGGACTTGAAAGCAAAACATTGCTTAGGAATATGTGGTCATGTGTTGCCTAAAAACAATGGTTTTCAAACTTGGAAAGTTTAAGATGTGAGGCTTTCAACTCCCAGAAATCAACATCTAACACGCCCATCTAACAAGTCCATGCATCGTAAACTTACCAAGTTTGAAAAACATTGCCTAAAACGAAACACATTTTACTCTTGAGATCATATGTTACCAATGAAAACACATGATTGGTTTAAGGAATTATAGGAATGTGGTCAGTTTACACCTCTGTATGCTCTGAAATCTTTTTTTTTTCTGATTCCAAAGTGCTGCACATACAGTTTTAATATTCAGTTGACAAACTATCTGAAAAAGTTGTAAAAATAATGTTATTTATTGCATATTATTTTTGAATGCTTTTGTTTCTGAAGAGGAATTGAATTATAAATAAAACATCAGAAAGAAGCCTGTACGTCACTACGTGCAATGCAATCTGTCATTTTTTTGTCTCCGTTCCCTAGAAATAAGTTCCACCAAAATTCAGTGGGGCTTACTTTTAAGTAGACATGAATAGAGTTTTCTAAGATTAGATGAATGATTACTGTCTGTATCAAAGTTACAGCTTTGGTTTCATAACTAAAAGGGAGACATTACACAAAATTATGGCTGATCGTTCCAACTAAAACCACAGTTTTAGGCTGAAAATAAGATTTATTTAAGTGATGTAGTAAATAATTCCTATGGCATAAAACAAATTAGAGCATATTCTATTGTTTACAAGATGAACGGCATAACAAATGGCTGGGAATTTTAATATCCTGCTTAATGTCAAGTTAGAAAATGAGATTCCTAACCTTTCACTTCATTCACAAAGATGGATGGCCATAGGGTATTAAAAATAAAATCATAATATTACAAAGGCTTTATTCAAAAGCTGGTAGTTCTGTCTGAAAAAGAATACATAAAGGACATTTTTCCATGAAACGAAATGAAGTAACCATGAATCAATTATCTAGAATCTATTCATTTTGTTATCAGGGGAAGTTATACATTCTACTAAGTAGTATTGTTAAATAATGTTCAGTTATTTCAAATTATTAAATGCCAAGTTGCTTCGTTTCCTGGACTATTTTCATTGGACTGGATTCAAGTATTTTTGTGTAGCAAATCTCTCATGACCAATTAATATATCATATCCGAAAAACCTGAAGTTCTAGTGGCATAATCAATTGACAATTTCATTGGTGCTCATGAGTCCTCTCATAAGTGAGACCTTTCCTCTATTGATCAGAGGGAGAGGAAAATCTTTTAATTTCCCAATTCCCTGTATTAATTTATTTCCTGTCATCACCAGACTTAAACTGGTAGTTTCGACTCAGATATCTGATAAGACAGAGACCATCAATTCTACTTCTCAGTGCACACAAAGCCTAAAGGTAGAACGTCAGAGCATCATCAGGAAGGAGACTCACAGGATGATATTAGTGTCTCTTTAAAGTTGAAAGATGCCGATTATAGTTCTGGCTGCTGGTGGTGATAGGAAATATTACTTCAAATGGCTTTTTTTTAAACAACACTGTCAATACAATGTTGGAAGAAACTTCAGATAATTTGTAAAAAGTTCTCAAAGGTTATGTCTAAGTGTTGTTGACAAAAGAATGATAACAAAGGGGAGAAAATTAATAGTTATCTCTATTTCTGATTTTTTTTTAAAAAAAACGTGGGTCCAGAGGAGATCATTCTTCAAAACTTTCTTCCAAGATTACCTTAGTGTTCCCAAGTATTCTATGAAAGAGTAAAAGGAAAAGAATGAGAAAAGTACATTATGAGAGCAAAGGAAAAAAGAATTCCCAGAATCATTACAGAAATGTCATCCTATTTAAATGAAGTATTTGGTTCATAATGAGCCCTGAAAGAATACACAGTCTTGATTATTTCTGGATATGAAATCTTCCTTTACATTGTAGTATAGTCTCATAGATTTAGATTCTTGAATAAGTGAAGACTTATGATGTCAGTGAGGACGAATCTTCTAGGAAAAACACTTTTTAATGAGAGCTTTTTCCAAATATATAATTTAAGTAACCTAATAAATTGGCCAGCAAATCAAGAAACACTACAAAAATGTTTGATATTCATGGAGCTTGGTTTCTCTTGTTAATCTAGATGAGGGGTTCTCAACCTTTCCAATGCCACGACCCTTTAATACAGTTCCTCATGTTGTAGTGACCCCCAATCACAAAATTGGTTTCTCATTTCCTAAGACCATCGAAAATATGTGTTTTCCGATGGTCTTAGGCGACCCCTGTGAAAGGATTGTTCGACCCCCAAAGGGGTCCCGAGCCACAGGTTGAGAACCACTGACTAGATTGACTAATTTAGGGAATATTTTCATTAAATGTTCTGTAATTTATATTCTAAAATACAGTAGGAATTAAAATGCAATCTTTATATTTACTGTTCCCTATACAGGTGTATAGTTTCATTGTTCAAATGTTGACTGCTCCTGTGTCTAAAGGCAGCCTGATGATTCTTAGCACCCTCTGCCTTTGGGCAGGTCTTCCTTATGCTGAGAGTTGGTGCCCTAGGGCAGTGATGGCGAACCTATGACATGCGTGCCACAAGTGGCACGCGGAGCCATTTGTCAGGGCATGCGAGGCGCTGCCCTGTCAGCTGGCCAGCGCGCATGCGCGCGCTGGCCAGCTGAGTTCACCTTTTTAAAAGCTATTTTTCGCCTTCCCCAGGCTCCAGAGGCTTTATAGGAGCCTGGGGAGGGCGAAAAGTGCCCCCCGCCCCCCCGGAGGCTTCAGGGACCGTCCGGAGGCTTCCCTGACGCCTTCGGAGCGCTTAAAACGACCCTTCGAGCAAACCGGAAGTGACTTCCGGGTTGCTCGGAGGGTCGTTTTAAGCGTTCCGAAGGCTTCAGGGACCGTCCGGAGGCTTCCCTGACGCCTTCGGAGCGCTTAAAACGACCCTCCGAGCAAATCGGAACGGTCCCTGAAGCCTCCGGAGGGCCTCGGGAGGGGCGGGGGAGGCTCTTTTTGCCCTCCCCAGGCTCCTATAAAGCCTATGAAGCCTGGGGAGAGAGAAAAAAGCATGTAAAAATTGGGGGGGGGCGTTGTGCGTGCATGCGCACTGGGGGATTGCGCGTTGCATTATGGGTGCTGCACGCCCGCACACGACCCCCCCGCGCTCCCCCCACTTCTGGCACGCGAGCCAAAAAAGGTTCGCTATCGCTGCCCTAAGGCCTCTGGGGAATGAGGGCTGTTTTTGTATTGGCATTTTGTATTGGCATTTGGAAGGATCACAATGCCCAACATTACATTGAAGAAATGTCAGTATAATTTGTTGACTACAATTTGATCCAACTTATCATTTGCTGAGAGTCCCAATGAACGTCAATAAAATTCTAAACTATCTATCCATCTCCTCATTGTATTATAGATGTAATTTACATGCAAATCCCTTGTATACACTTTCTTTTCTATAGGAAATGTAATTCAGTTATGAAGTCACAGGAACATCTCATATTGAATCAGTCGTATTCTATGCTTTAGAGCTTAGTCCAAGGTTGATATTTTTGAATTATCTTGATCTTTGTATAGCTCTGAGGACAGCAGATATAATGAGAAAGACCCCATTAGGTAACAAACCAACAAATAGAACACTTATCCTATTAATCCTTAAATGTTGTTTCTATAAATATATTTTCTAAGAAAAGTTAAAAGACTCTGTGTACCCTAGAAGCACATTTATTTAAATGTTCACATAATATATATTTTTAAATCACAGCTAATTCAAGAAAATATATAATTAAAACGCATGTTTGGAAGCTAATAGAATGTCATATCCTCTGTTTAATTTTGAAAACCTGTATCAAAATATCCTGAAAAATTCATTTAAAATTATGGCCCTGTTGCATTTTGGAAATCGTTCAAGAAAATATGCTGTATCATTATTGTGTCCCAGTCAATTGATTTGCTTTGATTGTCTTTGAATATTGACTGAAGTCTATTTAAAATCAAAATAAGTGCCATCTTCAAACAAACAAAAATTAAAGCAATTCAGAAATATCAATAACAAAAAGCCTTAAAACACCTGCAAAGCTTTCCTTTTAACACTGGCCTCCACTCAGAATGTATCAAGGCAACCACAACACAATGTCAAGTATCTTTTATAAAGTGTCTGATCTAATTATAAAGTTAAATTACAGGGTCCTTCTACAGAAAACACAATAATAGCAATGAGTGTGGAAATGGCTAAATTCCCAACCAAATCATCCCTATTAGCTTCTATTCATGACTTGAATTATGCCTTTTTTATCTCTCCATAACATTCAGTATTTACTTACCATCACATTTTTGAAGCATTGCAACTTCCTGCTGACATTAATTCATTCCTCAAAATAGCACATTCCAGCCTTTTCTCTGTTAAACATGTAAGCCATTCAGATGTCTCCTTGGACTTGGAAAGAGCAAGAAAGCTCAGAAGCTGAATGAGAGCTGTTTTTTTGAAAAAGCGAAGATGCATTCTCTCGCTCTAATAATTTAAAAAAAAAAAAGAATGGCCGCCTACCTTGAAAACAAACATTTCATGGCGGAGAATGGCTAGAGTATTGAAATTTCCATCACAGATATTGGGTTTGACACCAGGGTAGGAGGGCTTATCCCCTGTGGGTGGGCGAGGAGCTTTAGCCCTATCATTCTTCCTAGGATCAGCTGGAGGGACAGAACGATGTGGAGGTACTGTCGGCAAGGGTCTTGTTGGTGGTGGGATTCTGTCAGGTGGACCTTTAAAAGAGAAAGAAAACTTGTAAGATTAATAGCAATATCAATAGCACTTAGACTTATATACCGCTTCATAGTGTTCTTACAGCCCCCTTTAAGTGGTTTTCAGAGTTAGCATATTGCCCCCAACAATCTGGGTCCTCATTTTACCCACCTCGAAAGTATGGAAGAATGACTCAATCTTGAGCCAGTGAGAGTTGAACTGCCAAATTGCAGCTAGCAGTCAGCTGAAGTAGCCTGCTTCAGTGAGCTCCCCCCCCCATATTTGGGCATACCAGGGGTTGTAACACAAATACATACCTATTTCCCTGGCTCAGCTGATAAGGAGGAGAGCCTGTGGCTTAGTGGCTAAGATATCTGCCTAATATGTAATACAGCCCAGGTTCAAATCCCAGTAAGGGTATGGCTAGCTGATGAGAGCTAAATAGCTTGAAATAGATCTATACTAGTCTCCCTTTATTTATTTATCAGCACAAATACAACACACACAAACACACACACACACACACACACACACACACACACACATACTTGCCAAAAATATTAGCACTTGCCAAAAATATTACAGTTAGAAGACCTAAGGCATAATGTTAAGAGGCCTCCAAGTGGGCCTCCAAGCTTAATAAACAAACATTTTTTTGCATGTTCACTGTATCTTTCACTAGAACCACAAGCCAAAATACGTGGCAGCACTTAGCTGATCTTGATTGGCCCCAAGGAAGTGACATAGTATTTGACCTCGTCAATTACTTGAATGGAAAAGTATTACAAAAATCCCAGGACTAGACTAGGTTGAACTAAACTGACTAATACTAAAGTAATGGCAGCTAGTTTCTGAATAATTGCCATGAACACTGCAGGAATCGTAAGAGCACAAGGAGCTTTAAGCATGTCAATCTGCAGGCTGATTGACAGCTTTCCATGAAACTGACCATGTATGCAAAGATATCTCAGTGTACACAGCTGAAATAATCCTTTCTCACATTATGCATTTTTTTAAAAAAGAGCATACCATATATCTTTTGGATTCCCTGCAAATCATCATTAGGCAGTTTGAAATTGTCAGTTTCCATGTATTGGTAAAATGGAGCCATAATGGCAGTCGGATCATTTGAATGTTCTAATCCAAGGGCATGTCCCAGTTCATGAACTGCTACTAGAAACAAATCATTTCCTGGAGGAAAAGAAAAAAAATATTGTTTATAATATTTATATCTCCACTTATTTAAGCAATTTACATAAAAGCCATAATTTAAGTGTATTTCAATCTGGGTTTTCCAAAATTTCAGGAGTGGCCTCTATATACTGTACATCTTACTCTGCGAGGCCCCAGGATGCGTTGAAGATTCTTAAACAGAAGAGAACTCTAAATGTGTCCTTTTAAACATTTTATAGCTGTGAGAAAAAGAAAAAAAAGCACTGGGAGCTCAGATATTAAAAAAACCTAAATTACACTGATTCCAAAAAGGTGACTTCTATATAGCTATTCAGAATTTTTCAAAGATTTAATGAGGTTTTTTCCATTTTGCAACAAATAAGCTACTATAAATATGGAATAGAAGTATAAATGTATTTCTAAAGCAGAGAAGTAAACAGAGAGCAGACATAATGAACCTCAATTGTTCTAATGCACTTGTTTAATTAATAAACAACATTAGCTTTGGCATCCAAAACTAACTTTATTCTCAAAACTGATCTGCACTGTTTTCAATTCTACAGATTGTCTCTTGCCTGTGTGATGTATTTTAGGAAGAGATTATTGGGACTATTACCCAGATGTCACACAAGAAGATCTATTTGAAGTATTCTTTGGTTTTTCAAGTGATCAGCTACTGCCATACCTTTTGTTAAAAGTAGTCAAATTAATCATTAAGATCCACAGTTATTTTGGTATTTGGATTTTTCCCACATACTTCCCATTTACTAGTTCATTCATTTCCATGAACAAAAAACAAAGCAGAAAAACAATATATTGACAGGATGCAATGAGAAGAAATGGAGAACAGAACTCACAATCTGTTGAGGTATCCAGAGCCTTAAAGTCCTGGCCACCGCATGGGAAGAAAGCCATCTCTTCAAAGCTTTCTGAAAGCTATTAGAGTTGGATCCCTCTAGATCTCAGGGATGGTGTTCCAAAAGACAGAGAAGACTGAATTTCTAGAATTCCTAAAAATGGCCTTGATGATTGGGTATTTTACAACCTGAACCCAAACATTTGGAAAATGTACAGATTGGACAGCAATGATCTAATAAATTCCAAGGTTTAATCTGCTTGGTTAATCCCTTCCAAAGTCACCAGCTTACTTGCATCGCTACCATATCAGATGCTAATGCCATATGTTTTGTGCTTTAAAGCATTTCTGGCTTGAAGTACTTTGCTTTCTTGCTATAAATGCCACACATGATTTATTCACTGTTGAGACATTTGCTTCCCAGGAAATTAATGTTTAACTTCAAGATTATTTGGGTTCAGTGCATCAAATAAACTGGAAGCCATATGAAATTTACTAGGTGATCTCTGCAATTCAACAACGGCTGAGGATTGCCTGTCCCCAAGCCCCTTGGTTGCTGACATGCTCATTCGGATGAGAAAAATGACTAAGCCCAACCCCCATTTATTCAAACATTTTTAACATAATCACTGCCTTTATATCACACTTGAAAATCACTAAAGCTGACTCAATATTAAATGATATTTCTGTAAATGATCACAAGGAGGAAGGTTGAAAAAAACTTCTCCAAAAAGCTGCTGGATAGACAAGTATTTGCACATTTATTCACAAAAGGCAAATGTTCTAACGCAACACAGAAGATAAAAAGAACTCTAGCCCTTAACACCAACAAAATGCTAGGTTTTAGACATATAAAAATACACATTAGTCACTACCTGGCAATAAAAAAGCAATTCTGCCATGAAAATCAGGTTAAGTAACTTTGATAATATCTGCTTCTGCCATAAACATGAGCTGCATATTAAAAACAGCCAGACATGTTTTAGATTATTCAGGTTAGTTTATAAGAACTTGTCTGCTTAAGGAACTATTTCTTTCAGCTACAGATGTGAGATACCAGAAGAAATAGCACATTACCTTTTAGGCCCTAAATTTTATAAGCAGTATTGATATTGCCTTTTTCAGGCATATTTACAAGGTTTTATCTGTTGTAGAATGGCCTGATCTGTAATTTCCTAGTTATCTTTAGTATCTCTACTGTTGATCCATTCAATCTAATTTAATCCTTCATTAAACCAGATTATCCAGATTTTGTGATTTGCAGAGCAAAAAGGCTTTGTAGTAGATAAAGTGCATCTTTGTAAAGAGTCTAGGAACAATACTTTTATCTTTTATTGAGATAAAACAACATAATCAGAGAGTTACCATGTCTAAAATGAACATAGTACTGGGATCTGGCTGAAAGAGCTAAGCTGAATCCTATGGATGTAAAGTTCCATTTAAGTCATCAAATTCAACTACCAATTTACTGTGGGTAAGTAAATTAAAGAATCACAGAGAGTTGGCTGCCAATCTTCCACTTGAATATATACAATGAAAGAGAACCCAGCTTCACTTTACTGTGATAATTGATTGCACTATTAAACTATTCTTATAATTAGGAAGTGTTGTGGCCTGCCAGCTGCCAGCAGAGCTGGCGGCAGACTCGGACAATGAGGAGGAACTTGGGCCAGTTCTGGAGTCTGGGGAAGGCTCTGATGGATGCTCTGTGTCAGGCACAGAGATAGAGCCAAGGCTGTTCAACATTTCCCAGC
Source organism: Natrix helvetica (assembly GCF_964273705.1). Taxonomy (NCBI): domain Eukaryota; kingdom Metazoa; phylum Chordata; class Lepidosauria; order Squamata; family Natricidae; genus Natrix; species Natrix helvetica. The sequence continues at coordinate 140,554,400 of NC_138550.1, forward strand.
CACTAGAGAGGCAGCTGCCTTTGGGAGACTGAGTTAAGTGGGAGGGAGAACAATTGGGGCCTGTTCAGGATGTGCTTATGTGCAGAGTTGTTAGGAGAGGAGAATAACTGACGACAAGGAGTTGACTCGGGAAGCAAGGCACACATGGATGCTGAATGGCCCTCCCTGGCTGGGGAATAAATAGAAGGAAAGGGGAGTGGTGGTCATAGGAGACAACAGTTTGGATTTCTGAAGATTTGGCTCATTGTGTTTCGTGCCACAGAGACTGCTTGCCAGAACTTCATTTGTAGCTTTTCGGCTGGGAGCTCATGGATTGGCAATTATGGTAAGGAACTGATAAGGTCTGTTACTGTGGTAACAGCTGTGGTTGTTCAGTGGTTACAATGCAATATTTCAGGCTAACTCATTACTCACTGCCAGGAGTTTGATTATGACTGGCTCAAAGTTGACTCAGTCCTCTATCCTTCCGAGATCGGTAAAATGAGGACCCCATTTGTTGAGAGCAATATGCTCATATTTGTAAATAAAGTACTATGGAGGGATATATAAGTCTAAGTGCTATCTCCCATATAATTCATTATAACAGTATGTTAAACCATATGATCATTGCATTTTGATGGACTAGATTTAAATATAATGTAGTGGTTTTGAATATAGTTTTATTTTTCTAGAAAATATCAATAATGCATTTTTTCTGTCATTGTTCTTATGTTATTTACAGTGTTAATATTTATATTTTAGGTTTCTTCTTTTGATCTGATACAAAACAATGAGTATTAACTGAAGATTTTTTTTCTCATTTTGAAATTTTACCTCTTCATTTGTAAACATGTTAAAATAAAACAATATGCAGGCAGCCACTTCTAAAAAATCAATGCATGAAAAATATTGTTAGCACTTGCTTTACGCTTGAAAATATTCATGTACCAAGGTCAAAAATACTCATTAAAAATAGTGAATGAAAAAAAAATCAGATTTAAAGGGAGAAATGATTTCACAAAAGAAAAAAATGGATCAAAAACCACCTCAAAGCATAAATTGCAAACAATGAATACAAGGAGTGAAAGAACAAGCAGTACAAGATCTTAAGAGATCTAGACAATAAGTAATTCTGGTTCTGTGACTGCAATTCTGGCTATAGTAAAAAAAAAGTAGTTCCTAGTAGTGTGAAAATATTTCCAATTTATCAAAATTATTCAATGAAACATTCTAATAGCCTCTTGCAAGGCAGTATGAAGAAATAATACATTCATTCAAAGTAGAAAATTATATCACAAAATCTTAATAGGAATCAACATAACAGTGTTTAGTAGCATGTTAAATAGGAGTGATAAGCCATTTGTTGAACAAATTAGAAGCTTGCTCTTTAATATTAACACACAGAGAAACCAGCTAACTAACCAACTTTCAAGTAAAATTTCTTTCCCACGCCAATTTCTCAGTGGGATTCTTTAATTTTTAATAAAATACTGCAACAAATCTTACAGCTGTCATAAAACTCCTTTAAAATATAAGGTTTATTCTTAACTAGCATCTCCGAATGAATATTTTCATGCTGATTATATGGGCCATATTATGCCTCTCTTGGCACTTCCCAGCTTCTCTGTCCCACTTGACTTTTTTACATTCTTTAATTACAAGAACAAATTAAAGCGTCAATCTCTAACATTTTTAAAGATTGTCTTTTAGCTCTTCACAGTAGCATATTTCTTTAAATTTCTGATAAAATACCACATGTTTAAGCACACTTTTAAAAGAAACTTGATAGCTAGTTAATGTTGTCAAAGAAATCTTAAACACATTGACTCTTGTTGACTATAAAAATTTAGCTGCTACCATTCCTGTAAAATACAAATTGTAAAATACAATTTGCCTGGGTTATGCAGTGATGTCAAGTTGTAAACTGGAGAATACTTAAAGTGCCTATCTTCCAGACTGCCATTCTTCTGTCACTAATAAGTGGTCAGAAAAAGGGAAGGAAGGAAGGAAGGAAGGAAGGAAGGAAGGAAGGAAGGAAGGAAGGAAGGAAGGAAGGAAGGAAGGAAGGAAGGAAGGAAGGACGGACCCAATTGCTAAAAAGCATCTTCTAAATGACTATCAAGTGGGGCTGGCAGTCCATCTGCATATTATTTCCAGAGGCATCTGAGGTCAAAAGTCAAGATAGTGGCCATTCCCCAAATGATTGAAGCCACATCCTTTGTACAGCCAAAAAGAAAGTGAGAGTGGATGAAGGTCAACTGACCGGAGAGATGGCTCTGCGTGCCATTTCTGGCACGCGTGCCATAGGTCTGCCATTATGGGCCTAATACTGTATATGTGTTTGTGTTTGTAAATGAACATGTAATATTCATGTTCTGTGACAAGCTGATGTGAAGTTACTGCATGTCTTTGAGTACTTTAATCAGATTGTTGATATTGGATAATTCATTTGTTAAGCTGTTATTTACAATGAAGGCCATAAACAAAGGGAACTTAGAAACAGCAGAAATAATGAAGTGCTATCTCCCAGTTTCTTTCAGTTAAGTCAAGGCTTGTTTCTTTGAAAAACTTTATTGCCCATGTGGTTTGGGAATTAATATGAATGCTTTAAAAAACATTAACTCTGAACAAGATTTATGGAAACAGAAAGAAGACCATATTAAGGTTTTAGTGAGTACTCCAAGAAATGGTTCTCCTGTTTTGAGAAAGTAAAAATTCAAATTGTCTTCATTAGCAGAAGAATATAGTGCAGAAAATGAGTCAAGGGGATTGGGTGATTTGCATTTTTGCTAAATAATCAAGCAATTGTATTTTCCTAGCCTCCTGTATACCAGAAGAACAAAAGGGGAAAAAATAATCACTCAGATAACTAATTCTCTTGACACTCTGAGTTCAATTTAGCTTCTCAACACATTGACACTGAACTTGTGGTCTGTTTCATCAGATATTTCATATGGCTGACATTCAGCGGTACTTCATCACATAATAACCACAATTTATACACCTGAAAGGAAAAACGTTGGGAGGGGGGAGAGGGAAGGAAAAAGTTGAAGCCTAACTCCAAAGAATGATTCATGTTTTTAATTCACTTAGTGCATTTTGCTTCACTCTCTCTTTTAGTGTTAAAAGTATCAAAATCTGAAAATCAACGTTGAAAGATTATGTCAGCCTCTGCTTTGCTGCTTGCTTTTGGCTGCCATTGAAATGGGGAGGGGGGGAGATAATATGGTATTTGGGAGGGGAAGCTTAAGCACAGGAGTGAATGACGAAGGGAGTGATTTTCTCACCATCTACTGCGCATGCTGCAGATAGTGGAATATGCCGTCCGGCATACCAACCGATGATGGGTTTTGAAGCTGCAGCCCACATGACACCTGTGGGGTCTGCGGATTGGACTGGGGGTTGGGGCTACTAGGGGGAGGGAGTTGGGTCACATATTGATATCTATGATTACGCACGCTTTTGCCTCAGAGCTTTACTAGCTGCTTTCTACTCATAACCAGTAAAAGTACTCTTAATTCTGAAAAATGGAGTTGAGTGGTTTCTTTCTTGGTTACTGATGGAGGCTGCCCTGACAGATTATGGCATAAACTGGTCCCAGTAGTTATCAGCACACTGGCTACCATACCAAAAAGTCTTGGATGACACTTCAAAAATCTGCACTTTGATAAAATTTATTTTTGTCAATTGCAAAAGCCCATACTGCATGATTCTACACATATACATGACAACATCTTACTCAACATCTTGGGAAGAGTTTGATGTGAATGAAGGTACCTAAAGAAGTGAGTTATGGTTTCATGGTGTTGTATGTATCAATAGCATTTAAATTTATACACGGCTCCATCGTAGTGTACACCATTTTCTAGGCGGTTTACAATGTCAGCATATTGCCTTCAACAATTGCCTCCTCACTTTACCGACTTCGGAAGGGTGGAAGATTATGTCAACCTTGAGTCTTTCAGGATTGAATTCCAGACTGGGGGCAGAGTTGGCTGCAGTACTGCATTCTAATCATTGTGCTAACAACAACAACATAGGGACATAATAACTATGGTTTCAGCTAGGACAACCTACGTAGCTTAAACCATGCAAACATAAAACCAAATGGACCAATTCATTCAACTTCTCTCTACCTGGGAGAACTTATAAGGCTTCCAAGCATTTCTGAAATGCTAGCAGGGCTTAGTTGATCCAGGTAATGATACTATTGGTGGAAATGTAGGGGCAAAGTCTACATTTGGATTTGTTGCCAAGTCTGTTTCATTATTGACAGAATAATCATTTTTATTAAATTTGTTATTTTATTATTGGAAAGATATTCCAAATTCCTTCTGATTTTGAGTGCTTATAGGTAGCTATATTCTATGTATATGATCATAATGGTAAAAAATTCAGAACCTGAAAAAAGGTCGAAGGGGAGAATGGAACAAAGCTAATTCTTTAATATTGCTATCTGATGATAGCACTATATGATTATATATTAACTCACCCTGAAATTTTACACTGTTAGCATGTTTCTCTGCATTTTTTCAAAATAAATCCTATGTCTGAATGCTACCCGATAATGCAGCAATTTAAACAATAATTTTGAACCTAATAATTGTATTGCTTTAAATTAAAATATTCATTTTTTAAAATAAAATAATCATGTAAATGTATAGGAAAACTGGCCTTACTGGTCTTATAATCTGCATATTGATTTTCCTTTATTTACCAGGCATGCCTGTATAAAATACTAGCGTAGAAAAGACTATAAAGAGTAAGATTTTGCCATAAATTGATAATTCAGAAATGTCTCAGATATTCATTCTATTATTTAATGTATGTTAAATTGATTAACAGAATGAAAAATATGTGTATTTTTAAAATACTGATATATGTACCATATCAATATGTTTGATAGAGGGAAGTTTGATAGAGGGAAGGACTAGGGGAGACATGATAGCAGTGTTCCAATATCTCAGGGGTTGCCACAAAGAAGAGGGAGTCAGGCTATTTTCCAAGGCACTTGAGGGTAGAAAAAGAAGCAATGGGTGGAAACTAATCAAGGAAAGAAGCAACTTAGAACTGAGGAGAAATTTCCTGACAGTTAGAACAATTAATCAGTGGAACAGCTTGCCTCCAGAAGTTGTGAATGCCCCAACGCTGGAAGTCTTTAAGAAGATGTTGGATAGCCATTTGTCTGAAATGGTATAGGGTTTCCTGCCTAGGCAGGGGGTTGGACTAGAAGGCCTCCAAGGTCCCTTCCAACTCTACTATTGTATTGTATTGTATTGTATTGTATTGTAATATACCTGATCCAGAAATCTGTTCTACCAGAAAGAAATGGCTAAGGAAAGAATACTGACAGTTTGTAATATTATATTAGCAAAGTATTAATTTTATCCGAGAATACTGTGTCATTGCTATATATATGAGGAATACCTAATTAGATTCTTAAAGTTTACAAACATCTAATCATTTATGACAATGCAAATAACACAAATCTTTCCATCATTACATTAACTTACATTACCAATATGAGATGATTCAGTCTGAGGCAGCTCAATGTTATTAAGCTGCGGTAAGTCTGGTTTGACAAGCAATAGCTGCCTTGTTAAAATTATAGTTATAGCTTTTGGTTGGCCATAAGGACACCATTTATTTTTTCCCTTTGCATATTTAATTTATAGCCCAGGTTCTTTGGTTCTGGAACATGACTCTCCATAATTAAGTCTGTGTTGTTAAATACATACAATTGATAAAGTTGATCTTTAATTTAGCAGATCAAAATAAGGGCGCTACAGTGTAAATTCTGTCTATTTCCTCATTTAGGCCTTTAATTAAAATTCCACCCCATATCATCTTCATCCTACAGAGGTTCTTAGATTATCTAATTCTTTCTCTGATACAGAGTTGAGATTTATAGCTCAAAGAAAACCACAAGAAGCAGAGTTCATTTTGCTGTCAAGAAGGTAGGATTCCATTTGACATAAGTGAAGTTGCTATTAGTTCCTGTGATAGTTAAGATCAATAAACTGCTGTCTTATTGAGCCTACTGCACTGCAAAAAAAAATTGGACTATTTAGACATATTGCCATGCTCGGCACATCGTAGATAATATTAGATTAAATCCTTGTTACAGGCATTTAAATGTAAACATCATCCAAACAAAGGTTGCATCTTCAAGTATTAGATCCCTAGGAAAAATAAAAAATTAAAAGGAGGCCCAATCAATACACCTTAATTTATTCATAATCCTTTTTTAAAGTCTTGTTGCTGTAGTTGAGAGGCCACTTGAGTTCCGTTCAGAATTAGTTCCTTCTTTTCCTGTCATTACAAAGCTTTCCCTAATGAGCTCAGATCATTATTCAGTCTTAATTACCATTAAATGTATTGTTTTAAATGTATCATTTACTGCTACTTTTGAATACAGACTTGATGTAGGAAGCCACTCAAATTAATTGACATCTAAAGAACTACATTTCAACTACATTGAAATGTTCTTAAATGCATTTATATTAAGTGCAAACATTATTTTGATTTCTTGTAACAAATTGCTTTTGATAGTGGTAATTGTTATGAAAAAATTGTGAAAATTGTCAATATAGAACAATATTTACATCAGTGGTGGGTTGCAGGCGGTACATCCCAGTACGGGCATACCGAGCCTGCCTGGAGTACCGGGTACCGTTCCATACGGTGCTCCGGAGGACCCACCCACCCGCGCACCTTACCATGTTTTCTCACTAAGAATCCAAAGCAAATATATACATGTAAAATAACCCAGTGGTTGCTTGGACATAGTATACTTAAATAATTGTTTGATGTCCTTATTTCTCTATTACACTAGATTGTAATCTTAATCTAATATATTGTTATAAGTAGTATAGGTTGTAGATGAGTGGATACAGACATGGAAGGGAATCTGTTCTTGTGTATGTCAGCACTTCACCAAAAAGTTTAATGATAGAAGATAATTAATTTTCAACAGCTATTCCTGAATTATACTTCCCATGTTGGGATAGGGCACTGGGCCTTACAATGTCCCTTACAAAAGGAAATTAAGGAAGTATACAAAAGAGTCTGCATCTATTATGATAAAGAAAAGATTTCTTTTCATCATGTTGTAAGTTGTAGAAGCAAAATTAAATTTGAGCTTTCCCAGTAATGATCCAATTATTATCAAATATGTTTCCCAAAAGGATGCACATGGACCTTTCAGTACTTGCTTTGTAGGTAACTGTCAAAATTCTTTATGTCCAAGGCATCCAACTTTAAATGATTTATGTATCCCGTGGCCCAAGGATAGCATAGTGTCCCCAAACATTTGACATCCATGATCATAGACCATAGCAGTAACATATAGTGTCCAAGTACGAAATTGCAGAGGTATAAATTCCTGTTGTTTTCCACAGTTTATACCACACTGTCATACACAACACTCACCCCTAAATGTATGAACTATTACTTTTTTAAAAAAAGTTGCCTTCAAGTTAAAAGTAATATGGATACATCCATCTATTAATTATATTTAAGTAAAATTAGCTCTTACCGTCATGATTGGGATTTCCCAAAGTCCATGGCTCATCTGAGTCAAAATGAGTATCACCTCCAATTCCTGGCCCAGGAAAATAAGCATGAGCCAAAAATCCTCCTTCCCCATCGAATGGAGAACTGTCTCCATGAAAACCTGATGCAAAAATTATAGTAATATCCACGTCTTTCTTGCCATTCTCCAGTTCTCCATAAGGAACTTCCTCAAATGTCAGAGGGGTTACATTCTGCCACACATCAAAGGCACGGCGAATAGCTTTGCGGGTTTCAGCATCTCCTACTTTTGGAGTGACATTCTTTATGCTGCACCAAAAGAAAATCAAACAACAAGTAAACATAGGTGTTGCCTTATCAACAGTACCACACATCTCACTCTTAACTGCACATTGTATCAACCCTTCTGATGCAATGGGAACCGAATGACAATTCTTGAAACTATATCAAGTACAGTGATTTTACATATTTAAAGTAGTTCATATGTAACAACTCCATAAAGTAATTGTTTATTAATGTTCATTACTACAGATTGGTGATACTGAGGTCAATTTACATTTATTACTACACTGGCAATTTGATTTGTATTTAAATATCATTTTGGTCAATTCATTACATTATTAGTAACTCCAAATGTATAAGTCAGTCCTCCTTAATTTGGTGTGCTTTAGATGTGCAAACTGTACAATCCAGCATGTAAGACAGTATTATCTAGGATGGACCTGGTTAAGTGAAACTTAAGTCCAAAAGTCAGAAGGGAGGAAAAGCTGTTGAGGAGAGAGGTCTGTATAGCAAGAAAAAAACAAGCCAGGGGAAAAAAATGATGCACAAGTTTTATTTTTTCCATTTTGTAAAGGTACACATTATAAATGGTGCCTGAAGCTGAATCTTGGCACTGCCATGTCCAAAGCCATTGCCACTTGTGGACAATGTCAATATAGACCATTACCCAAAGATATAGAAAGGACATTTAAATCAAGTTTATTCCTGTGGCCAAGATGAATAGTCAGCTAACATACTTTATAAAGATGTGACAAATAAATATGTAACTAATTCTTTTTTTTAAAAAAAAAAGTCCCAATACAATTCTCTATAACATTTGATTTTCCTCTGAATGAGATCTATTTTGTCTGATTGGAAAATGTTCATGAACAAAAGCTTTGGATGATTCATTTAGAAACATTATAAATATATACTTGATTAATGGCATCACATATTTCCTAAAGCTAGATCTCTTATATTTGTATTTCTTGTTTTAAATAGGGCGTTGGTACTTACCTGATACTCCTCTTCTCATAGTGGGGGAGGAGTATCCAGGATGAGTTGACCTTGCCCTCTCTTGATTGGACTGAGTCAGATAAGCTCTTTTAGCCACGCCATGGTCACCAGGTTCTTCCCAGTTATTGGCGAAGAACTCTATCTGACTCGCTGTGTCATCCACTCTAGACTTTATTTTAGTTTCAAACTTTTATTTATTACATCAACAGAGCAGTTCAACAAACAACATAACAATTTTGCAACATACCCATATCAGGGATGGGCTGGATACTCCTCCCCCACTATGAGAAGAGGCGTATCAGGTAAGTACCCACACCCTTTCTCCATAGTGAGGGGAAGAGTATCCAGGATGGGACATACCAAAGCCTACACGTCCCTAGGGAGGGTTACACGTTTGAGTATATGCCCAAACGTATGCCTGGTGAGACCTCACCCCGCCTTGTGAACAGCCTGCAGCACCCTACGTCTGAATGAGGCTTCCGCAGAAGCAAAGGAGTCCAACTTGTAATTGCTCACAACGGTTTGAGTTTGTTTGTTTGTTTGTTTGTATTTATATGCCGCCCTTCTCCAAAAGGACTCAGGGTGGCGTACAACATTAAAAAACACACATCCCAAAAGTTAAAAAAAAATTAAATCCATATCCAAAAAACCAAACCGAATTTAAAAAACAAAACAATACATTTAAAATAAGTTAAAATTAACAGGCCAGGCCGGCTTGCTGGAAAAACCAACTTTTTAGGGCGCATTGGAAGGACCGGAGGTCAGGTGATTATGCGAAGCTCCGGGGGCAGCTCATTCCAGAGTTGATAACTGGGTGGAGCCTGGTGACCAAGGAGTGGCTAAAAGAGCTTATCTGACTCAGTCCAATCAAGAGTGGACAAGGTCAACCCATCCTGGATATTCCTCCCCTCACTATGGAGAATAGCCATATTTCAGGTACCCATTCACAACAGCCTCTCTTGCTACTGAAGCCCTTAAACCCACTGATGTTCTCCATGAAAGGTCAGAGATTATATCAGTGACAGAGATTAAAATATGTTGCTACGTGATAGCTAATTGGGAGCTGATTCTTTTGAAGAAGTAATGGGAACATTCAGTGCAGTTTTCAGAAGTGAAATTGAGCTAAAAGTACAGTCTGTCTTTCAGTAATGAGGTAATATGGGCTTTCTTCAGAAAACCAACCAACAGGATTTAAGACATTAGGGTTATTTGGAAACTTTGCTTCAATGAATTGCTGTCCAGGCAAAGACTAACTCTTCCCTGTAATCTTGAAAAAATTACTGCCAATCAGTGTTAATAGTATTGGGCTACCAGACGTATGATGGGTCTGCTTTTTTCAGATCAACTCAGTGTTGATCTATTTAGGAATACTAATTTACCAACTGGCTTACCACCCAAGCTTGATGTTGTTGATTGAGAGAGAGTGAGACTGGCCCAAAGCCCTCAATCACCATTCATGGCTTAGGTGGAACTAGACCTTGCAATCTCCTGATTTCTAATCTGGTGCCTAATTTCTTTACCCACCCATTTCCACACACAACTATCTGATCTAAAGGCCATGACATAAATTCAAATGACTCTTTGCTGTCTATACTGACTTTTGGAAGGGTCCCAAAGACCTGGATTTTTGTTCAGACCTTTGGCAAAGACAACTGACATCCTTTTCTTCTTTTCTTTTTTTTGTCCCCCAGTTTTCTTTATTAATGTTGCTCTTTTATCTTGTGTTGTTCTTGCATTTTGTATTATTCTAGGTTTTTATTTTTTATTTTTTTAAAAAAAGCTAATAATTGTTAACTGGGAGTAATTGGGAGTCAGGCAGCATTTAATAAATTTAATAAATGATAATAACCCAGCTCCTTGGGAAGGACTTGATAAGTGGATAAAACCTCCAAATCCAGTTTGATGACAGTGCAACAAAGCACAATAAGAATACAGCAAAAGAAGAAGAAGAAAGAACTAAAGAAGATAACAAAATACAAAGACCTGGAAATCGAAGTATAACAACTGTGGCAAAAGAAAGCAAAGATAGTACCAATAGTGGTAGGTATCTTAGGTGCAATATGTCTATGGAGATTCTCAGTCATCCAAGTCATAGTTGAACAGTAGAACAAACCCATCAGGACAAGATTCAGCAGTCCATCTGCATTTAAAAGACAAAGGCCACTCTTTTGTGCAGAGAGGAACGCTAGTTTCAAAGAGAGATCAAAGAAGCCATCTATGTCAAAACTGAACAGCCCTCTCTCAGCAAAGAAAGTTATTTACAACATACTCCTTTCAGCAGTTCCAAGAAGGCTCCACACCAGTGGTGGGTTCCGGACCCCGTCACAACCGGTATACTGCGTCCTAGTCGGGCATGTGCATTGCGCACTCATGTGCACGCCACAACCCTGCAACACCCAGCTGCTTGGCGGAGGTTATGCAGGCGCCGCACACTGTGCGCACATGCATAATTGGCCTGGTTGCTTCAAAAACAGCTATGGAACGTGGGTGGGCCAAACAAGCCACCGTACCAGTACGGTGGCTGCTGCTTCCGGCTACTACCAGTACAGCCATACTGGGCCATACCATCCAGAACGCACCACTGCTCCACACCCATTTTCACTACTCAGGTGAGTCTGATGACACAGATAAATCCCTAGGAGGCATCAAGGACTCTCTAAAAGAATGCAAATGATCAGCTATCTGCAAAGAGTATAAATCCTTCCATTCCCCACCATCCAGTCAGAGATGAAGGAAGTTCACATGTGTCTTGAAAAAGCACCTTTGGGACTTGGATGCAATACAAAAACAACTGGAGAAGAACCTGAACACATCGGCATTGACAAAATCACCATCAGTCAATTGTGAAACACAGCTGAAACACGTAGCATTGTGTGATGATCACTACATCATCATCAAACAATAACATCTGCCTATCCAAGGTTCAACAGGTGGATAAAAATTCTAAATCCCAATCAAAATATCTGACTGACTGTGTCACCAACTATACTAATTGATTGTTCTAAAATTAAGAACCAAGTTACTTACTGAGTAGCTGAAAGGCAATATATGTAAATACCAGTTAGGAAGATAGCAGTATTAATAAAGTTAAACTGGCAGAAAGAAATGATTCCAAAAACATACACTTGGTGATATTTATTTTTATATTTAAAAACTTAAAACTATATCCTTGAAAAGACATTTTATAATCAGAAAAGGGGAAGGGGAGGTGACATTTTGATAGATGAACTAATGCAACAGAACAAATTTAAGCATATATACAATTTTGTATGATGGATGAGTCTTCCTTGTTGATGACAGGTGCAAGGAAAGCTGAATTGGTGCAATAAACAGGTAAATTGTTAAGTAGCCCCTTTCTGTCTGTGATGCCCTTTTGTCTGAAATGGAGCTGTTCATGGACATCCTCAGTCATCTATTTAATCTGTTGGAAGAAATAGGAGCTTGTGACAACAAGCACCATTTTCAATTTGCTAAGAGCTTTAAGTACTTGAACCTTTTATAGCCAGGATACAGTAAGATTTCTGTCATGGCAGACACATGTTGTTATTACACAGGTTGTACAAACAGCAAGTAACATTCCATAAAGCTATTCATTATTGATATGAGTTACTGACTATATATGATATCTCCAGTGGTAGGTTTCAAAATGTTTTAGAACCTCTTCTGTAGGTGTGGCCTGCTTTGGGGGAGTGGCCTACCAGCCATGTGACTGGGTGGGAGTGGCTTGGCAGTCATATGACTGGGTGGGTGTGGCCAACTTGTAAAATGTGGTGAAACTCACTTAATTATGCTCTTGCTTAGCAACCAAAACGTTGGCTCAGAAACTCTGGCATTTGAAGCACGCAAGTCTTAAAGCTGTCAAGTTACAAGACCCTTGCATCCCTAATCCTTTAAAAAAATCCCAGGGGTGTTCAAACTTGACAGCTTTAAGACTTTAAGGTTTAGATAGGACTCTTAGAGGCGGGTGGGGCGATTGGTGAGCCAGCCAATCAGTGAGCAGCGGGCGGGGAAGCGTGGTGTGGACGGGCAGGGGGAGAGAGCTGGAACCGGTTCTAAATGGCACATTTGTGGAAGCTGGAACCGGTTCCAAATGGTACATTTGTGGAAGCTCTTCTATAGAAGAAGTTAGAACTGGCAGGAACCCACCCCTGGATCTCTCCCACACACACAAAAAAAGCATACAAGTACACAACTGTCTGCCTTACCAACCATTCCAAACCATCACATACAACAGGGGTTCCCAACCCAGGTCCATGGATCAGCACTGGTCATGGCATGCCAGGAACTGGGCTGCACAAACAAGGAAAGTTCCATCTGTGGAATGCGGGCAGCACACAAAACCATGCCCCCTCCATCCATAGAAAAACCTTTATCCATAGAACCGCATCTGGTGTGCAAAAGGCGCCATTGACATACACCATAAAAATGATATGTGGCATCCATCCATCTCCTGCCTTTTCCAGCACAACACTATCTCACTTACCTATGTATACATTATGTATATTCTTATGTTCTTAATCCATAAGAATATTAATATTGAATAAATTGACATATACAAAAGCTATGGTCAAAGCTTAATAGCCTACATACATTAGGACCTTGAATATTCATAAGGTAAAGGTAAAAGTTCTCCTCACACATATGTGCTAGTCATTCTTGACTCTAAGGGGAGGTGCTCATCTCCGTTTCAAAGCCAAAGAGCAAGCACTGTCCGAAGATGTCTCCGTGGTCATGTGACTGGCATGACTAAATAGGTGGGAAGGAACACTTCCCTCCAAAGGTGGTTCCTATTTTTCTACTTGCATTTTTATGTGCTTTCAAACTGCTAGGTTTGCAGAAGCTGGGACAAGTAACAGGAGCTCACTCTGTTACGTGATACTAGAGATTCGAACCGCCGAACTGCTGACCTTTCTGATTGACAAGCTCAGCATCTTAGCCACTGAGCCACCGCATCCATCCTTGGATATTCATACTGTAATATAAATCAACATGGATCATTTTATAATATTTTTAAATTGAATTAAATTTCCTTTCTACATTCCATCTTAAAAACTGGTTAGCAATAGTATTATTCTTTACAGTCCCTCCCAACTTTTTTTTTTACTCATTTATTTTACTATCATTACACAGTGTATCTGGATGTTTTGGGGGGATGGTATTGTTTCTCATTTCATTCATGAACAAATGAATGATCTTTGACATTTATTCAACTTATTTCAAGTTGCAATCCTCTATATGCCATATTTGTTACTAGAGGAGCCATACGTATTGAATAATAATATATTATTCATAAAATGTACCATATCATATGGAAGAGTAGATTAGATAAGAATACTTATTAGTATCCACACTATTTACACCATTTTTATAGCAGCAATTAATTTTTATTCATTTACCCAGCATCTGATCAGCTCAACTAAAGCCCAACATGATCATGTATTCTATACTACTTATACCATACTATCATGTACAACCTAGAAACTACCTTGCAAACTGACATACTGTACAATTAATCATATCAATTTATTATCTGGCAGAATAGTATAGATCTGCTGATAACACAAAGATCTAAAACAAATGGAGAGGCCTCTAACAGCTTATCTCAAAAAGAGGCAATTGACATGAAAATGGATTTCACAGAAGGCAAGTGATACTGGGAACAAATATCTTTCAAGGAATATAAATATCAAAATAATAATGGAAATGTTTCTGAAGCAGAAGACAGTACAAATAAGAAACTTGTAAGACAGAAAATAACATATTACTTAAAATTACCTGGTAGCAAAATATTAGCATAACACATGAATTTGAATGCACTTTTTTTACTGAATGTCTATCTTAGTGGTGTAATTGCTTACAGTAATTGGTGATTACTGAAAATAATTGGTCAGAAATAGGCCAACTATTTCAAACATAATATATATTTATATATTAAGTATATAATTACAGTATATTATCAAATTATTCTATTATTAGAAAAAATACATAAGCAAAAAATTATATATTATTCTTGACAAACTCATCACTGATGAGATGGGCATGACATAAATTTAGTAAATAAATAAATATTTAAAGGTAAATTTCAAAATTAAAATTGAAGATTTTTCCAAGAACTCATTTATTTATTAGCAAGCAATATTTGTAATGCCTTGGCTTAAAATGTGTATGAAATTAGACCACAGGGGTAAAGAAAAATGAAATATTTTCTAAACTGCCTTTAATTAATGTATTGTTCCTTGGATGATACTAAGGCCATTAAGATGACTGACTACTAAACAGATTAGAACAATAAATAGGAAAGGTTAGCGAAGGTATTTGAAGGATATCAAGAGATTAACATGTTCAGTTTGTTCCTAAAAGACTGAAATTTCTGGATGGGATACCAATAACCTTATAAAGATATGGCAGCAACTTGCTTTCAGGAATTGTGGTGGTTCCATAAATAGATAAATCATCCAGACTGAATATAAAGGACATTGAAGCCTTTGCCTTGAAGTCCTTTCTCACCCAAAAGTAAAAAGTATATGGACCCGAGGATGTATATACAAGCACCCTGTTTATGAATGTATAGTTATTTATGTAGATCTTCTTTTCAGTTCAACACTAAAAACTAGAAGTGGGTAAGCAAATATATATTTAAATGAATCCATCTACAAATATCTACAATGGGAAATGATACTCTTATTAGCCGAGGTAGGCATCACATACTGTAACAACCAGCTCGCC
The DNA here is from genome assembly GCF_964273705.1 of Natrix helvetica. Taxonomy (NCBI): domain Eukaryota; kingdom Metazoa; phylum Chordata; class Lepidosauria; order Squamata; family Natricidae; genus Natrix; species Natrix helvetica. The sequence goes on from NC_138550.1 coordinate 140,569,916, forward strand.
CAGAACTGAAAATGTGAGCATGCAAGCGCCTTCCACAAATGCACGCGGCATTGTAAAAATAATGATTATATAGGATGGGATAGCACCAGGGTCGGAACTACCGGTTCGCCTGAACCGGTTCAAACCGGCAGCATCCCACCTCTGCCTGTTAGGTTGTCAGTATTGGGATGTTTATAACGGTGTTCAGTTCCTCATAATATCTCAGTATTCAAAACACAAAGATCTGCAGAGAAGCAGGAAATACAGCATCCGTTCCTCTTTAATTATCATTTGAATCATCAACTGCTAACTCTACTATTAACCTATATATTTGTAGACATTAAAAAAAAAAACCTACCATCAGGAAGATCTTTTTTTAGTTACTGCATCCATGTAGTGAACTTCACTCCCTTTTCCCCAATTTTAAGTAGAAATAACATTTTCAACGCTATTTAATTTCCCCTTTTAATGGTCAGCCTTGGTTCATATATAACTTACTCCTGTGCTCATGCATAACTTACTGCTAATACAGCAGCCACCAACTTTTGGGCACCAGGACTTGTTCTGTGGAGAGACGTTTTTCTGAGGACTGGAGGGGGGGTGCTGCCTGTATCCTATGGGCCTTTGCTTTTTTGTATGGCCAAGTTTCTGACATGCCACAGACCGGCCCCGGTCCATGGACCAGGGGTTGGGGACCCATGTGCTAATAGTTTCACCATACTTTCCTACTTGTTCATGCTTTGCCATGTATACCAGTAATTATTATTTTTTCTCCTTACAGATTATTCTGTTTTGTTTCTTTTTTCAGGTTTTATTTGGGAACTCAACTCTTCTTCTTTTTTGAGTGGGAGAGTATTTAAAGAGAAAAGTCTTGGGTCACAGAGATCCTTTCTCTATCTTCTTAATGTCTAGTCACAAGACAGCAAAGAAAAAACTATTGGCCATCTTCAGCCCACAGAATAGTTTTAAAAACCTAAAAACATATTTGAACATAGACTGGTACACTGAGCCCAATAGGGAAAGGTATTGTTTGTGCAACAGTCCATGCATGGATAAGATATATACATAAAAATCTTGTGATGAAGCTTTTACTTTCTTTTTGGAACAACTTATTGACATTAATGTCACGATCTATTATGGATTAAGTATCACCTAATGTGAATTATTAGGCCCAGTTTAATGTACTATTTATCAGCTAATTTGCTATTTCTCACAAATTAAATAAAATGTATTTCATTGCTTTCCAGAAATAATAAAATTGGTTCACAGTTTGATTTCTATTAAGCTATGTTGTCATTCCCTAAATATATCCTCCATATAGATTTCCTTGTTCCACAAAAATACTTTTAATAAACTTGTAAATATACTGGAAGAGATCAGATTTCTGTATTATGAAAAGAAAATGTATCCCTTCTCTACCTGTTCTGCATTGTTAGAACTGTTCTTTTAACATTAATCCTGGAGTGGGGATGAATAATTAGCAGCTATAAGCAGTCCCATAAAAGGCACAACCTCATCACTAATTTGTGATTATTGCTATGTTCCAAAAGGAAAGGTGACAATCAGGCACCCATGATATGCCCCAAATCTCCCCAAAGAATCCAGTAAAATAAAATAATAAAAACCAATATAAATTTCACAGCATTGAAAATGTCCCAAAATTTTCCAAGATCTCATGAGAAAATAATAATCCCTTGAGAAGCATTGGTGATCTTGTGTAAGGTCTCAGGAATCCAAGAATATACAATAACTGTGTAAATTGGAAAAGATTTCCAATTTTGATTCAAATTATGTTTCTTCCTAATGACCCAAAAGTGTTTTTTTTTTTTTCAAAAGACGACTGGACTTTGTTTTTCTGGAAGACTGAATCGTCTTCATTGAAGATTATTCTTGGATAAGAAGTGAAATGTCTTCCACGAAAAACAAAGTCCAGTGGTTTTTTGAAAAGCACCTTTGGGACAATCATGATTTAGATGACTGAGAATCTCTATAACATTCTACTTTATGAGCAGGAATCAGATATGCCCACTGCATGTTTAAGTCAGGGCTTTATTTGGACATGCTGATAATTTTGTCCTTGGGTTTTTCAACTAAAAAGACTTCCATTCACAACTTTTCAAACCTAATCTTACTGGCAAAAACAAGACAAAAAAAATGACTCCTTCACATTTTCTTTAATAATATACAGTTAATTTCTCTCATTCTATCCTAGTTATACGGGAAGGTCTAGAGCCGAGGGAGTTCACTGTTCCTCAGATATCCGGGTGTGAGTCCCTTGGTGTGAAATGGGGCCCAGGGAGGCAGTTGGGTTTGCTGATTGTATACTTGGCTCCTCGCTATACATCAGCGGCCCTGCCCGAGCTCCTCGAGCTGATCTCGGAGACGGCGGTTGAGATCCCCAGGCTTGTGGTTATGGGGGATTTCAACCTGCCGTCGACGGGAGCAGCGTCTGAGGTGGCTCGGGAGTTCATGGCTTCCATGACAGCCATGGGCCTGATCCAGTTAATTCAGGGCCCCACACACGAAGGTGGCCACACATTGGACCTTGTTTTTGTATCTGAGCAGTGGACGAGTGATCTGGGTATAGGGGACTTTGTTGTTACACCCCTGTCATGGGCAGATCACTCATGTCTCCGGCTGGACTTCCCTGGCGCTACCCCCCACCGCGAGGAGGCGGGACCAGATGGTCCAAGCTGGTACCGCCCCAAGCACCTGATGGAGCCGGATAGGTTCCAGACGGAGCTTGGGCCATTACCTGTAGCCCTGACCCGCGCTCAGTCAGAGGACCTAGCGGCCGCCTGGAATAGGGCGGCGGCTGGGGCCTTGGACCGGGTTGCGCCTTTGCGACCTCTCCTGCGGCAGCGACCCACCCGGGCTCCTTGGTATACCAAGGAGCTGAGGGTGATGAAGCGCCATAGGAGACGTCTAGAGAGCAGGTGGAGGTCCTCACACTCCGAATCTGATCGAACACAGGTAAGAGCCTACTTACGGACCTACCTTGTGGCAGCTTTTGATACCATCGGCCATGGTATCCTATTGCGCCGGTTGGAGGGGATGGGAGTCGGAGGCACCGTTTTGCAGTGGTTCGGCTCCTACCTCTCCGACCGGAAGCAATGTGTGTTGACAGGGGGGCAGAGATCGTCCCTGAGGCCACTCACTTGTGGGGTGCCACAGGGGTCGGTCCTCTCGCCTCTCCTGTTCAACGCATATGTGAAGCCGCTGGGTGAGATCATCCGTGGTTTTGGGGTTGAGTACCATCTTTACGCTGATGATACTCAGCTGTATATTTCAACCCCAAACCACCCCAACGAGGCTGTCGAAGTGATGTCCCGGTGTTTGGAAGCCGTCGGGGTCTGGATGGGGGACAACAGACTTAAACTCAACCCCTCCAAGACCGAGTGGCTGTGGTTACCGGCGCCTCGGTTCAGCCAGCTGACTCCATCGCTGGCCATAGGGGGCGAACAATTGTCCCCTGTGGAGCGGGCGCGCAATTTGGGCGTCCTCCTTGATGCCCGGCTGTCAATGGAGGACCATGTGGCAGCCGTGGCAAGGGGGGCGTTCCACCAGGTTCGCCTGGTGCGCCAATTGCGCCCCCTACTGGACCGGAGTGCCCTGCGCACGGTCACTCATGCGCTGGTGACGTCTCGCCTGGACTACTGCAATGCTCTCTACATGGGGCTTCCCTTGGGACGCATCCGGAGACTGCAGCTAGTTCAGAACGCAGCCGCGCGGGTTATTATGGGAAGTACACGTTACTCCCACGTAACACCTCTCCTGCGCGAGCTGCACTGGCTACCTGTGGCCTTTCGGGTGCGTTTCAAGGTATTGATCACCATCTTTAAAGCGCTCCATGGCAGTGGACCTAGTTACCTGCAGGATCGCATCCTACCACACACGTCCCTGCGACCTATCCGCTCACACAGAGAGGGGCTCCTCCTGGTGCCGTCTGCTAGTCAATGCCAGCGGGCGACACCTAGGAGTAGATCCTTCTCTGTGATGGGCCCAACCCTCTGGAATGACCTCCCCCCTGACATTCGAACTACCACCGACCTCCGTTCCTTCCGGCAAAAGTTAAAGACTCACCTATTTCAATCAGCTGGCCTGGCACTTTCTTAGTTTTACCTCCCGGGGATTTATTCATTTTAATTGGGTTTGGGGTTTTAAAAAGTTTTTAATATACTATATACTATATTTAATATTTATTATTCTATGTACAGTCTTGCAACCTCCTCCACCTACGTATTTAATTATTTAACTGTCTTGTATGTATTTTATAACGTATTTTAGTGACTGTACACCGCCCCGAGTCCCTTCCGGGAGAGGGGGCGGTCTATAAATATGAATAATAAATAAATAAATAAATTAAGGGCGGCCAAACGTAGACATTGCGCTGCTCTTATTGCATCCGCAGATAACCGCCCTGCCGCCCTGTTTAGGGTGACCCGCTCCCTCTTGTCACAGAGGACGCAGGGGGCACCCTTGCAGGGCAGAGCAGAGGAGTTTGGGGAATATCTGCAGGATAAAGTCGCTCAGATCCGGAGCGGATGGGCCCCCCTCAGTGGACCGGACGGGCCGCCAACAGCGAGTCTTGTGAGACCATCCTGGGAGGAGTTTGATTCTGTTGCCCCCAAGGATTTGGATAGGTTGCGTGGACGGCTGCGACCCACCACATGTTTAATGGACCCGTGTCCCTCCTGGTTGGTACTGGCATCTTGGGAGGTGACCCGAGGCTGGCTTCTGGGCCTGGTGAATGCCTCATTGGGTGAGGGATCCTTACCAACCGCCTTGAAGGAGGCGGTGGTGAGGCCCTTACTTAAGAGGCCTTCACTCGACCCAATGGAGCTAGCTAACTATCGTCCAGTCTCCAACCTTCCGTTTCTAGCGAAGGTTGTTGAGAATGTGGTGGCGCAGCAGTTTCCACGACACCTTGACGAATCCGAGTATCTAGACTCACGCCAGTCCGGCTTCCGACCCGGGCACAGCACAGAGACAGCCTTGGTCGCGTTGGTTGATGATCTCTGGAGGGCCAGAGATAGAGGTTGTTCCTCTATCCTGGTCCTATTAGACCTCTCGGCGGCTTTTGATACCATCGACCATGGTATCCTATTGCGCCGGTTGGAGGGGATAGGAGTTGGAGGTACCGTTTTGCGGTGGTTCGGCTCCTACCTCTCCGACCGGAGGCAATGTGTGTTGACAGGGGGACAGAGGTCGACCCCGAGGCCACTCACTTGTGGAGTGCCACAGGGGTCGGTCCTCTCGCCTCTCCTGTTCAACACATATGTGAAGCCGCTGGGTGAGATCATCCGTGGTTTTGGGGTTGAGTATCACCTCTACGCTGATGATACTCAGCTGTATATTTCAACCCCAAACCACCCCAACGAGGCTGTCGAAGTGATGTCCCGGTGCTTGGAAGCCGTCGGGGTCTGGATGGGGGACAACAGACTTAAACTCAACCCCTCCAAGACCGAGTGGCTGTAGCTACCGGCACCTCGGTTCAGCCAGCTGATTCCATCGCTGGCCATAGGGGGCGAACAATTGCCCCCTGTGGAACGGGCGCGCAATTTGGGCATCCTCCTTGATGCCCGGCTGTCAATGGATGACCATGTGGCAGCCGTGGCGAGGGGGGCGTTCCACCAGGTTCGCCTGGTGCGCCAATTGCGCCCCCTACTGGACCGGGATGCCCTACGCATGGTCACTCATGCGCTGGTGACGTCCCGCCTGGATTACTGCAACGCTCTCTACATGGGGCTGCCCTTGGGACGCGCCCGGAGACTGCAGTTAGTTCAGAACGCAGCCGCGCGGGCTGTGATGGGGAGTACGAGGTACTCCCACGTAACACCTCTCCTGCGCGAGCTGCACTGGCTACCTGTGGTTTTTCGGGTGCGTTTCAAGGTGCTGATTACCATCTTTAAAGCGCTCCATGGCACGGGACCTAGTTACTTGCGGGATCGCATCCTCCCACATACATCCCTGCGGCCAATTCGCTCACACAGGGAGGGACTTCTCCTGGTGCCGTCCACTAGGCAATGCCAACTGGCGACACCAAGGAGTAGGGCCTTCTCTGTGATGGGCCCAACCCTCTGGAATGACCTCCCCCCCCCAACATTAGAACCACTTCTGACCTCCGCTCCTTCCGGCAAAAATTGAAGACTCACCTGTTCCGATTAGCAGGCCTGGCATAATTACAATCTGTCCCTCCTGGCAAATGTATTATTATCTGGCTATCTTAGGGGTTTTTTAATTTGTTGTGTCTGTTTTAGGGATTTAAAACTTATATTTATATTAGCTTTGTACAGTTCTTTTAATTGCATTTTAACCTCCTCCAAACTGTACATATTTCACTTTTTAATTGTATTTTGTGATATTCTCTATGGACTGTACACCGCCTCGAGTCCCTTCTGGGAGAGGGGGCGGTCTAGAAGCACCAAATATAAATAAATAAATAAATAAATAAAGCTGCTAGCTACATATTGGTTTTTTTTCTCCTATACATTATAAAATGTATATCATCATACTGTTATTACTCATAAATTGAAATGAGTAGTTTTTGTTTCTTATTCCTTCCTGGTCAAATCCAATTTAACTAGATGGGATAGGCAGCACAGAAATCAACCAAATACATAGGGAGCAATTGATTTGAACTTGAAAACTTCCAAGTTACATTTGATATGTCAACCAATTCTCCACCTTTGTAGTAAGGTAAAGGTAAAGGTTCCCTCGCACATATATGCTAGTCATTCCCAACTCTAGGGAGCGGTGCTCATCTCTGTTTCAAAGCCGAAGAGTCAATGCTGTCTGAAGACATCTCTGGTCATGTGGCTGGTATGATGAAATGCTGAAGGCATATGGAATGCTGTTACCTTGCCACCAAAGGTGGTTCATATTTTTATACTTGCATTTTTTTAACATGCTTTCAAACTGCTAGGTTGACAGAAGCTGGGACAAGTAATGGGAGCTGACTCTGTTATGTGGCGCTAGAGATTCAAACCGCTGAACTGTTGACCTTTCTGATCGACAAGCTCAGCATCTTAGCCACTGAGCCACCCTTTGTAGTACAAGAACTTTTTCTCTTCAAAGCATTCAAATCCATATTTTTATACAAGAACCAATTTCTTGTCTTTCACTAAGCAGCAGAACTATATTTTTCAAAGTGTTAAGAAATTACAAATTAAAGGGTCACAGTTTTGCTTTCATACCTGTAAGTGATATATTTGTGTTGCCACTTCTGCCCTGTTAATGCATATCGCTTTCGACGAATGTTAAATCTGGAGTTGCCTCTCATCTGATCAGGAACTCCACAACGAGGCTTCTTCATCCAGCTTTAAATGAACAAAAAAAACCAACAACAAATCAGTACCATGTGATGACAATAAGTGTATAGTATCATTGGCACCCGTCGATGCATCTGATCGTATCACAGATGTGACACAACTATCATCTCTCTTCTTCAAAATGGTAAAACATTGCTTTTTACATTTCCAGTTTCTCAATCTTGACAACTTTAAAATGTGTGGACTTCAACTCCCAGATTTGAGAAACACTGAAATACAATATACAAGTGGTCCACCACTTCCAACTACAATTGAGCCCAACCTTTCTGTTGTTAAGCAAATCTTCATTGACTTTGCTTGTTGGAAATCAATTGGGGAGGTCACATGACCCAGGACAGTGGAGCTGTGATAAATATATGCCAATTGCCAATTGTATGAATTTTGATTACGTGACATTGGGGATGCTGTAATGGTTGTGTGTAAACTGATCATGAATCACTATTTTCAGTGCCGCTATAACTTTGAATAGTCACTAAACAAATGGTTATATTTGAGGACTGCCTCTAATTCCTGGTTAACATTATTAAACAGCAAACCCTCATAGAAATTCCAAATAAAGAAATAATATGGGGCAAACACGTTGGTAGATACAGCTGGTTTGACTGATGTTTGTTTAATTATTTGCTGGGGCTTATGCACTGTTGTAACCTAACAGGACATGCATTGCCAACTTGTTCACGCTGATTTTGTACCATTAACTGAAAATCTTATAGCAAAGTGAGTTTGTCGAACTAGTTTGTAAAAGAAAGAACTGGGTTCCCTGAATAAAGTTTCATTAGATTTTCCTTCAGTCTCAAAACTAATAGTTTGTGGGAGCAGGGGCAGGGTACAGCAACAGCATGAATGGCTTAAATTAGCAAGTGAAGCTTCTGGTAATTGAAATTGCTCATTGAAACAAAGGAAACTGTCTTTTTTTCTTATTCATTCAATCTAACGCAATGCTGGTTTTTTTTTACCGGCTTCCAAACAGGAATCTACATCTGCAAGCCATGCCCAGAGATAGCAAGACAATGAACCTGGCTTTTTGCATGCAAACCATGTGTTCTGTCTCTGAGCTATCACCCTTCGGTACCTCACATTATGAGATATAATGCAGATTGTAAGGATGAATTAAATTTATAGCCTCTTCCAATCTGCTGTTCTACCTTGGTACATCTCTACAACTGCTTCTGGGTAGCTTGCCATATTTCTCTCTCTCTCTCTCTCTCTCTCCCTCTCTCTCTCTCTCTCCCTCTCTCTCTCTCTCCCTCCCTCCCCCCCTCCTCCCTCCCTCCCTCCCTCCCTCCCTCTCTCTCTCTCTCTCTCTCTCTCTCTCTCTCCCACCCTTCCTTATGAATGCTAGCATGGAGTGCACACAATATTAATAGGGTTCTGGATACCTGCTCCCTGTATTATTATTATCCATGAGCCCTTGATATGATATGCATTGGCAACATCTGGAAAACAGAGGCTGGGAAATCCAATATATATTCGGTTCAGCACAAAAATTAAATTTGGAAGGAAAGCACGTAATTTGAAGCTCACAGACTCTGGGAGCATATTCAAAAGTGGACAATCTTATCAGTATCACTTGTGTACTGTTATTTTTCCTCATCAGTTTGAAATTTCAGTTTCACCTAATAAATAATGTTCATTATTGCCAGGCAATCGTTACTATTAAGATGTCCTGCTTTTCAATCTACCATTTCATTACATTATAAACATCATTATTACTGTATTTCTATAATAGTAGCTGATTACATCTATTTCCCAGTGTTGTATTAAAATCTGTGCCACTGAAATTAAAGTGGCTGGGTTACTCATATTTTGCTATGTTTATGGAGCTGTTCTCAACTTCCAGTGCTGGAACACTGCAATACAAAATAAAAATAAAGGAAATTTTATGTCTAACTTTGTGTGTTGGATAAAATTCATGCAGAACGAAGTCACAGAATTGATGTCTTACGATTCAAATATGGCAAAGTTTGTGCTTGACTGATTGTACTTTGTTTGGTGTTCCCTATTTTTCTAGCTTTTGCCACTCAACATGTTATGCTCATTTCTTCTGAAGATCAAAAATATTGTATTTATTTGTATCTTTTCCACTTTATACTAACTGTACTTAGGAATAAACAACTTAGTGGAATAAAGCATAATAACTGCAACATCCTCTTTTTTAAAAAAGGGGAAATACCCAAATGATAACCTTTGGCCACACAACAGCTCTATGTCAGGGATGGGTTCCGGAATCCGTTCCAACCAGTACGGTTGGAACGGGCCCGGTGTCATCCATAGGGATGCGTGCGGTGCTCGCATGCGTCTTACTGTTCAGTGATGCCTTTGTGACGCTCCAGCTGCTCAGCAGAGTGTTGCGCAGGCACTGTTTGCGCCGTGCGCATAAGAGCCAAAGACTTTAAAGATAGGTAAGGAGCGAGGGCAGGCAGGTGGGCCCTCCGGAGCACTGTACAGGAACGGTACCCAGTGCTCCGGGCAGGCTCTGGTACGCCCGTACCAGGGCATACCGCCTTCCACCCACCACTGCTCTATGTACATGAAAAATGACTGAAGGATCACATCATAGTAAAATGACTGTCAAGACACATACATGACATGAAGCATAACCCATAATCTTATGAAAAGAAAGTAACATTTATCTGAAATGGACATCTTGTGGTTTAATTAGAAAGACGTACAAGGCAATTGTTCTTCAAAGAAGTCAAACTAAGTGTTGTCTTAGTATATGGATAGTTTCTGACAACTGAATAAATTACAAGGACAGAATAGACAAAACACCTTTTAAAAAATCTGGTTTTGCTACACAAACAGGTTCTCTATTAAGGCTGTAGTTTAGTGCTAAATATGGCAGAAAAGATATGTTTTGGTGCAAGCCAAATGAGTGATTTAGATAGAAGTTCCACATATTATTTTTAATGGGACAAAAATATCTATATTTTATATAATTCCTAGGAAATTATAGGGTTACTATTATTAAATTCCTAGGGATATTACAACAATCACTTTTATTAATTTTGATTTAAAGTATGTATACTATGGCTTTAAATTTAACATACAATGAGTTCAAGACACCAAGGTTCCCCAAACTTTAAGCTCTGTTCCCCTCTAAAATCAATAGTCTCCTCCACATTGTACTCTCCATCCAGCACAGACCAGAGGAAGAGATTCGTTATCAAATAAAAAATGTCCCAAATCAATCCAATAATTTCCAAGTATTTGAGTATACTTAAAGAGGCTTCATAGGACAGTAGCCCCCATGCCATGAAATAGTCACTAAATATAATCAGCTGTGAACAGAAATCCTAACTATCATTTATTCTTGTCCAACAAAAGCTTTTAGCTCGATGTAGTGAAAGAGATAAAAAGTCTCTTGGAGTCACCACAAAAGAAACTGTAGGCTTACTGAGATAAGAGCAGGCTTCCAATTTAAAATGAATGCTTACTTACTCCCACCTACCCCCCCCCCAAAAAAAACACATTAATGTGTTTAGGAAACAAGATCTTTTCTTCCACAAACAATAGTTTGCACATTTCACAGTGATAGCTATGTCCAGCTTCAATCAAATTCAGGAACACAAATTATCTTTAAATTGCAATTTATCTTTAAAATATACAAAGTCCATAATTTTCCAGGCACTGATGGTTCAAAGTGAACAAATGTCAGAATAGCATGCAATTTCCATGCATTTAAACTACAGATACATAACACCAAGAAGCAGTTAAACACACTGTAGTTACCAAATAGAAAAGATGGATGTTCTCACCTTAAGGTGATATCACTACATCAAACGAAAGAGGCAAGGGATTTAAAAGAAGAGAGAACTATTATCCTATGTAAGATGTATTCTAAACACCAATATTAAACAATACTTTAACAATGTCACTACCCTGTTTTCCCAAAAATAAGACCTCCCCAGATAACAAGCCCAATCGAGCTTTTGAGTGCATGTGCTAAAATAAGCCCTCCCCCAAAAATAAGCCTTCCACAAAAATATTGCAACACAGCAGCAGCCATGAGGTGACCATGCTCAGTGCCTCACCTCAAAAATAATGACCTCCCCAAAAATAAGATCAAGTGCTTATTTCGAGGGTCAAAAGAAAATAAGACCCTGCATTATTTGGGAAAACACAGTAGAACATCTATTCCAAAGTGTTGGGGTATTTTTGTGTGTATGAGTTACTTATTTATTTAGTTACTTATTAACTTACTTACTTACTTTCCTATCTTACTAATATAGCAACTTTGGGTGGCTTTCAAAAATTAGAACTCATATAACTGGTGACTTAGTACATAGCTAAGAAAGAACTTATTTCAGTCACAATTAAAGATGATAGGCAGATTGAAACTATTCTCCTGGTGGTATAATTGTAAAAATCATTTTATAGCTATATAACATTGAACAAGAGTTCAATCAGAAAAATCAAACAGTGTTTATACAAAACAAATTTATAGGCAGGAAATAATTTTAATTCAGAAGCCGAGTGACATTTTTATTTTATTTATTTCAAAAAAATATATATGACCATCTATCTTATACATAATTGAGGAATCACAACATTCCATAAAACTATAGAAAAAAATCTACATTATCAATCTATCACACTTCCCTCCACAATATTCCAGTGACATATGCTGGCATCACTTCTAGCCTAACCCAGGGCTTGGATGAAGAGCTAAGTCTTCACAGCTTTCCAGAAAGCTAAGTGGGGACCTCAAATTCTCTGGAGGAAAAGCTATTCCAAAGAGGCTGCTATGGAGAGGACATAGAAGCAAAATCCTATACTTGAATGGGAATTGCAACGTATGATTAGAAACTATACTTTAGCATTGATATGATTTGTTGCATCTGTCCATCAACTGTCCAGACTTCCAAACTGAATTCCACTCCCAGGTTTTGGAATGTGAAAGATGCATCAAAAATCTTACTATGTAATTGCAGTATTCCATCACAGCACTGCGTACCCTATCTACTTTTTAAACAAATACATATAACATATCATAACTTTACACATCAGTTATTTGTTGTATAAAACACGACTGATTCAGACAGTCAAATTTACAATACAAAATGGCTATATTTATACTATACTAAAACTGAATAAGTGTTTAACAATCACGTTCTCCAAAGTGCCTTGATGAGAATATGGAAGAAGCACCGGCCCAATTGGGATTATAAAATACCGCTTTGGCTGGATCTTGCAGACACCATGGGGATTATGTATACTAAGTCACTCGGGGGTTGTTTATATAAAGATGTGCTTATTGCTGATGGGGACGAATGGAAGTTAAAAACTTTGGAACACCTGTTGGAAGAAGGAATTACTTTAAATTGGTTACATTACATACAGCTGCAGAAGAGATGGGAAGAAGATCGTAGGGTCGGTTTTATGGATAAAGAAGTGGAACTGATTAAGCAGATAAAAGAGACTGGCCCAAAACAAGTTAAAAGAATATATAATGTATTGTTAGAAAGAGACTCAGAAAGTGAATTGGTTAAGGATTGTATGATTAAATGGGCTCAGAATTTTGGTTAAGTGGTTATGTTGGAAACGTGGGAAAAATATGGGTTCAGAATGTTAAATTTACAGTCACAGAATTTAAGGGAGAACTTTTATAAAATGTTTTACAGATGGTATTTAGATCCTAAAAAATTATCATGCATGTACCCAAATGTTCAACCAAAATGTTGGAGATGCGGGTGTCTAGATGCTACCTTTTTTCATGTATGGTGGACTTCCAACAAGGTTAAAGCTTTTTGGATAAAAATATGGTGGGTTATGCAGAATTTATTTAAGAAAAGAATACAATTCACTCCGCAAATGTTTTTATTGGGTATAGCTAAGGATTTCTCCAAAGGGGAAATAAAATTGGCTTTGCATATGGTCACAGCAGCTAGGTTGTTGATTGCGCAACATTGGAAAAAAGATTTTTTTACCGACAATTGATCAATGGATTCAGAAGGTGGCGGGGTTCGCCGAAATGGCAAAAATTTCAGCTTTCTTAAAAGCTCAGAAACAGGAGGATTATACACAGGAATGGGTAAAATGGATTGATTATATAGAGAATAAATATCAGACTAGGAATTATTATGTAGCCTTTAGGTAAGAATGTTTAGATTGATAGATGATCAGAGTAAATAATATATGGGATGTTTGGAATTGTTAGAGTGGTATACAGCGGAAGTCAGGGGGGTGGGTTTGTGTGGGAGGTGGGGGAGGGTTAGGGTGGAGGGCGTGGGAATTATATTTGTATGAATAAATTAGAAGATGGGATTAATGAAACAATGTTATTTTAGGAGAAATTTATATTAAGAGTTATATATGTTAAATTAGCTTAGAAGATGGGATTAATGTGCTATTATTAATCTAAGAGAAATTTATATTGTGTTTGTTGGGAGGAGAGGGGATACAATATGAGTAATTTACTTTAAGACGGGGGGAGGGGAGGGGGCAAAGTATTTGGTATAATATTTGAATGTGAATTTTTGCGGGGGGGTTGGGGGGGTATAGCATTTGTATGAGATTTACATTGTATGGCGGGGGGGGGTGAAAAGGGGGAAAATCTGTTTGTACAAAACTCTTTTAATAAAAAAAAAACTGAATAAGCCACAGTCTGTCTTTGTATAACATGTGAATTCATATTAATGTGAAATGTCTTTACCAGTAGAAGTATTATTACTTCATATCAGTGTTTACTCCTGATGACTGCTTGGATAAGTCCTTGCAGTTTTCTTGGCAAGACTTTTTTAGAAGTGGTTTACCATTGGTTTCTTCCTGGGGCTGAGACAAGGCGACTGGCCCAAGGTGGCCCAATTGGCTTTATGCCTGGAAGTCACAATTTTCCAGTCTCTGTCCTGATGCCTTAAACATCAAACTGGCTCTCAAATTTTATTATACACACCATATACTTTAGACAATTAACACTGAGCAGATCAACTGCTGTTCTATAACAAATAAAGTTGATGACCATTTCCAAAGTCTTGCAGCATAAGGAATTTATGTCTTCTAAAAGAAAGCCCTTGCATGCCATCCTATCATCCTCACCTAATTAGCTGTGAGACACTTTTACATTCCATATTCAGTGAGATGCTATCCATTCAAGAGTGACAAGGTTATATGACAGATATTGTCTGCATGTTAAGGTCATCTGGCTAATTAGAAATATTCTGAATGCTATAGAGAAGGTAGTCGCTACATCAATAAGAAAACAGGCAGCCTTCCTTATTTTTGACACTCACTTTGGATTCTGCTTCCTAAGAATTTGGACTCTGTTCTAATGGAGCAGCAGTGAATCAGGTTGAGGAAAACTGGTATAAACCTTATCAATACTTGGGAATATTCTCCATATTCTTTGGTCAATTTTAAAGGTCAAAGGCCCCCATTCCTAAAACCCTGCTATTTTTATTGTAAGTCTTGAGAATTATTGTTATCAAGAATCATTAGATGCACAATGCATGTAATATGTATTGTCAAAGTGAATATCCAAGGACTATATTTTTTTTCATTTTTTCTCTATTCATTTTGCTTTCACAGTCAGATCCTAAAATTATATTTTAATATCTGCCTTGACTCTACTAGTTTTATGCAAGTTGCTAAAAGAAGAGTTATTGTGGACATCTTGGAAGTGACTTCCCAGCCTGAATAAGCAACAGTAAGAGTGTTATACTAATGGAGTAATTGATTTCATTTTATTTATTTTTTATCATGGGAAGATTTATTGTATATATACTAAAGAATCACTTTTGTTTCTGATAGGATACAAATTTATTACAAAAATAAACAGTATTTCAGAAGAATAAAGCATAAGAATTTTCTGATTGTAAACTGCAAAATGGAGGCTTTCCATGGGATCAAGAATCCTACAAAATATCAAAAGTGGTTTTTATTTTTTGAAAAGGCAACTGGACTGATTTTTTTGAGGACAAAGACATTTCACTTCCTATTCTGGAAGTTTCATCAATTGTATTGGATATAAATGATGAAGTTTCCATGACAGGAAGCAAAATGTCTTCTTCCTCCTCAAAAAATCAGTCCAGTTGCCTTTTCAAAAAAAAAAACCCCACCCATTATTGATACAACTATAACCTGGATGACTGAGAATCTTCACAGACAATCCTAGAAAATAAAATAGGCTCTTCAGTATTGAATTCCACTTTCTAGACAAAGAAGGTAAAGGCATTTGTTTATTCTCTTTTTCTAACTGATGAACATCTCTTTCTGTTATGTCTGTGTAAAAAAACAGATTACAATTGAATACTTCAACTCTTTCCAAAACATTTTTTACACAGGCTGCTAATACTGTTCCATCCAATGTAGGGATGGTTTTTCTTGCAAGAATATTGTGATTTACATATTTCTCTTCCCCCCCCCCTTAAAAAAAACTCTGTAAAAAGCCATTAAGCATGGAAAACTATTATTCTGAAGGACTAGGAACAACTAAAACAACTGAAGCCATAACAATTAGGATTAGATTAGCAGTGTCATGCTACCCAAATAGGATTTTGTTTATGCATAGATTTCCCTGGTTTTCCAATCCATTCTGCTTTCTAGTTTCTAATTTTATTGGTAATTGTGGCAAAGTGCACAATAACATTATTGATTCCTTTTATACAAAATAAGAACCATATATTACATTTCATTTTAGAAGAAGGTCCTTCAAATTGATTATACATATTTGACTCTGCTGATCCGTGCCACATTTCTGTATATTCACATCACAAGTCTGAAAGGCAATACAAATGCTTAGATTTTGAGCATATTAAGAAAGTAAGCTCCTTAGAGGATATCCCCACATTATTTTCAAAAATCACATATTTCCCCAAATGCTTTTCAGATGATATAGTTCAGGGAAAAGTGTATTAACATTAAAGTAATATTTCCGATAATTACCAGCTTAGAACTTCAAGCCTTTTGGTTAAAGCAGACATTTCTAGAATTATATCAATACTCTTCTTCAATGTCTTTCAAGCATAGCTCAAGGTTAAAGCAGACCAGCTTCCATAATATCAGTGTAATATTGCCTGACTCATTTGGCTCCATCACCATCTAGGTTTTATATAGTGCAGTCACTCCAGCTTTCAATATGTCTTCAGCATAAATTTTGTTATAGTAGTCCAGTTACTCATTTGTCAGAACACAAATGAGTAACTGGAATAGGTATTTTGATAAGGTAGTAGTTGGCATTGATGCCCCTACTTCAAGCATCATACTTTCATGCATAGCTCAAAGTTAAGATAGACTAGCAAATCATAATCTTTTCACAGACAAAGCACACATTTCAAGACAAGCTGAAATGAAAATGGAAATTTAGGATCAGGTAATATAATCGTATTATTAACATCAATAGTGTGTTAAAGTATATTGTGAATTTAAACTATTAAGGATTGGAAATTGTGGGGATTTTGAGATACACTCCGGGATTGATTAAATATTGTTAATACTTGGTGTTATTAATAATCCTACAAATTTGGAACATTGAAGTTATGGTGAAATTATGAGCAATTTGTAAAATATTAAATAACAGTATTTAGTAGAGAATAACAAATACAAGGTGAACAGAAATGTTATTTATGTTTAAATGAATTAGTGGGGAAATGATAAAGGATTATATAAAAGAGACTAGTATTGATGAAGTTGGAAGATTAGAATCACATATATCAATTTGTATTATTATTGTTAACATCGTGCAAAATAGACTTGACCCAGTCAATACACTGTCCACAAAATATGCATGGTGAGAAAAGAAAACGGCAAATAAAACATTTTTAAAAAAGACAAGTTTAAAATGTTTATAGATCTACTAGCTTTTTTGTCCACGATACTTTCAGAATTAAATTACATTGCATTTATCTCTAGCCATTCACAAACTGTGTCTAGACACCTACTTATATCAGGTACATAGGTTCAAGTCCAATATTAGACATATAAACTCACTGGGCACTATGACATCCTGCTCAGATTAGCAGTTGGTCTTACCTGAACTGCCATTTTTGGGGCTCGGACAGGAGGCTCCAGTGGATGGTATTGACACGCCCATTTGGCCACGAGACTGGGATGAAGCTGAAGACATGTGTCTGTGCTCCACCCTTTCTTCTCCAGTTCATCGAAGTGAGCTCCCCCAGACCTGAAAACAAGGCACAAAGGAGAACTCACACCACCCCAGCTATCCTACTACCTAGGGCAGGAACTGGAGCCTCCTGTCCGAGCCCCGAAAATAGCAGTTCAGGTAAGACCAACTGCCATTTTCCGGAGTGAGGGACAGGAGGCTCCAGTGGATGGGACCTACCAAAGCTAAGTCCCATGGGCGGGGAACTCATGCTCTGCAATAACCTGCTGTAGCACCCTGCGCCCAAACGCCGCATCAGCCGATGTGAACGTGTCCAACCTGTAATGTTGGATAAACGGCGATGGGGATGCCCATGTAGCTGCTCTACAAATGTCGGCTATTGGGGCCTGGGAGGCCCAAGCCGCCAAGGTAGCAGCGCTCCTAGTCGAGTGTGCTGTGACGCCAGCCGGCAACGGCAACCTCTAGGATTTGTATGCTACGTAGATGGCTAAATGAATCCACTGGATAATGGTGGAAGGCATTACCCTCTTACCCAGAGACGAAGGTTGGAAGGATAGGAAGAGTGCCTCTGACCTCCGGAAGGAGGCTGTCTGCTTCAAGTAAACATTCCCTAGCCGGATTAGGGCAGAAATCGGGGAGAACAAGTTCCTGGGAATGGTGGAATATGGAATTCACCTTAGGAAGGAAGGCTGGATCTAACTTCAACACAACCCTGTTGTTGTGGAACATGCACAAGTCGTCCCTGGAGGAAAGTGCTTCTAGCTCTTTCTAGTCAACATGAAAGCGACTAGGAATACCACCTTAAGGGTTAGGTGCTTCAAGCTAACTGTTCTCAACGGCTCAAAGGGCTCCTCCATGAGAGCCCATAGCACGGTGGTAAGATTCCACATGGGGAATCTATGCACCACTGGGGGGTGCAGGTTGGTGACCCCCCGAAGGAACCTCTTCACAACAGGTAGTTGGGTGAGAGGGACCGGGCCCTCGCCCGGAAGATCATGGCAAGGGCAGCTAGTTCCCTGCGCACAGTATCCCGGGCGAGACCCTTGTCTAGGCCATCCTGGATGAATTCCAGGACTTGCGGGACTGAGGCCCTGGTAAGCTCAACCCGTTTTGCCTGACACCAAAAAACGAAGGCAACCATGTAGAGTCATAGATCCTCGAGGTGGAATTTCTGCGAGAGGCTCTATGGTTCTAATCACCAGCAGAGAAAATTGAGCTCCTTTTAGGTGCTCCCACTCAATCTCCACACAGCTAGTTGCAGCCAGTGTGGTTCCAGGTGCATTAGCTTCCCTTGGTGCAGCTCTTTTCCCCCCTCTGGAATCCACCATGGAGGCTGGACTGACAGGATCTTGAGGTCCACGAACCAGGGTCTCCTCGGCCAGTGAGGAGCCACCAGGATCAGCTCTGCCTGCTCCCTGACTAGCTTCTGAACTATCCCGAGAAGGAGGGGGAGGGGAGGAAAGGCGTACAGTAGCCCCCTTGGCCACCTTGTGCGAAGGGCGTTGACCCCTTCCATTCCCCGAGCTGGGAACCGAGAGAAGAACCGCGGAAGCTGGGTCTTGGCCGGAGTGACAAAGAGGTCCACTACTGGCCATCTGAACCTCCGGCAGATGTTCTGGAAAAGCTCCTGGGACAGGCTCCACTCTGGGTTGTCCACCGACTCTCGACTGAGCCAGTCGGCCTGATGGTTGTCGATCCCCGTGATGTGATCCGCCTGGATCGACCGCAGTTGTCTCTCTGCCCAGCTGCCCAGCAACATTGCTTCAGTGTGCAGTGCCCTGGAACATGTGCCGCCTTGCCAATTGATGTTGACCTTGGCCGCCACGTTGTCGGTGAGGACCAGGACGTGATGACCCTTGACAGCAGTCCGGAAATGTCGAAGCGCCAGATGGATCGCCCGAAGCTCCAGCCAGTTATGTTGTGTCGGAACTCCTGCCAGGACCACTGCCCCTGTGCCAACTGGGACCCCAAGGTCACCCCCCAGCCGCACAGACTGGCATCCATGGTGAGAACAAGGCGCTCTTGGTCCCTGAACTCGCACCACTTGAGCAAGGCTGGGGACAGCCACCATTTGAGGGAAACCAGTACCTGAGGGGTGGCCTCGACCTTGGCCAGCGAGCTGCTGGTGTTGGCCCTCTGGAACAGTAGGAGTCGCCACTGCAGAGTCCTGGCATCCAACCGTGTCCACGGTACTACCTTGATGCAGGATATGAGTTTCCCCAACCAGCTGGATAGAAGGGCTATGGTCCCTACGGACCTGCTTAACCATCTTAACCAAACTGCCCCTGCAGTCCGGGGAGAGAAAAACTTTCCCTGCATGGGAGTCTATAACCGCCCCTAATGGAGTATTCTAGTTGACGGGGTGAGGGAACTCTTTTCAAAGTTGACAGAGAACCCAACCCCTGAAGGGTGCCCACAACCTGCCAGAGGTCTGCTGTCATCTGACCCAGGGATGCCCCTAGACAAGGACATCATCCAGGTAGCAATGCAGCCTAATGGGGAAACCCCTTAGGTAGGCTGCCTCCACTGCCAGTACTTTGGTGAATGACCTAGGTGCAGAGGATAACCCAAAGGGTAGGGCCTTGTATTGGTAGTGGCAACACAGATAGGAGAACCGTAGGAACCGCCTGTGTAGTGGGAGGATGGGAATATGGAGATAAGCCTCTGTGAGGTCTATAGATGTAATGTAATCTCCCTCCCATATGCCTGCTAGAATAGATTTAAGCGAGACCATCTTGAACTTGCGGTACACAAGATGTTGGTTCAAGAGCTTCAAGTCGAGAATAGCTCTCCACCCCCCACCCCACCCCCGAGGCTTTTGGCACAAGGAACAGGTTTGAATAGAACCCATGGCCCTCCTGGTCCGAGGGGACCGGTTCTATCACGGCAATGTCAAGCAGATGCTTAATGGCCTGACGCATCCATCTGCGCTATATCTAGGTGTGTGCAAAAGAGGTTAGGGGGAATGAAGAGGAACTCTAGCTGAAGCCCGTGTGAAACCATGCTGATTACCCAGGCGTCAGAGGAAATCCTCTCCCAGGCCTCGGAGAAGAGAGCCAGGCAACCGCCAATGGGTGGGGTAAGGTTCAACCTATTTGTCCCGGCGGTAGGGGCACCCACTTCCCCCTCGAAAGGGCCGCTTACTCTGAGACAGGAAGCAGCATCTGTCCCTACTGAAGTTACGGTCAGATGTCCTCTCTGACCTGGGAAAAGAGTACTTGCTCTGCTGAGTCTCCTGTTCTGGGAAACGGTATGAGGGCTTGCGGGAAAACGGGGTTGACCTTTGCTCCGCCTTCTTCGCTGAGGTCGATAAGACTTTTTTCTTGTTTTTGTCCTCCACCAGGAGAGGTTCCAGGACTGCCCCAAAGAGGGAGCCCCCCGTGTAGTCAGCTGACACCAGCTACCATTTGGACTTGCTGTCCACCTGCCACCCCAAGCCAGAGGAGGTGACGGGAGGTCACAGATGACACCATAGCCCTGGAGGCAAACTTCATTGCGTTTAGTGTGGCATCAGCTGAAAACTGCGCCACTGCCACTAACTTGTTCAAATCCTGATGCAGTCGCACATCCTCTGGGGAAATGCCTTCCTGGATCTTCTCCATCCACAGGATAGCCGTGCGGTTGAAGAATGAGGCCAATGCTGCTGCCTTGATGGCCCAGGCCGCTGACTGGAGTGTCTTCCTCAGGGTCATCTTCGCCTTCCTGTCATCTGCCTTAAGGTTGTCTGCTACGTCCTTGGCCACCAGAGATGCAGGAGGTGCCAGGGCCACCACAGGTGGGTCCACGGCAGGTAGCTGTAATGCTTGGGAGAAATCTGGCTCAATATTATAAAAATGTCTTTCTACTGCCAGGATTTGGGAAGGCAGTGGGCTTTTCTCATTGTTTCTTCATGACTTCCAGGAAGAGGTGAGGGGCAGGAATCTCCTCCTTCACCACCTTGGGTTCAGAAAAAACTGGGCCCCGAGGCTTTTTTGCTGCAGGCCATCTGAAGCACCCTCTTTAGCACCCTCCCTAGCTCCATCTATCCTCCCCTCCTCTTCTACCTGTGCAGTAGCACATGCTTTGCGTAGAAGAGACTGGAATTAATTTGGGGGGAATAGTCCAGTAAATGCCGGAGGCTCCGGCTTGTCATTCTCCTCATCCTCATACAGGTTAGGATCTCTCTGGGATCTGTCCCCTGCTACTGAGCCTTCACTAATCAGGGAAGGAGAGGCAGGGTGGCTCACGGGATTGGATAGAGGCCGAGCCTGGGATGAGCTGGCCCTAGGATTCCCACCTTGATCTGGTGCTAAGGACCGAGCAGTCTGCTGCTGCAATCCATACGCGATTCCGAAGGCAATTGCTTTTTCAATGAGATTTTGCACCCCCCTTGGCAGATTATCTACATCCAGAGAATCCCAGCCGGAATTCTCTGGCTCCTGAGATACACCAGCTTGGGGAGCTAGTGTGGACCTGGGTAGGACCTGATCCTCCCTAGGATACACGTGGGCGCAGGAATCTTCCAGGTCCATGTCCTGGTCTTCCAGGGAAAGGAGAGGAGAAGGAAACTTTTCCCCAAAAAATCTCCTTGGGGAATCTGGGGAACCTGGAGGGTGTCCAGGCTGGAACTCACCCTCCAATGGAGATCTGGAGCGGGGGGGAGCACTGAGCCAACCCTACAAAGCCCTCAGTTTTTCAGCCCTGGAAAACTGCCTCCTCAGTTCTTCCCTCTGGGTAGCACGAGAGGGGCGGGGATTGGTAGCCTTTAGGGCCCTGGCAGAAGCAGTGGATCGCTGCCTGGTTGAAGGTCCCTCCCCAGGGGAGCATGGGGGTGAAGGAGACCTCCCCGCCTCCTCCACCATTTTGGCCACATGGGGGAATAAGAAAAATAAGGAAAAAACTACTCATTCTCCTTGCACAGGCTCCTTGCTCTCCCTCTCTTCCACTGCAACAGTTAAAGGGGAAATCAATTTCATTGAATGCTGCTTTCTCCCCTTCTGGCCAGCCCCAGCCTCAACACCGAGAGTGGTGTATGGGGGCTGCCGCCGAGGCTTGCCTCGGCCCAGGTAGCTTTGCGTGTTCTCCTCCGCTCCGTGGCGCGTTCACAGTTGAAAAAACTTCTTTGTGCTCTTCTCAGCTCCGTACGACTCGAATCCAGCCGCCGAAGCTGTTAAAAGGTTGATGAGGCGATGGGGGGGTCTCTGGGCTGGGAATCCCTAGCCTCTAGCCTCCCGATCGCAAAAAAACCCATGGATCGGCGCCACATGTTTGGCTAATCCAGAAATGGCCGTCCTGACCTCAGCACTCTCTCCGATCCCTAGGATACAAAGTAACACTTCCTGGTGGTTAGGAAGGAAAACCACGTAGAGCTACTTACAGGTTAGAGCAGAAAGCTGGGTTCAGACGCTGCAGAGGCAAGGAGGTTCCAGTAGAGATAGAAATTGCGTTATTTGGCCAGACTGAGATGAACTGGAGAGGAAAGGGTGGAGCACAGAGGTGTGTCTTCAGCTTCATCCGAGTCTCGTGGCCAAATGGGCATGTCAATACCATCCACTGGAGCCTCCTGTCTCTTGCTCCGGAAAATTACAGATTTCCTTTTGTAGGGATAAAATAAAGAGAGATGTCCATATAACCTATTTTGAGCTCATAAGGGAAGGCAGGATATGAATATGTCTGAGGAACATATCCATAAATATCCCATGTATGCAAGGTATTTGTATTTTATTTTTCCAGATAGGAGAGCGTCTCCATTCATTTTAGCAGATAGGACAGTTTTTATGTACACTTCACTTTATGTCTACCGAAACATCTCCACTGAAGTGAATGTGAAAATCCCATTTGTGCCATTTAAATTCTGGAGTAGATACTTTATATTTCACACAAGTAGTCCACTAGAACCATTTGTGTTTACATCCCAATAGTAATACCTGATTGACAATCTTTAATTTTGATTTATTTATTGACACTATCATGTTTTAAACACTCAAGTATATACTGGAATAGCAGGTCAATTTCTATGTAGAAAGATGTACGTTGATATCACTTTATTTAAGAGCTTCACATTCTATTACAATCACAAACTAATGTGTGGAGCAGAATATTATAATCTGGAAGATTTAATCCTTTCCCCTATTTTCTGGACTCTATGTAAGGGCTTCTTGTTCTGTTTTGTTTGAAGCATTCAAGCCGTTTGATTGTTTTGACATTCAAGTTCAACATACATTTCATGAGGATTTATACTAGAAAAATTAGGGGAAAAAATGGGGAAATCCCTAGATTGGTAGCATCAGGTTCCTCTACTTTGGTGCCCTCCAGTCAACACCATCTTAATTGATGGGAATCTAGAAACTGAAGTTATTTTACTTTATTTTAAAAATATTCTTCCATGTTTCCAACTTCAGGTTTTTTTTGGGGGGGGGGGGAATCAAATCAATCTATTTGATCATACATTATTGCACTATAAAAAGCAGATCCATGAAACAGATTTCATGGAAAGAAATTAGATTGGAGTCCTTGAACTTAGATAATCATCTGCCCTTAGAATGAGAAACCCTTCAAATATATCTAGTGCAGAGGTGTCAAACTCACATCATCAAGGCATCACATGACATATTGGGACTTTTTTCCCCTTTACTAAACTGGGCGTGGGCATAGACAGCATGTGACGCATCCGATCCATGGGCCGGGACTTTGACAGCCCTGGTCTAGTGTCTACTAAGGTATTTCATGATTTCATAGTTAAAATAGTTAAGCTAATGCAAATAAGTGTTTGACAAAAGAAGGCAATTCTGAGTGTCACAAGTTTTTAAATGCTAAATTAGTGGCATTTGGGAAGAAGCTATCTTTTTCACTTTAGCTACCGGAAGCTGACAACAAAGGAAGTTATAAATGTGCTGAGAAAGATAGCACTGATCTTTGAGTCAAAGTATTATAATCAAACTGGGCAGAAAAATAGAGAAATGTCATTCTGATGTAAATAAAATGTGGTCTATATCTCTGTTAAGTGAGTGTCAAAATAGATCTTAAGTACAAATATCATCTCTTGATTTGATTTTATCAATTAGTATTTACCATTTCAGCCTTATAAAAATGTTTTAAAAATTAATGCAGAAAGGGATTTCCAACAATCATTCATATAAAACAAAACAAATAGTAGGTGATATTATCTGATGATCTGGTGCTATATTTTGTCATTGTGATTTAATATCAATGAAAAATGAATTAAAATTAGATTGAAAAAACAGCATATTTAATTATCTTTTTCTCCTATAAGATGCAATATGCACAATTAATCACAGTTTTGATACTTGACATCAAGGTTGAACAAAGCTTACAAAAGTGATTTTTTTTTGCAAAGAATACTAGCAAAAGCAAAACACTCTCTTTAAAGTATTAAAGCAGCTGCATCCTCTGAAAAGTTAATACAGTTGCTTACAAGAGTGTGTCCAATTGCTTGAACAGTTGTTTATTAGATTTTGAAGCTGCTTTACTCCAAAAAGATTAAACTTATAATTATATATATAATATGAAAAGAAAAACATGAATAGTCAGAGATACATTAATAATATCTCAAAAAAATCACTAAGAGCTTCACAAACCACTTCATCCTGAACTTGGGAACAGAGACATAGATAACAATACCACTGGGACCACCAACAAATGAATTGTGCATGTCCTCACAACAGCCAGAGGCAACATTTAAGGCTGCCTTGTACACTTTCCAAAGAATATTCATTCAGATATTTCAAGGTTGCATCATTCATTCTAATGTGCTTCACAAGCATTCTTTCCAAATACTCTGCCCAATCCTATCATATACCTACCCTTATGTGTGTCTTAAAAATGATCCCAACAAATCCAATGAATCTGGCTTCCAAATGTTGCATTATTCCAGTGTCCATTCCAGTCCACTTATACTCCAATGAATTTGGTCTATTATTTATATTTATTTATGTGACATCATTACTCAACACACTTTTAAATGACAGGAAACAGCAACATGCCTAGAAACATGTAACAAATTTCTGACAATTGGGAAACTAAAAAGGTAGAGAAACAAATCAGAGAAATAAATAAAAAGATATTGTGAGATAGGATCAGAAATGGGAGGTGCTTGCTTTGTTATTATTATTAAATTTGTATGCCACCTGACTCCTAATGACTCCAAAACAAAGAAATTGTAATAAAATCAAGAAAAGGAAGAACAAAGATTTTTAAAAAGATAAAACAACAGACTGAAACGGAATGAAGCAAAAGTCTTGGTTAAAGAGCAGACTGCTTGGGACTGCTTGCAAAGAAATTTGGTTTGAAGGTCATGTTTCATTTTTGCATGGTGTGTGTGTGTTTTTGTGTGTGTATTTGATTGGCTCTCACAACCACTGACCTAATGTGGGAATCTTCGGTGTCAAGGGGGAAGCTGGAGAACCTGTTTTAGGCTTTCTTATTTTTCTTACAGGGAAGTGGAGCTGGGGAATTATTTACAGTCCTTGTGCACAGTATTAAGTAGATTTTGCACTGTTTCAATAGCTAGATGTCTATGGAGATTCTTAGTCATCCAGGTCATGGTTGTACCAAAGGTGCTTTTTCAAGAGGCAACTGAACTTTCTGATTTTTCTTTGAAGACATTTCACTTTTCATCCAAGAAGCTTCTTCAGCTCTGACTGGATGGTAGGGATGGAATAATAGCTTGAGGTTTTCCAATAACACCTGCTCACTTCCCAATATAAACTATAAGAGCAGTTTATTCATTTTTTTATTCATTCATTCAATTTCTAGTGCCCCAACTCAGTCAATGACTCTGGGTGGTTCAGTTGCCTTATACGTCATTCCCAATTCTACTGCTGCTTCCGAATATATTTAAAACAGATGTAATCTACTGACCTTAGCAGCTGTGCATGGTGGGATATGTAGTTACTAGAACAGGAAAGATTATTTGTGAGATAAGTGGGGGTGGGAGGAGATGAGGAGAAAGCCAGGGACAACTGGATCACAGGTACTGATGGGTACCAGAAAAAAAGATAGTTTACTGAGTTTTAAATTAAGGTTTATCCTTTTTTTTTTTTTGACAACCGATTCATTTAAAGTCTATACACAGCTTGATAATTATACTCTTCGCACTCTTGATCATGATCTGGCTGGCCTCGAACGTGTCTTAACTTTGTCCTGAGCCACAAAAGGACATCTGATTATTATCTCCCTGTTCAGCTTCTTTTGTGAATTTTGCTTTAATACTCATATCAAGATAAAAATGTCATGACTGTTCAAATCCATTTTTCATACTCCTTCCCCCCTCTTTCTTGTAGAAATTGACTTTTATCAAGGCTTTAATTGCACCTTACATTGCTTCTCCTCCCCCTCCCGCCTGCCATGATGAAAAGAAAGGAATATTCTACATCACAGACTGTTCAGAACTGCCGAGACAGGATTTAGATAGCCAGCCACCGCAAATGCTTCTAATTTTCCACATATATTTCAGGAATTCCAAAAAGGAAGAGCATTGCAATAAAATGTACTTACTCGATTGTGTTCCTGTCCACTTTTCCTGTCATGTTAATGCCATAGAACTGCTGCATGGCAGCTATGGCAGATTTCATTGTCTCCGCAGTGCGCAACACGGACATTCTGGAGTCAGAGGATGGAAGATAGCCGTATTTTTGTAACCACACCTACAACAACAAGCAAAATGTGCATTAGGCAGTATTTAAGCTCCAGGATTTCCTAATCATTCATCTTCTACTTCAAACATTGAAAAGACCATTTCAAGTTTGTTTAAATCCTTTTACAATGAAGGAAAACTAAAAGTGTATTTAGGTGCTTTTTTTCCAATAATTTATCTGTGGTACATGTGCTTAAATACATGCCACACTTGGAATACTGCATTCAGTTTTGGTCACAACAATGTAGAAAAGATGTGGAGACTTTAGAAAGAGTGCAGAGAAGAGCAACAAAGATGATTAGGGGACTGGAGACTAAAACATATGAAGAACGGTTGCAGGAACTGGGTATGTTTAGCTTAAGAGAAAGAAGGACTAGGGGAGACATGATAGCATTGTTCCAATATCTCAGGGGTTGCCACAAAGAAGAGGGAGTCAAACTATTTTCCAAGGCACCTGAGGGTAGAACAAGAAGCAATGGGTGGAAACTAATCAAGGAGAGAAGCAACTTAGAACTGAGGAGAAACTTCCTGACAGTTAGAACAATTAATCAGTGGAACAGCTTGCCTCCAGAAGTTGTGAATGCCCCAACACTGGAAGTCTTTAAGAAGATGTTGGTTAGCCATTTGTCTGGAATGGTATAGGGTTTCCTGCCTAGGCAGGGGGTTGGACTAGAAGACCTCCAAGATCCTTTCCAACTCTGCTATTGTATTGTATTGTAAATAATATACAAGTTAACCCTAGACATACAACAGTTTGTTTAGTGACTGTTCAAAGTTACAATGGCACTGAAAACAGTAACTTATAACCATTTTTCACACTTATGACCCATAAGCATCCCAATGGTCACGTGATTTACATGACGTATGACTGTTCCGGTGTTATGTGATTCCTTTTGCAACCTTCTGAGAAGCCAAGCCAATGGGGAAACCAGATTTACTTAACAAGAGTGTTACTAATTTAACAACTGCAGTGATTCACTTAACAAATGTGGTAAGAAAAGTCGTAAAATGGGGGAAAACTCCCTTAGCAATATAAATTTTGGGCTCAATTGCGGTTGTAAATTGAGGACTACCTGTACTACATTCATGGCCATGTACATTTGTGCATTTTTTTAAACATAAGAAATATTATACAGAAATATTACTTAGCACTGTGGGCAGGGCATCACGTTCCTGTATTAATGCCTTTTTTTTAAAGAATGAAAAATAATTCTATTACAGGTACTTGATTTACGACCATAATTGAGTCCAAAGTTTTCTGTTACTATCAAAACATTTGTTAAGTGAATTTTACCACCTTTCTTGTTAAGTGAATCATTGCGTTTGTTAAGCTAGTAACACAATTAAGTGCATCTGGCTTCCTGATTGACTTTGCTTGTAAGAAATTCACAAAAAGTGATGACCTGAGCTGGGGTCACTGCAACCATCATAAATATGAATCAGTCGCCAAGGTCAAATCATTCATTTTCTGTGCCATTGTAATTTTGAATGGACACTAAAGGAACTGTTGCAAGTCAAGGACTACCTGCAGTGGTGGGGTTCTGACGGTTTGACAACCGGTTCAGCGATTGCGTGTTCTGACGCATGCTCTGCGCATGTGTGCATTTTTAGCAAAACTTCCATGTTACTTCTGGGGAGTAACACAGCTGAGGCGCGGCAATCAGCTCTGCCACGTGAATCAGCTGAGAAGATATAGGTAAGTAAAGGGCAGGGGCGGGTGGGCAGGCCGACCTGATCATTGGAGCAAACCGCTGATCATCGGAGCTACCGGTTCGCTGAATCCTGCCCCTGACTACCTGTATTACCATTCAGCATCTCAGGCAGCTAGTATTACCATTCACTATTAATAGGCCAGCTGAAGCCTTCTCTCCCCCATTTCTAACTGCTATAATTATCTTCTCCAAATGCAGCATCGTGCGAGTTCCCTGGTTCTGAGGCACCTTGTAGGTAAAGAATGGCTGCTGTTACAAAGACATTGTCTTTTAAAAACGCCCCTGACAGAAGTTCTCTGGAAAACTAAAAAAAGACAGCTACTGTTAGGAGCACAGAAAGCCACTGGTCCTGCCTCCAAGCCTCCAAACACAGGCTTAGAAGAAAAGCTTTAGTATGAAAGGGTGTGCTTGCTCAGTGATTCATTTGCTCATTTTAATCTTTGATCTTTGCTCAAGAATGTGCACAGAATTCGCAAATTACAGAATTGTTATACCAAGTAAGACACAAAACACAGTTAAGAACTATGTTAATTTATTTTCCCATTTAAAAAAAAATAAGTAAAAATAATTTTATCCAAATATTCGAAATGAATTGAGCCTGTTTTACTAGAGAAAGACACTAACCTAGTTATTATGCTACAAAATTGGCACCGTTCCCTTCATGGCATTTCAGGTGAACATTTGTACAGGTGAAAAAGAAGAAGCAATGAAAAGGCTTTGGTAGCAGGAATGCACATTGGACTAAGCTGCTATTGGATGTTCAGGAGAGGTGTTCATCATTCCTGATCTATAGATTAACAAAGTTGGAAGGGACCTTGTAAATCATCTAGTCCAACCCTCCGCCCAAGCAGGGGGCACCATTTCTGACAAATGGCAGTTCAATCTCTTCTTGAAAGCCACCAGTGATGAAGGTCCCACAACTTCTGAAGACAAGCTGTTCCATTTGTTGATTGTTTCCACTGTTTACCATTGTTTCTTTTGAACCTGAAACCCAGCTTCCAAACCTTGAATACCATCTTAAGTCCATGTGGATTGATTCAGGAGTCACAAATTTCTTCTGAATAGGCTATGCTACATGGAAATTAATGAGCCCCAGATGAACTTGTTTGGAGTTATCTGGTATTTTGGCATGCAGGTCTTCAGCAGGAAGCTAATGAAGCTGTTCCACAATTTTTTGAGATTCCTATCTGTAGTTTTAATTGGCAGGATCCCTGTAGTTCAGTCTAGATCATTCCTAGTAATTATTCTCTTGAATCTCCCAATATTGTTCCAGTTGTTTTCCATTTCAGATAGACTCTCAACTACTCCAAATGTTGCCTTACTGTGACAATTGTGTTTTATATCTACCTCTTCAGAGCAAGGAAAGCTCTGGCTATCTTTGCAGAGCAGCCAAATTTGAGCATCACATCAAATGCATGACATGTGTAAGTAAAGTTTATTCTCAAAGCAAACATGCCACAATGAGTCACATCAAACAAGCGGATGATTCTAAATTGTGTCCTGAAATATTCAATTATAAATTTCCATGGAAACACCTTCTAACTATTATGTTAAAATCTTTATGAATTCTGTCTCTGTGTCTCCTTTTCTTACTCTTTTCTTATCCATATTGTGAAGTAATGGTTCCCCAACTCAGAACAACCTAGGTCTGAGGTCATTCTTGGTTTAGACAAAATGAACTACAGTTAATTGAAGAGTTAACTGATGAGAATGGATGCATGTATAATCAGAAGGCCAATTTATATTTTAATTTAATATAATTTCCCAATAGCGGCAACTGCATTGGTTCAGTAATTTTGAATGCTATTCAAAAATTAGCATTCAAGATTTACTGCAAAGTTTTTTAAAAAAAGTCCCACTAATATGTCATTAGGCTACAGGTTGAATGGGAATCAATGGCTGGAACCTGACATTACTAATATAATAATTGTATATTATTCCCTAATCTGCTTTTTAGCCATTCAACAAATTTGACTGACTTTTCAAGAATCTTGCAAGGAATTCCTTTGGTTAGAATACAAGTCCCGAAAATTGTATCCTTACTAAAGTTTCTTGAACATAGAATAGCTATGCAGGACCACTTTATACAAATAAAATAAAATTTTACATATTTGAAAACTTTACATGGCTTTTACATACATCCATTCTTTTGTATTTTACATTCTATGCTATAATATTTTTTTTAAAAAAATTGTACTTATCCTGTTTTTATTATTTTGGATTGTGAGCCACCAGAATTATTTCTTAAAATAAGCCGGCTGTATAAATTTCTTAAACATAAATTAATAATCCATACAGCTAAGCAGTTGTATAAATATCATGTTGACAACTGCCTGGACAGTTGCTTTCTTGCAAGATTTTTTTTCAGAAGTAGTTTCCCATTGCTTTCCTAGGGCTGAGATACTGCTCCAAGGTTACCCAAATACTTCTTTTGTAAGGAAGGCCTAGAACTCTCAGTGTCATGGTTTCTAGACAGATACCTTAACCACTATACCAAACTGGCTCTCTCTCATGTCAGTATTGGGTAATGGAATGGAATGGAGCTGGTGTGTCCAGTCCATGGCTCATGGGCCCTATGTGGACAGTTAGTAATGTGCCCCCCCCACACACACACATTGCATTTTTGCTGATAAATAAATGAAGGGAGGCTAGTATATATCTATTTAGCTCTCAGCAGCTAGCCATACCCTTGCTGGGATTCAAACTTGGGCTGTTTTTTTACATATTAGGCAGTTGTTTTAACCTCTAAGCCACAAGCTCTCCTCCCTTATCAGCTGAGCCAGGGGAATGATTAAGTGTTTTGTTTTGTTTTGTCTGGAGTAGGGCTGAAAGGCAAAAGGGAAGCAGTATGCTCCCTCCCATATTTGGCTATACCAGGTGCTTTGACAAAAGAAAAAAGCACATATATAGAAGCAACTTACAGAAAGAAGAACTTTTGTAATCTGGCCACACGGAAAAGAAAAACTGGAAAACTTCCTCACACATTTCAACAGCCTATACCCCAAAATACAATTCACTATGGAAATAGAAGCAAAAAACCAACTTCCATTTCTGGACATCCTAATCTACAAAAAACCCAATGGCTCCCTCAGACACACCATCTACCGGAAAAAAAAAAACACCAACTGCTACTTAAACGCACACCAGATCCTATGAAAAAACCAGATGTCTGGAAATCAGCCCTAGTCAACAAACGAGCCCCACCCACCACCTAGGCCGTTACAACATGAAACAACAATAGACACAAAGCCAGTACCAATCAGCACCAATCTACTAATCATGATACGACCACACAACCAATCATTCAACTTACTGAAACAAAGCCAGCACTCCACACACACCCCACCAAGATTTATAGAAAGATGGCATACACAAATTTTTATGTTGCCTTTGTTTATTTATTTATCAGCACAAATGCAACATATGTGTATATATATATATATATATATATATGTGTGTGTGTGTGTGTGTGTGTGTGTGTGTGTGTATGTATATGTATATGTATATGTATATATATATATATATATATATATATATATATATATATATATATATATATATATATATATACACACATATATACACACACACACACACACACACACACACACACACACACACACACACACACACACACACACATATATATATATATATATATATATATATATATATATATATATATATATATATATATATAATGTTTTGTATTTGTGCTGATAAATAAATAAAGGGAGACTAGTATAGATCTATTTCAAGCTATTTAGCTCTCATCAGCTAGCCATACCCTTACTGGGATTTGAATATATATATGCTGGTTTTGTTGTATTCGGGTCTTTTCCCGTGTAGGATTGAGATTGTCTTGGCAACATTTCGGCAAGATCTCACTTGCCATCTGGCAATCTCAATCCTACACGGGAAAAGACCCGAATACAACAAAACCAGCATACCTACACCCGTGAAAATCTACGAAAACAAATGTGTGTGTGTGTGTGTGTGTGTGTGTGTGTGTTTTCGTAGATTTTCACGGGTGTAGGTATGCTGGTTTTGTTGTATTCGGGTCTTTTCCTGTGTAAGATTGAGATTGTCTTGGTGACGTTTCAGCGAGGTCTCACTCGTCATCTTCAGACTGGTGCTTTTGGCTTAAAGTGTGATCAGAGCTGCTGTCCTTCTGTAAATCTTGGTGGGCGGGGGCATGGAGTGCTGGCTTTGTTTCAGTAAGTGGAATGATTGGTTGTGTGGTTGTATCATGATTGGTAGATTGGTGCTGATTGGTGCTGGCTGTGTGTGCATTGTTATTTTGCATTGTAATGGCCTGGGTGGTGAGTGGGGTTCGTTTGTTGGCTAGGGCTGGTTTCCAGATATTTGGTAGGTGGGAGGTATCATCACGTTTATTCATGTTGTGGGGGTGTTTCTCTATTTCAATGGCTTCCATAATTATTCTCTTGTTGAAGTGTTCTGTTTTGGAGATTAACCTGGTTCCTTCAAAATTGATTTCATGTCCTGTAGCTTTAAGGTGCTGGAAAAGGGAGGAACTTTTTTCTTTTTTTCTTACTGCGTTCTTGTGTTCTGTGATGCATGCATTTATTCTCCTGTTTGTTTGTCCTATATATGTTGCAGGGCAGATTTTGCATGGTATTTCATAGACTCCTTGATTTTCTAGATGGATCTTGTCTCTGATCACACTTTAAGCCAAAAGCACCAGCCTGAAGAGTGGGACCTCGCTGAAATGTCGCCAAGACAATCTCAATCTTACACGGGAAAAGACCCGAATACAACAAAACAAACACACACACACACACACTTTTACTTTACTTTACTTTATTTAGGATTTATAGACCGCCCCCTCTCCCCAAGGGGACTCGGGGCGGTGTACAGACAAAAGCTAAAAACCGTATATACAATAACAATATTAAATACCCCTTTTTAAAAACAAATTAAATATAGAGTCTGTACAATGATCATAAAAATTAAAACAGATTAAAAGGACAACCCCTTAAAATTTAAAATGCCGGCCAGGAAGATTGAAAATTAAAACTACGATTGGGCCAGGCCAGCTGATTGGAACAGGTGGGTCTTGAGTTTCTTGCGGAAGGAGCGGAGATCGGTAGTAGTTCTGATGTTGGGGGGGAGATCATTCCAGAGGGTCAGGCCCATCACAGAGAAAGCCCAACTCCTGGGCGTCGTCCGCTGGCATTGCCTAGTGGACGGCACCCGGAGGAGTCCCTCCCTGTGAGAGCGAATTGGTCGCAGGGATGTATGGGGTAGGATGTGATCACGCAGATAGCTAGGTCCTGTGCCATGGAGTGCTTTAAAGGTGATAATCAACACCTTGAAACGCACCCGAAAAGCCACAGGTAGCCAGTGCAGCTCGCGCAGGAGAGGTGTTATATGGGAGTACCTAGTACATCCCATGATTACCCGCGCGGCCGCATTCTGGACCAGCTGCAGCCTTCGGGTGCATCTCAAGGGGAGCCCCATGTAGAGAGCATTGCAATAGTCCAGGCCAATATGGTGATTGATGAGAATTCTGGGAATGAAAGTCCACATGTTTGGAAATGGCTAAGGCTGGAAAACACTGCTTTAAGTTATCTAGCAGAAACTAAAAGTTTAATGCCTGTTTAAACATGCTTTAAACGAATGTTTCAATCTGTTGGACATTGCATCATCCATAAATTTATACAAATTTAGATCATTGTGTAAATGTAAATAGTCATCAAGAGGAATGGATACTTTAAGCATCCATAATTCTTTGAGCTCAGACTGGTATAGGGTATCCTTGGAAATGAATTTGGCTTTTTAATGCAACCAAAAAGAAGTA
This sequence comes from Natrix helvetica, assembly GCF_964273705.1. Lineage (NCBI taxonomy): Eukaryota > Metazoa > Chordata > Lepidosauria > Squamata > Natricidae > Natrix > Natrix helvetica. The sequence continues at coordinate 140,604,453 of NC_138550.1, forward strand.
TGGATGACAGTGTTGTTGCTGGCTACGCCAATAAACCATGTACAAACGTTGATTTGAAGTTTGGATGTAATACTTTTTAATTCTGTGCTTTGAAAACACCAAGTTTATAATTTAATATATGCAAACAGTATTTTATGCTTGAATGAGATTGTATGCATCTCCCATCTGCTAAAATCAAGATTTTTTGTCACCATGTGTAATCCATTTAAAAAAAAATCTTGAATACAATGTTGAGATCCTTAACTTTCATTGCCATCAGCTAACAAAACTGATATATCAATTCTAATGCCATTTCCAAAAGCAAAAACGTATACATGATTCTGCAGCATAGTTAATGATACAATATAATATGAGATTATTTTTTAACAAAAGAACCCCTATGTGGAATATTCACCAGTGAAAATACTAAATGTCTGCATTCAGTCAGTTAGTTCCTGTTGTCCTATGCCTGACCCATTTTTTCTTCCCGCCCCAGCATTGCCTTAAGAAGCAATCTCATCCTGAGCAACTTTTTTCCCCAGTGGGTCCATAAAATATTATAATTTCACATTATCAAATTCAGCAGTGACCAGTTTTAAGTAGTTAATAGTGCTGCCTGAAATTGACAAGGCCCTAGTCAGTTTCACGCTATTTTTGCTTGGCTCCAGCAGTTCCTGGCTCCAGCCATCAGTGCAGTACGCAAACAACTGGTGCCAATGCATTTATTTCAATGTGTATTGTCCATTTGTGTGCCTGCTTATTCTCTTGTAATCCTTTTCTCTCAATGAATATAAATGTATCAGTTCTCTTCCTGCTAATCATCCCAGTTCTGGGGTGAGCATTCCAAAGAGTAAGGGATGAGGAAAAGGGATAAAATATTTGCCTTTTTATGCAATTCCCTTGTGAGTTAAATTCTGAAACTTCCCAATCTTTTGAGCTCACCCAATTCTTTAAGCCCAAAATTTGAGCCTGAATCCTGAGACTGTAAAGAAAAGGAAAACTGAAGTAAAATTATAGCATAGTTGCAGTGATGTATTTTTTTCATTTAATAACCATATCACACAGCAATCGAGTTGTCTGTTCCAACTGTATTTGCTAAATACAGTTAAAGGGAAGAAACATTTAAGAACAATTTGATAGAAGACACATTTTTAAAATAGTATACTCTCAGAAATTGACCAAAGTCAACTTTTCAAGTCCCTTCGCAATATAAAACCTACCCCCCCCCCAAAAAAAAGAGAAATTTGAAAAGTAAATGTAGTTTGCCAGAAAAACATGCGTGAATAGGCTGAATCTCTTGCAGCTACTCAGAGATGGCCTTGAACATTTTATCATACTGTCAGTGATGGGCTGCTGGGGGATTGCAGGGCTTTGGGAGAATTTCTAGCTAAGATTCTATGCAGTTCGGAGAACCCCCAAATCCCACTCCTGTCTGGCCCCTCCCCCCTCCCCTCCCCTCCCCTCCCAGGAATCCCCAAGCGGCCCATTTTGGATGCAGGTAAGTGCAGGGCACATGCAGAGGCTTGGGGAGGGCAAAAATGGGCTTACCAGAAGTTCGGGAAGGCCGGAAAAGGGCTCATTTCTGACCTCCAGAGGCCCTCCCCATCCTGGGAAAGCCGTTTTCTCTCTCCCGGAGGCTTGAGGAAAGCCTCCAGAGGTGGGGAGGGCAATACACCCCACTGTAGCACAGGAGGCTGAGTAGGCCACACCCATCATGGCCATACGCACCCAGCAACCAGGCAGAGAACCCCTTGCTAAAAATTTTGAAGCCCACCCCTGACTGTGTTCATTGGTAACATCCTGCTTCTGATCTTGATATTCAATATGCTTAAAGAAGCCATGATTATATAACCCTAAACCAGAATTAATCATAAACATATATACTCCTTGAACTAAAAACTATATTTGTAACAAAAATCCAGTGGCAACTTTGCCTTGTGAGTGAATGGCTTTGGGTCAATTTGGAGGAAAGAAATGTTATGGAAAAGAGAGAATTCAATCACTTCCTTGTCTGCTACCAATTATTCTATTAGCTTCTCGAAGAATCAAACTCTGAAATAGTAGAGGGAAAGTAGCTTAAAAAAGTAATTTGGAAAGAGAAGCTTGGGGAAAGGGTAAGCAGGGGGAAAGAGGAAAGTGAATTAACACCACCACCAATTCTCAATTTCACATCCTCCACACAACACTTTCTTAGGTTTTAGTTATGTCCATTTGCACATCAAAGTTAAATTAAAAATTGATCTATCTAGTGCTGCCCTAAGTCAAAATCCACTGAGGCCAAAACAGGATTTAACCAGAGCGCACTTGGTAGATTTATAATACTAGCTGAAGATGTGGCATAGAAAACACTTCAGGAGCAAAAGATTGTGAACTTTGATGGCTACACGCTTGAGCTGCCATTAGCTATGCCATTGCAAATATTAAGGAATAGCTGCCCATTTCATTTACTTTCACAGCAGTATACCTGTTTAAGTTCAAAGCATCATCATAATTAGTTTTAGAAATGGCTGTATGTTATGCCTGAAAAACTTTGGAACCCTTTATCACAGTAGAGCAATATGCTAAAAAAGAATATATTAAAATTCATAAGACTTAACTGCACACTTGTTCACATGCCCCATATCACTTCTGTTGCTGAACAACTCTGCTATTAAAAAGGACTAGAAAGAACATAAAAACCAGTATCTGTTCAGTCGTGTGTTTTTCATTATGTGGTGTACTAAGAATGATAGAACTGAGGGGAAGAACAAACATAAGTATCCACAATTCTAACAGAACCACTAATTAATGCCCAGATATTGATACAAATAAAAATCTCAAAATAAAGACCATTTTGAGAAGAAAACCAGAAAAAAAGTTTACAAAGTGTTTCAAAAAATACATAAACCTCCAGTTAAGAGTGGTCATCTTACTGGTTCAGTGCTGTTGTAGGTCCAATTCCTCACAGGTGTAGACCCAGTTTCTTGCTATTCTACCCTACAAGCTATACCTTCGATTCAGAGGTGGTATTCAGCAGGTTCTGATCAGTTCTGGAGAATCGGTAGCAGAAATTTTGAGTAGTTTGGAGAACTGATAAATACCACTTCTGACTGGCCCCACCCCCATCTATTCTCTGCCTCCCGAGTACCAGCTGATTAGGAGGAAATGGGGATTTTACAGAATCCTTCCCTGCCATGGGCCATCAAGCTACACCATGCCCACAGTATTAAAAAAAATGAATCCCACCACTGTTTCAATTCTTCTAACATTAAGTTTGGATTTGTGTGCACTAACACAATCATGGTTCTCATAAGCAGTTTTCTCAAATTAAACAAAGCCAATCCAATTTCTGTCTTTATCTGTCATGAATAGTAATTGGGATTACCAGAGGAAGTCCATTAGTTCAACTGAAAGAATCCTGACCTTCACCAACATCAACCTTGAAACTTTCAAGAAAATACTGCTTCCAGAATCCAAGGCTCAAATGAAACCGATCCTAGTTTTAATCTTTAAATTACCTACATTATTGAATTTTGGGACAGAAAACAAGAAACCCTCCTCTATTTTTAGCATGCTGGAATTATAATTTAACACTGTACAATACTGGAAGATGATAATCTGCAAACAATACATGATACTTTGCCCCTCTTTTCATCTATTGCAGTGCCCCCAAATTATAACTCTAAAAAAATAAGCAAAACTTTAGAATAATCTTTTCTCAAAGTTTTGACAAAATAAAAGCAAAAGGCTGAGTACACACATTTAGCTTAAAAAGATTTAAATGAGCCACTCTACTTATTTCATGCCAGTATCATGCCCTTTTCAAGGAAGATCTCTGCTAAACATTTGGAAGTGGGGCTTAATGAGGATAGCAGCTCAATCTGCCATGAACTGTCAACCTCTCAAATAAACCAAGCAAGAAATCCAACAAGATGAACTAATTATACATTATTATAATGCTACAGTATCAGAATCCTTGAGGGAGGTGGTGGCTCAGTGGCTAAAATGCTGAGCTTTTGATCAGAATGATCGGCAGTTCAGTGGTTAAAATCCTTAGTGCCGCTTAACGGAGTGAGCTCCCATTACTTGTCCCAGCTTCTGCCAATCTAACAGTTCGAAAGCATGCAAAAATGCTAGTAGTGAACTAGGCACCATCTGCGGTGGGAAGGTAACAGTGCTCTGTGCGCCCTCAGCATTTAATCATGCTGGCCATATGACCACGGAGACGTCTTCAGACAGAGCTGGCTCTTCAGCTTTGAAACTGAGACAAGCACCACCCTCTAGAATTGGGAACAACTAGCACATATGTGCAAGGGGAACCTTTACCTTTTTATCAGAATCCTGCAAATCAGAAGAAATAAATCTCCAGTCAGCTCTTTTTACCACCTAATTATTTTGGTGGAAAAGTATCTTCCTTTGCCCTTTTACTCAGTTGTGGGCTTCTCTTCCTTTTATCTGATTGTTCCTTAGGGAGCATGTCTTCCTCACCTTCCATGGTCATTTTCACATTCTATTACAGTCTTCTGGCCATGACAAGTTCTTAAACATGGCTTATCCTGTGCAAAACCTTGTTTGATATGAAAAGGGAAATGGCATAAGAAATCACTCCAGAGTCAGAAGTGAGCATCCATTTCTCATCCTGACACCTGCTATGCAAATTGTAATTTTTATAGAGCAAATGTTTCATTGACATTTGCCAGTATTCATGTTATGTTACAGATGACCTAAAATATTACAAACCTTAACTCTTGTTTTAAAGATGGCAATTGTTATCTCTCTCTCTCTCTGCTCCAACAGTTAAAAAATTTATAGTCTGATCAACAACCCATTTAAGTCCAAATACTTAATTTTAAACTAATTTAGTCCCATTGTGCCACAATTAAAATGCATTTACCTTAGGTTAACTAAGAAGTGGAGCAGGCTGCTAGTTATTTCATCTATAGTTGCAGTATCATCGTGAATCTTATTTCAGTGTGCCTCCTTAATGTGTCAAATTCACATGAGTAAAAGCAATCTATAGCAGATATAGATTTTCAGAATCAAAATTCTTTTGAAGTGTATTCTTGAACGGTTTGTATCTTAATAACCCAAAAGCCATGATGTAAAGTTTTAAATTTTAAATGCTTTAAAATAGTGAAATAACTCAAAACCTAAATTAATTCTATGTTGATTGATGACATAAGGTATGTATATAAGGTAAGAGCAAGGAACAGAAATATTTTATAGCAACAACATATTTTGAAATTTCAGAATTTTGGACATCCATGCTTTAAAAAAAACCCTTACATGTCAGATGTACAGAAAGTCCAGTTCATTCTGTTAAAAGTAAAGAGAAAGAAAGCAAGTACATTATATGGGGAAAACACAATACAATAAATCTTTTTTTGGCAACTTATTTTATTAGTCTTGCCATTTCAATTAAATCTATCAAAATAGCTTGAAGATGCCAGATCATGCAATTACCTAGGATCATATAATATATTAAAATGAATGGATTCTATGAACTCAGTCACACAAATACCATTGCAAACCAAATTTTAGCGCCTAGGTTGAGGCTGCAATGTTTAACAGCCTTTGTCTCTATACTTCTTTTTCACATCCCATTCACTTCGATTCACAGAGAAGAATTAAGACATTGTATTGAGCCATGATCTACTTTTAGAAATACACTGCTACTTGTTGAGTTTACACCAATCACTAGACAATACCAAACAGATATCTTTATAGCTCAGTGTGTTATATGAACTAGACTTACATCTTAATAGCCAAGAACATGTTCACATACCTATTTAATTATTGGTAGTTGTTATATAAGTCCTAGGAAGATACAAAGAGTGGCAAATTTAGGATACTATTCAGTTAGACAGACCAACATAATTTACATATGTCATCACTTCTCTTGCACTAAAGCTGAAGGAAAAGATATACATTATTATATATGTATGTGTGTGTGTGCGCACGCGTTTGTATACATACATGTGTGTATGTGTCTGTATATATGTATGTATATCTATCATCTATCTATCATCTATCTATCTATCTATCTATCTATCTATCTATCTATCTATCTATCTATCTATCTATCATCTATCTATCTGTCTGTCTGTCTGTCTGTCTGTCTGTCTATCTATCTATCTATCGTCTATCGTCTATCATCTATCATCTATCTATCTATCTATCTATCTATCATCTATCTATCTATCTATCTATCTATCATCTATCATCTATCTATCATCTATCTATCTAATATATACGTGTATTATATGCATATGTCTATACCAGTGGTGGGTTTCAAAATTTTGTAGAACCTCTTCTGTAGGTGTGGCCAGCTTTGTGGGAGTGGCTTGCCAGCCATGTGACTGGGTGTGTGTGGCCAACTTGTAAAATGTGGTGAAACTCACTTATCAATGCTCTTGCTTAGCAACCAAAATGTTGGCTCAGAAACTCTGGCATTTGAAGCATGCAAGTCTTAAAGCTGTCAAGTTACTCTTGCACCCTAACCCTTTAGAAAACAAAACCCCAGGGGTGTTCAAACTTGACAGCTTTAAGACTTGTGGACTTCAACTCCCAGAATTCCTCCTCCACTCATGTTGGCTCAGGAACTCTGGCATTGAAGTATGCAAGTCTTAAAGTTGTCAAGTCACAAGATCCTTGCACCCCTAACCCTTTAGAAAAAAAATTCCAGGGATGTTCAAACTTGACAGCTTTAAGACTTGTGGACTTCAACTCCCAGAATTCCTCCCCTCGCTCTTCATCTTGATGATGTGCGGACAGGTGGTGGGGGGAGCTGGAACCAGTTCTAAATAGTACTGTAGATTTGTGGAACCTCTTCTATAGAACAGGGTAGAACTGGCAGGAACCCACCCCTGGTCTATACATATATAAAATAGAAACACTTTCTATGTTTCTGTCACCTTCTTGGAAAAGTGGCATCAACAGCCATCAACCGAAACAGGACCTAAACACTCATAAAATCATATTGCATATAAAATAATTTTGGAGAAAATGGCAGACAGAAACAAATATCATGATATCATGGTATTTTGTGATGGACCAAAATTTCTGGAGCCTGAAAAGTTATTGGTCCGTAAAGCTAATGCTCGTGGCTTTAAATGTCTCTTTAAGTAGGTTATTAGTTGTTTAGAGTCAAGCAGTACTGCTGTGACAGCCTGTAAAACTACCAGATAACTCAAGTTATTCTTTTAGAAGCAAACTATTTCAATGAACACTGTTTTGTAAGTGCTGAATAGCAAACACTATTATTTTCCTGATCTTAGAAAACTGTTTTTATTTCCCTATGTCCTGATTTTCTTTCGCCGCCATGCTTCCAAACCCTGAAGACTGTGCCTTGCAGGCTGAATATCAAAGCAACAATATTAATATTACTAGAAGGTCCCATGTTTTCGGTGGATAAATGAACAGCCCACACAAAATTCTAAAATGATGCTGTCATGCAGTATATATTCATAATACTACAGCTCGGAATTAAATTCAAACCAAAACGTCTTATCGTGTGTATTATAAATTTCTGCTGACTTCCAAATGAGGAAAGGTTTAAACCCCATGCGTAAGGAAGACAGAAAACTACCATATAAATTTAATATGATTAAAATTAACATTAAGACCATTTCACAAATGTTCCTGTTTCATGAAAATAGTCTCAATGAAAAAGGAGCATTTTCAATATTTAATAAAAAATGTACCACAGTGGAAAGTGTATGCATGCATGTGCATACCTAAATATGGTAATGTGGATCTTGTCATATAAAAATGAGAGATATCAACATTCAGGAAGACGAGAAATGTATCCTTTCTCAGCAAATGTTCAGCATACCAGTTATGTTTAGACTTGAGTTCTTCATTCTTACACATATACTTAGTTTTGTTTTTAAAAAAACCTGACTGGTCTCTTTTAGTAGATTGCTAAGGAAATTCTAGTGTGGTGTAGTTTGGTTGAGGTTAGAAACTGGGGGATCATGAGTTCTAATTCCACTTTAGGCTCAAAGCCAGCTAGATGATCTCTCTATCCCTGGAAGAAGGCAATGGCAAACCATTTTTGAAAAACTCTGCCAATAAAACTACAGGGACTGTGGCGTTGTAGTGGTCTCTGAGTGTTGTGGTGTTATCTCTGATAATGTTATCTAGCGTGGTAATGAAATGTCTACAAGAATACCACTAAGTCCATAGTTTAATCCTGAGCTATGAATATGATCTTTTGGGGATTTGTCCAGGCAGTCTCTGAGAACTGAATACAATTGAACTGGTAGGGGGGATTCTGGAATAAATTAGATTGATTCATTTATTCTGAGTGTTAAATAGTATGATTTTTTTTTCTCTCCTTTTATAAACTTCAGTCCTCTATAGGTGCCATCTCCCCAGTCAAAAATAAATAAATAAATCTGTGGTCAAAATGGCTGTTTTGAGTGTTCAGAACAAGAACAGAACACAAGATTCCAGGAGTTTTGTTTTAAACCAACCTTTCTGTTTCAATCCGCATCACTTCAAGTGTTCCATGATATTTAGAGCACCTCAACTGGACCTTTGTTTTACGAGTTGTATATACACACACATCTTAGTCACTTATATAGTGGCAAGAATTGGTTCTTTTTACTCTACTGAGGTTTTAGCCTGGTTGGATTAAATGGCAGGAGGATTAGGACATTCACAAGGATTTTATTTAATGTTTTAAAAGAATTAAATAACCCATTTGGCCAATATTTGTGTAGCCTGGGTGATTCATTTTTGGTGCGTATAAGAGTGGTTCGGAGGAAAATGCAAGGAGGCAAGAGAATTAGTATTCTGTATTCTATTGTTTTGTATTCCACTTATTCTGAATTCTTTCCTATGGCCTGAACATTTGTATTGTTTTGCGTTTCAATCCTTCAGTGTGCCATTTCTGGTGGCACTGCATGATTCTCTGTTTTTTTTTTTTAAATGTGTGGGTTCTTTTTGTACATGTTCCTCCAAAGCAACATAGCAGGAACTTACTTTCATTTACAGAGTAGTGTAATCCTAAATGCAGGAATAATCCATATTTTTTTTCTTTGGACTCATATGATTGTTCTGTGGAAAATGAGATGCATGTAGGATTTATGAATTGGATGAAATTAAAACTTCACTGAAGACAGTACTGGCTTATATCACACTGATACCCTAGAATAGACACAGTATTATTTGTATTTATTGTGCAGTTATACCCAATAATATAAATCTCAGTACAATATGAAGCAAATTATATAACAATCACCAATTACAACTATCATCTAACTGTAGTATTACAATAATTTAAATAGTAGAACTGAATGAATCGGTTGAACTGTAATAAATATACATTGCAATAAAATGCGCATTTATCCAGAAAAGTACCACATTATATATTCAAGTGTCCATTGCTTAATAAGAATTCTCAGCCTTGCAGTCTTAGTTTGATCCTATGCTAAAATTAATTTACAATAATTACTTCCTTTAATATTGCAGTATTACCAGGAGCTAAACAACATGTGTGAATGAAATATCTTTTTGAAAACATGTGATTTCTGAATAAAACCAGAAGTATTTACTGCATTCTGATAAGTACACATTCAGTGCCAAGAGTGGATCTGCTGCCAAGCAGTATATGTTTTTTAATTGTACAAGGTTCAACTGTTGTGTATTATTTTAAAGACATTCTAGTTTCCTGTTACTGCCTGATGCAAAGATTCTTTTTAAACAAAACTATTGTACATATCTAATAATTATTTTATGAGTGTTCAAAGCCAAAGTATTAAGCCTATTATATCAGGTTTTTTTTTAGTTTGTAAATTAACAAAAAGGAATATTAACAAATACATTCTAACAATAAAGACAAGATTTAATTGTGTATTGTAAAAGGTAATATTGCAAAGAAATGAATCATTTTTTATTGGGAGCTGGCCGTTGTTTGTCATAAGATTGGCCGCTATAGAAATGTTTTAAACCAATAAATGTATTTTAGTCTTATGAACAATATTACTGAGCCAGTTTGGTATGGCAGTTAAGAAATCAGGATAGCAACGGGGGACCTGTGAGTTGTAGTCCCACTTTAGGCACAAAGCCAAGTGGGTGACCTTAAGCCAGTCACTTTCTTTCAGTTTCAGGGTGAAGGTAATGGCAAACCACTTCCAAAAATTTTACAATAAATTGCAGGGATTTGTCCAGGCAGTTACCAAAAGTCAAATTAACTTCAGAGTACCCACGCCACTTATCAATCCCACCAGGGGTAGGATTCTATCAGTTCAGGTGAACTGGTAGCTCCGACAATCAGCTGGGAGCAAACTGGCTCGTTCCAATGATCAGCTCGGCCCACCCAGCCACCCTTGCGTTTTACTGACCTATATCCACTCAGTTGAGTCACGCCTCAGTTGTTTTCCTCCCCAGCAGTAATGCAGAAGGTAAGTTTTCTCAAAACTGTGCGCATACACAGTTAAACGGGTAGGATTCCACCACTGAGCCGCACAAAAAACCCCATATTACTGCTAGAGAAAAGTTCTCATGACTTTTATTAGATGCTTTTTGTTTTGTTTTGGGTAAAATCATAGTAAAACTGGATTGTCTTTCATTTTCATTCATTTTCTTTGTTTTTTATTTTATTATTTTTTATCTTATAACTACAGGATCTTTTCTTGCTCCTTAAATGTGCATATCCATTGAGGAGTTCTTCTTTATTTATATTTATTTACTGACCAGAGATAAACAACACGATTATTTTTTTTTACAACTGGTATCCATGTATATATTGCCTTGATAAATTAAATTTCAGTAGAAACACTTAGGAGAAAGTCTTCTATCTTCTTTTCTCCCTCTTACAAAGTCCAAGTACTACAATAACAGCATCTGACTAGGCCTATAAAGACTGAATTCAAGTTTCACCCAACCATAAAGTTTCTTAGGTGACCTTGGGCCATTCATTATTATTCAGACTAAATTATCTCAATAACAGAATAAAAGAATATGCCTTAATGATAGGAGCCTAAGATGAAGGGGAGAAATTGAAATTGTACATTTATTGGCTTGATCATAAAAATGATCTACATTAAGGCTCTTCCTTCAAATGTGATTTATTTTAATATGAAAAATCCAATTAAATCCAAAGATGTTACTATACCCTACTTATGTAATGCCTCATAGATTCAAGAGAGGGAAAACCTTTTTATAAATTCTAACACAAACTGTCCTACAAGTACATGCAAAGCACTGATTGTTCTTTCTACTTCTTATTTTTTGGCTCTATCCTGCTGAAGTATGTGATGGTTCAGCAATTAAAAATATATAAATTTATACCACATTAGAAACTTAGAAACAATTTAATCAGCAATGATTGTCAGTCTAAAATGCACAACTTAGAGCAAGAAAACCTATTCCGCTAACCTAACAGACTTTCCTAGGTGACTATTTCTTCCTCTAAAGTGCCAAAGCAATTCATTGACATTTTTACTGAAGTTGATTCTGTGAACACTGAGATTTATAGTGACAGCATTTCCATTATATCAAATATCTGATTTACATAAAATCTCTTTTATTAGATGAAATTTTATTGAAAAGCAGAAGACTGAGCATTTTATTGCTCCATATATTCAATTCTAAAAAGATACCCAGATTTAAGTGATGTTTTTCAAGAGCTGCTTTTTCAAGACTGTTTCAGAATAACAGTTACCAGATTAAGAAATTGTTCTACAGTTGCACTGCTAGTGTATCAGTCCTTGCAATGGCTTAATGGCGAAAGAATATTTGAAGTTACTCTAAAAACAGAAAATTCATTTTTTTTCCTTTGTCATGAGCTGCTAGTAGTTATTCCATGGAGTTTCTTATATTTTTATTATTTCTTTATATTTTTATTGTAATAATAAACAAGCAAAAATAAAATTACCCAGACTCTAAAAATAACAGTCCCAACTGCATTTTTTCCAAGAAAACAGAGGTAATTCAATGACAAGTCTCTATGAACCAGAAATTTCAGGATGTTTTATTGTGGTCAATTTGTTGTGAAGAAATAAACACAAATCATCAAAGTAGGTTTAACACCAATTCATAAAAAAGTTCATTGTGAGTTCAGCATTCACATATTTTTTAGGGACTATAAATCCATAGTCAAGCAACAGAGTCAGCATATTGACCCCAACAATCTCGGTCCTCCTTTTACTGACCTCAGAAGGATAGAAGGCTGAATCAACCTTGAATGGTCAGAATCAAACTCCTAGCAGTCAGCAGAATCAGCGTGCAATACTGCATTCCATTTATTTATTTTTTATTCATTTCACAAGTACAAGGAAACAAGTATGAAAACACATGAAAAAAATGACACAAATAAATGAATATAAATAAGCAAAATGTAGCCATAAACACATAAAAAGATTACATCTAAATGGGACAGTAAGACAGAGATGGTAGGCACGCTGGTGTGCTAGTACAAGCCCCCTTAGGGACCTTTTAAAAAATGTGTAAGGTCCATGGTAGACACCTTAAGGTGAAAGGTATGGGGGTTAGAGGAACTAACATCAGGATCAGGTAGGGTGTTCCACACATTTACTACTATATTGCTGAAATCATTTTTCCTGCAATCAAGATTAGAACGGGTTACATTTAGTTTGTATCTATTGCACAATTGTGATAGTGTTATTGCAGTTGAAGTAAAAGTAGTCAAGTAGGATGTTGTGGCAGATTATCTTGTGCACTAAGCTCAGGTCAGAACGTAGACGGCATAGTTCAAGGTTATCCAGGCCTAAAATTTCAAGCCTGGGGGTATACAGAATTTTATTACGTGCAGAGGAGTTGAGTACTCTTCTTGTAAAATACCTCTGGACCCTCTCTTATGTTTTAATGTCCGAAATGCAGCGTGGGTTCCAGGAAAGTGAGCAGTATTGAACTATAGGTCTGGCAAAGGCTTTGTATGCCCTAGTTAGTATAGCATCACCCAAGAGAAAACTATGTAAAATAAGGTTAACAACTCTGAATGCTTTTTTGGCAATATTACAGTGAGCTTTGGGGCTTAGGTCTTTCGAAATGAGTACTCCTAGGACACCGTGCCACTGGGCTCTTTAATTGTTTGTAATTTTAACCACTTAAGATTATCTAGCTAAAAGTTTTAACTTATTTCCAGAAAGACAACAGAGTCAGGGAACACCCCCCCCCCCCCAATAATCTGTTCCACTATACTGGAACCATTATGGAAAGGGTTTTTTTTCTCACCTCAGACATTTAATCTCCCAGTAGTGGGAGACTCCCAACAATTTTTTTCTTTACTTTACATTCTTTTGTCAGCAGTATCTTCATATGTAGCTACCTAACAATAATTTATCCCACTGCTTTATCATAGGATAAACTTACCCTGCAATATAAGTGGCGTCCTGGGTTTCCAAATATTTAATGCATGAAATTGTTTCTTGCAGGAACTAATGACTTTGTACAAGGAGATGGGTAGCATATACATTTAATAAATAAGGTAATGATTACAAAGAGATAAAATTTAGTGGAAAGAAAGAAGCCAGTAGTTTATCCCCACCATATTAAAACAAGTTGTGAAGAAAAACATTATCAGCCATCTAACCCATCCCATAGATGCCTTTAAATTAAAAATGTTTCTTCCCCCACCAAAAAGTCTTACTAATATTCTGGTGCCACTAAGAATTTGTAACAAATAAAGCATGAAGTCTAAAAGGAATGATTATCAACTAATTCATCAATATTTCATAGCAAACATCCCAAAACCAATCATAACATTTCTGAATGCTATAATTTTGTCATGCACTAATAAATCACAGCAGACTTCTTTTTTCTTTCATTCCTATTTCTTCAAGGAAAGTTCAAAATTATTTTAGAAATCATACTGTGAAATCTATGTGCATGATTATTTTTTTGTCTTAGATTTGCCTTAAGTATGGAAGATTAAACAATGGCTTGTCAGTATGAGGTTGATTTGTTACATGCATATATCAAGCCAAGTATTGGTAGCCTGTTAAGTAAATATAACACTGAAATTTATTTTAGAAAAGGAAAGAAGAACATAATGACAAATTAGGTATTATTGAAATTATAATAGCTTTTCTACTCTCAGAGTACAAATACTATTTCAATTACTTTCATTATTCACCTAGGATTCTTTTAATTGCAAGCTGCCTCATGGAAATTATTAAAAATGTTCAGAAATACATTCAGAAAATTAATGCCATAATTTACCTACAGCTGGGTAGGCAGTTATGGCTGCATCAAAGTGTTATTTTCTTTTGATAATATAAAACACATATAGGAAATAGAACTAAATCTTCAATTAACTCCCCGGATTTATTTATCTGTAAGAAAGCAGTTCATTGTTCTAAATTCACTTATAGACAGTAACCAGGGGAGGGCAATTGCTACAGTGGTTAATTCTCTTAAAGCAAGAAAAAAGACAAATAGACATACATGTGTCTATCTCATTATTCTTTTTGAGATAGTCAGAAGGGATATCTGGGCGGAACGAGTGTCAATAAGTTACGTGCATTGCCCCTACAAAGGGTAATCACACAATCACAGACACCATATTTGCTTTTACACACACATACACACACACACTCTGCTATAGATCCTTTTAGGAACAGATGAATACAAACAGTGAACAAGAGACAGGAGAGAAAGAATGGAATTTGGAAGAGATAAAGGAAATTAAATTTATTTTTACAGACCTACACTTCAGTAATTCTCAGTCTTCCTTTTTGTCTCAGTTCATTCATTCTTCTTTAATGTATATATTTTGCAAATCTGAGAACAAATGCAATGTAAATGATAAAATATAATCTATCAGGTTTTTTCAAAGAAGATGCATATTGTTTCCCCAAATATTAATTTTAAGCTATTATGTCTGAAAAATAGTATATTGGGTGGGAAATAAAAATTTATGTTTTTCTTTCAACTATAACATATGAAGGACCTTCTTCTATCAGTTTAAACCTGGCACCTCAGCAATAGACTGATGTAACAAGGAGTCCCATCAATCTTGTCAATTTTGTCTCTAATGTTTGCAGGCACCTGGACACATTTATAACTGCCAACTACTCTGGATGGCATTCAAGCTGCTTCATATCCATAAGGAAAGCAAATGTCCTTCTGAAACTCAAAATGGGTGAAAGCTCACAAACTTCGATTAATGATGCAAATTATAAACCGTGTGGATGTACAGGATAGTGAGATATATTCAATATTCTGAATCTCCCTTAAGCACCTTTAAGATGCATCAACTTCAACTCTTAAAACTCCCTAGCAATATCTTAAAGTTGACAATGCTGAAAAATACTGCTATACAGTACAATAGCAGAGTTGGAAGGGACCTTGGAGGTCTTCTAGTCGAATCCCCTGCCTAGGCAGGAAACCCTATACCGTTTCAGACAAATGGCTATCCAACATCTTCTTAAAGACTTCCAGTGTTGGAGCATTCACAACTTCTGGAGGCAAGTTGTTCCACTGATTAATTGTTCTAACTGTCAGGAAATTTCTCCTCAGTTCTAAGTTGCTTCTCTCCTTGATTAGTTTCCACCCATTGTTTCTTGTTCTACCCTCAGACTAAACCTATTCAAAGTTTAATATATCTTACTCCTTGTTTTCCTGCCAGCAGGCTGGTAATAATTGTGAAAGCAGGACTATCCATTTGACTATCTTTTGCAATTGTCTTGC
Source organism: Natrix helvetica (assembly GCF_964273705.1). Classification (NCBI taxonomy): domain Eukaryota; kingdom Metazoa; phylum Chordata; class Lepidosauria; order Squamata; family Natricidae; genus Natrix; species Natrix helvetica. The sequence continues at coordinate 140,620,071 of NC_138550.1, forward strand.
AGAACTGCAATAGCCATGTGCCTTAAACTGGTTTAGATTCTTGTGTTTCCATGTCTCTTAAAAGAAATCCGTACAGCAAATTGTAACTATTTTAGAATTGCACATATCTGACTTTAGCTGCGTGAACTCAGATGGTATATAATATATAGTCCTGTATCCCACTTTTCACAAACTAACCAGTAAGGTGGGTTTCAGCTAGAGTATTACTGAGGTTGAACTTGAACCCAGGTCCCCTGGGCCCTTCAACATCTTAATCACTACACCAGACCAGTTGATGCCAGAAGAAGATTGGACACTTGTTTAGCATAATTATCAATTACTAATTCATTATTAAAATGAAAATTAATCTTCAAATGAAAGCTAGTCTAGAATCAGAAAATATTATACAAGAGGTCCTCAATGTAAGTACTACCATAATTGAACCCAAATTTTCTATGGCTAAGTGAGAGTTTTTAAGTGAGTTTTTACACATTTTTGACATTTCTTCCACAGTTGTTAACTGAATCACTACAGTTATTAAGCTAGTAACAGGTTCTTAAAGTGAATCTGACTTTTTTTTTTTTTTGCTTGTCAGTAGATTGAAAAAGATGTTCACAGGATACTGGAACACTACGACCACCATAAATATGAGCCAATTACTAAGCGACTGAATTTTGATCAACCATGGGGAGGCTGCAGTGATCTTAAATGTGAAAAATGGTCATAAGTCACTTTTTTCAGCGCTGTTGTAACAAACAAGTACTAAATGAATGATTGTAGGATCGTAGGATTATAGGTAGTCAAGTCTACCTCTAGTAGGATACTGACTTGACTACTTTACACATGAATATTCTTTCCTCCACTCTTTAGTAAATGAATTCTTATAATTAATGACCCAAAAGGACATATGAGATTAAATTACTTCTCTACTGATAGGGAGAAAGCATCAGAATTCAGTCCTTTTCAAACTTGCATTTTTTCTTAAGGAAAAGATTTACATGCTATTTAATGCTATTTGCAAATCATTTGTAACAGAAAATATGCCTGCATGTGTGATCTATTTAGAGTGCTGAAGGATATTATATAGTTGATACAATAGGATCGCCTTGCAAACAATGATGATTAAATAACACAATATCTCTACTTTAATAACATCTAGGGAATAGTTAAAATTTTAGGTGATTTAATAATAAGCTATACTTTCTAGTCTCTGGTTAATCGCAGTACATATTAGAGTGTAATAATCAAGGTCAAACACTGTTGAGAGGAAATTAGTCATTTACATTGTAAACCTGTCTAGGATATCTAAAATCTTCCAATTTTTTTCCCCCTTTTCAAGATTGAAAAGGATTTAGTTAACAGTCTTGAGGCATCCTAAGATACAATTATTAAATATCAGATAGAAATGTGGGCCTCCTGTGGCAGTGCTGAACTTAAATCTTTTAACGTTCTTCCATCATTATCATTTACATTATTGATTTTTTTGTGTCTCTTTACTCTATTAACTGGGATACTTTAGTCTTTCTCAAGTGTGTTTTGGACAACTCTGAGGTTCTTCAAAAGCTTATTGTGAGATCTTCAGTGAAAAAGTAAAATATGAAAAGCAAGATTTATGAAATAACATTTGTTAACCCAGTTACCAAGCATCCAAATGGTGATCACGTGACTATGAGGTTGGTATGATAATCGTAAGTATGGATACAGGTCATAAATTACTTTTTCTAAGACTATTGTTAAACAAATAGTCATAAGTGGAGCAGTGACGTGCGGTGAGGTTTATGGCTGGTGACGTCATCAGGAAGGCGGGGAATGGGACCACATGTGCTAGAGGCTGAGGCTGCCTCAGCCTCCAGCACACGTGATCCCATTCCCCGCCTTCCTGAGCATGCTCCGCCAGCTCGCGCTCCGTGGTCCCCAACAGCAGCTGCTTTTCAGTGCTTTTCTGAGCATCTGGCGTTTAGGACATCCAACTATCTACCTAAATGCCAGACGCAGCAGAGGCAGAAATGTTGTCGGCGCTCCCGGACTTCATCTTGATGATGAAGCCACCAAAGCGACTGGGGAATGACGAGAACCTTCCTGCCTCTGCTGGACTTCGCGCGCTCCTCGCGACTGCAATATACTTCCAGAAGCGGCTTTTGTGGCTAATGGGGTTTGGGCTTCCAGCCCAACAGCCCCTGCCACTTCTGGATGTCTATTGCAGTCGCGAGGAGCGCACAAAGTACAGCGGAGGCAGGAAGGTTATTGGTGCTTCCAAGAACCCTCCTGCCTCCGCCGGTTGCCCAGCTGGCACTGCCCCGCACGCGCACCTCCTCCTCCTCCCTCCTCTTCCTCTTCACTCCCCAAAAGCTCTTCTCCTTACCGGAGCTTAGCGGGAACCATGTAAAAGGGATGGGAGGAAATATATATTATAATTTATTATTATATATTATATATTATTTCATGATGAGAGGTGAGGCTCTGCCTCCCCTGCCTCCCCTGACCGCACGTCCCTGAAGTGGAGGACTACTTGTAAAAGACTGACATGGAATAAATATCTATCTGAGACCTATTTTCCATTTTTTTCAAATGGAAAATTTATTCTGTCTTGAACTCTACACTAATAAGGGACAGATGAATTCATTGTATGCTAACTATTTATTTTTTTATACTCTAAAGTATTTCAAGTTGTTTGTGACCAACTTAAAACTACAGAAGAAGTCTATGCAACTTGTGAGCTTCTTGTCATATTTTGCACACGATAGTTGACCAAGACAGCTACTCTCCTAGTGAGTTTATTTACTTATATGATGGCAGCATCTATGACTAATGACACAGTCCCATACAGGATCATTAATCTTTAGACTTCCCAGCTTCCACAAAAACTATGAAGTTTGGAAAAAAAAATCATAATTGAGATCAACACCTTTACAAGCAGAGTGAAAGTCACCCAGTTCTCCTCCCCTAAATCACTAAATTGTGTGACTAAGACAACTGAGCCAAAGCTGCAATATATTTTGTGTATTGTGGAAAGTTGAGAAATCCGTGGCCTTCACTTCCCTCCTCTGAATGCAAACTAAACATGCTTCACAATGTTGACGAATCTGTCATGCATCTCTGGTAGAACAGACAGAAAACACGGTCAGATGAGCTAACTTTATTTTATTGTAAGGCTATATTACCAAATTTTGCAGATCTATACGTAGAAATCTCCCACCATCTCTTTACCACTTCATAAGTTAGGAAGGTTCCTTTCAGAGTTTCTTTCTCTGCTCATTATGCAGCTACAGGCTATCATTCCCTCGGTAGCAGCTTCCTGTCCCCCACCCCCATCCGATTTGGTTTGGGGTACAGGTATGGAACACAAACATTTTAATTCAAACTACAGTTGTCTAATGACACTTTCACCAGCCAAATGCTCTTCACAGGAATTCAGAGAAATGTTCCTTAAAATCCCAACCAATATGGAAAAAATGTCGAAAGTCGGAATTTTAAAGTCATAACATACTGACTTGAGAAAAATCTATGAGATAAGATTCCTTTGTAATAAGGTAGCTTTTTTTCTTCCATTCAATTTGGTCCAATTTTTGGAGACTGCCTGGATAGGTCCCTGCAGTTTCCTTGGCAAGGTTTTCAGAAGTGGTTTGTCACTGTCTCCTTCCTAGAGAAGAGGGAAAGTGACTGGCTCTAACTCATCCAGCTGGCCTGCTGAAGGCAGGTCTAGAACTTAGAGTCTCCCAGGTTTTAGCTTGATGTCTTAATAACTGCACCAAACTGGCTCTTGGGCACATCATTTATTTTCTACTCTTAAGTATAGGCAACATATTGACCAAATGATTGTGGAATTTTAAGAGTTTGTTGTAGGATCTTTATATGACAGCTATATTTAATTAAGAAATACGTTGATTTGTTAGAAAGCAAATGTGTGATGTTAGTTCTCCATCATTGCCCAGGATGTAAATCTACCTCCTTGGTTAATCTTTGCTTTTTCTGTCTCCACTAGATGGGGTATACATGCCTCTGAATAGAGCAGTGAACACCTACCCATTATTTATCTCTTATATAAATGTTGTAGGGTCTATGTGGAGTCCAAAGTTATTATTAAAAATAAAAACAATGCCAGCTTAATGCTTTGCTTTGTGAGACACCAGATTCACATTTATTTCTTATGGACTTATTGTAAAATATTTTTTTAAAAATTAGGATCAAATGGTGCAGCATTATTTATTTACTTCTACTACATACATTAAATAGTTCTCCAAAAACTAATCATAAGGTATTTTTCTTCAGTCTTCCTTATTTCAATATGAAATGGAAGCAAAAGCATTTTTTTTTGCATAAATGTTTTTGAGTTCTGAGCTCTGAACATAACTTTTTGTGAATTTTTTGGTTCACAAAATTTTAGTTCTTGGCTAAAGAAAAGGGTTGTTAATTGTGATAATCAAAAATTGAATAGATTAATATCTCTTTTCATTATATTACTTCATAAAGATTAACTATGTTAAGAAAGCCATTGCTCTTAGGCATACATAATAAGAGTTGGAAGGGACTTTGTAGATCTTCTAATAGTTCAACACTCTACTCAAGCAGGAAACACCCTCTACTATTTCAGACAAATGTTTGTTCAATCTTTTCTTAAAAACTTCCAGTGTTGGAACCCACACAACTTTTAGAGGCAAACCAGTCCACTGATTAGTTGATCTAATATAGCAAGAAATTTCTCCTTACTTCTAGGTTGGTTCTCTCCTTTATTAGTTTCTACCCATTGCTTCTTGTTTTGCCTTCAGGTGCTTTGGAGAACAGACTGAACCCCTCTTCTTTATAGCAGCCTCTTAGGTGTTGGAACACAGCTCTCATGTCAACCGTAGTTCTTATTTTTTAATTGAACTAGACATACCAAATTCATGAAACTATTCATATGTTTTAGCCTCCACTCCCCTAATCATCTTTGTTGCTCTTCTCTGCACTCTTTCTAGAGTTTCAACATCTTTTTTTATCTTGTGGCAACCAAACCTGGATGTAATATTCCAAGTGTAGTCTTAACTGGTAGTAACACTTCATGTGATCTTGATTCCATCCCTCTGTTAAGGTAGCCTAGGACTGTGTTGGCTTTTTTGGCAGCTGGAGCATGCTACTGCGTCATATTTAAGTGATTGTCCTCTAGTACTCCAAGCTCCTTCTCACAATTACTACTACTGAGTCCGGTACCACCTATTCCAGTGATGGCTAACCCTTTTCCCAACTATGTATTAAATGGCAAGTCTTTGGGTTTTTTTTTTACGTGCCATAATTGCTGTCCATATAAAAGCAACTATTCATTTGCCATACATTAATCCAGCATTTTATGTAGTTATCTTCCTTTGCTTTCATTGGCTTCCTATGTAATATGGAAAGCTGATCTTACAAAGTGGCACAGAAGAGCAAGGCTTTCCTAGAAAAGTGAAAACACTGCTTTTTAAGCCAAAAAAAAAAAAAAAACCCCTACCAAGATCTATTGTGCTCTAGCAGTAGGTTGGAACCCAGCCAATGACTCATCGTGTGAACAACGTTCATTGACTACATCAAGGGAGAGAAAGAGGAAAGAGGATATTGCCATACGAAGCAACCTTGATTTTTTTTCAAGTATAGAGTCTGTATGCCACTAATAATAGAGTGTTCACATCTGTGCCTGCGTCAGGAAATTGCAAGTTGACCTACTACCATTTCTATTCTCTCAGTGAAGCTGCCTACATCTCTCAACTGGCTGCAATCTTCGCAGTTGTCAGGTACAGAATGTCTGCATGTAGGTATTCTCTTTCTCTCTCTTTTCTCTCTCTCTCTCTCTGTGTAGATAGATAGATAGATAGATAGATAGATAGATGGATGGATGGATGGATGGATGGATGGATGGATGGATGGATGGATGGATGGTAGCAATAGAACTTAGACTTATATACCACTTCATAGTGCTTTACAGCCCTCTCTAAGCAGTTTACACACTCAGCATATTGCTCCTAACCATCTGGGTCCTCATTTTACCGACTTCGGAAGGATGGAAGGCTGAGTTGAGTCAAACTTTAGCCAGTAAAATTCGAACTACTGGCAGTCAGCAGAATTATCCTGCAATACTTCATTCTAACCACTGTGCCACCACAGATCTTAAGATAGACAGACAGACAGAGCGGTGAGGGGGGAGGAAGGGAGGGAGAGAAGGTGCAAGAAAAAAAGAGAGAGAAAAGAACGTTGGTCTTACCTGAACGTTTTTTTCTGTTGAGTGGAGGGAGGGGTCACTGAAGGGTTATCTCAGCCTGATTGGTCCATTTGACTGAGAGAAAACTTCTTAGCCTTCGGCTTCTCCCGTTGGCTCCCAGTTTCCGCGATGTCACGGTCTGCGTCTGCATGATGGAAAAAAACAAGGAAAAGCCCCCCAGGGCCTCCCGATCCTACCCCTCCCGGACCCTGTCTAGCTAACTAGAACGGGAAAGTGACCCCTCCCTCCACTCAACAGAAAAAAACGTTCAGGTAAGACCAACGTTCTTTTTCCAGTAGAGTGGAGGGAGGGGTCACTGAAGGGACATACCCACGCTACGTCCCAGGGAAGGAAGACTGGGTCCCAGGGGGAGGATCGGCTGCCACCCTCTGGAGAACCCTCCGCCCAAAGGACGCCTCAGCTGAGGCGTAAGCATCCAGGCGATAGTGTCGTATGAAGGGAGTAGGAGAGGCCCAAGTAGCCGCTCGGCAGATGTCCTCGAAGGGCGCCCTTGTGCCCCAGGCCGCAGAGGAGGCCGCACTACGGGTGGAGTGAGCTGTTATCCCCGAGGGAGGAGGCTTCCCCGAGGCCCCGTAAGCCTCAACAATGGCTAACCTGATCCACCTTCCAATAGTCGAAGACGAAACCTTTTTGCCTAGCGAACCCTGAAGAAACGAGACAAATAGCGCCTCGGTCCTACGAATGCCCTCCGTCCGCTTCAGATAAATACGGAGGGCCCTGCGCACATCCAACCGGTGCCACGCCTGCTCTCTCTCCCTTGTTGGATTGGGACAAAAATTTTGTAGGACAATCTCCTGGGTTCTATGAAACAAGGAGTTAACCTTCGGGATGAATGAAGGATCCAAACGCAGCACCACCCTGTCCTGGTGAATCATACAAAGGTCGCTGCAAACTGAAAGGGCCCCCAACTCAGAAATACGTCTGGCCGATGTAATGGCCACTAAGAACACTACCTTGAGCGAGAGGAGACGCATGTGAACCAACCTGAGTGGTTCAAATGGGGAGCCCGTCAGTGCCTTCAGGACGAGGGTAAGATCCCAGGTAGGGAACCTATGAACTGGGGGCGGACGGATGTTAGCCGCCCCTTTGAGAAACCGCTTTATCCAGGGGGAGTGGGAGAGGGTAGAGGATCCCTCCCCTCCTAAGATGGTGGATAGGGCTGCTACCTGTCGCCGGAGCGTATTATGGGACAACCCGTCCTCCAGCCCTTTTTGGAGGAACTCTAAAACGTCCGGAACCGTGGCCCTAGCGGGATCCACCCCCCTTGGGCTGCATCACTTCGCAAAGGCCGCCCAGGTGGCGTTATAGATTCTGATTGTGGACGGCCTTCTAGATGCCTCCAAGGTAGCTATGACCCCTGATGACAACTTCCTCCCCTTTAGCAATCCCTGTTCAAGAGCCACGCGGTCAGATGCAACCACTGCGGCTCTGGGTGAAGTAAGACCCCTTGATACAGTACGACCTCCTCTGGTGGAATCCTCCAGGGGTCCGCGACCGAGAGCTGGACCAGGTCTGCGAACCATGGTCTCCTCGGCCAGTAAGGGGCTAATAGAATGACACAAGCCCTCTCTGTGACCACCTTCCGAATGGTTCTAGGAATGAGGGGAAGGGGGGGAGGCATAAAGAAGACCCGGAGGCCACCGGGTTCTGAGGGCATCCGCTCCTTCTGCCGCTGGAGTCTGGAATCGGGCGAAAAATCTCGGTAGTTGTGCATTGCCGGGAGAGGCGAACAGGTCCACCAGGGGGGTGCCGAATCTGAGGCAGATCTTCTGAAACAACTCTGGGGACAGCTGCCACTCTCCGTTGTCCAGAGTCGCCCGACTCAACCAGTCCGCCTGGTGGTTGGACTCCCCCGATATATGCTCCGCCGTAATCGAGGCCAAGTGTCTCTCTGCCCAAAGGCCCAATGTCTGCGCCTCCCACCACAGGGCACGGGAGTGAGTCCCCCCTTGACGGTTGACATGAGCTTTTGTCGCTACATTGTCCGTGAGCAGGAGGACGTGTCGCCCCTGCAGATGACGATGAAAGGTCCGGAGGGCCAGTCTCGCAGCCTTGAGCTCCAGCCAATTGATGTTGTGGCTGAGGTCTGAGGCAGTCCAGCGTCCTTGGGCCATGTCAGACCCCATCACGGCTCCCCAGCCGAATAAACTCGCGTCCGTCGTGACTGTTACTCTCTCTGGCTCCCAAATTGAAGCCCCTTGTCGCAGTGCTGGGGACATCCACCACTTGAGAGAGAGTCTCACCTCTGGCGTTAAGCGAATCGGTCGCAGAGAGTTGCTCATCATCCTCTTCTGGGCTGGTATCAAGGCCCACTGAAGGGGACGCAGGTGTAGGCGAGCTCAGGGAACTATCCCTATACAGGACACCATCTTCCCCAGGAGTTGAGATAAGGTCAGGATGGAAACGGACCTTTTTGTCCTGATGGATGTAATCAACTGTCTCAGACTGGTCAGACGGTCTGGGGATAGGCGAACCCTCCCTGACTCGGAATCGATTACTGTCCCTAGATGCAGGATCTGCCTGGAAGGGGACAGGTGACTCTTGGGGAAATTTACTGAGAAACCTAGTGTCTGGAGCCATTGGATGGTCAGCTGGAGGTCTGCCCTGGCTCTGGGAAGGGACCCTGCCTGGACCAGGATGTCGTCCAAGTAGCACTGGAGCCTCACCGGAATGGATCTCAGGTAAGCCGCCAGTGCCGCCAGGACTTTGGTGAACGTCCGAGGGGCCGAGGCCAGGCCGAATGGAAGGGCCCGGTACTGATAGTGTCGGCCCTTGTGGGAGAACCGCAGGAAGCGTCGGTGAGCCCGGAGAATGGGGATGTGAAGATAGGCCTCCGTCAAATCTACCGAGGCCATGTAATCCCCCTTCCGAATACCCTGCAAGATTGACTTCAGGGAGGCCATCTTGAAGCGCCTGTAGACTAAGTACTGATTCAGGTGCTTCAGGTCGAGGATTGCTCTCCAACCCCCCGAGGTCTTCGGGACTACGAAGAGATTTGAATAGTAGCCCCGTCCCCTCTCCGGCTCCGGAACGACCTCCACCGCTCTGATTTCCAGCAGATGGGAGACGGCGAGGTCCATGAGACGACGGCGTTCCGGATCCCGGGCTGGGGGAAACACCTTGAAGCGTCTCGGGGGATAGGAGAGGAACTCTAACCTTAGGCCGTGGCGAATGGTCACCCGGACCCACCCGTCTGATGTGACCTGATCCCACTTGTCCGCGTACAGTGCCAGGCGGCCGCCTATGGGATGACTCGGATCTGAGTCATTTCCCTCTGCGGAAGGGGCGGCCTCCCCCCCTGCGAAAGGGCCGCTTGGATTGTGGCTGGTATCTGGAGCGTTCCTGAAAGTTCTGCCTGTTGTATTGCCTGTCCAGCCTGTACTGCTGGAAACGGGGCTCCTGGTCCCTGTCATAACTCCTAAAGGAAGGCCTGCGATACGGGTGACTGCGTGCTTCGGACTTCTTGGTGGATGTAGGCATCACCTTTTTCTTGTCTTTATTCTCCACCAAAATCGGATCTAAGGCAGACCCAAACAGATTGGGACCCGTAAAAGGGGCGGCTATTAAATCCCATTTGGCTTTATTATCGATCTGCCAATTTCTAAGCCAAAGGAGCCGGCGCGAGGCCACAGAGGTAGCTAAGGCGCTGGAGCCGAATCGCATGGCATCCAGGGTCGCATCGGCCGAATACTGGCACGCCGCCATAATTTTAGTCAAATCCTGGTGGATGCGATCATCCTGGATCGGGATACGATCCTGGAGTTGACGGAGCCACATCACTGTGGTGCGATTAAAATACGAGGCGGCGGCCGCTGCCCGCATTGCCCATGCGGAAGCCTTGTAATTTTTCCGCAAGGTGAGCTCCGCCCTCTTATCTTCCGGTTTAAGCTTATCTGCCGCATCCCCCGAGACCACCGGGGAAGATGAGACCAGGGCAGCTATAGGTTGATCTATGGCCGGTAGTTGGAGGGCCTGTAGAAAGGCCTTCTCCATGTTATAAGCCCGCCTGTCATTGCTGCCCGGAGGGGAAAAATTTGAAGGTCGGGCCCACTGACTGGTGGCCACCTCCAAGAACAGAGGGGGAGCCAGGATCTCCTCTTTATTGGTGGCCGTGTTTGAGAACATCACCATATCCGGATCTCTGGGTGGGGGCACCGTGGGGTCCCCCGTGCCCACCTTGGTGGTTCTCCTAGTCTTTTTGAGTAGGAGCTTAAACATGGCCTGGATGAATAGATTGGAGGAGGTGGGCTGATCAGTGGCCGCATCCTCTTCCTCAGAAAAACCCCAATCGTCCTGGCGACGTGCCTCCTCCCTAGAGGAGACCTCACTCATGAGAGAAGGAGAGGAGGCCCTAGATCTGACTCTGCTGAATGGGGTAATCCTATTATGACGGGAGGGTCTATCTCTTTGAGCTATTCCCCTGGAAATGGCTGCAGAAATCAAACGCTTTAAATTTTCAGGAAGGTGTTCTAGATCTTCCTCATCATACTCAGAGTCATAATCCCGTGAGGTCGAGTCCCTGTGAGGCCTCCTACCCCTGGAGGGGTCAGCAGAGGGGCCCTCTAATGGGTCATTCCTATCCAATTCCCTTGTCCCAGGGGAAGTAGGAGGAGGAGGTGAAGCCCCCCGCCCTTCACTCCTAACCGATCAAGAGGAAGAGGTAGAGGGAGAAGAAGGACTGAACCCCCTGTTGACAGAAGGGGAATGACAAGAGGCCTCAGGTCTGGGGGATCTAGATCTAGGCCTGGGATCCCTGGCCTTTTTCTTCTCTGCCCTCTCAATGGCTTTTTCAATCGCTCTGGAACGCCTAAGCTCGTCCCTTTGTAGAGCTCTAGAGGGCCGATCCTCTGCAGGAGGCCTAGAAACTCGAGGCCTGACTGGGGCCGTGGGGCCTGACTTGTCTTCTTGAGCCTGGGTAGTCGCGGCTTGAGCGACCTCGGACCGTGCTGCCATCGCCCCACTCACGTGTTCAGATGAAAGGCTGATCTTGAACTGCTGCAGCCCCTAAGCCCCGCGCTGGTGGGAACGCTCAGCTTGGGCTTCTGTGTGCCGGTGGCTGTTCAGTAAGGCCCGCGAGTCTGGGCCCGGCCACGTGTTCAAAATGGCCGCCGGCTGAAATTGTAGTTGCTTTCTCTTCAGGCGGCCGCCAAAATGGCGCGCATGCCGCCGCTTGTCTCCCCAGCCGTTCCGATGGCTTGCCGACCCAGAAAGGGCGATCGCAGCTCGAGGGCGATCTTCCGCCGGTCTTCACGCCCGGCAAGAGCCGCTGGCGCTCCGGTCTTGCGCTCGCGCCGCCGCCGAGAGCACCGCCGACTCGGGAGAGGCGGCACGGCCGAGTTAATAAGCTTGCCGGTCTTCACGCACGTAAAAAGGCCGCCGGCGCTGCGGCTTGATGGCACGGGTCGTCGGGGGAGAATCTGAGAGCTGTGAGCCACCCGGCACGCCCGAGGCCCCAGGAATCAGCCGGGGGAAAGGAAGGCCCGGCAGGGGGGAAGGGGAATGAGAAGAAGTCGCTCCACGCGGCTCTCCCTGCCTTCCTAGGACAGCGATAGGTTGTCCCGTTGGGCACAGCTCCAATTCTATTTGTATTAATTTCTCTTTAATTTGAAATATCCAATTGACCGAATAAATCTCAATTTTAGTACTCACAATCACACTGGGAACCAAATAATAAGTCTTTGGACCTTCTTGACTGAGAGGAAACTGGGAGCCAACGGGAGAAGCCGAAGGCTAAGAAGTTTTCTCTCAGTCAAATGGACCAATCAGGCTGAGATAACCCTTCAGTGACCCCTCCCTCCACTCTACTGGAAAATGGGGGAGATATGAACCCTGCAAACAAATACACACAAATACACAAATACAGACTGTAAGATTTATCATATAGATAATGGACACATACAGACACACCAGGTCCCGAAGGAACTGGAGAGGATATGGAAAGTAAAGGCCAAAATAGTCCCAGTGGGAGAACTTGAGTCTGTGACTCCTAAATTGGAAAAGTGGCTCCCATAGAGTCAAGGAACAGCAAAACATCAGAGCTTTCTATTCTGAAGAGTACAATACCAGACACAGCTAAGATCCTGTGCATAATCCTCAAACCCCCACTTTCTGGTAAAGGAACCAAGATTGAGGAAGACACTTACCACACATAGCAGTGAGAAGAAAATTGTGTTCATAAAGCATAAATGTTATAATAGAAGCAAAACAGTACTTTTTAACACCTTCACAAGATAATAGACATGTCCATATATTAGAAATAGATTCAATAAGTAAGTAAATAAGTATTAGACTTACTTTTTGTGGTTAAAAAAATCCTAATTACCACTTTTATAAGATAATATAAAAAGTCAACCATAGAGCAATATCTTGAAATATTTCAGGTCTCTAGTACTTGGAAGTTCATTAAAACAATTATTGCAGCCATCTTATATTCTATTTGTATGTGTTTTGTGTACAAAAGAAGCAATATATTCCATCTGACAAATATAGTAACTCTGATTAACAAGCACATTAATTTACAGCAGCAAATCTTGCTACTAATGCTTTAAAAAAATAAAATTGGAGCAGAACCATAAAATGATGAGTCAGTAGCAGCCATATCTATTTGCCCTAAGATGTTACACAATTCTACTTATAAGTATGAAGTTCTTCTAAAAGGTTTTCCAGTTTAAGCACATCTTAAAATATCCCTCTCAAAACAAAAGCATTACATTCAATTTCTTTGCTCTACGAAAGATATATAAGTAGTGACATTTATCACTGTCACATCTAGCAAATTATCATTACTTATGCACTTATGCTGTGTTATGTCACACAGAGCCTGGGATACATCTAGCCCTTGGGCTACATGATGTGGACTAACCTTAGCTCTAGATGGAGTTGTACTCTCAAAGAAAGAGCTGGTACAAAATCTAGAAGTATATCTGAACTCTCAGCTCCTATTGAAAAAGCAGGTAGCAAATGTTATCAAGTCAGTCTTTTGAAGTAGACCAGACCAGGACATTGACTGGAAGTTGAAGTGGAACAGTGGTGGATTACAACTGGTATGCCCCAGTATGGGTGTACCGGTGCCTGCCGGGAGCACCGGGTACCATTCTGGTACAGTGCTCCTTACCAGTATTTGAGCTCTTTGGCGCTTCCGCACACATGCACGGCGTGTACAATGCCTGTGCGATGCTATGCCGAGCAGCTGGAGTGTCGCAGGAGGTAAGGATGCATGTGCGCATTGCGCATGTGTGCTGCGCACGTTCATTTGCTGGACACCCGGTTCTGTTGCACCGTACCGGTTGCAACGGGGTCCAGAACCCACCACTGAAGTGGAACTATATTTAATGTTATATATCATTACGTTATACATATACAATATAAATATATATTTATACTTAATGATATTCTATAATGACAGAATCATGAAAGTCTACATAGTTTCTCCAAATATATATTTATACTTAACATTTTCTATAATGACGGTGTCGTGAAAGCCTGCCTAGTTTCTCCAAGGCATCTTTGAGTCTCTCTACAGATCAGGAGGCCTTTACCACTCTCAGCTAGTGAACCAACAGCTGGAGAAAAAGATACTAGTTTTCTTCAATCATGCCATTGTCAGCTCATGAATTGACCACTGTAATGCATTGAGGAAACAAAATATGTTTCCAGAATATGGGGAAGCAATATGTCACCATCACAATTGGAGATACAAGAAAGCTCACAATGGCTTCTTTTAAAAAAATTCTCCTAAACTGATGCTATGATTACTTTCAGAGTAGGAGATTCTCATCAGTATCAAATGATCTATGATCAAGGTTTGGGAAGGAGTGCATCTTTTCTTCCTTCAGTCACAATCAGAGTTGTTGTTGTTGTTGTTGTTGTTCTTCTTCTTCTTCTTCTTCTTCTTCTTCTTCTTCTTCTTCTTCTTCTTCTTCTTCTTCTTCTTCTTCTTCTTCTTCTTTCTTTTTCTTCTTCTTCTTCTTCTACAATCAACACTAAAATATATATTTTATTGGAAACAAAAGGTAAATGTTCTCCAGGATTATCTAACTTTCTGGTGGACTACATTGTTTGCACCCATTTCTTCCAATAAATTATCTCTGTAATGCATTCTGACTGAGACTGTCTTTAGAAACTGCAGCTAATATAAAATGTACTCATCTATTTATTAACCAAATCTATCTGGTGTTGTCATATATTGCCCATGTTGTATCAGCTTGTTGCCTATCTGTTTCCAGGTGTCATACAAGGTAATTATCTTCAAAGTTTTCATGTCCTGGAGTTTTCCTGCCTTGGAGACTGCCTGCTCCAAACAAAATGAGTCTACTCGAGGTGTACATATGGTTAGTGTTACTGAGCAACACACACATACATAGGTACACATATATCCTTTAAAGAACAATATGAAAAGCCTTGGAAGAGTATTTTCTGCAGGTGCTACATTTCATAGAATACTTTTCCCCAAGTGTAATAAGTGCACTCATACGTATAATACTCACAAAGCTTTTAGAAATATAGTATTGATAATAAATTAATAGATGATATACAATCTGAATCAGATTTCCCAATTGTCACTTTAATATCACTTCAGGTATTTTTTGTATTTTTCAATAAAAATGCTATAATAAGAACATAAGAATTTCCTTCCTAAACAGAACAATCCAGCATTCCATTCCTAATCCTCCCCAAAAAAGTATCTCTAGGAAATCAGAATAAAATATAGGAGAACAAAGAGAAATTATCCCCTTCTCTTGGTTCTCCAATTGCTGGTGTATGGTGTCATTCCAGCCACTGGACTGGAATGACTGGACTGGAATTGTGACTTGCAAATGCTGTGCAAGCCAAGATTAATAGATTTGAATTGAGCCACAGTGTGAGCAATGTTTGCAATTTGTAATACAGAAATGCTTCACATAATCAGATAAGCAAGATAGTCAGCAGAGCAACAGCATCTGGCCTAGACCAAGAAGAAGCAGTTCTTCTCGTCATTCAGAGCTACAAGAATTAAGAGAAGAATTGCTTTCATTTATTAATGTAGTTTTTCCCAGTCCTAGAAAACCTTACAGTAGAGTTTACAGGTGTCATCAGACATTAGAATATTCAAATAATTGGATCTTCATGACCGGGTTTCTTCAGTTGTATTCCATCATCCCACAACCTATATCCAGACATATTTCTTAGCCTTTACAAATTAAAAGATGGGAAAGCAATAAAATTAGCCAGACAGACTATTTTTGTTTCCCTAATTATAACATCTGGACATGAATGAATTATGACTAATGCTTTAGTCTTTGCTCAATAAAATATTCACTTATTTTCCTTCTGGTTTGCAAATGTGAGCATGCGCGCATGCGCTCAGCCTTATGTGCATGCACTTTGGCTTAAAAAGCACCTAAATGGGATGCCATAGAGCTGGGGCAGGTGGATGGGGTCACCCGCGATTTCCACTACCAGTTTGGGCGAACCACCTCTGCACCTGATGCAAAACTTACTAGAAAACACTAGAAACATAATCTTTATATTACTATAAAAAGTGGCTCTATTTAATAACAGAATCCAGTCCTATCACTCATGCATATATCTTACACTTTTATGCAAGCACAAAAAACTGCAATTACAAATATTTAAATTAAAAAAAATCTAAATCAGTAACTAAAATAACTATCTCAGAGTAATAAATTATAAATGTGTAAAAATTATCCATTAGATTTTATTAGCCCACAAATTACATTCCCGGTTTGGAGAATATAGGCTGCATATAAATTTATCTTACCAGAAGACCATATAGAGAACAGTTGCTATAGACCCCATTTCACAGAGTGGCACAATACCTGCTGAATACAGCAAAACGTATTTAATGTAATAAGCCTTTCCCCTCTCAAGCATTATGAAATTTGTCTGCTCTTCTCTCCTATCCTCTCCCCTCCCTCCCCTCCCCTCCCTTCTCCTTTCCATTCCATTCTAGCAGCCATAGGTTTATTTCATTCAAAGTGGTCTAAACCTCTTTCATATGCTATGCATATATTCAATGTAAAGTTTAGCAAATTAAGTGCTTCAGGATGGATCTACATTAAGAAAAAACAGACTTAATAGCCTTAGCAATTACAAAGGGTCACATTAGTGTCTGTCCATTCCCATGATTCCTCAGTTCAATTTTTAATGAAGTGATTATTGGCTATTTTGATACATCTATTTGAATGTAATATTTAGCTCTACCTACTTCTGTCTTAAGTTTCCATAAATAAAGAGATCACAAGAGATTCTCGACCAGGGCTTAGATCCGTGATGGCGAACCTATGGCATTCGTGCCACAGGTGGCATATGGAGCCATTTGTTAGAGCACACAAGGCATTGCCCTGTCAGCTGCAGTGTGCATACATGCACTGGCCAGCTGACTTCAGCCTTCGTTTTCAGCTGTTTTTCGCCTCTGGAGGTTTCAAGGAAGCCTCTTGAAGGCTCCAGAGGGCCTCCTGGTAGGCAGAGGAGGCTGTTTTCACTTCCGCAGGCTCCTAGAAAGCTAGGGAGGGAGAAAAATGGATCCATCATGTGCCAAAAGTGAGGGGAGGGCAGGGGTCATGTGCGCATGCACATGGGGTGATGGTTTTGCGTGCATATTATTATTGATGTGGTCATGCCCGTGTATGACCCCCCCCTGTGCTTCCCCTCTGTCAGAGATGTACAGTCATTTCTACCTTGAGCAGAGTTAGATTTGATCACCGCTATAGTCATTGCCAATACTATCACTTTATGAAACTATTTGTCAAACAATTAAGTTCATATTTAAAATTCTCTATTATTTATCATGCTATCCATCAGGTGATTTCTCTCAGTGATTCTACGTGAATTATCTTGCATGCATGTCAACAGAGAAACGTAATTCACCTAACAGAAGGTACCTTAATATTCTAATAAACAATTATACACACAAACACACACACACACACACACACACATTGTATATATCTACATAGTCACGAAGTTAAAAAAACAAAAGGTTGCTGTCCTGTGAATAGGAAAAGTACATAGTTATGTGACTATAGAATGAATACTTTAAAATAATACTGCACAAGCAATCATACCTAATGTTGCGTGTCCCCAAATTCTGCATGAAAATACTATAATACTGCACTATACCACAGTATACTATAACTACTATAATTTTCAGCATGAAAACTCTTTCAGCAGAGAATTAATCAATGTGGAATATTCTGCAACTTAAAGAGCTTTTGCCTACAAACAGTATTAGCAGAACGTCTGGCTGTTTCTAGATCCATAAGAACTACATTTCAGATCTTGAGAAATATAACTTGACAGATTTCACTTCAACCATAAATGAGGCTTGAAATCTGTGGCTTACCAAAGACCATGAAGAATATGGTTTTTACTAAGCCATAGTTTTTCTGTCTCAATTCTTATGCCTGTCAAGTGGGAATATCTAAAAATTCAGTAGTTAAGGACTTTAGAAAGGGAAGCTGTTCAAAATTCTGATCTGTTATTCTAAGAACTGTATTAATCTTTTTATAGTTCCAGTACACTTCAACTCCAATAGAAGGCGAATGGTAAAACTATCTAGTTACTTTGGATTGACCACAAAGTTTGTGTTGTCTCATAATGAGTCATTATGGTAAACCAACCATTTTTTTTCTCAGACAATGTTACTCTAGTAGACATTTTATTGTTTTTTCCAAAAAAAAGTTTGCCACTGAAAAGGACCAGAGTTGGACCAATTCTGATGTTCAACAAGGTGGCATTGTTTGATAGAAGGGGACTGGAACCTCCCTTCTCTACTAGATCTCGTGTGACAAAACAAAACAAGAAAAAGGCAGTACCGCAAGCAGTTTGGCCCTGTGACATAAAAGGCATTTTGTTATGTTAGAACCATGATGGCGAACCTATGGCACATGTGCCACAGGTGGCACACGGAGCTGTCTCTGTGGGCATGCGAGCTGTCACCCTAGCTCAGCTCCACCATGTATGCACTCGTGCCTCCCGCTGGCCAATATATATGGGGGTGGGGGCCACAGGGGTGGGGGAGCATGGGGTGTGTGGCGTACCCCCTGTGCCCCATTTTTGGTCCCAGGAGGCTTCAGGGAGGCCTGCTAGGGCCCAAAGGGGGCAGGAGGGTCACATGTGCATAGGCGGGGAGAGCGCAAGGGTGTCGCATGCACATGTTCAGGGGGAGATGCGCACAGGTCATATGCACATTGCATTATGGGTGTAGGAACGTGAGGACAAAAAGGTTAGCCATCACTGTGTTAGGACATAAAATATTTTCCTTTGTACATTTGTACATTTTTCTTTGGGGTTTTATTTTTGTAAGCTACCTGGACTCAGTGAGAATGACTTGAGTGGCTGTGTAAATTTTCTTAAATAAATAAATATTAAAAAGTTACACAGAAGAAAATTATGACACTTCCATGGCTGATGCAGGGCCTGGAAAGAATTCCAGAAGTTTGCATTATCTTGCTTTAAAAATGTCATAGGTACAATCCCTTTACCTTTACCTTTATTTCGATTTTTATACCGCCCCCTCTCCCCAAAGGGACTCGGGGCGGTGTACAGTCAAATGAAATAGATAAAATGGACTACAAACATGCAAACATAAAAACAATATAAGTTGTATTGTATTTGTTTGGCTTTAACTTGCAATTCTCTCCTCCTTTCACTCTTGAAGCTACCTGAATAGAATATTGCAGCAAAATGTCAGACAACATAGCATCTACATATTGTATATTTCATTATTTGATCCATTTCAGCACACCCAATATCCAGGAAAGAGAGGACTTCAAAACCAGACAGATTGTTTTGATTTTCCCCATCCTGCTTCCACTCACAGATAGCCATGTAATTAGCGGTCCACTTACCGTAATTGGCAGCCAAGAAGAGGGAACAGGAAATTATATGTGCAGAACTTAATTGCAAGACATTTTTGCTCCATGTACCAAAAAAGCTAATCTAGCTCACACAATCTACTTAAAGTAACGAGAGTTTTGAGATTCAGGAGAGCTAGATTTTGTCTGCTAATATGATAAAAAAAAGTAGAAGTGCCAAACAGTGTCGGGGGGCGACACCCAGGAGCAGAGCCTTCTCTGTGATGGGCCCAGCCCTGTGGAATGACCTCCCCCGGGACATCAGGATTACTTCCGATCTCCGCTCCTTCCGTGTACAACTGAAGACCCACCTCTTCCAACTATCTGGCCTGGCTCAACCGTAATTTTCTCGTATCCCTCCTGACTGTCTGTTTTTAACATTTTGAATTTGGATTGTACATGGGGTTTTATAATTAGGGTATTTTAATGGTTTTTAATTGTCTATGTATTGTATCTGTTAACCTCCTCCGAACATGTGTGTCTATGTACTTATGTATGTCATGGATTTATGTAAATGTTATATGTTTTTTACTCCATTGTACGCCGCCCCGAGTCCTATTCGGAAAGGGAGCGGCTAATAAATTTAAATTATTATTATTATTATTATTATTATTATTATTATTATTATTATTATTATTATTATTATTATTATTATTATTATTATTATTATTATTATTATTATTATTATTATTATTATTATTATTGTCTGGTTCTTAGCTAAAGGGTAGTGGGACTTTTATGCAGCAAAAGGGTATCTACCAGGGTATTAGTTGAGATCAATAGGTTGACCCAAAGCCAATGATTTAAGTGGATAGTATGGCATTACTCAGGGCTGCCTACAGGAGTGGTTTCCAGCAGTCACTACTGCTGGTTTGCTTGTGGATGCACCTTCACGCCCATGAACTTGATACGCACTGCACACACATGCACAGAGCAATTAAAATTGTTCTGCACTTGTGCAAAGCAAAAAGCAAGGCGGTGGTGCCTGCAGTGGCACCTGGAGAACTGGTTCAAGGGTGCGGCAAGCCTGGGTCACTGACGGTTCCAGCGACCCAGGCTACTAAACCATTGCTGGTTCAACCGAACCGGTCCAAACTGGTAGGAACCCACCACTGGCTGCCTAAGGAGAGTTAGGGAAGGTGCTTGTGTGTATTCTGTGCACACTCTCAGCCCTTCAAGATAGTCTATACAAGAAGCGCAAATCATAAATATTAACACAACCTTTATTGTAAGGTTACAGTAGCAGATGCTTGCAGGTCTAAAGGCACTTCTTTCTTCCTTGCCTTTACTTTCCAGAAAGCTAGGGAAGGTCCCTCTGAGATGTTTCCTCCTCCCCTATTCTTCTATGGACTGAAATGTCTCTTGCCTGACAATTACTCTGGCTGCAGCTCTTCCTACTGCCTCTCGAGACTATTCTCACAGTTGATTATATTGGCACACTTAATGGTTAGTATATATGGTGAGATATTCCTCAAAAGCACTACTTCAAGCACAGGTACTGTGGTGATGCTCCATTTTTCTCTTTAGTGAAATAGATTGGGCAAAGGAAAAATAAATAAATAATAGTTGCAGTGATAAAATATGCCATGAAAGAGGAGGAGAGGAGTGTTGGTCAATTTTCTTTAACGTTATTAAGAGGCTAATGAATGATGGAAGAATTAGAAATGAAGTAGAATTGAGAGAATCTGGTATTTTCCCCAGGATAGCTTGCTAATCAAGTATCTCCAATATTGCCTCAATCAAAGATATAGGTTGAGGTGATAGTTGGGAATAAATGACTAAAAAAGATACACATATTGTGCAAATTAATATGAAAATGGATACATGTTATTGAAATGAATAAACAAATGTGTCCTTTCTTGGAATGGAGTTCTAATGGTTCTGGTATACTGTTTATTACATATTGCTTTCAAATAACACCCCAAAAATTGAAGCATCCTTTAAAAGTTTTGAATTCTTGGAGGCCACCAAAGATGCTTGTCTTCTTATCTGAGTAGGAAGCACCATCCAGAGCACAAGTGGTACACACACACACACACACACACACACACACACCACATTTAAATGAATACCAGACATGCCCACAGCTGCAGCCAAACCTTTGCCAAAGTGGCCATAATGGATAGCTAAGAGTCTTCAAAGTAAAGGGGTCATTTAGGTGACTCAGGCCAAAACCATGAGTAATTGTCAATAGTTTGTAATTTTTTGGGGGTAACAAACTGGCAGCCAAACTGGAATGATTTTATACTAAGGTGGTGCACTCATCACATTTCAAATCTATATATGAGAGCAGAATGAACAATATATTGTAATGTCCCAATCTAGCATGTATTATTTATTTGTTATTTATATCCCTCTTTCCCTGAAAAAGTTTAGGGTTGGCTATCAACACAACTCCGCTGTCCAACTGCTTCATACAACCATAATTTCTTAGAATGGTGTTTCTCAACTTTGGCAGCTTTCAAATAGGTGGACTTCAATTCTCAGAATTCTCAAACCAAAAAGGAGTTGGAATTCTGGGAGTGGAAGTCCAGCCATCTTAAGGTTGCCATGGTGAGAAACAATGTCTTAGAAAAAGAATTGGACTACTTAAGTCCATGTGCATAGATATACCAAATAATCTCCCATCTGATGTCAGCAGGCCCAATTTTCACTCCCCCCTCCACCAGAATTTTCTGCCATAATCTCAGTAATGCAAAAGGAGTCAAATCTTTAAAAAGACTATATTTTTCTATGTGGAATATGGATCATATTCTGAGTAAATATGAATCCAAGGAATAATTGATAAAGCAGCACTTTTTATGAAATGAATGTTTTAATGTGTTTTAAATAAGCACAGCCCTACTTAAGAGATTGTATCAAAATATTGGCATTCATGTCTTAAGAAAGAATGTATCTCTTAATATAGCTGTTCATTAAACTTGAAGTGAAAAATCAAAACATTCTATATTTCAACTCATTATTCCTTTCTATTATTGTTCCAATCTGTGTGTGTTTTGAACAACATGAGATCAAAATGCACAAACAGACACACACACACACACACACACACACACACACACACCTGCAATTCTAGAATATTGAAAGGTCATTCATTGGATATTCTAGCTCCATGTCAGGACTGCACTCCACTTGTGTTAACTTTCTGACATTTCATTCAGAGTAGTATATTCAATTCAGAAAAAAATCAATGCTGCTAAGTACTTCTGAAACATCTTTTAAAAGGACATTTTTTCCTTGCTCCAAATTTAGGTTAACTCCCAAAAAATATATTCATATGGATGCTATAATTGCAACTATGTAACAAATTTTGTCTGCTTGGGACTGTATGGTCATCTAGTGCAAAAGCCTATAAAGTGTTGGCGATGTCAGCGTTCCAGATATCATGCAGAATTAAATCAGAGTCCAAGGCAGAGCTATCCTTAAAGTTCCAATTTAATAAGACAGACATGTTGGCACATCTGTGGAATCCCAAATCTAAAAGATTCCTGGGATTCCACCCAGTTGAAAATTCATGATCTTTTCCCCACACCCATAAATCCATCACATGGTCCAATTTTACTTGGCCACACTGGCATCTCCACACAGCTGGTTCCAGTCAGGTGCAGAGGTGCGGAGACAAAAGATGACCTTGGCTTCTATAAAGGAATGACAACAACACATTCCACACTTCTACTCCTTTCTATTCCTCCTCCCAATTACTACACTAATGAAACAGCATAATGAAATAACAGAGAGTGTGGCAGGCCACCGAGTGCCGAAATGGGACTGTGCACATGCGATGGGAGCACTGGAAACTGGAAGACCAGCTTCCCAACATACATGCGCTGGAGTGCCAGAAACCAGAAGAGTAGTTCCCTAGTGCGCATGCGCACGCCGGGAAGCTGAGCTTCTGGTTTCAGGTGTGTACATATGCGCCAGTCACCTAGTCTTCCGGTTTCTGTTGTGCATGAACACACAAAGACTATGTACACTGGAACTCAGAAGAGCAACTGGCGTGCCTGGAGAGATGGCTCTGTGTGCCACTTTTGGCACATGTGCCATAGGTTTGCTATCCCAGGGCTATAAGTTCCAATATAAGTAAACGGTTTTTGCAAATGGAGAATATGCTGGATGACTTCCAAGGAAGCAATGGCAAACTGAAGAGGGCCCCAGTGAAAGTAGTTATAGAAGAGGAACTGATTTTACTGGACAAGATAGAAATAGGGTAAAATTCAAATGGAATCTAAAAATGACAGATTAAAAGAATGATATGGAAAAAAGATGTTACATTTTTGTTCCAGAACTTATTGAAGCCTATTATTTTTAAGTTTACCTTTAAATCAAGTTCAGTCTTGCCCCAGTAAAACTTGTACCTTATCCATAACATCATCTATCAATAATGGCAGAGATCTTTAAAGGTAACTTCCAAGTCCATTGTTCACAATTATCGGCCAATGCATCATTTGTTAACAGACTTTGCTGCAGTCCGCATTATAGGTCAAGCTTATATATTATTATTCTTTAACTATAGTCTTTATTTCGTTATTTATTTTCTGACGCGTCTGGTGTCCAGCCTTCAAAGTTCTATCTAATCATGCTTTCTTACAGATACAATAATAGGAATAATTGGGAAGACTTGAGAACATTGAACAAAGGAAGAATTAATTTCCAAATGTTGTTAAATCCACGCAGACTCTAAGTCCAGTGGTGGGATTCAGCCAGTTCGCATCACTTTGGGAGAACCGGTTGTTAAATTTCTGAGACATTTGGTGAATTGAATGTTGGAAGAAATAATTAGAGTAGAGAACCGGTTGTTAAATTATTTGAATACCACCACTGCTTAAATCCATTTATAACTTTCTAACAATCAAATTCTCTAGTCATGTTTTTGCTGTTAATTCCAAAGAAACTGCATTAATCCTTAAACTCATATGTAAAACTTCTTTTGTAAAAGATTGAAAAAAAATTTACCCAGTGAATGCCATAAGAGTTGTCATTCCAGAGATTTGCAATACTTCAAAAACAATAAAAATTTAAATCCAAAGTGATTAAGAAATAAAGATCAGTCAAACCTTACGACCTTAAAGAATACATTACAGACTATGATACAACGTTAAGAAATTCCCTAACTACTAGTCACTCAACTCAAAGCAGATCACAAAAACATCAGATCCTGCTATCTACTCATGGGGAGCTGCCGTCCAAAAGTACGTATAGGCAATCTCACTTTCTGTTCTCCTCCAGAGATTTCACTGTTCAGATCCACATCCAGTTGGCAATTTCAGCTGTAACATCACTTTTACTTCTTCAGAGACAACTTTTATCCACCTTGTCCTCACTGGAAGTACTATACTAAACCAACTGTTCAACCTGTTCTTATATTTTCAGATAAATTTCTTTAAACAGCTCTTCGTCTACCTCGCAAATATGCGGATCCATTAAAGAGAAACTGCTAAAGGTGAAGTATGATTTATCATCATAAAGTAATTAACTACGCCCTAAATCTCCTACTTAGACTTCAGCCAAAATCAGATTAAAATCTTAATTCGATTTATTTTGTAAGGTTGAATTGCAATTATTTCTCTCAAGACATGGGTTTGACATCGTACTTGGGACCCCAGTGGTAGTATGGAGCCTGCTAGTTGGTTGCATTACTATTGTATAGATTGCAAAGGTTTCCCCTGTCCAGTAGTTTCTCACTCCAGGGAGTCATATATGTTTCCTGGCTGAGGGAGCCAGAAGAAGTCATTTTCATAGTGATGTAGCCAGCATGACTATATGCTTAGAAGCATGGAATGCTATTACCTTTCCACTGAAGTGGTACATATTTTTTCTATTTGTATATGCATGCTTTCAAACTGCTGGGTGGGTAGGAACTGGGGCAAGTAACGAGAGTTCACCCCCTTGCATAGGAGTCACATCTCGAACCAGGGCTGTCAGCTTTCCAGTTGACAAGCTCAGTGTCTTTAACCACAGAGCCATCACACCCTCCATAGATTGTATTCTCCTGCAAATTAACTGTTACATTATTTTTCACCGGGTTTAGTGGCTTACATTTTAGTTGGCTATTTGTAACACTATATTGCTTTTGGGGTTGTTATTTTTTTGTTTCTAATTGTATGAGTCACCCAGAATCACTGACTGACTGACTGACTGAATGAATGAATGAATGAATGAATAAATAAATAAATAAATAACACCACAGGATGGCTGGGTTTGTATAATATGCTAGTTCACACCACACACATCACTTAGCCTGTCACTTTAATCAAGCCATCATATCCATATCATAAATTGTGGTTATAATAATAATAATAATAATAATAATAATAATAATAATAATAATAATAATTTTTAATTTATTAGCCGCTCCCTCTCCAAAAAGGACTCGGGGCGGCGTACAATAAAACATATAAAACATAAAAACATATGTGCAAACACATAAACAGCAACCAACAACAAATGTGAAAATTTCTGAGTTCTGCCTCTGAGCTCCACTTCTGGAAAAAAGGAGAGGGGAGTAAATAAACAAGTAGTCATTCCTTCTTTAATTATTTGTGTAGTCTGATCCTAACATCTTTTTATAGAAATGCATATCCAAATCAGCCTCACAGTTCCAAAATGGTTGCAGATGAATACATCATGCATGTTATTCAAGATCTGACTTGTGTCTTACATTGGGATAGTTGTCAGGATAGCAGATTAACACCGAACCATCTGGTTGCGATTACACATAATAGGCTGTGGTGTGTGGTGGCTTCAAATGAAGCTAGAGGATCTTAACATTGAGCCACAGCTGAGCCAAGTCTTGAGGGCATGGGCCATACATTTTTAATATGAAAACCGTATCTATTATTCCAAGAGCAGCTGTCCAAATACCTCTTCATTTAGAATTAGTAGTAAAAATGTTTCTCCCT
This sequence comes from Natrix helvetica, assembly GCF_964273705.1. Taxonomy (NCBI): domain Eukaryota; kingdom Metazoa; phylum Chordata; class Lepidosauria; order Squamata; family Natricidae; genus Natrix; species Natrix helvetica. The sequence continues at coordinate 140,646,035 of NC_138550.1, forward strand.
ACAGTTATCCATTCCTGTCTGCTAGAATTCCTATTTGCCTCCAACTATCAAGCACCAACACTCAGGAAAAGTTACCAATGTGTAAGCCCTCTGCAGGCTTTGCTTGGCCTATGTGCCCTATTCTTGTGATCATTACTATCAAAGGAATTACATTAAAAAGAAAAAAAGAAAAAAGCAACTTAAAGCTGTGCCAAGAAGAAGTATTTGCAAAGTTGCTTAATGAAACTGACTCTGCTAATTCTTGCAGAGTAAGAATTAGCAGAATGTACTCAAATAAAGGGTAGGGGGAGAAAGGAAAAAGGAAATACTTAATAAACCAATCTGCCACTTTGCTTGCTTTTAAGATCCCTTTCAGTCTCAGAATAACTACTGATGTCACCTTGCTCCTCTCCATAGCTTTTCAGCAGGAGCCTGTTGCTATATTTTTCTCCAGCGGCACTAAATAATTCAGCTGGGTTTGATGCTTTGTGAACAGGCCAGATTACAGGCATCAGGCCAAGACTAAGGTCGCTATGGAGACATGCAAACAGTACCACCTCCCTTCCCTGGGCCACGAACACATGGCACATAAACTGTAGCTGCATTACTATACCCATGTTAGCAATACAAGGGCTTTTAAGAATAACAGAAGAAAGGACACGGCTGCGTTACCATTGCCAATGAAAAAGTCCCTCTTCTTCTAATAAACCATTTGTAAGATGTTGTACATTAGTGTCAATACTGCTTTGCAAGCGGGAGGGGGGAATAAAAACACGCTAAGGGAATTCCTCTGGCACAAGTTTCCAAGACAGCCTTGTCAAGTAAATGTACCAGACCTGCCAAACTTTCTGTAGAACAGCAGAGCTGAAATAGCAAAAACACACTGAGGAAATTCACAGCCTCACAAGGTATTTAATAAATGTTTTGTCACAAAACTTTAGGAAATATTTCTAAGATGCTGAGCCATACCATTGTCGGCATTTTTTTTTTAACACATTCTTGAAAACACTCTAAACTCTTTAAGAAAACACTCTAGATTCTGGGGGAAAAAATCCAACCAAAACATTATAGAAACCTGCACATAGGTTGTCACCTTCCCCAAGGGGAAATGAAGTCAGCAATCATTTGCATGCTTTAATTGCTAGATGCTTAGAATGGCAGTTGCTGCTGCATCTTTTCTAAACTAGCCATGTCAGAGTAAAGGGACCAGCGAGGAAGAATGCCACCAGGGGTTGCTAGACAAGCAACATAAAAGCATTTTTGCAACCACTCCTTTCTAGCATTCTAATTCACATCATCCATTTGACTTAGGTACACAATTAAAAGACATGTATTCTTTAATTTAATTAAGAATTGTAACTAAAACTGGGTTTGGGTTTTGTTTTCCTTTGCTTTTGGTAAACTGCATTGGTAATCATCCTTTAGATGTTTAGCACACTTGAAATAAAGTTACAGCTCGTGAGTATGGCCCATGGACACTTGGTAACCTATGATGTTGCCGAACCTAGTTGATTAGGGAAAGGAAATGCGGTGTCATATTATAATCTCATTTTAAAAATGTAATAACATGCTTGGAATTTTCACGCAAATCTTGCAATATTGAATGAGCTGGTCAGTTTTTATGCCATTTTAATATATAAAAACTGAATTCTGATTGCATGAAGTTACAGATCAAAATTCAGATGCTTGGCCACTGACTCGTATTTATGATGGTTGCAGTGTCCTGGGGTCATGTCAGTGATGGGTTACGACCGGTACGCCCCGGTACGGGCATACCGGTGCCTGCTGGGAGTACCAGGTACTGTTCTGGTATGGTGCTACAGAGGGCCCACTCACCCGCCCGTGCTCCTTACCAATATTTGAAGTTTGGGGGGCTTCGGTGCACGCACGACGCGTACGGTGCATGTGCAACACTCCGCCAAGCAGCTGGAGCATCATGGGTGGTAAGTATGCATGTGCATGTTCATGCGGTGGACGCCCGGCCCCATTGCACCGTACCAGTTGCAATGGGATCAAAACCCACTTCTGGATCATGTGATCACCTTTTGTGACCTTCTGACAAGCAAAGTCAATGAAGAAGCCAGATTCACTTAACTGCCTCCTTACTAATTTAACAGCTGCAGTGATTTACTTAACACTGTGGCAAGAAAGGCCCTAAAAGGGGACAAAACTCACTTAACAACTGTCTTGCTTAACAGTTGGATGGTGAGCTGAAGAAGCTTCTTGAATGAGAAGCAAAATGTCTTCAAAGAAAAACTAGAAAGTCCAGTTGCCTCTTGAAAAAGCACCTTAGGGACAACCATGACTTGGAGGTCTAAGAATCTCCATAGACACTGCTACTAGCTATTCCAATATGTGTCTACGTTTTTATTGAGCTGTTTGGATGAGTTTCATCCAAACAGCTGGATGAAGTGAGTTTCACCACATTTTACAAGTTGGCCACACCCACCCAGTCCCATGACTGCCAAGCCACTCCCACTCGGGCACATGGCTGGCAAGCCACCCACCCGGTCACATGGCTGGCAAGCCACTCCCACAAAGCAGGCCACACCTACAGAAGAGGTTCTAAAAAATTTTGAAACCCACCACTGATACATGTGTGTGTGCGCACATACGTGTAGGTAGATGTGTGTGTGTGTACTGATACTGTCTGTCTCTCTCTGTCTCTCTCTTTCTGTATGTATGTATGTATGTATGTATATATTTATATATGTATATTAATGTGTGTGTCTGTGCACATATGAATGCATTTATATATGTACCAGTGGATATAATATTCATTATATTTTGTCATTGTCTTAATCCTGGTTATCACTCCAAACATGCTATGAAACAATGATATTTCCAATGATTCAGCCTGCAAAAACATTTCCACTAATAGTGAGTTATTGTAATTTTGCATGCTGAACGATAATAAGCAACCAAATTTTAAAAAATGTTCTCCTCTTTGAAAACTTTCTCCGATTTGACAGAGTTGTTCTCAAACAAATGATTCTAGATTTTTCTAAATTTTTAAGAATATCTGTTTATTTTTGCTGGACCTTTTTAAAAGGATTTTGGCAAACAATTCAAACACATTATCAGCCCTGTGAAGGCGTGTACTCTGATGCTCTTCTTTATAATAAACTAGTTGATAATCCGGCATTGCCCAGGTATTTACTTATAGGGAGGGCCAAATGTAATTTCTAATGTTGGATTTTCCCCCTTACCAGAGGGAGCCCCCTTGTGCTGTACTGTTGCACTGTACAGTAGAAGCTATTTTACGGCAGTACAGTAGAAGCCATTTGAAGGCACAACATGTTGTATCTTAACAGAACACACACCCTGAGAAGTGTTTGGAGTATCTTATCCCCACAGTATTTTTTTCCAGAGAATAAGTCATCTGTATACCAAGTTTGGTTGAAAGTGCTCGAGGCGTTCCAGAGTTATACTGAAATACACACATAGCCATTTAGATAGATTGATAGATAGATAGATAGATAGATAGATAGATAGATAGATAGATAGATGGATGGATGGATGGATGGATGGATGGACGGACGGACGGACGGACAGACAGACAGATAGATAGATATAGATAGATGATAGAGATACAGTAGATGATAGATAGATAGATAGATAGATAGATAGATAGATAGATAGATAGATACATAGATATGTGACTAAATATTGCTTTGTAATAGTTTCTAACCCCTTCCTCCAAAATCATGATCATTGAGCCACCAAACCATTGAAAAATTTAGAGGAATCTAGAACCATTTGTTTGAGGATATTGCTATCAAATAGGAGAAAGTTTTCAAGAAGGATAATGTTTTTTTAAACAGGTTGTTTATTGAAGATATTAAAATGTAACATTTAAGAAAATAATTCAAAAGCAATATATTCATCTTTCAGCATGCAAAATTACAATCTCAGCGGAAATGTCCAATTCAGAACCAATCTTAGAACAACTCTGCAAAATCTATCATCTTCAATGGCCATCAGTTTTGTAAACTACTCTATTATATTGTCCCCGTGTCCTCGTAAACCAGAATCTCATATCAGTTGTTTTGAGGAATGACTTTATTTGTTCACTACAAAATGAGGTCCAACAAGCAATCTTTGATTATAAAAAGGAGCAAACAGCAATTCATTTTGTATCTTTCTTTTGAGTCTGTATCTGTTTTCCAACTTGTAACTTTAAAAAAATATGTTGCCCTGGAATTAATCCTCACCGAGGGCAATGATTTAGAAATAAATAAGCCTACCACATGGGAGTCCAGGTTGATTCAGCAAGTTATGAATGTGTTTAACAAATAAACAAGCATGTATCAAATTGTAAACGGGCTTTTAAAGATCCAAGCTGACAAGACCAGGATGCTCTAAAATTTTCTCAAAAGCATTTCTTCTGTGTCATAAATAATAATTTTTAGTTTAAATTAGCATGGTTTCCCAGTTGCCTGTTTGCCCTTGTTTTATAAATAATGAAGTATTTCATGAATACTTCACAAAAGCTTTTATTCTGTTACCAACCTGCTTCCACTGTAAAAAGTTACTTAACAAAACTATTGTATCCCTGCCCACAGGGCCAGCTTTAATCTAAGGCTGAGAAGGCTTTGGCTTACAGTGCCAAAATGTAGAGTTTGTCAATACCACCTCTTCTTCCAAATCATTCTCAGTCTAACCTGCATATTGATGGGAGATGGTATCATCAGTCAATGTAACCTTGAGTTGGCATTGTCTACAAGTCAAAGTATGGCTATAATCTCTTAGAATTCTATTCCAGAAAACTACACAGCCAAGTCCCCAATAAATATTGATTTTGTTTTTTACATAGAAAAACTACACCCCAAAAAAATAGCCTTGTACTAATCTTGCAGTCCTTTTTTACACATACATCTGCTTCTTGTTTTTTCCCAATCTTTCCCAAATCTAATAGCCTGAAATATATAATGAAACCTTTCATTATTTAATTTATTGTTATCATCAGGGGTGGGTTCTGGCTTCTTCTACTGCCAGTTCGATCAGGGATGCGCTTTGTGTGCACATACACTTGATGTGCGTTAGGTGCGCATGCGCAGAAATTTTAAAAATTGCATGCGCAGAATCAAAAAACAAGATGGCAGTGCCTATGGCGCCGCTGATAGAACTGGTTTGGGCGCATGTCCAGCAGAGTTATTACCTACTCGACCAAACTGGTCTAAACCGGTAGGAACCCACCTCTGGTTATGATGACTCCTGGTACCATAAAACTTGATAATCTATTGAGATCACACAAAAATATTCTAGAAAATCTCTATCTATGTCCAATCCTCTTCTATAAAGATTCCCCGAGTATTTATTTATAAGGGGACAATGTCCAGACCAAATGTAATTGCTAAATTGGATTTTTCCCTTTACCAGAGAGAGACAACTTGTGGAGTACTGTGAAGCCGTTACCATGGCAACTCCACGGTGCTGTACAGTAGAAGCCATTTTACGGCAGTACAAGTTGTATCATAACAGAGCATACACCTCAGGGGGGTGTTGGGGTGTCTTACCCCCATACTATTTGTTTCCAGAGAGTAAGTCATCTGTGTACTAAGTTTGGTTAAAATTGCTCAAGGCGTTCCAGAGTTATGCTGGAACATACACATGGACACCCATCCATTTATAGATAGATAGATAGATATAAACTAGTTTCTTTCCATATTTTCCATATATTTATTACTGCCTTTCTCATTTGTTTTAATAAAGTCTGTTAATGATATTTCAATATTTCCAATAAAAAATAAAACTAAAAAATTATGATTATTTTTTAAAAAACACTTGCTATCCTAGAAATGGCAATTTGAACAACATAAAGAATTCTTCCCACATGTTCTCAGAATTAAATTGCCCTTAGTTGAATAATATTTAGTTGTAACAAACTGCTCCAACTTTTTCCCAGGTGAAATACTTTTCCACATGAAGTCTTTGAAAAGTACATTATTTTCAAAGAACTATGAAAAAGAACTAGACATCAAGTATAGAGAAACAGAAAGGTCATATATAACAATTCAGTGACAGAAAACCACTAATTCTGAGGTTTGTTAACAGTAGAAAAATGAAGAGATCTGGAGATATTATTGAAAAGGGAATTCTACATTCTGTATTTCTCAGGTTTAGATTCTACCATGATTTATTTCATAATAAGCAATGTCAATTGTTATCTATTCCATTTAATGCTAATGCTAATTTAATTAGTAATTTAATACAAGACTACCTTGACTTATGATCATAACTGAGCCCAAAATTTCTTTCGCTAAGAACTTAGCTAACTGCTAAAACAGTTAAGTTGTAAGGCCTGGAAGACATATATTACATTGGGCCTTCAGGCCTGCCACATTTTCTAATGTGGGAAAATGGGAGGGGGGATTATATGGAGTATGGGAGCTATGTAGTCTAAACAGCATTCCTTTTTCAGAGAGTCAAGGACAACTTGCCCTATACCTAGAGTGGTGTGACTGAGACGCACCTCCAGTTGGGACAGTGCCTGATTGGACCATGTGATGCACATATGGGTGCCTTTCCACAGACAACCCACAACCATAGAGCATAGTCCCAGAACGGCTGCAGCCGGAAGACCCGGCAGTGGATCTCCGGAGTTTGGAAGCCGGTTATGCTCGGAGCATGGCGGCGGCGGTAGTAGGACAACAGCATCCTGGCCCACTCCTGCAAAGAGAGTTGGGCATGGTGAGGCAGGGAGGCATGCGAGCTGGAGGCAGAACAAGTGCTCGCGCAACCTCTCTTTCCGTCCGGGCAGAGCGCCACGCAGCTTAGCGCCTTTGGGATATTACTGGGTTAGTGAATGGTGCTCTGCCCGGCTGGAAAGGGGCATTGCTGGGCAGCTGCTCATGAGCGTGGTCACTATATGGCGGCTTTGTTGCGCTGCTGCGACACCGTTACACAGCCATTTGCCCCTGAGGCTGTGCCCGGCTCTTCGGGCACCTGCTCGCAAGAGAGCAGCCACCCGGCAACCCCAAACCAATAAGCCCCCTCCCCTGATAAGAAGGCCCAAGCAAAAAAAATTGGAGGGGGGGTGTCAAAAGACAGGGTCTTATTTTCAGGGAAACACGGTAGTAGAGATCACAAAAGGATTCTGGAGCTGTGCAAAACATTTCAAAGAAGTCTTTTCTTGGTTCCAAACTGGCACTCATCTTATGATCACAATTGAGCTCAAAATTTCTATTTTGCCAAGTGAAACATTTGTTGACTTTTGCCCCCTTTTACAACCTTTCTTGTCACAGTTGCTAAGTGAAACACTTAACACTTGTTAAGTGAAACACTATAGCTCTTAAGTAAGTAACACGGTTATTAAGTGAATCTGTCTTCCCCATTGCTTGTTCAGAAGGTCGCAAAAGGAAACCATGTGACCCTGGGACAGCACCTGTCATAAATACCAGTCAGTTGCCAATCATGAGAATTTTGATCCTGTAACTATGGGACTGCTGCTACGATGATAAGAGTGAAAAACGGTCATAAGTCACTTTTTCCAGGGCTGTTACCAGTTTGAACCGGTCACTAAACAAACTGCTGTAAAATGAGGAATAGCTATAAAGCAGCGCATCCTTTGCAAAGGGCCCCACAGATACTTCAAAAGGTGTTCTCAACTGTCTCCACATCCATTTATTGCTTTTATTTTGTTTATTTTTCACTTCTGAACTTCCTGCCTCCCTCAAAGAGAGATCCTGCTGTTCATGCAGCACATCATGCACAGAAGTGGGTTGCTAAATTTTTTTCTACCGGTTTGGGCATGCACCCGTGTGCGCTCGTGTACGCTCATGACACTTCTGCACATGCACAGAGGCATCCAGGGGTGGATGGACGGAACCTTCTGTCGCCGCTGCTACTGGTTCACCTGATCCGGGACAAACCGGCAGCAACCCAGCTCTGATCATGCAGCAAAAGGACATTTCCAAAGTGGCCATTCGAGCCTTGTAGTTGCTTACACGCTTCAACAAGAGGTGTTTCGTTCGCATTAACACTTTGAGAATTACTCCTTTCAGATGTTTTGCACAGCCATAATAGCTTCATTCACATTATTCTGATTTTTAGAACTTATACCTCATAGACGTAGTTTCTTGTACTTATAATATTCTGGTGAAAGCAAACGTCTCGCAAGTAACTAATCATAGGATCTCTTGTATTCCATAGGCATCATCTCTACACAAGCATATTGTATTAAAATTGATTTCTTTAAAGTCATGAATCTCAGTGATTGCCTGGCGCTCCCATAAATATTTATATTCCTTGGGGTCTTATTTAACTATATTTAAATTTGCTTTGCACACAGGGATGAGACGCATATTAAATAAATAAATAAATAAATAACTCGGATAAGATTCAAAAAGAAACATACTGAATGTTTCATGTTGATTAATCCTGTAAAGCAGATTTCTAGGTAGATTAAAATTCAATAGCAATAACATTTAGACTTACTGTATTTTTCGGAGTATAAGATGCACCAGAGTATAAGCTGCACCAAGGTTTTGAAGAGGCAAATTTTTAAAAAAAAGTTTTTTGCACTCTGTAAGCCTTCCAAAAACGGCCCATTTTTTGCGAAAATGGGCCCATTTTTTTTGTCCAAAAAAAGGGCATGGATAGCCTTTAGGATGCTTATAGAGTGCTCCTGGGGACTGGGGGAGCAAAAAATGGCCCATTTTTGCTCATTTCTGCCCTTCCCAGCCCCTAGGAGCTCTCTGAAAGCCTCCTAAAAGCTATCCACGGCCATTTTGGTGAAGGGGTTTTGGGAGTCAAAAAATGCTGTATCTGTGTATAAGACGCACCCAGATTTTCAAACTTTTTTTTTGAGGGAAAAAGGTGCATCTTACAGTCCAAAAAAATATGGTATATACTGCTTTATAATGCTTTACAGCCCTCTCTAAGCATATTGCCCCTAGAGTCAGCATATTGCCCCCAACAATGTTGGGTCTTCATTTTACCCACTTTGGAAGGTTGGAAGGCTGAGTCAACATTGAGCCTGGTGAGATTTACACTGCCAAATTGCATTAACCCCTTGAGAACAACCTCTTTCAGATGTTTTGCACAGCTGTAATAGCTTCATTCACATTATTCTGATTTTTAGAACTTGTACCTCATAGACATGGTTTCTTGTACTTATAATATTCTGGTAAAAGCAAAAGTATTGCAAGTAACTGATTATATCATCTCTTGTATTCCACAGGCATCATTTCTACCCAAGAATATTGTATTAAAATTGATTTCTTTAAAGTCATGAATTGTTAATAAGCTAGTAACCATTCTGGATTTATTTGCAATCTTGTGAAATTAACCAGCAACTTCAATATATTATTTTGGCATTAGCAAGAGAACAGAAAACTGAAGGAAACTGTCAGTACTAGTTCAGACCATTGCTCCACTAATCCACTCATCCCAGCATTTTCAACACTGAATATCTGAAGCTTCTGGAACTGCTGGAAGAACTTTTTCCAACTGTACCTAGAGATGCCAACTATTGAATCTAACATCTTCTGCATTCTAAGCATACTCACGTCTGCTGAATTATTCATGAACAGCAGAGGTAAAGTATATTTTTTAAAAGAACAAGATATACTGATCCATAACAACAAACACAGATACGTTCCTGAACATTTGGGGCAACGTTAAAACCATTAATTACTTCTTCAACTGACATGGGACTCTTGGCCTTCTTTGCTCTAATAGAGTAATGCAGTTAGAAATTCCAGTCTACTGTGTGATATTAGGTCTCATGCTATTGAAGTTATATTCAGCCAGGCGGGTTGAACAAAACCAAATGAAATAAACCTCCAAATATACTTATCAGTGTCTTAATCAGCCAGCTGAGAGCAGAGTTAATGCAAAATGGGAAAACAATACCATAAGTCTAAAGTAAGCAGAAGTTTGTTGCCTCTTTGATACCCCATTTGGCTGCTACAGTATGTGCACAAAACAGATTTGCTGCTGAACTCCAATAGAGCAGACTTTGACTCATGGCATATAGATCTAATGCTTCTAAATAAATGGAGATACATTTGCGGGCAAGAAAACTAACAGTTCGATACTTATAATATTAGATGATAACCAATATCAAGGCAGCTACATTGATTTACAAAACTTCCACATGTTTGTGGGATCTATTTAGGAGTTTATTTAAATTCCTTCCAGTTAAATGCCACTCCGTTCGTGCAAACTACGTTTTATCTGTAGTTCATCTGGCAATTTGGAGACATCTGCCCCTTTAAATATCTCAGTGATTGCCTGGCTCCCATAAATATTTATATTCTTTGGGCTCTTATTTAGCTGCATTTAAAGTTGCTTTGCAGAGTGGGATAAGAGGATGGATGGATGGATGGATGGATGAATGGATGGATGGATGGATGGATGGATGGATGGATGGATGGATGGATGGATGGATAAATAAATAAGTAAGTAAGTAAGTAAGTAAGTAAATAAATAAATAAATAACTCACTCACTCACTCAGGTAAGATTCAAAAAGAAACATACTCAATGTTTCATGTTGATTAATCCTGTAAAGCAGATTTCTAGGCAGATTAAAATTCAATAGCAATAACACTTAGACTTATATACTGCTTTACAGTCCTTTACAGCCCTCTCTAAGCGGTTTACAGAGTCCGCATATTATCCCCAACAATCTGGGTCCTCATTTTACCCACCTCGGAAGGATGAAAAGCTGAGTCAGCCTTGAGCCTGGTGAGATTTGAACTGCCAAATTGCAGTCAGCTGGCAGTCAGCAGAAGTAGCCTGCAGTACTGCACTCTAACCACTATGCAATTCTTGACTTACACTCGCAATTGATTTATGTTTGAGAAAATTGAGAAATTTGTTGAATGAGTTTTGCCCCATTCTACGACTTTTCTTGCCACATTTATTAAGTGAATCACTGCAGTTGTTGAATTAGTAACAGTTAAGTGAATCTGGCTTTGCTTGTCAGAAAGTCACAAAAGATAATTATATGACTCTGGGACACTGCAATCATCATAAATATAAGCCAGTTGTCGAGCATCCAAATGTAAATCACATGACTATGGGGAGGCGGCAATAAGCGTGAAAAATAGCCGTAAGTCATTTTTTCAGTGCCATTGCAAATTAGAATGGTCATTTAATGAACTATTAAGTCGAGGGCTACCAGTACTAGCAAAAGGAACAAGGTTTGGTTTGTTAGAGTAAAATAACAGGCTTATAGACCACTAAGGTCGAGTCACAGAAGATTCGTTCGTCATGCCAGCCACATGACCACGGAATTGTCATCAGACAGCGCTGGCTCTTCGGCTTAGAAACAGAGATGAGCACCGCCCACTAGAGTCAGGAACGACTAGCACGTATGTGCGTGGAAAACCTTTACCTTTACCTTACACACAATTTCTGATGTATTTTCTTAAAGTTGTATGAAAACTGTGTAGCTTACAAAAGGTCAAACGACGTGCCATGCACGTGCAGTTTCAGTATTTTCAAGTACTGCAGAAAAGTTCAAGCATCGGTATAAATAGACTTAGGCCAAAGACTGGCCACAATGAGATTAAAATGCATTTATCTATGCTATGTCTTCAGCAGCCATAATGCCAACCCCAAAGGATTTCAGTGGATAGCAATCCTCTCATTTTTGTATTAACTTAAATTGCTTCTGGAACAAAACTTGCTGTGCTCAAGTATGGATGGTTTTTAAGTAATTTACTGTCCTTGGTAAGTGTTTTATGGGTCTGGTGCTGACACAGAGAAATACATGGCACAGAGTCACCATAACACTGCCAAGTTCTTAGCCTCACATTCCCTTTGCCATTGTGACATAGCAGCTCCAGTTTATGACAAATTGCAACTGAAAAACTCTCAGTCTTACTGAAGCATAAATGAAAATTAATGTTCTTGCAGCACATTAAAAGGAACCAGGCAGAAGATGGCTAAAACATCCCTCTCTGCTCTAACAGAACAACAGGGAAATTAAAATCTGAGTAGATCCCAACCAAGTGGGCTCTCGTAGTACAGGCAGTCCTCAACATATGACCACAATTGAGCCCCAAATTTATGTTGCTAAGTGAGACATTGGTTTTGTCCCATTTTATGACTTTTCTTGCCACATTTATTATGTGAATTGCTGCAGTTTTTAAATTAGCAACACAGTTGTTAAGTGAATCTGGCTTCCCCGCTGACTTTGTTTGCCAAGAAGTTTGCAAAAAGTGATCCCATGGGCATGTGACCCCGGGACACTGCAACCGCCATAAATGTGAGTCAATTGCCAAGCATCTGAATGGGGATGCTCTTGTTCTTGGGGATGCTACAAAGGTCATAAGTGTGAAAAACGTTCATAAGTCACTTTTTTCAGTGCCGCTGTGACTTTGAATGGTCACTAATCAAAATGTTGACTACCTATACTGACATCTAGGAATTGGAAATGTTTTCCATATCTGCATTGCTTTACTGTATTACTGATAGTATTGTCCCAAAGGCGATTTTTTTTTTCCAGAGGCAACTGGACTTTCTGGTTTTCCTTTGAAGTTGTTTTGCTTCTCATCCAAGAAGCTTCTTCAGCTCCGAAGAAAAACCAGAAAGTACAGTTGCCTCTTGGGGAAAAAAAAACAAAACCACCTTTGGCACAACCATGTCCTGATTGACTGAGAATCTCCATAGACATTTACTGATATCACTATGCAAAAGTCCACAAATGTTAGTTAGACTTACTGTTTGAGGTTTATGAATTCTGAATTTCATTTATACACAATTTTGTAGAGTGGAGTATGATCCTATTAAGCAAAATACAGACAGGAAACTTTTCCAACTTGACTTCTTTTTGCCCTCTAGCCCTATGTTGACTTTTCTCCCTTTCCTTCTCATTGATTATGCTGACTTCTTCCTATGTTCCAAACAGATTAAACTACTTTCACTCCTCATGTCCTAGCACCATCTGCTGATGGCCCATTTCCTACAGAGCAGGCTGTTGGCCAGCAACTCCAATAGTAAGAGAGAAAACATCTAGACCTAGAAGGGCTTTCCTACATGATAGTGCTCCTACATCAAGTCCTTATTGGGAGTCTTCCCCCCCACCCCACCCCGAACTCTCCTGTGCTCCTTATTGGAAGAATAAGAGTAAAGAAAAGCATCAAGGGGAAGTTTGGCTAACGTGTCAATCCTGATAATGGTTAGCGCAGTTAGACCCAGAGTGGTATCCTCCACTGTAAGACATTTAGAAAGATGCATTTTCTGTTCCAAATGGTTTACTGCTTAACCTTATGAGATCATATTAGAATGGTTGGGGAAGAAAGGGGAAAACAACCAATGCAAAAAAACAAAAACAAAACCCAGTGCCAGTAAGCTTATAAGAAAATTTAATCAAAACAATCAAGACATATTGTTAAATATCATAACCAAGATCAGGAACTGAAGAAACAACATATACCTTACTTTACAAAATAGGTACTTTACAAAATAGGGTTGATAATAAATGGTTTAAAAAAGTTCATCATATGTAACTGCATTGTCTATTTTTCTTTAGAAAGTATGAGGTTGTGAAAGCTAAAGCAATAAGGGTGGGAATAGACATCAGATATGGAAAAGAGTAATCTTAGGTTTTAAAGTGCTTTGGGGTCACAATGTAAGTAATTGTGGGTATGAAATGTGAAACACAGTGAGTCTCAGACAGAAATAGAGGCTATGAAGGATGTGAAGCCTCCTTGAACTTCTCTGCCAAGAACAGTTGCTGGAAAAGATGAAATATGTCCTTAAGAAAGACAGTAGGAACTAGAGGAACTGAGTCAATACAGAACCATCACGTATAATTTAGCTAGTTGCCACTGGAAATGGATGCAACTTCAGGGGAAATCAGGCGAAAATATGTTATACTTAATTGTGCAAGCTAAATATCAAAATAAGGCAGGGAAGGGAGACATAAATCATATGAAGTTAACGAGGGATGAAAATCTAAAGCAAATGAAGCCGATATTGTGCGTTAGAACTCATTCTCCAGAGCTAGGGGGTTTCTCTTTTAAAAAGACTTGCAATATAAAATCCTGGCCCAATAGAAACCACAACCAAATAAAAAAATCTTAAGACTAGGGCTGAGAAGCCAAAACACCGCGGGCGGGGGGGGGGTGGAAGTGGAAACAACACCCACAACAAATCTACTCTGCATCTGGTTTACCTTTACACGTTTTAGCTAACTCCACCTCTTCTATTTCCAAGTTTGCAGTTGCCGGAAAGAGAATGGGTTGTTTCAGCCTAAGTTTAGCCACCCCAGGCAGTGACAAAAGGAGCTTGTCTCGACTGAAACAATGGCAATTTCCTCCCCAGCTTGTTCGCACTCGACCGTTTGTCTTTTTTTGCAAAGAGGCCAGTCCGAGGGAGAGTCAGCAATATGAAATCCCCGATTCCTTTATGTACTCCAATCGCGACGAGCCCAGTGACCGACGTCTACCGGTCCTTTTACGCCGCCGCCAGTCAAGTCGGCTGCGCCCGAGTGAGCGCGCCGTTTCCCACTCCCACCTCGCCGGGCACAATGGTGCGCTTAGAGCGTGCCCGGCATCCCGGCTCTCTGCCGCCGGGGATAACGCGATCGCCTGGCTGAGTAAAGGAGCTCGGAGACGGGAAACTCTCAGGGAGAAGGAGAAGCGTCCGGGCTTCTCTTCCTCTTGGAAGCCAGGGCTTGGCTTAGCATGTTTGCACCGAAGCTACGCACTCAGCAACGCCGGAAGAAAGGAAACACAAGCAGGCACATCCTTACCTCTACATTAAAATACTGCTCTGCTCGGCATCCGGTGGCACATAAAATCCAAAGCAAGGCTTGCAAGAAGAGGAGCCTGGACTGATGCACGATATCCCCCCGACTTGCAGTGCTGAAGGCGAGTAAGATCATAGTGGACTATGTGCTTCAATAGAGAAGGAAGAGAGAAAGCTCCTTTTCTCCAGCCGCGGCTTTCTCACTTCCCCTCCTCCTCCTCCTCTTTCCCCCGCTTTCGGAGACCCAAACAAAAACAGAACGCGCACACGCGACGTTTTGTTGTGCTAAAAAAGAATGATGATAATAGAGCCCAAAGCTGGCGAGGAACGGTTGGATGCAGGTTCACCCAGGAAGGTGAGAATATGGGGGGCGGAGGGGGCAAGAGGAGGAGGAGAAGAAGGGGGACTCGACCCTTCAACTTCCAAGCGCGGAGTGGCGGCAGCCCTTTAATAGGGTCAGCTCTCCTTCATCTTCTTCGCTTGTCCCGTCTGGGCGCGCGAGCCGAGGTGCGACTCCTGCGAGACGCCTGGTTTGCCCAGCGGCAGCCGCCGCCGCCGCCGCTCCGGTGTGTGCGAGTGTGTGTTGTGTTGTCTTTTTTCCTGCTGCTGTTGCTCCTCCTTTTTCTGCTGCCGCCGAGGCCTTGGATGCTGGGCCGCCACTTCCTTGCGCTCCAGCCTCTCCGCTTCTGGTGCTTTTTCCTTCTCTCCTCCACTCGAGAATGTACATCTGCAGATCTCGGTAACTCCTCCTCTCGAGTCAGCCTCCTCGGAGAAACCTTAAAGGAGACTGCCCTTAAAAGCTCCTCCTGGATCCCGACAGGAAGGAGAGGAGGGGTCGCCGGCGTGGGGATGGCAGAGTCTCCTCTCCAAGCAAGCCCGGCACGGCCCTGACCAGAGGGGGAGGGGGGAGAAAGGTAGCTGGCGCGGAGGCTTGAGCGCGCTGGAAGGAAGCGA
The DNA here is from genome assembly GCF_964273705.1 of Natrix helvetica. Lineage (NCBI taxonomy): Eukaryota > Metazoa > Chordata > Lepidosauria > Squamata > Natricidae > Natrix > Natrix helvetica. The sequence continues at coordinate 140,661,675 of NC_138550.1, forward strand.
GCTGGCGGTCCGTGTCTCCTAAAATACCCACTTACTGTCCCGATTCGGAGCCAGGACGAAAGAAGGGGTCCCCAGGGTTGGCGCACGCATGAGCGCCCTTCCTCCCAGGAATAAACAAACCTCAGACCTTCGTGTCCACCGCTGCTTGTCTGGGCTGCCACGCGCATTTCTTTCCACAAAAGAGCTCTGAGAGGAACCGATAGGGTGGGGCGAAGTTGGGTCCGAATAAAAGATACTCGAGGTCGAGTTCTCGGGTCCCACAGAATCAGAACGGGGGGTGGGGGGTAAGGAAGCCACCTTCGAAGTCAGCAAACTTATTTGGGGGTAAAACCGGTAGGGTCGCTGCCAGGTGGAAAAAAGCGTTCCCTTCACAAGAGCTTTCGATGAGTCCAAAGTCGTTATATTTTGCTACCACTTTTCCTTCAGGCTGATGAAGTCAAACCTGCCTTTGAACTTTCTTCCCAAAAGGTCGTCAGATGGCCAAGATAGTCTTGTGTTTCAAATCGTCTCTCCAGTGATACTCAAGACCAGGGGTATCCAACTTTGGCAACTTTAAACCTGGAGGACTTCAAATCGCAGAATTCCCCAGCCAGCTTTGCTGGGATTTGAAGTTCTCCAGGTTTACAGTTGCCAAGTTGGAGAGCTCTGCTCAAGACTGACCAGGTTTCCATTAAAAGAAGCCATTATCTTCCCAATGGATTATTACCCCCCCCCCCCAATTGGGAAATGTGCCCCACCCAGACTTCAGAGGAAATGAAAGATGTATTAGAGAAAACATCAAGAGCAATATTTTCCTCCAACCGTAAAGCTCAATAACATCACCAGGAGAAATATCAAAGAAATTGTAAAACATTCCAAAAATAAGAGAGGTAGAACAAAAAGGGGGAGGGGGAAATCCGCAAGCATATTTTAGAATAACATTAATTTAAAGAGAACATAGCAAAGGAATGATTCAAGCCATCCTCCAGGATTAGGACAAACAATAAAGCAAAGGGTTAAAATGAAAGAAAAATATCCCCCTGTGGCCAGGGTGTTAAGAGTTTGAAAAATAATTTCTTTCAGCTCCTCTGAAGAGGATGACTTTATTAATGCATGGTTTTATTTCTTTAACTTGACAAATGTGGGCTGGGCAGGAGGGGTTCCTTCCTTTCATTACAATGATTTCCTCAAATCAATTCTAAGTTTTCTTTTGTTTTGTTTTCCAAAATGAGGATTTATCATTTTCTTTCAGGAACAGTGAAACAAGGGTACATCAGAGAGAAAAAGGATGCAGACATCCTTTCTCAATTTTAAATCAATATTATTTTTAAAGTGCTTCCTTTTTTCTGATCATGTTTCTTCTATTCCTTCCATATTCATACATTAATGGGAATACATGTAAGAGCACTTACTATGCCTTTCACTAGTCTTGAAAGTATTGGTACGGTTAACTGTTTACATCCTACATGCTTGGTGGCTGAAAACAGGAATCCCTAATTATGATTGTTTATATGATACTCTCTCAAAAACAATGACACACATAGTAATTCTCTTAATCCACTTTCCTTAAGTTTTATTTCTTTTTCTTCGAAAGTGGTAGGGCAGCTTTTTTGTTCTTTTTAAAAAGGGCCTGGTATCTTGATGGCACTGCCTATCATAAAGGTAGTCAAAATGCATAAATACATATTAGCTATATTCACACAGTGCATTAAACCATGATTTATTTAACTATGAATTGTTCAGGACGCACTCAAACAGCATGTCCAGCCAACGGTAAACAAATCACAGTTTAGTGCTCTCAGCCATTATATTCATTGCCAATGAAGTTTTCCTAAATGTTAAATCTAGTCTGACAAAGAGATTTCTCATCTAGCCTTCTCCCTGTCATGCTAGGTTTGGGTGGCTTTTAAAAATAAATAAGGGGATACTTAGATATATGTAGTCCCTGGCATCTGTTATAATTCCATGTGTTATGCTACAACCCACATACTGTACTTTGAGAGCATACAGAAAGAATGTGTACAGATCTGAATTTCTGTATCCACAAAGTTAAGTCTTGAGAAAGTGAGATAATGCAGGGAATTGGAAAAAAATTGCATTTAACCCATTAATTTGTAATGGTCACATAATTCTGTGGTTGCCATTTCCTGGTTTCCAATGCATTATTCAGGAAAGATCCAAAGACCAATTTCTGCTATCGAGTAAATTGTTAATCTTTTTTTTCCCAAACAGTGAATTCTAAAGTGTAACATTCAACTGACAATTATTTCAAGAGCACCAAATATGGCACTATTTCTCTCAGAAAAGTTGCCAATTATTGTCGTATCCTCCATTTCTGTTATTTGCATCTGTATATCACACACTAAACAGATTTGTAAAATATGTTTCTGGAATCTAGTATGCTTATCCAAGAATGCATGTCTGTAACATTTATACATTTAAAGGATTTTTGTAAGCTCTTTTGAAGATACTTAACCTAATCCCTTCATCTTTCCTTCTTATCTCAGTTTTACAAGACAAATGAGACACGTCTATAAATTGTCTGGAATTGATTTTGAACCAGATTTCTTGACTTTTAGAATGACCAAATTTGGGTAGCCAAAATCAGGATAGCAGAAAGATTTAAAGGTTTTCTTATCTATTTACTGCCATCTAGATCTGGATTTTTGTATCCAACATTTAGTAAAATGTGAAACCTTTATTTATTTGATGGTTGGTTTGTTTACTTATTGCCACATTTCTGACAGGACACACCTGGCAAATAAGCCACGACAGTGTATAAGCACAGTATTATACATAAAATCACTGATTAATAAATAGTGACATAAATTGAATAAATAACTAACAGTAAACCACATAAAGCATTACCAGATCAGCAGTCAAACATAAGATGCATTAGAGAATACCAATCTTAAATTGATAAAAGTGAATTTTCACATTTCATTTAAAAATAGCCAGAGAGACTGAAAATTGCACAACAGCATTTCTTTCTAAAAAAAAGTGAAGTGATTTACTTGATGCTCCCCATTTTATGACAATAAACACAAAAACAGAAGTACTTATTTTATTGACCCTCGTGTTTGGAAAATAATTGCTTCTTGGTGTTTTCTATCCATAGGATCTGTTGCTTGAGACCTAAAGGCTTTACATTTTTATAGTCAAGTTCTCTTTTCCTCACTGATATATTTTGTTACTATGACAATCATAAACTATTTCCATTCCATGCAGTTCACAAAGTAGTCACTTGCACTTATTTCAAAGGTGATAAAATAGAAGTTGGTGATCTGGAAATTGGAGAAGGAAGGAAGGAGAAATGCACATAATCTTGGTATATTACCCTTTCTTGTTTAAATTGCTGAAGCCTCTAGTGATGTCACTGGTATACACTGTGATCAATTACCTAAGCTACAGAATTTTTAGTTTCTTCCACCCTAGAGGGGGGATATATGTTTATTAAGTTCTTGTCCTTCACTGTTAGACTGAATTTATATTATTTTGAACTAAAAAGACTATTGTTAAATAGCGATATGGAGAATGAATTAATATTCCCCCTCCCTCACTTATGTGCACTGTGCTAGTTAATACACTATTTGATTGCAAATGAAATTAAATATTTAGTTTCATAAATTGATTTAGAACTCCACAGATATATACAAGCATTAATTGAAAAATGCTACCTACTTTCAGAATTGGACGTAAAAGATCTCATGCAGACAGATTTGGTCAATAGCTGGACAAGGCGACAATATGCCCTGATTCTTTTATAATTATGCCAGTGTTCAGGAAATCAAATAGAAGATAAAGTCTGAGGGGAATATAGCTATAAAAAGAACAATATTTAGAAAGATAATAAAATATGTATCTATTTATTCAATTCATCAATTTCTGTAGCTGCCCATCTCACTCAATGACCTTGGGCATCTTACAAAAATATATGACAATTATGATGCTAAAAACATTTTAAAGCAATAAATAATAAAAACATCCAAAATAAATATTTAGATGCCACAAAATCATGCAACTGTGTCCGAAAATTGATCCTACCCGTAGTAACAGCTTTAGTGATCAAAGCTAGATCTATAATGATAATCTAAGCATCTCCAAGACAATGTGTTAACCTTAAAGACAGTATAAGAACATCAGATATTAAAATCATGTTGATCCTCACTGGATACATGTAAGGCATTATGAAAAAGCTTATGTGTTATTAAACAAATAGATCCATACACTAGCAGTCCCTTTACATAACAATCTTTACCCATAGTATTTGCTATGTTGACCAAACAGAAGCCTGAGAAAGTCTCTATAGTCAAAAGTATAATAGTTGATTAGAATTACATATAATTAGCATTAACCTATTAAAGGCTCACAATATCTGAAAAAATATAACACCACTTCATTATTCATCTTCATTAGTAACTTTCAAATCAGCATCTGTTTCCCTTTGGGTCTGAAGTTTTTGTTTCTTCCTGTTGTGATTGAGAGATTATTTCTTAGAAGAATTTTTCCAAGCTGTTTGGCAAAGAATTTGATTGTAGGAAATAAGGCTACATAAAGTACATCAAAATTTGCATTGCTGGACATTTTTTACCATATAACTGCCTAGGGGTTTTATAGAGATATCTTCAATGAAAGGCAAAGATCAATCTACTCCAAAGTTGTTACCAAGGGATTAAGGTAGGACTTACAACACACAACGCAAAGGAAAAGTGCTAATGGAATGTTAGTGAATCAGCGAGAGGCAAGGTCATATGACCTCGGACATTGGAAATTGTAGTAATGGTGGCATAGGTCAAATGACAGTATAGCAATTCCATGAGAAGAAAGGAAAGGTGATGCTATTCCGAAAGAGATGGGTGAGATAACAAAACAAAACAGGGAAGATGGTCTGGAGTTTTAGCAAATCAGCATAATGCAATTTCAGAGCCAGATGACTCATGACACTTTCAGGGGGAAAAATGCTCTCATGTTCTAGTATACAAAATAAAATTTCAGGAATCTGTTGATGCACATTTGAATCAATAATTGAAAGAAGAGAGTGGTGGCCAGAATAATGACCTATGTCATGCTTTCTGTAATTTTGATCAGCAATATAGCTATAGTCATTTCTTCTTCACCTATTTAGCTTAATGTAGGAATATCCAAGTTCTTTGCCAAAATGGATCACCAATGGAATTTTGAAAGGATACATTTGAAAGGTAACAAGAGGAATAAGTGAGTTATATTCCTGTACCAGTGAATGTCCAGTGCTACAAAGTGCATGTTCACCCAATTATATTTATCCATTTACAGTTAGTCTTCATTTAACCACTGCAGTTGAGGCCATCAATTCCTGTCAGCCTTCTCAAGTAAACAAGCCAGAAAACATGACCAGATGAGCTAATTCTACTTTGTTGCAAGACTACATTAACAGAATCTTCAAGCCTAAAAGAACAAATCTCCCACATTTCTTTTGTAGCCTGTAAGTTAGAGAGGTTCCTTTCTAAGTTTCTTTCTCTGTCCATTATGCAGCAGCAGGCTACCCCACCTGCATTTGATCATTCCCTGCGTAGCATCTCTTCCCCCTTGACTCCCTAAATCATTCCCACCTACATCACAACTCCATGGCTAAATGACATTCAGTGAAACATCATGCGACCAGACCAGAGGTGGGTTTCTCCCGGTCCGGACCAGTTCGGATGAATAGGTAGTAACTTGGGTGGACACGTGACTGTACCGGTTGTATCGTCAGCAGTGCCATCTTGATTTTTTTATTCTGCACATGTGCAGAACAATCTTAATTGAAAAAATGTAATTTCCCCCCCTTTTTTAATATGCACACGTGCAGACCTTTTAAAATGCAAATGCGTGCACACACGCAACACACATCTAGCGTTCACGCAAGCAAAGTGAGGGCGCACATGCAAAATTTTCAGGTGCCAAACAGGAATGAACAGGAACAGGAATAGGAATGCCGGCAGGAACCCACCCCTAGATCAGACTTACAATCTCAGTCTTTCTACAGTCATTAATCATCAAATCTGTCATCATGTGCAATGTCATGTGACTGCAACTTGCATCTTCTGCCAATTTTGCTTGCTGGAAGTTGACTGTGAAAGTTGTACATGATGATCACATGACCACATGACCACAAGATACTGTAACCATGTAAATGTACACTGGTTACTAAGTGCCCGAATCATGTTCCCATGATGGCGGGAACACTGCAAGAGCTGTAAATTTAAGGACTGGTCACAGATCTATTTTTTCAGTGCTGTTGTAAGTTTGAATAGTTGCTGAACAAGGCAGTTGTTAACCAAGGATTATAGGTACTAGGTAGGCATTTTACATGTCTTAGGGGTAGATAATGTTTTACCATCAAAATATGTGATTTAAGCAACGTTCAGACACATGCCCCAAAACACTCAATAAACTTCATTTCTAAGAGCAGAAATTGCTTTGTACTTTCTGAATCTGACAATAAATAAGAACAAACAACAGAGTTTTGTGACAACTTAAGGCTGACAAATATATATTGACTTGATTTTTTGTGAACCACCAGCCAGTTTCTCAAATAAATTACTGCCTTGCTCCCAAATGATGGAATATTATCACTCAAGAGCCCCAGTCACTCCATCTTTAGGAAGAATTAAAGACTATATTCTTTTTCTAAGTATTTTGAGATAGATTAATGGTGCTTTTAGTGCTATTTTTATTGGGTTTCAATTGTGTTATAAGTGTACTAGATATAGAAAGTTAAGATACAAACTGAAATAATAAAGAAAATAAATGTTACTTTGAATTACAGATGTTATCGCTTATTTGCATATGACTGATGAAGATGATCAGTTACTTGGAAATGACATGCAGAACTTCAAGGAATAGCAAACACATTGTCAAAGACCATTCAACAAAAGAGGATTACTAATCAGAAAGAGACCAAATTGTGCATTTATTTTGGTTTTAATGTGCTTCAGTCCCTGTTCTGCAAGCATGTAAGAGTTGGAAAAGAAAAAAAAATCTGACCAAAATGTCAAAGTTCTCATAATATACAAATATTTACATACTTCTAGAATTCATATAGTTTGAAAACATTTTTCTCCTAATATATGTACTTTGACTTAGTGTACACAATTTTGTACTGTTCATATATTTTGAATGAGAACCCTCACACTACAGAATTCAGCAGAATACATATTTAGAGATGAAGGTATGTTCCAGTTTTTGTAGAATTCCAAGAAATATGAATTGAATACACATATATTACATTTAAATGAAAATAATTCATTATGCCTTTCTATTTAATAAAAACATACTGTCCTCATATTAGCTGATTTGTAATTTTAAACAAGTGCTATTAAACTATCATAGGTACATCAAAGGGAAATGTTAAAGCATTGTCCAGGGTATTCTAGTCTTTATTGATGATACATTTGAATAATTTTAACTGGGAATTGTATGTTTTAATAAATAATACTCTATTCTATGTGGTCATGCTCTTGTTTATCTTGATGTACATCTTTATAAGATTGCTATAATTCTTTCCCTGAACCATGAGCAAAAACATGACACTGATTAGAAATGTATTAGAGAAAGGGAATAAAAAAGTTTGGAAGTTTTATTTTTGCCTCCTGAGAAGATTGTGTAGGTATTTCCAGGATGATATGTCAATATATGTCATCATATTAACTTTGTATCACCTTCTCCTACTTATGCCTCCCTATGCCCGAAGATAGTATTTTCAAAGGAAATGTTCCTACCAAGTAAGATATAATTAGGAATTATTGGGAAAGGAGAATACACTGAGATCCAGCTGATCTCAGGAGATGACCCACCTTATTGAGTTTGGATCTAGGTAGCATCTTGTAAAGTACAAGGAACCAGAAGGACACAAGTATAGAATCATAGGACTGGAAGGAGCCTTGGAGGTTTTCTAGTCAAACTCAACCTCAATCTTATTGCATCCCAATCTTTTCTTGAAAAGAAAACCTTCAGCAATGCAGCACCTACAATCTGGGAGGCAAACTAATCCATGATTAATTATCCCCATTGTCAAGAAAATCCTTCTTAATTCCAGGCAGGATCTCTCTTTAACAAGCTTCCACCCATTGCTTTTTGTCCTGTCCTCTGGTGCTTCAGAGAATAAGTCAACACCCTCTTCTCTGTGACAGATTATTAAGTACTGGAAGACAGCTATCATGTCATCCCTAATCCTTTCTCTTCATTAGGCTAGGCAAACCTACAGTAGTTCCTTCAACCATTCATCATATGATTTAGCTTCCAAACCCTTTTTAATCTCTGTTGCTTTTCTCTGCACTCTTTAGTTGATCAGAATGGCATATGTATTGCTGCTCGCCTATTGACAGGAATATTGGCAGACTAATGCACTCACTACAGACACTATTAGATAAGGACTGCAAGGTCTAGGAAAGATCTGCTTTCTGCTGCTTCATCCCCATCAGCAGATTCCATGCTAGCCAGGCTTTTCATTCTTCCCTCACCTTCATTTCACATTTGGAGGACATACTGCAAGAAGGCAAGAGCAATCCACTTCTAATGTCCTCCAATATATCTTCCTCACAATCATTTGTATCAGGGGTGGTATACACTTACCTTCTCTACCAGTTTGCAAATGTGAGTGGGCACACATGCACTTTTGGTGAAAAGGGGGCCTAAATGGAATGCCATAGAGCCGGACGTGGATAGGTGGGTGGAGCCACCCATGATTTCCACTACCGGTTCAAGCAATCCAGTCTGAACTGGTAGATTACCACCTCTGTTTTGTATGAATTGTTTATTGTAAGTAAAAAATCTAGGAAAACCTATAGAAAAAAGGAAAGAGTAAGACAGGGGGAAGTCAATATTCTACTGAAAAATATCTGTTTGGGCTTGATCCTTATGTAAATCAAAACAAAACCTAGTACTGTACGATACTCAAGTACAATGCTACATCAATAATCTCTCAAACTATACACAAGCATCCTACAGAGAAATAATCTGGATCAGGAAATGTGTTGTTTCGGGAGCTAATATTGCCATTGTTTTCTGGTTTTCACGTTCCATATTATATACAAGTAAAAAAAAAAGGCAAGCCAAACCCTTTCAACCTACACAGATACTTTTCATGGTAGTGTATGCCTGAGAGTGTGTGCATGTAAGAAGAATAGCAATTGATCTGTCCTTGTTGCTAAACTGTCTTGTGATCTTTTATAATAATTGATGTGGAACAATTATTTTCCAGAAGTAGTCTTCCATGCATGGGAAAGCACTACTAGATGGGGTGCTTCATTTCTGTCACTCATTGATTATTCCAAATTACTTTTTTCATTTCCAAATTGTGCTGTGGACACAAGTTTCATTCCCTAACACCAAACAAGGCTGGCAACTTTGACATACAGACTAATTTGGAAAACTCAACCAAGCATTTCAAACTCAGCGTAATGTGAATAATGGCTGGGGAGTATTGAGTTTGATTTAATCCATACACAGCAGCATTCAAGTGACAATCACACACTCAGTTTAATTGCATGGCTTCAGATTTGAAAAATCTCATTAGGCCGCTCAGCTGCTTTGTCACTACAGGCTTCATTCTGAAACCTTGTATACAATTGTGGTCAAATGCTATAGAAAATATACATATTTCTGTCCTTAAGTATGTTACGTTGTGATCCCCAGATACAATCCTCTAAAATGCATGGAATGTCAAAGTATTGAAAGGTGTATTTTGGAGAATCAAATCATTTTTTATTTCGGGATAACAATGCAACTGCATGTAAAGTAACCCACTAGAGGGCAATCTCATTGCTAAACAGTTAGACATTTCTGCTCCGTTGTTTTGCTGTTAAGTGTAAAGAAGGAAGGCTGTTTTTCCATTGTCAAGTTACTTTTCTTTTCAAGATTTATGAGCAATGGCCTGCAGCATTTACCATTAAACAACATGGATTAATAATCCAAAAATACAATAGCATTGAGCCTCAAAATTAAGCAACTTAGAATTTTGGAACTCCTGTTCACAAGAACACATATTTGATTAGGCTTTATTAGAAAAGTACTTATTGAAAAAAGGGAAAGGAAACATTTACAAAGAAAGTTTTTTTTAAAAAAAGCAAATTGAAGAATTACACAAAATAAGAAAATATTTGCCAGAAGTAAAAAATATATATTTTACACATCCTCTACACTAAAGATATAAAAAAGCATGAAAATGCAATAAAATAGGGAGGGAGGAAGACAGAATGGGATTTCAGGGGGAAAGGGCAGAGAGGGAGGGAGGGATGAAGAAGGAAGGAAGGAAGGAAGGAAGGAAGGAAGGAAGGAAGGAAGGAAGGAAGGAAGGAAGGAAGGAAGGCTGCAGATAATGATTGATGATTATGACAATTTATAAATTTAGCATGAATATAAAAGTAGGCAGGACATTCAAACGGAACATGGAATGCATTGTTTTGTTGTCACGTATCTGCCCAGCATATTTGATAAATGCTTCTCATATCCAGTTGCAATAGATAGTTGCCTGGAATAGTAATACAGCAACCCATTCGTTTATGTAGTAGAAACTCTAACACAGTTCTGAAATACAATGAACCTAATTTACCAAACCTGATAAAATAGTTGTTCTCTTAAACATTAAGTAAATGATACTTTTGTACTAGCAGGCTATAAATGGAACCTGATATAGATAGTTTAGAAAATTGTTAGGAATTCTTAAAGAGATAAGTACACTCTATGCCATTTACATGAAAGGTCCATGTTTTTCACATTATCAGAAAGTGTGGTTCTATAGATACGATCAATAATTAAAGATCTGAAAGGATTCTGTGCCAGTATAAAAAAGTTTTTATTTTGCAAATAAATAATGAACTGAGTTTTGTTCCAAAGCAGGAAGAAAGAGAGGGAGAATTTTTTTTAAAAAAAAATCCAAAGTTCTTTGGAATCATAAATCAAATAATGATCTTCCTTTATTGAAGACAAAAAAAAAAAAAGAAACCCATGAAATCTTAAGTGAGAAAGCAAAACGCAGACACTTTACTTTGAGCACAAAAAAAAGTGCTTTGATCTGCTATATATCCCTACATGATTTAAATAAACAGGACAATGGGCATCAGCATGAGGTCAATGTCAGCATTTCTGAGGATTTACATCAGGAACTGGAAAGACGAGAAGCTAAATGAGGTTCTAATTTGGATTGTGCTCAAATCATATCATGACCGTCATCTCATAACAAACAAAACAGCTGGACAGGAAGAGGCTGCATTTGTAGCAGTATCACTTACCAATGTAACAGGAAAAAGACAGCTGAAATAAATATCTAAAAAAAGAAATTGCAGATTGTCATTTGTGAAACCAGTAGGCAAAAAAAGCAATGAGTTTAGGAATGAAACTCTCATAAAAAAATTCAAGGGCTCATTGCAAGCCTGATAACATTAAAATTCTGTCCATGTACAGAAGAATTTGCCTTAGGTTTCAAGACTCACAATGTATAATAAATAACATATCAAAACTATAAGCACTTGTTTTGTAGTATTCTCATCCACACTCAACATTTTACATGTTAGATAGAAGTAATCCCAGTTGTTCAATGGAGCTTGTTCATGGGTAACAGATAAGAAACCAAATGCTAGCATGGTTGCTAACTTACTGTAGCTTTTACAATAGCATGTGCATATATACATACATTCACAAACACACATGCACAGAGACAGTGGAAAAGAATGTTTGAAGTCTAAATAGAAAACTTATTTGTGTTGTCCATGTTTTTATACAGACAGACAGACAGACAGACAGACACACACACACACACACACACACACACACACATATATTTGGGCATACCAGGGGTTGTAACACAAATAAATACATATACATATACATATACATACACATACACATACACATACACATACACATACACACACACACACACACACACACACACACACACACACACATATATATATATATGTTACTGTGAAAGTCCGAAATCTGGTGAATGTCGACATTCACCGGTGAATGTCGACATTCACATAGTCGCTTGGTGTATGTGCGAAATATTTGCTAAATACCCTTATCCTCTCAACACCCTTACCCTAATACCCTTACCCTAATACCTCGGCTCCTCGCTTCCTTTTAAGCGTCTTCTATTCGCGGACTTTTTTTAAAAAAAACCTGCGATCCTGCACGGTTAGAACGAGTAATTTCCAGGACCGCGAATTGAAAAGCAAAAGTAAAGCGTTACGCTGACTCGTTCGTGAAAGACCGAAATTGGTATGTGTCGACATTCACCAATTTCGGTCTTTCACGGTGACATACATGTATGTATGTATGTATGTATGTATGTATGTATGTATGTACATATATATATATATATATATATATATATATATATATATATATATATATATATATATATATATATATATATATATATATATATATATATATATATATATATATATATATATATATATATATATATATATATATATATATATATGTTTTCGTAGATTTTCACGGGTGTAGGTATGCTGGTTTTGTTGTATTCGGGTCTTTTCCCGTGTAAGGTTGAGATTGTCTTTGCAACGTTTCGGCAGATCACACCTGCCATCTTCAAGCTGTAACACACACACACACACACACACACACACACACACACACACACACACACACACACACACACACACACACACACACACACACACACACACACACACACACACACACACATATATATATATATATATATATTCTTTTAATGACCCTGTAATCCCTTGCATCAGGGTGGAATCAGGGTGAGTCAATGAAGCTAAGTATTTACTGGCTGGAGGCCCTTCCTGGTGCCTACATGGAGCTCCCAGCAGATATTTTCTCTTTGCATCCAGAGAAATATCTAGTGCTACCTAGGATTAAACTCACAGCCTCCTGATTGTGAGGAAAGAGTTCCACCTCTAGGGTTTCACACTGCTCCCAAATGTTTATGTCTGTACGATTGTTGGGTGGTGTTGTTCTTAAATTTTAAAAATAATTTTAGGGATATTAAAACTGCATGTATGTAAATAAACTGCAGCTATATTCTCTCTCTGTCTCTGTCTCTGTCTCTGTCTCTGTCTCTCTCTCTCTCTCTCTCTCTCTGTCTCTCTCTGTCTCAGACACACACACTTTTATTTGATCATTATGACATACCTTTACACTAAGTCTTCTTGACATCCAAACAACTCTCAATACTATCCTTCTAGACTGGCGCCAGGAGTTGGGAGTCAGCAACAGGGTATTTTATTGGATATCCTCCTCTCTCTAAGGACATGGACTCTCCCAGTCCATGACTTCAGTATGTAGGGTCCCTTTTAACATATATGTTAAAAGGCTGCTGGGTGAGTTCATCCAACAGTTTGGGGTAAGGTATGTTGATATCCAGCTTTATATCTCAATTCCAGGCTTTTGAGTGATGCTGTGACATCTTATCCCAGTGTCTGGAGGCTGTGGGGACCTAAATGGGATGCAACAGGTTTCAGCAGGACCCAAGCAAGACTAAGTGATTTGAGTATTTGGAACTTCGGGTGCTGGAAACTTTCCATTAATAATCATGGATAAGGTGGAACTGCCTCAGATAGACCCAGTGCATCCCATTTAGGTCCCCTAAATACGGGACTCACACTGGGATCCCACATCCCAGTGTGAATCCTCCTGGACTCACAGCTGCATAACTAACCCACAAATACCACACCACCATTACCATAATAATAGATACATTACTTTAAGATCTGAAGACCATTTTAGAGACTGATCATCTTGGAGGACATCTATCTATATTATTGCAAAACATCAATTTGCAATAAGATAGCAATTTGATGGCATGTAATCAATTAAAAACATCATTCATATCGATCTCATGCTATATCTTAGTCTGGAGTCCAAATGTATTTAGGTCACTGAATTTGGAAAACCTCTTTCAATGAATATGAATATGAATGCTGAAAGCATCCTTGTCTGCTAGAACTGAATCATGGTCTACAATATTTGCTTCTGAAGCAGTATCAATATGCATCTCATGATAGCTGAACTCTCACTCTGCAATCAGAAACTGTCAAGTCAAGCATGTGTCTGGCCCATTGATTCATTTTACATTGACCCAATAACCAAACGTAATGGTAATGTTGTCAGCCAATTAGAACTTGAGACATGTGGAAGTGTTGACCTTGGGTTGAAAGTGTCTGTATCCCATTGCAATTCTTTCCATGAAATTTTAATCGTGGTGCCGAGTATTCATATAGTCAAATGCTGTGCTTTCAATTAGAGTGCAGTTAAAATAAAAATAAGACCTTTAAATGTTTCAGTAATTATGTATTCAAGCTTCCAATCTCTCACATAAAAGCACTCATAAATGCCTACAGCAAGAATGCAAATTTATCTGGGTAGCTGTAGATTCTGCCCTATATGGAAATAATGTATAAGATGGATATTTAGTCATTTCTTTTTTGTAACTGACAATACAGACTTAAAACTCATTGATTGCTAAGACTATCTCTTCTAAGAATAGGAAATTATTCATAGAGAACCTTCTGTTCAAGTTTCATTGAGATGAATAGGAATAGGTCAAAGTATCTGTTGAGTTATTCAGCTGCTTTGCAAGTCTATCGGGTAATTCTTTCTATGACAGTAAGGGCATTTTTATATATTCCTCTGCAATATCAGGTCTTCCAATGCCAAAGAAAGAATTCCAGCAGACAGTAAGGGAAATGTTTTGTATAATATTGTGGTACCATTTACCCACATGGGCAATGCTTAAAACCGTCTACCAAATTCAGACATGTGTGTCCATAAACAATGCACAACCAACCCTTCTTAGTGGAAAACAAACACATGAATGAACAACAAACTCTCAATGATTTCAATAAAAAGGACAACATTTTCTTTGAGAAAAGGTCAGATGGCATGAAAACCGGGACAGTTGTATCTTTAGGCAGAGGAAAACATAACTCATCTCGGGTGACACATTTTAGGAGGCTGCTAATGGAGGAAGTTGTTAGCCCCTAAATTTTGATGAACTGAACAGCTAATCCAATTAGTTTCAGAAGACACTAGAAGAAAATGCTAACATGGTTTTTGCCTCAGGTAGGAAAATATCTTAGCTTCAGATGGAAAAACTGTATTGCTTCTGAATATTTCTTGCCATTTAGAAAATAGCATAAGCCTGTTTTCAATTCACCGAGAGAGAGAAACTACAAGTCCTTGACCCTGGAAAGAACGAATGCTTCCAGGAATACTTTGGAGAATATTTTTCTCATAACAGGGACCTGGAAAGCTCAGGAAAGCTCATGGTCACTCTTCGGATGGAAGACTTTTGGCTGAAAAGAAGAGGAAGTGATGGAGAAGCCAAAAAAGCTCATGTCAAACTAAATTTAAATCCAAAATCATGATTTAAGCCAGAGGCAAAGGCTTTTAAGAATAGTACAGCTATTTCATACTCCTTCAAAATCAAATTTTGTATCATCGTTTTAGTTCTGTCATTACTAAATTATTTTAGAATACAATAAGCTTCAATACACATAACTGATAGGAAAACACTTTTGGGGGTCACAGCCAGACTAAATTTAATGGTCATAGCTGAAATACAATTGAGCTATTAACAGGTTTTTCTCAGATAACTAGCTAGAAATACAAAGCTCAGGTCTGTGACTTTTAATGTGCTATTGTATAGTGAACATAACAAAGTACTGAATGAATTGTATGGTTGTAATATGGAAAACATTAATATAAGGTAGAACAGAAAAGATATGGTGAAGTAATGGAAGAGTAGTCCAGGCTATAATTTTGATACAAACTGACTTGTTGTGAACTACCTACTATGTGTGATAGCAATTTTTGCTGAAATGCAAAAATTGGTAGTTGCATGGAGAGCATGTCACTCTTTGATTTCTGAATGTTAGCATTCATGTTCTTACCTATCTGTTCTACCATTGTGAGTGGCAGTTTCCTATTTAATTGCAGATGAAACTATCATTGTTTTGGAAAGTATGGAAAACTAGCCATATCTTTCCTAGAGGTTTGTGTTGTAATTTGTGTTGCTTTTCAAACAGTTTGTGTTCTTTATGATCATGAGATACATTTGCTTTGAAATGATGCAAACAAGAAGTCCAGTGGCAGCCATCTTGGGAATTGGAGTAGGCTAGAGGGAAACAATCTACAGTCTCAGATTCTCCCTGCAAAACCACTAAGGATCAGGAATGCAGTTTTCTTCTTTCTTTTTTGTCCTGCAATAGAGACTATTTACAAATAAGACACAAATATAATTAAACGTTTATTGAATTTTTTGACATTTTTTAAATTCCCTTTCTTTAGGTTATCACCCTTAGGTTCAGAAAAAATTAATTTGAACTGTACAGTACACTGAAATTTACTGTACATCTAGAGCTGAGGTTCTTATCCGAGGGATATTTTTTCCCAATATGGTAATTTGGGCATATTTTGGGAATAATGGAGCAATTTATAATTGCTTGTTTGTGAATCAAGGATCCAATTTGGAACTGCTGTCACCATAAAAACAACATAAAGTATTTTTTTAGTGTTAATGACTTTATTCAAGCCCAGGGAAAGGGGTAATTGTTTCAGCTTAAGAACTACTGGTCCAGAAAGATCAAAAATAATAATTTAAAAACACTTTATCATTCATAATCCTTATGAAGAGTATCGGACTGCGGTTATACATTCTATTGTAGAAAAGAACTACAAGGGACAAATATTATATAGCTATTACAACTTCAGATTCATATTATAACTCTGAATTCACACTTCACTTCAATCATTTGGGTCCCTAGGGATTAAAATTGCCCAAGTGAAGTTAACAAATGGATAGCGATGAACTGAAGTCAATAACATTTTTGTATTTTGTTCCGGCTTGCCACCTTTGGTTTTGTTTATAATTTCAAAGAAGCTATTTCTTTCTATGATTCCTTGTTTAAAAACTGAATATACAAAAGTATTTGATTTTTTAGGTACATCTTCCATATTCATTATGCATCCAAGTAATAAAAAAGTGGCAATTATTATATAGAGGAAAAGATCAGGTACAATTTACTTTAACTGCAGCATTTTTTTAAGCAGACAAAACACTTGATTCTTGATGACATCTGTTTAGCAGAATTTAACATGATGCTCTGGAAGCATATCAAAAGATTATGAGAAATGCTGGATGAAGAATATAAAAATAGTGACCTAAAATACAGAAACTCATGTTATGAGTTCATAAACATGAGCCATCTCAGGTATTACAGAAAGATAAACTACTTTTCACAGATCATGTGCAAAAAATAAATAAATGCAGTCCATTGCAATTTCATGTCAGTATGAGAGTCAGTTGGGTAGAGTAGTTAAGTACCATACAGGAAAATGGGAGACCATAAGTTCTCCTTTTTCCTATGGCAGGAAACCTGCTGGGTGATGGTCAGCCAGTTAATCTCTTTCAGTCCTAAGAACAAGACAATGGCAAACCATATCCAAATGTCTTGCTAAGAAAATTACAAGAACATAATGTAGGCAATTGCCAGCAAGAGTGAATGAAAAGCACAAGAAAAAGCATCATAGCCCTGATGATTTTACCTAGTTGACTAAACAACCAAGCTCAGAAAGTAGCTCACAGCCAACATATACATGAACAATATTTATTTCACTGACACCTTAAATCATTGATTCTCAATCTCACTTCAACTTCAAAATGTGTGGGATTCAACTCCCAGAATTCCACAGTTAGTAGTCAATATTTGGACCACCAGACATTTTGGATATTCATAGACCAAGTCCATTCACCTCCTCAGCCCTGATTTTCCACAAGCTCTGAAAGACAGCTGGTGAGACCCCACTGTCTATTTTCCCACAGAACTAACTATTCAGATGATTCACAAAAAATGATCAGTGGCATAGACTGATTCACTGAAGCATACAAGAGAGAATACAGGTAAGAACATGAATGCTAACATTCAGAAATCAAAGAGTGAACTTCTCTCCATGCAGTTACCAACAGTGAGTTTGTGTGTGCTTTCCTAAATAGATCTGTAATCATCCACATATAAGTTAAAAACAAAAATCAAGTTGGAAGTATGATGCTGAATATCTAAAAATAGGGTTGCAATGGGCAGGAAATCCACCAGCCTTTAGCATCTACATACCCAGAGGCTTTTATAAAGATTCTTGACCTTTATGTTTATGCTGATAAAATACAGTAATTTAAGAAGTAAAAACTTATTTTAGAATTTTGGTACAAAATTTGGGTTTTTAAAATGCACGGAATGAGAAGACATATAGAAAAGTTACCTTACATTTAGCAATATGGTGTTCTTCACAGTGAAAAGATAAGGATGGTGTTTATTTTATTAGGCAGTCCCGGCAGTTTCTAAATGTTATCTAGTTGTACAAGATTGAAAAAATTTGGAAAAGATTGCTTGAAATGTACAATCAAATATATATCCATGTGTTCCATTTAAAGCAATTTATGAAACTTTGTTCACTGAGATGGAATGGGAATGGCAGGATGTGAATAATTCTTATCATTCTTCTCTCTCTTTCTCTCTCCTCTTGTTATCTTGTTCTTCTTCTTGTTGTTATTCATGTTCCCCTACCCCTCTCCCTCTCCTCCTCTTCCTCTTCCCCTTCCTCCTCCTCCTCCTGGCCAAAATTTATTTTGGCAAATATTTTCCAAATAGTGCCCATTATTCATTGCACCTATTGCATTTTTTCCTTGGCAATGGTGTTTTCACCCAAATTGTGGAGAAAGAAAAAAAAGCTGCCAGTTTATTAATGCATCGATTTTATTGCTATTTATGGTAGATGCAGTTTTGGTCAGAAAATAGTAAGTGTTAGGGATGTAACCCTAGGGTTGGCTTGACAATGTATATAAACTCTGATTACTTTACTGTTACTTTAAATGATTCAGAGATGTAATTGGCTTGGTACCTCAAGCAGCTATAAGACGGAGCCAGAATGGCTATTAGTTCTCTCTCTCTGTTTGTTAGAAGCTGGTTGGTGTATGGTGAGGTATTGTGGTTTGCAACTGTTTGCTATTTTGTGGGTTAAACTGAGAATATTGATAACTGACTGACTGAAACGTGTATGACTTGGACTGTTAACCGGACTCTGAATACTTCTATATTTCTACATAGTAAACTACTATATTTTTATACTATTCAGTGTCTCTGTATGCTGATTTGTGTGTGTTATTCCATATCACTCTCACTACACTTCTCTGCATACTCGCTCTTCTAACGGGGAGTAACCAGTAAACAGTAAACTAACAGTAAGATTTTACTTTATATTAAAAATTGACTTTATATGAAAACTTTATATGAAAAATTGACATAGTTAGGATGTACTGCTATTTCTAATCAACTGTGTAGGATATTGGGAGAGCTATATGTACAAAATACACTGATGCACATTTGCCAGACATTAGCCATATAATGAGATATATTCAGTGACGTGCGGTGAGGGTTATGGCTGGTGAGGCTGGTGACGTCATCAGGAAGGCGGGGAATGGGACCACATGTGCAGGAGGCTGAGGCAGCCTCAGCCTCCAGCACACGTGGTCCCATTCTCCACCTTCCTGAGTGAACATTAAGGGGACCACGGAGTGCACTGATCCGCGTAGCATTGCTTCCTCCACCGGCGCCAGTCCCTCCCCCCCCACTCCTTCAAGGTCTCCCATCAACCCAAAGCCCGATCCCCAGCTCCCTTGGGCAAGGCTTGAGCAGGGTGAATGGGAAAGCAACGAAAGGGGCTGCGCTTTCACCTCGCTCAAGCCTTGCCGCCTGCAGCCACCGCCCGCCCTCGCTGCCCCTTTCGTTGCTTTCCCGCCCTCCCTCCCTGCCCCTTTCGTTGCTTTCCCATTCAGGCGGCTGCGCTTTCGTGCCTTTGTCCTCTGGCAGCGCCGACATTTCTGCCTCTGCCCTCCGCAGCTCCTGGATGCGCCCGGACGGAGGTAGCCAGAATGGCGCCGAGGCAGTCCGGCGGGCGAGCGACCGAGGATCAGGCTGCCTCGCTCGCTCTTTCGTCTGCCCGGCTGGACGAAAGAGCGAGCGAGGCAGCCTGATCCTTGGTCGCTCGCCCGCCAGACTGCCTCGGCGCCATTCTGGTTACCTCCGTCCGGGCGCGCCCGGGAGCTGCGGAGGGCGGAGGCAGAAATGTTGTCGGCGCTCCCGATGACGAAGGCACGAAAGCGACTGGGGAACCCAGTCGCTTTCATGCCTTCGTCATCCGGAAGTGCCGACAACATTTCTCCCTCTGCAGCTCCCGGGTGCAGCCAGACGGATGTATATAATATTATAATATTATATATATATATATAGTATATAATATTATATACTATTATTTCATGAAGAGAGGTGAGGCCCTGCCTCCCCTGCCTCCCCTGACCGCACGTCCCTGGATATATTGATGATGACATAAGAGCATCATGACAGCATGTGCCTGTATAAAAGGGACAGTTTGTGTCATGCTATTGAGACATATTTTATCGTTTGATGAAATCGCTGGATTCTGAGGACACCTCTGAGGTTTTCATAGGGCTATTATAACTGAGCTGCTAAAATTCAGCTGATTATTGGGTAGCAACAAAAAGTTATAGAAAACTCCAGCACTTTTCTGACATCTAGTGATCATCCAGATTATTACAACTCAGATATAGTATACCTAGTTTATGGCCCTTTTCCACATTCCTGAGAATTGACTAAATATTGTAATTATTTACCTGGTTCCACATAAGCTTGCTATAAAAAAAGTGACAATTATTTTTCACAAAATGGAAGTACTTTTGACTAGCCCAATCTAAAATTCAGCTATCATACAATTCTGTACTATTTCTGTCATTCCACTTCCTTTAGAAAAGCATTTTCAGCAACCATGCTAGGAAGATTCACTTTAAATTTATGTGCTGAAGATTTAAGCTAGTGCTTATCTTCACCTCCTTTTTCCCCAAGGAGGAACAGCAGTGGGATAAACAGAGAAGCAGAACTGGAAAGGGAAATTGCATGGATTTCCATAGCAGGACAGAATCATCTTTAACTTTCTTGACATTCTCAGAGCGGTTAAAGCAAAAGGCAAATAGAACTGTGCATTTTTCATCCTTTATCCCTTTTTTCAGGAATATTTTATCAAAAGGTCGTGTGTTGTATTTCCTGAGAAAAAGTATACCAAAAATGTACAGAGAAGCAAATTTAAATATTTCAGTAGTATTAATGTATCATGCTAAAATTGATAACTTGCAATAACAGCTGTTTTAATCTGCAGATTTATTATTGATAATAATAATAATATTAGCACCATCATCAGTCAATTGCAAAAGGCAGCTTTACTTGGAATAGCTTACGTTCTGCGATTATACCTTTAACACCATCAAACATCTATCCCCTATCATTGGGAAGGACTCCATTAGGTGGATAAAAATGGCAAACCCAATTTAAACATCTGGCTGATAGTGTGGCTAATAGTAATATTATAGTCTCCTGGATATTTACATTTACTAAAGTAACTGCAAATACATTGAAAATCAAAGTTATTGTTGTCAAAAAAAAGAGGAAAATAATATTAGAACACACAAGAGACAGAGAGTCAGAGACAGAGAGAAAAAATTCAGCCACGAAGATTATTCAAAGACAGTGCGGACTAAGGTTCCTGTCTTTGTTCTACATTAAATATCACAGAAAGTTACCCCCACCAATAATGTATTGTTTTGTGACACCAGAGGTGGGTTCCTATTGGTTCAGTCCAGTTCGGCCGAACTGGTAGTAATTTGGTAGCCTGGGTCGCTGGAACCAACAGTGACCCAGGCCTGCCATGCCCTGAACTGGTTCTCTTTGCAGTGCCATAGGCACCGCCATCTTGTTTTTGCCTTCTGCGCATGCGTAGAGCATTTTTTGTTGCATTGCACATGTGCACACAGCACACATCTAGTGTGCGCATGTGGCACGTCCCTGAGCAAACCGGCAGTAGCGGCAGCCGGAACGCATTCCTGTGTGACACAATAGACAACAGTCTAACAAATACTGAATTTAGAAGCAAGATTTCTGGAATAATCTAGATAGACGGTGCAAGAATATAGTCCATACTTTTTTTCATGTCATTTTACTAAATAACAGTCCTCTGGATGATAATGCAATGCAGAAGGAAACTATGAAATATGAATTTATACAATGCCATTTCTCTAATAAAATTCTTTAAGTTGCTATTTACCTCTGTTGGGAAACCCCATCTTCAGACTATGTAGATCTATCTCTACCTGTATTAAAGAAATTGCTTTGGTTGTATCAGTGGCTTTCACTGGGAAAACAGTACTATTTCGGCCATGCCAGGACCTTGATCCAAATTGTGATCAGCAGTTACTTACTAATACTTAAAAAGATAGGAAATAGACTTGTATATCTCTGTCATTTCTGTAAACTGACAATACCCAAATTCAAAGACAAACTCTGAGAAAATCTAATCAAATTTTGCAATAAAGCTTCTGCACCCAAATATTTATGGTCTAAGCAAGTAACTATAGGGCAAAGAAGATAACTATTTTGCATGATATACCTTAATATTATGTTCTTGAAATATTCCAAGTCTCCAAGATAAGATGAGTAACAAGGACAGAATATTATCTGCATAATACTAACTGTATTCGACAGAATGCTGCCAGAAGCCCAATAGTGCTTTGTTTTCACAATGTACTTTGCCCCATCAACCACTTAATTATGTTTACTTAACAGCAGCTAAGACTGCACACCATCATACAAAGTGGTTCAAAAATCCACCAAACCCGAAACACCAACTTTTCCCCCCAAATAGCTAATCTTCACAAGCCCTTGCATTAGTATGCTTCTAGCATGACATCACTAGATCTTTCCACATTGCCTAGGTAAGTAGCAAGAGCATAGGGTTACAGTCTGTTTTGTAGAGATATGTTCTGTGGGGCCAGATCTCAGTGGTAAATTTTGTAGCAGATATTTTTTTTCTTTCAGTTGGCCGTTCTCTCCAATTCTGTCATGGACAAGATAGATTTTAAAATGGTTAATTGACACGTTATGTTTATAACCACTCTCACTACCCTAGTTGATGGAGGAAGTTTAATTCTACGTTAGACTAAATTTATGAGGATTAATTTTAATCCATTAGAGGTGAGTTTGCTGGATCATAAGAGCACTTTTATATTGTTGTAACTTTCTCATTGACTGAGTTAAACATGATGTGAGGAAAAGATCTCCTCCTAGCAGGTGACCATGAGACTACCTGATTATGGTTGCTGCACCATAAAATTCTAAAAGCGAATAAAGGAAACCTTTACAGCAGAATTGAATTTACAGTACTTAAATATGCTTCTCCAAATTCTACCTTTTTCTCTGAAGATTGTGAACCTTTAAAGAATCAATCTTCTTGCCCAAGGTCAACTTTTCTTGTCAACTTTGTATTTATTCTTTTTGGAGCTCAGTGCACCATTGATGAGGCATGATAGAATAAGACATTTCTGAACTTAGGAGAAGATGGCCATTCATATCCCTTGTTCACGTGGGTCTAATGATAGAGCAGTTCCTGACTCAGCCACCTTACATTCCAGTGAAATTTCTCTCCTCCTGTTCTTTAATATCATCTAATTTATCTCATTTCCTGACAACATTATGCACATATGCTATACAGTCTCCAAGTCATTGACATAATATAAAGACATAAAGTAAATATTGTAATTCTCAATATCCAATGTATGTGTTAAATTTAATTTATATGTGTTACATATAAATGTGGATGGCCAGCCCACATTTGTTAAGATAAACTGTAACTCTCCCTAAAGATACACGCTTACATGTGTGTTTGTGTGTATGTGTATTAAGACAGTTGCATTGAGATGAACAAAAACTAAGCAATAAATATGTTGATTCAAAACATGATATTATGAACTGAGCAAATTAATAAATGAAAAAGTTTATGGGGAAAATGATTTAAACCCATATATTACTGAAATAGTAATTGCTATTTGTTCAGCTTCAGTGAAGCTCCTAAAAGTGCCTTTATAGATGTTTTTATATCTTTCCTATATGGCTCTATTGCCTGGGATCTCAAGCTGTGAAGCAATGTCTAATTTGTGGAATTTCAGCTCTTTTTAGGAAAGCTTTTAAAGTTACATGGCAAATAAGGATTTTTTAAAAAAGTTAGAAAGATCTCTTTTCCATTACTGCTTGTATTTCTGAGAACACTTTCTGAGAGAATGTGGGACTATCTGAGCTCCACAAATGGAAAAAAAAATCCTGTATCTTATCAAAACTTGGTAGCAAAGGCCAAAAAGCACCTGACATTAATTTTTGGAAGATTGGCCATTCAAACACAACTAAAACACGAACTATTTAGTCTTTAAATTTATTTTATATAGATCAGTGATGGGCTTTTGTTAGCTATTGTGGTAATTTGAATCCTGTCCTGTGTATATATGTTTATAAGACATGTGAGTTTGTGCTTTTGCATTGATTTAAGCAACTTGAGCTACATAATGTTCATTACAATAATAATTGAGAAGACAACAACAGAAAGCAAATGCTACTTCTGCAAAGAAGCTGAAGAAACAGTGGACTACCAGTTAGCTTCTACAAGAAGAAGGCACAGACCGATTCCAACAGTGCATGACAAAGCAACAACAATGATACATTGGAATATCTGCAAAAATACCATTTGTCTCCAAGCAAGAACTGTTGGGATGACAAAACAGATAAAGTAATAGAAAATGAAGATGCTAAGGTGCTCTGGGATTTTAAAATTCAAACAGATAACAGTATGCTGCATAACATGCCAGACTTAACAATTATCAATAAGACAGGGGGAAAGTCTGGATAGTGGATGTGACAATATTTGGAGACAGCAGAATATAAAACAGAGAACTGGAGAAGATTACAAAATATAAAGACCTGCAAATAGAAGCAGAACGACTATGGCAAAAGGAAGCAAAGTTAGTAACAACAGTGATAAGTGTTTTGGGTACAACACAAAAACAACTGGAGAACCACTTGAATGCCATTGGCATCTTGACAAAATCACCATAGAAAAATTGCAAAAGGCAATTTTACTTGGAACAGCTTATATCTTGCAGTTAAACCTTAAACACCATCAAATAACATCTCCCTCTCCCAGGTCATTGGGAAGGATTCAATAGGTTGATAAAAATCCAAACTAAACATCTGGATGACTGTTTGGCCAAGTATAATATTGATATTAATAATGTCAATAATACCAACAATTGGAGGGACAGATAAAAATGTTGTGATAGCAAGAATGACTGCAGGATTGAAGCCCCATACCTTTTTTACATGTGTCAATTCATTTTACTGTTTATGTAATGTAAACAGTAGATGTTAGAAATTAATGGGATGCTACATAGCTTTTCCTATTCTCCAATAATTCCTCTTTGCTTTCTTCCCATTATGGTCATTAGAATACCAATCTTCAGATTTATGGAAGAATCTTATTTATAATAGCTTCCATTGGCGTAACTGTAGTACAACAATGCTATAAAAGCTGTCAGCATGGGGCAAGAAACAGTTTAAAATAATCACTTTTCTTGCCCACCAGAGATAACATGTAATGAGAAATTGGAGTATACGCTAAAAATATCACCTTGGGGGTTTCACATCAGCTCTTCCTTTGTTAGAAAATGCAAGAGTCTCAGCTTAAACATGTCAGAATTCTCAACCAGGCAAATTAGTGGCCTTGAGATAACAAAAACAAAAAAGTTGAAAAAGGAATACTTTGTTTAGAAAACTCACAACAAAGGCTATCTACACCCTACCATGCAACAGTAAACAGATTAGTGCTCTGGGTAAGTAATGTTGTCTATAACAAGGGCATCAAGATAATAGGCTTAGGAGGAGAAAGCCAGACCAGTGATCCTTCCAGAAAAACAGCATGAGGCAGTTGAAGTGAGCTTTATACCATCTGCTTCACTAGTACATATGCAAGGAGAAGGGAGGAAAAAGAAAATATAAATAAAGGAAGCTCCAAATACGTTTAAAGTTGAGGAGTTCATCAGTGGGTATGAGGGGATTGTATGTATGAAAGCCATCCAGAAAGGAATACAGATAAAGCATTTATGAAGGCAGATTGCCACACTATTTTATTCATCAAAACTGATGCATATTTTGAATGCCCCAAAGGGCTGCTCTCACATCTTTGGTAGACTGCCTTATCTTTTATTTCTCTTCCTGGATTTTGCCTTGGTTTATTTCTAAAATTAAATGGCTAGGTAAACCTTGCGCCAAGATTGGGATTGCAATTAGATATACTATATTCAGGGGCACGATGATTCAGCAGTTGAAGACACTGAGTTTGTCAGTTGGAGAGCTGAGAGGCCAGGTTTGAGATCTGAGGTCCGTGTAATGGGGTGAGCTCCTGCTACTCGCCCCAGCTCCTGCTCACCTAGCAGTTCAAAATCATGCAAATGTAAGTAGATTAATGGGTACCACTTTGGCTTTTGGTATATTAGGATGCTGGCCAAATGATCACAGAGATTATATTTGGACAACGCTGGCTCCCTCGGCCAAGAAACAGATAAGGACCCTGCCCTAGAGTCAGATATGACTGAGAGGGAAACCTTTACATTTATACTGTATTCTCAAATACGCAAGAACAGGCAAAAGGGTTTTAAACCCCGAGAAACAAGATAACATTCAAAAGTGAATCAGGCAGTGGGAACCTGGGAATGATGGGAAGACACAGCATAATCAGGCTCTCCATAATCAACATAATTTCTGTTACTATAATCAATATTTTAAGTAGTTTGAATCTTCCTGTGGTATTTATTTCCTGCTCTGGTTTATGTAGTGGGGCTGATGGAACATACTCAATGGCCATAGAAGTCTGTTAGTTGCAAAGTTTGAAGGGGGATAGATACAGCAGAATATCACATTAATTAGTACATGCTTCATTAAATTTCAACTCAAAATGTCTCCAGACTTTCTGAAGTAATGAAGCAATCTGTCAGGAGAGTATTTTTATGACAGAACGTTAGGCTATGTATGCAAACATGTGTATAGGCAGCATGCAATACCCGTACAGACAAAATAAACACTCTTCCAACCTATTGTCTGTAATGATCTTCTACACTGAGTCTCTGACCACTCTTTAGAAGAATGTTCTTAACCTGGTGACTTCAAAAAAATTAGCATGTACTACTATTGCTTTTTTCTCCCTATTCAATTTCTTATGATTCAAGATGTTTTCTAAAAGATAAGGATTCCTTCATATAACGGAGGCATTAATATTCACTCCTACAGACATGATTATCTCTGTCCATGTGTGACTTTGGAGGATCATTTTTCATTTCAAGCGAAGTGATTCTGGTCCTCAATTTCTTACTTTTATGGCTAAGTTCTTCTCGGAGCTGAAAAGAGTTCTTATTGTCTTAGTATATGATATATTATCTGTCAATTCAGAGAAAATGAAAATGTATCATTAATTGTTGGCTTAAAGTACTACAAAGTGTTTTTGTGATAACTCTGGTTCCCTTCATTTGAAATTTCAGCCTCATGTCAGGCATTGGTAGAGTCCTATGATACAGGGAAACATGAACTTGTAAAGAATATAATATTAATTGGCATTTCAAGGGATGAAATGGAGTTTCGGGGTCAAATAGGAAACCTGTGCCCCACCGGCTCATCATTTTAGAGATATTCATTATCTCTATTATATTTATTATTATATAGAGAAGCAGATTGACCAAAGATGAATAAAAAAGCAGTGGGAGTGGGAGTGAATTCTGATCTCTGTGTCATGAGAAAGTTATTTTTAAAGAAGTTTTATATTTCCCATAGTTAAATGTATCAGCTCAGCACAACCTTTCTAACAATATCAAAGGCAATATCAAAGCAGTGAAACCAACCTTTGGATGCTGATTTGAAGCTTAGTAACCTATTTCTTAAGATAATATTTAAAACAAAAAACAAGGAAAAGAGAAGTACTTTCACTTCTTCAGTTAAATGAAACCACGGCTTTCTTAATATATATTGAGGCCACCGGTTTTGATGAAAACCAACAAAGGTAATCTATTCTTATTTTTTACGATAATGTTAAAGTAACCTTACAAGTTTTTCATCTGTCAGTTTAATCTCTCCTATTCTCTCATCCATGACAACTATTGCCACTTTTTTACAAGGTTCATCTTAAGTGCTATTTTGCCAAGTGTCAGGGCAGTCATTAGGACACTAAACACTACATAAAAAGCACACATACTAAGTAAAATTATATCCAATAACTCCTTTAAAAAGACAGCAGACATAACCCATGGATGGTCAATTTCCATATTATCAAGTGCTAGATTCTGTACAGAAGCCCCTAATTTAAAGGGCAGCACTGATTTTTTTTAAATTAAAATTTGTCACCATAACTTCATGGCCCTCTGTCACCATGACTTCACGGACTTCTGTGGTCAGGAGACTATAAGATCTGACATTAATCAGGTGGCACATGACCTTGGAGTTGGAACTGAAAGTTTGTTACTTTCACAGATAGCAAAACCTTTGCAACTCTTATGAAGATTTCCCCCATCCCACCATATCTCCTTTATTCAGTAAACAATACTGAAAAAAGCAGGTTAGCTCAGAATGAGCTCTACACATCTAGACTTTTCTAGAAGAGAAGAGAAGAATGGAATGGAATGGAATGGAATAGAATAGAATAGAATAGAATAGAATAACAGAGTTGGAAGGGACCTTGGATGTCTTCTAGTCCAACCCCCAGCCTAGGCAGGAAACCCTATACCATTTCAGACAAATGGTTATCCAACATCTTCTTAAAAACTGCCAGTGTTGGAGCATTCACAACTTCTGGAGGCAAGTAGTTCCACTGATTAATTGTTCTAACTGTCAGGAAATTTCTCCTTAGTTCTAAGTTGCTTGTCTCCTTGATTAGTTTCCACCCATTGCTTCCACCCATTGAAGAGAAGAGAAGAGAAAAGAAGTATGAAACCCTGAAGCTTCAAAAGTAAAGCTTTCTGGTCTAAAAATAGACGACAGACCACAACTTCTTTAAGCACCACCTTCTTCATTGATGCACATACAGCATGTTGTATGCATATGTCTTGTAGCTATATCATTCTTGGAATTTGGTCTTTAATATGTGTCTGTGTTTATTTTCTTCTTTAATTTCCAGATCTTTGAATAAACAAACTGTATATTGCTTGAATTCAAAAATGTGAAAATGATAATTAAATATAATCAATTATTATAATGCCTATCCATCAACCTAAAATTCAAGGGAGGCATCCTAAATTTGGAGATAAATTATTTGGTCTTTTAAAAATAACCAGCATATTATATAGTTAACCTTGGATGATGTTGAAAAAAACTAAGCAAAGTCAGATCTGGTTACTGCTTGGAATGGAAAGCAGCAGGAAACCCTAAAGCTATAAGTAACTTTGGGAAGTTGAAGAAATCCCAAAGGCAGTAGCAAATTACTTCCATATTGGGTCAAGAAAGCTGCATGAAGATGTCCAGATAATCTTCATAACGGAATATGATTTTAAGAAAATCTTTATTTTAGCAGCTGATGCTTTTGTTATAAAAACTAACAGTGGAGAAAGAACAGTCATTAGAACAGGGTCTCCTGAATTCTACTGATAGTTGGTATTCTTTCTGTTTGTTCTCTTTCATTGTTTATTTTGTTATATTCCACTTTATATTCCATAGATGTGTGTTAATCTCCTGTACTGCCTTAAAATACTTTGCATAAGAATTGGTATGTCAAAATTTTCAATAAAACGATCAGTGACAGTGACCTTAAGCAAATGCTTTTCCTTCTTACTGAAATCATTAGCAGTTTTTAAATATGAGTAACAAAGCTGGTTTATGTAGCCTTTGTAATGCCTTATAGCTTCCACACAGTATGTATTTCAAAATGGCCAAGAGGGCAAATGTGTTGTTGTGATGCAAATTCTGTCCCTTTTTGTGTGTGCATTGTAATGCCACATTCTCAGTTTTGTGTTTTTAAGACTGTACCACCCACACCTGCCTATAATTCAACTTTTTTCTCCTTCCCTATATATCTAGGCTTACTGAAGTCCAAATAAAGGCTCAGTTGATTTTTCCTGTTGTCTTAAATCAGCAGTGCTCTAGGCCTTTCTTGTGTTGTTTCATGTTATCATTCTAAAATTTAGATAACCTAACTTGAGAGATAGAAAAGGACATATAAATATTAAATGTGATTTCTAAAATGTCAATGTCGATAAACCTAAAGTTATTTACATTCCAAGTTAACTGTGGCACTAATTAATAACAGCAAAATATATCTCTGTTATGCAAAAAAGTTCCTGTCTTAAACTTAATTACATACAACTAACTTTTCTACTGCATTGTTATTATAAAGAACATACGTTAATGTTCCTCAATCCAAATAACAGTGCACTACCCTGAAAAACCAGATCCAATGTGTGACTTCCTCTGTTCATTTAGCCCTTAATAAGGGTATGTATTACAATACAATACAATACAATACAATACAATAGTAGAGTTGGAAGGGACCTTGGAGGTCTTCTAGTCCAACCCCCTGCCTAGGCAGGAAACCCTATACCGTTTCAGACAAATAGCTATCCAACATCTTCTTAAAGACTTCCAGTGTTGGGGCATTCACAACTTCTGGAGGCAAGCTGTTCCACTGATTAATTGTTCTCACTGTCAGGAAATTTCTCCTCAGTTCTAAGTTGCTTCTCTCCTTGATTAGTTTCCACCCATTGCTATACATATTAAATATGTATAGCTATAGATTGACTTCTGTGTTCTGCAGTAGGCAGATCTTCACGGATATTACACCTTTCATGTTTTCAGTAAAGCAACTTTTTGAAACCATATAAGTCTGTGAAGCATCTGTTGCAAACTACCTATTGAAAATTGTTCTAAGTTCCTGGAGAATAGAGAATTATTAACCTTGATGTGACATCTAACACCAGAAAAGCATCCCAGAGGTTCCAAGATTCCTTATATTTCAGTGAAGGTATTGAGGGACTAAAATTGATCTATGTAGTTGCTAGGAAAGATTTTATGGCACATAAGCAGTCAATCAATCAATCACTACCAACCTTTGAAGTAGAATATGTCCACCTTGAGAATTCCTGATGTCCTGAGGTGTCAGGAGGCTCCACTGTCGAGCTATGCTAAACATATACTTTTCCATTAAAATCAAGGGAGGGGAGCCTGGGGAATTTAACACCCCCCAATTTCACATACACACCCCATTTATTACCCTTATCCCAGAAAATAAGATTCCTCAGAAGGCTCCAATGTCAGTAGATGCTACCAAAGTGTGGTCCAACTCATTTAAACAAAGGATTGGCTGTTTCAAACAAAACCACAGCTTTCTGATAGAGCGTAATGCTTATCTATTGCAAACATTGTAAATCTGTTGTTTTTAGTTGCGAAGTCATGTCCAACCCATCATGACCCCATAGACAAAGTTCCTCCAGGCCCTCCATCTGTTCTCTACCATCCTCTGGAGTCCATTTAAGCTCCTGCCTACTGCTTCAGTGACTCCATCCAGCTACCTCATTCTCTGTCATCCCCTTCTTCTTTTGCCCTCAATCTTTCCCACCATTGGACTCTTCTCCAGTGAATCCTTCCTTCCCATTAGGTGGTCAAGGAATTTGAGTTTCATCTTCAGGATCTGGCCTTCTAAAGAACAGTCAGGGTTGATCTCCTCTAGGACTAACCGGTTTGATGGTCTTGTAGTCCAAGGGACTTGCAGGAGTCTTCTCCAGCTCCATAGTTTACAGGTCTCAATTCTTTGGCTCTCAGCTTTTCTTATGGTCCAACTTTCACATCCATAAATTGCGACTGAGAAAAACTGTTGCAAATGTAGCATTTGTCTTATTAGCTATTTCTCTACTAGTAGCCTCTAGTAGCCATAACTTTTATTTTCAGCTCTGAGTTCTGTGGGAGGTTCTGGGAAATCAAAATGAGAGCTTAG
Organism: Natrix helvetica; assembly: GCF_964273705.1. Classification (NCBI taxonomy): domain Eukaryota; kingdom Metazoa; phylum Chordata; class Lepidosauria; order Squamata; family Natricidae; genus Natrix; species Natrix helvetica. Next base: position 140,693,580 of record NC_138550.1, read on the forward strand.
CCATCAGTCTCTGAGAGATCACTAACCCTACCTCTTAAATAGCCCCCACATGTTGCTATATTTGTTTCTAATATTTCTCTGCCTGGAAATAGAATGCTGAAGTTAGAATAGGCATTTTGGCTCAGCCATTATTTAGTAGTTGGTAATGTAGGAAGGACTGTAATCAAAAAATGTTGTTCTTCAGGTAGTAAAAATATTCGGTCTCTCTCTTATACACACACACACACACACACACACACACACACACAGAGAGAGAGAGAGAGAGAGAGAGAGAGAGAGAGAGCTTTGCATTGGACCTTAATTTTATTTTTAAAGTGTTGATTTTTTAAAAAAAAATCCTCACATTAGCACAATTGTTATCTGAAATATTTGCCAGTTGTTCACAATAAAATCCATTCATCCATTAATTCAGCAATCTTGGCTGGATTTGCTATTCACCTTCAGGTCTTTCCATGGTCTAGAACCTGAATAAGACAGTAGAAGACTGAGATTCCAAATATGGATATATATTTTTTGAATAATCAATGCAAAGGAATGGCAGGATTTACTAATTAATTTCCTGATTGACTACTATAGTTAGGACTACAAGTGAAGCCAATGAATTTAGACTTATGTACTATGGTTTAAGTTCTGATTACACTAATGTAAAAAAAAACTTTTTACTAAGGCAAGCTTTTATGCAAATCATTAGTTTGAATTAAATAGAATTCAGTTTCATATAACATATAACATCTAAAAGGTTTTTCACACTTTCAGTTTAGTTTTGCTTTAGCTTCACTAATTCTATTTTGGAAAAACATTGGAGCTGTTAATCTTGACAGTCCCTCTCTCCTACTTATTCCTGTAATAAGATTAATTATATTTATGGAATACAACACAATGAATATAGAGCTTTTATTCTTTTCCTTTAAGTGAAATAAAATGCTTTAAATTGTGCTGTAATCTCTCAGGTTTAATATAAGGCAATGGTAGCAACATAAATGGAATGTATTTCTTATGTCTTTCAAAACTAAACCAGCAATATTTCATGCATACTAAGCAATGCATATTCTTATGTGCATCTGTGAAAAGACACTAAATTCCAAGGCAGGACAGTCATACATAGTAGGGGCTTATACTTACATCCTTAAGAAAATACACAATTTGAAAGCTACAATTCCTTTGAAGGATATTTTTGGAATAAGGAGGAGGAGCAGGAACACGAAGAAAATGAGATATGCGTACATGAAGAAATGCTGTTTGTTTCTTTTTTTAAATGGCCAATTTTCCAATGTGCAGCAAAGCTTTTGAAAGGTTTTCATTTATCTGCATCCAATATTTTGTGTTAGAGAACTCAGCATAACATTGCATATTCTGTTTCATTAGATCTTGGAGTCACTACATTATAAATTCAGATCTTGGATTTAAAAAACACATATTGCAACAATAATGTATCTACATGTGAGAAATTTATTGATGCATTTCTGATGTCTCATGTTTATGGGTTGTTTTTGGAAAACATCATATAGGTATCTGATATCTGAAATAATTTCCCATTGTTCTGAATCTAGCTTTTAATCAATTAACTAAAGATAGTTGATCATTCACAGTAAGGCTGCCGTTATTTATAAAAAAAACCAAACAGTTACACTATCTTTAGCAGCAGAATACCAGAATGGGAAAGAACTGTCATGTTTCATAACGACTTCTACAGGAATCCGGTTGATTCCTATGGGAAACACAATACTTGATTCAACAATCCTTTGCTATGAGTCAACATAGCCCTTCTACTTGCTTTACTTCATAGGGTACATTATTCCTAACCACCACTACTGTACTTGACAAGATAAAGTAACAATAGAGGAGAAACCTTCAAGCTGAAGGTTGAAATGAGGGGTCCTTGGTGGTCTCTGAGCTTGCATCTTGCAAATGTTTCATTATCCAAACTAGGTAATGAACTACACCAGGGGTGTCAAACTCATGTCCTCATGGCGGTATCACGTGACATATAAGGACTTTTTCTCCCTTTGTTAAACTGAGCCTAGGCATGCCCAGAGTGTGACGCATCCAGCCCAGTGGTGGCTTCTTACTGGTTCAGATTGGTTCGACGGCCTGGGTCTCTGGAACCGGCAATGACCAAGCCACGTCACACCCCCAAACCAGTTCTCTGGGCAACGCCATAGGCTCCACCACCTTTTTTTTTTTTTGCTTCTGCATATGTGCAGAATACTTTTTATTGTACTGCATATGCGTGTGCGGCACATCCACGAGCAAATCAGCAATAATGACTGTCGGAATCCACCCCTGATCCGGCCCACAGGCTGGGAGTTTGACAGCCCTGAACTACACTGATGATGTAGCCTAGTTTGGGTAATGAAATATCTGCAAGAAAACAACCAAGCTCAGAGAGCACCAAGGACCCCTCATATAGGTAAAAGTTTTCCAGAATTCTATCCTAAGTTATTGAAGATATTTTTTAAGCTAAAAGAAAAACCTTCAATTCTACAGTCTCTTCAGTCCTATTTTTGTTATATTTTGTTAAGGAAGTGATATCTCTTTTAGTGCTACATTCAAAGTGATTTAACTCCTGATTGTAAAAGAGTTTGCGCTCCTTAAAAAGAACAGAATACAAGTACACAATAGACATGTAAGAACTCAGGACGCATACATAGAGTATGTATTAATGAAATCATGGTTATATTCATCAGTGTCAAAAACAAGTCGGTTATCTTCGCAATATCTTCCCATATTCTTTGACATTTGCAATACCACAGTAAGGATCAAGGAAGCCAGCATTTATCCGCATGAGCCTGGAAATGCTCAACAGGCTTTCTTAAGTTTGTATTTATCTTGGATTACTCCATTGGCCTTGAAACTCAAATACTTACTAAGAACATTGTGCAGCAAAAAGATAGACTCCTTCTTAGATGAACGTTTGATACAAATGAACAGCTTGTGTTATTTTAAAAGTGAACATATGGAACAGTCCACAAATAATTTGCTTTGGGATGAGTTCATTCCCCATTCCAAAAATACAGTTCTGGTCTTGAGTGAAAAGAATCAATTTGGTTAAACAATGCCCATATTTCTCAATGTTCTTTTCTTGGCACTACTCTTGATTTGTCAAATTTTACTAATTCCCCATGGTCCTGGGCACAGAAGATGCAATATATTTTAAACCGAAAATTGGCAAATAAGATCTTACAATAGAATCTTTGCCCACTAAATGAATGATAATAAATGGCTGTATCCTAATATGGATTATCTATCTATTATAAAATCTGCACAAATTAAGAAACTGAATGTTTCTTTTTAATGTTTTATCAGCAGTCCCCTAGACTATAATTTGAAAATAATCTCAAAGAGTACAAGCAAAATTTAATCTCCTAGTTCTAGTTTTCTTGCCAAAGGATTGCTAATTAGAAAAATATGTACTTTTAGATATACACCTGTGTGCTAGGGAACGGACTGTAATTGGAGCTTCGCAGCACATGGTAACATCATTTGAGCCATCTACAAAATTTACAGATGCTCTGAGAAAGTGCTGAGAAAATAAATGACAAAGACTAACTGGAGGAGGTGGCATGACCTCAGTCGTCTTTTTAATGTAAACCTGGATTGCCGTATCATAACAAGTAGGATTGTGGCCCATAAATGATTGAACTTCATGTTGACCTTTCAGACAGGATCCATCAATTGTTGAGAAAAGATACATAATTCATTCCAATGATCAAACTGATCATTTATATCACAGCTGTGCAGCTTGTTCTGACCGGTATCCCAATTTTTCCATTATAGTCTTTTCTCAAGAGTTTGCCGGCAGCATAGAAACAAATAACGTTGAAACTTCAACATAGTCAGTAGACTACAGGCTGCTCAACCATAAACGCACCTAAAGATGAAAATTAGTAAATATAAATATTTAGGATCATATTATCATACTATTTAACTATTTAAAAATGAATACTGAAAGGAAGGCAAATATTTAATTTTCAAGAAAAATGGATTGCTAGGCTCATTTGCAGCAGAAGCAAGCAACCAGCAGCTCTCAAATCTAACCATCTCTTGCATGTTTTCATAAAGACTTAATGTAACTTCAAAAGGGCACTGAAAGAAATTGATTTAGGTTCTTGGCAAGGAAAAATGGTCACCTTCCTTATGGTATACAGGTAGTCCTCGACTTACAACAGTTCACTTAGTGACCATTCAAAGTTACATTCAGATGCTTGACAACTGACTCACACTTACGATGGTTGCAGTGTCACCTTTTGTAATCTTCTGACAAGCAGAGTCAATGAGGAATCAGATTCACTTAGCAACCGGATTACTAATTTAACAACCGGGTTACTAATTTAACAACCGTGGTGATTTACTTTACAAATTTGTCACTTAGCAACATAAATTTTGGGTTCAATTGTGGTCATAAGTTGAGGACTAACTATGTGAGACAGTTGAAAAATGCATTAGAAGACTGAGAAACAGCTAAAGTAAGGAGTTAGAAAAATATTTGTTAATTATGATACTGGTGATATGATATCTTATTATACATTGCCTTGACAGGATAGGTCCATGATGGAAATGCTATGGAAGTTGTTACTTGTGATCAGGAGGCTGTGAAAGTTTTAATGGAATGAAATAGGCTTAAACTGAATCCCAGCCATATGTTGTTTGCTTGGAAATATCTTGGCTGTGTGTCAATTCTGTTGATAGCTCTAGAGCATGGGTGGCAAACTCATGGCGTCACGTTGCCATCACATCACTGGTGGGTTGCTCCCGGTTTAGCCCAGTTTGGCCAAACTGGTATTAGCAGTGGCGGGAAGCCCCACCCGCCTCCTGGATACTTTTGCGCATGCGCAGAAGTGTTGTGTGTGGACTGCATGAGTGCATACGGGAGCTTGCCCGAACCAGTAGTAAAAATATTTACAACCCACCACTGTGTCATGTGATATATTGTGACTTTTGCCCCTTTTGTGGAGCTGGGGTGGGTGTGGCCTACACATCCAGGCTGTGGGCCTGCCAGTTTGACACCCATGCTCTAGAGCAGTGATGGCTAAACTTTTTGCCATTGCGCGCTAAAAGCGGGGCAAGTGAGAGTGTCATGCGCAAGTGTATCCATACCATAATTCTATGTCCCTGCCCCCCGTGCATGAAACCCCCCACGCAACCCACATTTTTGGAATGTGATGGCACAATGTACTCATTTTTCACCATCCTCAGGCTCCACACCCTTTCTAGGAGCCTGGGGAGGGCAAAACACCCTTCCCACACCCTGGAGGCCCTCCAGAAGCTGGCCCATTTACTAACTTCCAATTGGCAAAAAGGCCCGTTTTTTGCTCTCCCAAGGATCCAGAGCTTTTTAGGAGCCTGGGGAGGGCCAAAACGGCCTTCACCATTCCCCCAGAAGGTGAAAACAGCTTGGTTTCCCAACTTCTGGTGAGTCCAGAAGGCCTGAAAATCAGCTGCGCACAGAAGCTGAGCTTGCATGCCCACTGATATGGCTCCTGAGGCACGCCTGCCATAAGTTCACCATCAAGTCTCTAGAGCGAAGTATTCTCCCTCAACAACAGGTTCACAACATGGATTCCCCTTGGAATCATGGCTTCTGTAGAACACCAGATAGACTCTGGGATGAAAGGGACAGGTTTTGTCCGGTTAGGTTAGTGGGCCATTGATTCCTTTTTGGACTGAGAAGTCTTGGCAGCAGTCATTTAGGCCTGATCACCTAAGATGTCTGTAATGTACTCCACATGGAGTTGTCTTTGAAGGTGATCCAGAAACTGCAGCTGGTAGAAAATATGGCAATCAGAGTGTTTCTGCAGCACAATGCTAATTTAATCAATACTGCCCAGGTTACCAACAGATTGTCTTACCCAATTTAAATAGTTTTTCAATGAATGGTTTTATTTTTTCTCAATAAGCTATTCATAAAAATGGAGATAGCCTTGAGATTTTCTATCTATCTATGACCAGCCTTTTCATATCAGCATACAAAATTACAAATATAAAAGGAAAATATGATAGGAGAAGTAAAGGAAATGAATATAGTGCTGGATCATCACAGTAGTCCTTAAATTCACTTAAAACAACACACACACACACACACACACACACACACACACACACACAGACAAACAGACAGACACACCGACTATTGAAAGTTGGATTCAAAAGGGACTCATCATGGGGACCAACTTATTTTTATTTTTTACAGAAAGAAATGTTTGGCATTGACCATTAGATTAGGACTATGTCATTGGCTTCCATTCCTTGCTATTTGATGAAACTACATTTTTCACTGAGATATTTTATTGTATCATTCTCATGTCACACCTGCTGTTACTATATTTTGGAAAATATTGAAGCTATAAGGAAGGGTTTATAAACAGGACAAATAGTATGAGCAGAAAAATAACCAATTCAGCTCAAAATCAGCCTCATGCTCAGCAGACCTGGCCTACATTTCAAAGAAGCCGAATAAGATTTATATTGATCTTACTCCTATAACCTACCTACTATATCAAAGATTTTTGGGGAATTTGCTCTTTATCCAGTCTTGGCAGATTGCAATATACACACAGTCTTTCCAAATCATTAGTACACTATATAGTATCAAAACAAACAAGTAACAGCTCATTTTTAGGGGACCGTACACTGTTGGGGTGGACCTGATTAATGTTTCATAAACTTCCCTCAAAGAATTAGAGAACAGAGAAGCAGCTGCAAGTATTAGTTAGAATAGACCAAGGAAGCAGAGAATGATATAGACTGGCACAAATTTGGACATAATTTAATGTTGCAAGTTTGGAGTCTTAATCTGAAACAAGCACAGCGTACAAATATTTTGTGTGAACTATGGGTTGATAATCAGTTGGTTTGATTATCTTTCCTTATAAGCATAGATATGTTAGTAGTGTTAATTTTGGTTTTGGCATAATTTGTCCAGGAAAAACAGCCAGTGTAAAACAAACACCGATATCAAATGTTAAAATCCAAGAGGTTGCATACAGTTTTATTTACACTTGGAAGACAGCCATTGAACTACAAAGAAATTATGAGTTTATAAGAAATTAAAAATCTATAAGGTTTCAAAGATCTACTCTAAATCTCACTATTTCTCATTTTATCTGAATGTTTAGGGTTTAGGGATTTGATAAATAACTATCAGAAATCCCCATATTTAGAATTGATTCAGCAACATTATTTCAAACCAGATTATGTTAGTCATGAGGAGTGATGAAGATTTGGACTGTCCCTTTTGCCCATCCCATTAGTTTATAACCAGATGTGAACATTAGATAAACTCTAATAGTGGCCAATGCAAATTTTCTTTTTCATTTAGTCTTATTAGGTAAACAGGATTGCCAGGATTAAAAAGTTAAACATCTTAAGACTTAGTTAGTAGTTGGATGAGAAACCATAGAGATTCTTAGGCTGGACTGGGTAGTTGATAAATAAATATCTGAAGAATGCAAATCATTTACATATTGTTACTAAAAAAAATAGTTTGCATGTGTCTATGAAGTTATCAAAAGTTTAATTCAAGCAGAAACCTTTATCTACAACTACACACAAAGAAATGTCTTATCCCCATTCTATCAGCCCACCCCACAAGGTCAGGCAGGGAAGGGATATTACAGACCCCATCAGTTTAAAAAAGTTGACTGTTGGGGTCCAAAGAGAAAGCCTTTCCTGCCGTTTCTCCCACCCTCTGAAATATTCTTTCCCCAGAAGTGAGGCAGGCCTTCACTCGCCTGCCTTAGAGAAGGTTATGAACACCCAGTTCTGCTAACTTGCATGGAAAACATTGTGGCGTATGCAATCCCGGGGGGGGGGGAGGGTAGCAGCTTTGAAGACCCTCCCCTCACCATTTAACTTTTAATTTGTACTATCTGTGTTTCAACTTGTTTTACTATTGTGCTGTATTTTTGTATGGTTTTTATGTTGTTAGCTGTAATTTCACCCAGGGTCACTTTGAGAGTGAGATGGATAGCACTAAATTTGATACATAAAATAAATAAATAATCCTATTAAGAAAATATCAAAGAAATCAAAAGGATTGTATAATAAACTGTGTAAACTCATATAACTTTGTGGCTGTATTTCTAGTTCTGAAAGTAGCGAGATTTGTACCTTGTAACAGTCTGTTTTGACCTGATCAACATTCTGAAGTGTGATAAGAGCTCCATGCCCCCATTTACCTAACCAGAAAACCATACAGGCCCTGAATGGTCTTACTACCATGTGCTTATATGAAAAGAGGATAAATTTGAAGGAAAGCTAGGCACAGCGAGGATATAATTGCTTCAATCCACACTGCATTCAGGCCTGGAGTACTGAAGTACACTGAATCAGAGCATTGTCCAATATTAGAGAAGCTCTCATAAGGTTTTATTTGGCAACATGCATAAAAATTAGGAATGCCTGACTATTCTGTAAGATTTAAATCTCCCTGGGTTGCTAAAAGGCCTCTAAGGAAACCTCTACTCAATTTACCTTAGTACAACGAAAAACCTCCATGCAACCTGTATCCCTGCATTATTACATACGAGGAAAACTTCCCTGCAGAGTTCATCATGGTGAATAGGGGAAGGGTGGGCTGCTGGAAGCAGCGCCGGCATGCATGGTCTTATTTTTCCCTGTACACTCTGTCACCGTGATGACGCACCTATGGTCAGTGTGCCAGAGGTGGCACACTGAGCCCGCTCTGTGGGCATGCGCCCCATCGCCCCAGCTCAACCAGATATTCATCGGGTGTACATGCACGCTGTCCAATAGTCATTGGGTTTTTGAGGCACACATGCACGCCAGCCAGCTGGTGATTGGGTTTCCAGCACTCTGGTGCTCACGCATGCAAGCGCACATGCATGCCTTCTGGTTTGGGCACTCTGTGCCTAAAAGATTCATCATCATTGTTCTATCATATCCTCTTCAATCATAGCTGAACACAACTCATTGAGCCAGCAACCATGACACTGAGTGTACTTTTTCAGGTTACTAAAATAAGTCCAAATAGAATATAAACTATCAAAGCAACATTATTCAAAGAGGAGAAATACCGTTGCTTTTCATTATGTGTGCAAAGCAATGAAAGTAAATTGGCCTATCAAAGGAGGACCTCTGACCTATTTTTGCTAACAGTAATATATAGTACTTTAACAGTAATCGGGAAAAGGACAGTCAAGGTCGTCTTTTCCAGCAAAGATGTTCTCTAAGAAAGATCTATGCATTTGTTTCAAACGCAGATAAGCAACTGTTTTTCTATTGTGGAATTCATCTTCCCAGAGACCATCTATAGAAAGATCTAGCTGAAGCAAATGTTAAGCAGAGCCAGAAGCAAACATGAGTGAGACACTTATTCATTTTCAAGTTCTTTCTCTCCTTCTCCTGGCACTCCCATTTCTCTTTCCTCTATTTATGCCCAAAGGAATTGACCACCAGTATGAGAGCAGGAAGTTTTTATAAAATTCAGAAATAGTGGATTTTTTTTTAAAAAAAAAATAAGGGTTGTATATAGTAATTCTAGAGATCTGGTTGCTGAACCATAATTGAAAAGAAAGATAAGCAACTTCAAACACAGTTCTGAAGGCATAATTATGTGATGACAAAGATGTCCTGTAAGATGGTTTTACATCGTGGAATTTGATTGTAAACTACTGGAATGCAGCTATCACAGATCTTTGATTGAAAAAATGTTATCTACTACACAGGCAATAACACATTTCCAGAAATGAGGACATTTACACTATAGCAACAAACAATTATTGCTTGTTGATATGATATAAAATATTTGCCTGTGTGAATATTTTAAAAAAAAATGAACTTAATGAAAGCAAACCTGATTAATTCCTAATCCTTCAACCTACTAGGAAATAAAGCACAAATTACAGTAAATTGTTCTTGAAATCTGATTTTAGACAACATCTTGTTCATGTCTAGAAGCAACCCCTAGTGAATTCAATGAATCTTATTGTGTATAGGTTGCATTAATTGCCAAAAAACCTTCCCCCGTCTTAGTAGAGAAATGCTTGCTGATCTGATAGAAATTTATGGAAAATTACACATGCCACACATATACCAATTTTAAATTTACATCTTAATGACTATGATGTCATTCCTTCACATATAGACTACTCACCAATAACCTAAAAAAAAATTTCATCATAGATCAAACATTTATTTTTAAAGAAAACATTTTATACTTGAGGTTTGAAACAAGAAGAGAAAGAGGGGGGGGGGGAGAACACCAGTACAGAATAAGTACCTAGAGAAATGATATGAATAATTTAAGGATCAATTAGTGTCTAATCTGTTAGGAACTTTCCTAATTCTTTACTGGCAGCATGTTTTTTATTGTAGAGAGCAATAAGTTCTGTATTATTTATGAAAGACAACACAGAGCCTTGGTTTCCATCATATAGGCGGGTCTCATTAATCAGGTTTGACTATACGATGTAGTTAAAAATCTTGGCAGCTTAATCTAATAAAATTTTGTGTACATTTATTTACTCAGTTGCTGAGGTTTCTACAGTTTAAAGTATATAAAAATGACTGTATCACATCATCATAATATAACACCACATCATCATGCTTAGATGTTTTTCTGGGACTGCCTAATATTTACCATAATGTTTCTTTAACATCTCTATCACTTTGCCAAAAACATTCTCTGCCAGTGGACTGAGAAGCAGAAATTAATTGTGATGAATACCAAAAATTTTAAGAAAGCATGGATGATTGTTGTTAGATTGGGTAATGGATAGGGACACACAGGCTTAACGGTAACAACAGCTCTTTATTATAACACAACAAGTAAGAACAATCCAGGGAAGGTTGAGTCTGACAGCAGCCCTTTTATAGGGAGCTGTCAGACCCTTCGACCAATAGGATTAAACCTCTGTTCCCTTAGGATTAAATAGGATTAAACCTCTATTCCTGGAATAGAGGACCTTGGTGGAAACCACTGTAGTTGGTATAAGTATCTAACACCCCTCCCCTCTTAGATGGAACAATCCTACTGGTAACGTAGTCACACAGGTAGGTGGGCTTTTGGGTAGCTCTGCCTGGCCTGCGCAGTTCAATAGGAGGGGTTTCCTTGGACAGGTCAGATGGACCTGTTTGCTCTGGAGCTCTGCTTGGTGGAAGCTCCTGGAACCTTTCACAGGCCACGGCTGGAGCTTCTGGAGCCAGTTCATTTGGAGCTCACTGCGGGCCTGTAACAAAACCAGATAAGTTTCCCGGTACCCTTGGGCTTGAGCTGACTGTGGAAGGAGGAGTGTTTGCTGCATTTGGGTAGGGCTTTGGCTAACTCATGCAGGAGTTACTCTGGTTGTCTAAGAGTGGAGTTGGAGAGGCAGCCACGGAGTTGGTCAACGTGCCTTCTCCAATTCCTACCATCCTCAAGCTCTAGGAGGTAAGAGTGAGAGCCGGTGATGCCTATCACTGTGGCAGGAATCCACAGAGTTCCTCCGGCGTAGTTGTGGGCATATACCGAATCCCCTACGCTAAAAGTCTGAATCTTGCTTGTGGAGTCTGGGGGCGATGAGGCAGAATAATTGAGGTTTAGCCGATCTAAGTGGGACCTTAGCTGGTAACCCATGAGAAGCTCGGAGGGGCTTCTCCCAGTAGTGGCACTGGACATGATATGCTAAATTAGTAAGTCAACCCGTGTTTGCCAATCACCCGGGCCCATCCTAGAGAGGGCCTCTTTTGCGGATCTCACCATTCTCTCCACCTGACCATTGGAGGCTGGATAGAATGGCGCGACCAGGGCATGCCTGATTCCCTGAGCTGCTAGGAAGGTCTCAAATTGCATGGCCATGAATTGGGGCCCGTTGTCAGAGACCAAGACGTCGGGCAGGCCGTGCGTGTAGAAAAGTCTCCATAGAACCTTGATGACCACTTCTGCCATTGAGGAGGTCATCAGGACTATCTCTAACCACTTCAAGTAGGCGTCCACAACTACTAAGAATGTCTGGCCATGAACTGGGCCAGCAAAGTCAATGTGCACCCTAGACCATGGTGCTTGAGGTCACTCCCACTCCTTAGCGGGCACCTCTGGGGGAGCTGGTCTGGACTCCTGGCACGGTGTGCAGGTAGCCACCCATTCTTCAATCTCCCTGTCCATGTTAGGCCACCACACGTAACTCCTAGCCAAAGGCTTCATCCTGACTATTCCAAGATGCCCTACATGTAAAGCCTCTAATACTGCAATGTGCAGTTTGGGTGGAACAACAACCTGGTCCCCCCACAGTAGACAGCCATTTACCAATGATAATTCATTGCGTTTAGCAAAATGCATTTTAAAATCATCCTCAACAGGCCCCTTGGGCCACCCCATCCACACCCAGTTCAAAATTTGCTTGATGGTGGAGTCCTTCGCAGAGTGACGGGCAACGTCAGTGGACGAGACTGGCCCAGTCTCCAGACAGTCAATGAGGAGGACTGGCGCCTTGGGGATAGGATCAGCAAGAAGTTCAGGCAGTGGGCAGTGGCTAAGAGCATCAGCGTGTCCCAAAGTGGAGCCAGGTCAGTGGATAAGGCAATAGGAGTAGGCAGCCAGGAAAATAGTCCATCTGGTCATGCGGGGTGATAAAGACACTGGGGTAGGACGGTCCCCAGCCAGTAAACCCAACAACGGCTTGTGGTCTGTAATCAGTTCAAAGTCCCATCCATAAATGTACTCATGGAACCTTTTTACTCCTGCCACAGCAGCCAAAGCCTCATGGTCCATCTGGCTGTAGTTCCGCTCTGTGGCGGATAGGGTCCTGAAGTAAAATGCAATAGGGGCTTTGGTTCAGTTGGGCATATGGTGGCTGAGGACGTCGTGACGCCGAACTGTGAAGTGTCACAGGTCAGCACCAATGGCAGGGTCTGGCTATACTGGATGAGGAAAGAATTCTCCAACAGAAGTCATTTTACTGCAGCAAATGCGGCAGCCTCGGCTTTTCCCCAGGACCACTTCGTGTTTTTAGCCAGGAGACGATGTAGGGGCTCAGCAACAGTGGCTTTCTGTTTAAGAAAGACGCTGTAGAAATTAAGGAGCCTAAATGTGTTAAGCACATTAGTCATCATTGCACCTTACAACTTATAACCTCCATAGTTTTCTTGCTGAAAAATCTTTTGGCTCTCACACCAATCATGATCATATCTATATATAACATGCAATGCATAATTGTATATTTCTTTTTTAGACGTATTTGAATCCTAATATCCAAAGTCCAAAGTTTTGGTCTATCTCTGGCCCAGTCATTATTATGTGGACTGCAGTTAGAGTTAAGGTTAATTTATAATATTTACTTTCAGAGTGATAATCCTGAATTTCTTGCCTAATTGTTTCTACTCAATAGTTATTTTAACAGCTGTGTCTATTACCCTGATTTCGGGTGTGAAAATGTTTTGGAACTAGTCATACTCCCTACCCTATTGAGATGTAAGCCAATGGGAAAATGTTGGAAGCTAGGGTACATCAAAGAAATCTGAATACAAAGTGAAATGAAGAACTAAATTAATCAATCATTTGTTCTCTTAGATTACTCAGCAGAACAATGTACTGAACCTGGCCAATGAAATGTCAAAATCTGGACATTATTACAATTTTACTCCTCGTTTGGAAGTAAAATGTTATGACTTTTGTTGTGCGTGCGTGCCTGCCTCCCTCTTTCTTTCTTTCTTTCTTTCTTTCTTTCTTTCTTTCTTTCTTTCTTTCTTTCTTTCTTTCTTTCTTTCTTTCTTTCTTCAGAACATTATTTTCTGGTAATAATATTCCATAATACCTTCATTCATCAGAATGAACATTTTGGCTTTTGATCAGTAGGTCTCATTTCTCATATCCTCCCAACCATTCTATGGCGATCTTTAATGCATTAGTACTGGTTGGGAATGGAATATTTTCCTGTTCATTCTGGCAGGACTCCCTTCATTAGTCATATTTACAAATGAAGGGATGACTTTTTTCATTAAGCTGATCATTAGTCATGAAGTATACAATCAGTGAATCTGTTCACAAAGGTTACTTTCTGTTCAATCACAGACCCTCTCTCCAGTTTGGCTGAGCTCTGAGTTTGCCTTACAGCAGATCAGGTATTGTCTCAAGAGACCTCACTATTAACCTAAGATAAGCGGTGGATACGTTAGGAAAGCTTCAGTCCCAATAGAAAGCGAGAAGAAACATTAACAATCTACTTATTCCTATTTTTCCCTCTTATTCTTTAATAGGCTATCCAAAACAGCAAATCATTGGAATCAAAGGAGAGTTGACTGAAACATCCCTTCAAATTAAGCATTTGAAATAAGCAAGCAGTGTGAGACACTGAATGAAATTAGGGGCTTTCAAACCACTACAGAAAGATTCAAAGGCAATTTGGATAGTCGGTAGATATTTTGTCTTTGTATCATCTTAACCTCTTAAACAGCTTTGCTTCCATATATAGGCAAAACTGAGTGGATAGCTAATGCTGAATGACATGATAATATTGATATATAGTAAATAGTTCTCCAATATTTCAGGCTTTACATCTGGACTGGACAATATATCATCCAATAACAATGGAGCACCCATTTTCTGACACCTCATTCTTGGTTCAACTTCTTAGCTTGACTTAGTAGAAGATTCATATAGATGGCTTTGACAAAACTAGAAACTTAATTGCAGTAAAAATTAAAGCCTTTTGTTCAATAGTTTATTGTCCATAGTGGTGAGAGGATTTTAGGGAATTGTATATATTCTCACACATAAACTCTAATCTTCTTCTTCTTGCTTTCTAAATTAACAATACTTGACATGGTGCATAATGGCCTAGAAGAGTGATAGCTAACCTTTTCTGGACTGAGTGCCCAAAGTGCATGTGCTTGCCTAAACCCTCAAAATGCAATATGCACACAGGCCCCATACATACACCCCACGGGTGCATGTGCTTCCCACCATATGTGCCCTTCCCCCTGAACATCTGTGTGCACTCCTATATGCATCCTGCCCCCATACATGCACAAATGCCTCCCTGCACGTGCCCTAACCCCAATGCATGTACAGCAGAGATCTGGCCCAGGAGACGTGCATGCATGTGCGGGGGAGCTGAACTGGGGTGACAGCTTGCATGCCCACAGAGAGAGCGCTGCATGTCACCTCTGGCACGCTTGCCATAGGTTTGTCATCATAGGCCTAGAAGATAAGAGAATGAGATATAATGACAAAATGGCCATTTTTAGCCTTGAAACACATGGTTGAGTCTTGTTGTGCTGTTCATGTCTCAGTCTTCTGTTACAAATTTATTTAGGCTTGTTTGCATGTTGGGAATGAGGAGAGACTCGGGTTTATTAATTATATGAAAGCCTCTGAGATAGTATGCTCATTGCTTAAAGAGTATTTCCATTATTTTTTCTTTTTACGATGCTGTGATCCCCTTTATAGGGTGGAGTTGGGGGTGACTGAATGGAACTGAGCCCTCTGGAATGAGCTGCCCCCGGAGCTTCGCATAATCCCCGACCTCCGGTCCTTCCGACGCGCCCTAAAAAGTTGGCTTTTCCAGCAAGCCGGCCTGGCCTGTTAATTTTATTTTTAAAATGTGAGTGTTATATAAACTGGGTTTGTTTTTTGGACTGTTTCTAATTTTAACTTTTGTACTATGTGTTTTTTTATGCTGAGTCCTTGGGAGAAGGGCGGCATATAAATCTAATAAATCCAATCCAATCCATTTACTGTCCAGGTTCCCTTCCTGATTACTGCAATGCTCTCTACATGGGGCTTCCCTTGAGATGCACTTGGAGACTACAGTTGGTCCAGAACGCGGCCGCGCGGGTGATTATGGGGAGGACTAGATACTCCCCTGTAACACCTCTCCTGCGCGAGCTGCACTGGCTGCCTGTGGTCTACCGAGTGCGTTTCAAGGTTTTGATTATGATCTTTAAAGCGCTCCATGGCACAGGGCCTAGTTATATGCAGGATCGCATCCTGCCCCACACATCCCTACGACCAATTCGCGCACACAGAGAGGGACTTCTCCGGGTGCCGTCCGCCAAACAGTGTCGGGGGGCGACACCCAGGAGCAGAGCCTTCTCTGTGATGGGCCCAGCCCTGTGGAATGACCTCCCCCGTGACATCAGGATTACTTCCGATCTCCGCTCCTTCCGTGTACAGCTGAAGACCCACCTCTTTCAATTATCCGGCCTGGCTCAATCGCAATCGTAATTTTCCCATTCCTCCAAACTGTTTTAAATTGTCCTTAAATATTAATTTTTATTGGGTTTTTACAATTGGGGTATTTTAAAGTTGATTTTTAACTGTCTATTGATGTAATTTGTTTCCTCCTCCGTGTATGTATGTAGGTATGTTGTGTATGTATGTACGTTTGGTGTTGTTATATATTTTTTATGTTTTATGCTCCATTGTACGCCGCCCTGAGTCCTACTTGGAAAGGGAGCGGCTAATAAATCCAAATTTATTATTATTATTATTATTATTACTATGCAAATTTCACAGCAGATATTATTTCTTTGCTTCCTGATAGAGAAATAACTGCCGTTACCCAGGATTGAACTCTCAACCTTCTGAGTGGGGGTGTGAACATCTTCACTTCTAGGCCACCATGGTGCTCAAATAATATTTCCATATATAATTATATATCATTGTGTATTACGTTTACAACAATAGTTACATTTTTTATTCCTTTTAAAAAAAAGTTTCAGAAGCTGCACATAATATGTTATTACTAGAAGATGCCAATCTTGCCAATGAACCATGCCAAAAACCTGCCAACTCAGAGAAGCTAGAGGATTCTTGGAGCTTTAACAAAAGCTTTCTTTCTAAATAATCTAAATAGATTAATTTGAAACTGCTCATTTTCAGTATTGGATTCAGCACAACTTTTTTATACGCACATAACTGGAAGGTTGCAGTTCTTGTGTTTTTTCATTCTTTAACTGCCTTAAATAGGTACAGAAATAATAAGTTAAAAAATATCATTACAACAAATCCATGAAATGTTTTGGGATAAATTTAATAACCAAAGTTCTTTTGAAAATCCATCTCTGCTAATTTCATTTCATTCTATCAAGAGTCAGAGTAATAGAGATGGGAATCTTCTTCATTTTAGCCTATTTATCTTAAATTGTTAAACCTTTTATTGAACTAAATGTCAAGTGCAGAATGGTTTCAAATAAAATATTGTTGCATTTAAATCTTGAATCAAAATTAAAATGGAATGATGACTTATTTGATCCTGACCTTGAATCTGAATCAGATTTTGGCTGATTTTCACTAGTCTGTTCTTTAACTTGTTTCAAGAAAGCCTCTTCTTATCACATCATAATAACTTTGCTCATTTTTGGCTTCAACATTACCACATAATGGAATTGGTAGTTTGTTATAAAATATTTCCTCTGATGAATAGTTGTTCTTCTTTGTCATGGGCTGCATCAATTGGCTGGCTGCATTGATTTCAATTCAAACTTTAATGTTAGAATATAAAATAGTGAATGTTATGGGAAATAGTTTCCAACAACTTTCTTTGCTTCATACATCAATAAATGTAATCATAAAGTGACAGCAGGGGATCCCACCAAGAAAAAAAATCACTTATTTCCTCCTAAAACTGTAAATTAAATGCACATTTTAAAATTAAATGTACAAAAACAATACTTACTGAATGCACAAATGTATTAGAATTCACTTGGTTTCTCAAATTTTCCACTACCTTGCTGCTGGTTTTTCTTCTTTTCTATTCTCTTTCACCTTTTCTTGTCTTCTCTTTTCTTTCATCATTAGAACTTTCTCTATAGAACTCTTCCTTCAAACAATGTGTCTAAGCAAGGGTGATGTGAGCCAGGTTGCTTGTGCCTAGAGTGAAAACTGTGGGTTGATTTGTTCACTAATCCATTTCTTTGTTTTCTTAGATATCCTCGGTATTCTTTTTCACTCATTATTGGCACAGTTAAAAATAAATGTTATGTTCTAAATTGCAATTTGGCAAAATCAGGCCTGGCTATAACACTTAATATTTTAGGAGGTTTTTCTAAATAAGGAATAAAAGTCTTTGTATATTTTGTGTAGCAAAATGTAAATGTAGAAAAATCTCACTTGCTGCATTCATATTAATGCTAAAGAGTGGTTAAATAAAATGGAAGCATAGATTTCCATTTCCTTGTAGCCATGTCAGGAAACAAAAAGGGACTGGAGAACACACAAATGTAAAACTTTGCTAGACTTGTTTCCTTTGTGACAGAGTGTGGTACAACTGTTAAGAATGTTATATCCATGCTGCAACTTCAGTGAAAATAAGGTGAACTGCCATAAAATTCTTTATAACATAATTACACTAAATTGAAAGAAAGAAAGAAGTATATAATGGAAAAGAAATTATATGAACCATTTCTGAAAATCAAGTTTGCTCTGTACATTGGAATCAATGAAATGACTCCAGCAATCTCTCTTCCATTGATAACACTGGCATTGTGTTCTTTATGGTTTGAAAAGCAAGATTGTGTTTTTTAACACAGCCCATAGTTGCAAGGTTACATCTTTTGCAGATGCTCAATTGGCTAAGTTGATTTATTATTTTTTTGTGTTTGCTAGAACATTATGTTTCATTGACTTGTGCTTTCTAAAGCAGTTTATTCATCCTTGGTCAGCGGTTTTATATTAAAGTACAGCAAAGATAAATCTAGTGAAGGACATCAAGGAAGATGCTTTTCCTATAAAGGTTTCTTACAAACATGCTTCCAATTACAGAACAGAGAGATTAGTTATACCAATTATACATTTAACTGTTCAAAAGTTTTATATTAAAAAGTTGATTAAAAATAATTGATATTTATTCACAATTTAGATTAAACTTTATATTTATTTATTTATTACTAGTGATATTTTTCTTCTGCTTACTGGCATATAATATCAGTACTTGTCATTATACATGTTCAATTGGATTTAAGGAATAAAGATTGTCAGTATATTTTCATGGGACCACAGAAACGTAGAGTAGGCTATTTAGTTTTACAGATCTGTCACATTTTTGTGGCAGTTCTGCAAAATTGATGCAATTATGTGAAAAATATCAGTTTTTAGCCCTTCTACAACCGTTCACAAATATTATCTATTGCTAATGAAGTCTTGAGAATGCTACAATCAATATGCAACTTCCATCAAAAACAGCCAATTGAGTGGATGGTGGGACCTATAGATCCACCTAGCTGGGTGTGTGTAGAATTGGAGACTGTCTTATTTTTTAAATCAGTCTAGTTTAAAACTTCACAGTTTGACTAAATATAGATTAATGAGATCTGTGATCAAGTCAGTGGAATGTATATACTGGTACTGCAGACTTTTGAATAATATAGGACTCATTTTTTCCACTTGAGACAGAAATTGAAAATCTGGGCAGTGTAGTTCTTAATAGGCATTATCTGAAATTGAGACAGTTTTGTTTTAAAAAATAAAGCGTAATAATGTCCCATAAACATGAGGTTGATGAGTGTGCCATTCTCTACAGAAGTCACCTTCAGCTGTTCCTAAGATGATGCTGAATCACTGGAAGGTTCAGTGCAATAGGGAGGTTATCACAGTTGCTATAGGCTGTTGAGGCAGCTATCTAGAGATAAAAGCTTTGTTTGTGCACCTTTGTATCATATAACTGCCTGGAGTAGTCCTAGCAGTTCTCCTGGCAGGGTTTTTCAAAAGTGGCTTGTAATTGTCTATGGAGATTCCCAGTCATCCAGGTCATGGTTACCCAAAGGTGCTTTTTCAAGAAGCAACTAGGCTTTCTGGTTTTTCTTTGAAGAGGTTTCACTGAAAGAGGAATAAAAGAGGCCATCTATGTAAAGAGGAATAAAAGAGGCCAACCGCACTCAACGTGTAGTCCTCAATGGAACTGCATCTACATGGAGGGAAGTATGCAGTGGAGTACCCCAAGGCTCTGTTTTAGGCCCAGTACTCTTCAACATCTTCATCAATGATTTGGATGAGGGAATAAATGGGGAACTCATCAAATTTGCAGATGACACCAAGCTGGCAGGAATAGCCAACACTCCAGAAGATAGGCTTAAGATACAGAAGGATCTTGACAAACTTGAACATTGGGCACTATCTAATAAAATGAAATTCAATGGTGAAAAGAGTAAGGTTCTACATTTAGGCAACAAAAACGGAATGCACAGGTACAGTATAGGTGGTACCGTGCTCAATAGTAGTAACTGTGAGAGGGATCTTGGAGTTCTAGTGGACAACCATTTAAATATGAGCCAGCAGTGTGCAGCAGCTGCCAAAAAAGCCAACACAGTTCTAGGCTGCATCAACAGAGGGATAGAATCAAGATCACGTGAAGTGTTAATACCACTTTATAATGCCTTGGTAAGGCCACACTTGGAATACTGCATTCAGTTCTGGTCGCCACGATGTAAAAAAGATGTGGAGACTCTAGAAAGAGTGCAGAGAAGAGCAACAAAGATGATTAGGGGACTGGAGACTAAAACATCTGAAGAACGGTTGCAGGAACTAGGTATGTCTAGCTTAAGAGAAAGAAGGACTAGGGGAGACATGATAGCAGTGTTCCAATATCTCAGGGGTTGCCACAAAGAAGAAGGAGTCAAGCTATTCTCCAAGGCACCTGAGGACAGAACAAGAAGCAATGGGTGGAAACTAATCAAGGAGAGAAGCAACTTAGAACTGAGGAGAAACTTCCTGACAGTTAGAACAATTAATCAGTGGAACAGCTTGCCTCCAGAAGTTGTGAATGCCCCAACACTGGAAGTCTTTAAGAAGATGTTGGATAGCCATTTGTCTGGAACGGTATAGGGTTTCCTGCCTAGGCAGGGGGTTGGACTAGAAGACCTCCAAGGTCCCTTCCAACTCTACTATTGTATTATTGTATGTCAAAATTTAACAGCCTTCTCTGAATGGAGTGGGAGGGACTACAACACAGTCCTTTCAACAGTTCCAAGAAGGCTCCACTTCCATTGGCACCACACAGGTGGCCCTGAGAATATAAATAAACCTCCAGATGGCTCTCTAAAAGAATGCAAATGACCAGGTGTCTGCAAGGAGGATAAATCCTTCCATTCTACACCATCCAGTCTGAACTGAAGAAACTTCTTGGATGAATAGCAAAATATCTTCAAAGAAAAACCAGAAAGTTCAGTTGCCTCTTTAAAAAGTTCCTTTGGTTTGCAATTGCCTTTCTTTAGGGCTGAGAGGAAGTGTCTGGCCCAAGTTCACTCAACTGGCTCTTTGTCTAAGGCAGGAATATAATTCATGGTTTCCCAGTTTCTAGCCTATGTTTTAACCCCTAGACCAAGCTGACTCTCTTGAAAGTTTTACTTAGAGTATTTTTGAGCTATGCAAGAATTAATTTCCTTTCAAGCAATTATGAGAAATTTGAACTTTTTCCCCTAAAATGAATATCATTAGTTTGCAAAGAGCCATGTGTTAGTTTACTATTAAAAATCCTTAAGAAGAAGATAACTTCTTAATTTCAAGGAAGTAAAAATAATAGACCAATCAGGACATAATCTTCTGTAACTTCTACAATATGTACAGTATATGCATACAACTTACTTAAGGGTACAGTTTTATTCCAAAGAGATGATCAAATTCTTTCGTTCTCTTTCTCCACTCTGCTAAGTCAAATCAATTACACAAACAGAGAGGATAAAGACTAAACTAGTCCCCTGTAAATCATATAACTTTTGGCACTGAGGTTCTTGGAGTTGTGAAAAGTTCTGGCTTTTGTCTATATATGTAATATTTATTGTTTTATTATATTATTTATTGTTTTACTATATTATAGTGAAGGTCTGTGGATTACCTAATAAAAATAATTACATTTATGTAAGGAACCACTACTGGAGTCTGTGCCTTATCTTGGGAGGAGATTTCATCAAAACTATGATCCTAATACTAGTGGCTCCTGATATAATCTATTTTAAATTCCATTTGGCCTATGCAGCTCAAGTATCTTTTCCCTTTGTAACAAATTCTCTACTCTTAATACAATCTGCAGTGCCCTCTGCTTTTGGTCTGTACACGCTTATCCAATAATTCATGAAAAACAGATGAGCCCATTTAGTCAAGTATATCAGTAAACAACGAAGAATATTATTCTCCCTGCCAGGAGGTATCTTGATGACTTTGAGGATTTTTATACATGCTATTTGAGGTAGTTGTCCTATTTCATATTCACTTATACATTCCTCTGATGGCCTATCATGAAAACATTTTATAGATAAGCTCAGATAAAAGGTGACTGAAGAGACTATGCCTGTACATTTTAAGAAAGACATCTTGGGTTATGGCTAAATGAATAATTTAAAAGAAAATCTGCAAACATTAATCCTGTAAGACTTGATCTATTCACTGAGGAAATCACTGAAATCCGATTGGACATGGAGGGAGATTTTCCCTCTCTGAAATGTGCTTGCTGTGGTTTCTAGTGCAGCACAAACTGTGACTCTAGGACAGAAGTGGGTGTTTTCCACGACAACACAAAGCCATATAGGCAGCCATGAGGCACATATTCATCAAAAAATATGGTTGATTCTCAAAGAATTGTGAGAGGCAGTCCTTGACTTACAGCCATTCCTTTACCGTTCAAGTTACAACAGTGCTGACAAAAAGTGATTCATGACCAGTTTTCACCCTTACAACTGTTACAACATCCCCATGGCTATGTAATCAGAATTTGGCCGCTTGCTAACTGGCATGTATTTATGACAGTTGCACTGTTCACCATTTGCAACGTTTACAGCCATCTTCCGATAAGCGAAGTCAACGGAGAAGCCAGATGACCAAATGATTCAGTTAACCAGGATGCTTTGTGTAACAATAGCGGCAAACAATGTCATAAAATGAAGCAAGAGTCACTTAACCACTGTTTTGCTTATCAACAGAAATTTTGGGCTCAATTGAAGTCATGACTCAAGGACTACTGTAATTAATTGTGGGAAAAATACAGCCATTGTAACTTCTTATATTATGTTGTATATATGTAAGAAATCTGTATTGAGAAGTTTGAAATAAAACAAGAGTCTGTATTTACCAGGGCTTCCTATGTCCTACAGTTTTCATTTGGACAGGTTATTATGGCATCATGGCATCTGGCCCCCTCAATTCCTGGCAAATAGATGAGGAAGGAATGGAGGTAGTGACAGATTTTATTTTCCTGGGCTCCAAGATCACCGCAGATGGGAACTGCAGCCAAGAAATTAAAAGAAGTTTGCTCCTGGGGAGGAAAGCTATGGCAAATCTAGACAGCATACTAAAAAGCAGAGACATCACCCTGCCAACAAAAGTGCGTATAGTCAAGGCTTTGGTTTTCCCAGTTGCAATGTATGGCTGTGAAAGTTGGACCATAAGGAAGGCTGAGTGCCAAAAAAATTTGAGGCCTTTGAACTATGGTGCTGGAGAAGATTTCTGCAAGTCCCTTGCACTGCAGTTGTCCTAGAGGAGATCAACCCTGACTGCTCTTTAGAAGGTCCTGAACATGAAACTTAAATACTTTGGCCACCTAATGAGAAGGAAGGACTCACTGGAGAAGAGCCTAATGCTGGGAACAATTGAGGGCAAAAGAAGAAAGGGACGACAGAGAATGAGGTGGCTGGATGGAGTCACTGAAGCAGTTGGTGCAAGCTTAAATGGACTCCAGGGGATGGTAGAGGACAGGAAGGCCTGGAGGAACATTGTCCTTGGGGTCGCAATGGATCGTACACGACTTCACGACTAACAATAACATTATTCAGCAACTGATTGGACTCCACTGATACATTTACTAAGACCATGTATCAGGACTGGAATTTGCTTTCCTCACCCAGCAATAGAAGTTGATGGTAAGAAAAAAAAATCCCCCATAAAAAAAAAAGAAAACAACATTATGACTGATAGTCTGCCAATCTTAGACAGGTTTTGTGTAGATAAATTTTCTTAGAACGTATTTTATTAGAACTTATCAACTGCAGTGTTTGAAAGTTCAATAACAAGATAAAATGGCATTAGGACTACAGTCCTTTACAATAGCTTTTCCTAAATTAATGCTCTAGAGTTGTGTTGGTCTCATAGACCTCAAGTTTACCTTGGTCAGAGTGCCAAATACTGAGGGATTATGGTAGCTGAAAGTGAGTTTCTTCACTGGATATTACTTTTTTCATGGTAACAGAATTGAGATTGATAAATAGTTTTTTTAATGTATAGAATGAATAATGAGGCTATGTATCCAAGGCAAGATCTTGTGATTAATAGCTCAGAAGGAAAAGCAACTGAAATAACTTGAAACAGGGTGATCTTTTGAAGTTTTCTACCTTATATTGGCCAGAGGAAGTCTACGAATGATTAATTTCACTGAATTTGCTAGTAACAAGGGGATTTCCCATTATGTAGACTGCAATCAATCCTTTCCTTTCCAACTTAAAGTCACCTAAACAGAAGGGATCCCATTGTAGATTAGGACTTGGGGGAAATTAGATTTCCTGTGAGGGAACTAAAATTGCAAACTTTATATGATTGTAAGCAAAGAGGACAAATGCAAGACATGCTTTCCATGTTCCTCAGATTTCACAAAAAAAGTTCATATCTATGTAAATTTAATGTATGTGTGGCTAAAGGTAGGGCTTATGCATTGCACTAAGCCAGCATTTAATTTGTTTCTGGCTAAACAAAATATATGAAACTACAAGGTGAACAACAAAATATATTGCATTGAAGTGAACATAGGAAACTCAAAATCCTTTTTTCTTTTGAGTGGAGATATACTGACTTTTGCAATTCTCTCCAACAAATTTGATGGCTTCATTATATATTTTACATGGATACCGATAAATCACAAGAATTAACAGAGTTTCAGAGTTTCAGACTAGCTATAGATAATATTTACACACACATACAGTACATATGCACATACATGCATGCATATATAAACACGAATACAATTCAGCATACACAGATGAATGAACTGTTATATGATTAAAAGACACAATGAAATAGTATAATGTGCTTTTGCGAATGTTTTCAGTAAACACCTGTTTATTCTGACTCTAGAGGAAAATATAATAAATTCACAGACTAGAACAGAATAGAACAGAAAAGAATAGAAGCTGGAGGTTCCTATACTACTTCAGATAAGTGGCTATCTAGTCTCTTCTTAAAAATTTACAATAATGGAGTACCCACAATTTCTGGAGGTTCCATTGGTTAATTGTCCTTACTGTTAGGAAATTTCTCTTCTAGTTTTCTTCTCTCTTTGGTTAGTTTCCAACCATTGTTTCTTGTCCTGCCTTCTGGTGTTTTGGAGATTAATTTGACACTCTCTTTTTTGTGGCAGTCCTTCAAATATTGGATATGATTGTTTAAAAATCAGAAATAATGGGTTTCCAAATATTATCTAACTTACTGGGGCAGACTTACATAATCTTGCACTGGTTTTGGCTGAAAATCTGACAGTGTGATCTGAGTATACACCTGCAAGTAGGGTAATGAGAGTATATTAGTCTGATGGGGTATAGATT
Organism: Natrix helvetica; assembly: GCF_964273705.1. Taxonomy (NCBI): domain Eukaryota; kingdom Metazoa; phylum Chordata; class Lepidosauria; order Squamata; family Natricidae; genus Natrix; species Natrix helvetica. The sequence continues at coordinate 140,719,035 of NC_138550.1, forward strand.
ATCCACTTCTGGTGTAAAGATCAGTGTCAAAAGTCCATGTGGATATGTGCTTTGTAGTTACAAGCTGTACATTGAATCAACATTAAGTGTGTGTGTGTGTGTGTGTTTATAAATGAGTGGCTGTTGCACTCATTTTGGGATCAAATCATCCCACATATAAATTAGCCATGTAAATATTATTGCTATATTACATTATATATTTAATGTATATTTAATGGTAAAGCGCCTAGTACAGGAATTTCATGTTCTTGAAGATATTTGGTTATTCCATAAATGAGATCCTGGCTTCCAGCCACAACTAAATGCCTACTCAGTGTGATTTCCAAACTGCCAATAGAATTAAAATGCAGAAGGATTAAACAGGCTATCATCTCTCATCACTCCCAATGTGTTCATCTAAGATTGCACCATACCATTTTATTAGAGGATTATAGATTGCTGCCTAATAAATTAATTTAATAGACCAACGGTGATAATTGCTAGAGTCTCTCATCTTCTGACATCAGCTAATCTTGATGATTCCAAGTTTGCTGAGTCTCTCAGAATGTTGTGCTCCTGTGTTCTAACCATTCTCCAGCTGTTTTGCTAGGAAAAAGAAAAGTTAAATGTAAAAATGATTTTTTTTGTTAATGGCCTACAGTTTGCAATCTATGAAATCCAAAAGATTTCTAATTGTTCTGTTATGGAGAGGGGAAACTGAGGAATAAGCCCTCAATTCTCTTCTGTCCTTTCAGGACAAAAAATGTAATTCAATGAGCACCTGGTGAATCAGTGAGTAAGAGTTTTAACAACACAATTTTTTACTAAAGAGAGAACCAGTTTAAGAGACTGTTTAATCCCAAGCTGGACGGGATAGGGAAAGAAATTTAGGGTAGCCACACCTTAGAATCTCTCAGGATATGTCTAGTAGTTAAGAAAGTTATAGGTTTAGTTTGTTAAGTTTGTTGCATTAGATGTAAGGCAATAAAGGATTGAACTTGGTTGGATCTCGCAGTTTCATCTTTGGATTAGGGTCTGTCAGTTTTTTTTTTTTACTAGGTTGCATATGTTACTCTATTCTACAGAGTTTGAGTAGCTTATAAAATCCACTATGGAAAGACATTTAAAATCAGTACATTGAAAACCCAAAAGTAATACCAGCCCCAAACCCCAAGAAAGTATACTGCAATAAATTATGAACCAAGAGAGTAGAAAACATCAACACTATTGTGTCCCTCTCTTTGGAACACCATTTTGGAACAGCTCTCTTTAAGTAACTTTCTGCAGTGATATAGGAAGGGAGTAGTTAATCTAATCTTGGTTCAGAGGATGTTATTTCAAAGAAGGAGGGGCAGATGAGGGTCCTTGTTTCAGGACATCTACAGATGACATTCCTTTAAAGAAGAAATCCAAAGGTAGACCCCTCTTCTGAATCTTATAGATAATCTCTGGGTCTACGTTCTCCTCCTGTTTTCTGCCTATCTTATAGATAGGCAGAAAACAGGAGGAGAACGTAGACCCAGAGATACCAAGGTTGCAAATCATGGAGGAATTATGGGTGACAACCAGTGTCTTAAATTGCATCATTCACCATTAGTTTTTTTATTTCTGACTATAAGGTCATAACTACCTTAGTTAGGAGAGTAATTTGTCTAGCTTCTGATTTTGAGAAACTTTCCAAATCAGAAGTCCTTATTGGACATTTTAATTACATAGACCAATGTTTCTCCACCTTGGCAACTCGAAGATGTGTGGGCTTCAACTCCTAGAATTCCCCAGTCAGCATGGAAAATATGATAGTAATTATACTGTTCTTAATTTGCATGCTTTTCTGAAATATAATTAACAAAAAGAGTAACTTTTTTTGTGCATCTGTTATGTCTTGCTGGAGTTCCTGATGAGTTCGCACTATTGAGAAAAAGGGATGATTCTAAATGTTTTATTTTTTATTTTGAAATGTGGTACCAGCACTGATGCTTTTTTCAAGTTGGAATATATAATTGTGAGATGTTATTAATGAGGGATGTATTTATTGCTTGTTATTCGTGCTACATTTTAATTGCTAACAAGCAACTGGTGAAAAATATGTAAATCATAATTTCCATTTTCCTTGTTAGACTTCATTAACAAATCAATAAATTTGCATGGATTTTTTTTTAAAAAAGAATTACACATGTAGGAACCCTTGATTTTATTCCTACCTGTGTTGATTTCTTTGATTATGCTTTAGTCATATTAAAAGTCTGATTTGTTCCATAAATAGATATATAGGCTTTAGATATATAAAAAAGCAGAGAATTGGAAAGAGATATTTAACCCATCTTTCCCAATGCAGACATCCAAGTTAAAGTATCCTTGACAAATGGCTCTTTGATCTCAACTTGAACACAACCAGGTATATAAAGAGACATGCCAGTTATATACTCATATCAAAATTATAGATTCAGAATGAAGTCTTCTGTGAAATGTTACATAAATAGACAATTTACTTGAGTTGGATTAACCATTTGGATTGCCCAATTTTTTCTAATTAAACATAATGAAACAGGTAAATTATATCCAGCTAATCAGAGATAGTTCAGTGGAATTATTGGTCATGCAAATCAGCTTTTTATAAAGCCAAGAAGTGAAATAACCACAGCAGCCAAATGAAATAAAAAGTGTATTAGGCAGAAAAAGGATCATTCATCATTCCTGTTTTTGAACTGCAATAGATAATTGGAAACAAAAAAAAAAACCCACCAACAAATTTTAGCCTAATGTAGCACTGAAAAATTAGTTACAGATCTACTTATTAAACATATACTTTATATTTTCCTGAAAGAATTCAGAAAAGTTGCATTCATTTCTAAACACTTTCTCATTATGTACATTTAGTTCTGTTCAATGTCTTTGATAGAGTCTATTGCTGTAATTTTGATTACTGAATATACAGTAGGTAGATAAAGGGCCTGTAGGGCTATTTTGTCCTAAAATAAGTATAGGCCCATAACTTTTTCTTACCCAGCATACCTGGAAGGCAACCACTGACCATTTTTTTCCAGCTAAATCATTTTTTTTGACTTGTGCCAGCTGAAGTGGTGCTGTTCAATTTGCCTGCTGGGATTTATTTCAACTGTGGACAAATATTATTTTTGGTCACCGGTTGCTTCCCCACCTCAAGTCTCTATTATTGATATTTTCTTCCATAACCACATAAACTAGCCCAAGTGAAAGGAAAGTTGTAATTGTTTTTCCTTATAACACCCAGGAAACAAAGGAACAGGGAACCCATCAATCAGGGTGTCAGAGTCAACATAAGGCAGGAGGTTGGACTAGAAGACCTCCAAGGTCCCTTCCAACTCTACTATTGTATTATAATCTGGGCAGATCAGCAGTTGAAGGCTGCAGTACAGAAAAAGAGCAGACTCATGTCATGTCTTCTTCCATGTGTTCAGTTGAACTCTTTCATAAAGGATCCACACATAAAACTGAATTACATTTCAAATTGATTCCTAGAAAACTGGGATCCAAGCTGAGAAGCTCTGTCTACGAATGTGCACATGAACAAGTTCTATACAAATGATAAACTGAATATGCATAATACTTTCAGATTTGCTGTATTTATGTCTCTTGTCTTCACAATAGCCTTTGCTCAGCCTACATTGTAAATACTGGAGGAATTATGTAGGTCAAGAGTGAACATTATTTGCAGAGACAAACCCTTTATGGTAGGGGTTCTCAACCTGTGGGTCAGAACCCCTTTTGGGGTCGAATGATCCTTTCACAGGGGTCGCCTAAGACCATTGGAAAACACATTTTTGAAAAAATACGGAAAACATAAAATAATCTTATGGTTGGGGGTCACCTCAACATGAGGAACTGTATTAAAGGGTCACGGCATTAGGAAGGTTGAGACCCACTGCTTTATGGGGTGACACAAACAAGAAAGCCAAGATAAAGGTAGAGAATATTCATTTACAGATACACTAACACCCAAAAGGAATAAATCAAAAATCGACTTTCTGAGGAAAGTCCTTCTGAGACCAAAGCCCTGGAATTTCAGAGAATTCACAAAGGACATTGTTTTAATGTAACATCAGATCAGCCAAAAGCTTTGGATGTTCTGGAAGTTTCAAGGGGAACAGAGGAGACAATTTAGGAAGGAAGAAAATGCTTTGTCAATCCAACAGACACTGCAACCATCTGTTGGGGATCTTTCAAATTGGATTCATGCTTTAATTAGCAGGTTGATATCAGCTTAAATGGGCCCTTTTAAATTCCTGATATCACAAAACAGATTATTTATTCATCAAATTTCTATCGACACCCATCCATCCAAGGAAATTGTGGGGAACAAACAAAGCAAATTACAAACCATTAAAAATAAAAACAAAAGCCAAGCCCATGCCCCTGTAATATTTATCTCAAAAATACATTAAGCTGTTGTTTTTTTTAATGTTTTGAAAAAATGGCAACCAACTTATATTTACGCACGTATATAAAAGTGTGGGCAAAATTATTCTATCCTATCACTTTATTCTGCAAATATTTTAAACATAGTTTCAAAATTCTTCTAACAGTAATTTCACCTCTACCTGAGCCAAAATTGTGACTAATGATCCTCTTTCCAGACCATCATCTTTTCTGTCAGTAGTCGTCTCATGAAATGGATATAAAATTAACCAAAATATGTCTGCCATTGTTGGCATCTTTGGGAGATCATTTTTAATGTACAATATTATTAGAGACTTTCATGGGAAAAGCAATCTTCATTTCAAACATCCTGATAACAATGTGATTCTGCTTCATATTGCCACACAAAGAAAATTCCCTTGTGCAGCTTCAGTAGGAGATATTTATCTATTAGAAGAACTTTTTTTTATTCTTTCCCATCTGTACCATCTTTAATAATGATGTGATCAAGATGTTCCATATTGCTCTCTGGTTTCAGCTGCATTTTAATTTTTGTTATAAGACAAAATTGACTTTTTTATCCCAATTAATCCATTCTGCTGTTGTTTATAAAAATCAAAAAGCAAAAACGTGAGATAAGTATATTTCTGAAAATCTGCAGTCTTCTCTACACAGGATTAAATACTCCATTGTTACAATTTTTAATATGTAGTATAAAAATTCAGTCAACACAAATCTTAAATGGAGTGTTAAAACCAATTAATGTAAACCATACCATGGGGAGCTGACTTATATTTTTATTGTTGTTGATAATAATAATAGTATGTACTGATAATAATCATGGGCTTTTAAAAGTAAATGTATATAACCCATTATCCTGATAGCACTTTTGCAAATCAAAATCAAAAACCTACAAATTATTTTTCAGAGGCTTTATTATAATAATTATAGGTATTGGGTGCTTAGGCTGGTAGCAATGAAATTCATATGCCACTCTCATGTAATGTCTGATCTAAATAAAATATTTTAGCAAGAAAGCATACAGATTTTCTAAAATATATATCTTCACTCAAATTACTTCACTCAAATGAACCCACATGATGGCTGAAATTAGAAGCCAAAAGCAAAGTAGGTTTCCTCAGCATTGTTTTCATAGAATTACAGAAGTTATGAAAACAATAGAAATTAAAAGAATATTATCGGTTTTTAAAAGTAAATAAACTTTGTAAGACTGCCTATCAAGTCAAAATTGTTATCCATAAGGAGTCTTGCAGGCCTCTTCATTTTATATCTAGGGAGACATGAATGTTTGTTGTTTTCTGTCATAGTTTCCCCCCCCCCCAGTAATATGCCATAATTGTCATAGCCTCCTTAAACAGTTTTTCATCTAAAGATAAGAAGAAGAAGCAGGACTTAGACAAAAATATAGAGGAGAAAAATCTAGTTGCTCCCCTGAGTATGGCAGAATTGTCATCCTCTATTTCTGATTTGAATTCTGAGTCTGATATATTGTCAACATTATCAAGTCTGCACCAAACATGTCAATACTGCCACATGGAAAGGTGAAGAGTAGAGCTACAGAGAGATCCAGACCACATGGAAGCTACATTGCTTATCATACTGAACAATCTTTCTCCTAGTTATTTAATAACAGTACTAACAAAAACTTTAATAGTTATTAAATAATAAGAATAGCAACAGAATTTTAATTGTGTAATGTTTTAATATTGTTTTTTTCATGATTTGTTTTTTATTATATGCTGCCCAAAATCATGTTTTGTGAGATGGTGACTATTTATTTATTTAGTATTTATTTATTTATTTATTGTTTCACTTTTAATGTTATTTTTTGGAAGTAACCCAAAGCGGTGAACATACCTAATACTCCTTCCTCACAACAACACCCATGTGAGGTGAGTTGGGCTCACAGACAACAGACAATACCTGGAGCAAAGTCCCTAGCTGGCTTTCATGTCCAAAATGAAACTAGACCTCACAGCCTCCTGGTTTCTATCCTGGTGCCTTAACCCCTAGACCAAACTGGTTCTCTATGTAGACTTACTAGATAAATATTATTAAATAGATAAATAAGGTCTCATTAAAGAATCCTGGGAGATAAGAGAAATAAGTTTCAAACTAATGATTAAGTCAACTCAACTTAGAGAAGGCAGCTAGAACAACCATGGATAAACAATACTGGCATTTCTGCCCCTATTTCCCCTCCTTGAGTATAAAAGATTATCTGAATGGATAATCTTGATGATTCATCTGAGACTACTGGAAAACTAATACTGTGTTCTATTAAAGTATTATGAAATAAGCCTTTATTGGAAGTTGTTCCAAAGACTGATGGCAAATAGATACCTATAAGCTGTCTGCAACTCAATACTTTTCTTACTCATCTATTGTATCATACACTTTGGCTTAAAGCATTTCACATTTAGACAATCCTCTTCCATTATAACATATTTCAATTGATTTGTAACTATTATCTGCTAAAGATCCAGTTTTTCACATAGCTTTGCCAATCCTTTGTATCTATTTGTCAGAATGTGACAACTTTATTCCACAGAGTTACATGGAAAGCTGGATTCAGCATTTCTATCTTAAATACTAATTAACTGGGAGAAGAGAAGAAGAGAAGAACAATATGCTGCTATTTCTTGAAATGAACCAAATAATAATAAGTTCAGCATTAGATAGATATCATCTTATTTTGTGTGTTCCCTTTTTCCAGGCTGTTATTCTAGTGTTGTGTCCATAGCCCCCCTACAGCCATCAAATGTGGGTCCCTGGACTCACTAGAGTCATAACTGGAACAAAGGAAAGAATGATAATTTCTAGCTAAACAATATTTTCATATCTTATTAGGATTATATTTCAGCTTCTTCATTCCCATCTGGTCCCTTGTAGCCTCTAAGCACCAGGTGAAGAAATGCTAGGACTTCTCTCATTCAAAGCACTGGAATGGCCTATAGGACCATGTTAAATAACTTGCTAAATAAAATAGATTCAACAGTTAAGTTTTTTTTTCTTTTACAAAATCAAATGTTAGCAATTGTTCGAAGTTACAATAGACCTACCTTGGGGCTACATATGATTCAGATTTGAAGTTGGATGGTCAGGTCCTCATGCAGTCATGTGATTGAACTGCAAGTACTTGGTAACTTGGCCACATTTATGGCCAGTTGTAATGTTCTGCAATCATACGACCGTATTTTACAATGGGTTTGATGAAAATGGCCACTTCTAGTTTTCAGCAAAATTGCATCCATAGCAAACCAGTGCTTTGGATGCTTAAGGGCTTTGGATTTGCTTAACACCACAATTTTTTTAATGATCACTACACAAGGATCATAAAATCATATCAATCATGTGACTGATCCATGTTAGGACTATTATGATTTAACAACTGTGGTGGGAAGACTCCATGACAATTGGATGTTGAAAACTACCTTTATGAAATAATCTCTTTTTATTTCTTGTGTCAGACTTTATCCTCATGCTTTTTTGAAAAAAGAAGGAATGGGACAAAAATCTTCTGATTAAAAAACAGAACTATAATAATTACAACAGCTCTTCAATGACCAAGAGGTAATTAAACAATCAAGTCATTATAAGTGGGCTTTGCCAATAAATGAAACAGAAAAATCATAGCAATAATAAGATCTGTATGATTCAGATGTATCTGCTTTGTTAACAGATGCTCTTAGAATATCTGATGGTATCAGTAAAGAATCATGCTGAGTAACCAATCTCATAAGAAAGGAACTAATATGTTAAATACTGATTCTTGTAAGTACAATAGTTTTTCTGGAAAGCCTCATAACCTGAGACTGTGCTTCATTATTGCTTATGTTTTCTTATTGGCTATGACTACTATGGTTATTGGCTATGACTACTATGACCTCCCAAAAAACTGGATATCCACTAAAAGGCTGCTAATCACTCAGACTTTTGCAAAAAGGATTCCTATGCTTCTGCTTCCCAATGATCAAACATTCTTCATAATTAGAGTTTGATTCTTGTAATTCTCTTTGAATTCACCTGAATACTTATAGAAATCTTGAAATAAGTCAGAATAATTGTCTCCTATATTATCTTTTCCTCCAAATATTAGTCTTTGGAGAAAGAGCTAGAACTTCCTAATCCAGGAAACTAAAAAAAAAAAAAAACCCAAATTGAGTCTAGAGACCTTACAACTAACCAAAACATGTTGGTCCATTTGAGCCCCCTACCCCTTAGGCTATAAAGCGTTCATGCTTTCATTCTAAGGGAGTTGACCTACTACTCATTGTATATAGAGGAAAGCTATGAATGCTGATAATTAAATAAAATTTATCTAGGTAAAAAGGCCAAAGGTGAAGTCTTTGCAAAGAAGGTTCTGTTCCCAAGTAAGAATCTTCTCCTGAGTAGAACAATTTAAGGAGAATTGCTGGGTCTGTCATAACTCTGAAAAATTATTTTGAAATGTGTATTATATTTATTATTTTATGTTCTATTGATATTGATAAAAGGATTGATTAAATGCCATCTGTTTGAAGTTCAGTCTTAGTGATCCTATCAATAGACTTTCTCCATGATCATCTTCCTGTGGGCCTTTCAATGTTGCTTCATTTGCTGTTGTAATCTAGTCTATACTCTTTGTTGCTGATCATCCTCTTTTCTTCCACTCTTCCCAGCATTTTGGGCTTCTCAGGGAATAGGAAATAATGTCTAAAATATAATGTAACATAATAGCTTATGCTAATTATTTGCACTTAAATAGTAACTTTGTTTGACTATCCACAATATTGTCCAATATCAATGTTCAAAAGTACCAATACTCTTTCTATTAAGATTCTTCAAAATTCAACTTTTGCATCTATAAAGCATCAGAAGGAAAACTGCTGTACAATTCTATTTTTTGTAGGTATAGACAAATCTGAATATGTTTCTCAAGTGGTTTTATTGCTACTATTTTATTCATTGTGGGTTTCTTAATTATTGGTTACCCTTAATTTCAAAGGTACTTATTTGCTGAAAAGTTGTTATGTGCTTTGAACTTCAATAGGAATAATTTTTCATAACCAAAATAATTGGAGTCTGCTTGTAAAAATATCATATTTGTGCAAACTACTGAAGTTGTTAATTGGTTGTTATGCAATGTAGAAAAGGGGCTAATTCTCAACTTTTATTAGCATGTGTTTTGAGAACTATAGAGGCCTAGCTGGTTTTGTGAATATGTCATAAGGATGAGTAGATCTGCAAATATTAGCTTTAGATGAGAAGTCAGACTTCACAAGTCAACTCCGACCTACATATATTCTCTTCTGCTGGAGAAGTAGGCTTTTTCTCCTTCCCCCATCAAGGCAAACAAACCCTGAGGTAAAACATTTCCTTATTCCTGCATTTCTGAGGATGATTTTGGGAGATTTGAATGATGAACAAATTAGGTTGGTATACAAATAGGGCGCTCACGTTGTAATAGACAGATAAAATGCATCCTTTATTATTTTTCTGCACCATAAAAATGAATGGAAAACAATAGTTATTTATTTAAATTCCTTAGGATATAAAGGCCTTTGAACTATGCTGCTGGAGAAGACTCCTGCGAGTCCCTTGGACTGCAAGGCGATCAAACTGGTCAGTCCTAGAGGAGATCAACCCTGACTGCTCTTTAGAAGGCCAGATCCTGAAGACGAAACTCAAATACTTTGCCCACCTAATGAGAAGGAAGAACTCACTGGAGAAAAGCCTAATGCTGGGAAAGATTGAGGGCAAAAGAAGGGGACAATAGAGAATGAGGTGGCTGGATGGAATGGACTGCTGGAAGCAGTCGGCGTGAGCTTTTAATGGACTCCAGGGGACAGGAAGTCCTGGAGGAACGTTGTCCATGGGGTTGTAATGGGTCGGACACGACTTCACGACTAACCACAACAACATTGTTATTTTTACAAATACCTCATAGCATTGGATATATCTTCTTCCTCCTGTTTTCCCCACAACAACAACCTGGGAGGGAGAGGGCTAAAAGAGAGCCACTGGCCTAAAGTGACTCAGCTGGATTTCATGGCTAAGGCAGGAATTGAACATGGTTTCCCACTTTCTAACTTATACATGATTACAGTATAAGAAATATCCATTCTTCCATGAATATTGTATTATAGTCCACCAGAATTTTTCCAAACAACTCAAAATGTCCTGCAATAGTTTTTAAAAATATAATAATCAACTTTCCCCACTCAGTGCTATCTGACTATCTCCAAGATAATATGTAATAAAGAAAAAAAAACTATCATTTGGAAAATTTTAAAAATGGTTCATGAGTAGCTTTGATAATGGGAATGATATTTGAGCTACTTTACTATAATATTAATGGATGAAACTAATAAAAATAATACAGCTATGAGTCACAAATTTTGGTGAAATCCTCTGTGTGCACCTCAATTCAAAGTTGTGCAAATGGGATACTTATATAGATGAGTGTTTTAGAAGTGAGAGACCACCTTGGTTAGAATTTCTATAATATTACCCTACACACCAGGAATCAGCATACTTGGAGGCTAAAGCTGAAGAAATAAGAGAATTAGAAGGAATATTATTACTAATCTAGATTTCTGCCTCAAGCATAATAAATATTAACTTTCATTCTTTTAGATTTGCTGATCTGCTGTCAGTGTGCTTCAAACCTTTTTAATCCTCTTTAATTATTTATCCAGCATTTTCTTATATTTTAGTTGCTGGGCATTTTACTTCTGTGATGTGTATAAAGAAAATGAAACCATTTTTAGCAAATCCAAAGCTTTCCTCAAACCAGAAGCCATTAAAGGAATTAGTTTCCCTTACTCTTCAAATTCTGCATCTGTCCCGTGCTTCCAATTTTCAGCACAGCTTATAATGAAGGTAGAACAGTTTCACCTGGAGAAGACAAAAATGTCAATAGTGATCAGTAATCACCCTTTGTATTGTCAGTTGGCACATTTGGATTTTTGAAGATGTCATAGATGCTTTCACAAAATGGTAGGAGAAAGGTTGCAGACTTAAAAAGTGGCTGCCATAACCAATCACAAGGTGCCCATTTACTACAAGACAAGTTAGTAAGGCTTCTTCTTGTCATGTTTTTTGTGCTACTCTTAACTTTGTTTTCCCATCTTCCCTCCTAGAGAACTTGATATACTTTCAAAGAGCCTGGGCTGTAAGTAGCCTTCATTTCTATGTTCTAAGAATGCCTCTGGATTCCTCATAGACAAACTGAAATTAAATGAAGATAAAGGCAGACAAATTACTTAATAATAGGTTCCATTGCTATTTTTTAAATTAAAAGCCATATTTAAAAATATTGCCCAAATAGTGTAGAAAATTTGCCATGTGTCAAGAAACAGACACATGGGTATATGGCACTAAGTTGCATACCTCTGGGTTTGAGATATGAAGAACAGAGTAACAATTTTCTTTCCTTATTAGGACAATGAAGAAGACATTATGTGATACTAAATTCTACTCATGGGTTTATATAGGAGTGGAGACAAATAGTAACTTACTATCGTGCAAATAATGCAACTGATGTACTTGTATTGGACTTTTCCAGCAGAAAAAGACAAACAGTTATAGATAGGTTGAAAAAACCAAATAACTGTTGAATGAAATATACACCTTCCTAAGCATGAATCTGATCCAGACAAACAAATTAGCAAATTAACAAACAAACAAAGAAAGAAATTAAGATAAGTCTCAATGATCCAATTAAAAGAAGATAAAAATGCAAAAGAAGAACAATGTTGTATGAAATGCTGTGGAACATCCTCCAACATTTCTATGGATATTCAAACATGCACTAAGCAGATATACCATTCCATCCAATTATATTGCTACCAGAACCCCAACATACAACTTAGCCACAGAACTCATTAAAATGTGGAGTAATGTGCTATTAATTCATCATCACAGTGCCTTCAGAAAATCAAACAACTGAGCAAGATGAAACTATTCAAAGCACCAACATAACTAAGCATCCAAAAACTGAAATAGCTAGAATTATATGAAAAGGAACCTTTGATAGTCTTTATAGCATTTTTCAATGTGATGGGACTTATGATGGGTACTCATACAACCCATAAAGATTTCCATGCAACCAACCATGCACAACCATCATAACCTATGAAAATAATCTGATCAAAGTTGGTAAATCAATATACTACACATAAAAACCAGCAAACCTCAATTCATTGTGTCATAGCACTGGCGAATCCTACGATTTTGAATCTATGTTCATGCACCTCAAGATAGCACTAACTTGTTTAGCAGCTGCGTCACAGTGTTGGCTCATGTTGCACTTGTATATTACTAAAACATCTAGATATTTTTTCACATGGGCTACTACCAGTCAGATCTCTCATCTTAAACTTCTCTTTTTCATTTTCTCTCCCAAGAGGCATGACATTTCTCCCTGTTACATTTCATCCTATTCATTTCAGCCGACTGTTCAAACTTATCTATATGTTCTTTAATCTTCTTTGTCTTCTAAAGCATCAGGCAGCCTTTAGTTCTAGATCTTCTGCAAATCAGATAATCATCCTCTCAACCCTGTCATTATGGCCATTAATAAAAATTATGTACATGCATTATTTTCACATTCTTTTGGCTTGTTATGGATGCTGCTCTCTATCTGGTTTGTATTTTCCATTATGGAAAATATGTTTCAGAAAGTGCCCATCCCTTCTCTAAGGCTTAATAAGTGTGCACAAAAACAGCAATACATGTGTAGCAGAGATATTGAAGAGCTCTGTTAAGTGGAACAAATTCTATTAGCACCAGCATTCTGTAGCAAGGTATGAAATATAGTAATGGTTTGTGAACAAAGCGGAAGAATATTAGCAGCCCTTAAAAATACTGGTAGATTAGATTTTTATTTTTGATAACATCTCACCTAAAGATGAGATTTTTCTAATAACTGAACTGGGGGGGTGGTGGAATTTTTAAGTAAATCTAAGAGCTTAGTAAAAATGCCTCCAGTTCTTATCTATTCTTTAAAATTGTTCTTGTTACTTTACAGCCCTCTTTGCTTAAAGGACTGTGTGGCCCAAGTGTGATTTAAAAGTAAGGAAGCAAGAAAAGCAAGGGAAGGGATCCTGGAGCTGCTCATCACAAGTTAGAAAGAGCCGACAGTTGGAATTCATGTCATTTCTTCATTGTATTCTCCATGTAGCTAGAGCTACCAAATTTACATTTAAGTTAAGAAATTATTTTCAAATCTATATCTCTACAAATTATTATATGAAAATCTATTTTATCTTCCATGGCAACCTTATGCTTCTTCTCTTGTCCATATGTGAAAAAACACATTTGTGATAACCCCTAACCTTCAAGTGCAGTTCTCGGATGCCCCTGACTGACCTGGTAAATAACATTGCCATCTACCAGGTAACTAGTGTAGAAAACAAAGGGCATAACCTTGAAGGGGAGAGGGAAGAACCATTACCAAAGAGATAAGCAAGGAAGAAAGAGGTCTCAAAACAAACACCTCATCATATTTTGGAACGTTATGTTATAAAGATAAATTTGGGTAATTTACCCAGGTTTGAGAAGCACTGCAATAAATGAAGGGACAAAGTCAGAGGTGAGTTCCTACCTATTCCGTCCGGTTCAGCCAAATTTTTTAATACTGAATTGGTAATAATGGCGGCTGGAACCCACCCCTAGACAAAGTATATCATTTTGAGAGGACTGGAAAGCATGTCTGGAAGAGATTTATGGGACAGCCTGAACTAGTAAGCCCTAAAGTATATATCTAAGCATGGTTTAGAATTCTTCCAGCATCATCATTTGGCTTCAGGTTTTTAGGTGAAAGATTAGGGATTGGAATAAAAGAAAAAAGCCACAAATTAGGTATTACTATAATATATTAATCAGGATTTGTTGAAAATACTATGGAGATCTAGTTCATGCATTATATTAAGCTGTGGCCTTCTATATTCTGATGAACATTAATCCCATCAATTCCAGCAGTTACAATCAAAGGATGTATGTCAGTGGTGATCTGCTGTCTGGTTGGACCAGTTCGGGAAAACTGGTACTTGTGATCACTGGCTGGGCCCACCCACTTACCCTTGCACTATCCTTTCCATTTAAACTAACTTTATGGCTTGTTCCCCTCCTCCCGCCACATTTCCCAGCTGAGTTCTGCGCTGCCCCTGCTGTACTCACTGGAGCTGCCTGAACTGATTAGCTGCATATTTGAAGCTCCGTTTCAGTCCCGAAGAGGCGCAAGCATGTTCACAAACAGCGAACTGTTTTTTTTTTCTTTATAAGTTTATTTTTTTTATTTTTAAGACAAACAGAAACAAAACAACACATACAAAAAACTTTCCTCAATTTCGTCAAGCATGTCGTTTGGGTACAGGCTTTTGTGCATCAGTTTTTACAATTAGAAATAAGATCACTGGTTGTCCATCAAACATAACTAAATACATCATTATCATTGAGCATCATGTGTTCAGGTTACCATTACTATTCCTTCATTTCAAACAAACCTTATTTCCTTAAACCCTTAATTATCTATTAAGCAACAATAAATCTTTATAAAATTATAAAATCACCTATCTCTATCTATTGGCCTTACAAAAAATAAAATAATAATAATTTTAAAAAATGCCATCGACTCGTATTGTACATCATTACTTTCAATTAACCGCAATGTCACCAATCATCCATAGAGTACACAATACTTATAGGGTAACATATTCAACTCCAGTAATAATTTTCCATTGTTAATCCAAATAGTTATTGAATATTTCAATTCATGCATGTATGAATTATTCATTACATCATCATTAGTCCATTTAACATAACAGCGAACTGGTTGTTAAGGTAAGTGCAGCCCACCTCTAATGTATGTTGGTAGTCATAGTCCAAATACAATTGGAAAGCCTCATGCAGGAAAAGATATATTACAGAGACATCAACGTAAAAAAAGATTGCAAGCATAACTCTAGAGTTCTCCATCATAAAATTAGAAGTCAACAGGAATTTCTTCCAGAAAACCTATATAAAGAATTTAAAGAAATATTATGAACATAGCTTACAATACATAAAGGTGAATTATGTACAATATACTAGCTTGTACGAAGACTTTAGATCATAGGAACTTGATTAAGTAGCACACAGAAAACTTTTGTTACCAAAATAGCAGCAACTGAAGCAACTGCTTCTCTATTCAGTTTGCTGCAATTTTCTTGCTTTTGGGGAATTTCATACTTTAATGAAAAGCTGCTGGAGGAAGATAAACCCAACTGCTTTAAGAGCTTCACTGCATAGAATTTTGCCTTCTATTTTAAATGAAGTCTTTACTATGTCTCCAAGAGGGAGCAACTGGGGTACCTCCTTTGTGTATGTGAATCTCTCTCTCAAGAAGACTTGGACTGGAAATGCCTGAGTTGGCAATTTACATTCTGGCAAGGAGGTTTTTACATTCACAGCATGTAATGAATGTAATGATAAGGCTTGGGACATCTTGAACATGTACTGTAAACATGCAATAGATTGCACCATGGATTAAATGGTGAGATATTTACTAGGTTGGGACTGAAAAGTGATTGTGTTTGTTGTTGTTTTTCTTTTTTTTAATAGAAAAGCTGCTTTTCCAAAAAAGTTTAAGTTCAGAGGAGGATGGCATCACATCCTACACTGTGCCTCTTCACCAATCTGCTCACACTATGATTATCCATCTGTTCAGTTTGAATGATACTCCAGCTGCTTATATATTTGCCCAAAGATACAAAGAGGAGATTACTTTGCTTGAATTCAGGAATGTAAGACTAATATGCATTACCCGGACCCAGCACTGTAATCTTATATTGTATATGTTATACAATATTATGTTAATACCACTTTATAATGCCTTGGTAAGGCCACACTTGGAATACTGCATTCAGTTCTGGTCGCCACAATGTAAAAAAGATGTGGAGACTCTAGAAAGAGTGCAGAGAAGAGCAACAAAGATGATTAGGGGACTGGAGACTAAAACATATGAAGAACGGTTGCAGGAACTGGGTATGTTTAGCTTAAGAGAAAGGAGGACTAGGGGAGACATGATAGCAGTGTTCCAATATCTCAGGGGTTGCCACAAAGAAGAGGGAGTCAAACTATTCTCCAAGGCACCTGAGGGTAGAACAAGAAGCAATGGGTGGAAACTAATCAAGGAGAGAAGCAACTTAGAACTGAGGAGAAATTTCCTGACAGTTAGAACAATTAATCAGTGGAACAGCTTGCCTCCAGAAGTTGTGAATGCCCCAACACTGGAAGTCTTTAAGAAGATGTTGGATAGCCATCTGTCTGAAACGGTATAGGGTTTCCTGCCTAGGCAGGGGGTTGGACTAGAAGGCCTCCAAGGTCCCTTCCAACTCTACTATTGTATTGTATTGTATTGTATTGTATTGTATTGTATTGTATTGTATATAGGGCAAAAAAGACTTTTTTTTAAAAAAAATGTCCAAATTAATTACATTTAAAACAAAATCAAGGAATAATTCTTAAGCATGTTTATTTTATTTGATAGGAATGGATAAATCTGGCCATTATGGTTAACTTCAATTCATTGTTTGAATGCTCTTGTTAAACTCATCTTTTTTTTTTTAATTTTTAAGAAAGAGAATTCCTAATGCTGACTTACTTTCATTTCCGTCAATGCTACTTTGCTTCAAGACTTCAGAAACTACATGTTTATTCTAAAGATCTCAAATGTAAGATTCCTTTCAGAGCAAGCAACTATCGACAGAATGCAAAAGGACTTTCTCATTTATTGAAATGTCTAGCCTCTTCACAGGCTTCTCAAGCAGCTCAGAAATGATCAATGTAACACTTCCAGTGAGGGAAGTGGCAGTTGGGATGATTCCATTCAGTGATGGGATTCAATTTTTTCTACAACCAGTTATGTGGGTGTGGCTTGGTGGTTGTGGCTTGGTGGGCATGGCAGGGGAAGGATACTGTAAAATATCCATTCCCACCCCACTCCAAGGGAAGGTTACTGCAAAATTCCCATTCTCTTCTGATTGGCTGGGACTCAGGACGCAGAAAATAGATGGGGGTGGGGCCAGTCAGAGGTGGTAATTACCGGTTCTCTTTACTACTCAAAATTTCTGCTACTGGTTCTCCAGAACTGGTCAGAACCTTCTGAATATCACTTCTGGTTTCAAGGCTCTCAGAGATAGAACTGGTGGAGAGGGCCAAACTGAATCTTGATGATTCAAGTTATTTCTGCTTGGAAACCATGTTTGTTTGTTTTTTACTTTTTGCAATAAAGGAACCTAAACCCATTTGGAATTCTGAACACATGTGGTGTATAACATTTCAAAAATGGGAAAGATATCTATTCCAAAATAGTCATGGTGGAGGATATGACCTGTCATGGAACATTCATCTTTCAGGCAATGAACTAGTTCAACTGCTCACCTTTCTGCAAATAAGCATGAAGCTAAGAGGTCACTGGCTAGCTTTGCAATATGACTTATCTATTTATTTTTTATTAAAATAATCATTTTTAAAAGTCCAATGAGGTGAAGATAAGGAAGCAGAGGACATATGGTTTAATTTGAGAGCATGTTGCCTATCTCTATTCAATGGACCTTAGTCTGAGACACATGAATTCAACAGGATCAACTTTTGAGTAGTTATCACTTTGAACATGATGTTCACAGAGAGGGGTAGGAAAAAACCAAGATGGTTGACATGAAATTATTGGTGATTATCTTTTTAGTTCATATATTTATATACTATGTCATGTATTTCTAGATGATGTAGATGTAGTACCATCAGGATCCAAAGGAGGGATCATAGGATGTTCAGATTGTACTGCAACACCTTGCCTTTTCTGACACTGCCCCCAAAGGCTCCTGCTGCTATTGCATATAGATTTACCATGCCTTTTTTGCAAACTGATTGTGATTTCATATCATAAAGTTAAAATGATTAAATGTAACAGAAAATCATTCTAAAGAATTTCACATTGTTTATTGATTCAGAAAACATATATTTTCTCATATTCAATTTGAATGTAATAAAACTATTGTTGGATTCTGCTTAGTTTAAAACTAAAGAGTCTTATAATTCTGGAAAATCTATTTATTTCAAGTCTACTAAAATACCCTAGAGCAGACAGAGCATAGTAAAAGTTTTGGGATTTTTTTGGCAATGTTGATGATTTTTTTTCTTTGGGTGAATGTTATATAGTCAGAAAAGGTTGCAAAGAGCCTCACTCTTTCTTTGCCATTCCTTTTCCTGCTTCACAAAAAGTCAGCACTTCTAGTTGCCAACCCTTTTGTTTAGAATGGAGTGGAATGGAATAGAATAGAATACAATACAATAGAATAGAATACAATAGAATAGAATACAACACAACACAACACAATATAATACAATACAATACCATACCATAATAGAGTTGCAAGGGACCTTGGAGGTCTTCTAGTCCAGCACCTTGCTTAGGCTGGAAACCCTATACCATTTCAGACAAAGGATTATCCAATCTCTTCCCAAAAACATCCCGTGTTGGAGCATTTACAACTTCTGGAGGGCAAATTGTTCCACTGATTAATTGTTCTAACTGTCAGGAAATTTCTCCTTAGTGCTAAGTTGATTAGTTTCTTGATTAGTTTCCACTCATGCTTCTTCTCCTGCCCTCTTCTTTGTGGCAGCCCCTGAGATATTGGAACACTGCTATCATGTCACCCCTAGTCCTTCTTTTTATCAAACTAGACATACCCAATTCCAGCAATCATTCTTTATATGTTTTAGCCTCCAGTCCCCTATTCATCTTTGTTGCTCTTCTCTGCACTCTTTCTAGAGTCTCAACAACTTTTTTACATTGTGGTGACCAAAACTATTACCAAATAACTTATTTCAGTTTTCTCATCATCTTAAACTACCAGAGAAAGGGACAATTCTGAATTTGAGACTATTCCCCAGGGAACGTTAAACAAATGTGCTTCCATTTATTCCTTCTAAGTTAATCGAAGACAATTCTCTAACTTTAAATTATTTGACGGAAAACCTGCTCTTTATTTTAGACAACCACAGGGTCTTTTCTATTTGAAGACACAAGTTCTTTGCATCTACTCACCAGCTTCCTTGCTTATTGTTCTACACATGGCTCCATCATTCCTTTTCTTTCTAGAGATGTTGCAGTGCAAACACTATTTTATTAAGAACATCTCAAGCTTGGATGGGGTTTGCTCATGTGTGGCTCTTCTCTCCCTGCAGCACCAATTTTCTAGCAAGCCAGTGCCAAAAGGGAGCAGGACTTTTAATTAAACACCAGGAACTTTAAATCATACTGTTCATGGAGGATAGAGAAGGCAGAATATAACAAGCCAAATTCTCCCCCACACACTTTTTTTTAAATTAGAGATGGTGAATGCAGAAAAGAGAAAAAGTTGTTATAACAGGCCGCATTGGAAACAGAAGATTCAATGTTGAAATTCAAAGTGAAATGTAATGCTGCATCAGATTCTCAAATCTTTCAACTATAACTCAAAAGTCGGGACTGTGAATTGGATAGAGATAGGTTTTTGCATCATCACAAACATAAATGGGTATTCCATCCTCTTCTGTAAATGATCAGCCAAATACGATAAGAGCCAGAATTCTTGAGTCATTAGCCGCATGTATATAAGTTTAAACATCTGGCATTTCCAGTTTCAAGTATGCAATCAGATACCATAGATTGATAAGACTTCTAGTTGAAATGCTAGAAAGCTGCTGTCAGAATAAATGACATGGTCCAGCTTAGTGGCAGAAGACAATTTCTTATCTATACTGGAAGAATGTTTGTGTTGAGGCATTTTATAGATGGTCGCTGACAGCAGCATTTAAAGAAAGCAATAATTTTCCATAGTCCACTTCAGTAACAGTTTCCTTTATCACTGTCAAAGAAAAACAGATGTTCCAACGAAATGGGTCGAGGCACATTAACTTTGGTAACTGTAGGGTTAAGTGCAAAAATATTATGGAATACAATATTACGTATGGAGTCATATTACACTCAAGTCTGAATTTCTGTGATTATAAGGCTTTAAAATTGGTTTTATGTATTTGCTAATTAAGTGAATTTTTAGACTAGATTGAAAATTTTCTTAATAGTTCATTCTGATTTATGTTTCATATTATATTGGCTACTTTGGTTAGTTATTGAGTTTTAACTTGATCTTAATAATGATTTTGAAATCTCAGACTGATATAAGAAATGATTTAAAGTTACTTTAAATTGAGTTCCAGGTCAAAGGGCACTTGATTTTATTGATCACAAGATTTATTTGGGGATCTGATTTTGTGCTTGATAAAATTCATATTGAGAATTTCTTCTTCTTTCCCTTGAGGACAAAGATCCTAATTCTGGACTTGATTCCAATTGGAGGAAATTGCTTTGATTTATATACCTTTTGATTTTTTCCCCAAGGCCAGATCTCTGTTTTAAAATTGCCCTGTTTAGGCCACCCATGATTTCTTAAATGTTGATGTTCACCATCATAAAACCAAATCCCTATTCATGTTTTTTTTCTTTTTGACCAGTACATATTTAATTTTGATGCAATATAATTATGTATATTCTGCATATATGTCCCAAAGGTTCTTTTCTCAAAAGGCAACGGGACTTTCTTTCTTTCTTTCTTTCTTTCTTTCTTTCTTTCTTTCTTTCTTTCTTTCTTTCTTTCTTTCTTTCTTTCTTTCTTTCTTTCTTTCTTTTTTAAAAGAATTTTATTGGTTTTTAAACATTTATAGGGAAGGGTAGGTGGATATACAAAAATTTTTGGCAACTACATTGTGCTGAAAGTAGAAATCTCTCCAAATCTCACAACTTTTACAGAAAGAAAAACAAAAGATAAAAGATAAGCAAAAACAGCATCTTATTATACATTGTATCAACCATACATTCAATCATCTCTTTTACCACTTTCTAATATATCAACAACTACAATAATATTTCAAATACATTTATTTTTGTGACCTGAGTTTTTTCAGTATTGCTCCCTCCCCCTTGTCCCCTGGTGGAGCCGCAGCCCCTCCCTCCCTCATATCTTGTACATTATCACCTTTTTCACTCCCTCTTATAGTTTCATCCTCTAGGGAGAACTGTGTTTTTTCATGAAGGCCTCTGCTCCCACAACTGAATTAATTCTAATTCTATTTCCCTCCCAGAAAACCAACATTCTTTCTGGCAATAACCATCTAAACCAAATTCCTTTATTATATAATTTCTTTGAGAAGGAGGAATACTTCCTCCTCTTTTCTCTTATTTTTTTCGGAATTTGTTTAAGAATGGCAATTTCTTTATCTTTATATTTTAATGGTTCCCCCCCCCCTTTGGGCTCCCAAAACCTCATCCCCCGTGGTCTTCCTAAGAAATTTAACATGGACTTCCCTTGGAACATTATCTGTTCTGGCATATTCTGAATTGATTCTATAAACCAGGTCTATATCCCACCACAACTGTTCTTTATCTCTCTTAATGTATTCTGCTAAGATTGTACACATAATATCCTTAAGGTCTTCATCTTCTGTCTTGGGTAGATTCTGGAATCTGAGAAAAAGGGACATTCTTTCAAGTTCCATTTTTACCATGAAGTTTTCCAGTTCTCTATTCCCCTCCTGAGTTGCCTTCACCTCCTCCCTCAGCCCAACTATGCCCTCCTCCAGTACTCCAACCCTCTGTTTATTTTCTATTGTTTGCTGCAGTGTATCTCTGAGCTGCTCTTTAAAATCTGTCAGTTCTTTTTTCAGTTCTTCCTGTCCCTTCATAATAGCCTGAAACATTTGGGCAACTGATAAGTCCTTTGTGCTCTCTTCAGCCACTTCTTGTTGTAAGAATGATAAAGTTTTTGCCTGTTGGGTCGTTGGGCTAGATGCAGAGGAGGCAGGCGCCAAGGCTGCCTTCGCCAGTGGTGGTTTTCTGGGCCCCATTTGTTAAGCTCAGGGATAAATGTAAATCCTTATGCAGAAGAAATGGCATCTGTGGAGTGCGTAGTTGGGTGATACCGAGAAAGCAGACAAGCCCAGAAGTGAATGTTAATCCTCAGTCCAAGCCAGAAGAAGAGTCAAATAATCAAAATCCTGAAAGACCATAAAACAGAGGAGGCTCCAGAAGTCCTTCGGGAGGTAATAGTAATATAAAGCCAGAAATTTCTTCAAAGGTAGTTTCAAAAGGCTAGTTTCATTTATTAGAGCGAAGAAGAAGAAGGAAGTGAGCCATCTTGGCTCCGCCTCTCACAGGGAACCAGGAAGCAAAGCATTCAAAGTTTCCATAAGGCTTTTAAAACAGCTCAGGAATCACTTCTTGCAATTGTGATGTAAATCTTTCTCAGAGTTAGTAAAGTGGGTAATTCAACGTTTTATTCTCTCACTCCATTCCGAGATCGAGAAATAGTTCAAATGCCACTTTAACTGAGGGGGGTAAAAAAAAAACCCTCCAATCTTGCAACTTCAAATAGATTGAATCCACAACTTGCGATTAGCTGTTGCTCATCCACTAAATGGTGTTAAAAGAGATTAGGGCAAACTTCTCACCTCCAGCACTTCACTGCAACTTCTGATTGATTATTTCCTTCCAGAATCCGTTCTGCGAAGGTGCAGGCAGCTGACAGCTATGCCATACGCCCCCCTTCGCTCCCCGGCTCCTGGGGCGAGACTGGAAACCCCCCGATGGCTGCTGCCGCTTCTGGGGGCTCCAGCAAGCCGCCCTATGGCAGGTGGTCCCTCCAAGACCCCCTGTGCTCCCTAAAGGAGCCCACCAGGGAGACGAGCAGTGGACGGCAACGTCCATCACCTCCGGGAACCGGAAGTGATCTCCGGCCCCCTATTCATGGTTTGAAGCTCTACTTCAAAAACCCTGTTTCTTACCCTGAGCTATCTTGAGCTCCTCCAAGCAGTCAATCTCACTTCATTGCAATCTAACAAGATCCTATCAACTAGCATGCAATTGTTTCCCACTAGCTAATCATCAACCTGAAAGGTCATTTTATCCCAGATTGCTGAATTAGTACATTTTCATCTGGTCAGTAGCATCCCTCTTTCCATTCCAAATGATTTAGCAAGGGCCCATAAAGACCATAGAGTCAATAATGCCTCATGGCCAGCATATTTTCTGCCAACAAATTTCATTTCAGCTCTTACAACTGCCACTGGGATCTCTTTTGGTTTCTGACCAAAGTCATCTTTCCTTCCCACTCTATGTTCACTACTTTAATATTCAATTGCAATGTAAACATGGGGAATAAAGTTGCAAAGTTTCGAATAATGTCACTCCTTTGTTTCTATGAATCTAAACCATCAAAGTTTTTTTATTGATACAAAGTTCTCATAGACCTACAGTCTGTAGCTCTCTAGCTGTGATGGCAAACCTATGGCACACAGAGCTATCTCTCCAGGCATGCCAGCTGTCGCTCGTTGTTCTTCTGGGTTCTGGCATACACATGCATGCTGGGCAGATGGTCTGGAACACCAGAAACCAGAAGAGTAGCTCCTTAGTGTGTATGCGTTTGCGGGGAAGCTGAGGTTCCAGTTTCAGGCAAACATATATACATGCTGGCCAGCTGGTCTTTGTGTGTGCATGTCAGTGGTGGGTTTCAAATTTGTTTAGAACCTCTTCTGTAGGTGTGGCCTGCTTTGTGAGAGCGGATGGGAGTGGCTTGGCAGTCATGTGACTGGATGGGCATGGCCAACTTGTAAAATGGTGGTGAAACTCACTTAACAGTGCTCTTGCTTAGCAACCAAAATATTGGCTCAGAAACTCTGGCATTTGAAGCACGCAAGTCTTAAAGCTGTCAAGTTACAAGACCTTTGCACCCCTAACCCTTTAGAAAAAAAAACCACGGGTGTTCAAAATTGACAGTTTTAAGACTTGTGGACTTCAACTCCCAGAATTTCTCCTCCAGTCATGTTGGCTCAGGAACTCTGGCATTGAAGTGTGCAAGTCTTAAAGCTGTCAAGTTACAAGACCCTTGCACCCCTAACCCTTTAGAAAAATACTCCAGGGATGTTCAAACTTGACAGCTTTAAGACTTTAAGGTTTAGATAGGACTCTTAGAGTCCTAGGGTGATTGGTGAGCCAGCCAATCAGTGAGCAGCAGGCCGGGCAAGTGTGGTGCGGATGGGCGGGGGAGGGAGCTGGAACCGGTTCTAAATGGCACTGTAGATTTGTGGAACTTCTTCTATAGAAGAGGTTAGAACTGGCAGGAACCCACCCCTGTGCACCAGAAACCGGAAGACCAGGTGACCAGCCCACATGCGCAAGCTGGAAATTGGAAACTCAGCTTCCTGGCGTACACATGCATGCCAGGGAACTGCTCTTCCAGTTTTCTGTGCTCCCACACATGCGCATCAGGGAGCTGGTTTTCCAGTTTCTGGTGCTCCCACCCTGCCCGCCCGCGCTCCCGTTTTAGCACTCAGTGCCAAAAAGGTTCACCAACATGGATCTAAAGGAACTCTTCTTCTTCATCTGATGAAGAAAAGTTCAATTTCTTTGTTCATGGAAGTGTCATACCAATCATGGCACAATAAAAGGAAGAGGGGGGGATCTGCATTGCAGTGTCAAATGACAGAAATGTGGACACTGTGGACAAACATCTGGGATAGCAAAGGAAAAGAGTGGAGACTTGTGAGGAAGGAACTATTCCTAAAAAAAATGACAGGCATTGATAGATGAGGCTTGCCTTTCCCGTGCAAAGTTTGTCTTTCCTGCTGTGAGGATTACTTTTCTGTAGGAAGGTCATCAGGGAATAACCAATCAGATCTTTCAGTGGCCATAGTCTATAACTGACCTCATGGTCAGACAACTGCAGTCTGGACAGAAATTTGTTAAGTCAGCTTCAGAAACTATTGGGAACAGCACATAAAGAAGTAGCTTAGGCTGCAGTGCAGAATTGCCCTAAATCAATCTGATTTAAAAGTTGGTTCAGCTGAACTGGAAGCCTCCCTCCCCACCCAAAAAAATTGCTTCAGAAAACAGTCTTTCCATTACATAATCCTTCATACTGTCATTCCCAGCGACTGCCCACACTGACTCTGTTATCACTGCTGGAAAGACCAAATGTTCTCTCCAGACTGATGAAAACAGATGGATGTCCTTTGGTGCAGCAGAAAGAAAAGATTGTATTATTGGAGGAAAAAAACCTATTGTTAGGCAGAAAAACAGTGAAAATTGTGATTAGCTCATCTGAAAACTGATCACAGTCTTTGTTTTATAGGACCAAAGAACATAAAATAAAGAGATGCTCTCTCCACTCAGTGGATAAAATACAGGAGGAAAAAAAATCATCATTTTGTTTTGAGCCAAAATGTAATTTGTGTGGGAGAAGAACAGATAGCTCTGTTTTCTTCTTCACCACTGATCCTTTGAAGTGATAATTTTTAGCTGTCAGGGAACCCTTTTCAAATTGAGTTCTATGTCTGAGAACCTCAGCTAATTTACATATGTACAATTAGGCATTTTTAGATTCTGGATTTAATATTCTTCTTCGATGAACCACCTTGAAAAGCATTGTGTGTTCTATTTATTTCAAACTATAGCAAGTCAATACTTGCCAGCTTTCCGTAAAGATTTAACTGTATACCATAAACTCTAGATTCCAAAATGAAATAGTGAAAATATAAAGAAATTATCCATCCTTGTAACTCATAGCAACATTCAACCACTGCTGTGATGATAAATGATAAATGTAGACAGGCTTTATAATGCTGTGATATTGGCTGATGATGAAACACATTGGATCTTCTTTAAGATCTTTTATGCTAAAAGTCTGATGCGCACAAATATTCTTAAAAGAAACCTACTTTAGACTGTGGATAGGTTAGGAATTGAATCAACTTGCCTATCTTGTAACTCCTATCCTTCTGATCTGACAGCGTAGAAATTAGAACATTTGGGAGAAAACATCTATATGAACATAATGAGAAGATTAGAAAGAAAAGAGATCTTGATCTGAAAGAAAACAAAATGGTTGCCCTCACATTGTATGGGGACTGTTTTCCACAGAAATTCTTCACTCATCTTCCGACTTCAAGCATCTTTTTACAAGCTACTATTAAAAAAATGCTTTTTTCCCAGAATAGTTTTTCAATCCATCATTTTATAATTCCCTTGTTCTAATATTTCTCTCTCATTCTTCTTTCTTCCAAGTTTGAAAGTTGGAAGATGTGCAGTTCAGTAGCTATAAAGCAATAATTTGTTAGAATCTCTTGCCTTGTTCCATTTATACACTCTGGTACAGTACTAATTATAGTTCGTAGGCCTTGAAACTTTGTATCAGCATAACAGTTTTTATAATTTTCACTTAAAATAGTGCTAATTCATAAGTGAACCAAAAGATCTGCTCATTCTCTTTCATTCAGCTTATTCTGTTTCACATGATTCCCATACAGTATATGGTGATTTTTATACATAATTAACTCAGTCAGTCAACACTAACTTTAAAAAGAGGCATAAGAGAAAATCATCTGCATACATATGATGTATTTTACATTATTAAAACATTTGGGAATGATAATATATAGAAACCTAGTTTTCAACCACAAATTTTGTCTATTGGTTTTACTATCACATGCTTTATGAAATCTTATCAAAACATTTTTATTTTTCTAAGCAGCAGTGAGCTGGTTCTAGATTTATCCATATGTAAAAAAATCTATTCAGGCTTCTGGTTAATGAGGATTGATTTTTATTTATTTATTAGATTTATCAGATTAATTTATGCATGTGTGTGAAAGAGAAAGAGACTATTACTGGCCTAAGGTCATCCAGCAGGCTAAATCAGGATTAGAACTCATGATCTCTCAATTTCTAGCACTTTAACCACTAGATCTTCATGCTTTTCACATTCTTTATCTCCTCCAAGCATTGTGTCCCAACCTGTCTGCTTTTGGATTTTCCCCATTGTGCATATGTGTCTTAATGTAGGTTTGAATGTATATGAACTTCAAAGGATCCCGCATATTTATTTCCCTTGTTTCTTCTGGGAACAAGAGCTAAGCTACAACAACTTGATATATGTCCCTCTTTCCCTGAGGGAAGAAATGTTGCATATCTGCCAGACAGCTGGGCATTTGGAATATTTAATATGTCCCAGCTTATTGATGGCCTTCTGTCAGAGCAGATGTCAAATCTAATATTTCTTCATGGCACACTTGTCATGCTAAGGCTCTGTCCATGAAGCCAAATGGATCATTGCATCGCTTTCCTTTCCTTTAACCCACCAGGGACCATGGAGTACAGCCTCCTTTGAATTTAATGTGACCCTGGGCCATGGATCCATTTTGGTACAGCTAAACTCTTTTCTAAGATACTACACTTCAATCCCTCACTGGTGGATATTCCTCTAAGAGAGGTTTTCTAGCACCATGGCCCAGAAAACCAAAACCAATAATCTAATCCCTGACAATTCAAAACAAAATGGAGGGAAATTCTATTTCAGATTTTGAATTTGAACCAGCAAGTGGGGCCTGGTCTTCTCTGTGGTGTGGCAAAGGGAATGGATCAGTTCTCTGTAGGGCAGAATGTGCTCTGGGACATTTATTTCAGTGTTGGGAGGGGCTGAATGTGATCGGCTATGTGTGCCTTATCCTAGGAGAAGAGAGTGAAGCATGGGAAAGGAGTGGGGGCTGCTGAGAATAGTGATGGGCAGAGAAAGCCGAGGAGGAGCCATGGTGGTGCAGTGGTTAGAGTGCAGTACTACAGGGTACTTCTGCTGATCACTGGCTGCCAGCAGTTTGGCAGATCAAATCTCACCAAGCTCAAGGTTGACTCAGCTTTCCATCCCTCCGAGGTGGGTAAAATGAGGACCCAGATGGTTGGAGGCAATAGGCTGACTCTGTAAATCGCTTACAGAGGACTGTAAAAGCACTATGAAGTGGTATATGTCTACTTGCTATTGCTATTGCTAAAGGTATGATGAAAATTTTAATTCTTAATTTATTAAAAGAGTTGCTGAACCAATTGACTAGTGAAACCAGAAGCCAGAAGACCTGAAATTAATTACCCTATCCTTGGCTTAAGGCAGATAATTGAAAGTATACTGGAAACTTTCTGAGCTTTGGGATCTCTTTAGACAATATTGAAGGCATCTACTATCTTAAGAAATGGTTTTCAGACTCAGGAGCATTTTAGAAACAGCAGGCATTATTTCAACTCTGCAGATGCATTTTTCCAGGAGAATGAGGTCTAAGACCTCAGCATGTAGGCTTGCAGCACTTTCTAACATTGATGCAAATCTAATGTTAGATTATTGTTTCATGCACTGTAACAGAGTGCTTGTAGTTCATTAGGGGTTGTACTTGAGAAGGATTGCCTTGTTCTTTCACATGCCATTTACTACTCAAAGGTTGAACTTTGTTTTGTTTGTTCTTTGTTAAAAAAAGGAGCTTTTTGCAGGGTGTTAAGTATCTTATGACATCCGTATCCACAGCCTTTTCTGGCAAACAATACATGATTTTGACTGTCATCACTTTTTCTGACAGTATATCTTCCACTTTAAAAAAAATAGCCATTCTTTCAGCAGGTTATTTTGTGTGCAAATCTGAATTTAGTTTATCCCCACTTCTGTCTGATTGCAACACAGGTGAACTACGTCTATTTGAATCTAAATATCCTTTTGACAACATCTTCAAACAGTAAATCTTCCAAATTTATCATTAAGCATGTGATTAGGGTTCATAATTATTTTTTCATTATATGACAAAATGTACTTTCACGTCATATTTGATTAGGTTCCATCATTTTTATTATATGCTGCATCATACATCAAGTTTTACGATGGAAATCTGGCATGTAGGTGTCTGCAGGCTATGGAAATTTGAATGTAAAAATACTTTTTGATAAAAATTCTATAAAACACATGCCAGTTCTTTTTTGTAAGGCAACACATCATGACTTGGATCAGGTGAAACCTGTGTTTCAGTATCTTTTATAATTGCAATAATTCTAGCCCTTTCAAAGTCAGTGCCTTTCAAATAATAACATGATAACAGTAAGCGAGATTAAATAATTGAGCATCGTCCTTTTTAAAAAAGTTGACAAGAAAAAGAAGCATATGTTATTAAAAATAACTGTAATCACCCAGATGGAGTATCAAATATTTATTGGAATTCCCTAACTATTTTGTATATTTATATCAGTCTTCCCAGCATGTAGTTGACCTTGGCTGAACCCTGAAGCTAAGCAGGGTTATGGACTGGTGACTGCCTGGGAATTTTAAGCCTGCAAGCCAGTTTAAGAAATAAAAACATGCATTTTAAAAAGCCAGTGGAAACATTTCCACTTCCACAAAAAAATGTATAGATGCATCACCCAAAGTCAGGCTCAACTTTAATAATTTTATTTCTCTTCCTCCCACCTATTGTTCTCGCTAGAGTTACTCAACTATGAAGTGTAGAATGTCTAATTAGTATGGATGAAGTCCATCCAGACTAAGACTATATGTTTGGAGAAATTCAGGTTAACAAAAGCTAATTTATATATTAGAAGTACGAAAACAGAGGATATATCAGATCTCAGTAAGAAGGCGTATGATAAGCCAAGCAAATTGACTCTTTGGAGATCTTTCCTAAAAAAAAAACTTTAAATTTTCAAGATATAGCCTAATGGCAACTAGAGAAATGCTGTTTCCAGTGGCAGAATTCCATCTTTTTACAACCTGCTTAAATTAATAAATCAGTTTTTCTGAAGGATTGACTTTACTTGCAAAATTGTAATTATATTCAGGGAGGAAAACTCAGATTCCCTGGGTCAATCATATCATATGTTCCTGATTATGCAATATAGGATATAATGAAATGTAGTCTCCCAATCTGTTATCCATTTACCTCATTTAGTCTCTTACACTTCCCACTTTCCTCTTTGTCACTTGTTGATTCAAGAATAATGGAACAGTGAAAGGGAAGCTACTTTCCTAACTTGTAACAGCTACAGTACGTAGTCTTGGCACAATAGGGGTTGGAAATGTGATCTGCTCATTGCCTCTGACCTGTCAAAACCACTGGAAAAGTTATTTCCGGTGCTTGGGATAACTGAGTCATGAACATAACAGCATGTTTGGAACTGAGGTGAGGGGGGGAGCCTTCCTTCCTTCCATCCATCTATCTTCAATGAGGCAACAAGCCAAGTAAGCAGCTGGTTGAGAGAAAAGGAAGGGGAGAATACTGAAGCCAAATAGAAGAATTCTGGTTACAATGCTCATCTTGTATTTGAGATTAGTATTATGATCTGCCAGAATACATAATTCAAGGTCAGGAAATAGGAAGCCCTGTGAATCTGGAAGTGTTTCATGTTACTGGGTTTATGAAAACACACAGTTTTCACAATACTGTTAATTACAGATGCATTATAATCAGTATTAATGGAGCACAAAACCAATGATCTTTTCACAAAACTCCTTCTTTTGTTCCTTCTGTCAATGTTCATATTTCATCATAGGACTGATTGAATCATGACATTAGAACAGCTACATTTAGGGGCTAAGCATAAATTGTTAGGAGAAACTCATATTCTATGATTTACTTGAAGCTGTCTTAGATTTGACTACTATTCTAGATTTCTTAAATCATAGAGAATGATAAAATTCAGCATTTACTGAACCATTCAGATGATTGTTGAAATGACTATCCCAAATGATACTTAAGACACCAACGTGAATTGAGTTATGCAAGGAAGGTCAAACTTAAGCTGAAAACAAATAGTACACTTCCATGCTGGATAATACATGGATTGAGGAAACTCATATTCAATACATGCCTTGAAGCACTCTTGAAAAACCATTAATCTAAAAGTAAGGTTCATAAATTAGAATAAACTATTTCAGTGTTAGTAATAAATGTCAAGTAACACTGAAAAAATGAGCTTAAAACTTAGAACCAACCAAATGACAACAGGTACAAGAACCAATTTAAGAACTGAACATGAAGATATCAAAGTAGTGCATAGCTTCTGTCTTTTAGGATTAGGGATTGACAACTAGTAAAAGAACAACTAGTAAATTTTTTTTTGCAGATTAGGACCTAGTAAAGCAGCCTTAAAGTGGTATTCCCTGTAACACTCTTTGGAAGTGAAAGTTAGACTTTCAAGAAGCAGGATATCATTCCTATAAGGTAGACCAGACTAAGAAACAGACACTTGCTGGTCTAAAGCTACTATAGGCTACTGTATAATAATAGAATCTTGAAAATTTGAATATGTTTCCCTTTCCTTCTCTTTTATTTTTATGTTAATAAAGGGGATGGAGGCTTGCAAGACATTTCAGTAAACAATTTACTTGATTTGGGATCAAGCATCATTTGACTGATTCTTGCTATAGCAAAATATCTTCCCTTTGTCCTTCAATGCAATCATCTATGCTTGCTGCATTAGGATAGAAAGAATACCTTTGGTGTTGGAGAAGACTCCTTAGAGTACAGAACAGCCAAAACTACAAACAAAGAATCATCAAAATAACTAACCCAAATTCTTATTTGAGGAATAAATGACAGCTTGAAAATGACTAGGTTGTACACATTATGCAGACATAACTCTCTTGCAGACCTCCAAGGCTGGGAAAGGGAGAAGAGAAGAGAAGAGAAGAGAAGAGAAGAGAAGAGAAGAGAAGAGAAGAGAAGAGAAGAGAAGGTCCAGTAGCAAGCTGGATGGATTCAGTTGCAGTGAATTGAAAGTACTGAAGGACCAGGTTAGAGATAGATCATGGAGAAAATGTATCTGTGTTATCTGTGTCAATCAAAAGTTGACAATGACTTGGTGGCACATAATTAATCCATCAAGATCATAACACAGCTGACTAATTATACTGATAATGCAAGGTTAGCGTCAGCATCAGGCTACCTAAGAGCAAGCTGTTTTTCATAGCTGTTTTTCTTTACTATGGTTGTATTTTTCCCATTTCCCCATTTTCCCTTCAGCACTTTCTATTTTTTTCTTTGTATTCCTTTATTTTTTAAAATTTTTTTATCTCTTTATCATAATGTGTAATAAAATTACTATGGAAAAAGGAGCAATAGAACAAGGCAAGAGCAATGATTCAGATAGGCCACAGTTTAAGCTTTTAAAAGGACCTCCTCACTTCACCTTTCTCTTACTCAGAGGAGAAGAGAAGCTGAGTGATATGTGATCACCGCTTTTATGCTGCTGAATTGGCAGTCTCTTCTGTGAAGTACTTAGTTTCTCATTATCTCTCATCTGTCCTATCCTCTGTGACAGGAAGAGCCTGCCTGGAGGTCAAGCTGCATGCAACAGTGATGAGAATTGGATTTTGTGGCTTGTTTGGTGGGTTCAGTGCTGGAAACTCTTAATCTATCATTTGTTTTGGAGAAAAATCCTGACTCCGTGGATGTATCTAGGGTGTAGCTTTATTTTCTTCTATTTCTTTGTTTAAAATAAGGGTGGAGAACCATTTCCACAATTTTATTTCTTTTAAGAATGCTTCAAGTATTTATAATCAGCCCATCCTGATCATAGATCATTGTTTAACTGCTGAGCTAAGCAGATATTAATAAAAATGTAGCTGCTTTGAGAGGTGTGTTGGGAGGATAGCAAATGGAGATTTTTCTGCCTGTTCTGATCAGCCGCATTTGACAATTTTTGCCTGATTTCTATCCTGTCCTTGTGGGGAAGGTAGAGAAAATCAACTAGTTGAGGAACCAAGGTTATCTGGAACCTTTTTGATCAGGATTCAGGCCTGCAGGAACAGCATTAGTTCTTCTGATAATCAATGCTGGGGTAACCTAGATGCAGGGAGATGGAGGAATCTTGTCTCATTATACTCAGTGACTGTCACAAGCCCACGTCCTTCTGGATTGCTATAAGGGTTGAGAGTAGGAGACAGAATCTTATTATTCAGCTCTTACTTAAATGAAGATGGTTACAATCATGCATTATAAATGCAGAAAATGCTTCAATCCAGTGACATGCGGTGAGGGTTATGGCTGGTGAGACACTGACACAGTGGTGGGTTTCAAAAAATTTTAGACTTGTGGACTTCAACTCCCAGAATTCCACAGCCAGGCATGATCAGTTCTGATTTAAAGCGACAGCATTTGTTTTTCTCCTTTGCAAAGAAGTTTCCTTATTTCTTTTTCTTCTCCCTTCCCCTCCTTCCTCCCTCTTTCCCTCCCTCCCCCCTCTCTCAAACACACACACACACACACACACACAAAAGTTGGATTGGACTATCTCTCCTACCCCTTCCCTCTCTCTCATTCATTCTCTCTCAAACAAACAAACACACACACACACACACACACACACACACACACACAGACAGAGTTGGATTGGAGGGAAGAGCACCAGCGAGGAGGCCACAGGAGGAGGCAAGAAGCCAGTCAAAGAGCCATACTGGAGCACACACACTTTCCCCCAGCCCCGGAAAGATCCAGCCCAGCTTCACTGATTACAGGTTTGAAAAGGCAACGTGGCTCTGCCTGCAATCAAACTACACTTGGGGAGGGAGAGCACAAGCGAGCCAGAGTCCTTCCCTCCAGCCTTTGCCCAAAGCCCCGCACCAGGAAGATGAAGTTTGAATTCCTCCCCTCCCCCCGACCCACACGTATCTTTTCCAGCTGTTTCAGAGAGGATTTCAACTCTGCTCTTGCCTTAGGTCCTCTGAAAAAGCCCCACCCAAACGAGCGCCCTCTACTATGAGGCAGGAGAACTGCATGCCTCACCTACGTCAGGAAAATTTAGGCTTTTAACCCTTGCTTAACTCTGCTCGAGTGATCATAAAACACCTAAAGTCAGACTAGATGAGGCATGCAGTTCTCATGCCTCATAGTAGAGGGTGCTTTTTGGGAGGCTTTTTTAAACAGTTAAGCAGAGTCATCCATGGTGAGGCAGCAACTAGCTCAGCCTGACCTAAGCTCTCACCTTTTTCCTTTTACATTTTTTTTCATGATGACAGTGGTGAGGCTGTGTCTCCCCTACCTCACCTGAGTGCACGTCACTGCTTCAGTCCTTGGCAGCTCTAATGCAGGGTTGTTTCTCATATTTAACACCTCTATAAACCACTGGGAGGGGTCATTTAATGGTTAGAGGTAAGGTGTCATCAATATGCCAGTGACAGACACAGTGTCAGACCTCCTAGCCATCTTTTCTTTTTAGGTTTCAAGTCTGCCACACTTTATGCTGTGGGAAAGTGGGAGGGGGATTATACAGAGATGGGTGATATGTAGCCATAATAACATTCTTCTTAGAAAGCCAAGGTCATCTTTGTCTCTGCACCTGGCCAGAATTGGATGGGTTGAATCTGTCATCGTGGCAGTGGACCATGTGATGGAGTTGTGGATGTTGGGGCAGGATCTTGTACTTTCAAGTGGGTGGGAAAGCATGAAGCTTTCAGATTCAGGTTTTCCCAGATGGGCCAACCTGGCTCTTTTAATAAATTGCAACTTTGAGGAACTGCTTGACTTGGAGTGTGATTTGTTTCAGGATGCTATTTGGAACCCAGACACGCAGATTAGCATGATGCCCTGAAATTCCTGAAATTAAAGAGAATCTGCATGGAACAAAATACATTTGAATTAAATTTCACCAAGACAAAGCTACAAGCGATCAATAAGTATCCCTTAATGTATACCTGGATGGGATTATATAAAGGAAGGGTTCATAGATTCTCAGCTGCTTCAACAACAGGTGAAAACCATGGCTAGAGGGACCATCACTCACTTTGTCTGATATGCCAGTTATGATCCTCCTGGACTAGGATGCCCTGACCACATTTATAACACTTAATTAGATTATAGCAATGCAGTCTCCAGGTTGCCTTTGATCCAAGAACTACAGCTGGTAAAAAAATGCAGCAATGAGGTTGCTTGGACAACTCTGTTAATATAAAATTAAGTCTATATTAAAGTTAGTAATTGGTTGGCAGTAAGCTTCCTGGCCCAATGGAAAGTGCTAATTATTGTCTTTAAAGCTCTGTAAGCAAAGTACTATGATATACCAAGCAGCACATGCCAGGACTGAATTTGCAAACCAATTATCTAAAGATCTGTAGAAATCCACCACTACTGCTGCCACTTTCATACTTTGGAGATAAGGACTAAATGAAAGGCCTTCTCTATGGAAGCCCTCAAGTAATGGTATCCTCCCTGTTACATCCTGCCCCTGGAGATAAATGTTGTGGCCCATCGGCTGCCAACAGAGCTAGCAGCAGAGTTGGAGGAGGAGGAGAAGGAGTAGCCTGGGCCAGCTTAGGAGCTTTTGGAAGGCTCTGATAAGGAAGGAGAAGCAAGAGACAGATGCAGAGCCAGGGTCTTCTGTCCGCCTCCAGGTGAAGAGGCAGCTGGCTTCAGGGCCTCAGCTGAGTGAGGAGGAACAGGTGGGCCCATCCCAGATGTGTGTATAGGATAGGATAGGATAGGATAGAGGAGAAGAGAGGATAGAGGAGAGGAGAGAAGAGGAGAGGAAGGCAACAAGCCGGGTCTCAGGAAAAAGAAGTCGTAGAAGCTAGCCACCCCCACCCGCCCGGCTGGGAAATTAATAGTAGGGATTTGGGAGTGGCCTGTCGTCTAAGACAACCGTTCATTTTCCAGTGTACATCAATCAATCAATCAGTGCAATCCACTTAAAATATGTTCCTGAAGAAAATCTATGTGGTCACTAAGATCGAACGGCTCATAATCAGTCAAAAAATGTTAAATGAAATTCATCCCTACTTTGTGCTGCCTAATGGCTCCTTTCATTGGCAAGGTACCTGTATTTTTTCTTCTTCTGATACTTCTGCTCTCATTTTAGAAAGCCAGGGCATTTAAGTGAGTTAATTAGCAATTAATTTAATGATATACTTTATAAGTAAAATGGATTAGGGGGAAAAACCCTCAAGGAAATTAAAAAAAATACCTTAAAATGAGCTTGTGAGCAAAGGCAGCTCACAAAAAACGGGTTTGTCAAAACGTTATCCAGAGCAGGTTCTATTCTACCCTAATCTTTTAAAAAGATTTTTTAAAGATTGGTCTCTAAGGTTACATGGTTAAGAATATAGAAAGAAACAAATTAATTCCTTAATTCTCTGCAGACATCTAAATACTATAAATAGTCTATCAGTGCATACATAAATGCTTGAGACAGGCCAAGTCAGTGCATGGCAGCAAAGCTGGAATTCACTGGGGTCAATTCTCCATAGGTTCTTGTTATCTTTGACTTCTGTGAATGAACAGAGTCAGATGTTTCTTCCACAATGAAAATAATGAAAGCAGAGTCCACAACATCACCAAAGTAGATAGGTAAGAAAAATTGCAGTGGTGATATGTCGATGGTTCCCTATTGGCTTCTTTCTACTAGACATCTGCCACAGAAATGGTTTGTTTTAAGATATTTACTTTCTGTGCTCATCTTCACCTCATGAAGTAAGCTCTGGAAGTCTGAGGAAACTTTTAGAATGACATGATCTGGCAAACGTACCAGATCATGTAGTGTCACTCTTGGCCCATCTGCAGAATGGCCTGGCCATTCTCTCTCTCCCCTCTTTGTTCACATATATGTGATTTTTATCTCATTCCCAATCCAAATAGTTTTAGGCTTATACTTGTGGATGGTGGCAACTGCTGCTTTGGCTAAATGATACAGCAAGGGTTAAAACATGCTAAAGAAATGTTGTGGCCATTTCTTCTTGTGAAACCAAAAGGGTTTTCCTCTTCTTCTTAGCAGTTTCCTGCAAGAGCAGAGTCCTTTTTTTTTTGTATCAACTAAGGGTTGTGACAGGAAATGACTGATTGGCTTGTCTCCTGAATCTGATGATATGAGTTGAGAGAGAGAATAATGGGCCTAAATTTTCCCAATCGTTATCATGCCTAAAGTAGGACTAGAAATTAGTGTTTAATTTAACTATTATCTAATTATAGACAGTTTATTAAAAGATAATAGCTATCATGCATTCAAATGAGAGTAGTAATGATAAAACTTTGCTTTAAATTTTATCCTGCCCAGTAAATCCCAATAATCACACTCCCTTAGTTTGCAGTTGGGTGTAAGGCAGTAATAATAAACCTAACTTCAAAAGATCACATAAAGCATAAAATTAGAAGAATTAGGAGAAGGACTCTATGTTTGCATGGAAGAAAAAGAAATATTTAGGAAGCAGGTTTGGGATAGCAGAAAGAGTAAGACAAAGACAGAGCCCAGGATATTTTAAGGAAGGAGATGATGAAAGTCCTTCGAATATCAGCCTTGCCAATAAGAAACATGCTAATGCTTTAAATGTTGAATTTTCCAACAGTTCCAAGCCAACGTATTTTATATCACAAGATATAAAGACTTTTACCTAATAAATTGGGTAGTGGATAAGCATGGGGAAAGCAATATTATAAGAACTTAAATTGCAAATGTTTGCAAACAAGCAACAACTTTTTAAGTGATGAAAGTACGGTATATTCCATATCTCTTATAAAATGTTTGCCTAATGATTTTTTATTGAAACAAATACTATCACTGTTTGATAAAATGGGACAGGGTGAGCATGGATTAAATTACTGGTAATAGTTGAGATATGATTCCCTTTTTGTTTAAAAGTAGTACACTGCAAGTTCTCTTTCCCAATTCTCCACTGGGAAGAATACTGACAACTCCTAGAAATTGCAACTTTAAGGAAGTGTGTTTCAACTAATGTAAAGAGCATGCTGGAAAATCTGACTCACTGTGGCAAAGGCTCAACACTCCATGTTAAGGGTCTATGGGATTTGGACAGAACCAATTGCAAAATATAATACTTGTTTTGGAATGTAGTAATATAAAACTGTTCTGACACCCCTTCTTCCCTCGCCAACACAGAACACACTCCGGACCAAAACTACTTCAACAGGATTTATTGCACAGACAGACAGACAGATCCTTGGCAGCAATCCACCACGACAAGACTCTCAGAACCCTCCGGCACCGAGACATGATAGCAGCTGTCCAGCATGCTAAGCTTCCAAGACAGAACTTTCCGAATAGTTCCTTTGTTGACTTCTGCAAAGGGCGTATGCACAATCAGTCCTTTTACAGACTGAAGAGGAGTCTACTTATCAGCAGCTGAGAGCCCTTACCGCCTGTAACTGCGCCCTTGCTCCTTGCGTCTGTGGGCGCGGCGGTAACGGGCATCTAAGAACTCCCTGCTGATGTCTGAGTCACTGTCCTGTGACTCCTCCCCACTGCTCCAAGGCATGGCATCAGGAGCCCCATTCCTTTGGCTCTCACCACTGCTCCATGCCTCAGGCGCCTCCTGGTGGCCGACCAGACTCTCCGATCCCTGCTCAGAGTCAGAACCCTGCCCAGGGTCCGCCTCATTCTCCAGAGCCGACTCATAGGGACCCTCGCTGTCGGAGTCTGGTGGCAGCTCCAACGGCTCCTGCTGGGCCACAACATAAAACCATCAATCATGTTTTGAAACATCAGTTCTTGATCCAAAAGGGATGGCAACTACAATGTCCTCCTTTATGGATTCCAAATATTTAATCCTTTTCACATTTTTTTCTCTTTCTGTGACATCATTTTAGTATAGCTATTATTATTTCTTACTTAGTTAACTCAGAAATAGTCTTCTGTTAAGCACATAACACAAACTGACTTAACAAAAACTGAAATAAAGTTGCTCTATTAACACTTCATTTTAGAATCCAGTTTTGCTTTCAGGGATGACAATACCCAGGTCACATCTGTATTTGATCCTGAAACTGATAATTACATTCATGAAAGAAGTCAAATGCTCCAATATCCTTTTGCAAAGGAAAACTTATCTTCATATTCCTGGTTTTGCTAGCTTATCCAATATCAGTTTTCAATGTAATTGAAGGGATTGATTTCGTTAAATGTAAAGAAATGACCAGAAAGGGTAATACATTAATAAAGCATATCTGCCTACAAAATATGCAACATTTAATTCATGGTCTATTTATTTAAAATGAAGGACTATTTATAAATAATTACTAATTTACCCTAACCCATATCCTCATGGATGACTTCCCATAAACTTAAACTAAGTGTATATAGGGACTCCTGCTCCAGCGGGAGAAAACCTCCGAGGTCCCCTCCAACTCTATTATTCTAGGTTCTAGGTTTTCCAGAGGGCTTTGGAGAATGGTTGTGGTCATTGTTATATGGAGATCTATTTTTTATTAATAATAATTGTAATAATTGCTATTTTGTACTTTTAACATTTTATTATATTGTAGAAGCTTTTTATATACCTAGAAGATTCAGTACAATACACATTTGATAGACAGATGATTGATTGATTGATTGACAGTTAAAATTACAGTGGTCTAATTACAGGGTCTTAACATGTTTTGGCCTGAGGCAATGCAATAAATTGTACTCTGCAGCTGAAGTCAAAGGGCATAATGCAAAGTTCATGAGGCAGAAAAATCCAATGTAGCATTTTTCTGATGATAAAATTATGAGATTAACAAGTTCAAAATAAGCCATGATTGTTGTTGTCCAAAGTTGTGTCCGATCCATCGCAACCCCATGGACAATGTTCCTCCAGGCCTTCCTGTCCTCTACCACCCTTTAAGCTCACACCTACTGCTTTGATTACTCCATCCAGCCACCTCATTCTCTGTCATCCCATTCTTCTTTTGCCCTCAATCTTTCCCAGCATTAGGCCTTCTCCAGTGAGTCCTTCCTTATCATTGGCCAAAGTATTTGAGTTTCATCTTCAGGATCTGCCTTTCTAAAGAGCAGTCAGGGTTGATCTTGTCTAGAACTGACCAGTTCGATCGCCTTGCAGTCCAAGGGACTCGCAGAAGTCCTCTCCAGCACCATTGTTCAAAGAAGCTATGATAGGCTTTGATAATTTCAAAATTTGTTATCTGTGTTTGTTG
The DNA here is from genome assembly GCF_964273705.1 of Natrix helvetica. Lineage (NCBI taxonomy): Eukaryota > Metazoa > Chordata > Lepidosauria > Squamata > Natricidae > Natrix > Natrix helvetica. Next base: position 140,759,205 of record NC_138550.1, read on the forward strand.
CTTCCTCTTGTTAAAGCCGACAAATACTGAAATTGATATACAGTAGCTTACAATCCTAAGAAAAAAGGCTAAATAAGATGCTAAATAAGATGAATGAGGAAAAATACTTGTTTTCTCTGGAATTTCTATTCTTTGGAAAGTACTAAAGGTTGGCCATTTGGATATGAGTTGTGCATGGCAATAGGCATATAAAGTTGGCTGTGGGAAACCGGGGCTCAATCTTCCCAGTTTGGCCTAAAGCCTTCTCCGGGGGCCGATTTCATGAGTTGGTAAATTGAAGACACCACACAGGCTTCCTCGGGATGAGATCGCGCCCAGAGTTGCCTCTGGAGACCTCTTTTATTAGTCAGCCAAGAAGGGAGGAGTAAGGAATACGTTACAGTTACACATAGATATAAAATACCTTAACATTACCATATTTGGTCACTTTCCTGTGTAAGCATTCTATTGGTTCGTGGTGTCATGTTTTTCATTGGCTGTTCATCATGGCATTATGGTAACGAGACCCTTTTGTCTCTTTTGTTCTTCCTCCTAACGTGGTTCGGCCTCTTCCCAGAGGTCTGCACGTAGTGGAAAATTACCAGGGATTGTTCAACTAAACACATGTTATTCTTGCTTAGCCCTTATGACGGATTAAGCATTACTGCAACAGTTGGCTCATACTAGACACACATAGAATCAATGTCAAAGGTCATGTCTAAAACATATATTCATTTGTATTCATTCATAACATCATACTTTCAATTTTTCTTCTTCAAATTTTCCTTTTTCAATTTGAATTTAAAATATATGGATTATCAAAGTTTTGCCAGGGTTAGGGTTATAATATCAAACATTAGCTTGTTTAGTGGTTTAGCAATAATAGCAATGGGGTTTACCAATAGCAGCAGCTCAAGCAGAATGGCACTAGCAACTCCCTGCTGTATGTTTTGTTCATATTTTTATCTTATCAAACCGTTCATGATCTGGGAAATTTTGTGGCTGAGGAAATGGAGATCAAAGTCAGGAAAATGTTTGAAGCTACTTTTTACACAATTTTTAGGCCCTGAACCAAATCTACACAGTAGAATTAATGGGCAATTTTAGGTGAACTCTTAGAGAAATAAACTTAGTCTTCTCTTTGATCTTGTGCTTGCAGGCATCCACCAGGAGAAAAAAAATGGGCAATGAGTCAAAAGACACAGATTTTGTATGTACATTACTTGCCAGGATGACAGTTCATAAGGCTGAGATTTATGTTATGCTGTTACTATGTGCATTGTTACTACCAAACTGCTCAGAACCTTGATAGCCATCCAGACTCATTTGGTTGCGTTGGATGACTATAGAAATTGGATGGATGGATGGATGGATGGATGGAAGGAAGGAAGGAAGGAAGGAAGGAAGGAAGGAAGGAAGGAAGGAAGGAAGGATAGATGGACTGATGATAGAGGTTTGAAATCTGAAAGAAATGTTGGTCAATCCTATGGTAAGTGGGAAAAAAATGTTCAAATTATAATGATCAAATCTATGAACTTAACATATCCTGGCTTGTCCCTACAAATTCTAATTAAGATTAGGCATAATTTAGAAGGCAGATGGCACATTAAAATGTGCTTAATATAAAATTAAAGCAGAAGTTTATGATTATGCCAGAAGGGCCAGCTTATTTCCATAATGCCAAAAATTGTTTTAGTACCAATGTATAGAATATAAACTCCCAAAACTTTGAGTATTGCTCTAGAGATCCCCAAATGTTGTTCTCAAAGACAAATATTTGCATTAAATATTTGTGCACCATGCAAAGATGAATATTTGATTATTAGGCAGCCATATGTATTTATGTCTTTCAGATTTTGAAATCATTTTTTAAAACTCTTGATTGACAAACCATATTGTAAATCACCAGTTATTTAATCTTATCAGTATAAGCAAACAAATTGGAGAATATTCCAGTTGAGTATTTTACTTCAACAAAATGGAATTAATTACTTCAATTTATTATTTAATTTCAATAGAATTAAACTCAAATTTAGATTATTATCCTGGCTGCATTCACTTACTTTTGGAATTCGGTCTTGATATACCATTTAAAACCAAATGTGACCTTCTGTTCAGAAGGAATCTTTATGCAGACTGGCTCTCAGGTAAAACAGACAGTATTTCATCTGAGAAACTGAAACAAATTTCTATTTTCTTCTGGTTTGATAGTATGACATGTACTATGATTCTTATTATGACTATAGATATATTTTCTTGTAACACTGGAAAAATAAATTAAATTTTCCAGGAAATCATCTACTTGCCCCAATAAGGCATAATACTGACTCATGCTTTCTGCTTAAAATAAGTCCGCATTGTTGTTTGTACTTATTACTTTCAATGCCAATAGCAAAACCTGGCAAACAAAAAAGAATAAGAAACAATGCAAATACAGGCTCTTGGTTTAATTTCAGTGGTCCAAAAAAAGGTCATGTAAACACCAATACTTTAATAATGGTTTTGAAATAATAACTGAAATATTCCGTGATAGCTGGAGATTATTCATTTTCTTCCTCATTCCAAACATCAAATAATACAATGATACACATTTATTTATTTATTAAATTTATGTGCATACAATGGCACACAATATATGTATGTATAATAATAATAATAATAATAATAATAATAATAATAATAATAATAATAATAAATATTTATTTCTTAGCCGCACCCTCTCCCGAAGGACTCGGGGCGGCGTACAATAAAACATATAAAATACATATCTAGACAAGACATACATATAACAAAGACGTATACCAAGACGTGTACAAGGAGGAGGTGGGCTGATGAATAAAAACAATTAAAATCACAATGTTTAAAAACCCCTAAATAAATGAATACAATTAAATTACCCAAATAAAAAACCCGTCAGGAGCGATATAGTTAGATCATAGTTGAGCCAGGCCAGCTACTTGGAATAGGTATGTATATATGCATGTACATATGTATTACTGGGCTGCATTTGAGGAAATACAACGACATATAAATATTAATTGCCCATTTATTTTAGTTTATATGCCTATTATACCTATTATATGCACCTATTATACATATTCAGAAACATTGTTGTGAAAATTAGCCTTCTATGTTTTTGTCCTCTTCTCCCAGTTTCATTCAAAGGTTTCCTTTCCTTGAACAGCATTCTTTTCTTAATTATTTATAAATATTCTATCCCTTAATTTCACTTCATCGAACAATTGCAGAATCATGGCAGCAAGTGATGAAACTTGTTCCAAGATTATGCTGCAAATTTTACTCTTATGTACTTGTACATGTACAAAAGTTTCAAAAGTGAAGATAGTGTGTTGATGTTTCAATTCTAGCTTTATATATTTTATCATTTTGCCGTCATTATGATAGCTGTGATTTCTGTGCAGGAAATGTATATTTGTGATTGTATGTTGATTTGTGAAGTTCTGTTTGGAAATATTTTCTTTCGTGAAATTGTTTTTAAAACATGTTTTTAAAAGTCAGCAATTACTGTTCCAAATGACATTTATTAGCTATTTCTTTGGCAATCTTAGCAGTAAATTACATGTTGTGTCCTTCATTTTAATACAGTCGAATATACTTATGTCCATGTCATCAATTAAAATAGAATTAAAATTAAAAGTATAATAGTTAGATTGAAATGATGAGTGTGTTCTCAGTTCTTTTAATGAATCACATTTTTCATCATATTCATCATATAGAAATTCTATATTTATCATGTTTCTTAGTGGTTAGAATGTAGAACTGCAGGCTACTTCTGCTGATTTCTGGCTGCCTGCAATTTGACAGTTTGAATCTCACCAAGCTCAGCCTTCCATCCTTCCTAAAATGAGGACCCAGCTTGTTGGGGGCAACAATGCTGTAAACCCCTTAGCACTGTACAGCATTGTGAACCGGTATATAAGTCTAAGTGCTATAGCTAGTTAATAGTAAGTGTTTATAAACAATGAGTCAATATTAAATACTACACATAGCAGCCATTTAAGCTTATGTTTTGTTCAAAGTGTGGTGCCAGTCTGACTAGGAAAATGAAGCATAGCTATTAACAGATACATTAAGAAGTTGTAAAGGGATTCAGCTACTTGGACAATAAACTTCTCTTCCTATTCACAAGTAGTAATTCAAATACTATTTCCTACAGCACAACTGAAAACAAACAAGACAAGACCTCTGGGATTGTCAGATTTAGCATAGCTACAAATCTGTGTTGTCCACATTGGAGTATGGAGTATTTCAAGTCCGCCTTAATATACTGTCAAAAGTAATGCATGATCAGTAAACTGAACAGTAAAGTTTATTTCTGAACATAGTTCTTTACATAGTTTGTTTTTTTATGTGAGCATTCAGCCTAGTAAAGAATCTGTCTGGTAATGATTATTGTTAAGTTGGCACGGAAGGCGATCGGAGTCGTGAGGAGAATTAACCAGTCTTTATTGAACAAGAACAGACTCAACAAATATACAGGAGAGAAGCAAGCAAGGTTCGTCTGACAGCTATTTATACGAAGCTGTCAGACGAACCAGCCAATCCCCAAGCCAGAGTTTCCCCGCTCTCAGCCAGGTCGCGTCTTAGCCAATCAGACGCGACCTGGCTGTTGCTAGCGCAGATGCCGGCTGTCAGGGGGAATTCCCTGACGTCATCTGCATGGACACAATAATTATATATTAATATTTTCATGCCTATTGTTTATTGCTATTATAAAAGCAAGACAACAGTATATTTAGATACAGTAAAGAAGTGAACAAACACAAATATGGTATGTTAATGTTGGTCAGGGAAAATTAGATTACCAATTCTCATTAAGTTTGATGAAGGAAATATATTCTAGCACCAGTGGTGGGTTTCAAACTTTTTTGGAACTTCTTCTGTAGGTGTGGCCTGCTTTGTGGGCCATGTGACTGGGTGGGAGTGGTTTGCCAGTCATGTGAATAGGTGGGTGTGGCCAACTTGTAAAATGTAGTGAAACTCACTTAACAACGCTCTAGCTTAGCAACCAAAATGTTGGCTCAGAAACTCTGGCATTTGAAGCACGCAAGTCTTAAAGCTGTCAAGTTACAAGACCCTTGCACCCATAACCCTTTAGAAAAAAAACCCAGGGGTGTTCAAACTTGACAGCTTTAAGACTTGTGGACTTCAACTCCCAGAATTCCTCCTCTCGCTCTTCATCTTGATGATGTGCGGACGGGCGGGGGGAGGGAGCTGGAACCGATTCTAAACAACTGTAGATTTGTGGAACCTCTTCTATAGAAGAGGTTAGAACTGGCAGGAACCCACCCCTGTCTAGCACTTATTTAGTTACAAGGCAGCCAATAGGGATCTGTGTGAATTTCCTTCCACTACATAGTCATCTTCCCAGTTGTAACCAAAAGTGAACATTGACTGACAATTTGTAACTGTGATCTGAAAATAAAGTTCAAGGTCTTTACTTGTGCTTGTGAATACCTAACTAATGGATAATCCATTAGCAGGAAGAAGGGCAAAGATCGGGCGTCAAGATTCCTTTAAAATCTCATGAAACTGCCCTTTCGAGATACAATGAGATTACTGGTATATTTGAATATTTCAAAAGCTGTAGAATCTTGCATGTGAACATTGAAGTGTTACACAATCTGATAGTCTTCTCAGACTTCAACCATTCAAAAATATTTGTTTTTATTTCATGGTATAGAACTGGGTTGCAGCAAGCATCCCATCATTTATGATACCAAGATGCTAACCACAAGGTCTGGGCTAAAACATAGATTTAATGTATAAAAATATTTCAGATTCATTACTGGCATCTCCACAGATTAGTCAGAAATTTTAGCAAGCTCCTACCCATCACTGCAGATATTACTGAGTTTATTGTCTGCCACATTAGAAGACTTTACTTTCAGGTTTCTCTTTACAGTCGCTACTGTCTCATCACTCCCTTGTCATGGATATATGAAAGGCTGAAGATCATTGCTTTTACAGGCTCTGGCAGGGGTGGGATCCTACCAGTTTAAAAACCGGTTTGCTGAACGTGCACTTCACACATCCGTGCTCGCTTTGCTCGTGCATACACCTGACGTGCCTGACGTGCACACAGTTAACAGAGAAATCAACTTCCACATTACTGGGAAGAAAACAGTTGAGGTGGCAATCCACTCTGCCATGCCTATTAGTTGGGCTTCAGAAAAGGGAATATAGGTGACTATAGCGCGGACCCACCTGAAAGTTGGAGAGAACCGATTCGCTCCCAGCTGATAGTCAGAACTACCGGGTCGCCCAAACCAGTCCGAACTGGTAGAATCTCACCCCTGCTCTGGGGCTATTAACCAGTGAATAGAAACCATGTTTGAATCCTGTGATGAGTGTTGGTTTGTATAACATTTTGGTATTGACATAAGGTTCACTCTTTTGACATGAACGATGTTCTCTAGAGCATCGACCGCACCTGGATTTGAATATCTCTTTCTAATAATTCAGTTTAATACGACACTGAAGGCAGACCCGGATTTTATAGCGTTATGCATAATGACCTTAGTTACACTAGAGACATATTAGACAGACTGCTTTATATTTAATTAAGGTTATTTCTGTACATGTACTTAGGAATCTTTATTTTTTATTACAGTAACAATTTGCAAATATAGCTCATCTATTTTGTTTAAACAATTGCAATCAGCAGCTTCAAATGTCAGTCACAAAATGCAAACTCTTAATACAAATATATCATTTTAATCTCTCTATGATGCCTAGGCTGGTTTTTAATGAATTATCATCTAGTTACCCACTGCTTTAAGAGAGCTGTTGGATTTAAATACAGAGACAACAAAGATGAATGGTAGGATCTCCTGCAGAATACATATGGTTTTCTTCCTTCTAAGTAACATGTCACAATCACACACCAACATCTCATGAGTGGTTATTGATACCAAACATCTGGATACAGCAGAATACCAAGTGTTTTAGTTCTTAAATAAAGAAATTGATGGCAGGGAGAAGCAATTGCTTATTCCACAGCTGCCCCACAGATAAGGGATTCTTGAACTACTCCAATCCATTGGACTAATACATTTTAGGTCTACCTAGGTTTTGACCTCCCATGTTGAAAGTTTATGGCTAGTTACCATATGGTTGCCATTAGGATAATTATTTTTTAAAAGCTTATTGTTGGGATATTGGGAAGTGTTGTATGAGAGATGGCCAAGGGAGTATATAGAAGTCTTTAATGCTACTTTTTCTATTACAAAGAATACCATTGCTATGGAAACAACATTAGGTTTTCTGAAGAGCTAGAAAGTATGGAAACATATCTATATGTCTTCCCATCACTAGCTACTTGGACTGCAAGATGATCAAACTGGTCAGTCCTAGAGGAGATCAACCCTGACTGCTCCTTAGAAGGCCAGATCCTGAAAATGAAACTCAAATACTTTGGCTCAATAATAATAATAATAATAATAATAATAATAATAATAATAATAATAATAATAATAATAATAAATTATTTCTTAGCCGCACCCTCTCCCGAAGGACTCGGGGCGGCGTACAATAAAACACATAAAAAACAATATGGACAATACACACACAGAATAAATGAACACGTGTACATGGAGGAGGTATGAAGATAAGAAAAGACAGTTAAAACATAGTTTAAAATCCCCTAATAAAAGTCTAAAAGTCACAAAAATTAAAAAACCCGTCAATGAGAAGGAAGGACTCATTGGAGAAGAGCCTAATGCTGGGAAAGATTGAGGGCAAAAGAAGAAGGGGACAACAGAGAATGAGATGGCTGGATGGAGTCACCGAAGCAGTAGGCACGAGCTTAAATGGACTCCAGAGGACTGTAAAGGACAGGAAGGGCTGGAGGAATGTTGCCCATGGGGTTGTGATGGGTTGGACAAGACTTCGCAACTAACAACAATAAAATGATTAGCTAAATAGATTAGCTAGTAATCTTTCTACATAATGTCTATGTAGAAAGAACAATTACCACCAGTTTGAAAGTAGGATGCAGGAGACGTGATAAAGAAGAAAAATTGGGGTTGTATAAACATTTTGAAGGGCAGCAATTTCCACTTTTAGTGGTCTGTGATAATACATAGAAACTCACATTTTGTGAAGTTCTTAAGTTTTACCTCCAGAATTCTCAACCTGTATATTTGTAAAGAAAATCAAATTTTGCAAAACACTATATGCCTCCAATGTTTTTCTTCAAATGTACCTGAATCTAAAAAAAGTATTGCAATATAGTACATCAATTTGGTCTAGGCATGGGTGTCAAACTTGTGGCATCACATTGCCATCATGTGACATATTGTGATGGTTTTTCCCCTTTGCAGAGCTGGGATATTGCCTGCACGTGATGCCTGCCAGTGTGACACTCCTGGGTTAAGGCACTAAATTAGAAAGTAGCAGTTCATGAGTTCTAGACCCCTTGCTTTATATATGAAAAAACAGCTGGGCGATTTTGGGCCACTCATTATATCTCAAAGCTCACCTCACTTCACCGGTTTGTTACTGTGGGCAAAATAGGAGTAGGAAAGAATATTAAGTATGTTCACCACCTTGAGTTATTTATAAACAATAATAAAGATGGGATAACAATCAAATTATAATTAATGGAATAAAAATTTGAAGGGCATGACCGTGTAGTTCAGGGGTGTCCAAACTTGGGAACTTTAAGACTTGTGGACTTCAACTCCCAGAATTCCCCAGCCAGCTGGCTGGGGAATTCTGGGAGTTGAAGTCCACAAGTCTTAAAGTTCCCAAGTTTGGACACCCCTGATGTAGTTGAAATCCTGATTTTTGTATGCCATGCATGTAACAAACATTAAAAAGCAAAAAGCTCTTATCTGCCTTTTTAATGGAGAATCTTAACTTTTTTTGAGACTCCCACTCAATGTCCTTGATTGCAAGAGGGTATTATCCTATTATTACATTCACCCTATCTCAAACTACTTGAATGGGCTGTTTAATTTATATGTAATTGTACATGTTTGGACTAACAAAAATTGAACTTAAATCAAGAGAGATTTGAAAAAGAAAACAAATTTTAAATATAGTATAAGCTCTAAAATAGGAAGATTATAATTTTAAAAAGTACACTTCCCATCTATAAATCATATAGTTTATTCAGGCACTTTTTAAATATAATTGTAAGAACTTTTTCAATCATGACAGTTAACATTCCAATTATTGTGGGCACCATATAGGGGAAGGCTAGGTAAGGTTGATTAATAATGTCATCAAACTCTTGTTTGGGCAAATTAAATTCACTTTTCCCCTTTCTTTCCTGATAGCTTTAATACTCATGTGCTACATATTTTTTTAATCGTATATTGCTCAAGAAAATGGCAAATGCAAATCTAATCTCAACAGTAAAGGAGTTATTTCCCCCACTGTCCTTTTTTCATATTTTATTATTTTTATCTTAGAACATAGGGCTAATCGTTTTTCACAGGTTAGCGCTCATCCAATTTCATGGGGTTATTGGTTCATATCACAGATGGAAAAAAATGCAAGTGTTGGTTATTTAATCTCTTCTAAAAATATAGACTGCAGGACAGAGTAATGGTCTTTGGCTTATCTCACAAGCACAAATATAACTTGAGGCCATTGGTGCATTTTAGGAAAAGAAGCACCAATGACTGGTGCAAAAAAAGCTAGATGCTTTATAGTTTGGGTCTGCATTCGAGTTATTCTAAATAAAATAATTTTGCCCTCTGCTTTTGCTCACAAATTGGCATTCAATACAGGGAACACTAACTTTTGGAGATGAGAAGCAGTGAGAGAGAAAGATAGTTTAGAGGACTGCAGACATGATTTATGTCCAAGTCCTAAATTGTATCAATTTGGACATCTCCTAGAAATAGGGAACTTGTCCAAGGGTGTCCTCGCAATGATTTCATTATTTTCTGATCCAGTCCTAACATTTGCAAAATATATTGGTATTCCCAGCTCACAACTCTGTTCCAATCCAGCACTTCCTAATTCTCAGATACATTTTACCACACTTTGTTGGGAAAGAAGAAACACAAGGTAGTGGGGGGAGATTTAATTTCTCCCTCCTGCTCATTTTTCTCCCATCATTTAAGCTCTTGGATCAGACAAAATGATCCTGTGTGCCTACTGAGAGATGCTATTCTTTCCAAATCATCTAGCCCATTGGTTCTCAACCTGTGGGTCAGGACCCCTTTGGGGGTCGAACGACCCTTTCATAGGGGTCGCCTAAGACCATTGGAAACACATATTTTCAATGATTTTAGGAACCGAGACACCAATTTTATGGTTGGGGGTAACCACAACATGAGGAACTGTATTAAAGGGTCGCGGCATTGGAAAGGTTGAGAACCACGGATCTAGACTCTGATCATAAACGAACACTGAAATAAAATGCCCCATGGATTTGTTTCTGCTGGGAAGGATTAGTGAATCTGACAAAATTCCGTTTCAATGTACCAGGTATTACTTTGTCTTTTTCTGAATTTAGCATGTTTTTCCCCCTCAGATAAGTCTACATCAGGGGTGTCAAACTGATCTGGCCTGCAGGGTACTTAGATCTGGCCCATGGGGTCACTTTGGAAACAGCAAAGGACTGACCCATGGTGCCTCTGCCAGCAAAAATGGGCATGCATGCAGCTCTCCTGAGCTCCATTTTAACTAGCAGAGGGTTGCAGGAGCTCGGGAGCCCGTTTTCACTGGCGGAACACTCAGGCCACCACAGGCGCCCGACACAAGTGATGGCAAGCTGGCCACACCCACCCTGGCCCCCTGAGGTCAAACACAACCCCTGATGTGGCCCTCAATGAAATAACTGTAGATTTCAATGAATTCAAACAATGAAAGTTTGACAACCCTGGTCTACATATGTCACTGAGATGTGATTATCCCAAGCCAACCGGGATATTAAATCAGAGAGAACGTCTACATTTGAAAATAAATAATATAATCTATTGAAATTATACATTAATAGAACCCAGTGGATTTCTTTTTTTCAAAATCAGAATAGTGTATCTTTCCAGCTTGCTTTAATTAATAAATAATACAGAACAGCTGAAGTTTCCAACCACTCCACGCAAGCAATCCATATGGAATACATTCAATTTTCTAACGGGAGTTGTTATAAGAGCTTTTATGACATCCTATTTTAGCTGTGAGTTAGTAGATTAACTGTTTGTCCCCATATGCCTTAATGGAGGAAATTCTATCTAAAGCCAGCAAATTATTGAATTATTTAATAACAGGCCCTGAAGTATTACTGACATTATCGATGTTGGCTCAACACAGTAGAGTAAGTTTTCCTTTGTCTTTTATTCACTCTGTTAAGAATGTAATCATTGTACAAAAACCCCAAAAGGCAAGAATATTACAACAGCAAGCAAGACCTCCAGCAAATGAATAATTATTGGAGCATAGAACTACTACACCATTGGAACTTCAAAACACTGGGCAGACCAGTTAACCCAAATGTTTTCTACTCTTCCCTAACTATGTGGGCCTTTTGAGGTGGAGGATGCCACTTTAGAGATTAATGTTGGTTAACTATGAAAGGCAAGTGAGAGAGTATGCAATATACTAGAATCCAATCTAGAAATCCAATAAAGTTAAAGTTAAGTTAATATACTAAAACAGCTTAGAAGTTATTAACATATGTTAGAAACATGTGCATTCTACAATAAAAACAAGATACTGTAATCCATTGCAGACAGAAGAATGTAACTCAGACAAAATGTAGAAAACAATTTGAAGAAAACAAATAGCCCTTGAGGGACATAAACTCTGTATTCCAATGGTGACTTGTGCTTATGTTTTCAATTAGGTATTTATAACATGCCAAGCTGCATGAGCATTCTAGGCTCTTCATAATTTAAATTGAATGCTAAAACCACACACACACACACACACACACACACACACACACCCCTCTTTGATGTTATTGTTAAACTGAACTGATGGTAGTTCGGCAGTTCGAATCCCTAGCGCTGCGCAATGGAGTGAGCTCCCGTTACTTGTCCCAACTTCTGCCAACCTACCAGTTTGAAAGCATGTAAAAAATGTAAGTAGAAAAATAGAAACCACCTTTGGTGGGAAGGTAACAGAATTTACACACACACACAAACACACTAGGACTTAGTGACAGGACCCAGGATAATGAATTTTCTTCTCAATGAAGTTAGCCAAGTTCTGCCAGTGGTCATGTTAAACGATTATGTATGATTTTTTATATTTATGAAGACCTTTGATGTTAGTTTGTGTGTGTGTGTGTAAATTCTGTTATCTTCCCACCAAAGGTGGTTCCTATTTTTCTACTTGCATTTTTATATGCTTTCAAACTGGTAGGTTGGCAGAAGTTGGGACAAGTAACAGGAGCTCACTCCATTACGCAGCGCTAGGGATTCGAACTGCCGAACTGCCATCAGTCAGTTTAACAATAACATCAAAGGTGTGTGTGTGTGTGCATGTGTGTGCGTGTCTTCATAAATAAAAAAATCATACATAATTGTTTAACATGACCACTGGCAGAACTTGTTTAACCTCATTGAGAAGAAAATTCATTATCCTGGGTCCTGTCACTAAGTCCTAGTTTCTATAAACTCCAGCCATAGCATGGAATAATGAGATCATTTCCCTCTTAGGACAAGATTGCATTAATCAGCAAGGCAAGGTATACAAGAACCAAATTATAAAGGGTTTTATATTCAGCTAGTGAAACCTTAAATTGTTCTCTTGAGGTCACAAGAAATTATTCCTTTTTTAAAAAAATTATATGCCTTCCTAAGATTTCATAAATTTTCACAATGTACTCTTCCCTAAAATACAATAATTATACTACATGCATATCCTGAAATTTTTGCATCAGCAAAGCATTTCCTATAAAGTTATTTCACAAGAAATTATAACGCTAAAGAATGTGGTTTTTCAGTTTATTTTAGGCATATTTCCTCTCTGGTTTCAGGTATATTAAAACAATAACCAAATAACAATAACAAAATGGAATCTGTAACTAAATAAAACATTTATATGATAGCTCTTAAGTATTATTCTGCAGATATGAACAAAGTAATTGCTGTGAACCATGTTGAGACAGTAAACATACATTCACCAAGGAGTAAAAATGGGATTATCACACTCAGATGACATGTTATATTTAGATATTAATCAGAGTTTAACTGCAAAAAATTCCACTCCACACACCTGAGTTCTGAATCTATAGTCTGTATTAGCAAAGTTCTCCTATGGCAGTGATGGAGCATGCATGCTTGTCTGGGCAGCGACCAGGAAGAGGAGCATGTGCGGACTGGAAAAAGAACTTCTGGCAAGTCTTCCGGTTACTGCAATGCATGCGCATGTGCCGATCAGCTGGATGGCACACGTGTTTACGCAGGAAAATGGAAGACCAGCTCTTCTAGTTTCCGGCATTGCTGCACACACAAAGTCCAGATGATCGTCATGTGCGCATGTACACCAGAAACCTGGAAGAGGAACTAGTGATGCCACACATGCCAGGCAACATGGCTCTGCATGCCACTTCAGGCATGCATGCCATAGGTTCATCATCACGGTCCTATGGGATAAGAACTCCCCAAATTCTCAGCTAATGTGGCTAGTGACCCTTATTATATCCTTTCTTAACTCAGGATTTGTTTTGGTTGGTTGGTTGGTTGGTTGGTTGGTTGGTTGGTTGGTTGGTTGGTTGGTTAAAAAAACACTCTAACTTAGTTCTTCTATATATATTAGCAATACAATTCTCAGACTTCAGGTCCAACAACAATTCAAAGAAGTAACAAATATGAAACCCTTCACTAAAATGGCCATGCATAGCCTTTAGGAGGTTACAAGCCTCTTAAAGGCTATTCATGCCCTTTGTTTGAAAAAAAAACAGGTCCATTTTTGTGGAAAATGGGTTGTTTTTGGGAGGTCTGCAAAATGCAAAAACTCCAAAAAATACAGTAAGCCTCAATTTAATTTGTATTTGTTATTGTTCATGTTGTTTCTAGAACTATCCATTTCTAAAAATGTTTGTTTGCATCTCTGCATTTCTTTTTTTCAAATGTATAATCACATTTCTGAGAGGAACTCAATTTTTCTCTTAATTGTTTCATCTAGTTTTTAGAATAATTCCTGTTTTAAGTTTCAGCTAAATACATCCAACTCTGCTTACATTCTAAGTATACACAAGATATTTTACCCACAGCTTCTCCTTTTCCCATACTGTTCTTCAAATATTTTAAATTTATATCAAATGTCATATCAATTGAACAATTATACAGATGCATATTAATGGCTTATAATAATACTATCAGATATCAATTAGCTCAAAGGCTAGCATATATAGCATAGGTTTTAGTTACCATTTAGTATAAGACCAGAGTTGTTACTCCATAAAATCATTGTAGAAATGGTTCCATTCTAGAATGTATTTTTCTTGCTCACAACACAAGGATAGTCAATTTCATTTATAAAAACTAAACCTCCTTCTAATTCAGTACACAATGTGCAAGCTGAAAAATGACAAAGAAAAAAAGGACATTGATATGTCACACTGAACAGTGAGTCTTTCACAGAGTCTCCAAGTACAACATGAAGACAAAGTGATGCTTTTCACATTCTGTTTATAAAACTGACTGCACTTATGCATTTATAATACAGTACCTGAAAAGGAATAGAATTTTCTGTTGGTGTCTACTTTAGAAATCCAAAACAAGCCATATGGCACATATAATAACTTCCCTTCTAGCATTTCTGCCTGAGGGACCCACCTCACTGTATCTCATTCTGAGTCGTTGTTCACAATCCAATTACTAGCATTGTCATAACAAAATTATGGATGGGAGGAAGGGAAATATTTCCTTTCCCTCTTATGTCTACATATAGTTGTTATTATTGTTGATGAAGTGAAACCCCACCAACACTTTAATGTATATAAATTACATTAAATATTCAAATGCATTATTTTTATTGATCTGTTTCATGAGGTTTGTTATGTGTGTCTATGCTGGTAGACTCTGAGCAACTTATAAAATTAAATACATAACTAAAACTGGTAAAACATAATCAGAAAAAGGAAACCCAAGTTAAAAACAAACTCAGTAATAAAAAGATCACACACAAAAACACAAACCAAGCTCCCAACCTTATCATTGCATAGACTTTGGCCTGTGCAGCCCTGACCTTTGGTTCTCTATGTGTGTGTCTTGCTTTTGTTATCTATCTATCATCTATCTATCTATCTATCTATCTATCTATCTATCTATCTATCATCATACATATCCAATAGACAGTATATATCCATATCCATACATATAGTTATTATTACTGTTGCTGAAGTGAAACCCCACAGACACTTTAACATATATACTGTAAATTACATTAAATATAATATATCTATCATCTATCTATCTATCTATCTATCTATCTATCTATCTATCTATCTATCATCCATCATCTATCTATTATACATATCCAATATACAGTACTTATCCATATATATATATATATATATATATATATATATATATATATATATATATATATATATATATATATATATATATATATATATATATATATATAGAAATAGTATACATATGTATTTGTGTTACAACCCCTGGTATGCCTAAATATGGGAGGAAAGTCACTACTCCCTCTTTCTGTCCTTCAGCTCATCACAGAAGACCATGCAGGCAGAAAACCATATTTTTATTTTTAATGTTGCCTTTTTTTATATTTGTGTTGTATTTGTACTGATAAATAAATAAAGGGAGACTAGTATAGATCTATTTCGAGCTAATTAGCTCTCATCAGCTAGCCATACCCTTACTGGGATTTGAACCTGGGCTGACTCCTGCCTAAGATATAATACAGCCCAGGTTCAAATCCCAGTAAGGGTATGGCTAGCTGATGAGAGCTAATTAGCTCGAAATAGATCTATACTAGTCTCCCTTTATTTATTTATCAGTACAAATACAACACAAATAGTACACAGTATATACACATATACTATATATACACATAAACAAGAATGATTTCTTTGGGAACAAAGGAGTTACGTTAGGGAAGAGAGAAAGCATTTTTCCCCTGAGTCTTGAGTTGTCAAAAAAGATATTCAGCTGCTCTGTCCCATTTTGTGAAAGGATTTTGGTTAATTTCCAGCTAAGTCTGAGGTCATCTGTGAATAACATTTCCATCCACTGTCACAAGAGACAGGTTTACTGTATTACTTTTCTTATTGAAATTGATGGAGAAATGAAAGAACATTTGTCTGAGTAAAACCAAACTGAAAGCTTGGGATAGTAGGAATATAATACCAACCTATGAATGTTTCCTCTGAAGTAAGCCTTTTTCAACTCAGTGATCTTTACTGTAAAATAACAATGCATAGGATTGCAGCCTTATTAGGTATATGGAGTTAATTTCAGTGCATTTTAGGTTGGACAAACTCTGGACAGAATCATGCTATAATGTAAGTAGTAGAACCTATATGCATTGCAGTATGTAGCTGTTCTTGACTAATCTTGAAAAAGTAAGTAGGGACAGATGTGGTTAGTACTTCAGTGAGAGCCAGTAAATCCTTGAAGTATAACTTAGACTGGAAAACTGAGCAAACATCCAAGATGAAGGCAGGGGCAAACCACTTCTGGGTTGCTGTGAAGAAAACTAGGTTTCTATCTATAGAGTTACCACGAATTGAGCTTGATTCATTGGGGGGTAATATACAGTAGTTAAACGATGGAATTTTGTCCTGTGTCCTACCATCATTTTGCAGGTTCATAGGGACATTCCAAATAAACGTGAAGCGGGTGGTAATAAAATCAGAAATGTATTATCCTTGTGTAGAAATCCTAGACTTCTAATTCTGTATTATTAGCCAAGCAGCTCTTCTGTCTCCCTGAAATTTGCCTTGGCTTAGTTCTTTTCTTTTCATCTGCTTCTTTCTGCTTTCTGCTTCTTCAGATTAATCTAGTGCAAGAGAGGGGAGGAAAGGGGATTCAGGGAAATGGCAACCAGTGGCAAACTGAGCAACAGCTTTCAAGTTATTCCTGCCTTGTTCATATGAACTTTAAAAAATGTCTTATTGACCAGGAGGAATTTAAAATGTAATCAAAATGGACTTAAGCTGTGGATTGTTTTAAGCATTAAACGCTCTTGAAGCATGTCGGAGGTATAGCATGTCGCTGGACGAAAACTGCAAAGACTTCATACTTTAGTCAGGGAAGAAACTCTGTGTTCAGATGTCAAGAATATTGAATCAACATCATCAGACATAATATTGTTTTGCTTTGCTTTTTCTTTCCATGATGAACATGCTGCAATGATAGTGATGGGCTGCTGTGTGGTCACATGTGTTCTGTACTGAGAACAGCGGCAGACAGACTGAGGCGAGACCGTTCATGTAAGGCTAACACGTTTATTAAGGCTAACAGAGATTGCTAACAGGTGGATGCTCAGCCAATGACAACAGCTGAGCTGTTCACGCCTGACACTTCCTTTATACTTGGCTGTCAGATATCCAGCCAATCAGAACACTTCTTCAGTTCTTCGGTTCCCGCTAGGGAAGACCAGAGAGGAGATAGGAACACAGCAGTGTGGGTTTGGGCGAAACTTAGCTTTGATCGCTGGGTGGGTTCACCCACCCACCCTTGTGCTAAGCTATCCATTTATAACTAACTTTCTGGCTTGTTTCCTCCATTCTCACTGTCCAGCTGAGTTTCGCACCACCCCTGCTTTACTCACTGGAGCTGCCTGAGTTGATTACCTGCTTCTTTGAAGCTCTGTTTCACTCCCAAAAGGGCGCATGGGAGCAAAGCTGACACGTGCATGCACGCATACTCACAACCAGCAAACTGCTTGTGAACATTAGTGCAGCCCACCTCTGTACAATGATATATGTCTACATATTAACAACATCTTATAGAAGAGATAATATGCATCTTTCTGAAGGTGACATCTACCTTCCAACTGACTTGGCACCTGCTAGCAAGATCAAAAGTAAAACAAGGGAATTAGAGAAAGATTTACTTTTATGTGAACACAGATAGCAATTTGCTTTTAATACAACATATTAATATGCTATATGAAATTCCCTATAATTCAACTTCCAAAATTGTTCTTCCTTTTTTTGAGACATAACTTTGAATTAAGAATAACCTGCAATTATATTTTCTGCTCTTTTACTATCACCATACTATTTGAGCAGCACTTGAAAACAAGTGTAGAAGATATATAGGACCTTTACATTCACAGTAAGATGCTAAAGAACTTTCTTCAATTCTGAAACAGAACTATGAAACAAGAGACCTAAAGCAATTGCGGTATTGCTTGGAATAATCTTTAAGACACCTTAGCAGTTTCTCACTCATTCTGTGCTTCTAGCTAATACTGGATTTATGCCAAGTCACAAAGTGCAACTTACTATCCATAAGAAAAAGTGGTTTGAAAACATGATTCTTCCTGCTATTGCTGTTTTTGACTAGCATAATGTGTGAAGTAATAATATTTTTAAAGGGTTGAATTCTTGATTCATTCTCAAAACTTATTATGTTGACATTTTCTCCCTATTCCATATGATGGAATGTTCTTGTGTTTTGTTAGATTTTAATTTTTATTTATTTATTTATCATATTTAAGAACCACCCATCTTCTCCACAGAGGAATGCTGTGCAGTATACAGTTGTTGATTTTGAATGCATTAAAGTTGAAAGTTGAGCTCAACTTTTGGTCAATATGGAGACATGCATGCTTTTTTTTTAAACAATAGCAGAAACATTTGTCATTATCATCTTCAACAATGTTTAAGCCTACAGTTTTGGCTTCCTGGTAGACTCTTTTCTAAATGCTAACAAGAGCTAAACCTGTTATATTCTGAAACCAGACAAAGTTGGTCAAGAGCTGCCCCCTACTGAATATTCACAGCCATTTATTTGATTTACCAATCATCTTGGAAGGATTGAGTAAAACACAAGATCTTGGATCAATTTGCTTTGCAACAATTGGATGGAAGCAGTTGTCTCAATTATATTTCCCTTCCTGTCCAGTTATTTTTGTGATGAATCTAGGAAAGTATTGAAATAACATTTGTATTTCCCCAGACTTTTGACTGAATTTAGGTCTCTATGTCCTTTAGAATGTTTTGGTCTTTGTATCATTTTGGCCTTTGTATCATTTTATAATTTACAATTTTGTACACTTTAACATTTGAACTTTATTGGCATGTTTCATTCTACTGCATTTGAAAGATTTTGTTTCTAGTGACAAGCAAATTCCTTTTTTGTAAATACATAATATTTTATTAGTTATTTGTCATTATTTTTTGGTCCTTGTACTTGAAAAAAGTGTTTGGCAATTTGGTCATTTCTCTAATAGCCAAAGATATGTGGAAAAAAAATTCTGTTTTACTATTGTACAAAATATTTTTTTCTAATATCTTAATAGGAATTTATACATTGTGAATCCTGCCAATCTAGCAGTTGGAAAGCATGCAAATGTGAGTACCTAAAGAAGTACTTCTTCAGTGGGAACAGTGTTTCATGCACCTCAGCATAGAGTCATGCTGGCCATATGAAAATGGAAATTTCTTCAAACAACACTGACTCCTTGAGCTAAGAAATGGAGTTGAAGACCACTCCCTAGAGCAGTGTTTCTCAATCTTGGTGACTTTAAGCCCTGTGGACTTCAATTCCCAGAATTCCCCAGCCAGCTGGCTGGGGGATTCTGGGAGTTGAAGTCCACAGCACTTAAAGTCACCAAGGTTGAGAAACACCGCCCTAGAGTAAGACATGACTGGACCATTACCTTTACTGATACATTTATGAAGCAGCAGTATTGGACAGGTAAGTGAAATCAAGCATTGCTCTCAAGTTGCTGGAAAACCAGAGAATTATGTACCAAAGTTAGTTCTTATGAAAGGGTTACGATATGATATTTAAGAGGTTTATCACATTGTTATATGTTCCACAGAGTGAAGGATTTGCATGCAGTAACAGCAAGAATTCAGATAATTGATGGCTGGAGGTACTGGAAGCTTGAAAAACAAATTGTAATTTTGTACTCTAAGGTATGCCATTGAAAACCCACAAAACTATACAGCAAAAGCTAAGTACAAACATAGGTATTTGAAAGAAATAAAATTGTCATCATCATCATCCTCATCCTCATCTGGACATATAGTTTTAACTTTACAGTAGATAAAATGTGCCAACTCATGTTTAATCTGTCAAATCCTTATGGCTCCATGGACCAGTTAGAATCTAAAGAAGATTAATTGGTAGACATGAAGCATTAGAATACAAATTACTGCAAAGATTTTAAAGCTGGAGATAAATAATTGAACTGTAATAGCTGACAAGCATTGCTTGTTGGGCTCATAAATTCTTTTCTTTCAGGAGAATTTCACATTCACAAATTGCAAAGTCCATAGCAATAGCAATAGCACTTAGACTTATATACTGCTTCCTAGTGGTTTTACAGCCCTCTCTAAGCGGTTTACAGAATCAGCATATTGCCCACAACTACCTGGGTCCTAGCAACTATAAGTCTACCTTGTTCTACTCTGAGAGAATGTCTAGTGGCAGATATGACTATTACATCAATGCTTCTCCTCCTAGCCGATTTAACTTACCTAGCCCATGCTTAATATTAGTTCTCCCCATTGAGAATAGGATGGTCAGTATTAAAAGACAGGAAAGTCAGGCTGAAAGAACCATTAGCCTAAGTTGACTCTTTTTAACCACCATATGAACAGGCTAAAAACAGTCAGTGTCCAAATAATGTTATGATTTATCAAATTTCATATTAGTCACTTCCCCTCCATTTTAGAGAAATTGTATGGAACTTCTCAATTCTACTAAAATTTTCATTGCTGAAAAATGCAATGTCTTCCCCTGAAATGATTTGTTGAAAAGCAAAATGGCATTAGTCACGTGGGAATTCCATGGCTTATTACTTTTCACTGCGAAAAACATTTCTTTCTCCTCTCCAACCAAATTCTTTCATTGGCAATTGATCTGTGAGACAGAGAGATTGTCTTCTTATTCCATGAATGCAGCATAGTCAGTTCTTATAAAGTTTTAATGTTCAGTAATGTTTTCAAAGCTGAAATCATTATTATTGAAGTGGTATTAGTAGCCAGTACTGCATAATTTAACAATATTAGATCTCTTTAAAATACTATTCATTCTGCAGTCATGAATCGTGACAAGAGATTTTATTAAAAGAAAAGCATTAGGTGTAACTTTGCACGTTCTAGAAATTGTCATTTTTAAAAAACTCTGGCCTTTATACGGATTGTGCAAGTTTTTACTGTGGGTGCAATTATTGTGCTATATCTTTCAACACTCTCAGAAGTGTTGATCGGATTAAAAATCAAATTAAGCATTTAACTGCAATTCATTTTTTGTAAACAAAACTAGCCTCAAGAGCTGTGGTGGCTCAGTGGTAAAATGTAGCACGTTCACTGATGGGTTTCAAAAATTTTTAGAACCTCTTCTGTAGGTGTGGCCTGCTTTGTGGGAGTGGCTTGCCAGCCATGTGACTGGGTGGGAGTGGCTTGCTGGTCATGTGACTGGGTGGGTGTGGCCAATTTGTAAAATGTGGTGAAACTCACTTAACAACACTCTTGCTTAGCAACCAAAATGTTGGCTCAGAAAATCTGGCATTTGAAGCACACAAGTCTTAAAGCCATCAAGTTACAAGAGCCTTGCACTCTAACCCTTTAGAAAAAACCCCCAGGGGTGTTCAAACTTGACAGCTTTAAGACTTGTGGACTTCAACTCCCAGAATTCCTCCTCTCGCTCTTCATCTTGATGATGTGCGGACAGGTGAGGGGAGGAAGCTGGAACCGGTTCTAAATGGCACTGTAGATTTGTGGAATCTCTTCTATAGAAGAGGCTAGAACTGGCAGGAACCCACCCCTGACCCTGTTGGTATGTGAAAATGTGGTTTATTTAAAAAATGAAATCAGAATAAAAATTTGAGATTGCTACAATTTTACTCAAATATTAGAAAACTGAAGTGCACCAGTTACATTTTAAGCGGAAATTCATTTCTTATTATTTCTTTGCAAAGTTGTATTCTGTGCTATCATCTTAAGATTTCTAATTAAGTGCAACCCAGGTTGAAGGGGTTTGTTTTTCCTCAATAACATTATTTACTAAAACCCAAGAACTACTTATAAAAAAAGTAAAAAAAGTAAAAATTAACCAAAAAAAGCGTCTTCCAACATGTTAAAAACAAGAAAAAAGTTAAGGAAACAATTGGTCCATTGCTAGGAGAAAGTGGCAAGAAGGTGACAAGCAACAGGGAGAAAGCAGAACTATTTAACTCATGTTTTGCATCTGGCTTTACACAAAGGGATAAAACAGTCCAACCTATCAAAAGCGGCACCACAAAAATCAGATTAGGAACACAAATTGAAATAGGGAAGGAAATGGTAAGTGAGCACCTGTCTACCCTAGACAAGTTCAAATCACCAGGACCAGATGGATTACACCCCAGGGTTCTGAAGGAACTAGCAGACGAGATCTCAGAACCACTGAATTGTATCTTTCAGAGATCCTGGAACACCGGGGAACTACCAGAGGACTGGAAAAGAGCTGATGTGGTTCCCATCTTCAAAAAAGGGAAAAAATTAGATCCAGGAAACTACAGACCTATCAGCCTGACCTCAATACCAGGAAAGATTCTGGAAAAAATAATCAAGCAACGAATTTGCGAACACCTAGAAGCAAACAAAGTAATAGCCAAAAGCCAACATGGATTTGTCAAAAACAGATCATGCCAGACTAATCTTATTGCATTCTTTGATAATGTGACAAAATTAGTGGACCAGAGGAATGCCGTTGATATAGTTTACTTTGACTTCAGTAAGGCTTTTGATAAGGTAGACCATAACCTACTACTAGATAAAGTAGAAGAATGTGGGTTAGACAGCATCACCACCAGATGGATTCGTAACTGGCTGACCAACCGCACTCAACGTATAGTCCTCAATGGAACTGCATCTACATGGAGGGAAGTATGCAGTGGAGTACCCCAAGGCTCTGTTTTAGGCCCAGTACTCTTCAACATCTTCATCAATGATTTGGATGAGGGAATAAATGGGGAACTCATCAAATTTGCAGATGACACCAAGCTGGCAGGAATAGCCAACATTCCAGAAGATAGGCTTAAGATACAGAAGAATCTTGACAAACTTGAACATTGGGCACTATCTAATAAAATGAAATTCAATGGTCAAAAGAATAATGTTCTACATTTAGGCAACAAAAATGGAATACACAGGTACAGTATAGGTGGTACCTTGCTCAGTAGTAGTAACTGTGAAAGGGATCTTGGAGTCCTAGTGGACAACCATTTAAATATGAGCCAGCAGTGTGCAGCAGCTGCCAAAAAAGCCAACACAGTCCTAGGCTGCATCAACAGAGGGATAGAATCAAGATCACGTGGAGTGTTAATACCACTTTATAATGCCTTGGTAAGGCCACACTTGGAATACTGCATTCCGTTCTGGTCACCAAGATGTAAAAAAGATGTGGAGACTCTAGAAAGAGTGCAGAGAAGAGCAACAAAGATGATTAGGGGACTGGAGACTAAAACTTATGAAGAACGGTTGCAGGAACTGGGTATGTCTAGTTTAATGAAAAGAAGGACTAGGGGAGACATGATAGCAGTGTTCCAATATCTCAGGGGTTGCCACAAAGAAGAGGGAGTCAAACTATTCTCCAAGGCACCTGAGGGTAGAACAAGAAGCAATGGGTGGAAACTAATCAAGGAGAGAAGCAACTTAGAACTGAGGAGAAATTTCCTCACAGTTAGAACAATTAATCAGTGGAACAGCTTGCCTCCAGAAGTTGTGAATGCCCCAACACTGCAAGTCTTTAAGAAGATGTTGGATAGCCATTTATCTGAAACGGTATAGGGTTTCCTGCCTAGGCAGGGGGTTGGACTAGAAGACCTCCAAGGTCCCTTCCAACTCTACTATTGTATTGTATTGTATTATCTCCACCTGTTGTTTGCCATCTATTAGAGTGTAGAAAGTATAGGGAATGGGCTTGAAGGCCAGATGAAAGTACCATTACTGAGGCAAAAGTCAGATAAGAAGGCTTGCTGGAAATGATAAATGTAAATGAGTTAATAAAAAAGGCAATATATTATTAGTATTTTTACAAAGGGACACTTGGAGCTCACCATTAATTGGTAGCAAATAATTTAAAACTGGGAGAAAAGGAAAAGCATATCAGGCCTCTAGATGATGCAGTCACTGTTTCGCTGGGAAAAAAATTGCCAATCAAATATTAAGACACTGCTGACTCTTAATCATTACCAAGTGTACTGAGCTGATAAGGCTAATAGCAAGGAAAGGGGCAAATTGCTTAAGCAAAAAAGATTATATTCTGTGCCAGCAGAAGACGAATACCCATTATTATCAAACCGAATAGAAGTGGATTTTATAGACTAAA
This sequence comes from Natrix helvetica, assembly GCF_964273705.1. Lineage (NCBI taxonomy): Eukaryota > Metazoa > Chordata > Lepidosauria > Squamata > Natricidae > Natrix > Natrix helvetica. The sequence continues at coordinate 140,783,645 of NC_138550.1, forward strand.
GTACAGACTCCTGAAACTCTATACTTTTGAGTCTTTCCTACATATATTACCAGCAGAGCATCAATTTACAGCATAACTTTACCTATGTCAATTCAGAAATAAGTTTTATTGACTTCAAATGGGCTTACTTCCAAGCAAGCACCTGTAGTCTTGTCCTTGCTAATCTCGCTCACTCACGGCTTCGTTTTACAGAAGTAATAAACTAAAGGCATATCCCCACTGAAGTCCTAAACTGCTCCTACCCTATGCTCGTGCCAATTTGACCCTAAACTAGCTTAAGAAAATCTTGTCCAGGCTGATTCATTCTGGCAACAACCAGCAATATATTAAGACCAGATTGCAGACTACTCTATCCTCCCATTAGATGATTCTCCTGTGTCCTCCTGATTTCTTTTTCAGGAAAAGCAATAACTTTCATTTCTATTAGCAGCATGACCACCATTTATACCAATTCATAAATGAACATAGATGTGTACTGGTACACACACACAATTAAAGCATCGGAATGCACAAGCATGTATCACAACACTGTACTTTAAAATTACATAATTCAGTTTCCTTACATTTCTTCAACCCCTTTTCTAGTAGGTTGCTCGCACTAATCCTAACAATTGCAGTGAAAGTATTATATGCCCAAAGGTGGAAAGATTCAAGTTTACCGACAACGAAGGAATGGAGAACAAAGATGATGAATCTTACTCAGATGGCCGTATTGATTGCTTTAATCAAAGACAGGACATTGTCTAGGTTTAATGATGATTAGAAACCTATTATTGATTTTTTGAGGGAAGCAGAAAAAAATAATGTTATGATATATGGTTTTGAGGATTAGAATAAAAATAATTGTTTATAGAAAAATGTAAACAATGCTTTTACAATAGAGTAAGAGTTTTTGGAGATTCTCAGAGTTCCAAGTCATGGTTGTCCCAAAGATGCTTTTTCAAGAGGCAACTGGACTTTGTGGTTTTTCTTTGAAGACATTTTCTCTTCTCATCCAAGAAGCTCCAGCTTCAACTCTGACTTGATGGTGAATTGAAGAAGCTTCTTGGATGAGAAACAAAATTTCTTCAAAGAAAAAACAAAAAGTCCAGTTGCCTCTTGAAAAATCACCTTTGGGACAATAGAGTCAGAGGTTACTTTATATTTATACTTTTATGAAATAAAATTGAAATCAATTTTAGTCAGCCTTCCTATGTATACTAACTTAAGTTGCTGTTATATTAAACAATGGAAATATCTGTTTACATCATTAGCATGCAGTTGGGGGAGGCTGTTTTTTTAAAAAAATATTTAAGGGTAGTGGATTTTTGTCAGGAGACTGTCTATACTGGTAAAGAAGGCACAGAAGATTGAAGCTCAGTGAACTCTGCTGCGTGTCAAGATTTATATTAGGGATTACGATAGAAAAAAAATGAAACCCTTGGCCACAGTGGGAATTCCACCTGTCTTTCAATGTAAAATTAATATTTACCTCTTCCCTCCCTGCATGCTGAGCTCCTGAAGAAATTTTGCCCAACTCTAGTATAGCTTAGAATATACTGTTAATATAAATGTTAAGTGTTCATTTATGAGTAGTTAACCAGAAATTCTCCAGATGGCTTTGATTTCACCTCCTGTAATTTTTTGCACTGGGCATGCCGGCTGGTGGTGATGGGGAATGAAGTATAAAACATCTGAACAGCTGCAACTTGCTAAATTCTTAATTAAAGTCATGTCTACTTGTGCCATCCATGTGCATGGAGCAAGAGTGAATTAGGAAAGACATTGAACATGACAGAGCAAGTATCATTATTATATTTATATGTTTCTAGTGTGCAGACACATTTTGAGGACTTGGTATATGGTATAATTACTTTGTTTAAAAATAGAGCTGGAACATGTTGCAAAAAGAGAAAACAAACTGCTAATGTCTTTTCAGAAAGACATTTGAGGCATTATGCTTGAAAAAAATGTTGAAAGAACCAACTCACAAAAAATTGTTCAATTTTGTAGGGCAAGAAGCAGACAATCCTCTGGTACAATAACATTTAGGATCACAAGTTCAATTTGATTACCAAGAGACCTTAATTCAGTGAGAAATTCTGCATGTAATATGGAACATTTATATTAATTAAAGATGTAGTGGTTTCTAAAATAGAGCCACTAAAGCCAAAAATCAAAGTGTGTTTTGTTTTTTTCAGTTGTCCCTATTTCTTCATGACCTGATGAACATTTTTGCCATGACTGTTTATTAGTTAATTGTTTTTTAGAATTCTTATCATTATCTTACAATGATAAGTATCCAACTACCTTATCTTTAAATAGTGACTTTTTCAATATCCTTCAGTTTTTCAGAGTATCAGGGTCTTCTCTAATGAATCTTGATTTCACATTATATGGACAAAATTTTTAAGCTTAGGCTCAACTGTTCAGTGTCGGTGAAGAGTCTAGTTTTACATATTACCATTGAATTATTTGTTCTTCTAGTGTCAATGATTTTCTCCAGCACCATAGTTCAAATTCTTCATTCTAAATTCTATTGGTCTAGCTTTCACAGCTAACTAAGAAAACCATGGCACATTGTATAATATTATGTAATATCTTTATACTATATCTTTAAAATGCTTTGTGTACATTCTTGCAGTTTTTTTTCCAAGTCACAGACAATGGTTCTACTCAACATGACTATGAATTTTGAGCTTAAGAAAATAGTCTCTTATTTCTTTAACATCTTTGTACGTGTATTTGCCTTGGATTTGCCTATTAACTTAACCTTAGGTTTTCTCTAATATCAAGGACAAGACATGTTTGTTCGCTCTTTTCTTTCCTCTTTCCCAAGGAATTTCTTAAGTCCTCTTTGCCTTTAGTCATTGACATGATTGAGGTTATTGAAGTTTCTTCCAAATTAAATTAATTTCTAGTTCTTCTAATCCAGCATTTCTCATGACCAATTCTGCATATACTGTAGGTAAAATAAATAAGGAGATAAGTACAATTTTGGCCTTGTGCAGTCCCATAAGTTCAAACAGTTTTGAACCTTTTAGTTGCTCCATATTATATTCTAATTATTACTTTTCTTTTTTTAAAACAATTTTTTTATTGTTTTTACAAAAAATTCTAGGAAAGGGGATGATGGGTGAAATTACAAATTTTGACAGCTACATTATGCAGGAAATGGCACTCCCCCCAATTCTCATAACTTTCACTTATTAATACATTATATAGTTACTACTTAGCAATATTTTGACAGCATATTTTAACCTTATATCTTCAAGTAATTTCAATCTATTTTACATCAAACAGAAAAAATTCCCTGTATTAGCAATTGCATTATTTTTCTAATTCACTTTTGTGATCTACGTTTTCTCAGTGTTGTCTCTTCTCCCCCCACCGGCAAGGCTCCGGCACCTCCCGTGTCTTGTGTATCCCGTGTGATGTCATCGGTTTTATCTAGGAGTACTTTGTTTTTTTCCATGAAGGCCTCAGCCTCCATAGTTGTATTAATTCTAACGCTAGTGTCCTCCCAGAATATCAACATACCTTCTGGCAGAAGCCATCTAAACCAAATCCCTTTCTGGTATAATTTCTTCGCTAAAAGCGAATATTTTTTTCTTTTATCTCTAACTTTCTTTGGGATTTGTTTCAGGATGACTATCTCTCTATCCTTGTATTTTAACACTTGCCCCCTTTGTGCACTCAGGATCTCATCTCTTGTAGTCTTTCTAAGAAATTTAATGTGAACCTCCCTTGGAACATTGTGTGTTCTAGCATATGCTGAATTGACTCTATTGGCCAGGTCAATATCCCATCCCATCTGTTCTCTGTCTTTTTTAATATATTCAGCCAATAGCTTTGTCATAATTTCCCTCAAATCTTCCTCATCAGCCTCAATTATATTTTGAAATCTAAGAAAAAAAGACGTCCTTTCAAACTCCATTTTTATCTGATGGTTCTCAAGTTCTTGGTTTCCTCTCGGGACCTCCCTCACCTCCCCCCTCATCCCGGCCGTCCCCTCCTCTAAAACTTCCAGTCTTTGCGTATTTTGAGCCGTTCGGTTTTGATTTTCTCTGAGCTGTTGGGTCATTTCTTTCAGTTGGTTCTTCAGTTCCTCCTGCCCCTTTAAGATCTTTTGGAGCATCTGTTGAGTTAAGTCCTCCTCCGGGGCCTTGGGATGCAACAGAGATGTTAATGTCTGTTGCCCACTAGGGCTGGACGTTGAAGATGTAGGAGCAGAACCAGCAAAGCCTGGTTTCCCAGGGGTGGTCTTTTCGGTGTCATTTTAATAGAAAAAGCTCAGAGATGTCTGTGTCCATACAGTAAGAAGGCAGCTGACAAAGTGGATAGCCAAGAGAGATCACGAGGCAATCCTTTTTTTTTTTTCTTTTGCAGTCAGAAGAGGGAACGGGGGGGGGGGGGAATTTCCACCTCACCACATTGCAGCTGCAGCCTTTCCAATCGTCGAATTCGCCCAGCTGCCTCAACGCGAAAGCGCAGAGGAGCATAGGAGCTCCTCGTGCCTCCCCTTTTGCCTCCTGGTGCCTAGGGCAATGCAGAGAGGACCCCCCCCAGCCGCCCCCTAATTATTACTTTTCAACAACATGCACATTCTTTAAGAGGAAAAATGATTTCTTAATGTTTTGTCCTTGTGCTCTTTTTCCCATTAGAATCAGAGTGAGAAGCAGTCACATAAGCTGTCAAGAACAACCACCTGTTCAGTGAAGAAATCCAAAATAAAGCATTCCCAAGAGTTGGCTTTTTGACTTCTTTTATATCATATCCAAAGAAGGAAAATCTTCCACTTTTCTGGGTAATTGGTTCCACTATGACAGTCTTCTAACTATTACTATTAGGAATTATTTTTTAGCATTGAGTAAGGCATTCAGCCTTTCCTTAACTTCAAGCCATTATTTTATGTTTTGTATTCTGAAATGACAGAACAGGTCTCGATCTTCTTTTATATGACATTCTTTCAGATATTTAGTGCTATCATGTTCCTTTTAGTTATCTTTTCTCAAATTGAAACATAGTCAGTTTCTTCAGTTGTAACCAATTCTTTCTGAACCTGCTCGAAATTTTCTAAAATATTCTTATGGTAAATAGTGCCTAAAGCTGGATGTAGTACTTATAAAGGGTCTGAACAAGGTAACATAGAGGTAAATGTTTACTAGCAAATTATGCTTCTGTTGATGCAGGCTTTTCATAATATGTTGCTGTTGCGTAGTATTTTTTTTTCCTTGCAAAGTTTGTACTTGGAGACTCATCTAATTTATTGGGATTGTTTTTAAAGTTTCCTTATTCATTATACAGTACCTTGTGTATCATCTAGAAGTCTTACTTGCTGGCCAAGGATTAACTGAAAATAATTGCCTAATGATGCAAGGAGTATTTTAATTGTATTCCACACTTCATCAAAAAATACCACCGTGAAATTAATTGTCCCTCATATTTCCCTTCTTGAAAGGATATTGCAAATCCAGTTCTTAATCTTGAGGTATAGCTCCTATGCATGGAATAACAATTGATTAACTACTTTGATAAATCATGCCAGAAAATAGAACTAATTATATCCAACTAGGTCATGCTGATTAGGATTTTTGAAAGTAGTTATCCAATTGGGGAAGACTCTGGAATGATTTTTTTCCCCAAAAAATAATGAGCTCCTTCAGTGTCTAGCTCAAACAACTCTTCTCTCTCATAAATATTTACATCATCTATGATCCTCTGAATGTCAACCACATTACACTGCCCACCCCACTCTCTCAGTCAGGACTCAGTCAGGTGGGGTACAGGAAGAAAGCTTTGTCTGCTGAGAATATTCCACCTTTGGAATATTCTCCCCAAGATGTGAATCATGCCCTCAAAGTTCTGGCCTAAATATCTGGATCTGCTGAATTGCCTGAAGTTCTTGGAGAAGCACTCAGCCTTGAGATTGGTCAACACCCTTCAAGGTCCTCCCCCCATCTTTTTAACTTTCATTATTCTATTCCTGTATTCCTGCCTTCTATTGGCATATAATATTTATGGGTTTTATCTTTTATCACTCAGAGTCCTTCTATGAGTGAGATGGGCAGTTTCCAAAATTATTGTACTGTGTAAATAAAAAATGAATAGGAGAAATAAGTGAAATGGAGCACTCCATTGATACCTGATATTGAACTGTTAAACCTTTTCACATGCTCTTTATTAGCAGTGCCGTTTCATCTTCAAGCACATGCATTCATTTTATTATAGAATAAAACAAGATGGCAGGAAGGGGTTAATATATTTCAGGTTCTTTTCCACATTTTCTCCCCTCTGAGGGCTACAGGAAGCAGGACCTCATTATGCAACTTAACAGAGCTGTACAATCCTGAGTTTTTCTCATTGTTTCAATGTTTTAGAAATTAAGTACCCTCTAAATGTAGAAATAGGACCTCAAAAACCACCTTTGTTTCCGACTGAATTTCAGCAGGCCTGTAGCATCTGATGCAGTCAGATAATGGATTGGATGAACTCCTAAATCGTATATGACTTAGACATGCTGGACACTGATCAATCAGCAGCATTATTTCTGAAGTGACCTTTCAAAGCACAATAATATTTTGTCATATTTATCAAGGACAACTTATCTTTGTGCTCTCACAACCTTCATAATGCCATAAAGTAAGACAAATGATGTTTCCCTCCCCGTAGGAAGCTCAGTTATATAACTACACATGCAGTGCAGAGTTAGTCAAGCTGTTAGATTTGTATTCAAAGGCAGCCTAGTAAGAGTGACAAGCCAGATTAACTTTGAACCAAAAGTTTAGGAGCTATAAATCTGTAGAAATCATAACATTTTTTCAATTCCATTATTTCAGGCATGGATATGCCTGGAAAAGTCTGGTAATCCACATCTTCTTCAAATGAAATTGATACCCTGCTCAATGCCACTGTGGAGTGTAAAAATAATGACTAATAATGCATTAAAAATCTTAACTTCTGACTTCATGGGACCAATTAATGCAAGTAAAAAAAGCAAATATGCCTGTGTCTAAAGTGATATATTTTATAATTAAGTGCATTATAGCCTTACTGCCTAGGTAAGCTCACAAAACAGAAGCAACAACTCTTCAAGTATTATATTTGTGAGAAGTAAGCATGTGTAGGTATGAAAAAAGTGCACAAAAGCCCCAGATTCATCATTCTTCCATACAATTTCCTCTTAAGACCATTGCACATCAAGCATCATGGCCTAAAGGGTTTTATTGCTGAAGACAACAAAATACACTTGGCAGCTTTGCTGTGATCAAGAACTGTCCCTATTGAGGGTGCCTATATTTATGGGCAGGTTTTCAAGTATGCTCAGCTCTAACTTGCAGGATTTTAGAAAACTACACAGGCCTTATTTTTCCAAGTGTCAGGACAGTGATCAAGTGCCCAGGCAATACGTTCTTTTGGATCTTGAGACAATAAGCACATTATTGTAAATAAAGTAAATAAGTAAATAAAGATATTTTAAGCTTTATTACTAATCCAAACAAAGATTTTTTTAAAAAAATAACATAAAAAGCATGTATATCAAACAAGATTGTTGTCCCCAATTCGGGTCAGATCCTGGTGCTGAAGCCAATGATGGACGCAAGATACAAGGTGCAGGTTTTTTTATTGCTTTTTATTGGAGTACTCCAAGGAGAAGGGTTCCTGGTCAAAAGGCCAAGAACCAAGACAAAGGATTAAGAAAGCTTTATACCTTTTCACTAAAGGAGAAAGCAGGACAAGGCAGGACAATGAGAAATATCATCTAATAAACATTTTAGTAGTAATTGTACAATTTGTTCTATTGGTCGCTAGCTGTCCCTATTCCTAAACCTTGGCTTATGAATTAGACGTTAGAAGTTATCTAATGCACATTTCATTTTCTGCAGGCCATCCGTAACTTTTAGCTGAGGTCTGCAAATTGTCTAACTACCCATAATTGCTACAAGCTTTACACATGCATATTTCCTGTTGATAAGCATTCTTTGTTCTTGCCAGACAGACCCCCCACAACTTTGCTTTAGGAGCCAGCCCATCAAGATGATACCCAAATCTCTTACAAGTTGTCAATTGCTCCTTAAAAATGACAGCAGAAATAACCCAAGGTTGATCAGTTTCCACAATACTCAGGTCTAGGTTCTCCCAACAAATCACAACTCCAACATTTTTTATCAAAACCTGGGGACATGATATCATGACTCAGCTATGGTCAGACAAGACCTGCCTGATCTTGACTGAATGAAGACTGAAAGTCTGTGAAAATTCTTCATCCTTCTTTATTCAACAAGCAAAAATGAAAATCAAGGTGATTAGCTCAAAACGAGCACTACATTTCTAGACTTTTCTTAACCTGAAGGAGAAATCAAAATATATCACAAAACTTGTCAAAATAACAATGGTCTTCCACATTATCTCTGTGGAAGTACTCTGTGCACCTATGGGAATAGTGAGATATAGGATTTCCTTGTGTACTTACTTTCACCATTCTTAAACGGTATGTAATGAGTCTTGGTCAATAACTTAAACAGAATCTCTATTAATATATTTGCTCAATAAGTCATAATTCTCATATCCAAATACATTGCCCAGTGGGCTTCAACTGTGTGCCTTTTACCTTTCCCTTTTCTGCTATTTCCTTCTAACTTTTTATTCCTGTTTTCCCACTGTCCCCAGAACAAAATCAATTAATCACCAAGAAGCTCATTGTTTTCTAACTCAAACTAGGTTAACTCACCAGGAAAGCTCAAACAGCACAGTACATCTCTGCTAACAGTAGGCATCTGCTTTTTCTGGAACCCAGTAGATTGGTGCAGGCCATGAAAACGTAAAATAATTAATTTCCAGGACACAGGAAAAAAAATAAGAGCTGGGTTGCCCATCCTGTGAGACCTGCAGGTTCCAGGTTAAAATTTAATCAGATCCTAAAAGTTATCTTCTGTGGCAAGTAGGTGAAAGGAAATGAAAAAGAACCTAATTTGGAAAATAGGCAGGAGTGAGGTTAAAAATCTATAAAAGCTCCAACTGTAAAGAATGGCAAAGAAGAGACGGGAAGGCATTTGGAATCAGCAGGTTGGGGAAAGTTCCCCTTGCTTGCAAAAAAAAATTACTCAAGAGAAAGAGGAAAAGAAAGTGGAAATATAGAGAAAATAAAAGATATTTCTCCCTGCAGCACTCTCGGTCTTCTGGAACTTTACCTCCTACAGCTACAAGGGCAACCACAGGCTTGGGGATACTAGGAATTCAGGTTGGTGACACACTTTGAATTTGTGACACACTTTGAAAGATCATGAAGCCTATCAAAGCCACCTGATTTAATTTGCTGCTTAAAAGCTGGCCCCTGCTTCAGTGTGTGACTCTTCTTCAGTGGATGATTCATTTGAAATTTTATTGATATAGCCATTTGACATATATTGGTTACTTTGTTGCAATATCATTTCCATGATTATTCAGAGGGTCATTAGCAAAAAAGGAGAGACGACTTCCGGTCCCCAAAGGCAACGGATGTGTGCGTCCGCCACTCGTCTCTTCGGTGGGCTCCTTTTAGGAGCACAGGGGGCCTTGGAGGGGCTCCCTGCTGTAGGGCGGCTTGCTGGGACCCCCTGGATCGGCGACAGCCACAGAGGGGTTTCCAGCTTCACCTCAGGAGCCGGGGAGCGTGGGGGGAGCGTGGGGGGTGCATGGCGGCGCTGTGCGCTGTTGCTGTGCGCCTTCGCCGATCCGATTCCGGAAGGAAAGAATAAATTAGATGCTACAGCTGAAGTGCAGTGAGGTGATCTGCTTTAAATCTACTTAATTGATGAACAGCAGCTTCTCTAAATTGTGGATTCAATCCTTTGAAGTGTTAAGACTGGAGGGGGGGATTTTCCACCACCCCTCGGAAAAGGCGGCACTCGGAATATCTCTCTCACTCGGAGGAGAGAGAAAGAGTTAAAAGTTAACTTTCACTTCCACTTGCAATGGGAGAATGATTTTTGCTACAATTGCAAGAGATGACTGCTGAGTTGTTTTCTTAAATTACCTTATGGAAACTTTGGACATGTTGCTCCCTGGTCCCCTGTGAAGGCGGAGCCAAGATAGCCAACTTCCTCCTTCTTCTTAGCAAAAAAGGAGAGAATCTTAAAGGTTTCTTATTTGCACATTCTGAAAGTCAAAATAATAAAAAGAAGTAAAAATGTTTACATTTCTTGAAGATAAGAGATAATTAGATGAAGAGTCCCATCCCACAAAAAAGAAACCACAGAAGTTGAGCATACTTAAATTTTTGAAGGCAAAGAACAATCTCCTCACTGAAACAAAAAAAAATTCTAATCGTGAGCAATATTTAGATCTGAAGTAGGAAATACACTTTGGGTCCAGTGTGCATGCATTCACTATATCTTCCAGTGGCAGAGTCACAAAGTAGCACATTTCCCTTGTATCACATAATAACCATGCTGTAGCTGCACATCGTGTTTTCTTGTGACCATGCAAGAAAGGTGTCACTGGAAAATAGGGTAAGTGAACCTACATATTTCCCACTACAGTTCTAAATACTTGCATATTTCTAATAATTGCTAAAGATTGTAAATCATTACACACTGAGCAATAAAACATAACCCCTAAGTAACATCCTTCAGCAACCCATCGAGACAACTAACACCGATTTAGAACAAAGTTGGCAACTTTAAGACTTGTAGAATTCAACTCCCATGGCCGGCTGGGGAATTCTGGGAGTTGAAGTCCACGAGTCTTAAAGCTGCCAACTTTGAAGATTCCTGATTTAAAACGTGATGGGTTCCATGAATGTTATATGGTTACAGTAGCAGGTTTTTCTCTATTTGTCCTCTTGTTGTTGTTGTTTTTTGCTTTAGCTATATATACTGTTTGATTGATGTGTGATAAGCTGCCCAGAATTTGGATTTAAGATGGGAAGATATACATATGTTTAAATCAACAATCAATAAAAAGCATAAGGTCACCCAACTTACCACTGGATTATATATGAAACTTTTTTTTTCCCCTGAAGAAATATCTTCAGTACTTTCTTGAATATCAGGGGTGAAAGGCCCAGGTACATCACTGGGAAAACATTTCTCTAGTTTGTTTTTCTCAAGCAATCTCTCAAAATACACTGGGTGGTTTGTATGCCTATCCGATAAGTTTCCCATTAACAATTTGGTGCAGAAAAGTAACAGAAAGATTATAATTGGAATTTTGTCGATAATAACATATTCGAGGTTAGACTTGCTCCGCCTGTGGGAGGCCCCTCTCTTGCAGGCTTGGCCCTTGGCTCTTTCAAGGGCCCACCTCGAGGACGGGTTCGTGGACCCCGAGAGGTGCAGGAACCGGAAGCTAAGGGGATTTTTAGTAAAATGTTTTTTATCTTTTTTAGGGGGTCCCAGGGTGGGGGGGGAGGGCTAATCAGACCGGGAGGAGAGCCAGAGCCGGACAGACAGGTGAGTCCAGGAAGGACGGGGATGCGTTGGAGGGGGGGAATATAAAGGTCACTAAAGCAGAGGGTTGTCCTATTACAACGGTCGCGGGGAGGAGGGGATGCGAGGACAGGATAAGATCCCAAGGTCGGTTGGGAGACCGCGGCTGTTGGTTACGCCCGGTCGCTTGTACCAACCCCTGCAGTCTAGGTGGACAGGTCCTACAGAGCCAGGGCCTGCGGCTGATGCTTTGCAACGCAAGGTCTGTCACCAACAAGGCCCCCCTCATTAATGAGTTGATCTCAGAGGGGGAGCTAGACCTTGCAGGGATAACGGAGACCTGGCTGGGCCACGAGGGTGGTTTACCCCTCGTGGAAATGTGCCCACCGGGTTTCCGTGCATTCCATCAGCCTCGGGCTCTGGGTAAGGGTGGTGGGGTGGCGGTGGTTATGCGGGAATGTTTAGAGCCGAGGGAGTTCACTGTCCCTCAGATACCCGGGTGTGAGTCCCTTGGTGTGAACTGGGGCCCAGGGAGGCAGTGGGGCTTGCTGATTGTATACTTGGCTCCTCGCTATGCATCAGCAGCCCTGCCCGAGCTCCTCGAGCTAATCTCAGCGACGGCAGTTGAGACTCCTAGACTTTTGGTCATGGGGGACTTCAACTTGCCGTCAACGGGAGCGGCTTCTGAGGTGGCTCGGGAGTTCATGGCTTCCATGACGGCCATGGACCTGACCCAATTAGTGCAGGGGCCCACTCACGAAGGGGGCCACACACTGGACCTCATTTTTGTATCTGAACAGTGGACGAGTGATCTGGGAATAGGGGATTTAGTCATCATGCCCCTGTCATGGTCAGACCACTCATCCCTCCGGCTGGACTTCCCTGGCGCTATCCCCCACCGCGAGGAGGCGGAACCAGACTCTATAAACTGGTACCGCCCCAGGCACCTGATGGAATCTGATAGATTCCAGACGGAGCTTGGGCCAATACCTGTAGCCTTGTCCCGCTCCCGCTCTGAGGACCTAGTGACTGCCTGGAATAGGGCGACGACTGGGGCCTTGGACCGGGTTGCGCCTTTGCGACCTCTCCTGCGACATCGACCCACCCGGGCTCCTTGGTTTACTGAGGAGCTTAGGGTGATGAAGCGCCACAGGAGACGTCTAGAGAGCAGGTGGAGGTCCTCACGCTCCGAATCTGACCAAACACAGGTAAGAGCCTATTTGCGGACTTACCTTGTGGCAATAAGAGCGGCCAAACGTAGACATTGTGCTGCTCTGATTGCGTCCGCGGATAACCGCCCTGCCGCCCTGTTTAGGGTGACCCGCTCCCTTTTATCGCAGGGGGCGCGGGAGACACCCTTGCAGGGTAGAGCAGAGGAGTTTGGGGAATATCTGCAGGACAAAATCGATCAGATCCGGAGCGGGTGGGCCTCCGTCAGTGGACCAGACGAGCTGCCAACAGCGAGTCTTGAGAGACCATTCTGGGAGGAGTTTGACTCTGTTGCCCCCGAGGATTTGGACAGGTTGCGTGGACGGCTGCGACCTACCACATGTTTAACGGACCCGTGCCCCTCCTGGCTGGTACTGGCAGCCTGGGAGGTGACACGAGGCTGGCTCCTGGGCCTGGTGAACGCCTCATTGGGTGAGGGATACTTACCAACCGCCTTGAAAGAGGCGGTGGTGAGACCCTTGCTCAAGAGACCTTCGCTCGACCCAATGGAGCTAGCTAATTATCGTCCAGTCTCCAACCTCCCCTTCTTGGCGAAGGTTGTTGAGAATGTGGTGGCGCAGCAATTTCCACGACACCTAGACGAATCCGACTATCTAGACCCACGCCAGTCCGGCTTCCGACCCGGGCACAGCACTGAGACAGCCTTGGTCGCGTTGGTTGATGATCTCTGGAGGGCCAGAGATAGGGGTTGTTCCTCTATCCTGGTCCTATTAGACCTCTCGGCGGCTTTTGATACCATCGACCATGGTATCCTATTGCGCCGGTTGGAGGGGATGGGAGTCGGAGGCACGGTTTTGCGGTGGTTCGGCTCCTACCTCTCCGACCGGAAGCAATGTGTGTTGACAGGGGGACAGAGGTCGTCCCTGAGGCCACTCACTTGTGGGGTGCCACAGGGGTCGGTCCTCTCGCCTCTCCTGTTCAACGCATATGTGAAGCCACTGGGTGAGATCATCCGTGGTTTTGGGGTTGAGTACCATCTTTACGCTGATGATATTCAGCTGTATATTTCAACCCCAAACCACCCCAACGAGGCTGTCGAAGTGATGTCCCGGTGTTTGGAAGCCGTCGGGGTCTGGATGGGGGACAACAGACTCAATCTCAACCCCTCCAAGACCGAGTGGCTGTGGGTACCGGCACCTCGGTTCAGCCAGCTGACCCCATCGCTGGCCATAGGGGGTGAACAGCTGTCCCCCGTGGAGCGGGCGTGCAATTTGGGCATCCTCCTCGATGCCCGGCTGTCAATGGAGGACCATGTGGCAGCCGTGGCAAGGGGGGCGTTCCACCAGGTTCGCCTGGTGCGCCAATTGCGCCCCCTACTGGACCGGAGTGCCCTGCGCACGGTCACTCATGCGCTGGTGATGTCTCGCCTAGACTACTGCAATGCCCTCTACATGGGGCTTCCCTTGGGACGCATCCGGAGACTGCAGCTAGTTCAGAACGCAGCCGCGCGGGTTATTATGGGAAGTACTCATTACTCCCATGTAACACCTCTCCTGCGCGAGCTGCACTGGCTACCTGTGGCCTTTCGGGTGCGTTTCAAGGTATTGATTACCATCTTTAAAGCGCTCCATGGCATAGGACCTAGTTATCTGCAGGATCGCATCCTACCACACACGTCCCTGCGACCTATCCGCTCACACAGGGAGGGGCTCCTCCTGGTGCCGTCTGCTAGGCAATGCCAGCGGGTGACACCTAGGAGTAGATCCTTCTCTGTGATGGGCCCAACCCTCTGGAATGACCTCCCCCCGGACATTCGAACTACCACCGACCTCCGTTCCTTCCGGCAAAAGTTAAAGACTCACCTATTTCAATCAGCTGGCCTGGCACTTTCTTAGTTTTACCTCCCGGGGATTTATTCATTTTAATTGGGTTTGGGGTTTTAATAGTGATGTTTTTAGGATTAGAATATATTTATTTCTTAGTACAGCCTATCTCCCCCTCCAAATGTATCTTAAATGTATTTTATTATTATGACTGGTTTTATTTGTATTGACTGTACACCGCCCCGAGTCCCTTTTTGGGAGAGGGGCGGTCTAAAAATCTAAGAAATATAAATAAAAAAATAATGATTCAGAATAATGTTATATGTAGCTTTATCCAATCAAGCTGCATTTGGACCACTAAACAATATCCAAGTGGGCATACAGGCTGCTCAGTTCTAGTAATTATAAGATGTTCAGCCTCGTGGATTGTTTTCCAATTATGTATTATCTCCAAGGAAGATAAATGGCTAAAAAAGAGGTGCAGATAGGATACTGGAGTCCCTCTTTGAGACAGATGGATGGTTCAGAAATGTGAAAAATAAATAAATAATTACATAATACTTTTTAATGATTTTTATGATGTAAGGTGAAGTCCTTTCGGTGCAATTGCTTCCCCATTCCAATTTCAATACGTTTTAGATGTATTTTGTGGAACAGACTTCAATTTCTCAAAGATTCCTTCAACCCAGGAACTGAATCAATTCAATATCATGCTTTAAAAATAAATACATAAGATTTAAGGGAAGATGTTTACCATTTATTCAATAATTATTGATGGGTCAGTTTTAATAAAGGTGTACCCCAAAGGAAAAAAAAGGAGTCAGAATTTGCTCATTGTTAAGGCTCTTGTTAGGCTAAGATATGGTGGCTAGTTTGTGATTTAGTATATCATGTGTATAGCACTATAAATTTGAATTGGTTCAATAATCAATTTTGTATGCTCCCTTTTTTCTATCATACAAAGTTTTTGTCTTTAAGAACATGTTTTATCTTTAAACCTATAATCTTTAAACCTATAAATCTGTAAACCTAGTGAAGAAATAACAAGGTGTCCTGCAATTCCCTTCCTAAACTTCACTAAATATTACTTATTTTATGGTAGGTTATTCAACACAGTATGTTTTGTCATAAAATAGTTGGTTTGCTGCTAAAATTGAGAAAAGTTGTTTTACTTCCAAATGGATCCCAAAATACAGGCAGTTGTAAAATGTTGTGAAAACAGACATGTACATTTTCCCTATGAATGTTAAAATGGAATTATGGAAAACTTACTAATGCCCAGACTCTTACAGCTAATTAGGTCAAATAGAAAATCTTATTAAAATATACAGGCTTTACTTGATTTCATTATATTTATTTCATGTAAATTATAAATGTAAAAGGGGCTTCTTGAGCTTTTTCTCTGACTCAGACTGTCAATTCAAGTACCAATCTTTATATACATTGTTAACTAAACAGAATATAATTTAATATCTGCTAATAGGAAAAACATTACAATACTCTGGACTCAGTTATTAATGTTTAGGTGATATTGGAGATTAACCAATTTTCTTCCAGTCCTGTTCTTTTTGTTTATTCATGTAATGTTTTGTAATGAAAGCAACTTCTTTATAAACTTTTTCCAGAAATGTAAATGAAGGGAACAAGGGAGTACAAGGATTCACTAAATTAACCAATTTGTCTGGATTCGCACAATAAACAGAGCTCCAAAGTAATGTGGATAATAATCTAACATGCTGTATGAATACAGCTATTATCACAGACAGGAGATTGTGAAAATGTACTTCCACATAAAACACATTAACAAAGATGGAAGGGACCTTGCAGGTCATCTGGTCCAACCCCCTGCCCAAGCAGGAAATCCTACATCTGCCTCTATCGAGGATTGAATTCACAATCTCCAAGAGCTACACCTTTAGGCCCCAGCATAGATATTCCAATCTTTATCACAAAAGACCATTATTCCATCTGATTGCCCTGGAATCCAGTGAAAATGGGCAGATCCTTCCATCCAGTTACACTTTCTATCTCCCAATTCTTCTGATACACTTTTAAGTACAGCTACAGGATTGAGTCTTTTCACTGTTTACAGACATTGAGTTGCTATAAGCATGGATGTGTTTATCCATTGATGAATCTATAAAGCTTGCAAAAAAACTGACAGTGAATCAGCAGTTGTCTTCACACCAACTAGTGATCACAATTGGTGTTCACTTGCTACCCCAAAAGACATAGTTTCATGCCCTTAACTATATTCTTTTCCTGTCAAGGGAGAGAGAGAGAAAATAAATAAATTGCTGCTGTTTCTGTGCTGACCAATGCCCAGAGGCATCTGTAGGACTAAAGACTTTCATCAAAATGACAAAAACAGCATTGTACTGTCACAACCCAAGTTTCATCACTTTCATATGTGCTTACAAAAACATGATGCACATACAAATGGGATGGAGTTTGCATCATGACAGCACAACACTGCTTTCATCAGTTATACACACATACACACCCTGCATCAACAACAACAACAACCCAACAACAACAATCCATTATCAGCCCAGGAAGTTGAGCTGATTGCTCCAATGAGACAAGAGAAATACATGACAGCAATTGACCGCTGTTTCTAAACTAACAGTTACAGCTTGAAATTCTCGCCATCTTAAATTGAATAATGTAGAGTACTTCAGGAATTGTGGCAGGAGTAAGGAACTAATTGACCAAGGGGTTTTTCAAAACAACAAACAAGGTTGGACTTGACTAATTCTTAGAAGGAAGATAGCAAATGCCAGAAGGGAAAAATGTCATAAAAAGATCATGGCAAGCCATTTCCAAATTGTTGTTGAGAAGGCTATCTGGATGTGCCAGTAGTAAAATCTGACTCAAAAGAAGACTTGATGTTAAGGATCCAAATACAACTTATGTTATCAGTAGAAGTTCATTTTACTCCATTATTAGGACAGTCCCCCATCTAAAAGAGTCCTGTGTTCTATATCCCAGTGTGTAGGAGTGTTGTGTGTGGGTGTTGATGCATGCATGTGTGTTTGCACATATGTATTCAAGTCAGTTTTAACTCCTGATAACTACTTAGACCAGTGTCTCTCAACCTTGGCGACTTTAAGTTCTGTGGACTTCAACTCCCAGAATCCCCCAGCCAGCTGGCTGGGGAATTCTTGGAGTTGAAGTCCACAGGACTTAAAGTCACCAAGGTTGAGAAACATTGACTTAGACAAATCTCTAAAGTTTTCTTGGCAAGATTTCGGAAGTGATTTGCCACTGACTCCTTCCTAGCTCTGAGAGAGAATAATTTGTTACCTAGTTGGTTTTGTGCTGAAAGCAGGACTAGAACTCATGGTCTCCAGGTTTCCTGCCTTTAATCTCTATATCAAACTGGTTTTCTTATCCCAATTTTACACAACTCACGTTCTTTGTATAGAGTTCTGAATGACCTTACTAAAACCTTTTTTCCTTGATAAAATGGCTTTCAGAAAGTAATTCTTAAAAAACCCTATATCATCTGAGTCGCAATTGTCAGGTCCAGCTGAAGTGGATGGGGATTCAGGTTAGTTTTTTTTTAAAAAAAAACCAAGACATATAATGGAATACAATATTATCAAATGTCCATGCAATCAAACGTGTTTGAAAATCTAGGATTAGCAGAATACTACATACAGCATCAAAAGTAGCATGTCTTCATTTCTAAGTACCAATTGGAAGGAGCAATAGTAGAAGAGAATTTTAACTCTCCTGCACATATTTGCAAACTTTCTTGATATCCTGGCTGGTCACTGTATGATATTGCATATTGGATGAGGTCATCACCCAGTTCATATATATATATATGAATGAAAACAGTAAAAGAAAACATGGAAAAAAGAAAGACTCGAAAGAAGGTTAGGAGTGCTAAAAAGGAAAGGGAAGTAAAAAAAAATAGAAAAACAATACCTTCCAAATTTCCTCAGTTCAGATACTCTATCTGTGTGTCTGTCTGTCTGTCCATCTATCATCTATCTATCACCTATTTATTACTATCTATTACTATCTCTATCTATCCATCTATCTATCCATCCGCCCATCCGCCCATCCGCCCATCCGCCCATCCGCCCATCCGCCCATCCGCCCATCCGCCCATCCGCCCATCCGCCCATCCGCCCATCCGCCCATCCGCCCATCCGCCCACCCACCCACCCACCCACCCACCCACCCACCCATCTATCTATCTATCTATCTATCTATCTATCTATCTATCTATCTATTCATCGATACTTCCATCCATCTAATCCATCTAATCTATCTACTGTCCAATTTACTCTATAATTAAAGTCCCATTTCTTTTGGTTTCAAGCAAAAAAAAAAAATCCAAAAAGTGGTTTATAGGTAGAAACAAAGCTAAAGTCTTTTTTTAAAAAAATCAAAATCGTCAATTTCATCATCTCTTGAAACTCGATTAAGGTGAGAGTTGTTCTGACATTTTAAAAAGCAATGTCACACATATTTCAAAGAAAGTGAGTGAATATGTATTTCATTGTACTAGCAATAGCAATAGCATTTAGACTTGTATACTGCTTCACAGTACTTTACAGCCCTCTTTAAACAGTTTACATAGTCAGCATATTTCCCCCAACAATGTGGATCCTCATTTTACCAACCTCGGAAGGATGGAAGGATGAGTCAACCTTGGGCCTGGTAAGATTTGAACTTCCAAATTGCAAGCAGCCAGCAGAAGTAGGCTGCAGTACTGCATTCTAACCACTGTGCTACCACAGCTCTTAGATCGAAGAAGCTGTCATGCTATGACTTGGGCATGTTAGCCTGAAAATAGGATCCTCCAAATGCACACAGGGTTCAGACTCAATGAAGAGTCACTCTTTTTCATATCTGTTTCTGGAGCATGATGGTTTCTTGCAAGTATTAGATTGCCAATGAATATTACTAAAGGGTGGCTCATGGAACCAATTGTGATTCCACATTTTAATTAGGCACATCTACTATTAAATTGTGACTGTATAGTTCCTGTATATATTCACAAGTGAGTTATCAGCATCCTCATTTTCTATGCGTTGCTCCATCTTCAGTCTTCTTCCTGTCACTTGTAATACTCATTAGGCAGGTAATAATTCAATTTTTTTCCTTCTATTGTCATAAGAAATTATTGTTGAAGAAAGTCTTAACAGTAGGGTGGTTGAAAACAGCTGAGCGATATTTTATTAATAATGCTAGAAGTGTTTGTTATAGCAAGGTTTGCTGTTAGATGGTTTTTGCTTTCCATCATAACATAATAAGATAGATTAGTCTCAGTGGTTTGAGGATATTTAATAAAATATGAAGTGCCTAAAGATGTGCCTTGCATAATGTGACGTAATCTTATTATGGTTCCTGGAGTACACCAAGGATGAATTTGGGCCCTTAATATTTATTATCTAGGGATGCAATTCAAGCACATCAGAAATTCAAGAACTAGCAACTGAATGGAAACATTTTATAAGAAACTTTTCATTTCATTCAACTGAAATGAAAACAATAATTCATTTGTCTTCATTAAAAAGCTTATGTACTGTCTTTTAATTTCAAGCATGCAATGCATCGTACCATAAAATGTATATGTCAGGACTTAATTCAGTTTAGAGATGGTCCAGCCTATCCAACCCATATGTTTCTTTTGAAATAACTTTCGCATGTGTTCATCCATAAGTTCATAGTATCCCATTTGTCTATTAAATCTACATTTTAAAATACATAAACATGTGTGTTTCACTACTTACTATGCATAACATCCAAGGACCTGAGAAAGATATTCAGATGTGAAGATGTCTCTAAACCTACAAAGATTCAAATCATGTGAGAAATTATGTTCCCAGGTTCACTTTATGGAAGCTAAAGTTGGACTTGGAAAAAGTAGGATAGAAGTAGTATCCATGCTTTCCAACTTTGGTATTGGAAAACACCATGTGTAGCCAAGAAAACAAATGAGTCATAAAATGAATAAATTCAGAGTTTTCATTTATAATACAATACAATAGCAAAGTTGGAAGGGACCTTGGAGTTCTTCTAGTCCAACCCCCTGCCTAGGCAGGAAACCCTACACCGTTTCAGACAAATGGTTATCCAACATCTTCTTAAAGACTTCCAGTGTTGGGGCATTCACAACTTCTGGAGGCAAGCTGTTCCATGGATTAATTGTTCTAACTGCCAGGAAATTTCTCCTCAGTTCTAAATTGCTTCTCTCCTTGATTAGTTTCCACCCATTGCTTCTTGTTCTACCCTCAGGTGCCTTGGAGAATAGTTTGACTCCCTCTTCTTTGTGGCAACCCCTGAGATATTGGAACACTGCTATCATGTCTCCCCTAGTCCTTCTTTTCATTAAACTAGACATACCCAGTTCCTGCAACCGTTCTTCATATGTTTTAGTCTCCAGTCCCCTAATCATCTTTGTTTCTCTTCTCTGTATTCTTTCTAGAGTCTCCACATCTTTTCTACATCGTGGTGACCAAAACTGAATGCAATATTCCAAGTGTGGCCTTACCAAGGCATTATAAAGTGGTATTAACACTTCACGTGATCTTGATTCTATCCCTCTGTTTATGTAGCCTAGAACTGTGTTGGCTTTTTTGGCAGCTGCTGCACACTGCTGGCTCATATTTAAATGGTTGTCCACTAGAACCCCAAGATCCCTTTCACAGTGACTACTATTGAGCAAGGTATCACCTATACTGTACCTGTGCATTTAGTTTTTCTTGCCTAAATGTAGAACTTTACTCTTTTCACCATTGAATTTCATTTTATTAGATAGTGCCCAATGTTCAAGTTTGTCAGCTGTCTACTGTATCTTAAGCCTATCTTCTGGAGTTTCGGCTATTCCTGCCAGCTTGATGTCATCTGCAAATTTGATGAGTTCCCCATTTATTCCCTCATCCAAATCATTGATGAAGATGTTGAAGAGTACTGGGCCTAAAACAGAGCCTTCGGTTTCTCCACTGCATATTTCCCTCCATGTAGATGCAGTTCCATTGAGGTCTACAAGTTGATTGTGATTGGTCAGCCAGTTATGAATCCATCTGGTGCTGATGCAGTCTAACCCACATTCTTCTACTTTACCTAGTAGTAGGTTATGGTCTACCGTATCAAATGCCTTACTGAAGTCATAGTAAACTATATTGACGGCATTCCTCTGGTCCACTAATTTTGTCACTTTGTCAAAAAATGCAATTAGATTAGTCTGGCATGATCTGTTTTTGACAAACCCATGTTGGCTTTTGGCTATTACTTTGTTTACTTCTAGGTGTTCGCTAATTTGTTGCTTGATTATCTTTTCCAGAACCTTTCCTGGTATTGAGGTCAGGCTGATAGGTTTCCTGGATCTATTTTTTTCCTTTTTTGCAGATAGGAACCACATCAGCTCTTTTCCAGTCCTCTGGCAGTTCCCTGGTATTCCAGGATCTCTGAAAGATATAGTTCAGTGGTTCTGAGATCTAATCTGCCAGTTCGTTCAGAACCCTGGGATGTAATCCATCCGGTCCTGGTGATTTGAACTTGTTTAGAGTAGACAGGTGCTCACTTACCATTTTCTTCCCTATTTCAACTTGTGTTCCTAATCTGATTTTTGTGGTGCTGTTTTGATAGGTTTGGACTGTTTTATCCCTTTGTGTAAAGACAGATGCAAAAATATGAGTTAAATAGTTCTGCTTTCTCCCTGTTGCTTGTCACCTTCTTGCCACTTTCCCCAGCAATGGACCAATTGTTTCTTTAACCTTTTTCTTGTTTTTAACATGTTGGAAGAAGCTTTTTTGTTATTTTTTACATTTGTGGCAAGCTTTTCTTCATTGTAAGCCTTAGCTTTCCTCACTTCATCTTTATAGGCTCGGGCTATTTGCTGATATTCTGCCTTAGTTATGTCCCCCCATTTCCACTTTTTATGCTAATCTTTTTTGTCTTTCAATTTGTCAGAGAGTTCTTTATGCAGCCATGCTGGTTTCTTTTGGGAGCTGTTATTTTTCTTCTTCATTGGTATTGTGCTAGTCTGGGCTTTTATAATCCCATTTTTCGAAATTTCCCAAGCTTCTTGAGTTGTTTTCCCCTTGAGGATTCTCCATAGAATTCTTCCCAAGCTCTCTCTAGATTTATTGAAATTAGCTCTCTTAAAGTCCAAGACTCTAGTTTGACTTTGTTCTATTACTTGTGTTTGCATAATGTTGAATTCCAATATTGCATGGTCACTTGCCCCCAGGGTTACTGTGGCTTCAACACCTTCTATCATTTCTTCTCTGTTAGTGAGAATTAAGTCCAATATGGCTGATACCCTTGTTCCCTTCTCTTTTTGGGAAACAAAGTTGTCTGCTAGGTTTGTTAGGAACCTGTTGGATCTTCCATTTGGTGCAGAGTTTGTTTCCCAGTTGATGTCAGGGTAGTTAAAATCCCCCTTTACTATTGTGGTGTACTTCCTACATACCTTAGTTAGCTGACTAGCAAAAAGTTCATCTACTTCCTCTGCTTGGTTGGGTGGCCTGTAGTATAGACCTATGGCAATGTCATTTCCCCCCCAAATATTGACCCAAATGCATAGTTCTCATCATTGTTGTGCTCTATTTCTGTAGAGATATAGTTATTTCTTATATATAGTGCAACTCCACCTCCTCTTTTATTTGGTCTATTTTTTAAAAAATAATTTAAACCCTTCTAGCTGTATGTTCCATTTGTAGGTTTTATCCCATCAAGTTTCTGTAATGCAACAATATCGTATCTGCCCTCATTTACTTGAATTTCTAATTCACCCTGTTTATTCCTCATACTCTGTGCATTGGTGTATAGACATTTGGGTCCATTTTGATTGACCCTGTGTTTACTGACTACATAACCTGTGATATGCCTGACTGCCCCTATTTTCTTGCCACTTGTAAGATTCATGCACATGGTATGGTACTCACTATTAAATGCTTGGTTTTGCTTGACAGCAGGAGTGATAATCTTACCCCACAAACATCTATGTTACATGCACTGATAACCCTATGAATTTTAGATTGCTGGGGACAGAGATGTTCTGTATCAATTAATTCTCTGTCCCCGCTGTTCAGTTTAAATGTTTATCCAGAAAATTTGTGAATTTAATGCCAAGTAACTCAGTTCCTTTCTTGGATGGGTGCATACCATCTCTTTTGTACAGTTTTTCATTGGACCAGCTGCAGACATCATGACTAATGAAACAAAAGCCTTCCCTTTTACACCACTCATTTAGCCACATATTAATCTCTGCTACATGCTGGCCCTTCCCTTTTTGTTCTTTATATACTGGTAAAACCTCTGAAAATATAAGCCTACAACCTATACTACTAAGTTCATACCCCAAGCTCTGGATATCATTCTGCACAGAAAGTACATCTTTTTGGGACAGATCATTTGTGCCAAGATGTATAATAGCATCAATGTCACAGTCCTTACTTGCATTATAGACTATCTTAAGAATACACCTCTTGTCTTTTCTGGCAGTAGCCTGACACCTGACCTCTTTTAAAACCTCCATATCCTTTCCTAAATTTACATCCCGTACGATTGAATCACCAACCAGAAGGTGACTTCTCTTTTTGCATGCCTTGCTCTTCTTGTGCGACTGATGTGTGATACCTGATTCCCCATTTCGCCTTTCCAAAGAAAGTTCTTCATTTTGGACCACAATCCCCTGCTTATTTGAGTCATCATTATCATAACTATCTTGACCTATCTCTTTAGTGTCCCCATTAAGGTCAGCAAGGGTGCTATATCTGTTAGGCTGGGTCACAGCAAAAGCTTTGTGTTTATGGTTCACAGCTCACACCCTGCCAGATTCCATGGTTGTCCAGACTGTTCTTATCCTGCAGGTAATAGAATGGCATCTCCATAGAGTGGAATGGCTGGATTGGACACCTAATTTGGAGCACAGATTAGAGATTCTAGATAGGTAATCTGTCTATGTAGACTAGTAATTTGTTTACAAAGGAGACAGTATCCAAATTTGAAAAGAGTACTGCGAAAGACAGGTGCAAAACAGCTATTACATTGAACCGGTCATTTTGAAATAAAATAAAATCACAATCTCAAGCGTACTAATCCAGAATGTATTATTCCTACTTTGGTTAATAGATATATGATTGGCGCATCGTTAGGCATGCGGGCCACTACTTTAGTCCTCTTTGTCTCTCTGACTCCCTCCTTGTAGCCAGCAGCTCCAATCACCAGCCTCAGGAAAGTTCAAATGTTAGAAACATGTTAGAAACAACCAGGGTTAACATGTTTTGGACACAGCACAGGAACACCAATCCCCTGAAGAAATCCAAAAATGCCAGACAAGTTGAAAGAAAGATGGTTAAGAAGATGGTCCTGCAAATTCCATATTTTCTTATACAGAATTGGGTAAGAATATGTTAAACCATGAAGGAAGAAATAAATCATTTACTTATTTACCTTCTAGCTAATTAATTTTTGATTTCTACATTTGTCTGAGGTTTTGTAAAAACTTGGTGCTATGGCAATGATTGCGGACTAATCCCAGAATTCTCAATCAGCATGAGTCTGCCAGTCTGCCGGTTTGTTTCAAACTCAGATGCATCAAATATTGTTAGAAAGAGTAACTGGGCAATCCAACATGCCATGCTGTTTATAATATTATGGAAGCAGAGCTTATGTTAGAAACATTACTAATATTAGCACTGCTCCTACTTTACCTTGAAAGTACATAAAGATTCATGTTCCATCTTTCTATGATAGATAGCTCAATGAAAATGTTACTATAGCTGCTATAAAAAAGACAAATTCTATGCTTGGTATAATTAGGAAGAGAACTGAAAATAAATCTGCCAATGGTATTATGCCCTCATATAATAGTGTGGTGAACTACAATTGGAATACTACATACAATTCTGAACAATACCAGAAAAAGAATATTGGTAAGTTTATTAACAATGCCCCCCCCCCCAAGTGGACTAGAGTAATTCTTATGCTAATAAAAGATTATCATATCCAGGATTTATTTTAAATGAAGAATTGTCTTCCATATAAAAAGAATATATAAAACTTTACTAAGCAGTTGATATTCATCCATTGTGTTCAAAACTCAAGACCCACCTTTTTCAACTAGCCGGCCTGGCTCAATTATAGTTCCATCTTTATCCTCCTGGCAATCTTTTAAATTTGCAATCTTTAAATTTGTAATTTTATATTGGGGTATTTTAATTTTTAATTCTATTATGACTATTCCTATGTATTGTACTATGCGATTTTTATACCTCCTCCGTGAAATGTTTTAATTGTATAATATGTGTTTTTATTTATTGTACGCCGCCCCGAGTCCCTTCGTGGAGAGGGAGCGGCTAACAAATCTAATAAATTCAAATTCAAATTCAAAGAGGACCTTCACATTTAACAGGTTGTGGGCTGTCCACAATGTATCTGCAGGTGGCTGGTAAAAGCTTATACAGGCATGAAATGCATGCAGACATGTGTGGGCACCATTGTTGCAGCATTTGCAGCTCTGGATTTGTGGAGTGCTCGCTTCTCTTGTGCTAAGGTTGTTCTTCTGTCCTCAGATGTCTGGCAGCCTTGGTGGATCAGCATGTGCTATGTTGATCGTTCTTGTGCCATGGTTTCCCAGGAGTTGGTATCAATTTCCAGGGACTTGAAAGAGGCTTTCAACATGTCTTTATATCACTTCCTTTGTCCTCCCATGCAATCACTTTCCTTGAGACAGCTCACCACAGAGGAGCTGTTTGGGGATACAATGGTCTGGCATCCTTGCAACATGGCCTGCCCAGCATGTCTGGCCTTTCATCAGCAGGGTGTGAACTAATGGCAGGCCTGCTCTGGAGAGGACTTCTGTGTCTGGCACCTTGTCTTGCCACAGTAGATATTTTAAGCATTGTTGGACAAATAGAAGCAGCTTATTTATGTAACAACCTTCATACTGATGCTTTGTTGCTCCTTCATTTCATAAAACCACTGTTAGGACACCATCTGTAACAATCCCAGACTGCTGAACCTCCCATTAGTCATTGAGGTTGACCAATATGCCAATAGGTCCAGCCTCCTTACAGTGGGTGATGGCACTGGAAAACTGTAGGATAACCAGAGAGCAATCTGACCACGATAGAGGAGAAACTAAACCTTTCCCAAATCAGATCATCTTGCTTCTGGTCTGACAGAAATACTAGATCAGATATATGACCACTGTTATTTATCGAGTCTTAGATGACTTGGGACAGGTCCAGAGGTGGTATTCAGCAGGTTCTGACCAGTTCTGGAAGGTAGTGGAAATTTTGAGTAGTTCAGAGAACCGCTAAATACCACCTCTGACTGGCCCCACCCCCATCTATTCTCTGCCTCCCGAGTGCCAGCTGATCGGAAGGGAATGGGGATTTTGCAGTAACCTTCTCCTGCCATGCCAACCAAGCCATACCCACAGAACCAGTAGTAAAAAAATTTGAATCCCACCACTAGACAGGACCTTGACCATCAGGGTAGCCATGAACTCCTAAGCTCTGATTCCACCCCCCCCCCCCAAAGAAGGTAAGATAAACTCTCCCTGAATTATAAGCCTAGTGATCTCTGTTGTATCTCAGCCACAGAGTCAAAGAGCTCAGGCAGGGAGGATGCTTTACAGGGTGGGTGGGGGTGGGGGGGCTTGTACAGTAGCAACAGAAGCTTAGAGTCCAATGTAACAAGCGAAATCTGTTTATCTGCGTTGTCTGAAGGTATCAACTGAACTGAATCCTTTTGTGGCTCTCAACTAGACAACCGTCTTTTTAACTTCAGGAAGCCATGCTAGTCAGGCAAACTGCATCTAAAGCCTTACATTCTCTCCATTTTGTCTCATACTCATAAGTAGCCTTTCTGGTTGTTTTTCAGAGCTTTATTCATAATTCCCTTTATCCCTTTGAGCTATGTCTTACTCTAGACTAGCTATTTTTCTTCTCTATTTTTTTCCCTTGCTTTTGCTTCTGGCCTAATTTCAACATAATTTTTCCCCCTTTTATGAATATGTGTGCCTAAATAAAATGCCTGTTTTTGTGTAATCCCTTGAATTTACAGATTTTAAATACATATTTTTTCTTTGAAAATCTATATTAACCTCTCCTCTCTTAACTATTTGGATCAACCATCCCTTCGTTTCCCGAGATTCCCAGTTCTTATTTTCTTGCAGGTTTCATGCTGTCAGCAACCTCCTTATCTCTTTCAACAATCTATTAATGTATATTTCCTTTTCTTTGCTGTAGCATCTAGAGATCTTGTTTCCTTTGTTTTCTTACTCCTTCCAGTTACAGACCTGTGCAATAACCCAATAAACTTCTTTCCTTCTCATAGCAAACCTCTATCAGTTTCTATCAGTTTTATTTATTTTCCACATCAGCTTCTACTTTCTGGACTGCACATGGCATAGAAAAAGTAGGTAGAATGTTCTCTATTTCTCACAATAGTAGACCTTGTGGCCATCCATTAAACCTAATAGCAGGAACACTCAGCGCCACTTAAAGGACATACCTCTTTATACAACATAGTTAAATTGTGGAAATCACTGCTTTTAAATGCTGTGACAGCTACCAATTTAGATGATTTAACAGGGAATGGGCAATTTTATAGTGAAGTGAAATGCACAAATGGATATAAAACTTGATGGCTATTTAACGTAATGATCTGGATTCAAAGAGAAAAAATTAATTTGTGATATGTATGGGCATGCATGTCAAACATGTCAACACCTCCTTAAATTAAATGCATCTTTTTCTGGGCTTGTGTGGCAATAGTCATATAAGTCCAGAAAAAGATACAGCTTTTTAAGACGATCAACAAATACTGCATCAACACCTTTACTCACAATGAGTCACTTTTCACCCATCAAGTATAGATTGTTGTAGAGCCGTATTCTAATTACCTCCAAAATTATAGTACAAAATGATATCACCTTCTTTGCCATGCTTATAAGCTTCTTGAATGCAAATGGTTCCCAGAGAATTTTGGATTAAATAGGTTGATCCAAGAGCAATTTTCGTTTGCTTTGGAAACGTTTTTAGACCTTGCTTCTTTGATGAAAAGTTGTAAAAATGCATGTATTTGAAACACAGACCCCACTTTATGACAGATGTATGGAATCTGAATTTGTCCTAATTTTGAACTGTAATTCCAGTCAGCACTGCTAAGCCTGAAGGAAGTTCAAGTACAGAAAGTATCCTCTTCTTATGCAGTTGCCATAAGAAATGGTAATGTGGCCTTCTACATGCAAGAACATAATCACTTAAGGCACAAATCAACTTGTATTGGCCTTTCATATCGCAAATTAAATAGCAATCCACAAGTCACCAGAAAACTATGTGGACATATGATATGCTCTCCCTATTGACCATCCCTATCCTGCTTCTATTCCCTCTATTCCCATTTGACTGTTCTCTAAGTGAATGGTGGCAAATCTAAGTTATTTAATATGTCAAGAGACTGTCCTTGGATGATGTCAAAGTAATAAGGGAGGAAATATTAATACCTGTATATCTGATGCCAACTTAAGCCTGTCTTACTTGAACATATGTGATATGAAGTAGGCAAAGCCAAGAAAATAACACAGTGGAAAGATGCTGCCCAGATATTTTGTGGTATAGTTAGTGTAAACATTTAGGCAAACAAAGGGAAATAGTGATTCATAGACTCAAGAAATCTGTCTATAAACATAACAACAATTGCTGGGCTTTAAGACCATCAATTTCTATTCCAAGTATCCGTTATTTTGGAAGGCTGGGAAGAAGAGGTCTCACATTTAAATCCTGACAATATAAAAATCATCTTCTTCTTCTTCTTCTTCTTCTTCTTCTTCTTCTTCTTCTTCTTCTTCTTCTTCTTCTTCTTCTTCTTCTTCTCCTTCTTCTTCTTCTTCCTCCTCCTCCTCCTCCTCCTCCTCCTACTACTACTACTACTACTACTACTACTACTACTGTTTGCACTAGTGGTGGGCCATTAGTTATGTTTGCTTTTGTTCTCACCTGTAGTAAGATTCTCATCTAATCAAATTGTGTCTGAGAGGATTCAACCAAGCAAGCAGTGATGTGTCAGATCTATGATTTACTTCAGGGATAATTAATTTCCAGTAGAGCCACTGTAGCTGATTTCCCACCATCTTTTCAACAACTCCCTAAGAAAGGGAGGAAAAGTCAGGGTGAAAGTTTTCAAATGTGATTATGTCTAGGAAGAGATTCTCCAAGGAAGGGTTCAGTGCCACATCTTTCAATGCAGGCAGCAGTGCCTTCTTCTCAAAGTGTTGCTTTCCATCTGGATCCAGTTGCCCACATCCCAGCCCAAAATTAGTATTGATGAATGTAGATGGCCTTGAATTCTACCTGGAAAGCAAGTATCTAAGTAACTAGTTTAAAAATTCAACCAGGGGAAAAATATTGAATCTGGGTCAGTCACCAGGACCAAAACTTTAGTCTTCAGAGCTTTTGGACTCATGCTGGAACCCATTGTCAGAGAACTTCTCCCTACCAGAATGTGTGCTTCGGGCTATTCTAAGCATAGTATTTATGTGATGCCTCATTGTGTGTGGATTTTTAGTTATTGATTGGGGCATTGATGGCTGGCCCAGTAATTGGCTAGTGTTTCCTTGGGCTGCCAAGTCCTCTGTTCCCAAGTACCTGATAACCTGGTGGTAAATCTGGCACTCCTGTTCACTGGCAACGGTCCTGTTTCCAGGCTTCAATTATTTCCCTGGCTATTTTTGTACCTGCTCAGTCAACAATCTTAATAGCTGTGAAATTGAATGTATGTTCTTGTTCATTGCAATGTGAGGCTACTCAATGATTTTGAGTCTCCTTGTCTGACAATGTTCTCCAGATATTTAGCTTGCAGCTACTATAGAGGGTTCTCCATGTAATGCTCTTATGCTTTTTCTTGCTTCTCTGTTTTCACAAAGCAGACCTGGCACAGATTGTTGGGCTACCTTGGTCATTTAAATGTTGTAGATTAATTCATCCTAAAACTAGGTGCACCATATTCCTTGCAGCCTCCCTATTTTTAAAGTGTTAATCCAGAAATTTAATAACAGATGTGTTCTGTAAAATCAGACTGAATTAACCTTAAATGCTTATTCCTGGAAAATATGTTTGCTCATTAAAACTGACAGTCATTCCTTATGTGGTAAATGCTCCATATGCCAAGAACATTTTGGCAGGAGTTGCCAGCTACAGTTCCATTATTTTAATTGCATTTAACCTATAATCAATATTTACTGCCTTCCCTAGACTTAGCTGCGTAGCTAAGCAGTATGGAGAGGGTCATATTGTTTATACCTTAGCTTCTGATTTGCTAACTGCAAAATAAGCAAATGCATCTGACAGTGACTTGAATCTACAGTGCAACAGGCTGCCTAGAACTGTATTTAAAACGCCAGCTAAATAAAGATATCTGTCATTTCCAATGTGATATTTTTGTAGGCATAATATAAAACTGCTATGCACAGCTGCCTTAAAAAAATACCTCTGAGCCAGAGGAAAATTTAAAAAATTAAGGCTGCTACAGGAGCAATTTAATAAATCTACAAAACACAGATAAGGAAAGGAAGTAATGGTAATAAAAATATTCATAGGGTTTTTTAAAATTCATTTTGAAAGTATTATTTTTTAACAAGGGTTAGACTACAAGTTAGACTACATTCCTTAATAATGTTGATCAGGAGACTGTAAGTCTTAATAATGAACCAAGTTCACATTTCTATTGATTAAATTCATTGACTTTATTGAAAGAATGTGACATGAAACCATTTGACATGGTTATAAAATACTGCCCAGCTGGAGGGCTTGAACTAGGCCAAATGGAAGTCAAGAACAGTTGGAGTTATTTGTACTTAAGGACAGGGAATGTAAGCTTATTTACAAATTACATTAATGTGTATGGTTAGAGTCATCTCATGAGATTTTAAAAATGATATTGTCAGTGCTGTAGATAACAGACAATTTCCATCAGGGGCATAACATATAAATTAAAAAGATTTGGATCTTCTCTGCCTGGTCATGATCTTACTGAAAAATTACCCATTCTTCAATTGGCAGTGGAAAAGATGTATCCCATTGAATCCAATTATGCCTCATAATTAGGTAAAGGTAAAGGTTCCCCTTGTACATATGTGCTAGTCATTCCTGACTCTAGGGGGTGGTGCTCATCTCTGTTTCAAAGCTAAAGAGCCAGTGCTATCTGAAGATGTCTCCACTGTCATGTGGCCAGCATCACTAAATGCCGAAGGCATACAGAACACTGTTACCTTCTCACCAAAGGTGGTTCCTATTTTTCTACTTGCATTTTACATGCTTTCGAACTGCTAGGTTGGCAGAAGCTGGGACAAGTAACGGGAGCTCACTCCATTATGTGGCACTAGGGATTCAAACCACCAAACTGTTGACTCTTCTGATCGACAAGCTCACCATCTTAGCCACTGAGACAATGTGTCCCTTTAAGCCTCATAATTACTGAACAGGAATTTTTTTTAGAGACTAAAAAAAGGTTTTTAGAGACTAAGCCTGCAATGAAGAGTTAACTGTCCTCTCTTTCAGTATTCCATAATTCATTTGATACTTGTGTCCCATAGCACTAAAAACAAACAAACAAATAGTTACAGGTCATGCAGATAATGTCTTATAGCCGTGATTTTATAAATAATTGTTTTAGTTAGCTAAACCTTCTTTGTAAGTTCAAGCCTAGGAGTCTAGAAATCTGTGTGACAAATGTCAGCATTTTGCTGATATTTTATTACTAATAAAAGTTTGGGGTAGAATTTATTTTATTTGATTTTATTTGATTCAATTTATCAGTCGCGCCCTCTCCGCGAAGGGACTCGGGGCGACGTACAATCAAATATAAAGGCATGTGGCATGGAGGAGGTAAATACATCAACAATTAACAATACAAAAAGTAAAAGCCACAAAGTTAAAATAAATAACAATAAAATTAATACAATTAAAACAATTAAAATACCCCAAAGATTTAAATATACAGTTTAAAATTGCCAGGGAGGTTAGAAGTTCTGATTAAGCCAGGCCGGCTAGTTGGAACAGGTGGGTCTTAAGTTTCGTGCGGAAGGAGCAGAGATCCATCATTATCCTGATATCTGGGGGGAGGTCATTCCAGAGGGCTGGGCCCATCACAGAGAAGGCCCTACTCCTGGGTGCCGCCTCTGGCACTGCCTAGTGGACAGCACCCGGAGGAGTCCCTCTCTGTGAGAGCGGATTGGTCGCAGGGATGTATGGGGCAGGATACGATCCCGCAAATAGAAACCACGATAACTAAGCAAGATAGGAAAAAGAGGTAGAATATGTCTTTTGAAATTCTTTTTCATCCTTAATAACAGAGCTATTTTGAATCACATGATGAGAAAGGATGGAAAATAGAGAAGTTCATGGCATTCCAGCCACCATCCAATTGACTGTCCAAAAGGGATGCAGGAATTTGGGGGGATGTTTTCGTCTCTGTAGCTGTTGATTGATCTGGTCTCCTTTTGCTCAATATTTCTGTACTAGCTTCTACCACATACATTTGTTTCCTTCTCTTTAGTTTTCTGAGAGTCATCTTGCTGATGGGCAGACCAATCTCTGAAGTCCCTTTATTTAGTATCTTTCTGACATTCTGTTGATTTGGAAAGAGCAAAAAATAAAAGTGCCTTCAAGGGAAGTTCAATTGCTGATAGTTTTGTGAACATAACCATATAATTTTCCAGGCCACACTCAGGGGATAAGTTGTGTGTGCTTCTTCTTGGTTATTTTTTAACTCCCCCTACATTCCTGGAACTCTTTGGAGGTCGTTCATACAAGTATTAACCAAGCCTAAAATTATTCCTTAGGTCAATTAGATTATGAGACAAGACAATTAAATTGGCATAAAATTGCAATATATCTAGCAGTTAGAAACATCAAGAAATAGTCTTAAAGTAGTAAAAAATTAATTTCATCAAAGGGATTGTTTTCAAACAACACAGAAGGAAGAATTAAAATATTTTTATTTACTAAGTGATTACTACTGACTTTAAAATGAGTACTAATAAGTCATTTGCATAGGTTGAAGAAATGTTATGCAAGATAATTTGACACATTAGTCATCAATGTATGGACCAATCTTAACTTTCACTGGAAGCAGTAAGAAATAGGAAACTACTACACTGTAACACAAGCAGAGGTCAGCTACTGCTGTATCTTTGATGATCCTGTACTAAATCCTACCTTGGGAGAGCTGAGAAACACCTGAGATTTTTTTAGCTCTTTTGTTTGCTCACCTGACACACACAATTGGCTCCATAAGTGGAGTCAGGGTAAAAAAAAAAATAAAGAGTTCTCCTCCTTCACTTGCCATTTTTTTTCTGCAGAGAATCAGAAGCTTAAGAAGATGGTATATATTGATGGGAAAATGTTATTGCAAACATGCTATTAAGAGTCATTTTAATTAATTTAATCAATTGAGAGCCAATTTGGTCTAGGTTAAGATTGCTAGCCTAGCAATCAGGGGACTGTGAGATCTAGTCCTGCCTTAGGCATGAAAGCTCAGTGATTTTGGTCTAGTTCAGGGGTGTCCAAAGTTGGGAACTTTAAGACTTGTGGACTTCAACTCTCAGAATTCCCCAGCCAGCCATGCTGGCTGGGGAATTCTGGGAGTTGAAGTCCACAAGTCTTAAAGTTCCCAACTTTGGACACTCCTGGTCTAGTTACTCGCTCAGCCAATTCACCTCATTGAGTTGTTGTTGCGGGGAAAATAGGAGGAAAGATTATCAGATATGTACACTACCCTGAGTTACTTATAAAATAAAGGCAAGATTTTTAAAAAATAGTATAGCTGTCCTTGCTCTGTATGATATAGGAGGATGCCATGAAGCTGTAAACAGCTCTTCAAAATAACTATGTGAGCCGATACTTACTAGAAATGACTTTGGGTGCGATTCAAGGTTTTGATAACGATCTTCAAAGCGCTCCATGGCTCAGGACCTAGTTACTTGCGGGATCGTATTCTGCCCCATACATCCCTGCAACCAATCCGCTCGCACAGAGAGGGTCTCCTCCAGATGCCGTCCACCAGGCAGTGCCGGGGGGCGGCGCCTAGGAGTAGAGCCTTCTCTGTGGCGGGCCCAGCCCTGTGGAATGACCTCCCCCCGGATATTAGGAATACCTCTGACCTCCGCTCCTTTCGTGTAAAGCTCAAGACCCACCTATTTCAAGTAGCTGGCCTGGCTCAACTTTGATCCAACTATATCGCTCCTGACGGGTTTTTTATTTGGGGTATTTTAATTGTATTCAATTATTTAGGGGTTTTTAAACATTGTGTTTTTAATTGTTTTTATTCATCAGCTCACCTCCTCCTTGTATATGTCTTGGTATACGTTTTTGTTATATGTATGTCTGTCTATATATTTATTTCCTATGTTTTATTGTACGCCGCCCCGAGTCTTTCGGGAGAGGGTGCGGCTAAGAAATAAATATTTATTATTATTATTATTATTTCTGAGGGTTTTTTAAATATTTTGCCTGTACATGTAACAGCACAAAAGATAACCTTTATCTTCCTGACTTCTATACTTTCAGAGAATTCCCAGTGATAGATTTCTTAGTCAGTAGCAGTGGTGGGATTCAGAGAATTTTTACTACCTGTTCTGTGGGCATGGTTTTGTGGGTGTGGTGTGATATGGTGGGCATGGCTTGGTGGGCATGGCAGGGGAAGGATGCTGCAAAATCCCCATTCCCTCCCTACCCCACCAGCCTGCTTTTCAGCTCTGTTCTCCTGTTGAGGGCAACAAAAGAAGATCAGCTGGTAGGCTGGGAAACAGTGGGCATGGGACCAACCTATTTGCCAGTTCTCTGAACTACTCAAAAATTTCCGCTACCGGTTCTCCGGAAGCTGTCAGAACTGGCTGAATGCCACCCCAGTTTGAATGCTTTCTGCAGAGACAGAGATTGATGGTATGGAGATCTTTTGGAAGAGTCTGGCAGCTTCCCATGTTTGGAGCTACCTGCTCAGTATGTTTATGATGTATGGTTACTCTTTTTCTGTCTTGATTAGAAAATACATTCTATATTGCTGTAGTGTGGCCAGTTGGCAAGCGTCCCTCACATAATATCTCCAAGTCTCCTGAGAGTCTGTGTCCATCTTTGAATAATGGTTGCATTACTGAACTAACTCAATAATTGATGCATATTAATAATGTACCATCATAATGAATCATTGCCTCTTTTCATTTTACAATAATTGTTTTCATTTGTTTCCCTTCCAAAAATGGTATTTTTGAGCCATCGGTTAATAATATTGTTATTTATTTCAGAGAATGATATCTGAAAACATACATTTTTGGGAATCTTGGGGGGAAAAAACTATTCCAATGGAAAAAATATAAAATGCACAAATTTGAAGAATTCAGCTTACCGTATCTGTGAGTTTTCAAATAATTCTGCTTTCAGTGATCTACCTTAATAGGAAAAAGATGGAGGGGGGGCGTTTATAGAAATGAGAAGGGTGAGATAATTTCAATCTTTAATACTTTATTTTTAAAATATGAATTTTAAATTATCAATAATCATCACGGGTGAGGTGATCTGGGAGCTTTGCAGGTTTTCAATAAACTCCAGCTTTGACTCCGCTGGATGCATTTTAAATTATTCCATATTTTTGTGGGCATAATTTATAACCTGAAATAATTGCTGAAGCCAGAGTTTTCTGAACAGATACAAGATTTCATGGCCACTGTAGAGACTCCCAAATAATTTTAATCCTGATTGACATTGATAGAAACATATTGGACTTCATTCTGATTTTGGAGCAGTTGCTGGATAATCTGGAAGTGGAGATATGGCAGCTTTCTTTTGCCTAGTCCAGATGAAAATTATCACCACTGGGACACCCTGGGATTGCTTAGAATAATTAAGTTCCATAGCAGTCACTGGTTTACAGTGGGTGCTTAGAATTTTGCCCATAATTTGATAGGCAGCCCTTTCAATCTTTTGGTCCAGTGCTGACAGCAGAGAATGACAAGAGCACTTGACAAAACTGCTTCCAAGCAGTCTCTTTCTAGTCGCAAAATATTCAAGGTGATGCCTGGTTTACTAAATAGCTCAATACCTGAGAACGGCTAAGAACTATGTCTTGAGTTAACTTGGTCAGTGATTGGAATTTATGTGGAGAACACACTCATGCATCTTTTATTGAGATATTGGTACTTTGGGGACCTGAATTGACAAGCTACTGATACTAAATGACACACAGAACATAGGTAATACTTTGTTAAATGTCTAGCATTATTGACTGCAATTTAGCAAGGTTTTGCTTAAGCAGAGAAAGCATTCATACCCACCAAGCGCCACAAAAATAACTGATCAGGAAAGTAGAGAAGATGGATCATGACCCAGATGTTGTCTGTATCCAAGGTTTCTTACAGCCAAATCCCTGTCCAGTCACTGCTTTTGAATAATGTGCCACTACTGTCCACCTCAGATGAGCTTTCATTGGTTGCTGATATCATTGCTATGCTAAGTGCTACTTGATGTACAGATTCACAAAATGGCCAGCATCTAGTCTGGTTTCAAATTGGGTCACCCACTGGTCTTTGGACACCCAGGACCAGATTCCTTAAATTGCTTTCTTTGCAGTTTTTATCAAGCTGGTGCCATGAATTAAATGAAGACAGACTTCAAAAAGTTTTAACAAGCTATGC
Source organism: Natrix helvetica (assembly GCF_964273705.1). Lineage (NCBI taxonomy): Eukaryota > Metazoa > Chordata > Lepidosauria > Squamata > Natricidae > Natrix > Natrix helvetica. Next base: position 140,820,691 of record NC_138550.1, read on the forward strand.
TACGAAATTGGATCTCTCTTTTTCCTGGTTCTTTTAGGCAGCCATGGGAACCAAATAGTTATGTCTGGAAAGTTGGTCAACTTCTATTTATTTATGCACAGTTCTTCTGTGCTGCTGTAATTGAACCAGCTGTTTTGTGGAAGGACCATTTCCAGAGCACTGTTGCCTCAACCAGTTCATGTGGGAACCATCTGTTTCTTAGTTATCTCCTGGGTAATCTTGTGCAAATTATATTCTCAACTTGCGACATGGGTTGACATTTTCCAAAGCAAAACTTTCTGCCATTTTGGACCAGTTTGAGTACGTTTTACATACTCAAACATGGCTACATATTATTATTGTATCATGGCATGCTATGCTAGTGACATTTAACTGGTAGTATTATACGGTTATATGGCTAATTAATGAATGCACTTGTACATAACTAACATATTCTAACAATGATTAGTGGCAATTGTCTGACCAATCAAACCAGATAGTACTGTTAGGACAGGGGTGGGGTGCTGCCGGTGTTCGCTTCGTGCATGCTTTGCTCACTTTGCACACACGCATGCCACACATTGCTTGCACAGGGGCAGTTGTCTGTAGATTATTCTGCGCATGTGCAAAACATTAAAAAATGACTAAAAACATGCTGGCAATGGCATGGGTGACCAGGGAACTGGTTGGGGGCATGGCCAGCCTGCCGTCCATCCCAGTTCCATGACTGCATCCCAATTCCACTACTGGTTCACCCAACCTGGTGCGAACTGGTAGCAACCTACCTCTGTGTTGGGAGCACACATTTAGCATTTATAAGCAACTCAATTCAGTTGCAAGTTAGGCTTCGAGAACATCTGCTTGCAACACTAGACAGTTTCTGTGATTGTCCCAATACTGGGATAGATGGACAAATATCTGCAGCAAAAGAAGGAAACTTCTTATGTCTTCTCTTTTTTTTTCTTCAGAAAGCTTACCTTTCAACAGAGAAGGGAATGGGTGTAAATAAAGCTGACTGCTCCAAAAAATATCTATCTCAGCTGTTATATCTGTAATTACAGAAAGGATTTGGGGACTGTCAAGCTAGCACCTTTCAGAAGCACTTTTGAAGCAGTTAATCTAAAAAAAACAAGGGGGAAATTTTCAATTAAAATAAACGACAATATTCTAGTGCTGGCTTGGCAAAGTTAAATATCATGGAAGAGTGATGGCTCTTTTTGAGCAACTAAGTAATTTCTGCAAACTACTTAGGGAATAGGTTTTTTAGGGGATTTTGCTTTGTTTTAAAATCATTGGCAGACAGAATGGATTGCCCTCATTAAGGCAATAATAATTCTTATGAAAATAAAACAGTAATATTTGATCTCTATGGGTTTATATAATTGCTGAGAAGGCAGGGGTTCTCATAACAAAATTATGTCTAAAACAACTTGATTTGTGTATGCAAGCATGCATGACACGCTTTCCTCCACCCAGCAATTAGTCATGACCGACACCACCCTAAACAAAACATAAGTGGCCAACATATTTATTCTCAAGTGAACAATTTAATCAATGTTCCTAATCTAAACCTGGAGCTAAACTTGGGCTCTGATTGAATTTGGACTTTAGTAGTTCAGCTTTGGAAACTTCGTCACATGGTGGTTAGCCATGCTGAAATTCAGGCTAAGTCTAAAGCAGAGGTTTCTCCAATTGTCTGCCTAAGTAACTTTTCTTCTGGATGGAATAACACCCAAGTTACAATATATGGTAGATGCATCAAAATATATCTCTGTGAGGGAAATGGGTGCTTCCAAAATATGATAAATCAATTAAAATGATATGGTGCAGCACAGTATACTAAACTCCAGTGTATTACTAGCACCAGGAATACATAGAGCTATAAATACTACTATCTGTATTCATAAAATGCTATGTAAAACATGAATATTTGTGAGAAAAACCTTTTATTGTATACTTTTATACGTACCGGTATCCACATGAGCAAAAATCTTCAAAACTATCCCTTAAGTATGTACACCACAGTTCATCTATGGACATCTGTGCTACATATATGGATATGAAAATTGTGGTGGTAGAAACTTTGCCATTACTTGATCAATTTTATAATTAGCCAGGGCATAGCAGCAATGCTCATGTAGTAATTACTCCCAGTTTTGAATGACTAAATAGTTGTAATTTGACCCGACTGTTAAATGGTGCAACTCAAAATCTTATTTGTGATAAGACATTTTCTTGAGGAAATCTTCAATTCAGATTTACTCTCCTGTTACGTACATTTATACATACATATAAAAACCAAAAAAGCACCCATTAAAAATCATATGGAATAAAATAATGTGACCTATCCCTTTGGAAAAATTACATAAAGGAGGCAAACTTTGTTCAATAAATTGTGGACGTATTGCTTGAGGACATCCATTAGGTGTCGTATTTTCCATGTCTTATCAATACACTATTTGGTAAGGATTTTATAGACAGAATTGGGACATGATACATCTGCTTTTATTTTTCTTAATGTGCCGAGATCTGCAAACAATAAAGTTGTGGGTAGTTTTCAAACTCCATAAACAGTATCTGTTTTCTACCATATTCCATGAATTATACACTGTATAGGCAAATAAATCAAAAGTTTTAATGAAGAGCTCAGAATGGACAGAAATGTTGCATAAGGTTTGGACTCTAAGCAATCAAACAGCATTTTTACAGACATGAAACACTGAACATTAAGCATAAACAATTAATCTAAGACTTTGTAAAAGAGAATAAAACACTCAATTAACAATACTTGCCAATAAGTTTGAAAGGAACCCATTAAAACAATGACCTATGCGGATACAGCTCAAACTGTGTTCAGTCCTAACATTATTATTTAGGTTCAACACAAAAGATCCTTGCATATTAATGTTCCTTTATAACCAACCTCACTGTCATATGTATTCCTATTTACTCAGTAATTCTAAATCATGCTGAACAATAGTTGTTTTCAAAAATATGAAACTGTCAGTCCCTGTGTTCCATATGTTGAACACTTAATTCCACATGGTACTTCCATAACAGCAGCTCCTTTCATTAATGCATAATTGCAGTTCAGCACTTATATAAAAGCACTGATGTGTACTTCACAAATCCTGACTGATGACTGCATTTTCTCTGAATATGATATTAAATAGAGATTATAGGACAATGTTAAGTACCAGCAGATGCCTTTTATCCAGTTTGATATCATTAATGGGAGATGGTATCTTAATATGTAGCTGGAGTTAACTACTTTTCAGACACACCCAAGCCCAAGAAGAATTTCCAGTTAAACAGAATTATAATTAGCAATCACTGTAGATTGTGGGGTTTTTTTTACAAACTGCTCCACTAAACATCTAAACCAGAATTTTAACTGGTTGAAATGAGAAACTGATAAAGTATGGTATCTAGATATGTTTAAACATGTCTAAATACATACTATATGTACTGTATGCCATTGAAGGCAATGGAAGAAATATACTTGAAACAGAAGCTGAAAGTTATGGATGTCTATGAAGGGAGCATGGGGCAAGTGTATCATGGAACAATTGCCCAAATGATGTAGGTCACATAATTCATATTACTTGTGGGACGATATCATGAAAAACATCACTGTGAATTCTAACAAGCTTAAATAGATAGGATTGCCCAACCTTTCTTCCACCTCTCATTTTATGCATTGTGATCCATTTGGTAACGTAAGCAAGATACCCAGGGGAGAGGGAACTGGTGAAACCTATATAGGACCAGTGGAGCAAACATGTGTAAGGAGATTTAGGATTCTGTTTCTATGTCTATCTCTATGATAACTCTCTAAGAACTGAACAGAATGGAATCACATTTGGTGTGTGGGAAGAAACTGGCAAGTGAGTTTAAACCTAGAGGATTAAATCAGACAGAGAAGAAATGAAGTAAAACTAATACTAATGCTCATAGTCAGACCTTTCTCAATTTGAACCTCTAGGTAACAATGATCCTTGACTCCATTGGTTGAAAAAGGTATAGTTTACTAGAAGTCAAGTGAATTACAGTAATGCAGAGTCAGAACTGAAAATCAGGTGCCAAAATCCCAACTCTAACTTTTCCTTCTCTTAGTTGCCTCACATTGCTGGCTTCCCATTGTCCAATCAAATTCAAATAAGATGTTTTTCACACAGTCACTGCAAGTGTAGGTTGGTATGCAGCTGTGTTTCATTCCCAGCTGGTTGACCTTGATGCTGCATCTCAAGGAGCTACAGTGAACTTTTAGCTTCCCTTGACATTCCCTCCTCCCATTCAATCCCCACTCTCCATAGAGTTCATTGCAGATTGGCACTGAATTATAGTAAAGCACAAGCATGAGGTGGCATCTGACAGTAATAAATCCTCAGGACACTCTGAGAAAGGCATCTGAGCAGCAGCTCACAACATTAGTTGCTCCTGGAGGGCAGGGCTGACGTTGCAACGATACAACATGCAATCTTGGTGCTCCAAGATTGATGTTGATATCTCTGCCACTGGACAGTCCTTTTGGACCTAAACCATCCCGTAGAGACAGTAATAGAGAAAGGCACGTCCTGCTGATCTCAGGGACATAGCAAAGTCCCTCATTGATCCAGGAGAAGCTCTTTTCTCCGGCAACAGAGAAACAGCCATTAATCTGCAGAAGGTTGGGATAGCCCCTGAATGGAAGAAAAGCAGGAGAGAGAATGTGTCAAAATGGTGAGATAAATGTTACTATTAGAGAAGAGAACACCCAAAAAGACAGAGTAAAGTTAAAATTGAAGACCGGAGAGAGTAAGCGGCGAATTAAGCATGAATTAAACTTAGTGTGTTATCTTTTTTTTAATTTTGTTTTTTTTAAGGATGGAATTTTTACAAACGCCTCTTACTTTTTAAATTGGACTGGGTTCTTTTTTCCTTCTTCTATTTTTCCTCTTTTTTCATATTTGTGGATTATGAATTTCTTTCTTTTCTTTTTTCAATGCTCAGCTGGATGGTTTTTTTCTTACATTTGGAATTTAAAGAGAGGGCTAAAGGCAGAGGAAAAAGAAGCAACACTGCCACCTAGAGGCTGGAGGCTTGGAAACATTGTTTTTTTTTCCTTATTCCCTTTGAATATCTGACCTATATTTTATACTTCAAGGCTCCTGATTTTGTTTATTGAAAGGGATAGTACAGATTGTTTATACAGGTGCTCTTCTGGAGTACTATCAATAGCTGGACTGGAGTGAAGAGAAAGCCTTGAGTTGAAAAATTATAGTGAACTTGTTTGAAACTTAACAAAAAAGCCTTGGATGTTTTCGTGGCAGTGTTTATAACCTCAAAAAATGGTGCAATATGAAGAAAAAGAACATTGTAAATGATTATGCTAGAAATTCAAAAGGTACAAATAAGTACAGGGAACATTGAAAAGAGAATGGAGAATATTGAACAAAAAACAGGAAAAAATAGAGGGAAGAGTTGAGAATATTTACAAAATAATGATGAAATTTGAGGATAGAGTTCAAAAAAACAAGAAAAATATGAACAAAGTAATAAGAAAATTGTTGATATTGACAGCAAATCAAGCGTGGTTGGAATGACAGGAGTGGAATGTTGAAAGGAGAGAGCAACAAACTGGAACTCTATCTCAAACTTCAAAACATGAAAGAAGAAAAGGGAGAAAATCTGGCAGAAACAATGAGATAAATTCTGGCAGAAGCATCTATGATAACTAAAGGCAAGTTGATAGAAGGAACAGATAGAGGGTTTCGAGTCTTTACAAGATATGCAATGAACAACAAGGTGCCAAGAGAAGTCCACATAAGACTTATCAAGAAAACAATTATGATCTAAGGACACAGGATGATGAAATGAAATGTTATAATAAAAATTAAGTTAAACTTAGTTAAATTTAGAGTATTATGTATAAAATAAAGTAATAATAGTTATTGCCAATAATGATAATAGTGCATATATATACACTAGATTGATAATATGAAATTTTATACAAATTGTAAGTGAGGACTATGGAGAGGATGCTGAAAAGCTTTGTTATAAAAGATGAACAATTATATATGGAATAGAATGTAAAGATGTAATGCTATTGGATGATTTCAAGATGATGTAATGAAATGCCATAGTATAAATTTATTTTAAATTTAGAATATTTTACATAAAAAGGATGTAATCATAGCTATAGTCAAATGAGTGCTTAATAATCATAATAATTGTATACATATATATTAGATTGATGATATGAGACCCTATGTAAATTGCAAGTGAAGACTATTGTGGGGAGGCACAAAAAGTTTTGTAACCAATCGACAGGCTGTAAGTAATTGGAGGAGGGTTTTATATTCTGTGTGTATTTATGTTTGTTTGTTTTATGTTTGTCTAAAAATAAAAACTTTTTTAAAAAAAACATTAGTTACTCCTCTAGTCTAAGTCTTCCTCCTTCATCACATGACTCAGAAAAGAGTACACACAGCCTGCCTTGTGTTTCTCAATGCACATATGTGGACACGCAGGTGTAAGATGTAAAGAGAGCAGACATACATTTGCACACACCCAATGTCACAACACTATTTCATTTCACAGAAAATATTTAGGTGCCTCATATGGCCACTTCTGGTTGCAGTCTTGGAAAGAATGCCTTCAAAGTTTCCCTATTTTGCTTAAATTATGAAAAGTAGATAAGTGGCAAACTTCCCCATTTTTTCCATATCAAACCTTATTCAGTTTGATTGAAGAGAATTTGCTTCTGAATTTTTTTCGAAGGAACATATAATGCCGATGACATTCTTGTGCGTAGAATGTAGCATCCTTAATTACATGGGGAGCCAGGTATCCCATATTTCATTTTTCAATTCTCCCCAGGGCTCTGCAGCCTCCTTAGCATTTCACTTTTGGATATGAGTTCTGCATTGTTATACAGTATGATTGTATTGGATTTTTATTTTCATTCAACAATTTGTTAATGGATTAGGCACAGCTCCTAAAAATCTATTTTTGGAAACAGGAGACATAAGGGAAGATGCTCACAATGATGTTGTGTTCAAGTATGGATTGGTTCGTTGGTTGGTTGGTTGGCTGGCTGATTACCAGCAGTCCTTAACTTACAACCATTAAAAATATGTGCCAGTTTTGCAATACCCAAATTTTAATCATGTGACTACAGGTTGTTAAGTGAAGAAACCAGTCATAAATCACTTTTTCAATGCTGTCATAACTTTCAACAATTGTTCAATAAATGGTTTTAAGTCAAGGACTTCCTGTATATGCCATCAAGCCATTTTCAACTCTTAGTGAGTTTCGCCATGACAAACTATTCCTAATCTTTCTTCCATGTCTAACTCATTGCCACTTTAACTGAATCCATCTACCTTGTTGCTGGCCATCCTTTTGTCTTTCCTTCCATCTTTCCCAGTATTAGACCCTTTTCCAGTGAGTTGGGTATTCACATGATGTATATGAAGTAGGATAATTTGAGCTTGGTCATTTTAAGTGATTAAAAGGCAAGATCCTTTTACCCAAGTTTATGTTTCTCTATACATGCCCATGGGCATGTATGCACATTACACTTCAAAAGATTTTTATACTATTTGTTGCAGAGTTTTATGGATGGCTTATAGAAGCAAAATATAAGTCTTAAGTGGACATCTGTATCAGACATTATTATGGGATTTGGAATATCACTGTCAGATTATATTTCCCAATTTAGGATGGCAGGTATGTAATTGCTGATCGGTATGTGCTGTGCATCATATTCAAACAATTCTCTCAAAGCCTTCTCTGAAATATAACATTAACATGGCCATTATAATTCAGCTAAGAATTTTAAAACTGCAACCTGGAACAGTTGACGTCAGAACTGCAGTTCAGTCCATGTCAGCTCCAAATATTATTTCTATTAATATATACCAAAAATCCACCAGGCTTAAGGATTAACTCAGTAAATGCTACAAGTAGGAGCACGGTCATCATTTTGATAATATATTGTACATTTTTCTTTTGCAATTGATAAATGAGTTGCTTGGTATTTTTATGAGCAATATTAATTAACTACAAATTTAATTATGAATGGTGGTTAGGCTTCAGTTAGCCTTAGAATATATAAGAGTAGGAGTCTCCAGTATTTTCAGAGTTCTCAGCACATTTGAAATTAGTACCATGTCATGGATAACCTTATAAAATTATTGTGATGGGACATGTATATTCACAAAATGGCTATGCACCTCCCATATCATGATTTTCTTTCTGGTTCGAAGGACGCACTTCTAAGCAAAGCATTGGACTGATCATTTTCATTTAGTTCTTCTGGACACACTTTTCAATTCTTTAAATAGTCTGCTTTGAAATATAAGAAGTCCTGCTGAGATAAATAGCTGATTGAGAACAAAAAGCCAAATTCCCAAAGGCAACTTGGTACTCCTAATTCAGAGGTGGGTTCCTGCCGGTTTGGACCAGTTTGGACGAACCGGTAGTAACTTGGCAGCCTGAGTCACTGGAACAGCAGCGACCCAGACCTACGATGCCCCCAAACCGATTCTCTTAGCGGTGCCTATCTTGTCTTTGCCTTCTGTGCATGCGCAGAGCGTTTTTGTTGTCATGTGTATGTGCACACAGAGCACATCAAGTAGGCACATCAAGCACATGCAGCGTGCATCAAGCACGCACACAAAGTGTGCATGCGCACATGGTGCAACCCTGAGTGAACCGGTAGTAGCGGCAGCCGGACCCCACCTCTACCCTAATTGTCATGTTGGAGACCCCAGAATCATGGAAATCCAAAGTTAACAGTCTCAAAATATAAAAAGTAGACAATTACAATGCAGTAATTTAAGCTGAGCTTTAGTCATTGAATTCATTAAATGCCAAAATTAAAGTTATTACTCTTTCCATCCAAACTCATCTCTTGAAAGGATGGGATAATCCCATTTTATAAATCTGCAATTTAAAGATAACTGAAACAGTACATTACAAATAATAACTGATAAATATTGTAGCACTTGTGAGGGTTAAGAGGTAACAGTCTGTAAACAGGCATGTTTTAATATAAATCTCTTATTTCAGTGCTTGGCAAAATAACCATCTGTCCTCATTGCCAATTTTACCATTTGTTCCTTTCTTTTATCTGTGGCTGTTTTCCCACAACTACAATCAATAGTCAAAGCATCAGGCTCCCTAGCTGTGAATGCTCATGAGCCTGGAAAAATCTGGCTACAATGAACCATTGTACCTTCCCAACTGCATTACTATAAGACAATGAACACGAAGCTGTCTTTGAAGGTAATTCAGAAACTACAACTACAGAAAGCCTCTGCCAACATTTTAATTAGTTCTTCACCCAATAACTAGTTCTTAAAGAGAAGCCTAATATTGGAAATCTTACTTTCTATATTGGTTTTTTGAATCTAACATTCCACTGTGCAAGGTTTTTAAAATGTTTTTGCCAGGAGAAATTAATTGTAGAAGAACAAGGCAAGGGCTTTCCCTGTTTTGACAGACTTCGGCTTTGACATTCAATTGGTATTATTGTAGCATACGTGTAAACTTTGATTCTCTTTTTTGTTCATGCATTTGAAGCACACCATTATGTTTATTTTGCTCTGTAGTTTATGTGCCCATGATTTCTTACAATAACATTTATATTGTATATTAAGTGCCATGCTTCAGATATTGGATTGTGACCAGGGACAAACAGACTCAAATTCACTCTCAGCCATAGATGTTTACTAGATGGCTTGAAATCCATCTATCTAACATGGTCAATGTTGGATTAAAACTGGAAACAGGAATGCTATTTGTGTATTCTCTTGATTCCCAGGAAGCAAAAACTAAGATCACCATCACAGTCCCCATTTATATTTTAGATGTTATTGTTTTTTTCATATCAAAGTGAGATCCTAGGGAAAAAGCAAGTTCAAACTCTTTTAATATCAAATAATAAACATTAAATAATGATAAGTATGAATGAGCCTGATAACATACTTGATCCTATGATGATATGAACGAAAGTGAAGCAAAATGTTCAAAATAAAACTTTCTTCTTTCTTCATTTGTATCGCTTCTGTTGCAACACATACTGCGCCGTTTGTATATTTTAAGAGCATATCTTGCAAATTTCCAATTTTGTTGCTCTAGAGGAGCTTCTTATTTTTCAGAAGAGTTATGGGAGATGAAGTAGCAAAGGAGATGCCTATAACTTTGCTGACAAGGAGAAAACCCAACTAAATACAGATAAGGTCTTAAAATTACAACATTGCCATTTCTCAATTGTCAAATTGCAAAAGGACCTGATTTTCTGATGGAAGAATGAGCCAAAAGAACATTTTCTGAGCTGCTGTGAAGAGCCTGCAATGCATCTGAAGGATAACATCACTCTGATTTGTTCAGAATTAAGATATAGCTTGACAGGTCCAGTAGAACTGATAGAAGCATCCTCAAGTTGAAGTTGTATAAGATGTGTTTGTGTGGATAGGATCAGACCCAGTTCAAATCATTGATATCACTAGGATCATTATTAGGTACAGTTTAAATTTACAGGTATTTTGGAATATTTTGGCCATCTAGTTAGATAAGTCATCTAGATAAGCTGTGGTGATGCAGTGGTTAGAATGCAATACTACAGGCTACTTCTATTGGCTGCCTGCAGTTTGGCAGTTCGATTCTCACAGTCTCAAGGTTGACTCAGCCTTCCATCCTTCCAAGGTCAATAAAATGAGGACCCAGATTGTTGTTGGAGGCAATATGCTGACTCTGTAAACTGCTTAGAGAGGGCTGTAAAGCACTGTGAAGTGGTATATAAGTCTAAGTGTTCATGCTATTGCTATCTATGAGCTAGATTAAATTATTTATTTTAAATTATTTTTCAGTGACTGAGTATGTTAGAGCCAAGAGCATCACTGTAATACGCTGACCACCAGAGAAATTGAGCTGAAATTATCTGCTTCCTTCCCGCTTTTATTGGTTCCTCACAGCTTATCTTTTCTTTTCCATTTGGAATTTAGCCAAAAAATGCCCCAAAACCTTTAGGATGCCCATCCAATACCTCTTGATCTCTGGCCAATGAGTGAGAGCATGCTGTTTATGTTATTTGGCACTATAGTTGCTCATTCTGTAGATAACTTAAATAATTCATGACTAATGAACATATTTTGGGGTAAAACCCTCCAAATATGTAACATAGTATTTAATAGGCACTGCATGTATAATGTACCCATTATCAGGAGATTCAGAATAGTACTATAAAAAGTAAAAATTCATTGAAGTCAAACCTGACTCATAGTAATCCATGTAGATTTCTTGGCAGAAGTACAGAACTAGTTTGCCATTGCCGTCTTCCAGGATATTTTCCCTAACTTCTCAGTCTGGCCTATATCATCATATTTCCTGGAAAATCCTATCCAAATAATAACCAGGCCAATCCCTGTTTGGTTTTGGATGCAGATACAGTCCACCAGGTGCTGCCACTTGCTGAAACTAAAATCAAACATAGCTCAATCTCCTGGTGTGACTACATAAAATCACATTTTAAAAGGCACCGAAATGCCTGCAATGGATCTAGTCCAATTTAGGATCATTCACAGAATGGTCATACTTTTTCAACTTTATCTCAGCCACTGAAGGTGAAGGAAACATGCTATTTTCCAGAATGACACACAACTTATATGGTATGGTTAATAAAATCAAAACAGTGGCCACAACCGTGTGATGTAGCACTGGTCATTTTTATACACATAAAAAAATTAGTGGACCTTCAATTGCACAATTGCTGTTAAGAGTCTTGATTTGGTTTTACCACACTGCAGAACTCCCCTGATATGTGAAGTTGGAAAACATAAGAATGATTCCAGAATTCACTCACTGTTAGTACATGAAAACTGACTAGTTTTCAGGGAACAAAGCTGGCTTTCAGATCAAACAATACTTTTTCAAACTGGATCACATGTGATCACTTGCAATAACTCCACTCTTCTTCCATCACTTAAGAGGAACATCCTAAATATCAGATATATGACAGATATAGTGCTGTCAGTGATCATCATTAATTTTCATAGTTTCATAGTTCAACCCTTCTGCTTAATGGTATAATGGAATCGCTTTTCCTAGAAAGAAATGCAGGATTGAAATGGCAAGTATACAACCAAGGCAAGCAAAGTTGGTTCTTTAGTTTGTTATTGGCGACATATTTACTTAGCTCAGTTCTTCCAAAATGACTCCCAGCTGTGCTGACAGAAAAAAAAGAAACAATGTAGGAAGGCAGTCATGAGAAATCATGCCTGACACTCAGAAATACAAAGCAGGGTGATTAAAATTTGCTTATATAAAGAGTGGAAAATCCTGAACCTAAAAAGTTATGGATGGTGGAATTCAAATTAAAATGTTCCAGTCTAATGAAAATGTTAAATATGAATGAAATGGGGGGGGGGGGGATCCCCAGAAAGTCCAGCTCCCTTTGTACAAATATGTTAAAGTCTTGGAGTCAAAGAGGTAAAGGAGGACATTTTTTCCAAAGATGCTAACTTGGATTTCCTTGGATACTAAAGTAAGAAGGGAGTTTATATTAAACTATATGAAAAGCCAGCTAAGGGAGATATAAACCCATTCAGATTCATCTATACTGTAATACATTTCGAGGAGTATTATTATCACTACATAATAAGAAACAGGACTGACACTGAACACTGAGTCAACTCTGAGTCTTCTATGATTGTGATGAGATTTGAATCAAAGATAAATTTAGTCACTGGGCCAAAAACCTTTTGGCAGCTGTTGGTTACCAAAGAGTTCTGCCTTAGCATTTTGCTGAATGCTACTTTACTGTGAGTCATACCATCTGGTTTTCAGTCCTGTTACTAGAGTGTTTGATGAAACTGGGGTGTTCTGTATTAACTCTTGGGCCTTCTCTCCCTATATGGGCACATCGTGGCCTCGCATTTTTTTCCTGTCCCTCAAAATCCTTTTCCCTATATTTACCAAATCATTAGCAGTCTGGGGCACCTTTTTTGTTAGAAAAGCCTGGATACTTGTGAGGTGGTGGTGTTTTTTTTTACGCCCAGCTGCAATAGCCCAGTGCTGAAACATTAGCCATTTTTGTCTGTTGCTTTCTTTTAACAGATGCAGCAATTGAACAGTGAAATCGACAACCATTCTGCCAAGTTTTCTTCTCTGGCCCATGCGAAGGAACAATTGTATGACTGGTTTTGCTGCTGTTGTTTGGAAAAATAGGTGCTACTAAAAGTGTTTAGTCTCCAAGATTAAATCAGGAGCCTTCTTGAAGGAAAGCTCAAAGAAATACATTATTTCAGAGAGACAGGAAGAAGGGTCACAGCCCAGTAGGAAGTATATGGGTCCGTCCGTCCCCCTGTGTATTTATATCTGCATTTAAAAGGACAGGCTATAGTTAAGCAGAAAAAGTTGGCAGTCCAAAAGCCAACACCTCATCAATCTGATCCCCATGCTAACTAGGGAACCAAGTAGCATTAGGTCTGGTTAGTGCTTAGATCAAAAATCTCTAGAGCAATGTTTCTCAACTTGAAGAACATTAAGCTTACTGGGGAATTCTGGGAGATTTTGGGCGTCCACACATCTTAAGATTCCTGAGGTTGAAATTTGCTATTCTATAGAATTCTAGAACTGTAGGTTAGATTCAGATTTTATAAAAAATAATAATAACAGGAAAGCAATTAGAACCCATTTCAAGGACCCATCTGCACAATCAGCAGATATTGATTTATATGATATTTATATATACTTATAAGAGTATATGAAATAGATTTTCAATGGATAGTCAATGAGACTTGAAGAAAAAGGCTTAGGATATATAGCTGTGACAGCAAACATGCCAGAAATACCACTCAGAGCCCTCTCTGAGGGCACGCATGCTGTCACCAGCTGCTCTTCTGCAAGAGCACCGAAAACAGCCTGAAAATGGCCTGGAAAACAGGTCAATTTTGGGGCCATTTCAAGGCTGTTTCCTGGAGCATTTTCAGGTCATTTGGGGGGCTTTTTTTGGACAAAAATGGCTTGAAAAACAGCCTGAAAATGGCCTGAAAAACAGCCCAACAAACGGCCTGAAAATGGCCCAAATATGGCTTGAAAAACGGACTGAAAATGGCTTGAAAAACAGCCCGAAAAACAGCCTGAAAGTGACCTGAAAAACAGCCCAAAAACGCCCTGAATACGTCCCCCCAACACCCAAATAACAGGCATGTGCGTGCTGGCCAGCTGGTCTTTGAGTTTCCAACACTCTGGCATGCGCATGCAGACACATTCCGGTTTTGGCACTCAGTGCCGAAAAGATTCACCATCACTGATATAGAGGATGAGCAAGGCAAGAAAAATAATATAAACAGAAAAGCAAAACAACCAAGTAAATGATTGAGTAAAAGTTGTATAATATTTTGAAATTCTATTCAGGTAGGAGTAGGTGCAGACTAGCTATCAACTAAATATGTGTCCTGTACAATATTTATCTAAATTCTCCAAGGATTAATAATATTAGCCAGTAAGGAATGTAACAATATAAACCACATCCAATTCATTCTAGACTTAAAGCATAATGCATTATGTATTCAGTATTAAGACATGTAGGATTTTCACTCTAGCATTTAAAATGTTATTTACTCGCCCCTGCAGTGTTAAATCACTAATTTAGACAGCGTTTATATCGCCATAAATTGCCAGTGCAGAATTGCTGACTACTACTTACTTTCCATTTTTCAGACTGCAGTTGCTGGGTTTTGCTGCCATGTTTCAACGTCTTTCATGGACTGATGAAATGTATCTCTAGCTGTCTCTTTCTTTTTTGTTTTTGCCATTCTGCTTCTCTTCTTTCGTGTTCTGCTGCCTTTTTTGTAACTTCCTTTTTAGCTGAGTCTGGGTTTTTTTTTTTAGAAGCTTCTCTTGATTAGTAAACTTCAGATACATCCCCAAAGTTCACTTTAGACAAAATACAGTTGACAGCAGATGCCAAGGCTCTCCTGGCCACTGCATAGAGTGGTCTCTTATGCTGGATGAAGCCATTGTTCATTTCATAAGGGCAAAGATGGTCACATCTTGACTTTCTAACTAAATGTTGATATTGCACACCTGACTTGTCTACGATAAATTAATCCACCCTGATAAATAATTCTTGCTCTTGATATTTTCAAGGTTCTGACTGCTAGACTGGACAAAAATAAATTGAATTGTTCAGCTAAGATGGTTTTTCTATTTAAGAAATGACAGGAGGTTTGCCCATTTGCGAACAGAAGCATCCACACTACTATAATCCATCCCCTCTGTAGCACACATCTACTCTGCATCAAGGATCTATGGGAGCGGCTTTTCAGATATAGATAAGAGTACCTATTATGCAATCTTATACACAGATTGTGGTTAGGTTTTCATGCATTAAATCACACTTCCGTTAGCCATGTTTTGCTAAGCACACTACACTGACCCATGTTTGAGTTTTGGCTTAGCATTTGGTCTTATCTTAGTGAATATATTTTCAGAGACTTAATACAATGGAGTAATTATGACCTAACATCACCATGGTCCCTTGTCAAACAACTTTCCAATACTTGCTAGTGTTTAAAAGACCAACCACTAGACACTGCACCATTTGCTTATACACTCATCTTGATGGATTAAAGGAAGAAAAGTTTTTTCTTTACTGCATCCTATTTCTCCCAGAGGACTATAGATTATATGGAGACTAATTAAGGTCAAAACAATTTAACATACATAGGAAAGTTCTAAAGTTTACAGAGTAAGAACTTTAGTCAATTGCTGGCAACAGTAAATTTATCAAAGCTTGTGTCATTTGTTCATTCAATCAAAATGGTATAAGGTCTCCTGTTTTAGCAGGGGTTGGATTAGAAGACCTCCAAATTCATTCTATGTTCTGTGAATAATCCTGTGAGCTAGTTGTCATGTATACAAAATGCAATCATGTATTTGAAGGATGGTGCCAGCTTTGGTTGGAAGTGTTTTATAGGCCATAAAGCTCTGAGGCCCTGTAATTTGAGTGGTCATTAAACACCAGTTGTAAGTCAAGGACTTCTTGTAGAAGGGTTCCCACATAAAGCTCCAAATGTCAAAAGCTCTAATGACAACAGATCTCAGCTATGGGGCATTAGTGAGCTGACTTTTACAATATCTTATTTTACTTCTCAAGCAGCTCTACTGGAAAAACAGATTGAAATCCATTTACTGGGACTTGCTTGAATATTCATTTATTAAAAGTTGCAGGAATGAATTCTCTCTTGTTTATGAAGGACAAGAGGGATAAAAACTCAAAGGAACAAAGAAACAAAAAGCTGGGAAGAAAGCTAATTGTCCTCAGACTAAACTATGAGTGGTTCACACTATTGGCATATGAAAAGAAGAGAAACATTAAAAACGCTAAGCAGCAGTGAATCTTAAGTGTTAAAAATATACAGCATTATTATATTTGGTGTCTTAGAGTCAGGATAATCTCCTAGTCACTGCCTGGACTAGTCCCTGCAGGTTTTTTGGCAAGATTTCAGAAGTGGCTTACCAATGTCTCCTTTCTAGAGCTCAGCAAGAGAGACTAGCCCAAGGTCATCATCTGGTTTTCTGCCTCGGGAAGGACTGGAACTCACAGTCTCTTCGTTTCTAGCCAGGTGACTTAACAATTGTGCTAAACATTATAACCATGATGAGCATTATAACCTATTCTTTTTCTGCTGTGCCATTTGCTCAATTGGATGCAGTTCCCCAAGAAATGGGCTGACTTCCCACAGTGCTCCAAGCTACCATGTGTTTTGTTTTGCTTTGGTTTAGGCTGTTGTTTGAGGAAGAGATTATTTGTCCTTAAAAACATGATTGAAATAAACCATCCTTAGAAAGTGCTGCATTCCCAACGAACATGTTATTGCTTCAGATTTCTTCTCATTAGAAACATTTTATATTGATTGACGTACCTCTTCAGAAAATCACTCCAAACTGAAACAGAACATCTTTTCAAAGAACTGTCTTTGGCATTTTTAGTTGGATGTTAAAGGGCAATTGCAATGGCTGGATTTGCTGGATTATATTAGCCATTCCAGAGTTTCAGCTCTAGAAGTCAAGGCAAGCAATTTAATTTCAAGGCATTGCTTCGCATTAGATTGTTCTGCCGCCCAGAGGGAGTGATGCATCAAAGCAGAGCAGAGCTGGGCAGTCTGACTTTCCATGCAGTAGGAAATATGAGGTAACTCTGGGGACATCTCACTAAAGATATAAAGCCAAACAGAAGGATCTGGGGTTTTGTTTTGTTTTGTTTGAGTTTTGTTTACTGCCGAAAAGAGATAACCCACCAGAATTCAAGTTGATTTGGAAATATTATTCCCTCACTTGTAAGTCTCCTCCTCCCCTGCTTCCTTCACCCACAAAATAATTTTAGAGCAGTGACTGGGGAATTCTAAGGACTGAAGTCCACATGTCTTAAAGTTGCAAAGTTTGAAAAGCACTGCTTTAGCATTAAAGAAAATATACTCTGCACCTTTGCTCCACAACTTTCCTTGAACCCTGTTCCGGTGTCACCGGTTGCAGGGTGGAGATCAACAACTGAAAGCAAGTAATGAGGCTGAGTTCCAAGGCATATTACATAAGTGATGTGCCATGCTACATTTCAAAGGTGCATTCCACTGAGAATGTGCAGAGGTATATTACAAAAGGGCTATGCCTGTCCAAAAACTGCCTTGTGTCAAATTAATACATGTAGTTCATTGCAGACAAAAGAAAATTGGCACACAATATTATTTTAGCCGTCAGTATCTGGCAGAAAGCACCAATCAAAATGTTAACACTTTTGTTCATGTGCAGAAAGGAATAAAACAGAAGAAAGCAGACATTTGTTCCAGAACTGACAATAATGTTAGGAGAACTGACAGTGAGTGTACCATGTCATTTTTAGGGCACTGGGAGCTGTTTTTGGTGGCAATGGCAGAACTGATGTGAATTGGATTCAACATGGAGAGAGAAGCTATATCTGAGCATAGATAATACAGAGAGACAGTGACTCTGTTCATATAACACACTTAATTGGATAATAAAAGGCAGAGTGGGTGTAATGTGTAAACAGGAAAACTGAGTCAGTTAATCTTCCAATCAATGCTAAGCAGGTTAGATTGAATCCCAAATATCCTTGTGTCTGTGGTTGAAAGAACTTCTCCCATTCATCATGTGGACTGATCAGGGATTCTCCCAGTCAGTTATGCCAACAGCTGACAAACCATCTTTGCATTTATGAAAATGAGGCCTCTCAAGAGCCCCATTCTCTGTGCTTTTTTTTTGTTTCAACTCCCCTTCAACTACAGAGGAGATGAATGATAAGGATGAAATACATGGCCAACAATTTTGCAAAGATTTTTTTTTTTCTCAGACAAAACCACTGGAGGAAGTAATAGTCCTAATGACAGTAAAGTTGCTTGCCAAGAGAAATAATTGGGACTTTCAGAGTCTTCTTCTATTTTTACTAAGTTACTGGAAAGGGATGCCTTGGCCAGATATATCGTGCAAACATAATCAGGATGGCCATGTACAGTAAGGGTTGTAAATGTTTTGTCTGGAAATATTAGTGAACAAATTAAGAACCAAACTTTGATTGTTCTATCTATATCATTCTTGGGCTGGGTCTGATGCCAGTCTAAGTTGCTCCATTCTTCCTAGAAAACTGATTTTCTGAAGCCCATCATACCACCTTTCCCTTTAAAGGGCACAATCCATGACATGTAAATGCATTTGCCACAGTTTGTTGTTTCTGTTCTTACAGTGGCTAAGCTCCTAAGCCTTGTTCTTTTCTTGCTCAGCTCACAGTTACTCACAGTCACTGATCAGATCTCTCTTCCCCCCCCCCACCTCTGTGTGTGTGTGTGTGTGTGTGTGTGTGTGTGTGTGTCTGTATCTGTGTCTGTGTGTGTGTGTGCTCATTTATTCACTGGATAGCTTACAGTGTAAAAACAAAAAAGCAGTTATATTAGAAATACAGTGTACAAAATATCAAAGTAGAACTCTGTACAGACAAAACACAAAATGTTTCTTCTGAAACAATAAATTGACCCTCAGCTTAAGGGCAAGGTTTATTTTAAAAACAAGTTTTTAAAACCTGGGTATCTCAAAAAGGCCACTGACATCAACAGGACTGTCAAGCAAGTACTAAGTGCACCTCTCTGAAAAGGACATCTTAAGACTTACAATGGTGTCACCAAGAATGCAACTTTCCTGGATGGTAAGTACTTACTTTACTTTACTTGGCAGGGACATCTGGAGCAAACCGTCATAGAGGACCTTAAACTTTGGCTGGGTATGGGAGAAGACAATCTTCCATATCACTTAGTCCATTAAGAGATGTTCAACTTGGACTATTGACTATTCATCTTTCTCTTCTTCCTTCTTGCATGCCCAACGAAAAGCTGGTTCAATTATCCTTTTAACCCAATCTAAATTAAATTCTGGGTCCATTATTTGTTTCTACCCAAAGTAGTTTCCTTCTCAAAAGCAGCTCTTGCTAAATATGTCACACCAACCTAATGTGAATGTATCTATGCCAAGGAGAAATGATTAAAAAAAACTTTTCTCGGAGGTTCTGTGATTTCTCTCTCTAGAGAAGCACATGCTGCTGCTTCAGTACTTAACTAAATAGACCAAATTTAATGAGAAGGAATAGAGCTAAATGGAGCAACACTTGCTTTGCATTAGGGAAATCCCAGATTCAGCTCCCAAGACCTCCAGGTACAGATGGAAACAATTCCTCACTGAGATCCATTTGCAAGGTAGACAAACATTATAACCCTGAAATTATAATATAATCCTCTTGATTCTGCTTTATTCATAATTTTACTGTTTGTTTTTAATATGATATAGTACATTAGCTGCTGTTTCTTATATTATTTTAGGATTATAATTATATTGGGGAAAAAATTAAATCATTTTTAAAATACTATAAGCATCCTTGAAGTTTCTTTCTCTTGAAAAACAGGATATGTGTGTAATATTTTTTTAGTCAAGACAACTCACACCACAATAACAATTCAAACTAAACAGTATAACTACATCAATACCAACAAAGTAATAATGGTAGCCCAGGTCCACCATTCATACTGTAGGCTTGTTGGAATGTAATGAATCTAAGTCCTTTTTTACAATCTTGTAAATTCCTTAATTCAGAGTAGAATCAAGGAGACTAGATAGTGTTTACTGGCCAGATGCCTTCTTGACGCCATGTGGAGTTTGCAGCAGATATTTTTTCTTTGAGCCCAAGGAGAAAAATATCTGCTCCATAGGAGTGAACTCTCAACCTTCCAAGTGTGAGGCAAGTGTCTTCACCCCTAGGCCACCATGCTGCTCAATTTAATGGATCTAACCACCTTATCAAAAGTGAGTAAGTGAGTAAGGTGGAAGTGAGTAAGGTGGATGTATCTTGGAACAGTGTTTCTCAATTTTGGCAACTTTAAGAGACATCAACTTTCAGAATTCCTTAGCCAGCATGCTGAGAGTTGAAGTCTAGAAGTGAAGTTGCAGTAGTGTCAAACTTACACTGTCACATTGTTGTCACATGATGTATTGTGACTTTTCCCCCTAACTTTTCCCTGGAGGGTAGACGTGCATGATGCATCTGACCTGCGAGTTTGACATCCCTGTTCTAATATCTTGAAGTTTTTATTTATTTTATTTATTTGTTTTGTCAAGTGTGTATAAGATAATACATATAAGTACATACAAGACTATGAATACATGTAATGGATACAGATAAAGGGGGTTGTTAGGACAGGGACGGTAGGCATGTTGGTGCACTTATGCATGCCCCTTATAGACCTCTTAGGAATGGGGTGAGGTCAACAGTAGACAGTCTAAGGTTAAAGTTGTGTGAGTTTTGGTATGAAACCACAGAGTCAAGTAGTGCATTCCAGGCATTGATCACTCTGTTGCTATAGTTATATTTTCTGGAATCGATTTTGGTATAGTTTACCTTAAGTTTGTATCTATGGTGTGCTCGTGTATTGTTGTGATGAAGCTGAAGTGCTCATTGACAGGTAGAACGTTGTAGTAGCTAATTTTAAAATCACTTTCTTAAAGGGAGACTGCTCCATAATTGGGATGGCTGCTCTCAAGATGGTTTCCAGGCCCCAGATCCCTACTCTTCATGAGGGAGGGGGATCAGTAGCACATCTTGAAATGAATGAGCAAGAGAGGCTGACTCCTGGTGGGAGAGGCAATCATGAAAGCATTCTGATCCCAAACAATGTAAGGCTATATAATTAAAAATCTCCTCCTTTATAGGACCCAGAAGCTTCTTGGCAGCCAACGCCATGACCAATGTGTGGTGTGATGTTACTAAATTAGCCATTTCCTGTTAGAAGATGGACTGCAGCATTTTATATCAACTGCAGTTTGGAAATACTTTTCAAGAGCAGAACTTGTATAAGGAACACTGTAACAGCCTGCACATGCTGATAAGGGTCTGAGTCACTGACATAAAAACAACCTGCTCCAAGGAAAACTGCAATTGATGTCCTAGCCAAAGCAGGGCAAAAATATCCTCCTGGCTACAATTGCCACCTACTTCTTGACCATCAGCTGAAAATCCAGGAAGATTTCCTACACTGTTGACGTGCTTCTATGAGGTAGATGACCCCATACAGAACTAGCATTGGAAACCAGTTCATTCTAGCATTATTACCAGCAATTCAAAATTGCAGGGATTTATTTTCATCTTCTATTACCTATCCAGACTCCCACCATCATCAGGCACTGGGTAGGACTTCCACAGAATTGCTCAAAGTGACAATATAAAGTTGAATATCTGCCACATATTGGTCACACCTTATCCTGAATTGACTGATGATCTTCCCCAATAATTTCATATAAATGTTGAATACCCCCCCCCCATGTTAATATAATAAAAAACCAAAACCTTCCTCCTTTTTTAATTTTAATTTTATTTTATTTGGTTTGTCAAGAATGTATGAGAAAAAAAGTATAAGTATTAATATAACATATAAACATATAAGTTCAAGCAGGTATAAGTATATACATAAGAAATGAGTACAAATAAATGGGAACAGTAGGACAGGGATGGTAGGCACGTTGGTGCGCTTATGCCCACCCCCTTACAGACCTCTTAGGAATTGGATGAGGTTCACGGTAGGCACGGAGACGGCCTTGGTCGCGTTGGTGGATGATCTCTGGAGGGCAAAGGATAGGGGTTGCTCCTCTATCCTTGTCCTATTAGACCTCTCAGCGGCTTTCGATACCATCGACCATGGTATCCTATTGCGCCATCTGGAGGGATTGGGGGTCGGAGGCACCGTGTTGCGGTGGTTCTGCTCCTACCTCTGTGGCCGGACGCAATGCGTGTTGGCAGGGGAGCAGAGGTCGACCCCGAGGCCCCTTACTTGTGGGGTCCCACAGGGGTCGGTCCTCTCGCCTCTCCTGTTCAACACATATATGAAGCCGCTGGGCGAGATCATCCATGGTTTTGGGGTGGGATACCATCTGTACGCTGACGACACGCAGCTGTACATTTCCACCCCAAACCACCCCAACGAGGCCGTCGAAGTGATGTCCCGGTGTCTGGAAGCCGTGCGGGTCTGGATGGGGGACAACAGGCTCAAGCTCAACCCCTCCAAGACAGAGTGGCTGTGGCTCCCGGCTTCCCGGTTCAACCAGTACATTCCATCACTGGCCATCGGGGATGAGCAATTAGCCCCGGTGGAATGGGCGCGCAATTTGGGCATCCTCCTAGATGCCCGGCTGGCTATGGATGACCATGTGGCAGCCGTGGCGAGGGGGGCGTTCCACCAGGTTCGCCTGGTGCGCCAATTGCGACCCCTTTTGGACCGGGATGCCCTGCGCACAGTCACTCATGCGCTGGTGACGTCTCGCCTGGACTACTGCAATACTCTCTACATGGGGCTCCCCTTGAGGTGCGCCCGGAGATTGCAGTTGGTCCAGAATGCAGCTGCGCGGGTAATTATGGGGAGAATGAGGTTCTCCCATACAACACCTCTCCTGCGCGAGCTGCACTGGCTTCCTGTGGCCTAGCGGGTGCGCTTCAAGGTGTTACTCATCAACTTTAAAGCGCTCCATGGCACAGGGCCTAGTTACCTGCGGGATCGCGTCCTGCCCCACACATCCCTGCGACCTATTCGCTCGCACAGAGAGGGACTTCTCCGGGTGCCGTCCTCCAGAGAGTGTCAGAGGGCGGCGCCCAGGAGTAGGGCCTTCTCTGTGATGGGCCCTACCCTTTGGAATGACCTCCCCCCAGACATTAGGACAACACTGACCTCCGCTCCTTCCGTATGAAACTTAAGACCCACCTGTTCCGACTAGCCGGCCTGGCTTAAATTTTAGAGCTTCTCCACCTCTTGGGCATTTTTAATTGCTAATTTTAATTTTTAAATTTTAACTGTCATTGGAGTTTTAATTGTCCTAAAGTACTGTAATTTATTTATTTATTTTCTACCTCCTCCATATTATATATTATATTGTTGTGATTGTTGCTATTGTACGTCGCCTCGAGTCCCTGGGGGGAGAGGGGGCGACTAAGAAGTCAAATTAAATAAATAAATAAATAAATAAATAGGCAGTTTGCAAGCAGTTCAGAATACCATAGTTGAAAATTACTAAGAAGCCTACCAGCACTGAGATTGTTCTGTCCAGCTCATTAGGTCATCAACCGGAAGGATCATTACTGTTCCCATCCTAAGCCAATGCCCAAATCCTTCCTAGGTCCAGGATCCAGATCAGGGATGGGTTCCTGCCAGTTCTAACCTCTTCTATAGAAGAGGTTCCACAAATCTACAGTGCCGTTTAGAACTGGTTCAAGCTTCCTCCCCCACCCCCACCCCCTGTCCACACATCATCAAGATGAAGAGCGAGAGGAGAAATTCTGGGAGTTGAAGTCCACAAGTCTTAAAGCTGTCAAGTTTGAACACCCCTGAGGTTTTTTTCCTAAAGGGCTAGGGGTGCAAGGGTCTTGTAACTTGACAGCTTTAAGACTTGCGTGCTTTAAATGCCAGAGTTTCTGATCCAACATTTTGGTTGCTAAGCAAGAGTGTTGTTAAGTGAGTTTCACCACATTTTACAAGTTGGCCATGCCCACCCAGTCACATGACTGGCAAGCCACACCCACTCAGTTACATGATTGGCAAGCCACTCCCACCAGGTCACATGGCTGGCAAACCACTCCCACAGAGCAGGCCACACCTACAGAAGAGGTTCTAAAAAAATTTGAAACCCACCACTGATCCAGATAATATGTTTCCTTTATAATAATAATAAATTTGAATTTATTAGCCGCTCCCTTTCCAGGCAGGACTCGGGGCGGCGTACAATGGGCATATAAAACATAAAACATGTGTACAAACACACAAACATACATATATACAAAGACACACATGCACGGAGGAGGTAACAAATTACAACATTTAGACAGTTAAAAATCACCATTAAAATACCCCAATTGTAAAAAACCCAATGTACAATTAAAATTTAAAATTTAAAAAGACAGTCAGGAGGAGTGAGAAAAATTACGGTTGAGCCAGGCCAGATAATTGAAAGAGGTGGGTCTTCAGCTGTACACGGAAGGAGCGGAGATCGGAAGTAATCCTGATGTCACGGGGGAGGTCATTCCACAGGGCTGGGGCCATCACAGAGAAGGCTCTGCTCCTGGGTGTCGCCCCCCGACACTGTTTGGCGGACGGCACCCGGAGAAGTCCCTCTCTGTGTGAGCGAATTGGTCGTAGGGATGTGTGGGGCAGGATGCGATCCTGCATGTAACTAGGCCCTGTGCCATGAAGCGCTTTAAAGATCATAATCAAAACCTTGAAACGCACTCGGTAGACCACAGGAAGCCAGTGCAGCTCGCGCAGGAGAGGTGTTACAGGGGAGTATCTAGTCCTCCCCATAATCACCCGCGCGGCCGCGTTCTGGACCAACTGTAGTCTCCGAGTGCATCTCAAGGGAAGCCCCATGTAGAGAGCATTGCAGTAGTCCAGGCGAGACGTCACTAGCGCATGGGTGACTGTGCGTAGGGCATCCCGGTCCAATAAGGGGCGCAATTGGCGCATCAAGCGGACCTGATGGAATGCCCCCCTTGCCACGGCTGTTACATGGTCATCCATGGACAGCCGGGCATCTAGGAGGACGCCCAAATTGCGCACCTGTTCCATGGGGGCTAGTTGCACGCCCCCAATGGCCAGAGATGGAAGCACCTGGTTGAACCGGGAGGCCGGAAGCCACAGCCATTCCGTCTTGGAAGGGTTGAGTTTTAGTCGGTTGCCATCCATCCAGACCCGTACGGCCTCCAAACACCGGGACATCATTTCGACGGCCTCATTGGGGTGGTTCGGGGTGGAAATGTATAGCTGAGTATCATCAGCATACAGATGATATCCCACCCCAAAACCACGGATGATCTCGCCCAGCGGTTTCATGTATGTGTTGAACAGGAGAGGCGAGAGCACCGATCCCTGTGGCACTCCACATGTGAGTGGCCTCCGGGTCGATCTCTGCTCCCCTGCCAACACACGTTGCATCCGGTCAGAGAGGTAGGAGCCAAACCATCGTAAAACGGTGCCCCTGACTCCCAACCCCTCTAGCCGGTGCAACAGGATACCATGGTCGATGGTATCGAACGCCACCGAGAGATCTAATAGGACCAGGATAGAGGAACAACCCCTATCTCTGGCCCTCCAGAGATCATCAACCAATGCGACCAAGGCCGTCTCGGTGCTGTGCCCGGGTCGGAAGCCGGACTGGCACGGGTCTAGATAATCATTTTCCTCCAGGTGACGTGGGAACTGCTGTACCACCACACTCTCTACAACCTTCGCTAAGAAAGGAAGGTTGGAGACTGGACGATAATTGACTAGGTCCGTTGGGTCCAGGGAAGGCTTCTTGAGCAGGGGCCTCACCACTGCCTCTTTCAAGGTGGCCGGTAGAGACCCCTCACCCAACGAGGCGTTCACTAGGCCCAGGAGCCAGTCGCGCGTAACCTCCCAGGATGCCAGTACAAGCCAGGAGGGACACGGGTCCAATAAACATGTGGTGGGTCGCAGACGTCCATGCAACCTGTCCAAATCCTCGATGGCAACCGAGTCAAACTCCTCCCAAAGCGGTCCCTCAAGACTCGCCACGGGCGTCTCTACTGAACCACTGAAAGGGGCCCATCCCATCCGGATTTGAGCGACTTTGTCCTGTAGATATTTCCCAAACTCCTCTGCTCTGCCCTGTAAAGGGGCTTCCCGCGGTCTCTCAAACAAGAGGGAGCGAGTCACCCGAAACAGGGCGGCAGGGCGGTTATCTGCAGACGCAATAAGAGCGGCACAATGTTGACGTTTGGCCGCTCTTAATGCCACAAGGTACGTCCTCAAATAGGCTCGTGCCTGTGCTTGGTCAAATTCGAAACGGGAGGATCTCCAACGACTCTCTAGGCGTCTCTTGTGGCGTTTCATCACCCTTAGCTCCTCGGTAAACCAAGGGGCCAGGGTGGTTCGTCGCCGCAGGAGAGGCCGCAAAGGCGCCACCCGGTCTAGGGCCCCGGTAGTCGCACTATTCCATGCGTCTACCAGGTCCTCCACTCGGGGGCGGGTCAGGTCCACAGGAGGTGGCCCAAGCTCCGTCTGGAACCTATCTGGTTCCATCAGGCGCTTGGGGCGGAACCATCTAATACCTTCCAGTTCCATCTAATACCTTTAGAACCCTTCATAAGAAAAACCCCACTGTGTTTGCCAATAAGTTCCTTTTTAAAAAGGAATCTTGGCAATTGGCTGGAAGTTGATCTCTACAGCTAGTTTGAGAACGGGCCAAATTTATTTCTTATCTCTTTTTTTCACTTGCTGTACTTATTCAAAATCATCAATCCAGCAAATCAGGAAAATAAAAAAAGATGCTAAAACTTACCCAACTCACTTTTAATCATAATTGCGCAAAAGTAAACATTATTGATTCTAAAGTATATTTGAATTGTTACTATAATAAGCTAAGCTTTTATTTTATGAAATCGTGCTAAAATCTGTGTAATTGAAAGGTTTAAAATTGTTTATTTGATAGGCATTACTAAGTGTCCTAGTTCTTACGTTAGCTTTAAAATGTCAATTGAAATGTCAGTTTTGTGTGGTGAATATTCTATCTGAATTCAGCCTCAAGTGATGAAAGGTGGCATTTACCATGCCAGGGCAAGTCATTGAAAAGTAGATTTCCTTTCAGAAAAGAGGGGGAGGAATTTCTCACCACTGAGAAAGCAAAAACAGATAGAAGTCTCTTATTCAGCCTGTTCAAGAGAGAAAAATATAAATGGCACAGAATAGGCATATGAGGCTCACCTCTGGCACTCTTATCTATTTTGAGGAGGAAGAAGGATAGGAGTGTGTTACAAGCCTCTATTAATTGGAAACTATAGGAATTTAGGTTCTTCCAGGGGTGGGCTTCAAAATTTTTAGCAAGGCCAGTTGCTGGATGGGTCACAATGGGGATGGCCTAGTCAGCCTCCTGCACCATGGGGGGTGGGTTGCCTTCTCCAGGCTGCAGAGGCTTTCGTGGAGCCTCCAAGAGGGCAAAAATGGCCTCCCAGAGGCCCTCTGGAGGCTGGACCTCCAGTAGGCTGAACTTCCTGAACTTCCAATAGGCCTGTTTTTGCCTTCCCCAAGCCCCCATGCATACTCTGTACTTACCTGCATCCAAAATGGGCAGTGTGGGGACTCCTGGGAGGGGGAGGGGTGGGCGGGTCAGTGCCAGCCAGGAATGGGATTTAGGGGTTCTCCAAACTGCACAGAATATTAGCTAGAGGTTCTCCCTAATCCCTACGAATCCCCATCAACCCACCCCTGCTTTCTCCTAGTGATTTCCCAGTTGGACTATTGCAATGATCTCTACTTGGGACTGCTCTTGAAGAGCATTTTGAAATTGCAGCTGTGGCACAGCCAGTAGTTTACCAAACAAACAAACAAACAAACAAACAAATAAATAAATAAATAAATAAATAAATAATAAACAAACTCTTAGAGATTTACATCCTGAAACATACCAACAAAATTATAGAAGTCTAACAATAAAAATGACCCCCTTCCCCCTTTCTTTGTAGATCTGGGATCAAAATCCATAATTTGGTGAAAGAACTTAAGAAAAGAAACAAATTAATGTTCGCATCATGATAAGAAAATACCCATGACATTAGGCACATGAATAACTTATATAAGCATACAAGTATATAGAGCAAGAAAAAAATCTATAACTATCTTTTGTACGTAGATTTGGAGGTGGGTTTTGTTCCTGCATCTTCAGATTGGTATTCACTCCTGGTGGCTGCTGTTGTATCTTCAGTGTCAATCAGGGTTGAGGATGATTGCCATTGGTTGAAATTAAAGGAGGGTTCTGGCGAGAAAAGGTTGTGTTCCAATTGGTTGCCAGTTTGACAGCCACCTGTATAAATAGCTGTCAAACAAGCAGACTCTGGGCTGTTCTCCTAGGTGTGTTGATTAAAGCAGTTTGTGTTTCAGTGATCAGTCGCCTCAGTCATTTGTCCCTTCACAGAGAGTACATAAAAGCTGCCTGGACAAGTCCTTGAAATTTTCCTGGCAAATTGCTTCCTTCCTTCCTTCCCAGGGCTAAGCAAGACTGACTGGTCCAAGATTTCCCAGCAGGCTTTGTGCCTAAGTCAGGACTAGAACTTGTCTCTAGTTTTTGGTCTGGTACTAAAACTAAACTTTCTATGCATAGTATCATAAACTTACAAGCCTGAACTTAGTCCCTCAAATGTTCCCCCCTTCGAGCTTTGAAGGAAGAAATACAGTACTATGATGTGCTTCAATGCCTCCTCAATTAGGAAGTTTTCTGGGTCACATACAGTCCCCAAGGTCTTTACCATATTTTGATATTCAATCATCTGGGATAAACTAAAGAAGATTCCAAGAAAGGGTTATGGTTTTTTTATATGAAATTATCATAAAGTAGGTCACTCCTTAGACTGTTCTGAGTCCAAGGAAGCGGACTATTGACTGAGAATTAGGAAATGGAGGTTCAAACAAACAAATCTATACCTTACCATACTATTAGACTTGACATCTTTCTCCATGTTGAAGAAAAAGATATGGCTTAGTATGTCCTTTTTTCTTTTCTTTTTACACAGCAGTTAATTCTTGCATGCCTTGCAAGCATGGTATAATTTTCTTAATGACTTACTTTTCTACTGAAGAGAAATGTTGACTTTCTTTTTTTCTCTTTGACATTACTAGAGCCCAAACAGAGGACATTAATGGAATGATTGATTAAGAGTGTCAATTCTTAGCGTCTACACAGATAGATTTTCTCTGTGATGATCCGCCCCCCACATGTTCTTTCAGCTTCTACCCATATCCAAATGTATATAAACAAGAGTTGATTAGGGTTTGATTATATATATATTCCTTTTAACGACCCTTTGATCCCTTTATTTGAGGTGAGGTCAGGGCAAATGAATGAGCTGAGTGGTTATTGGCTGGATTCCCTTCCCTTCACGGTGCCTATGTGGCATTCGCAGTAGATACTTTCTCTTTGTACCTATAGAGAAACATCTGGCACTGCCTAGAATTGAGCTCTCACCTTCTAAGTGGGAAGTGAGCATTTTTATCTCTAGGAGACCATGCTGCTCTTAGGGTTTGATTTTATAAACCAGTCAAACCAGTGCCTCCCCACTGTAGAAGCCCTACTGATTCCAATGGGACATGCACATCTCATAAAATATTCCAAGAAAAGAGAGTTTCTTGTCATAACTATATCTTATTTTCAAATCTTGAGACAGAGCCAAGATGGCTTGGCTCTACCTATTATTTTGAGAATGCTGACAAATGAAATGCAAAATATATGGATAATCTGCTTTCAAGTGAAGTGAGGGGGGAGGTTTCCATAGATTGAATGGCTTCCCAACTAAATATAATTTTTCACTGTAATTTCATAGCAGGATACTGATCTTAAAGGGAATAATTATAGATAACCCTGGGGGAGTACTGTGCACTGCCCCAGTATATAGGATAGGATTGTGAGTTTTTTCTGTCAACCCAGCTATAACATGATGTCCCCAAAATTTATCAGATGCCTCTTCAGGTACTGAACTACAATTTATTCTTGTTGTTATAGCAGAACTATTAGAGGTAAAGCCTCCTTATGGGAAAGAGGGGAGACGTACATTTTGATTGATTTTATGATGGCTGCTTTTGAAAAGAATGAACTGATGTTGTTGTTAGTTGCGAAGTCATGTCTGATCCATCGTGACCCATGGACTACGTTCCCCCAGGCCTTCCTGTTCTCTACCATCTTCTGGAGTCCATTTAAGATCACACCTACTGCTTCGGTGACTTCATCCAGCCACCTCATTCTCTGTCGTCCCCTTCTTCTTTTGCCCTCAATCTTTCCCAGCATTAGGCTCTTCTCCAGTGAGTCCTTCCTTCTCATTAGATGGCCAGAGTATTTGAGTTTCATCTTCAGGATCTTGTCTTCTAAAGAGCAGTCAAGGTTGATCTCCTCTAGGACTGACTGATTTGATCACTTTGCAGTTCAAGGGACTCCCAGGAGTCTTCTCCAGCACCATAGTTCAAAGGCCTCAATTCTTTGGCACTCAGCCTTTCTTATGGTCCAACTTTCATACATTGCAGCTGGGAAAACCATAGCCTTGACTATATGCACTTTTGTTGGTAGGGTGATGTCTCTGCTGTCTAGATTTGCCACAGCTTTCCTCCCTGGAAGCAAGCATCTTTTAATTTCTTGGCTGCAGTCCCCATCTGATCTTGCGGCCCAGGAAAATAAAATCTCTCACTACCTCCATTTCTTCCCATCTATTTCCCAGGAATTGAAAGGGCCAGATGCCATGATCTTAGTTTTCTTAATATCGAGATTCAAGCTAACTGTTGCACTCGCATCAAGAGGCTCTTTAGATTCTCTTCACTTTCTGCCATTAGAGTTGCATCATCTGAATATCTGAGCAATCTTAATACTAGCTTTTGATTCACCTAGCCCCACTTTCCTCATGATGTGCTCTGCATATAAGTTAAATAGGCAGAACTCCTTTCCTAATTTTGAACCAATCAGTTCAAAATTTTGAATGTGTCCAGTTCTCACTGTTGCCTCTTGATCCTCATATAGGTTGAACTGATAAACTCCCATTATTGTATCGTCATCACCCTACTTTAAAAAGAGGGGGGGAAACCTAAATAATGTTAAAGGCAAGATTCTTCCTCTACTGAGCAGATAGATACTGACAACATATTACCATTTTCTGCTTTCCTTTTACTCATCTCTGATTCTGCAAAGGAAATTGACCTTTTACATTTCATGGTAATGGCAGGGTATGAATCATGACTCTCCTGCTCATCCAAGGCTTAGAAACAAACAAGGGAGGAACCAATATATCCTGAATATTAGTGGGATTTATTTTATCTGTACAAGAAATGATGATGGGTGAGATATTAGAAACCCCCATTAAAAGGCAGTGGTCAAACTATTTTTATTTTTGCACACAATATATATCTTGGCAAGTTTACCAGAGGACACTGCATTTAGTTATGCAAAAATAATTCTTGGAATCCCTTTGGCATTTCATATGATTAAAGTGCTATGGCAATCCTGTAATGACCAGCTGCTAGTATGCTTGTTCCATAAACAGCAACTATATTGAGGGGGAAGAAAGTTCAAACTAGGACACTTTTAGGATTCCAGGTGAGAGGCAGACCATGTTAGGTTTGTATTTGACATGTTAAAAACATCTTCCTAGGCCACCCAAATTATTTGGTATCTGAGGAAGACTATTCCAGAACCACCTACTCTTCCGAAAGCAGAAAATGTATTAATGGCAAATAATAATAGTAACTAGACAACACATGCTCCATTGGCTCATTGTTTCAAAGGTATTTCCTTACCTAAACAAAGAAGCAGAATGACCAGGTGTCTGCAAAAAAGCAGTGGGAGCAAGGGCTACTTCAGACTTCCTGCTGACTTACCTACTGTGTTTCCTTGGGGAAAGTTGTCAGGGAGCATCAGAAATCTTCCTTCCTTCCTTCTTTCCTTCCTTCCTTCTTTCCATGCACCCCTCCCTCCCTCCCCTCCTTCCTTCCTTCCTTCCTCTCTTGAATCCTTTTTTTCCTTCTTTCCCCACTGGCCATCCCTGTTCATTCCTTTCTTCCTCTACTTTCTTCCTTCCTTCCTTTCCTTTCATCCTCCCTCCCTCTCACCCTCCATCCCTTCTTTCCATTCTCTCTTCCTTCCTGTCTTTCTTTCTTCCTCCCTCCTTCCCAACCTTGTCCTTTTGTCATTATCTTCTTTCCCCTTTCCCTCCCTTTCTTTTACCCTTCCAGGAAGTAGGTAAGTGGTGGAGTGGGAGTTAGGAGTAAAGTATTGTGAGACTGGCTGGGAAATTGTCATGGAAATTTACAGAGAAGATCATGAGCTGTGTTGCAGTAGTCCTACAACACAGCACACCAATAACACTGAACTAGCCACAACTTTCCCAAATTTCTCCAGAGTAATGGATCCTGGATTTTTGGCACATTCTGTAAATTAGCTCATTTGAGATACACTATATTGCCAAAAGTATTCGCTCACAACTGCTTCAGATTATGTGGATGGTGAGCGAATATAGTGTTTTGGCAATATATATTTTGGAAATATAGGGTACCTTAATATATATTTTGGCAATATAGCGTACCTTAATTCAAAATATGTTACTATGCTGCACTATTTTGCCCAGTTAAATGTCAATGAAATGAGAGTCTTTGCAATTGATAATCTATTTTAACAATATGTAGAGGGCCAATTCAGTGTAGTAGATAAGGTATTAGGCTAGAAACTAAGAGACTATGAATTCTAGTCCTGTTTTAGGCATAAAATCAGCTGAGTGATTTTGGACCTGTCACTCTCTCAGCTCTAGGAAACAGGCAATGGCAAACCACTTCTGAAAAATCTTGGCAACAAAACTTCAGACCATTCACAAGGAGTCCTCACTGATTTGAAGGACCCATATGTGAATAAATATGAAAGAAAGATTTAATCATACCCTGGATCATATGCTCCATTATTTCACTTTCTTTTTATGATCTGGCTTGGTTTTCAAATAATTGAAGCATGCTTCCTTATCCCATTTCATCCTGGTTGTTGTTACTAAAGGAACACAATCACATAAGCCCACAGTTGCTTTATTATTAGTATTCTTAATTTGGCCATTCATGCTGAGAAAGTTTTGCAATCATTTCTACAGAAGCAGGAACACAAAACCAAGTGTCTTCCCACATCACAGTTGTTTTCCTTTCCCAGTTCATCAAAGTCATCTTCATTGTAACTGGCCTTGCAACAACTGAGAACAGAGAGTCATTGCCACATCATGAACCGCTGCAGGTTCAAAACAAACATCCCCCACCCCACCATACACCCTTAACATAAAAGGAAAATGGATTTACACTGTCTCTATCCAGCCATGTTCCCTACCCAAGGGTTGTGCGCATCTTTATAGTCCCATGCAGAAAAAATATTGAGAATAGTTCTGATAGGGGTAGCTAGAAAGCCTTCAAGTCATCTTTCTGCTTTAAGGGCAAGATGAGGCAAGATGTCCTGCCAAATGGAAAACACAGACCATTCACAAGTTTGATAGAACTGTAGCATTTTCAACAAAATAATAGTTTTACAATGATGAAAAAGTTTGTGCAGCTGAGTCAGACATAAATCAATGCAGTTCTCAGACCCAACTAACTGAATGGATCAGGGAGTCTAGAAGGTAGTTTTGAACCAGCACAGAATCCTCATATCGAAATGCCTGAACCTTAACAGTGTATCATTCTTTCTCTGCCTGAAACATACTGCATTTTTTACAGTCAAATAAGTGTTAGATTTTTATAGGTCTCTCCCTTGGATGAGGGAATTGGTTTGTCCTGTGATCTATCCAATATCTTTGCAATTCACTTTAAACAGTGGTGGGATGCTGCTGGTTTAACAACTGGTTTGGTGAGCGCATGCTTTGCGCTCATGTGTGGCTTGCACATGCGCAGCGCTGTAAATGTAACATTTAGAATCTCAGCCGCTTACCTTCCAAGTCAGCAATGGCAAGGAAAACAGCTGAGGGAGAATCAGCTGTTCTACGCAATTGAGATGATCTAGAAAGCATGAAATAGAGGACAGGATAGAGCAAGGGCGGGTGGGTGGGCCCATCTCATTGTTGGAGCAACCCTGTTCGCTCCCAGCTGATCGTCGGAGCTACTAGTTTGCCCGAAATGGTCCAAACCTGTAGAATCCCACCCCTGACTTTAAACAAGCCTGCTGCCAAGTCTCCAAGGGAAGATGTCCAAAAGTGGGCTCCTACCAGTTCAGACAAGTACGTAGTAACTTGGCCAGGCACGCACCCGAACTGGTTATATCAACGGCGCCATAGCATCACTATCTTGTTTTTTGCTTCTGCGCATGCACAGAAGCAATTCTTTACTTCTGCACATGTGCACGTAACACGCATCAAGTGCGTGTGTGCCCAAAGCGCATCCCTGAGTGAACCGGCAGTAATAGAAGCCGGAACCCATCCCTGGAGATGTCTCTCCCCACCTGCTGAGACATCAAAAAAGAAAAATATCAAACCTCTAATTAAGAACAGGAAGCAACAACTTTACTACTTGCATTCTGAAAATACCATGCAAGTAAACAGAACATACTGTACAGGTACAAGAACACTTTTAAGCCACAGCAACCTATGCAGCTCAACAGATTGTATGTTGTGTCCCACAGAGATGCTTGATCAGTAGCAAGACTAGTCCTTTGTCCCTTACCACAAGAATAGCAAAGTAACAGAACTGATAGGGACCTTGGAAGGCTTCTAGCCTCAAGCAGGAAACATTATGACATTTCAGCTAATTGGTTCTCTAAGGTCTTCTGAAAAAGTTCCAGTGATAGAGCATAACTTCTGAAGGCAACCCATTCCATTGTCTCTATAATGGGGCAGCGGCTTTCAAAAGGAGAGTAATATTTAAAGAATCAACTCTCCCCTCTTCCTGACAAAATGCTCAAAGCAACAGCTTGCTCACATAGCAGTTTTCTCTCTCTTCTCTGCTGTCTGTTTGATTCTTCCTTCTGAGTCAGGTCAGGGTGGTCTCTTCCAGCCTAGCCTGTGATGCAGTCTGCTCATCCACCTGGTTCTTCAAATGGTAATTTCTTTCCAGCATAGATACACAGAAATTTCCTTATGTTGAAATTTCCTTCCTTCCTTCCTTCCTTCCTTCCTTCCTTCCTTCCTTCCTTCCTTCCTTCCTTCCTTCCTTCCTGTCTCTGCCTCCATTCCCGTCCCCATGTCTCTATCTCTCATGAGTCCCCCATCCTTTGCCTCTTAATCCTTTCCCTTTTTTTCTAGGCTAACTTTTTCTTTTTCTTCTTAGTTTTATTCCTAACTAGCTGATAACTCAGTGTTACTGGGGTATTTATTTATCCTTATCCTGTATTAGACAGGAGCAGCCCTGATGTTGTTGAAAATGTCAGACCAAATGTAATTTCTAATGTTGGATTTTCCCCCTTACAAGAGAGAGCCCCCTTGTGGAGTACTGTGAAGCCATTACCATGGCAACTCCATTGCGCTGTACAGTAGAAGCCATTTTACGGCAGTACAATAGAAGCCATTTTAAGGCACAATAGTCTGTATCTTAACAGAACATACACCCAAGAGGTGCTAGGGGTGTTTTACCCCCACAGTATTTGTTTCCAAAGAGTAAGTCATCTGTGTACCAAGTTTGGTTAAAATTGCTCGAGGCATTCCAGAGTTATGCTGGAGCACATACACACACACATACAAATAGATATATACATATACATATATTTGTTGTCAATGTCTAAAGCGTTTCCATGACTACTATCAACTTGAGAAGGGGGGGGAAATGCCATGCATACTTTTGGACAGAGTAAAAAGTCTCATATTTCTATAACTGGGATGTGAATGCGCATGTCCAAAACCTTGCTGCAACATCCTGTTGGAGAATGTGATTGATGACTTCAAGCAGAGGGGAGGGGACACAGGGGTAAAGTTTAGTGGGATTTAGTTTCGGCTCCATAGAAGTCCATGCCAAGATGTTAGTCCTAATAAATGAATGGGTTTTTTTTAACTTTGTCTCGAGGCTCGTTAACTTAATTAGGTCAGCTCTTGGAAACTTCACATTTGTTTTCGTAGATTTTCACAGGTGTATGTATGCTGGTCTTGTTGTATTCAGGTCTTTTTCCATGTAGGATTGAGATTGTCTTGGCAATGTTTCAGCGAGGTCTCACTCGCCATCTTCAAGCTGGGTTTTGGGCTTAAAGTATAATCGGAGCTCCTGTCTTTCTATAAATCTTGGTGTGTGTGTGTGTGGAGTGCTGGCTTTGTTTCAGTAAGTGGAATGATTGGTTGTGTGGTTGTATCATGATTGGTAGATTGGTACTTATTGGTGCTGGCTGTGTGTCTATTGTTGTTTCATGTTGTAACGGCCTGGGTGGTGGGTGGGGCTCGTTTGTTGCCTAGGGCTGGTTTCCAGATGTCTTGTAGGCAGGAGGTATCGTTATGTTCATTCATGTTGTGGGAGTGTTTCTCTATTTCGATGGCTTCCATAATTATTCTCTTGTTGAAGTGTTCTGTTTTGGAAATTAATCTGGTTCCTTCAAAATTAATTTCATGTCCTGTAGTTTTAAGGCGCTGGAAAAGAAAGGAAGTTTTTTCTTTTTTTCTTACTACGTTCTTATGTTCTGCGATGCGTTCATTTATTCTCCTGTTCGTTTGTCCAATGTATGTGGCAGGGCAGATTTTGCATGGTATTTCGTAGACTCCTTGGTTTTCTAGCTGGATTTTGTCTTTGGAGTTTCTTAAGATGTTGGCTATTTTTTGGTCAGTGTTGAAGGCTGTCTTGATATTGTGTTTGTGAAGAATTTTGCTGATTTTATCTGTGGTGCCTTTATGAAAGGGAAGAGGGCGATGCCGTTGTCCTGTTCTGTGTCTTGGTTTTTGGGGGGAGTCTCCCTTTGGATTAGGTTGGTAATTGTTTCTCTTTGGAATCTGTTGGAGATTAATACATTTGTGAGAGTGTGTAATTCAGTTTTCATGGGTCTTTGTTGGCTAGGCGTTTGGTTCTGGAGATGAGGGTCTTGCTACAGAGTTGACCTGTACAGGGTGGTTATCATCTCCAGAACCAAACGCCTAGCCGACAAAGACCCTGAAAACTGAATTACACACTCTCACAAATGTATTAATCTCCAACGGATTCCAAAGAAAAACAATTACTAACCTAATCCAAAGGGAGACTCCCCCCAAAAAACCAAGACACAGATGCAAAATCTGTCCTGCAACATACATAGGACAAACGAACAGGAGAATAAATGCACGCATTGCAGAACACAAGAACGCAGTAAGAAAAAAAGAAAAAACTTCCTCCCTTTTCCAGCACTTTAAAGTTACAGGACATGAAATTAATTTTGAAGGAACCAGGTTAATTTCCAAAACTGAACACTTCAACAAGAGAATAATTATGGGAGCTATTGAAATAGAGTAACACCCCCA
Source organism: Natrix helvetica (assembly GCF_964273705.1). Taxonomy (NCBI): domain Eukaryota; kingdom Metazoa; phylum Chordata; class Lepidosauria; order Squamata; family Natricidae; genus Natrix; species Natrix helvetica. The sequence goes on from NC_138550.1 coordinate 140,858,162, forward strand.
CAACATGAATAAGCATGATGATACCTCCCACCTACCACACATCTGGAAACCAGCCCTAATCAACAATCGAGCCCCACCCACCACCCAGGCTGTTACAACACGAAATAACAATAGACACACAGCCAGCACCAATCAGCACCAATCTACCAATCATGATACAACCACACAACCAATCATTCCACTTACTGAAACAAAGCCAGCACTCCACCCCCCACACCAAGATTTATAGAAAGACGTTAGCTCCAATCACACTTTAAGCTCAAAACCCAGCCTGCAGATGGTGTGTGAGACCTCGCTGAAACTTTGCCAAGACAATCTCAATCTTACATGGGAAAAGACCCAAATACAAGACCAGCATATACATGTACATGTACATGTACATGTATATGTACATATACATATACATATACACATATACACATATACACACATACACACATACACACATACACACATACACACATACACACATACATACATACATAGATACATAGATATATAGATATATGTATATATAAATGTGGGTCCATGCTAAACTACAGCAGTTACAGTATTTCTCTCTGCAAATCTGCAAATGAATGTATCTGCATTCACAATATATTTTCTAACTTTAATGAGTTTTGTTTCTTCCTCTTTGCTCCTTCCCTTGGCCAGAGGGTCCTAATTCTGATTTCCTTCTCTGACTCCAAATTATCAGCAGCTTCTTCATCTTCCCCTTCACCCCGTCTCAATTTTCCGTGGCATCTTTGAGGATGCTATGATTCTCATTTTCTCCAGGTGTACCTTGTCAAACAGGTTTTTCTCTATAAAAACTCCCCTAGAAAAAATCTGGCATTTTCACCTTTTGCTTTAATTTCCATACTTATTTCTCAATATCATTGCAACCAAATCTCTTCCATCCTGACTTGTCTGAAGCAGTCTACTTCATAGATGTAATGTGTAGATGAAAACTTCTTTGAATGATAAGTAAGATTTGGGAAATCCCTGGGAGAAAAAGGCTTTTTGAATTTCATATTTTCTAGTAGAAATTAAATCCCTGATGCACAGTATATAGAATTGTTGAGAACTAGATGCCATATAAGCTTAGTAAATTGTTGTTGTTGTTAGTAATATGTTTTTGTTTTGTTTGTTTTTTTGTTCCTTCAAGTCAGTGTTGTTTCCTGGCAATTGTGTGGACTATCCTTCCAGGTTTCTTGGGAAGGTTTTTTGGAAATAGTTTACCATTACCTCCTTCCTAGGATTGAGAGAATGTGACTGCCTCAAGATCATTCATCCAGCTTTCTGCCGAAGGCAAGAGTAGAACTCACCATCTCCTAGTTTCTAGCCTGATGCATCAAAGTGACTCTCAGTACTATATTGTTATCTAAAGCAAGACGGTCTGTGAGATAAATTCCCTTTTTCTTTTAGGGAGTCTTCTTTTCCCCTTTTCTCTTAGAGATTTCTTGTAAACATTTCATGTTTATGTAATATATATTGGAGGTGGTGACCCTTTGAGAGCTGTATGTGGTGAAATTCCATTTTAAAGTATGTCAATTAGTGTACATTTAAAGTGACAATAAAGTTATTCTAAGACTAAGTCTAATTACTCAACTAGGAAACATTATCCTTTAGTTGAAGGAAATGAGGTTTGCTCCCTTTTTATATACCTGTGATTTGCCCTGTCAGGGTTGGTGAGACTGTTCTAACATCCACAAAAGGAGGTGAAAAAGGAGTAATCTACAACATACAATGTCAGGACTATAACAACCACTGTGTAGGATAGGACAAACAGGCAGAAGGCTAACATAGCACAACCATGAACACCAAGTAGCAATCAAAAGACATAATGAAAACTCCTTAATTTCACAATATAGGGACAGACTTAATCATAGTTTTCAACTGGGAAACTATGAGCATCCTAGACCAAGCAAAATCCAAAACACTTGGGCAGTGGTTATCAACCCTTTCTTCACCACAGACATGCTTTAAATGCTTTTTGTGACTATGGACCATAGCCACAGACCACCAAGACTTAACTCAAGATTTAAATCATAACATTTCTTCAAGCTTTCATGGACCCCTGTGATGACATCATGGACCACAGGTTGAGAACTATTTAGACAAATTGGCCATCAACAGACACATGGAGATAAACAACATCTACATACCACTCAAAAGAAACAATGAAAAAGCCAAAATAGAGGGGAGAAAAGACCAAAAGAACACCTCACCAGCAATCAATGCTCAGATGACCAGAGAGTAACACCAAGATTAACATCAGACCAACAATCAAGAGGCAAACAATACCCAATCAAGGAACTCTATTCTGATTCTAAATTCACTTACCAATACAGACAAACAAGATAACAGTAAATAACAAGGAACTACCAGGTACACACCCATCCACATTGATAGCAACAGCTTCTAATACATAAAGAGAAAGCAAACCCATTCCATTCTAGCATTGATGATGTTACTCAGTTTGGTAGTGAAACATCTGAAAAAAGCAACCAAGCCAGAGAGCACCAAGAGTCCACAGTTCAACCCTGAATTACAAATATTCTGTTCTATTGGTATCTACCCTCACTAGTGGTCATGCCTTTCCTTTCCTTTCCCAGATATATGCATACATAGATGCCTTCAACTATTCCTATTTTCTCATAAACATTTTTCATGCTAAAACAGAACCTTTCTATTTTTCTTCTTCTTCTTTGTTTCTTGTGGAACCACTGTAACTTCCCTTCTACAGTAAATCAAAACACTGGGGAACAGGTTGTTCTTTTATTTTTACATTCCTCTGTCCATTAAACTTTCTTGCAAGGAAGAACTGATGGTTCACATTCACAAAAACAAAGGAAGAGTTTAATTCTTCTTTTTTTCCCCCTTGAACTTTTCACTCTAAAATGATAGCAGGAACAGCAATGGAAGAAAATCACCTCTTGGCTATCTTTCCATGGCTAAAATGGTTTTCAACATTTATTCATAATCAGCACTTTAGAATCTGTCTCATACAGGGCATTTTAGAATGCAGAGTATTTTATGTACAGTATCTCAGAAATAACTCTCTAGAAACCAGAAGATATAACATTATGTCTTCCTTAGAGAGAAAGATGAAATAAAATGTCTCAAATTCATTCCTGACCTACCTAGCCATCATTCCAATTCCAATGAATGTTATTCATTAGCATACTACTAAAGGCAGCCTTCTTCACTTTCCTTTTTCTTTCTTCAATTTCAATTATAACTTGATGTTTTCAATTGCACCATTTATTCCTAAGTGACTGTTGTGCTAGAGAAATGCAGTCAGCCAATGTATTCATTAGATCTATTGTAGTGGAACCTGGGTATGGGAGAGTAGATTTTATTATCAATCTATTTAATTTCAAGATAGTATTTAGTGGAAATCAATATTAAGGAATGCATAATTGCTAAATCTTCTTAAATTAATAGACTCATTCATTAAGATTTTCCCCAATTAAAAAAATACTTAGCTAGTATTTCCTTTGACTCTTCCTGATTAATTAGCAAGCAGAAACCAAGTATGAATAGAACAATTTGAAGAGATCAGATGGTAGAATCTAAATATCAATTCCAAGATGAAAACAAATTTGGATGTCTTTATGTGTGTAAATTATTGCTATCAGTTCAAATTAAATCCACTACAGAAAAAATGCACTCTTCACTGAAGGTTATAGTCCACAATCTTCAGTGCTGATCTAGTATAAACTGTAGATAAATATTTCTGTCCTCCCAGCCTATCAATAGAAGAGAACACTTGTAGCTTATGATAGAACTGTGAAATCAACCATGAGCTTGGTTGTTTTCTTGCAGATGCATCATTATCCAACGAGGTAACACCTTCAGTGCTAGAATGGGGTGGGGTTTGGGCTCTGTATATATACAGTAGATTGCTCTAATAATGTTTTTCTTATTTTATTTAGTTGGTTAGTTTGTCAAACATGTACAAGATAACAGGTATAAGTATAAACATGGACATGAGCACATGAAATGAGTAGAAATAAATGGGGCCAGTAGAAATGGGACAGTAGGCACACTGGTGCACTTATGCATGCCCATTTGCAGAGCTCTTAGGAATGGGGTGAGGTCCATGGTAGACAGTTTAAGACAGAAGCTATGGGGGTTTGAGGAAGTAACAACGGAGTCAGGTGGAGCATTCCAGACATTGACCACTCTGTTGCTGAAGATGTATTTTCTGCAATCAAGTTTGGAGCGGTTTACCTTAAGTTTGTATTTATTATTTGCCCGTGTATTATTGCGGTTGAAGCTAAAGTAGTCACTGACAGGTAGGATGTTGTAGTTGTTAGTGGGAATGTGTTTTCTTCTTTGTAATTCCTTGTTTGAGAGATTATTACTGCTTTATTTTTGTTCTGGTATTAATCCTGATGCTAATTACTGCTCATCCAGGTATATGCCAGTTATATTTTCCATAGCTTGTGTTGCTTCTGTAGTAAGTTCAGTGTTGAGGAACATTTTGATGAAGTTGCATGGGTTGCATTTTGATGAAGTTGCATTTTGTTGAACATATTGTATAGGTGGACTGATGTTCAGAGTTGCTGTAGTATGTTTGTGCACATCTAAATAGGTTTCTATGCAGATTCTATTGTGGGAGGTTGGGTTTTAAAACCATCCACACTAATCAAGTGCTATTCCAGAGGATGGAGGCTGCAACAGAGAAGCTGTTCTTGATCCCAGAAGACACCATGTTTTATGGAAAAAACCTGGAGCATACCCACTTTTTCCTCAATGTACCAGATAGGTAGAAACAATTGGAGATATAGGAAGTCCCATCATTAACAAGGCCTTAAGCCATATGCTCATGACAAGGGTGTTTGCAGAAATTTGTTGCTTTCAACAGAAAAATAAAAGCAAGATCAGGGCTTCTATAGAGACAACAAAAGTAGGACTCTTTGTATGTACAGTTATTACCATTCTGTCCCTTATGCTCCCCTTCACAGATGGCACTGTTTGGAAACCTGTTGGAGCTGCTTTAAAAGTTTTGGGAGAAGAAGATACATCATTTGAGCCAGCAGTGTGCAGCAGCTGCCAAAAAAGCCAACACAGTTCTAGGCTGCATAAACAGAGGGATAGAATCAAGATCACGTGAAGTGTTAATACCACTTTATAATGCCTTGGTAAGGCCACACTTGGAATACTGCATTCAGTTCTGGTCGCCACGATGTAAAAAAGATGTGGAGACTCTAGAAAGAGTGCAGAGAAGAGCAACAAAGATGATTAGGGGACTGGAGACTAAAACATATGAAGAATGGTTGCAGGAACTGGGTATGTTTAGCTTAAGAGAAAGAAGGACTAGGGGAGACATGATAGCATTGTTCCAATATCTCAGGGGTTGCCACAAAGAAGAGGGAGTCAAACTATTATCCAAGGCACCTGAGGGTAGAACAAGAAGCAATGGGTGGAAACTAATCAAGGAGAGAAGCAACTTAGAACTGAGGAGAAATTTCCTGACAGTTAGAACAATTAATCAGTGGAACAGCTTGCCTCCAGAAGTTGTGAATGCCCCAACACTGGAAGTCTTTAAGAAGATCTTGGATAGCCATTTGCCTGAAACGGTATAGGGTTTCCTGCCTAGGCAGGGGGTTGGGCTAGAAGACCTCCAAGGTCTCTTCCAACTCTACTATTGTATTGTATTGTATTGTATTGTATTGTATTATTTAGGAGCCTAAAGCTTTAATGCTCTATATTAGAGTGTATTTGATGCTCTGATTAACTGTTGATATGCAGGGGAAAAACTATGCAAAGGATAGGAAGACTGAGGTAAAATAACTGGGAAGAATGTAGGAATCTTTAGTTCTGTTTCTTTCAGTTCAGTTTCTAGTCATTCTCACATTCCCATCTGCTTCTTCTATCAAAAAAATCCAAATAAATAATAAAACCAGATGATTATTTATTGTCACAGAACTAGCAAGGCCAATCTTGTATTCTTAATTATTTATTTAAAACATTTCTACAACCACCCTTCTTAGGTTGGATTCTTGCTGAAGAACACGTATTTTAGAATGAAGAATCATTCCACAGATATGTGAAAGCACAGTGCATTTGCATACACTTGCCATTTATGATAGTATGTTAATTAGCTGGTACTTTTTAATAGTATATTTCTGTTATCTATCTGTAGGGCACAATGATAGAACTTTCATTAGTCCCCAGTTTTAAAGTTGGATATGGCAAATTTGCACTGATAAATGAAAATATTTGTCATCAGGCTCAATTTATTTCATTTATTGATTGCAAAACAACTTTAAGATAAATGTTCAAGTTAACCATCTTACTAATAATGTACTGGAGGCTTGATGATTAAATCAATTGATCTGGTGTAACCCCAAACTTACAGCTTACTTTCAAATATCAAGATTCTAAACTTTTGGTCCTTTTGAGACAGCTCAGATGGAACCATCAAGAAGATAGTAAGGTGCTAAGGGTTTGACTTTATGTTTCTGAGTAGAATATTAAAGTCTGATTTGATTATATATACTCGTGAATGGGATCTAAACACGAAAAAGGACATAGAATCATGCTAAGGGCCAAAATCCTACTCTCTGACCATTGAAAATGATACTCTTCCTCAGACATACAAAACAGGTATAAATCCACTCACATATCAAAGTGGATTTCTTAAAGCAGATGGAACTTTTTTTTTTGGCTCATGTGTAAGCCTGAGAAAAAGTCAGACTGTTTTAATGAATAGCAACAGGTTTTACATTTCTGCAGGTGCAAAGTACTTATTCTAACCATTTTCCCACCCCAAGTAGGACAAAATGTGATACAGTTTGACAGGATGAACATATTCATCCCAACTTCTTCTGAACCCAGATAAATTGTCCCTGCTTTTCATAAATATGAAAAGATTTCTCTTTTTTTTACTTTTCTTTTGTTAATCTATAAATATGTTTGAGGACATCTGGCGTAGCTATCTTGCCATAGCAAAGTAGACTAGATTCAGTCAGTGTCTAGACCCGTGATGGCGAACCTATGGCACGCGTGCCACAAGTGGCACGTGGAGCCATTTGTCAGGGCACGCGAGGCGCTGCCCTGTAAGCTGGCCAGCGCGTGTGCGCGCACTGGCCAGCTGAGTTCACCTTTTTAAAAGCTATTTTTCGCCTTCCCCAGGCTCCAGAGGCTTTATAGGAGCCTGGGGAGGGCGAAGTGACTTCCGGGTTGCTCGGATGGTCGTTTTAAGCGCTCTGAAGGCTTCAGGGAAGCCTCGGGACGGTCCCTGAAGAGGCACGAGACGTGCGTCTCCATCGCCCGGGCCCGGATCGCCTCCACTGCACGGCGCCTCAGGCTCGGCGTCCTTGCGCCCGGCCTTCACATCGCTGCTGCCGCCGCCACCGCTAGGACGGGCTCGGCCAAAGGGAAGTCCGTCAGGCTTCAGCCGCGCCGCCCTCGCCTCCTCCTCCTCCTCCTCCTCTAGCCGCGCCATCGCAAGGATTAAGGCGAAAGGGGGCGGAGGCGGGGAAAGCGAAGGGGGCTTTGTTGTCTTCCTTCTCCTCCTCCTTTCCCCCACCGGCTCGAACGCGGCGCCGGGGCCCGGCAGGCAGTGAACGAGTCAGAGCCTGCCGACTGAAGGAAGAGGGTGAGAGGCGGGTCCTGTGAACAGGGGCAGCAGCGGCGACAATAATCGTAACTTGCCGGCGGGCCGCCCCGGCTGGGAGACAAAGGAGGGGAAAGGCGGCAGGCAGCCGAGTTGCGACTATTGTCGCCGCTGCTGCCGCTGTTCACAGGACCCGCCTCTCACCCTCTTCCTCCAGTCGGCAGGCTCCGACTCGTTTGCTGCCTGCCGGGCCCCGGCGCCGCGTTCGAGCATTCCGTGAAGCCTCCAGGGGGGCGGGGGAGGCTCTTTTCGCCCTCCCCAGGCTCCTATAAAGCCTCTGGAGCCTGGGGAAGGCGAAAAAATCATGCAAAGCCCCCTTCGCTTTCCCCGCCCCCGCCCCCTTTCGCCTTAATCCTTGCGATGGTGCGGCTAGAGGAGGAGGAGGAGGGCGGCGCGGCTGAAGCCTGACGGACTTCCCTTCGGCCGAGCCCGTCCTAGCAGCGGTGGCGGCGGTGGCGGCAGCGATGTGAAGGCTGGGCGCAAGGACGCCGAGCCTGAGGCGCCGCGCGGTGGAGGCGATCCGGGCCCGGGCGATGGAGACGCACGTCCCGTGCCTGTTCAGGGACTGTTCCCTGAAGCCTTCAGAGCGCTTAAAACGACCATCCGAGCAACCCGGAAGTCACTTCGCCCTCCCCAGGCTCCTATAAAGCCTCTGGAGCCTGGGGAAGGCGAAAAAATCATGCAAAAATGGGCATGTTGTGCGCGCATGCGCACTGGGGGCGCGTTGCATTATGGGTGCGGCACACCTGCACACAACCCCCCCGCGCTCCCCCCACTTGTGGCACGCGAGCCAAAAAAGGTTCGCCATCGCTGGTCTAGACAGATAATCAAAGCATGGTCCCATGCAGAGGCATCTGCAAAGAGAATAAAAAAGTCAAGAAAGCCCTAATGAAAATGCATGCTTATGAATATTTCTCCTAATAGATACAGTTCTGTGTAATATATAAATTTTGCAAGATGCTTTCTTTGATTTTACTACTAACTACTACTTTGAAGGATAATATCCTTAATGGTGGTTTTCAACCTTTGTATGTTAAGTCCCACCAATATCAAAGAACATTTGTATCACCATTAGGTAGTCTTCACCTAACATTCATTCATCCAGTGGCTGTTCATAGTTACGATAGTGCCAAATCAAGGGACTGATAATGGGCCCTGGTAGTTGCAGCCATTGAAGAATCTCCATGGCCATGTGATTGGGATATAGTTTTGCATTTGCAAACTGGTAGGGAAGTAAGTGAATACCACCGTGGGTATTGACATATATAGATAGATAGATAGATAGATAGATAGATAGATAGATAGATAGATAGATAGATAGATAGATAGATAGATGATAGATAGATAGATAGATAGATAGATAGATAGATGATAGATAGATAGATAGATAGATAGATAGATAGATAGATAGAGATAGAGATAGATAGATAGATAGATAGATAGATAGATAGATAGATAGATAGATGATAGATAGATAGAGAGATAGAGAGATAGAGAGATAGAGAGATAGAGAGAGATAGAGAGAGAGAGAGAGAGAGAGAGAGAGAGAGAGAGAGAGAGAGAGAGAGATCTAATTCATTCATTCATATGAAAATAGCCACTTCTGATATTTTCAGTAAGTTTGCTATATGAGGGATCTTTAGTTTTGTGACTATAATAACTTATTCTGAAGAAAGTCCCTTTTTTGCAACTTTGCTTTACAAAGAACAAACATAAGTGAGAAAAAGGAAATTGGCCAGCTAGCAGATGATCAGACTTTAAGCCCCACCCCAAAAGATTTGGTGGATGCTAGCTAGATGTTAAGTTTATAGCTGTATTGATTTAAATTCATTCTCTGCTTCTGTTGTGTTCCTTCTATTCTCTATATTTTTATTATGGTAATAACTCTTTTATCATTAGAGGTTCTGCAGTTTTTAATAGTGAAGGTTGACAGATCAGTATATTAAACTCCAGAATTTTTCCTCACAAGGAGATACTGTAAAAAATTCTTCAATAAAGCAAACCATTCCTTACACAGTCACTGAAAAATCGCAATAACATTTGCTTTATTACAACTCAATTTTTATCCAGAAGTCTGCACTGTCCCTTGAAAAGTCATCCATAAAATGATTCCCACAAAATATTTGGTTTTCAGTCTGAATACAACCTGCAAAATCATTCTTGGAGACATCACACCATGAAAATGTACAACGAAGTGGACAATAAAATTCAGGTGAAGGAGTCAGCTTCTGGACTGAATTGAGCTTTAGTTGCAAAAGATTTCAGAACTGACCAAGGATGTTTTCAGGATTTTAGGAGAATGTAAGTTAAGAGAAAGCTTGGTAGAAAAACAACAAAGAAAAATAGCAAATGTTGAACATCATGTGCTATTTTTGAAGTGTTTCTATACATTTTTTTAGATTACCTGTAATGCTCTAAATCTAGGTAAACGTCACAAACAATTTACATGACATCTCTTCAACCTCGCTAGACACAAAATCTTCCAAAATTCAAGTGTGCTATTTTTTTTCTCACACAAAGGAACACACTTCCTTTGCGGATTGACCAACAGCCAACACCATCATATTCTAAAGGGAAGCTACAGCAGGTCATGGTAAAATAATTGATTTAGTTTATAACAAAAATGAAATCTTATTTAATTTTAATGTACTGAAGATGACCAAAAAGTATATCAATACACAATCCCTTTCATTAAAAGAATAATTTGGTTGCAATTATCTGGAGTACTATCAACAGAGATATCTGCAATGCATGGTCAAAAAGTTCAAGATAGTGGTTTCAACCACATCATTAAAAGTCCACCTATGCAATGCACATAAAAACAGGCAGAGTTTCAATTGCAGTATCAAGTCATCATCTCAACTTTATTGACCATATCCTGAAGGCCTCACCTTTTAAGTTCCTGGATAGCCCTGCTCTATGTCTTCTGAAAAGACAATGTATTGTGCAGATAGGAGTACAGGAGACTGTAAAACTAGTAAGAGCTATTACTTTATTTTATTTATTCATTTAGTTTTTCAAACATGTACAAGATAACAGGTATAAGTAGAAACATGCACATGAGCACATGAAATGACTACAAATAAATGGGGACAGTAAGACAGGGACAGTAGGCAGGCTGGTGCACTTATACACATCCTCTTACAGACCTCTTAGGAATAGGGTGAAGTCCATGGCAGACAGTTTAAGGTGAAAGCTATGGGGATTTGAGAAAGTAATAACAGAGTCAGGTAGAGCATTCCAGTCACTGACCACTCTATTGTGGAAGTCGTATTTTCTGCAAAATATGACTTATTATTCTTGGTTCACCCATACTTTAAAACTACATGACCACCAATGCTTTGAATTGATTAATCTTGGTGATTCAGTGAGTGCCTCTCATACAAAGAAAAATTACCTATCTTGCTAGGTATTTGTAATAAGACCATGAAAAATGGAAAAAAAAAGATTCAAGTACACTGAAGGCATCAGAAATATATCAGGTTTTACCCAAAGGTGCTTTTTCAAAAGTCCAATTGCCTTTTGAAAAAGCACCTTTGGGAGAACTATGACCAGGATGACTGAGAAACTCCATACACATATCAGGTTTTACAACAAATCTAAAAAGTAAGACTCCAGGGGCACCTTGCATGTTCATTGCTGCTTTTGCTAGCACTATCTATCATTTGTCATGCATTTCCTGAGATTTCCATGTTCTCAAAGTACAGGTGCAAAGCAGAATGCTGCCTGAAAAATTGTAGACCCTAAACAGCTGGAATCAAAGCAACATATCTGGGACAACTTAATGTGGCTTCTCCCAGGCCCCTTGTATTTATATGTCTCTTCTTCTCTCCTTTAAGAGAGTACTTTTTCTGGCCACATTCATTAGATGTCTACTTATCATCATCATCACCATCTTGCTGAAAACTTGATCTTTTTGCAACTAATTAAGGACAAAGCAACTTGATTAAATATGAAAAATAAATATGAAAATTAACCTTAGTATCTCCTTGGATGGAAATAAGCCTCCTCGAACTTCACTGGACTCACATCTGGATAAGGATATATAACAATTTACTCAAATTTTCTACAGGACAAAAACCTTTATAATTTGACCAAGAAAAATGTGATAAGATTAAGAAATGTTGGAAGAATCTGCTGCTGGATTGTAAAATGAGTTTATTGCTTAATTTGCTTAATTCTGTATTATTGCTTAATTGCTTAATTAAATGTAAAGCATTGTGAAGCAGTGTATAAGTCTAAATGCTATTGATAATTTTGTAAGAGGCTGTAATCTTTTAGATGTTACTCTAGGTCCTACTGAATCTACTGAGCATGTAGAAGAAAGATTAGTCCGTTGACTTTCTTCCTTATTTTGACATTTTAAATTCAGTTCAATCAAAATAGAATCACACAATGTTTTCCAGAATGAGGGTATAAAAAGTTATTTATGTCTGAGATATCAAGAAATCATTATCTGAATCATCTTTATTGGATTTAATTGAAAAGTAATGTTGGGAGACTTCAGAGACAGAATACCTGCCAAGGGATAAAGGAAATACAAATTACATATGGATGGGTATTGTGCTAAGGCATGAGACAGACTGAATAGGTAAAAGTCAAATGTTAGACTCTGTCAGTGTCTGTTTGTTCAGCTTGCAAAACTATGCAAATAATGTGTTATTGCCTTCTGCTTTTTTTTTAAACCTCCCAGCTGTACTTATTATCCTAAGGATTTTCTGATGGTCTCCCATCCAAGCATTAACTAATTCATATTCTGCTTAGCTTTTCAAGTAGAGTCAAGGTCAGCTCGGTCCTGCCTGTCTCTATCTCTAAGTCTGAAATATTGGCAGGTGTGACCTGAAAATGGAGAGATATTAACTTTTGCACTAAAGGAAATCCATAAAATTTGCTAAAGTATTTTTTTTCTCCTTCAAAAAGTTTGGATGGAAGAATGGAAAAGGATAGGTGAAACTTGAATAGATTAAAGCTTAAGCAGACATATCTGCTTTTCTTTAAGCATGAAAGACACCTGTGATTAATGGTTTGCTCTACACCAGCTAGCATTACAAATCTTGAGTAAATATGCCTAGGACATTAATGTGTGGGGTGTTTATGTATAGAATAGGCTGCATATTCAAGAAACATTGAAGAATTTCTATGGGCCACGGAGCAGAAATCTAATGATCTCCATCCTTCTGTCAAGCACACTTTGCAAATAGAATTGGCATAGAGATGCAAGCAGTATTTCAGTATAATTTACCTCTACTGCAAAGTTCCAAAATGCTTTGACAGCATTGGTGTGACTTGTAATTGTTCAAAATAATGTTTTTCTAAATGTCTTGTCTATTTTTCAGTGTGTTGTATTTTACTTATTGGTTGCATCCATAATCATTTTAAAGAATAAGCAGCCTCTGATCCTCAAAAGTAAGATGCATTGAGGGAAAAGTCCAATAACTGGCAAAGCCCTCTTTAAAAATAAAGATAACCAAGCCACTGTTGATATATGTTTAATTTTCTTTTTATTTAAGATATGGGAGCTCTCACTTTCAATTACTGTTGAAATTAAAATGTGGCTGTATGATTAAGAGAAAGGCAACATTTCAATTAAACTATTTCATTTTAATTCATGAGATTCTCAAGCCCGGAATGACAAACGTGAAGATGGAAGTCAGAAATGACTACAGCAGCTTCAGAATGCTGCACTTGGGTCAGCTAGAGAGGTATTTGAAGGCTCTCACACTTCTTACAATGATGAAAAGCGCATTATGCCTGTTAAGTTCGGGTAACGAGAGAACAGACTGCGGACACGTAGTGACTTATCAGCTCTTTATTAGTAGTAGTAGTGATCCAGCTTCCTCTGTGGCCGGAGGGTTCCCCTTTTATAGGGATCGGGTATGCCTCTCGACCAATCAGAACGATACCTGTTTCCCGCTGTAGCGGCGGACCAGAGAGGAGACTTGCTGCGATATATGCTAATATCTAACACCCCTCCCCTCTTAGACAGAGCATTCCGGTTAGTTACATAGTCCTTAAGATACGTGGGTGTTTGCCTTACATGGGTGGAACGCCGCAGTTCTGGTTGATCTGGAGTGGTTTCAGGATCGGTTGCTTTTTCTGCTTCGCGTTCGGGGGTCTGCAGGCTTTCGTTGCTTTGGCGTTGTTCGGTTTCTCCTTCGACCTCTTGTTCTATCCTGGGCTCGCAGGTGTCGTGGTTCCCTGTGTTGGGGCTCTCGAGTGGCTGACTTTGGGCTGGCCGATAGTTTTCATCCTCAGCCCGTAGGTCTGAGTGTGCCAGGCGACCTCGTAGTTGATCGATGTGCCTTTTCCAATTTCGTCCATCTTCAAGCTCTAGCAGATATGATCGTGGACCCGTGATGCCAATGACCCTTGCCGGCATCCACAATGTTCCCCCTGCATAGTTGTGGGCGTATACTGAATCCCCTATGCTAAAATTCCGAATTTTGCTTGTAGAGTCTGGGGGCGACGTGGCAGAGTAATTTGGATGCAGACGGTCCAGGTGAGACCGTAGACGGCGGCCCATGAGTAGTTCAGCGGGGCTCCTACCCGTCGTTGCGCTGGGGGTAATATGTTGAATCAGGAGGTAATGGTCAATGCGTGTTTGCCAATCACCTAGACCCATCCTAGCGAGGGCCTCTTTTGCGGATCGCACCATTCTCTCCGCCTGTCCGTTTGATGCCGGATAGAATGGCGCGACGAGGGCATGCCGAATTCCCTGACCTGCTAAGTACGTTTCAAATTGCATGGCCGTGAACTGGGGCCCATTATTGGAGACCAGGAGGTCGGGCAGGCCATGAGTGGCGAAAAGTCGCCGTAGAACCTTAATGACTGCCTCTGCCGTGGTTGAAGTCATTAGGACTACTTCTAGCCATGTGGAGTATGCATCCACAACTATAAGGAAAGTCTGACCTTGGACTGGCCCTGCGAAATCGATGTGTATTAGCGACCAGGGTGCTTTAGGCTTCTCCCATTCTGTGGCGGGCGCTTCCGGGGGTGCTGGTCTCGATTCCTGGCATGGATCACAAGTGGCCACCCATTCCTCTATTTCTTTGTCCATGTTGGGCCACCAAACGTAACTTCTTGCTAACGCCTTCATTCTAACGATCCCCGGATGCCCCACATGCAATGCCTCTAATACATTTCTACGTAACGCATAAGGAATAACAACTCGATCCCCCCACAATAAGCAACCTTGCAACACTCAAAGCTCATCCCGTTTCCCCCAAAATAGCTTGAATTCCGGGCCCACGTTTCCTTTCGGCCACCCCCTCCAAACCCAGGTTTGAACTTGCTTTATTATAGTGTCCCTAGCAGAGAATCTGGCAACGTCGCAGGAAGAAACCGGTCCTGAGTCCAAACAGTCAATTAACAACACTGGTACCTCGGGAGTGGGGTCTGGCAAGAGATCCGGAAGTGGGCAACGGCTGAGTGCGTCTGCATGTCCTAGAGTGGAGCCCGGTCGATGGATTAACTTGTATGAGTACGCGGCCAGGAAAACAGTCCACCTGGTCATGCGTGGGGAAAGGGAGACTGGTGTGGGGTGGTTTCCCGCCAAAAGTCCCAACAGCGGTTTATGATCTGTAATCAGTTCAAAATCGCGGCCGTAGAGGTATTCGTGGAAACGTTTTACTCCAGCTACAGCAGCTAACGCTTCCCTGTCCATCTGGCTGTAATTCCTCTCGGCCGATGAAAGAGTCCTGGAGTAGAAAGCGATGGGTGCTTCGTTCCCGTTTGGCATCCTGTGGCTAAGGACTGCGCCGACTCCGAATGGGGATGCGTCGCAGGTCAATACCAGCGGTAGCGTCTGGCTGTATTGCACTAGCAGCGAGTCGGTGGTGAGCAGGCGCTTTACTGCGGCAAAAGCTGCTGCTTCGGATCGTTCCCATCTCCATGTTGCGTTCCTCTGGAGTAGTCGATGTAATGGCTCAGCAACAGTCGCCTTCTGTCTCAGAAAAACGCTGTAGAAGTTAAGTAGTCCGAGGAAGGCCTGCAACTCGGTCTGATTTCGTGGTGTGGGGGCGTCCTGGATCGCCTTAATTTTCTTTGAAGTGGGGTGTATTCCCTGACCATCGATTCTATATCCCAGGAATTCTACGCTAGGCACGTTAATTTGGCATTTCTCTTTTTTGAGGCGGAGACCCTTCTCTCTGATTCTGGCCAAAACAGTTCTGACTCTTTTTAATAGTTGCTCCTCGTTTGCAGCGGATACCAAGATGTCGTCGAAATAGGGGACGACCCCTGGTATCCCTTGCAAAAGCCGTTCCATGACGCTCTGGAACAGACCTGGAGCAATACTCACACCGAATTGTAGCCGGTTGCATTTGAATGCTCCTCTGTGCGTCACTATGGTTTGGGCCTCCGCCATGGCGCTATCCACTGGCAACTGCTGGTAAGCTTGTGCCATGTCTAATTTAGCAAATATCTTTCCTGGCCCCAACGAGTGCAATAAGTGTTGTACCACTGGTACAGGATATGCGCTTTGTTGTAGCGCGACATTAATTGTGCATTTATAGTCCGCGCAGATGCGGACGGACCCGTCTGGTTTAACTGGGGTCACAATGGGAGTTTCCCAGCGCGCGTGATCCACCGGCTCAAGGATTCCTTGTTCTACTAACTTATCTATCTCTTTATCTATTTTTGGGCGGAGTGCAAAAGGCACTCGTCTCGGTTTAAGTCGGATTGGCGCCACTTTGGGGTCTAAATTGAATGAAATTGGTTTACCCACATACTTACCAAGACCGGGGCTGAACACATCCTCGAACTCCTTAAAAATCTGTTCAGCGCTGCTGTTCTCCACGGTGTTGATTCCGGTGACTTCTAATCCCAAAGCTTCAAACCAATCTAGTCCTAGAAGGTTCTGTAACGGAGCGCTGGCGATGGTCACGGGCATCTGGGCTACGATGTCCTTGAAGCGAATCCGGAACGTGCCTTGGCCCACGATGGGGACTCGGTTCCCCTGGTAGTCTCGTAGCAGGATGTCTGGTGCATGTAGTTGGCTCTTTTTGAGGCTAGGGATAGCCTTTTTCATGGAGGCCCATGAAATGATCGTCAGGGACGATCCTGTGTCAACTTCTAGCTCGCAAGGAGAGCCCTCCAAGAGGACTGTGACTTTCAGCTTTTTAGGTCGCTTGGTGCGGACCTGACTTATTGTGGTGAGATACGTTCGCAATTCCTCTCTCTGGGTCAACTCTATCTCAGCATCTGTATCCTGAAAATACTCTCGTTGAGCGTCTTGGTAGAACACTCTCTCAGCTCTTTGTGTATAATCTCTCTGGTAATACGCCCTTTCAGCTCTTTGGGAATTGTCTCTCTGGGTAAACACTTGTGGATTTCTCTCTGGGCGCCCTTTTTTATTTCGCCAGGCCCCTGGGTTGGGCTTCTGTTGGCGGTACATAGGAGGCTGCCGTGAGGCAGGGACTTCACTCCGGCACACTCGTGCGATGTGCCCAAGTTTGTTGCAGTGTGAACAAACAACGTTCCTGAACCGACAGGTAGACCGGGGGTGATTCCCTCCGCAGCTTGCGCAGGGCGGCAAATGGAATCCGGGTCTCCCCCCAGGCCTCATGTGACTGCTCCGCATCAGGTGACTGTCCTCGAACTCGGGATCCTCGTAGTCGGGGTTGGTGTCCTCGTAGTGGACTCTGGTGTGTTTGGGTGCTGGCTGGCTTACGTTGAATCCGCGTTGTATGGTTTCCGATGATTTTTCCGCTGATTCGGATGCCCTTGCTTCATTTAGTGCTATTTGTAGGGTTAAATTTGGGTTTGCCAACAGCCTTTTTTGTAGCGAAATGTCCCTTAACCCACAAACAAGTCTTGCCAGGATATGCTCGTCCAGATCCCTGAACTCGCAGTGAGTTGCTGCTTTACGTAGGGCTGCAACATATTGGTTGATTGATTCTCCCGCCTTCTGGTTCCGCGTGTTGAATTCCTGGCGGCAAACGTGGCGGGAAGGTTTTGGCGCGTAATGAGTCTGTAGAGTCGTTGCAACGCCGTCCATGATACCGCTTGTATCGGAGTAGGCTCGGAGAGGTCTCTGGCCATGTTGAAAACTTCTCGCCCACAGTAGCTGAGGAAGATATTCTTCTTTCGGGCATCGGTTATCCCCGTGTATTCGTTCGCTTCGAGAAAACACTCGAAACGAATCATGTAAGCCTCCCATTCATCGTTCATCGGGTCGAACATATCGGGGGGAGTGTGCATCGCCATCTTCTCTTCGTTTGAATTTGCCACGCTGTGGTGTCCTGAGATGGCTGCCGGAATTGCTGCCGAATTCCTGGGCTGGATCGAATCCTGGGATTCTGAAGTAGCTCTCTTCGTCCTATCTGTCTCTCGATCCCACCTTCGTCGCCAATGTTAAGTTCGGGTAACGAGAGAACAGACTGCGGACACGTAGTGACTTATCAGCTCTTTATTAGTAGTAGTAGTGATCCAGCTTCCTCTGTGGCCGGAGGGTTCCCCTTTTATAGGGATCAGGTATGCCTCTCGACCAATCAGAACGATACCTGTTTCCCGCTGTAGCGGCGGACCAGAGAGGAGACTTGCTGCGATATATGCTAATATCTAACAATGCCTTCATGCTACAAGATCTATTTAATGCCACAAGTACACAAGGAATGGAGTTTGTAGTACAATGGCACATTCCTGCTTTTGCCATCCCCCACCCCTGTTAAAAAAGCCAAAAATAAAGTAATTGCTTTATATCACATGATACCTTTAGGATTTTATTAGTCTGTAATATAAATTATTTATTCCATGCCTTGATTTCCAGCATATCAACAACAAAAGAGAATAGGTCTGAGGAGCCCCTGGTGCTCTTTGAGCTTCATTGTTTTCTTGCAGACGTTTCATTACCCATACTAGGTAACATCATCAATGTTAGTGTCTTTGGTGTTTTCTAAGCTTGCTTGTCTAGGACAAGCATTGATGAAGTTACCTAGTTTAGGTAATGAAATGTCTGCAAGAAAACAACCAAGCTCAGAGAGCATCAAGGATTCCCCATGTCAACCCTGAGCTACAAGTATTCTCCTTTATTCAACCTGTAGTTCAGGTCTGCTATCATAAGCCATCTTTTCTTAGTGCTAAACAAACCCAGTGTCCTCAGCCTTTCCTCATCAGACTAAATTTCTAGTTGTCTCATCTTCTTGGGTATCCACACTTATCGACAAGTGTTTCAGATCTAGTCAATGCAGAATATAGAACAATTTCTCCTGTTTGGATTTAAAAACCATGCTTCTCTATTAAAGCACTCTCAAACTTATATTTTCTATTTGAAAAGCCATGCCAGATTACTGACAGCATTTCTGCAAACTTCTAAGAAAGTTACCCCACCCAAACAAGAAATACATTGTTGGAAAAAGACATAGCTAAGACAAAATTCAGCTTTTCCATATGGAAACTTCTAAGAGAAAGGATCAAATAAAATTTAAAAATAAGAGATGCCTCCAGAATTTCTGGCTGTTTTTAGAATTTTTGTTTATTTTTAGATTTAGAAGGCAGCCTAGTTCCCAAATGATTCTGACAAATGAATTTGTCTGATATACAGTATGGCAGCATCTTAGGGTCAATATGGAAATTAAATTCTATGGAAGTTGACAAATCTTTGGCATGATCATGTTAAACATTCTAGCAAATCTGGCCAATAATTTATAAAGCCAGAGTCAAAAGAAACCAATAGAAAACCAACCTTAAGATAGCACAGAGAGGATAAATTATAGGCATTGAAAACTCATCTTGAACAACTAGGTGTTAGTCAGATGTCTAAAAGTATTCACTGCTGGGAAATGCTGGGAATTGAAGTTCATCCATTTTAAAGTTTCAGAGTTCGAAAAAACATTACTTTATAGCAATGGATGTTCCTTCTGCAATCCATCTGTGTTTCCCCAAAGCTTTTTTGATCAGCTTCAGCCTTCTTATCAGCTGCCACCAATTTTTCTTCTGGTTTTCAAACTGGATTAGCAGTATGTGCTACAAGTTGGTCCCACAGCAACTGGCTGTTATTTTTTATTGAGTTGACTGGACTCTTGTTTACTGTTGAGTGTAGCAACAAGGAGCGCACATAGGTGGAGGACTCTTCAACAACTGTTTGTAAAATCCAAACAGCCATTCTGCATATCCAAGATGTACCAGTATTCTGAATGGTCTTGGTTAGCCATTTGATTAAAGAGAGCTTTGACTCATAAAAATGCATTTTTGTTCTTATCTAAAGAGCAAGACTATGCAAACTTTTTGTGTGGAAGATCACCGCTCTTTTTTCACCATTTCTTTTTAAGCCTCTCTTCTGCAGGTAATTAGGATAGTGATTAATGATGTGATATCACCAAACTGAGGGCTTCCAAAAGAGGAAAACACAAGGTGTGTGTATGTGTGTGTGTGTGTGTGTGTGCCTTCAAGTTAGTGTTGATTCTGAACAACTTCCTGAACATCCTTGCAGCTTTCTTGGCAAGGTTTTTCGGAAAGCCTTTGCCATTGTCTCTTTCCTAAGACTGAAAAAAGAGTGATTGGCCCAAAGTAGTCCTGCTGTTTTATGTCTAAGGCAGGACAGGACCCAGTTTCTATCTATGGCACTAACCAATTAACCAAACTGGCTCCCTCAAAAATATTGTACGCATTTTACTCATTACATTTCTATAAAACCTATCCCAAATTACAAGAATTTCTCTTTCTCTCTTTTTTTTTTTTTTGCATTTATTTTATCTTTGTTTTCTTTTCTTTTCTTTCTTTATTACTCTACATAAAGAAGCCAAGGCTATCTCATTAAATAGTTTAAGGAAGTCATTAAATACTCTTATTGTTCGCTGCAAGCAACTGTGTATAATAACAGGACTAGGATGGTAAAATGCAACATGTTGGGGTTTTTTTTTTTAATCAAGAAAGCATCAGTTCCAAAGCAAACCATCATTAGTGTCTTCATATTGTCTTGAATTATTAATGCAACCTTTTACAAACTGAGAAATAGAACAACACATGCAGTGCTGTTAAGTAACATGTTATGTAGATTTATATACACATGCAAAGTTTCTTTTAGAAGCATATGGAGCCATGTTAAAAAAAATGCAGAGATAAAGGAAGGGAATGCAACTGAACCAATATTCCAAATGTCAGAAAGCAAAAGATTACTTGGGGCATCAATCTATAGGCTTCCTTCGAAGTGAACAAACTTTTAAACTGTAGATATATTGTATTGCAGCTCTGTTGCTGTTTTGAATTAAAAAATATTTGATAGACCAAGTGCGAAAAGAGATGTGATGTAAACTCATGAGTTTGAGCTTGGGTTTGTGGAGTCCCAAATATTCTCAACCTTCTTCTTTAACATATGTATGAGGGCACTGGAGAATATGATTTGTTGACACAAGATCAAATTTCATCAACACACAGATGATACATGGTTACATATCTCAAATCCACAGTAGAGAAATTGTGTTCTCTAGATCTTGTCCTAGTGTTAGGGGATCCCAGTATCATGAAATTTTCATAGTTCTGAATAAGGTTGCACTCTTCTGGGCATAAGTAATACACAATTTGGAGATCATCCTGGATTCAAAGTTCCTGTTCAAACAGATGGTGATAGTTGTACTGAATAGGGCTTTGCCCAGATTCATTTGGTACATCAGTTGCAATTTTCACTAGAGGAGGAGTATCTTCTCACAGTCACACCAGCCTTAGTAACTTCTTGCTTGGCTCACTACACTGAACTCCACATGGTGCTGACCTTGAAGCTGACTCATAAAATGCAACAGGTTCACAACATGGTTACAAATAAACTCCTGGATGCAATTCAATATATTGTACAGTGTTGAATTGTATTTATGTATTTTTGTTTGCTACCCAGAATCATTTTTAATACACAGTTTATAATGTAACTCATAAATAAACAAAAATACTCATAGATGAGAAATCAAACTTATTTGACTTAGATTATTTATGTGAACACTTTTAACTGGGTAACTGAAACATCTATTCCTGTATGATTATTTCCCAAAAAGTACAATATTATGACTGGATTTCACTAACAAAGTAGGATTAATAAACATCACAAAAAGGAGATCTCAACTCCAATAAATTTATTTTGGTGGTTGGTATTTCCTTAATCTCATTGCTATCATCCTTTCCTTTTTTTAATGAAAAGAAGGACTAGGGATGACAATATTTGAGAGTCTGCCACAAGGAAGAGGGAGTCAATCCAGTGGTGGGATTCAGCCAGTTCACACCCCTTTGGGAGAACTGGTTGTTAACTTTCTGAGCAGTTAGGTGAACTGGTTGTTGGAAGAAATCATTAGGGCAGAGAACCGGTTGTTAAATTATTTGAATCCCACCACTGAGTCAATCCTCCAAAGCAGGACAAGAAGCAGTAGATGGAAACTAATCAAGGAGAGATCCAATCTAGAATTAAGAAGCAATTTCCTGAGAGTTATAACAATTAATCGGTGAAATGAGTTGCCTCCATAAGTTGTAGGTGCTCCAACACTGGAGATTTTTAACAAAAGATTGGGCAACCTTTTGTCTGAAATCATATAGGGTTTACTGTGTGAGCAGGGGGTTGAACTAGAAGACCTCCAAAGCCCTTTCAGCTCTGTTATTCTGTTACATTCTTGCTTGCTGGCTATAACCTTAGTGGCTATCTTCATCACCATAATCATCTGATGGCTAAGATTGACTTTATTATCCTCTAATTCTTGCAAGTTATTATCCTCAGTTCCTTTCTTTTAGCCTGCCTTCTTTATGCCTCTGTAATAGTTTCTGACTTCCAATACTTTAATCTGCCAGGCCATATCTGTTGTTATAAAACTGTTTTTGCAACTACAGTAGGTGCCAACTCTAGAATTTTCCCTGCATTCCAAGCTGCAACGAAGTTGAAAAATGCTGACTTACTGATATAGTTTCTGAGATTTTGTAAGATACATTGCCCTCTTGTGTCTCTTCCTTTATCGGATCCTTCTCAATCCTCACTTTATTCTAAATTCCTTGCTCAAGACATTTGGTTTCCAGGATGATGCACTGGCCCATGGAATGAATACCTAATGCTGTAAACTTAGACCAGGGGTGTCCAAACTTGAGAACTTTAAGACTTGTGGACATGCTGGCTGGGGAATTCTGGGAATTGAAGTCCACAAGTCTTAAAGTTCTCAAGTTTGGACACCCCTGACTTAGACAAAAGTACAAACTTACTTTCCCACCTTCCACACAGAAATATTATGCCAGAAGCACTCGCAAAAGTTAAGAGACCCTTTACATTTTCAGCAACTCATTTTGATACCTCCTGTGGCTTCCGGCACATAATGATTGAAGAAGCAGTCTTGAAAACTGTCAAAGTAAGCCATACTTTTTGTGATGTATAGCATATGACCAGCAGTTGATGCATGAAGATTTTTAAAACTTTTGGATGATGTGACTGCCAACTATGACTGGTGTTAAATCTGCGTACTCCATTGTTCCCTACATAAAGTAATATCAGTGTATTAATGCTGCATGAACATTGTTGAATATACCACTGCATGATTGCTTTGTTCACTCTAACTTGCTGTGACATTTTCACATCCTGTTTTGTCTTAGATTCATTTGGGTGATAATATTTATATTATATTATACCGAAAAATGTAGATATTTAACTTGTTTTCTAGTATGAATATTTTATGTGGTTTGTTTCTTTCACCATATTATTCTGTATTTTCAGGATACAGATGCTGAGATAGAGTTGACCCAGAGAGAGGAATTGCGAACGTATCTCACCATAAATGTGTGTGATAGTAATATCCCTGAATCCCTTTTCAAGCATCTTTATCCTTTGCCTTAACCTCAAATGTATAAGAGCTGTGGTGGTACAATGGCTAGAATGCAGTATTGCAAGTTTGGCAGTTCAGCATTTCGAATCTCATGAGGCTCAAGGTTGACTCAACCTTCCATCCTTCCAAGGTTTATAAAATGAGGATCCAGATTGCTGGAGGCAATATGCTGACTCTGTAAACTGCTTAGAGAGGGCTGTAAAACACTGTGAAGTGGTATATAAGTCTAAGTGTTATTACATGTAAAATCACGGGTAAAATCAAGATAGGGCTTATTTTTGGAGAAACATGGTGTGTCCTTGTTCATTGCAATGTGAGGCTACCAATGAGTTGGGTCCTCTCATCTGATCACTTACTTGTAGTCACATTGCAATGAACAAGGACATATATTAAAATTTTCAACTACCAAGATTGTTGGAGCAGCAGGCACAAAAACAGCTAGGGAAGTGATTGAAGCCATGGAAATGGACCCCTCATCAATCAATCAACAAGAATGCTAATTTACCACCAGCTTATCAAGTACTTAGGAGGTGAGGACTTGACAGCACAAGGAAATGACAAGTAATGACTTAAGAGACAGCTATCAACACCCAATCAACTACTAAAAAGCAACACACACACATACAACCAGGCACCATATAAATACCACATATAGAATAGCACACACTCTGCTAAAGAGGAATTCCCTGAAGGTGGCCTCCAGCCCATCTGAACCTGAAAGCTCAGGAAAGTAAACCTCTGGTCCTGGTGACTGATTCAGACTGGATCCTGCACCATTCATCCCCCTTACTGGCCAACTGAGAAAGCCACCATGTCATAATCTAAACAAATCTTCAATACTTACTTTAGGGGAAACTACTAAATTCCTTTGTACACCACTCTTGTTTGTGATGTGGATGGCTTTATAAATTAAATAAAGAAATAGAAATAAATTGCACTTAAAAACAGGAAAACATCTAGTAAAATTAGAAACCTCAAGAGACTAATAGGAACATTATAGAATAGCATTAGTTATTGTAATAATTCCATTTAGTAAATTAAGAGAATTTTATTAATCAAAGATACAAAAACTGCAGGAGAGCTTTCTCTGTACAGCGAGGCAAATGGTTATCCAAACATATCCAACTGTGATCTTTGTTTGGTCTTTTTCAGGCTAACTTCTGCAGCAGTGAGTCATACTTATTTTCTTCCAGAGGACAAGAAGAAAGCAAGATAGTAATTAGGAAAATCACCCTTTGTTTCAGTGCAACAGCAGAGTTAGAAGCTAATTAAAAAGGCACCATGGAGTTTTATGTGGGCAGAAAATGGGAGTTGACACTATTTAACTGATTGAATGGCATCTGGTCATTTGGACAGAACAAATGTAAACTATCCCTAAACAATAAGCTGGACCGTGGTCCCCAACGACATATGATATGATAATGAAAGGTACTATAGGGCTGCTTATTTTTTTTTCTTACTGCAGAAAGAAAACTAAGACAGCTATTTCTTTGCTGATGTACATTTATAACTTCTGGGTTTCATATGCAATGTCTTGTCCAAGGATAGACAGATAATATAGATAAGAGAGGCCTTGGGACCTATAGGGAAGGCCTTTGCAAATCTGGCTATGTATAATTCTACAAAAGAACAAGCGGAGAGGTAGCATGGATGTCACGTTCCAGCATTCAGCAAGGAGTTCAGACAAAGCCAAAGATGGTTAACTGAAAACTTCATCCAACAAGCTGTAACAACCGATACAGAGTGACAAACAGGAAAGAAGCAAAGACAGTGCTAACATGGTTTATCCCACCAGCCTTTAAATAGCTTCTGCTCCACTGCCACAGTACCAACCGCTGGGCCCTACTCCCCGTAACTCCCACCCCTCACGCATCGCCCATCAGTCAATGACGTTGCAGCCCTCAGACAGGCCATGCAGGCTTCGGGCACTCTGGGAAAACTCCACTGCCCATCCAGCCCCTGGCAGGCTCCCCACAGCAGCTGTAGGGTCTCAGCGACCTGTGGATCCTCCGTGCAATTCAGCTGTGCAGCATACAGATTGATGGTGACCTACCGGCAGGCGTGGCTTCCAATGCAAGTTACAGACATGGCTGGCAACTCCTGGTCCCTGTCCAAATAGCATCCTCAGCGATCCAAGGACTGAAAATGGAAGGAAAGAGCCTGTGAGGGAGGGAGAAGAGCCACTTCTGCTGTTGTAACTACATTTCTCCTCTGCCGTCATACGCACGTCAGCTTTCATTGTCACGATGTTAAAAGGTTTGCTAGGCCTGAGCTGCCTAAACTGACATTCAAGAGTTAAACTAAGAAAGCTTTATTGCGCAGGTCATAAAACAAAATGTTATCTGAAAGTGATTTATTGCGCACGCATTACACATTCCAAAATTCCTTCTTCTTTGTTCGGCTGCCAGCTTGGCAGACGTAGCTTTCATTATCAAAATGTAACCATTAGTTATTTCTGTTTCATTTACTTTTTATTTTATTATTAAAGTTTGTTTATTAATTAGAATACTTTTAAAGACTTTTATTTTTCTCAATATCTCAAAAGATATGCGGAAGGGAATCAGCCACGGTCCATTGATCTCAGATTTCCCCAGGGTATTTTTCCCCTGACAACTTGGTATGCAGAGTTTGGTCGACAACTTGGCAGCTGAAATGGCTACAATTTATGGCTGTATTTTCTCTTCGTGCTATCTAAAGATAACTGACTAAGCCTAATTAGCAATGTCGGAGAAAAAGGAAAAAAAGAAAAGGAAAGATGGGGCGAGCACAGATGAATCAGCTTCCTCTGACAAGGAGGCTCCCTCGGACACAGAGAAGCAAAAACCTTCAAACGTATTCCAGGAGCAACAAAGTGCCGAGCCAGATGTGGGGGAAGGAGCTACAGGACGCGACATCCACGAAACGAGGTCAGTGGTTCCTCCTTCTAAAATATCTCCAGGAGATTATGAATTTTGGGGGGCCAAGCCAAAACTTCCCACTCTGCCAGAGCCACTCCATTCCCAGACCCTCGCAGATTATCAAACAATTGATGAATGGCCGGCTGAAAAAAAATCCTCCCACGCAGAAAGCAAAGTCTATGAAATCTCCCCAGATGATGACCAAGAAATGCAAAGCTATCTTGATCAAATAGAACGTTTCGAAAAATATGCTAGGGACGCGAGAGTGTGTTTTGAGGAGATAAGGCGAAGTAGGAGAAGCTCCCCCATTCCCAAAATGTCTGAGGACGCCATCTTGTCTTCAAAACAACAGCCTAAGACACACCCCACAGAGTTCATTGGTCAATTAGAACAAAGAGACATGTACACGTCACCGAAGTCACGTGGTCCCTTTGAGTCAACTGAACTTCCGCATACGTATAGAAAGGCGAGGCAGCCAAAAAGTGAAGCTGCACTGCCATCTGCTGGTGGAGAAAAATTATTACAGCAAAAGATGAAGCAGTTGGACCATATTTTTAGAGATCTGTCTATGAGTTTTACAGAAGCCCAAACTTTGCCCTCAAAGGATAAGTCTTCAACACCCCCTGGCGGTGCTGAATCCTCCCTAGATGGAAAAGGGCAAAGCCAAAGGCGAATTCGAGGAAGCCAATTTGATGTTGCCACGCAAATGCCAATGATGCAACCCCAGCATCCCCTGGTTCAACAACCAGATTTGCAACCAGAGCAACAAATTGTTCCGATGCACATTCCTCAGCAGGTATTCACAGTCACCCCCTTGACTGGTGAGTCCAAATTAAAGGAGTCAGGAGAGAATTATAAAGCCTGGGTCAGTGAAATTGCGCTTTTGCTTCGAAGAGAAGGCACACATTCCATGGTTTTTAATCCTCCCCCTCAGCCCTGGACGCCTGCAATGAGAGACCTCGAAAACAGAGCAATCACGACTTTACTCATGTCAATGGAAATTGAGATCCAAGGTATCTTTCCACCTGATGCAACTGCCCAAGAAATTTGGGCTATTTTGGAAGATTGCTACAGGCCCGTTTCAATTGAATCTTCATGTTTGCTCATGTCTGAGTTCCATGGTTCGAAGTTGAAACCTGGTGAACGAATTGGTGGACATTTGACCAAACTGAAAAGAATGAGAAGTGAATTGAGACAAAATGGCCATGTAATCGATGATATCCAAATGATTAGCATCATCATTAACTCATTGAATTATGAATGGAAAGATGCTGTTGCAAAGATTAACTACGTGCCTATTGCTCAACGCACAGTTAACCACGTTTGCAGACTTTTAGTGGAAGACGAAGCTATCAGGTTAGCTACACCACATCTGCAACGACCTCCAGCATCAAAGGCTCCAGCCAGACGTCCCTTCCGAGGAAGAGGCTACGCTCCAAGGATGCCAAAATGCTACACCTGCAACCGTGTGGGACATGACACCCGGGATTGTCCCCAACGAGTTCCAGCTCCCGCCACGTACCAGCCCAGAGGAACAGATTCCAGAGGCAGAGGTAGAGGCGGAAGACAAGGCCGTCGTGGTCCAAGGCGTGATTCACAAGCTCCACTTGTGACACTGGCCATAACCAACGTTCCAAAACCTGATCCAAAGTTTGACAGACGTCTTTTGTGGACTTTAGATAGTGGAGCAGCTGTGCACGTTACCCACAGAAGGGAACTTTTCACAGAGATGGGCGAACCAGAGCCCGAGTATCGAGAACTGTATTCCTTCACCAACCACACTTGCAAGGTCATGGGAAAAGGAACTGTTTACATTGAAGAACTCGATACACACATCCCTGATGTTTATTACATACCTTCAGCAACCAGTAATTTGCTTAGTCAAAGTCACTTGTCTAGAGATTTAAAGTTCCAGGTTCACCACCTCGAAAAAGCAAGTTACTTAGTTAAAGATGGAGATATTGTTGCTGAAACCATGCTGATTGGTGGTGTTTATTACTTAAAGCCAAAGCCTAAAGGGCAAGCACAGGCAAGTATGCAAACTCCAAAAAGGCACAACGTAGACCCAGAGAGAGTTGTCCCAGAGAGAGAAAACGTTACTGTGCTAAAGGCTCCTAAAGCCAACAAACAAAGAAAACAGAAACAGATTGCTCAGAGCAAGCCTGAGGGTCCTCATGAAACTGTTAATGTTGAGAATTCACTAACTGGTAAACCTTTGCATTCCAGGTGTATTCACAAGTGGCACAGAAGATTGGGGCATGCCAGTTTCTGTGTTCTTAGAAAGATGCCGGAGTTCGCAAAAGGTTTGGATCTAAAGGGGTGTAAGGTGTTTTTGGATTGTGCCATTTGCAAAAAGGCTAAATCCAAGGCGGCTCCAATTCCAAAACACGCTACACGCCAGTCAACACGCATTTTTGATTTGGTACACACTGACATAGTGGGTCCTTTCCCACCAACACTTGGTGGCAGAAAGTATTTTTTAACAATTGTAGATAATCATTCTAGATATGGATTTGTATATCCTATGAGAGAGAAATCTGAGACCTTTCAGATCTTTAAAGACTTTGCAGCATTTGTTTCTACACAATACCAAGTTCGCATCGCCAGAATCCAGAGTGACCGTGGTGCAGAATTCATGTCTCAGCGTTTCCAGGACTGGATGCGTAAGAATGGAATTCTTCATCAGACATCTGCTCCATATACACCGGCTCATAACGGAGTCGTAGAAAGAAGACAAGGGGTTCTACAAACCATGATGCGTTGTCTTCTAGAAGATGCCAATCTCAGTAACGCATACTGGGGTGAAGCAATCAAATATGCAAATTACATTGTCAACCGTACTTGGAGCAGTGTAATCAATCAAACTCCTTTCTACATGCTGTATGGCTACAAGCCTGATCTCAAGAACCTCCATATTTTTGGTTCATATGCTATGGTGAACACTCCCTTAAGTCAAAGAAGAAAGGGAGGTACAGTAGCAAAGAGACTGAGATTTATGGGTATTGATGATAATTCAAAATGGTACAAATTCATTGATACTAAACATGTGATTGTCATTTCACAATCTGCTAATTTTGAGGAAGATATTGACTGGTCCAGGATTCATTCCAATGATCCTGAAGTTTATTTTCCTAGAGATGGTGTTCCAGATGCCACGCAGCCTGATGGCAATTCGCAGGCAGATATTCCTTCTACCAGTTCTTCACAAACTGATGTTCCGTCTTCGCAAGCCGCGGATGCTGATGCTAGCGACGAACGTGAGGACGAGGATGATGATGATGAAGAAGAAGAAGACTGGTCTGTTGCTCCTAGACGCTCCAAGAGGGCCACAAAAGGAATCCCTCCACAACGTTATTCATGGCAACTGACAAAGTCACCATTACCTTTGATTTGCAACGTTACTCTTCTTCCAGAGACATTCACACAAATCAAACAGCTTCCTGATTCAGAACAAGACAAGTGGTATGATGCAATGCAGGATGAAATGGACAGTTTAAAGAAACTTAATGTATTCACACCTGCAAAACCTCCAGCAAACAAGAAAGTCATTGGCACCCGATGGGTCTACAGAATCAAGAAGAAACCAAATGGTGAGTCTTTATACAAAGCCAGTCTTGTAGCTCAGGGTTTCGCTCAACGTTATCCTGAGGACTACACAAACACTTACTCACCAACAGTCAGAACTGAAAGTGTAAAAATTGCTTTAACCACTGCAACTATTCTTGGTTAAGAAGTTTTTCAATTTGATGTGGACACAGCTTATCTACATGCAGACCTAGATGAAGAGATCTACGTGAGAAGCCCTCCAGGATTCCGAAAGCAAGAAGGGGATACCTGGTTCCTGAACAAAAGTCTTTATGGTCTGAAACAGTCAGGTTTAATGTGGTATTTATGTCTTACTGACAAACTAAATTCAATGGGCTTTATTAAGTCCGAAACTGATGAATGCGTGTTCACAAAAAGATCTAACAATGCATATGAGATAATTCTTGTTTATGTTGATGATATTGTTTATATTGGTCCAAATAAGAAAATGAGTGAGATTTTTGCCAAAAGTTTGCAGAGATACTTCACACTAAAATCTTTAGGACACATTAGCACTTATTTAGGTGTTCAAATTGAAAAGACACAGAAGGGGTTTAGTCTTTCACAAGAAGAGAAAATTGACCACATTCTACATCATTGCAACATGAAAGATGCTAGCACAACAAAGACACCCATGCAAACAGATTTTCACAACTTAACACATGAACCAAGTCCTGAGTTCGAGGATCAAACACTTTATCGTTCAGTCATTGGTTCACTATTATACATTAGTAGTTGGACCAGACCTGACATCGCACTTAGTGTTAATCTTTTATCACGACACGTAGGTAAGGCAACACAATTTCATTGGTCATGCATTAAGAAGTTATTGAAATACCTAAAACACACTAAACACATGAAGTTATTGCTAGAACCAACACACACTGATCAACCAAAGTTGATTTGTTTTTCTGATTCCGACTGGGCGAGCGACAAGAAGTCACGCAAAAGCACTTCTGGTTACATGATGTTCCTAAATGGTTGTCCTGTTTACTGGCAAGTGAGAAAACAGAGTTTTGTTTCATGTTCGTCTACTGAAGCTGAATATGCTTGTGTTTCAGATGCTTGTAATTCTCTAACGTGGTTTGATGCTTTGATCACAGATATCTGGACACGTCCGATTCGACCAATCACCGTGATGGAAGATAATGTATCTGTGGTTTATATTTCTGAGTCACATTTCACAGGTTCTAGGTCCAGACACATTGACATTCGTTATCAAAACACAAAGCAATTAGTTAAGCAAGGTTTTGTTAAATTGCAATATGTTTCTACACATGATCAGATTGTAGACATGCTTAACAAACCACTTGCCGCAAATCAACACGAGTATCTGCGAAAGAAGATGTGCCTTAATTGATGATTTGATGACGTCAGCCCAGACTAGCAAAAGAAGGGGTGTCACGATGTTAAAAGGTTTGCTAGGCCTGAACTGCCTAAACTGACATTCAAGAGTTAAACTAAGAAAGCTTTATTGCGCAGGTCATAAAACAAAATGTTATCTGAAAGTGATTTATTGCGCACGCGTTACACATTCCAAAATTCCTTCTTCTTTGTTCGGCTGCCAGCTTGGCAGACGTAGCTTTCATTATCAAAATGTAACCATTAGTTATTTCTGTTTCATTTACTTTTTATTTTATTATTAAAGTTTGTTTATTAATTAGAATACTTTTAAAGACTTTTATTTTTCTCAATATCTCAAAAGATATGCGGAAGGGAATCAGCCACAGTCCATTGATCTCAGATTTCCCCAGGGTATTTTTCCCCTGACATTCATCTTCTTAGGGGGGTTACCCACCAGCCCTATTTAATTAGACTGATCATTTGGAAGCAGGGATAGAAGGAATCATGGTGGAAATGAAGCCTCAGAGACTCTAGCAACTTCCCCAACACTCCTTGCTTCTCATTCTCTTCCTTTCATACGGAATCCACCATGAGTCCATTGGAAAGGAAAAGCTGCCTCCTTGTTCAGTTGCCACAACCTGGACTGATTCATCATCTGAGCTCCCATATTGAAGGAACAGGCCAGATGATAGACTTTTAAAACAGTATGTCTTAATAGCATACTAGACTGGCTATTATTCACAATTATCTATATTTCTGAGCGCTTCATGAGAATGCAATGACTTATTAATGTGGATTTTTAAAGGACTAAAATGGTTAGCATTTTCTTTAATCTTGGTGGCTGAAATGTATAGAAAGGTGAGTAAGATAATGCAGTGTCTCTAAGCAGGCATAATAATGATTTCTATGGAATTTATTTAGGTTCCTTAATTCATGCAAAAACATTCAGGGGCAAAGCAAAATGTCAGCTTCCAGCAGATTTCTTTGCAAAATTACCATAGGGCCCAAATATTCTTCACAGGCCTATTTTAGATATAAAAAAGTATTGAAGATTTTGTTTGGAAGATAGCATAAAGGCACTATGGAGAAATCAGGTGTAGATTTGGAAACTTTTTTACCCTGTAGGTGGATTTACTGCCTTAAGGATTTGGAGAGCCTGTTTGGTGTAGTGGTTAAAGTACTGTTCTAGAAAGCAGGAGACCATGAATTCTCTAGTGTCAACCACTGGTGGGATTCAGCCAGTTTGTACCGCGTTGGGAGAACTGGTTGTTAACTTTCTGAGCAGTTTGGTGAACTGGTTGTTGGAAGAAATCATTACGGCAGAGAAAAGGTTGTTAAATTATTTGAATCGCACCAATGATCTCAACTTAAGTGTGAAAACCATCTGGGTAATCTTGGTCCAGTCACTCTTTCCCAACCCACCTCACAGGGTTGTTACTGAGGAGAAAATAGGAAAATGAAGGAACTTGTCTTGAGCAGTTTATGAAAAAAAAGGTGGGATAAATGTCCAAAATACTGAGTGTTGTAAATGCTGTCTTGGTATATGTACTGAAGAAGTTAGCCCTTTTCTTTGATTTTGTATCTTAGGTGACATAATTCAGAGGCTAGTGTCTATCTGTCTGTCTGTCTGTCTGTCTGTCTCCCTATCCCCTTTTCCCTCCATCTCTTTTTCTCTCCATTTCTAACAGTGAATATTTTTCTGAATTCAGGAGCACTTTCACCAAAGCATTTAGATAGACCCTTGAAAATGAAATACAGCGGATAAGGATTTTTATATCTAGTAACTAAACTGGGATCTATTAAAACACACTGAAAAATCAGGAGAAATATTGACTCATGGATGACCTTTCTTTCTACACATCAGTGCACAGAGGATGCAAAAAAAAAGGATGAGCTTGAACTATTATTACAGGAAAGCAAATATGTCTTAACATTTACTGAAAATGTGAGCATAAATCACATACATAATGATAATGTGAAAGAAGCAGAAGACCTCTTCCCTCCTGCAGCTCATCTATTCATTGTGTTATGCTTCCTGGGGTACATCTCAAGTATTGTGTGGTCCTTCTGTAATAAGGTTGTGTTTGGATGGGTAGGTTCTTCTACAACCAGTCAAAAGTCATTTTGCAAGTGTTCTGTCTTTTTCACTTGATGAGTTATCTGCAAGGTAGCAAACAATGAAAGATGTAAAAAGAAAATAAAAAATAGTGTTACCCATTGAAAAATTAGTCCGGATCCCTATCTAATTCCCTGAATTTGGACAGTGTGGCTATATGACTAAAATGTCATATGGGTACATCTCAGGTACTCTTTTCTTAGTGGGGGTGGAATTACATCAGTGATGTGCAGTGAGGTTTACAGCTGGTGAGGCAGCAATTTTTTTAGACTTGTGGACTTCAACTCCCAGAATTCCAGTCAGGCATGCTCAGTTGCGACCTGCTGCCCTCCGCCCTGGGATTCGGCCACGGCACCGCCTGACAGAGCTGCATGGAATCCTGGGCGCACTTGTCGGGCAAGGGCAGCGCAGATGGGGAGCGAACGGAACAGAGGAAGCCTCTCCCCCCCACTTCCCGCACCCGAAAGAACAAAGGGAACCTCTGTCGCCGCCCGGGCAACCTGGCCGGCCTCTCTCGCGGCGGCTCTCTGGTGCCGAGCTTGGGAGTCCCTGGAGGAGCTGGCGGGGGCTGCAAGCACCGCAGGCTGGACTGGAGCCTCGATTCGATAGGAAACTTGCCTCTTGGAAGGAATGACTCGGCTTGGCTCCTGCTTTGTCTCTCCTGCCTCTTTGCTTCTCCGTTCGGTCGTTGGGCGGCAGATCGAAAGCGGGAGCCAAGCTGGGTTATTCCTTTCAAGAGGCAAGTTTCCCATCGAATGACTCACTGCCCTGATGATGAGAGGTTAGGCTGTGCCTCACTTGCCTCACCTGACTGCACGTCACTGAATTACATCATAGGATAGTATGCCAATTGGTATTTTTTATAATTGGCATTAGTTTTATTTAACTGTCCTGACAGTGGTTGTTACACCCCTTACACTTTATGTTATAGACTTGCCTCCATAACATGATGACATATGGACAGATGCAACTACAGTTTCAACTGGGAAACTGTGAACATCCTAGACCAAGTTAAATCCAAAAATGCTAAAGAAATCCTGAAAGCTTAGCATCCCGACCAATCAGTCATCAATAGACACAAGGTGATAAACCACATTTACACAACATTCAAAAGAGACAATAAAAAAGCTAAGAAGGAATCAAAGAGAACACATCCTCACCAACAGCCATCTCCCAAATAAGCATGGATTAACACCAGACAAATGAATTAGCCTAAAACAATGCTTTAATCAAGGAGAGACCATGAGAAAAAAACCTCACCAACAAGGACAGGGCAAGCCTGGCATTGGGAACAAACTTCAAATTCACAAACATTGATAATTTTACCTAGTCAAGTAATGAAACATCTTCAAGAAGCTCAGAGAGAACAAACAACTCTACAGATAATCTCTATACCTGGTATAACAATAACATTTAGAATGTAAGTAGAAAGTTCACTGTCATGGTATTAGATGGCTGAGCTACATATTACTTTGAAAATGTAGTTTTTAATATAGTGTATTTTATATCTTACTGAAAAGTAAGTGTCAGCGTTCCAAATAACATCCAAAATTAAATCAGAGTCCAAGGCAAAGTATTCCTCAAAGTTCCAATTTATTAAGAGAGTCATGTTGGCACATCTGTGAAAACCCGAATCTGAAAGCTTCCCATGTTTTCCCACCCAGTTGAAAGTTCATGATCTTGCCCCCACACCCACAAGTCCATCACATGGTCCAATCTTCCACTGCCGTGCTGGCAGTTCCGCCCATCTAGTTCTGGTCAGGTGCAGAAGTGTAAAGACAAGGATGACCTTGGATTCTAGAAAGGAATTTTATTTTGACAACATCACATTCTACTCCTTACTATTTCCCCTCCCAATTCTCCACTAATGAAGCAGCATAGTAAAATAAGAGAGTATGTGGCAGGCCAAAGATCCAGAAAGGAATATGACTGCAGGCCTGACAGTAAGTCCATCTAACCTGTTATTTCTTCCCAATATGGGAGTTAGATAAATAGTTTGTTGCTTCTGTCTAGTGCCAGTTTTAACCAGGGACCACACATCTGTCATTTACATGGTTATCCTCCCCCAAAAAGAAATTAAAATGCAAATAATAGCAATGGAGATTGTAGGCACAGGTTACTGATTTATTTTGGCATAGGAAAATGGGCTACCACTCTAATTCCTAGTCACATGCACAAACACAACGTGAAATCCAGATCAATTCCCCTGGACTTTTAAATAAATAAATAAAAATAAAATTAAAAAGGCATGTATCTATATTTCTAATTTAACATTGAGTTGGACTCGTTGAATCCAACTCAATGTTACATTATGAGTCATTGTGGTGCAATAGTTAGAATGCAGTATTGCCGGCTAACTTTGCCCACAGCCAGGAGTTCAATCCTGACCAGCTGAAGGTTGACTCAGCATTCTATCATTCTGAGGTTGGTAAAATGAGAACACAGGTTGTTGGGGACAATATTCTGACACTCTAAACCTCCCAGAGCATGCTGTAAAGCATTATAGAGTGGTATATAAGCCCAAGTACTATTGCTATTGCCATTGCCATAGCATTGACATAATAGGGATTATTCTACCATTATTAACATGATTACTCATTTAGCAAAATATAATTATCCTTCTTCCTTTATCATACTCCAACTTCAACTGCTTCATTTTTCAGATACTGTTTTCCCTTTGTTTTTCTTAGGACCATCTTTCCCTAAACAAGCACATAGTCTGTGCAGTCAGTGCTGGAATTTCCCCTTTATCAAAACACAATAGAGAAAACCTCTTTTTCCTGACTCATGCCTAACATATAGCAGGCAATGTAACAAGATTAATGTCTATTATATGGACTGGAGAACAGCAGGAATAGAACAAAACTAGTCAGTGTCATCCTTGTGGAAGTGTGTGGGTGTGATGCAATGGTTAAGGCATGAAATTAAAACTGGGAAGACTTTGGTTCAAATCTGTCCTTAACCAAAAAGGTTTACTGATTTTTCTCCCCCTAAAATGCCTCACATAATCAATAGTGCTGTAATCCCCAATGCTAAACATTTGGAGGGAAAGCAAACCTGATCTAATATATCTCTCTCTCTCTCTCTCTCTCTCTCTCTCTCTCTCTCTCTGTGTGTGTGTGTGTGTGTGTGTGTGTGTGTGTGTGTGTTCCAGCAATAACTCTGGAATGCCTGAAGCAATTTCAGCCAAACTTGGTACACAGATGACTTACTCTCACAGAAAAAAATACTGTGGGGCTAAGACACCTCTAACACCCCTTGGTGTGTTTGTGTGTGTATTCCAGCGTAACTCTGGAATGCCTGGGCCACTGAAATGAAAAGGAATGAGTTATATGTATAGTGTCAAATCACAGTACTTTTGACAGTGATAGTGTGCATTTTGGATTCAAGTTCTGTTAAGATACAGTCTGTTGTGCCTTAAAATGGTGTCTACTGTACAGCACAGTAGAGTTGTCATGGCAACGGCTTCACAGTACTCCACAAGGGGGCTCCTTCTGGTAAGGGGGATTGATTCTTTAAAAAAAACAGGATTATACAGGATTAGGATAAATAAATACCCTGGCAACACCTGGTTATCAGCTAGTAATAAATAAATAAGTCCCAATCCTATCAGAAGCCATTATTTGCCAAGTTCTTGTGCTTCTTTCTATTTCTAATTTTTCTTCTCTTGGCATTTTCAGTTCTAGCCTAACCTTCATGCCATCTATCTGCCAAAAACCCTGTATGCATCTAACTGTATTTGCAGCAATTTAAACATTTTAGGGCAACCCAGAGATATCTTGGAGTGAACAGTTGACCTTGGATAGCTTTTAAGTGCCGCTCCTGAGCTCTTGTTCCAGCATGTCACATTTTGCCTTCTCAGAAAATAAATGTTATCCTGCTGCAAATGATTTACAGTTGCACATTGTCCTTTCCCCTGTTTTTGTCCCTTTGTGTCTTTTCACAATAGGATGCTGTTGATGGGAATGACATTATTGTTTCCTTCATCAAAGTGCTACGCTACAAATCACCACAGCAAATCCTATTAATTTTCCATAATTAACCTTCACAAAATCATTGAATTACATAGCCAGAGAGAGAGCAAGAGTGAGAGAAACTCTGTTGTTAAAGAAAGGTAAAAGAAACATTGAATAAAAATGCATTTCCCCCACCTCACTGTTATAATAATCAAAACATTGGAAACAAATCCTACAGAATAGAATGCAGAATACAGAATAATAGAGTTGGAAGAGACCTCTAGTCCAACTCCCTGCTCAATTAAGGACCCTATACCATTTCAGACAAGTGGCTTTCTATCCTTTTCTTAAAAGCCTCCAGTGATGAAGCACCCACAACTTCTAAAGGCAAGCTGTTCCACTGGTTAATTGTTCTAACTGCTAGGAAGTTTCTCCGCAGTTCTAGGTTGCTTCTCTTCTTGATCAATTTCTATCCATCGTTTCTTGTCCTGCCTTCAGGTGCTTTGGACAATAGGTTGACCTCCTCTTCTTTATGGTAGCCCCTCAAATATTAGAACACTGCTATTAAGTCACTTAGTTCTTCTTTTCATTAGAATGGACATACCCAATTCCTGCCGCAGCCCTTCATGTTTTAGTCTCCAGGCCCTTAGTTCCTTAGTTTGCTAAGTTTATTGCTTAGCTAGTTGATCTTCTCTGCACTCTTTCCAAAGTCTCAACATATTTTTATAATAAGGTAATCAAAACTGGATGCAGTATTCCTGATGTGCTCTTACTAAGGATCTATAAAAAGGTATTAATACTTCACATAATCTTGACTCTATCCTTTTATTTATGTTTCATCTTTGTTATTTTTGTTCTTAAAAAGAAGCAAATGGATTTTGGATAGATCCCTGCCTATTTTTATACGTGCTGGGTGTACCATGACTGGAAACAGGAAGAGGACTACAATCATAGGGTTGTTGTGTTCATCTTGACTTTTTTAACTCCTTTCCCCAAGACATCTCTGCCATGCCACCAAACACTCCAGAAATCCCAAAGCTGTGAACCACAATGATAAAATCAGTTTTACAAAACAATCAATTCAAAGGGCAAATAATGGGTAGGATTTAATAGAAGGAGCCAAACTATTTTTTTTTAATTTACAAAGTTTTGTTGAAAAGTATAAAAAGAAAAGGCACTAGAGTTAAGAATATTA
Source organism: Natrix helvetica (assembly GCF_964273705.1). NCBI lineage: Eukaryota > Metazoa > Chordata > Lepidosauria > Squamata > Natricidae > Natrix > Natrix helvetica. Next base: position 140,896,646 of record NC_138550.1, read on the forward strand.
TAGAGGGAAAGTGGTGCCACAGAAAAGAGACCACATCACCACACATAATGCCTGGCAAGCTTCAAAACATATGACCTTCAGCAGAACCTGTCATGAAAAATCATAGGTGTCATTCTCCTAATTAGTATCTCTATTCTTTCTCTATTCCTAAAAGGACAGGGAAGTGGATAAACATATTTAAAAGATGACAGATCCTCACCTGGCTCATCCATCAATTATTTCCCAAACAAACCACAAGGCCAAGTAAAAGAAGTCCCAATATTTAATAGCAATGACCATGATAACAAAATCCTTAGGGAAAGGAACCAAACTGAAAAATTTAAACATAGTGTAAGGGTGATGTACATTTTTTTACACTCACAGATAAATGGTACTGAAACTGTTGCGAAATTTTGTCTAGATTTTTATTTGTAAAATTATTGTCCTCCGACTACCAAACAAATATATTCTTCTCAATTCCACTGATTTTATGTGTGCAGAGACATCGTGTATTAACATGAACTGCTTTTAGGGCTGAAAATTGGGCTCCAGATAACTTTTGAATAAATAAACTACATTCAAATTGGCCTAGTTTACCAATCTTTTTGTTAAAAAATGAAAAAGAAAAATCCTTTAGTTGTGGCAGGAGCATCACTAAGAAAAAGCCTAACAGGAAGAATGGATATGGTCTTCTCTTGAAATTTAACGAAATCATAGGGGATTCAGGCAGGCTAGAACGAAGAGCTAACTGAGGGGAAAATTGTCATTTACATAAGTGTATGCACACCAAGACAGTGAAAGCTTGTCAATCTTCTATATGGATGAGGCACTACGTGAGACTTTCTCTAGAATTCTTTGAAAAAAAATTCTAAAGCAAATTCTTCATTTTGACTTTTTACTCCTTGACTACTGTTGGCTACTGAAAGTTTCCTTAGTCATTCAGAACAGTGGTAGAGTTTTGCTATTTAAAATGCTGCCCTTGGAATTTTATTCTATCTTTATTCTCTGGTCTGAGATACCCTTGATAACAATTTTGAAATGCTAGTTAATTTAGGATCAAAATTAAAGCAACAACATGAAAATGCTGATTCATATATGAAATTCATTTTGTAACCTGTCACTGAGTCCACTAAACCAGGGTCAGATTAATTTAGGGATTGCCTTTCCGTGAAGGTATCTGCCTGTTCTACCAGGTGAGATAGGATGGACCAACTCCAGACCCCTTCTTTCAATGTTGCCTGTCAGTGGGACTTAAGCAGTAGAATTTCTTCCTAGTGCCTCCTACTCTTTGGAACCTCCTTCCCCTTGAAATATGTCAGGTCCCTACCCTCCTGGCCTTCTAAAAAGCCTTGAACAACTAGAAGATAAAATGTCTGAACCTGGGGATTCAATAAAAGTTGTATGAGGATATGTTGTGTTTGAGGATGTCAGGTATTTCTGTGTTTTTTATGTTTTCACTGTTTTTTATTTTATTTTTCAGGGTAAAGTTGAATAAGATGGGTCACCATATTCATTTAAATCATTTAAATAAACCCCAATATGGTATGTTTTAATATGACTTAATACAAGGAATCATTACAACATTTATAATGCAAAAAATCATGGTTTGTGGATTAGCATGACATGCAACCTAGCCTTTGTATCTTAGTCAAGAAAATATGGTTTAAAATACAATATATGAAGCCAAGCGGAGGATAAATAAAGAGCCATCTGAGCTCCTTGAAGTAATAATGTGATAAATAGTAGGACTGGCAGAGAAGGGTTTTTTTATTATTTCAGTGAAGCTTTGGTCAAATCACCATATTGATCCAAATTTGCTGATCAATATGGGGATTGGCTTCAAAGGAGCAGATTGATGCAAATGTTTCCAGAGGACTCTGTAGGTTTTCAAAGCTCTTATGTTGCTTCTGGGTTCTTTCTGACAATGAATATGCAATGTTGGAACTTCACTTTTATTTAAATGGGGGATGTGTTAAGTGATATGATGGACTTTCTGTTAGGTTTATCATCTTATTAAATTTTCCACCTTTAATGGAGCAAGACTACCATTACTTCAAGCTTCAATCACATTCTCAGCTCTCAGGTTTTTCAATATGGCCAGCCACAAACGTTTTAGTTTTGCTTTTTCAAATGTTAAGAATTAGCCTTCGTTTGCTATTTTATCATAAACAATAGATTGAATTATTTAAAATCTAACAAAATAAAATAACAATAGCACTTAGACTTATATATCGCTTCGTAGTGCTTTACAGCCCTCTTTAAGCATTTTACAGTCTCAGCATGCTGCCCCCAACGGTCTGAATCCTCATTTTACTGACCTCTGAAGGATTGAAGCCTGAGTCAGCCTTGAGCTAGTGAGGATCGAACCCCGGGCTCTAGTCAGTATTAGCTTGCAGTATTGCATTCTAACCACTGCTCTACCATAGCTCCTATATTGAATAAGATGAAGAACATCTAATTGTATAATGTAAGGAGTACTATATATTAAAATGCAGGAAATATGCAATCTGTGAAGCAAGTAATGGCATTCTAGCAAAAACCGTTTCAGCATAGGGCAGCTGCCTCTATTGGATCTAAATTCTCTCAGCTGTAATTGGAAAGCAAGAGTGCCAAGTCCATATTACTACTTTCACATCACACACCAGCCACCAGTGCAGTGGGCAACTTGCCATAAATATTAGCAGGCACAAGAGTAAAATTCCACTAAATGAAGATTAAAGGAAGCCATTTTAAAATTGGCTGAGTTGAACAAAGTAAGGAATTTGTGGCTCTCCTAACGCTGTAAATTAACATGCATATCAGAGTCGCTGATATTTAATTAACCAGTTCCTCCTTCGCCTGCAAGAAAGGGGGTGAGACTCTGAGGACTCAAAATGGAATATTGCTGAAATTATTTCAGCAAGAACAAAATATTATTCTTTCAGCTACCTCACACTGAAATTGAAAGCACATTCTACCTGTGATTTGGACAGCTCCCGTAAATGGCTTTCACGAAGCAGCTACTAATAAAAAGTCTTTTTGTGATTTATCTGTTTTAGTAAAAAAAATTCTCGGCTCCTGCCTAGCAAGCAATTAGGCTAGCTGGAGAAGTTTACAGTTCAGCTTTCTCAACGTAGTTGCTAATGAAAGCAATCACAGCACACAGGATCATCCTCTTTCTTGCAGGTGAAGGAGGAAGTGGTTATCCCAAAGGTGCTTTTTTTAGGAGGCAACTGGACTTTTTAGACTTTTAGCTATGCAATTTGGGATGAATATCCTTCAAATGGTGTAGGACAGGGGTGTCCAAACTTGGCAACTTTAAGACTTGTGGACTTCAACTCCCAGAATTCTGGGAGTTGAAGTCCACAAGTCTTAAAGTTGCCAAGTTTGGACACCCCTGGTGTAGGAGTATAAACTGATTTTTTTAAAAAAAGAATTGCAGATTAAAGGAACCATTAGCACTATTCCAGTGATCCTGAGGACACATGGAAACATCCATGTGTTTCCATGACCCTCAAAAAGTATGCAAATGACCAGCTGTCTGCAAGGAATATAAATCCTTCCATTCCCCACCATACAGTCAGAGCTGAAGAAGCTTCTTGGATGAGAAGCAAAATGTCTTCTAAGAAAAAATAACAAGGAAAACTAGTTGCCTCTTGAAAAAGCCCTTCTGGTACAACCATGACCTGGGAGACTGAGAATCAGAGGTGGTATTCAATTCTGACCAGTTCTAGAGAACTGATAGCAGACATTTTGAGTAGTTTGGAGAAGCGGTAAATACCACTTCTAACTGATCCCGCCCCATCTATTCTCTGCCTCCCGAGTCCCAGCTGATCGCAAGAAATGAAGATTTTGCAGTAACCATCCCCTGGAGTGGGGAGGAAATGGAGATTTTATAGTACCCTTCCCCACCAAGCCATGCCACACCCACTAAGCCACATGCCCAGAACCAGTAGTAAAACAATTTTTTAAAACAAAGTTTTATTGGTTTTTTTGAAAAGTAACAGGGAAAAAGGTAGTGGAATGGTTACAAATTTTGGCAGTTGCGATGTGCGGTAGGTGCCCCCTCCCTCCATACTCATAATATACATTTACACAAAATTCATTGCTAAATAGTAATATATAGTCAGCATATGAGTTCAATTAGTAATTTCAATCAATTTATGTCAAGCAGATTTTCTTATTCGTTTTTGTGATCTGACAGTAGTAAAACAATTTGAATGCCACTACTGCTGGGAATCTTTACAGAGGAAGTGGTTATGGAGAAATGTTAAGGTTGTAGGAGGAGGGGAATGATAAATATTTCCTTTCTTTTTTCAATGCATAAACAAAGGGAAAACCTTATCAAGGCAATGGAGACTTACTCAGTTCCTTAATAAAGGCCCTTGCCCCAACCCCAAAGTGTATTTCAGCAACCTGCTTTCTTTCTTTTCCCTCTCCTAAAGAGGACGATAAAGAATAGGACTGTGCCCTTTGACTTCAACATGCTGTTCCCTTGTTCAACACTGTTGTTGAACATTTGTTCAACATTGCTTAATGTTAACGTCTGCTGAAATCCTTTTGTCATCTTGATATTTGAGAATCCATGGTAGATTGTCTAGAGGAGTGCAGAGATAGTGTGGACAAAAGGATGCAAGAGTTGCTAGGAGAACTGTTAAGAGAAAGTAAATGGTATCTTGGTTCTAGGAGAGAAAGGGACATGAAAAAGAGACTCAAAATAATACAGCTGCACAGAACTGTTTTGGCCAGCTTTCAAGATTCTGTTATTATGTCCTGGTTCAAACTTGAACCCAGAGACATTTCTGTTGGGCATCCTAGTGGAAAAATATGATAAAAGGACTATATATCTGGTTTTACATATACCAACTGCAGCCAGAATTGTATGCACAAAAATGGAAAAATGTTGAGGTTCCGTCAAATGAGAACGTAATTAAGAAAATACTAGAATGCACAGAAATGGACAGACTAACGCTTACTATTAAGAATGAAGAAGAGGCTGAATATTTTTTGACGTGGGATGTATTTTATCAATGGTTAGACAATAGAAACAAAAGATAGAAAGCAGGAGATATAAAAAGAGTCAATGTGAATAGAATCCAAAGTTGGTATCGTTGTGTATTATTGTTATTATATTATCATATAGTTACATTATTAATATTATTGTGATGAATATAACAACAAATATGTGGATTATGACTGTACCCAGATCACACACTGTTTGATGAAAATGGAAAGTAATATAAATAAAACAAATAAAACATTTTAAAAAAAGATTCTGTTATTATGTCCTACAACACTACAGTAGCATTTCTGTAATCCTCCTAGTGTCAATTTCCTAACCTAGACAATCTCACAGAGATAACAGCAGAACTTTGTGGGTGTCATTGTTTTATGTGCTTTCTGACTGAATTTTATATGGTTTTTTTTCTATTGCTGTATTTTTATTACATTTAATCCATATTTTTAATTTTGTATATTTTCTGTGAGTGTTCTGCATGGCAGGTATTATACAAATATTTTAAATATAAACATTAAAATTGGAATGGAATTCTACTCATCCTTTGCTCAAACACTTTTCTCACATGCCTTTATAAATATTTGCACAAAAAATCATCATTTTAAATAATCAAAATGAGAAAGAATGCCAATTTATGCCCATGAAACCTATATCAACTGGTAGGCAGCCAGACACCCAAAACAGTTACAACCATTTGAAGTTGTGGCAGTTGTCATAAATGGTTGTGTCACTCCTTCCACCACAGTCATGTGATTTTGTGTACAAATTGTTGTGGCATTCTGGGTTCATGTAATCATGATTTGCAAGGTTTTTGTGCCAATTTCTAATACTTTTTGCCAGCTTCTGGCAAAAACTGTCCATTGGAATGAATGGGTTTGCTTAACAACTGCTGCATTCATTTAACAATTGCCACAAAAAAAGTCCAGAAATTTCAGCCAACTCTAATTTCTGATCAACAGAAATCTGGAGCTGATACATTATCAATGGGAGGGAGAGAAAAGATCTCCAGAAAAACATTTTGGACCCCGTAAATCAATTATAGGGTGCCCTGATAAAAATTAACTCCCTTGTCTAGCAAAATTTGAAAGAGATATAAATTGAACAGAAGACCCAGGGATGAGTGGCATGGAACATTTTTGGGACATGTAACTACATCATCCTGGAGAGATTATATGAAGACCACTTAGAAATCATCCATGCCTACAGACACACAAATACTTACAATCACTCTTCCGACTAATTGGTTACTACTGGAAGTTTGCTTCCAAATATAGTCAGACTGCAACATCCTTGTCAAATTGAACGTTAAGGTTTTAGAATAGCTTCCCTCCACCTCTGATTTAAGTTTAGGTATTTCCAAAAAGTTGGACCATTTTGGGTAATTGAATTAGGGGAAACAGCTGTTAAAGACAATCTGTTCTTTAAAGGAACAGGATTAAAATATTCATCTAGGAATTACACTGCTGCACTGTCATTTTAAGATTGTGATGTGTTCCAGTTTACCTTTTTTTTACTTTCTAGTACAAACTGAAACCCAATCCTCAGGATGAATATTTATCCATTCTTCAAGTTGGCCGTGAAGTACTTTTTCAAAGTACTTTTATTAATGTTCTAGTAGTCTGCAATATTAAATTGCAACATTTCCCATTTCTTAGGAAGAATTTTCCAGTTCCACAGTGTGACCACCCCCTACAGTATTCTCTTTCAGAATTTCCCTTTTAAATTGCCAGGCTTAGCCTTCTAACTGCATGCCTCTATAAGTTATCTTTATCAGCACTATTTGCCATTTAATATTTAAATTGAGTAGAAGGATTACATTTTATCTTTTAAAATAAAATCTGAATTAGATTATTCCTGGTAGGTTGGTATATCAGAGCGATGGCAAACCTTTTTTGGCTCGCGTGCCACAAGTGGGGGGAGCTCAGGGGGGTCATGTACGGGTGTGCCACACCCATAATGCAATGCGTGACCCCCCCAGTGCGCATGCATGCACAACAGGTGCAACCCCCCCATTTTTACATGCTTTTTTCGCCCTCCCCAGGCTCCAGAGGCTTTATAGGAGCCTGGGGAGGGCAAAAAAGAGCCTCCCACGCCTCCCCGGAGACCCTCCAGAGGCTTCAGGGACCGTCCAGAGGCTTCCCTGAAGCCTTTGGAATGCTTAAAACGACCCTCCGAGCAATCTGGAAGTGACTGACAAATGGCTCCGCGTGCCACCTGTGGCACGCGTGCCATAGGTTCGCAATCACTGGTCTATCATATAACCACATTTGCTCGGAGGGTCGTTTTGAGAGCTCTGAATGCATCAAGGAAGCCTCCAGATGATCCCTGAAGCCTTCGGAGTGCTCAAAATGATCCTCCGAGCAAACCGGAAGTCACCTGACAAATGGCTCCGCGTGCCACCTGTGGCACGCGTGCCATAGGTTCGCAATCACTGGTCTATCATATAACCACACGTACATCTACATAACAGGCCTGCTTGAAGGGGGTTGGGGCTGCACAATTGAAATTATCTCATTTTTGTACATGTATTTATTTATGTCATAAACCTTTTTGCCACCTTTTTGTCATAAAGGTGGCATAAACCTTATCTCTCTCAGATGGAGGATGTCAGGGAAAAAAGATAAATGATGGTAGCAGCAACTACCCAACCTTAATTCCAAAGCCAATGATAGATTCAGGGAAGGGGTGGGTTCCAACAGGCACTACTGCTGGTTTGCTCGTGGGCGCACTGCGTGTGCATACACAGTGCAATAAAAATTGTTCTGTGCATGCGCAGAAGCAAAAAACAAGATGGCGTCACCTATGGCATCACCCAGAGAACCAGTTTGAAGGTGTGGCCAGCCAGGGTCGCTGCCAGTTCCAGAGACCCAGGCCGCCAAACCACTACCTATTCGGCTGAATTGGTCTGAACCAGTAGGAAGTCACTACTGAATCAGGGTATGGAGACCCAGAGAGCTTCAACAAGGTTTGAGACCTCTGGCTTTCCATTCTACAGGGCTCAGGCAACTCACTACAAGAGTATAGTTAAAGTTCATTTCAAGTTCCAAGTTAATAAAATTCAGTATTGTTAGCAAAGAATTTTCAGAGCCACTCGAAGATCAAGTTTTCAGAAAGTCTGTACAGTTCCTTCAGTACATTATTGTTTCTAGGCAAAACATCTTACTTCCACATGAATGCATAACTATAGGACCTGGACAGGGGTGGGTTCCTGCCAGTTCTAACCTCTTCTATAGAAGAGGTTCCACAAATCTACAGTGCCATTTAGAACTGGTTCGAGCTCCCTCCCCCCACCTGTCCACACATCAGTCACATGGCCGGCAAGCCACTCCCACCTGGTCACATGGCCGGCAAGCCACTCCCACAAAGTGTCAGGCCTGCAGAGGTTCCTTTAAGAATCTTTGGCCTGCCACACTTTCTTATAATTTCCTATGTTGTTTCATTAGAGTAGTAGTTGAGAGGGAGGAATAGAAAGGAGTAGAATTGTAGACTGTGTTGTCAAAATAAAACATTCCTTTCTAGAAGCCAAGGTCATCTTTTGTCTCCGCACCTCAACATTTGACTGGAAGAAGCTGGGTGGAGATGCCAGCATGGAAGAAGAAGATTGGGCCATGTGATGGATTTATGGGTGTGGGGATAGATCATGAACTTTCAACTGGGTGGAATTCCAGGATGTAAATCAGAGTTGGAATTCCACAACCTGTAAAATTAAATTAGAACTTTAAGGATGATTCTGCCTTGGACTTTGATTTATTCATGCATGGTATTTGGAACGCTGACACAAAGCAGGCCACACCTACAGAAGAGGTTCTAAAAAAATTGAAACCCACCACTGGACCTGGACTTCTACAGACTTACCAGATATGATTCCCAGGTCAACCACTTCCCCTAAAAAGTACTTCCCGCCATTTTATCAGCCTTTTTTATCCTTCGTGTGATTATCTTGACATACACATGGACTTGAAGTTTGTGTATCTGTTGAATGAAGGGTTCTATACAAAGGGGCAGCAAAGGATTGGTCTGCCAAAATCTTAGTATTATGTCCTGAGCCCTACATCAGGTTTATCACACCCTTTACACAACTGCTGTTTTCCCTCAACTCAAAGGAATGAGGACCAGGACTTCTCCAAGAGGGCCTTGAGCTTCTGTAGAATATAAATACCCTTTTTGGATCATGAGAACTGCTGCTAAAGGTTCACTGCCCGAGTTCTCCAAACATCTGTTTATATGATACATAAAAAATTGTCACCTTACTCTATGCTTTGATGATATCTGTTCCTGGAAAGTTATCAAATATGATAAGTAAGGAAGCGCATAATTGTGCAATTAATAAAGCTTTTACTTACTTTTTAATGCTTTTCGGAAATACCAAGTATCTTCAAAAAGTACATATTATGGCAGTCAAGATATGACGAAGATCTGCTTCTTAATTATCTTATGATATCTGAGCAAATCTATTTCCAAATGCAATTCAAGGCATCATTATTAATTTATATGTAGTTCTCTCTGTGTGTTACAGTATTCTTGTTTATTCTGTTTTATTGCATTGTTATGTTTGTCTTAATTATATTGTATATTGCATAGGTGGTTGCCATAACCAAAATAAACCATACATTTCTGAATACACAAATATAAATATTTCATAGTGTATTGTTGAGTACATCTAAATGTTTTATTTTGAAACAGAAAATGTGAGGGATATGCAAACTGTTGGATGAAAAATCATATGTGATGTGACTAACAGGTGCATCTATTTTCTCTCTCCAAACACATTTGTTTTCAGAGCATGTATCAACTTTCTTGATTTCATTGTTTTCAGAATGTAAGCCTCACATTGCAAGAATAATGTGAAGGGTTTGATCTATATGCTAATTTGTTTTATACATCTTGCAAGTTTTGTGCTCAATATCACTTGGATTTCATTTTGCAGAGTTAAATTTTCTTTGTTGTAATGACCTTTGGTTCAACAAATAAAATATTGACTGGGAAAGAGAAGGTCTGCTGTTTTGGGAATCCCAAGCTGCTGATAATGTAGCTGCATGGTGTGTTTTAAAAGTTACTGCCTCAGATACTTTTGTATAACTTTCTCTATTAAGGATAAAGTAAGTGATGTCTTCTCATGCAATATAAGCAAGTTCAGAATCTAGTGGGAATGTACAAATCCTTCAAAACATTATTTTATCATGTTTGGGATTGAGCACAAATATCTCTTTTTGACTCATTAAGGGAGCTGCATCTTTTAATGTTCTGAAACATCAATTAGTCAGCCATGATTTCTTTTGCCCTTCCACATGTTTTGCAACACCTCTTTCAAGATATTTGCATAGTCCTAGCATCGAGCTGCTTTACTAGGTCCTCTCAGTATAATATGCAGAACATAATTTCAATAGTTTCAAGCTCACAAAATAATGGGTACTAGGCAGTGGTGGGATTCAATTTTTTTTTAATGCTGGTTCTGTGGGTGTGACTTGGTGGGCGTGGCATGGCTTGGCTTGGTGGGTGTGGTAGGGAAAGGATACTATAAAATTTCCATTCCCTCCCTGCTCTCAGAGAAGGTTACTGCAAAATCCCCATTTCCTCCTGATCAGCTGGGACTTGGGAAGCAGATATTAGATGGGGGGGGCAGTCAGGGGTGGTATTTACCAGTTCTCCGAACTACTCAAAATTTCTGCTACCGGTTCTCCAGATCTGGTCAGAACCTGCTGAATACCACCTCTGGTACCAGGTTAAGTTTATGAAAAGAGCTCTGGTAGATCAGAAAAAAACATAGGTGTCTTCTGGCATGGGAGTGAAGGGAGGGGGAGGTATGAAATGTCTGTTGTAATGTTCACAACAAAATCTCATGGTTTATGTTTTGGTCTCTGCCATCAAGACACAAGTTCAAAAACATTTTCATCATTTTTTTTTCATTATTATGTGAATGCTATAGCCCAGTGATGGGGAATCTTTTTTGGCTTGTGTGCCAAAAGCGGGGGAAGTGCAGGGGGGGCATGTGGGGGCGTGCCACGCATGCAAATGCTTCCCCCCTCTGCACCCATGCATGCGTGACCAGCGCTCTCCCCCCACTTTTGGTACTCTTTTTTGCCCTCCCCGGGCTCCAAAGGTTTTCTAGGAGCCTGGGAAGGGCAAAAACAGCCTCCCGCCCCCTCCAGAAGCCCCCCAGAGGCTTCAGGAGCTTCCCTGAAGCCTTCAGAGCATGAGAAATCAGCCCTATGGGCAAACCGGAAGTTCAGGAACAGACTTCCGGTTTGCTCATAGGACTGGTTTTTTGCCCTCCGGAGCCTTCAGGAAAGCCGGAGGGCAAAAAATGGCCCTACGAGCAAAACCGGAAGTCCATTCCTGAACTTCCAGTTTTCCCATAGGGCTGGTTTTTCATGCTCCGGAGACTTCAAGCCTCCAGAGGGCTCAAAATGGCTCAAAAGAAGGCTGAAGTCAGCTGGCCAGTGTGCGCGTGTGTGCTGGAGTTGACAGGGCAACTCCTCACGTGCCCTGCTAAATGGCTCCGTGTGCCATCACAGTTATTGCCAAAGATTCATTTAGATTCATTTATTGTCTCAGATCTGGGATGTTCACAAGCACAACTAGATAACAATAGCACTGGTCCTCTTTAGCTTTGTAGTGACTGGAATTAAGACATACTGTTTTTATGTGTTTAGGAGACACTGTATTCTACAGCCATCACAATCAGTCTCTGTTGGTCACTTTTATATGAATCATGCCACAAAGATAACACCAGTGATATATAACAGAAAGAAATATATATGCTGATGAAAAATCTCGTGCTCAAATGATAAATGCTTGGAAAAGTAAACACATCTAAAGCAGACAGGAGATCTTGCAATATTAAGTAATTAAAAAACCAATTTCATTGTATTTAAGTACAAAGACAATAAAGATTATACTTATTGAGAAGACTGGAGAGCAGTGCCTGGTATACCTGAGAGAAAACAACATGTGATTTGTAGCATGATTCAGTTCTTAATAGGATAGATAACAATTACGTATCTGGCACAAAATGAAAAGAAACAATGAGGTGAACAATCAAGGTAGAAGTCTATGGAGAAAGCTACAGTCACTCTAATGGAGTGTAGACAATTTTCTTTAGCTTAAAATAATGTTTCTCAAGCTTGGCAGCTTTAACATGTGTAGTCTTCAATTCCCAGAATTCTGAGAATTGAAATCCACACATCTTAAAGGTGCCAAGGTCCAGAAACAACGACTTAAAATAAGTTTTCTAATCTTAAAACCTGGAGGATCCCTGTTCATGGTGTTTCTATCCTTGCGTTTGCAATTCTATTTTATATTCCGTTCATGAACGCAAGATAAATGTGAAGAACAGAGCACTGGTTTCAACCATGGGAGGGTTGGAATCCTTATTGGAGCCTTGTGGCACCAGACACTATGCTAGAAATCATGCAAACAATGTTTCTAAGTCAGGGATGTGAAACTTGTGGGCCTCCAGATGCTGTTAAGCTACATGTCACAGCAGTCCTAGTCAAAAAGCTGAGTAGTGAGAAATGCTATGAGCTTTATTTCAGCAAAATTTAGAAGACTACAGGTTCTTTCTAAAAGTTGTCTACATAAACAAAAAGAAACATGGCAGGATGTGCAACTGACTTTCTTAGGCTCCAACATGGCTACCCAGCCCTGGACTATCTACAGTAAGATTGCTGGTCTATGAACCCCATCAGTTTATTGATTCAGCTATCTAACACAAATGACACATTAATTAAGAGTTATTAAGAGTCGGGGTGGCACAGTGGTTAGAGTACAGTACTGCAGGCTACTTCTGCTGACTGCCAGCTGACTGCAATTCAAATCCCACCAGCCTCAAGTTGGTTCAGCCTTCCATCCTTCCAAGGTGGGTAAAATGAGGACCCAGGTTGTTGGGGGCAATATGCTGACTCTGTAAACTGCTTAGAGCGGGCTGTAAAGCACTGTAAAGCAGTATGTAAGTCTAAGTGCTATTGCTATTATGAACCACCTAGGAACCAGTCCATGAATAGAAAAAGATTATCCAAGTGGTCTCACTTCCTGCCAAAGCAGACATCATCAAAGTGATTTTTTTCAGTATCTTCTCAGGACAGTTCAGCCCACTATTTTGACATTACTATATGCAACTTAAAATGATTGGAAACTGAGTCAAAAGAGGGAAAACGGAGAATAAATGTAAAGATGTATTCTTCCAAGGTGGAAGTTGAAGAAAACTGCCTATGTCATGAATTTGCGGAGAACTAAACAGTAGTTATAGGACAGGAGTTTCAGTTCGAGATGTCATTCTTGCTTTCAGCTAATCAGTTTTTTCTTAATTTTCATCTATCAAAATCTATTATCTTGAAGATGTCTGTAAGATATATTAAAGCTGACAACAGCTTATTGGAATTTGACAGGTTTTGGCAGATATATGAGGACAAAGCCATTTTCTTAACCTAAAATATTATATTTAGCCCAGCAACTTTTTGACCTTACAGTTATCCATTGTATTTACCTGCCAGCTACTTTCTGCCAAAAGGAGGAATTGCCTTCATCACAGGTGAGAATCACATCCTTTTGTCTAGCCGTGTCCTGAAACAATTAATAGGTCATTTCTCACCTTTGAAAAATGAACAGGGAAGCGGTTTGTTCTTTAGAGAGGAAAAATGAACTAAACATTAGTCATGAACACCTGACAAAGTGTTAGCAAAAAATGAAAGCTGGTATCCCAGAGCAAAGATGAAGATGCTTTTACTTGAGGCTAGTAATGCAAACTTAGCTCTATCAAATTTTAGACACAGTACTTGTTCCCATTTAGTTTTTCATGTATTCTGTGGTCAGCATAAATGTGGGGAATCCATTATTGTTAATAATAGCTAGCAGTCACAGTTTTGTTATGACCCCAGTGATGGATAAAACTATTCCATGCTTGATTCATCATTTAACTGACCCAGCATTTTAATGAATAACCGATAGTAGGCACTTGAAATAATGGAAAGAGGTATTAAAGGCATGTTTTCGAAAGTTTAAAAACAAAAGGTTCTATCTTTTTTTTTCTTCTATTCAATTGTCCAGCAGGAAAAAATGCAGTGGTAGGCAAGCAGGTAACATATTTCATTCTATAGGAAATCAACAGCAGAGACAGTGCAAATCTGTGTCTTATTATAAAGTAGTCAGGAAATTGCCATGGAAGGACTGGGGTGTTATTCTTCATTCATTTATCCAATCCAGCTTTTGGAGGAGAACAAAGGAGACAAATCCATGTAAAGTAAGGTTGTCAGAAGTTTGCATAGACGTTCCTTTAAAAAGGGAAAGGGATATACTTGGGATACATTTGGAATTATAAGAGGATGTCATGAGAATATCATGACTGTTCTCATAAAATGGCTGTCAAGGAAATAGGATTGCTTGTGCCCAAGATACGTATCATGTGGATGAGTCCAATCTTAAAAGCCTAATACTGGAATGAGCTGTAGTGGCACAGTGATTAGAGTGAAGTACTGCAAGCTACTTCTCCTGATCACGTGCTGCCAGCAGTTTGGCAGTTCAAATCTCACCAGGCTCAAAGTTGACTCAGCCTTCCATCCTTCCTAGATGGGTAAAATGAGAATCCAGATTGTTGGGAAAAATAGGCTGGCTCTGTAAATCACTTAGAGAGAGCTGTAAAGCCCTCTTTACAGCCCTCTTTACAGCCTTCTCTAAGCGGTTTATAAGACTAAGTGCTATTGCTATTTATCAGAAAGCAAAACAGGTGTCTTCTTCTAACACTTTTGGTGAATGTTTATTGGGACTTAGTGATACCTAGGCACCTTCCTGTAAAGAAAGACAGAACTACAGTTGTCATTTGCCTTGAATCATGCCAGCTTCCTTTTTTGTTTAGAAGAATGTTGGAACGAAAGTGAGATAAGAGAGTCTGGATGGCACCAAGTAAGGAGTCTCCAGCAGTGGTGGGTTCTGGATCCCGTCGCAACTGGTACACTGTGATGGGGCCGGTCGTCCACCGCAGGCATGCATGCTGCACACGCATGTGTACCCACTGCCCTGCGATGCTCTAGCTGCTCGGCGGAGGTCACACAGGCATCGTATGCTGCGTGCGTGTGCGCAAATAGGTGGACCCTCCAAAGTACTGTTTCGGTACAGTGGCAACTGTTCCCAGTTCCCATTGGTATGCCCGTACCGGGACGTACCGCCTGGAACCCACCACTGGTCTCCCAGTCTTTTGCTTCCCATGAGTATTATGCTGCTTTTTCTTGGTATAGAGGCTGAATAGCTCCAAAATACTTACTGGCTGCAGCAACAAGGGAAGAGAGCTATTACCATCAGATCCAAACTAAAAGGTTATCCTATGTTTTACCTGCATATTTAGATAACACCTGAAAGAGAGCTAGCTTGTCTAATTTTATTCTCCTGAACTGTCAGATAACAAATTTCCAGTACTATCCCAATTAGATGACTATTTGTTTTAGACTTAGCTGTCCTGCTAGAATATACCTGCTAGACACAATTCTCATCAATACGTAGAGACAATGGCAAAGGGACCCTTCAAACTTCATGGAAGAAGACAGTCACAAGCCATTTTTGTAATAAAATCATTTGGATAGGTACTACAAATTCTTGATAAAATGGTGCCAGATGATAACATGGGTTGGCACACAGAATGCTCCCAAGGAAGCACTGAAGATCTTTTGGAGTACTCTTGGTATTTATGATATAGCTAAATTTAAGTCCTTTGGACGTCTAGCTGCCAATGTTGCCCAGTAAGGAAAACAATCTGGAGCTGCAAAGACAGAGTTGTAGTGGGAACATGGAATAAGAAGAATGACAATGACAAAACTGAAGAGAGTGAAACATGTAATGAACAGACAATACATTGACATTTGTAGGTATTTTTAGTCATTAAAGAGACTGATATTAGAATGTACTGTTTACTACTCAGAACATAAAAACAAAGCAGGAATAACACTACTTTTGAGTCAAAGACACAACACTTGGATATAATACAGTCAATGACCAAATAATAGCAATATCAAATATCAACTTTGGAAACAATTTAATATGATGTTTTTCCAAGTTAATGCTCCAATTAATAATACTGAAGGCAAAAAGGCTAATGAGTGTTATGGTTAAATTTAATCAAATTAACAAATTTCAAGCAAGATGTGCTACTTATGGCAGGAGACTGGTATGCCATGTTTAAAATAAGGAGGAAAAAGCAGTTCACGGTATATGACCTGGGCAGAGGGAGGAGGAATGAAGTAAGTGAACAACTTACCAGTTTCTGCTAATCCAATTATTTTTTTCGTTGCTAATACATTCTTCAAATAACCAAAATGATGTTTATATAATAGTTCTCACATGACAGAGCAAACAGAAATAAAATTGACTATATTAATGATACAAGGAAGTAGGAAAGCTCAATTATAAGAACAACAACCTGGTGGGGGCAAACTGTGGAACAAATATCAAACAGCTCACACATATAAGTTCCAAATCAAGCTGAAATAGAAGAACAAAAACAGCCGTTTCCATCTTGATTATATGTATATATCTTACCTTCAGAGGTGAGATGAACAACTACTCTTCTGGTTCTCCAGAAGATTCCAGAAGAGTCTTAAGACTTGTCAGTTAGCATGGAGCATGGTGGCTCACATAGTTAGGATGCTGGAGTGACGATTGGCAGGCTCATGTTCAAGACCTAGTTGTTATCATAGAATGGGGTGAGGCCTCATCACTCACTCTAGCTCCTGCCTACCCAGCAGTTCAAAAGGAGGTGACTGTGAATAGATAGATGGGTATCCCTTAAGTAGGCAGCTTACTGGAGACATGAAAGGAGCTCCAACTGGGTGCCCCCCAGGCAACGGTAATGTCACTGCTTAATCTTTTCATTGCAGAAGTGCTTCAGCTTTCCCGATATGATTATAGTAATGGTAGCATAGAGTTCTAAAAGTGTTATGCAACCCTGGTTGGCTAATGGCTTGAGGTCCCCCCCCCCCTCCTCACCTCATTTACTTTTTAGCCTTGTAAATTTTAAAGTTTGATTTTCACTTTTACGTTGTGAATATTAACCTTATTTTAATTTTGTTTTTTGTTGTGCTTTTAGTAATGCTTTATATTGTTTTAGTATGTTATTTGTAAACTATGCAGAGTCACTTGGATGAGGTGGCCATGGTAGAAATTTGCTAAACCAACATGGGTGGAATCATTGATAATGACTGCACCATTGGAAGTTCCGAAGAGCAAGGTTTGGATCCGATCATCCTGCAGAATATATATTGATATGGATGCCCAGGGTCCTTGGCAACTTGATCAATACTTTCAAGAATAGGTATACATACCGGTACTTTGTATTAATAAATGTGAGTTGTAATCAAAACTAAATAATACTGCTGAGAAGTGTTCACTAAATTCTTCCAAGATTTGAACGAAACCAAAATAGATTATATGCTCCAACAAAGGCTTGAAGAATGGCTTTTTTAAAAAAAAAAATACTGCATTTATGAGTATGCTTCAATTTCAGGCCAAATAATATACTATTCTACTTGAAGTTCCAGCTTACTGTGAAATGAAGCATTTGATATTATCAAATGTAGTCATATATCATATAAAAAAGCAATAAACTAAAATTTTGCTACAGTATTTTTCAAAGAAAAAGCAATATACCATGCTATATAAATAAATGTCTCACAGCAATGCACATTTAATGCACCAAGCACTATAATTTGAGAACACCCCTTTTTGGGTTGGGATGGGGTAGGGTGGAATGGAATGGGATGGGATGGGATGGGATGGGATGGGATGGGATGGGATGGAATGGAATGGAATGGAATAGAATA
The DNA here is from genome assembly GCF_964273705.1 of Natrix helvetica. NCBI lineage: Eukaryota > Metazoa > Chordata > Lepidosauria > Squamata > Natricidae > Natrix > Natrix helvetica. The sequence goes on from NC_138550.1 coordinate 140,914,424, forward strand.
GAATAGAATGCTTGTGAACATAATTATATGTATGAAAATTGTATGAGCATTCAATCTGAACTATTACTTTGTTTCTTACTGTCCTTTACAGCAGATTTGAATTGTGCTTTATCAGTGTTTCTCAAACTTGGCGACTTTAAGTCCTGTGGACTTCAACTCCCAGAATCCCCCAGCCAGCATAGCTGGCTGGGGAATTCTGGGAGTTGAAGTCCACAGGACTTAAAGTCGCCAAGTTTGAGAAACACTGCTTTATATAGTAACACTGTGCTTTAATCAATTACTATATTTATAATTCGCCTTTTCTTCGGGGTTTGGTAATTTTTACATGGAAATCTACTTTCATTTTGTACCTACAACAACTCTGCAAGGTTATTAGAGAAGATACAATGAGAAACTAAATTATTCAGTAAATTTCAAGACTATTGAAGAGGGAAAAAGCCTTTCCAAAATTAACAAGGATATCAAAACTCTCAAGTGTTAGCTATTTGTTTCAATAGAAAGGTTGATTTTCTGCAGCTCAACAAAGAACTAAAAAAAGGAAAGAAGAAAAATAGACTGAAATTAGGTCATTGCTTCATAGAATGATATCAGCTGTCTTAATTATTCAACACAAAGTAACTGCAGTGCAGTTCTGAATAAAATATTTTGGCAAGTAATTATCAGTTCTTAGAAACAGACCAATCCGCTCCCTTTGAGTAGTGGTGAGATAACCTATTAATAAGCAGTAAACACAATATATGTTGAAATAAGACAAACTTGTGTGTGTGTGTGTGTGTGTGTTGTCTTTCCTTGTAAACATGCCCAATGAAAAAAATGAGAAAAGAAGACCCAAGAAAACCTGATTTAACTAGTCCAAAGAGTAAAGAAGACTGTCTGCTTTGCATTTAAATCTACAAGGGATAGTTTTTTGCACAGTTGTCACTACACCATTGTAATATTGCCATGCAGGGAAATAATGTCAAGGCAGTGATGATATTGCACAAGAAAAGCTTTTGAGTTCAGTCCCTGTAGATTATTCCTCTAATTGCAGAAAGCAATTATTGCATGTTAGTGTTAGAAATCCTCATTGGAAGAGGTGGCATCATTATATCAAAGGGAAGGGATCATCTGACAGAACACTGAGAATTCAGCTCAGCAATTTTTTGTTATTGCACAAAATTTAACTGGGCTTTATTTATTACTACAGCTCTTCTGTATTTCTTAAGTGTAGAGGAAGCAATGCTATGCTTCTGTGGATGCCATGCCCTGGGATACATGGACAATATCGCAAACGTTTGCAGCCAAAAGAAAGAAGGCTTTGTTGTCACAGATCAGTAAAAATGAAAATGGATCCAAAAAGAGACATCTGTGAATGGAAAAACCTTTTTTTCATAAATGGAAATACCGTTCTGAATTAATAGAATATCTCTTCTAAATGGGAATTGAAACCCACAACATAGGATGAGATGCAATACCTTGCACTTAAATTGATATCTTGCATAATTTATTTTAGAATCCTATGTTCAAGATTATGCACAGCACAAGACCAAATCAAAGGAAAAGGTGATGGATCTTCACCAGAGGTGGTATTCAGCAGATTCTGACCAGTTCTGGAGAACCGGTAGCAAACATTTTGAGTAGTTCAGAGAACTGGTAAGTACCGCCTCTGACTGGCCCTGCCCCATCTATTCTCTGCCTCCCAAGTTCCAGCTGATCAGGAGGAAATGGAGATTTTCCAGTAACTTTCCCCTGGAGTAGAGTGGGAATGGAGATTTTACAGTATCCTTCCCATGCCATGCCCACCAAGCCATCAACCTACGCCCACAGAACCGGTACTAAAAAAATTTGAATCCCCCCCACTGATCTTCACAACCTGCAACAGAGGAATATAACTTTCAAACTGGTAATTGGCGGTATTATACATCAGTTGTGAAGGTAGAAGCCTGTTTAAGGTATCAGGGTAGAGTATGTGACCTGTATAACTCTAAAATATTTTCATTATTCCAGGTCATCAAATTTTTATGTCAGCAGATACAGTATCTTATCTCTGTACATTGACAAGGCTAATCCAAGCAACATATCAAGATCTATGCTTCCTCAAATATTATCTTTTGAATACTGCTAGCATCAGAATTTCTTACCCTGCTTTATCACTATATGCATCATATATAATTTAACTCTGATCAAATAAGTCCACTTTGTATTCCTTTTGCTTATTTTTTCAAAGCCTCATCTTTAACCCTGTCAAGTAATGTTCCAGAAGTTGATTTCATTTCATTTCCCTTTTGTCTCCTTTCACGAATAGTAGTTTAACATGTCCCTTTTGTAAACCCATGCTAAGAAAACTTTCCAAACCATATCTGATTTATTATTTAATGATTAAGCATCAATTAATATCAAATTAAATCCATTGTACATTCCTTTTCTATATCACTCTTGTAATCTAGTATTTTTTTAAAAATATTCTTTCAAGTCCATGTAACCCCTTAATTTTCCAAAAACAATGTTTTCATCCTCTTTTTGTTGTCTTCCGAAATTGGAAGGTTTTTTTAATTCTTAAATTTACAAATACTGTAGCTTCTTTCATTCATGATGAAGAAGAATATCCCAACATAATGAATCTTGCCTTCCAGAAACTCTTTAACAAGCAATTTTCCTTTGAATGTGGCAAACTGTGATTTAAAAAGAGAAATTTCAAAAATCTCAATTCAATTTTATTGGTGTCTGCTGTAATTGTCCTATTAGCTTTATATTTTTTGCAGAATTTTTAAACTCTTCTGTTCAAGGAATAAATTCTAAATTCTCTCCATTGGCCTCTACATTCTGGCTTCTTTAATGGGAAAAAGAAGTGTACTGTTTATAAAGCTTATGAATTATTTGTGGGCTATTAATTTAATTCAATAGGGACATGGTGACTCAGTGACTAAGACACTGAGCTTGTCAATCAGAAAAGTTGGCAGTTCAGCAGTTCGACTCCCTGGCGCTGCATAATGGAGTGAGCTCCCATTACTTGTCCCAACTTCTGCCAACCTAGCAGTTCAAAAGCATGTAAAAATGCAAGTAGAAAAATAGGAACCACCTTTGATGGGAAGGTAACAGCGTTCTGTGCACCTTCGGCATTTAATCATGCCAGCCACATGACCACGGAGACATCTTCAATCAGCGCTAGTCTTTGGCTTTGAAATAGAGATGAGCACCGCCCCCTGGAGTCAGGAATGACTAGCACATATGTGCGAGGGGAACCTTTACCTTTAATTTAATTCAATATTAATTTAGTTTGCATTATATGAAAGGCCCTCTGCAACCTACCCTAACTACATTTTCAAAATAATTATACAGTAATAACTAAAGCTGAAGGTTAATATCGGACCACAAATGAAGAAGAAAAGAAGAACCAACACAGGGGGCCTGAGGAGATATATTAATTTTAATTTTTAATTGAGGAAATGAACATGCTACTTCTGCAGGAATAGGAAGCTCTAAGTTATATTGAGGATATACAATTGTATATCCCATTAATAAATGTTGTTACTTTCAGAGGCTCAGTTTGTCACAGCCGAAGGGATGACTTTTTCACTCATAGCAGCTTTTATATCACAAGGAACTCTTAGTGAATAAAAACAAACTCTGTTCTCAATAAAGAGGCTTAAATCCTCTGCAAGAAATAGGTTGCAGAGACTTCCCAAGTCTGTTACCAAATTATACTTTTTACTGTGCTACAAGGGAAAAATTAAAATCAGTGAGGAGTTATCATACTAATTCTATTTTGAGTCACATGAAATCCAATTTCATTTTTCTACCAACCTGATGGCCTACTTTAGGGCCAATGACCTATTCCAACGCTTTGGCCCAGAAAAAGTCACATGTGTCCCAGATTTGGATAAGGCTACCGTAGATACCATGTGCTTCATTTACAACTCAGTTGATTTCAGTTGGGCACAAGGCAATCCTTGTATCCAATAAACCCAAATCCTAAACAATCTCTCCCTTATTGAAAGTTTTAACCAAGCAATTTTGGTTACTTTCATCCTTTCCATGGCCAGAAAAGAACAAAGATAGTGAGGTCATGACATCCTCTACTAAAACAAAAGATTATATAATTGGCAGCACTCATGGAGCACAATTCTTTCTTTACTCCTCCACAATCCTGTAGAAGCCAAGAGCTATGAAAGCACTCCCTCCCTGTCCTGTCCTCCTTGTTTATTCCGATTCCCTCTACCTTGAAAGAAAGTTTCTAGCAATTAGCTGGAAAGTGTACAAGAACATTTAAACTCTCTGATTATTCACTGTAATAAATGCATTTTAAAAAGTTTAGTAAATGAAAATATATTTTTTTAAGAACTAAGAAAGCCATTTAAAAAAATTAGTAGAAAAAAGATGTAGCTTGCGAAACAAGGTTTAGTCTTCTTTAATGAAAATCTTTTTTTTAATACAACAATTATTACAGGAAAAAAGTCTTTTTCACTCTAAGTGCTCGTTTCATCAATTTCCTTTCATTTTGCTTCTTACATCCCCTTGCCACTTTGCTGATTGCTTTAACCATGCAATGAAATACTTCTACAATCAAACAGCATTCAGAGATTTTTTTAATACCGCATTGTAGTTAATCTTCAGAAACCATGCTGAGGTCAGTCAGATACATATAAATAGGAAAGATTCCTCTGACAGCACAACCTGTACATGTTTATTCAGAAAAAAATGTCATTCCATTAAATGAGATTTACTCCATTGAAAGTTTGCATAAGATTAAACCTGAGCTTTGATTGTTCTGTATAGAGGAAATAAACAATGGAGGAAAAATGTATTAACAAAAACATGTTTTCCTTTTTCTTTTCACAACAAACAGAAGGCATGGAAATGTGCATTTTGATAAAATTCAATTTGTGCTTTCTACAAGATTCCAGAATTTGTGAATGGTTAAAGATTACAATTAGGTTCCCCAAATCTATTATATGAAGTAACCAGATGCAACTTCACTTAAAACCTAGCTTATATTTCTTTTCTTTTTGGTCAACAGGACTATAGATGACACCAGTCATGGATTACTTGTTTGCCTTTCCTGATGTAAATGACAATTGCTTGAGATCGGTATATTTCCATACTGTTTTGACCTTTATTAGAGAAACTTCCCTCTCTTTTTCCAAAACCAGAACTGGCATATAGAATACTGGGTAACGTATAAAAAGTTGCTTGTCTTTTGTAGTAAATTGCAGTTACAAATACTTCAATTTTCCCAGAGTTCCAATTGATTTTATTACAGTATATCATAAATTGCCTGAAGTTTTAGGCCAGTGCAATATTGTATCCTTTATTATTCAGATATAGCAAACCCAAATCCATTTATATTCCAATTATGACATTTATTACCTATGGCATTCCAATCTTTTGAAATTAAGAGTGATGTTATTGGATTGTTATAATTGTTAGTGAAGGCTTGCTTTAAAAAATTTATAATTAGCACAAGAAATAAGAAATTATAGTGCTGCAGGTGCATAACTTTAAAATAATGAATTTTAAGCCATTAATTTATTTTGTAATCAATTATAAGATTTAAATAGAAATGGCCTTTTTCATGTGAAGGAATGTAAAAACATCATTTTCTTTGTGCAATAAGATAAATAATAAAGCAATTGACTATAAAATTTTGGAATACGAGAATTATTTGAACAGACATAATAAAAAGAAACTGAAGTGAAATTTAGCAGGAATGTTAATTAAAAATCATAAACAATATTGATCATGTAGCAGAAAAGTGGACAAGGTACATTCAAACTGCAAGAAAAAAATACCCTTAAATTAAGCTCAGAAAGAGACACATTGGAGTAAGCTATGCTGTATTCTAATTTACCTTTGCCCTGTGACTCTTGAGATGTTGTTACACAATTCCATTATTCTTGACCACTGGTAAGGCAGACTGAGCTGGTAGAATTCATACACCAACTTATAGAGGACCAAAGTTGTAGAAAATATAGTTCTATTTATTATATTGTCCGTTGAAAGTATTTTAAGAGTATGTCCAAGATCATATAAGCTTACTTATTTAAATTGTTTTGTTATTTTTAGGAAATATGGCTTACTTAGAAGAAACTGATTACCCTTCCTTTATAAAATAAGATTATGAGCATACAAGTATTACCTTGAGCCGCAGTAATGTAGTGGTTAGAATACAGTACTGCAGGCTTCTGCTGCCTGCCGACTGCCTGCAATTTGGCAGTTCAAATTTCACCAGGCTCAAGTTGACTCAGCCTTCTATCCTTTTGAAGTTGGTAAAATGAGAACCAGATTGCTGGGGGCAATGTGCTGACTCTGTAAACCACTTAGAGAGAGTTGTAAAGCACTGTGGCATAGTATATAAGTCTAAGTACTATTGTTATTCCCCCACTCATGTTGCAATACAAAACACCATGTCCAAATAACTGCATTAGTGAATGTATAGAAGGCAATAACAAGAGATGATTTGTATAGTCCTCAGGTAGTAAACTGATATGCTTGTAATCACAGTTATATTTTTGTTGTTAGTTGTGAAGTTATGTACGACCCATCGCAATCCCATGGACAACATTCCTCCAGGCCTTCCTGTTCTCTACCATCCTCTGGAGTCCATTTAAGCTCATGCCTACTGCTTCGGTGACTCCATCCAGCCACTTTATTCTCTGTCGTCCCTTTATTTTTATTTTTTTGGCCTCAATCTTCCCCAGCATTAGGTTCTTCTCCGGTGCGTCCTTACTTCTCATTTGGTGGCCAAAGTATTTGAGTTTCGTCTTCAAGAATGTCTTCTAAAGAGCAGTCAGGGTTGATCTCTTCTAGGACTGACAGGTTTGATTTTCTTGCAGTCCAAGGGATTCGCAGGGTTAATAGAAAGTTACAGTAACTCACAATTAATAGAAAGATCAATTAAACATAGGAAAAGCATTCCTATCCTGCTTTATCTCATTGCATTTCCATTGAAATCCATGTGCAATTTGTAATGTATTAGAATTTAACACAAAACAATGCTATTAATTCCAACAAGGATCTCTTTTTTTTTTCATTCAACATTGCAATTTGAAGACCACACAAATTTTTATTAATTAATTAATTTGTTTGTTTACCAGAAAACTATATACAGAAGCAGGAAGCACTTCTCTCAGTCTATTTTGGCTTCATAAACTCATGTAATCAAATCTTCTTGGCAAAGTGGCATAAAGCCTGAAGACCTGGCTCCTCCTTGGAATCAAATGGGGGAGTTTCACAATTAAGGTGGCTTCTGGATTGATGGCAGACACCTCCTCCTCCCTTCCCCAGCCCATTTGCTCTCTACTCTTCACTGGTCCATCTTTTTGGTTATTATATCCATGTAAATGTGTTGTGTTCTTGTTCATTTTATTCTATTTTTTTTACTTTTCTCCTGTTTATACACTTCAATTTCTTCCTTTTTGTTGCTGTAGGCTGTATATAGAGTAGCCCCATAGTGAGATGTGTGGCGAATCAATTTAACAAATAAGTAAATAAAACTCAAATGAAGTACATACATAATGAGAGCAATATTTGCTGTTTATGAAGTCACTCAGAAGCCATGAGTTATTTTCTACCTGATATCGTTTCATCAGCTACCTAGATGGTTCTAACTGATATTATCAGGAGGGCAGAAAAGGCCAGCAACCTATTTCTTCAAAAACAAAAAGTAATATTGGTCCATGAATGGGACAATTAAAGCAAACCATAAAGAAATCTATATCTGAGGTCCAGGAATCCTTTTTCTGATGAATTTGCATGCAGGGAAACCTGATGCGGATGGGGCTGAAAATAGTAATTGGCTCAACATTCAATTGGTGAATTTTATGGTTCAGTATAAATTTGCACCTACATGTCATTGATTTTCTTTGCCAAAGAATGCTTTCAGTTTTACAGATAAGAGTGCCTAGCCATGATCTATTGCTACACTTGGAAAATCTTTACTATCTAATACTAAATGCAGAATTTAATTTCTAACTTATATTTCATTCAAGAAAATACTTATTTGTTTGCTTGGACATTTTATGTTCCACCCATCTCCTGGGCAGTTTCCAAGCTACAATAAAAATATTCATTAAAAAACATTCAAACATAAAAAGTAGAAAGCTTCAAAGCATAAAAAAGCTCAGAAAATATAGTAAGAGTTACACTACTCTAGAGACAATTTATTCCATTATATGAGTCTCCCCAGAAAAACAAAACCAAAGAAGTTATTGTTAAACAATAACTGTGATGTGATCCATAACAATGTCCATCGTTGCAGAGATTTTTCTGTTTGCGTTTGCATTTGTTTTATGTAAAAGTATGTCAACATTTTTAGGGCAAAGCCAATTAAATCATTTTTTAGAGCACCAAGAGAGTCCCTTAGCAACGGGTTTGCACAATATACACGATGAGACATCTGTGTCCTCACTGAACCATCTCTGTTTCTCTCTAGGAAGAGGAAACCCAATTTCAGGTCACTTGCTGTGTGCTCCTTATTAAACTGCTTCTTGCTGCTTTGCAACACTTATTGATTTGAATGCATCTTGAAACAAAGCACACATCTGTGCCCTTTTCTTTGGGGTCTATGATATGGGGTAAACAATTCAAAAACTCACCTGGAATTGTTAGGGCTGAGAAGGTTTCCTAACCTGGTTTAAAAATGAAGAAGAAAAAGAAGGAACAAAAGGCAGTTTCCATTCATAATTCACAAATGGAGGCCATACTTTCACACAAGTGCCATTTTTCCTGCTCCACTATTCCCTATTCCCATTCTAAATCCTCACAATCACATTGGTATTTGCTCAAGAATATTGTTGTCTTGCTGAGAAAATTCCATTAGAACAGAGCTTGTTCCAGAGGCCCAAATGAGGAAATGCAAAACCTGGTGCTCTAATGAATGCTTCCTCCCAGTATCCTTGTGTTGGAAGAAATGTCCTTCTGGGTTCGGCTCCAAGTGGGGAAAAAGACACTGGAGACATGGAGGCTGCTTGGAAAGATGGTTTTAATGGTGGACAGGGCCACATGGCTTGAGCCCTGAACAGAAAAGGTGATCACATGCTTCAATGTTGGTGGAGAAGAAGAGAAGGGCAGATGGAGGGGCTTGCTAGGCTTTTTATAACCTGTTCAGTCCCACCTCTCTGTTTCCTGTTCCTGTGTAAGAAATGTATTCTGATTGGTTGTCAGACTCACATGGGCCCATGCAGGGGCAACCCTCTAGGTTGTTTTGAATCCAGGTTTGATTGAGTTCAGATGCCATGTGGTCAGTTGAATAAAGGCTTATATTATCCTGCCTTACCCCATCACTCTGGAGTTGAAGAGGAGAACTCTTTATTATGTAAAGTGGACTAGCTTGGTCTTCTTAATGGCCCATTGACAAAGTGGGGATGGGCTGGAAGCTGTAGGAATTTACTTTGTGTTTAAAATGTGTTTCTCCCTTTTTTCACATCCAGGAAAATATAATATTCTGCCTTTTCAATATTTCCTAGGATATTTCATTTTTCTGGGAGAGGGCTAGGTGATAACTTCCTACACTTGCTTTGCTTATTTTTACAGAGATGAATAAAGTAGAACCTCGGTAGGAATGATAGTACAGTGTAATGGTGCCTCCATTTCAGAAATGACCTAGGAATGCCAAAAAGCCAGGAAGTATGACAACATAGGAATTCTGGTCAATAGGAAACCACCTTCTCTTAACTCAAAAAGAAACATTTTTTTAAAAAAAATATTTGCAGATTTCCCTCTAGAGCAGCAAATAGCCTAAAATTAATCAGCTCGATAAATATTTTATTATGGTCACACAGACCTGAATTAAAAATTAAAACATGAAAGTAAAATGTAACAGAAGAAGACATAATAGTTCGTGGCAAGACAATTAATGGGATGGCCAAAGTCTGCCTAATTTTACAGGTAATATAGCAGAACTTAGATATGTTCATTGAGACTATATTTTATTGATCTGATAGTAACAGCTATACATAAAACATAACAAAATTCCCCAGATATATTTTACCAGGTGTGGAGTTATAAAATGAGTCCATTAATTCTTATAGAGGGTTCAATATAACAGGACATGAGCTATGGTTTCAATTGCTACTTGTCCGCAGGACACAATCTCTGCTCATATAGGACTTTTTTCGTATCAGTCCTTCAGAATTGCTATAGGAAGGGCATTACGACGTACTAGAGTCAATGCCTTCCAAAATTTATAAACAATTATAAATTACAATTATCTCACTCAAAAAAAATATTCTTGGATAGAGCAGACAGGTTCCATTGGACTTCCTGGTTTTTAATACCTGGTTTAAATGCACTGAGTGCACATGCACAGCTCATCAGTAGGAGCTCCTCCTTGGAGAGGCCTAGATGTTGGAGTTTTTGTGAAATAGGCCTAACCTATGTTGATTTATAATTATCCTCCATAAGAAAAGAGCTCAAATCTGGGAAAGATTTCAGCCAGTGTGTTGGGATTCTAGTCCATGGGTGTCAAACTCAATCACATCATGGGCCGGAGTGTGATGTGTCACAATGTTTTTTGCCTCTGCAGAGCTGGGGGGTGGGTGTAGCCTGCATGTGATGCATACTGGCTGTGGGCCACCAGTTTGACAGGCCTGTATCTAGTCCATGAACCTTTATTGACCATAGACAGTCCTACCTTCTTACCTGTTAGGAATGCAGGAAACTAATTAAAGATCTAGATTCTAGAAAGAGTGCAGAGAAGAGCAACAAAGGTAATTAGGGGACTGGAGGCTAAAACATATGAAGAACAGTGGCAAGAACTAAGTATGTCTAGTTTAATGAAAAGAAGGACTAGAGGTGACATAATAGCAGTGTTTCAATATCTCAGGGGCTGTTACAAAGAAGAGGGAATCCAGCTATTCTCCAAAGTATCTGACAAGAAGTAGTGGGTTGAAATTAATCAAGGAGAGAAGCAACCTAGAACTAAGGAGACATTTCCTGACAGTTGGAACAATTAATCAGTGGAACAACTTCCCTCCAGAAGTTGTGAATGCTCCAACACTGGAAATTTTAAGAAGATGTTGGATAACCATTTGTCTGAAATGGTACAGGGTTTCCTGCCTAGGCAGGGGTGGGACTAGAAGATCTCCAAGATCCCTTTCAACTCTGTTATTCTGTTTTGTTATTCTGTCAATCTGAAGTATAGATTCAGAGAATATCTGAGAATTAGAATTTGGATTGAAGCTTTCAAGAGAAAGGAGGCATAAGATCCTAACTGGGCACCAAAAAGTAATTGCACATGAGTATTAGCTGAAAATAGCTTCAGTGCTATTGGCATACACTGTGCTCTTCTTGTAAAATAGAAGGATTGGATTGTGGTCACTGTTTGTTTTTTTTGGGGGGGGGGGGTGTTTTGTTTTTGTAATCAGTTCAGTTTGTAATATTATCTGCAAGCTCCAGAATATCAAAGGGAGAGTGAAATCTTGGATTAGAATTTTTTTTGCAAGTATACAAAACATTTACTCCCCCATGATGGCAAAGTAAAATGTGTTTCTAAATTTGCATTTGTTGCTCTAATTTGTCGAAAGCTGCAATCTGTACATTGGAAGAAAAGCAAGATAGGCTGCTTGTTGCTCTTCCATTTTCAGTTTGTAGATTGACCAAGGACAACAAGTAACAGGAAATATGGACTTTACAACACAAAGGTCCTTTTTGTTAATATCAGGCTAGTTGCTGTACAGCATCTATTATCCAGAATTTGTTCCTGGGTGAAAACATTGATATCGCCTGCATTGTGGAATCACAATTAAGAAAAAGGAGGAGGTTAATCTCTCCAAGATTTGTCAGTCAGATTTTCTGTGATGTAGCACTTAAGGCTTCAGTGCCACAGGCTACAGAAATTCCATCACAAGCAAAAGCTCCATGTGACAGTCTGTCAATTTTGCATGTTTATTGTTATACCTGTGTTGATGTACTCTATGCCATTATATCACAAACATGATCCAATTGGTATTTAACTATATACATGCTGCAGCACCTTCATTGAATTTGATACTTGTTTTGGTTGAGAACAATTACTATAAATGGAGGCAAATATACATTCCCGGGCACAACCAGGCACCACATATATACTACGCATAGAATAGCCCAAAGCATACATTCGGGTGGGAAACACATTCTCTGAGGATGGGCCCCAGCACAAGTCTGTAAGCTCAGAAGACCAAACCTCTGGTCCCGGTGACCGACCCAGATTGGATCTTGCAAAAACTACAAACTTAATTTCATTGTTGTGCAGAGCTTCCTCTTTAATTAGTTTTCAACTGGAATAAGCTATAAACTTCTGTAGGTATGAAGTACAGGTTAAAGCAGTGTGATCTCAGTGCTTGATCAGCAACATCTGCAGTGGAGACAAAGCGTCAAAACAATGAAAGAAGCATTTGAGTTATATGATGCAAGCCCCACTCCTTCCCTGTTTGCAACATGTCTCATACATACTTTGTTCATTTTGAAGAAAATGGTCAGAACCTGTAGATGTGGCTAAGTTGGATAGATCCTGATATTTTCCTGGATAGACATAGGAAATTTTCTACCTTCTCTGTCAGTAATGTTATTGACCTTCTGGTTAATGCATGGAATAGAAAAATGGCTTGAGTATTTTCGCAATCATTCTTAAGTGCCACATTTCATTTAACAGAGCTGTACTGATACCTTAGGGTCCCAGGTTGCGGAGACCAAGAAGCAAGTAGTTAAAAATGGAACTGGTTAAAAATGTGGTAAAAGAATCCTCTGAAGATGCAAGCCCCACTCCTTCCCTGTTTGCACCAAGGCTTACTTATTACACGTATTTTTAGGAGTATAAGATCCACCTTTCCCCCTCCTAAAAGAGGGTGAAAATTTGGGTGCATCTTATATACTAAATGTAGCCTCACCCACCCACCATCTCCAATCCTTTGGCCTGTGCCTCCCAGCAATTTACCTCTTTGCAGAAAACAGGACTTGCGGAGGTTTCAATAAGCTATAGCAATCCCTGCAGCCTGTAACAGCTGATGATCAGGAGAAATTGAAAGTGAAACTTGCTGTTTGCTCCACATGATAAATTGCTGGGAGGCAGAGGCAGATTTTTTTTCTTGTGCTAATCAGGCTGTTTGCTGCAAGGAGGTAAGTCAACAATTATAAATACCTATAGAATTTTCAAATTATTAGACTTATTTTTTAAAGACTGCTTTATTCTAGACAACTTAACAAAATGAAGAAGCTTTTTAAAATAAATGCTTGATCTGAAGAGGCCCAGTGCTATTGTTTTAAAAAGTGCTATTCTTTTAAATAGCAGAGAATAACTATACTTTCAGAAAGCACATCAATTTTAACAGCATCTGTACAAGTATAGTCTGAAATATAACACTACAAACAGTGTATATTGTCTGTACTGTTTGTTGCAAGGAGGCAAATTGCTGGGAGGCAGAGGAAGATATTTTCCCCTTGTTTTCCTCCCCAAAATCTAGATACATCTTATACTTCGGAGTGTCTTATACTCCGAAAAATATGGTAAGTAGGTATTTGTTTCCCTTGTTGAGGGAAGGAGAACTGAAACAACCAGTAAGCAATTTTCATTGCTTTTACAGACAAAATTGGTTGGATTCATCTTGATGTATATTCTGGTATTGGGGCTGATCCAGTGGTGGGTTTCTGCCGGTTGGCACCAGATCGGGCGATCCGGTTGGTCAATAAACCCAGAAGTAAGTTCCTGCCCCACCCCTGTCATTCACTCGCAAGGCCTTGGCGTTTTTTACATCGGGGCTTGCTGCAAAAGAGAGGGAGTAAAGAACTTTTCTGGATTGTTAGTGGTGGAGGTGCGGGCCCGTGCTCACTAAAGCAAGTCCAGGGAAGTCATTTGCGCCAGCTGGAAAAGGACTTCACTCCCCCCCCTTGCAGCATGCCCCGATGCAAAAAATGGCGAGATCAGCGCACTTGGGCCTGCTGCTGCGATGTCCAGGGAGGCTAAACCAAGCTGCGCACCTCTCCCAGCCTTTATCGTAGCTTTCCGGAGCACCAAGAACCTTCGCGCTCTTCTCAGCACTCCTCAGCTCCTCACAATGGCAATAGACGTCCAGAAGCAGCGGGGGCCGGAAACCCTAGCCCCAAAAGCCAATTCTGGACATCTATTGCAGTCGTGAGGAGCCGAGGAGAGCGCGGATAAGAGCGTGAAGGTTAGGGTTACTGAGCAATGTGTGTGTGTGAGAGAGAGGCTGGAGTTACGCCCCCCCCGCATCCTCCCTCACGGGGGTCAAAGTACCTCAAAGGGACACTGAGAAGACATTTCTGAGAAGAGAAACTTCTCTGGTCGCGCCCGAGCTGGTGGAGCACCGGCAACCGCCGGCCCGTTGCCAGGGAGACAGTCAGTAAGGTGAACCGTGTGGTTGCTTGGATCACATGGGCGCAGCCGGACCGGAGAAGTTTCTCTTCTCAGAAATGTCTTCTCGGGCTGCGCCCATGTGATCCGAGCAACCACGCGGTTCACCTCACTGATTGTATCCCTGGCGACAGGCTGGCGGTTGCTGGTGCTCCACCAGCTCGGGCATGACCGGAGAAGTTTCCTCAGTGGAGCTCCTGAAAGGGATAGGCAGGCTGCCACCGCTCCACTGAGAAGACATTTCTGAGAAGAGAACTTCTCCAGTCGCACCCGAGCTGGTGGAGCGCCGGCAACCGCCGGCCCGTCGCCAGGGAGACAGTCAGTGAGGTGAACCACTTGGTTGCTCGGATCACACAGGCACAGCCCGATCGGAGAAGTTTCTCTTCTCAGAAATGTCTTCTCGGGCTGCACCCATGTGATCCGAGCAGGGTTAAAACTGTGCTGAAGGTTATAGGGTTTATGAACCTAACTCCCCAATTCAAGACAATTTGGCTTCTGGGATTCACACGTGCCTTAACTAGAAGACTTTGGGAAAAAATCTGCCTGTCTATCCATACAAACTCCTTTAGCAAAGTTTAGAATTAACCTTGTATTCTTTCTGACCTTCGATCTAAACCAATGTTTGTCAACCGTGGCAATTTTCAATGGGTGGACTTCAACTCCCAGAATTTCCCCGACTGTTTGGTTGAGATGCCTCGTTTATCTTGCGCGAAGCATATGGAAGAGATTTCTGGGCTCACGGAATATATTTTCCAAAAGAGAAATCAATTCAACAAGGGCAGCTCTCTGCAGTTCAGTCTTTATTATGATGTAGATCAGAGGTCTCCAACCTTGGCAACTTTAAGCCTGGAGGACTTCAGCTCCCAGAAATCTTTTGGGGGGAAATTGTTATTTTTTGATGTTTTCCTGGCACTGTCATAGTTTGTGTGTGTGGGTGTGTAATGTCCCGCAGTTATCTACACATTAATAATGATCAAGTACTAATAATATTTCCTTATACATTTTAGTGACCTTTCCTTTCATAATTGGTGTTTTCTTTCATACTTTTAGATTTCTAATTGCTGTTTCTGTTAGTTAGCAATTGATAAAACAAATTCCACGTGAAAAAGTATTCAAAGCCTTCTTGATTTTAATTGTCAATTTATTCATTCTTGCACATTCTAATATTTATTCATTTTCATATCTTTGTTTTTTCCACTGTTGTGCAAACACAATTCCAACAGCTGTTAACATGTGTAAAATTAAATATGTATTTATTCCCTTTGAAATACAAGTAGTAAGTAGTAAGCTACTTACCTTCTGTAAGTAGCTCTTTTATTGTTTTGTGTACTTATTTTAATCTTATTTAAGTAGTAAGTGCACAAAATAATAAATTTCCTTTTTTATATCTTCTTTTTGTAGATCATCCATTGGGACAAAAAATTCAGTGACATCGTCTTGGCCATTCCCATCTGGTCACATGACTGCAAAGCCACTCCCACCCAGTCACATGGCCAGCAAGCTACTCCCACCCGATCACATGGCCGGCAAGCCATTCCCACCCAGTCACATGGCCGGCAAGCCACTCCCACAAAGGAGGCCACACCCACAGAGTAGGTTCCAAAAAATTTTGAAACCCACCACTGGGCTGATCACAGTGAAATATCTTGGACAGTTGTTTGTCCTCTTTGCGTGGTTTCTTTTCAGCTTGTAAAGTTCATGGACAGGTAATGTGGAAAGATGAAGGCCACTACCACCTGTTTGCCAGGGGTGGGGTATGGCTGCTGTTACTGCCAGTTCGCTATACGAACATGCATAGTACTTTAAAAATGCTTCTGTGCATTTCCCAGAAGCAAAAAAAGCAAGATGATGGTGCCTACTGCACCACAGAGAGAACTGGTCCGGGGATGTGGCAGGCCAAATTACTACCTACTCAGCCGAACCTGTCCGATCCAATAGGAACCCACCTTTGCAGCTTGCTTAATCCTTCCACTTTTTGTCTAATTCATTTGTTTGTAGTTAATATTTTGTTAATGTAGCCTTACAATAAAGTAGATTTAGCTCATCTAGTCATGTTGCCTATATGGTTTACCTGGGAATGCTAATAAAAATGGATTGCCTGGACTAATTTCAATTGGATTTTGGTTGGTACTGAGTGCTTTCTCACCTTGTTGAATAATTAACACTATAAATTAGGTAGGAAGCATGGCACCCCTCTAGTTCTTTCTAGTGATGCTGCAGAAGAGCAGCAAGACGTTTAGTGATTTGTACCTTTTCTCCATCTGCATGTAGGATTTGTATAGCTTTCTCTTTTCATGGACAATTCCCTGTAGGTTTTGTAAGTTTCACTAAGGATCAGATAATCATCTTCAGGTTATTTGTAAGTTGCATCTTTATGCAAAGTAGTATAGAGTATAGGAAAGATTATATTTAATTAAAACAAATAAGACAACAGCCTGGAGAAGGGAAGATCAGTGAACAACTACTGCTTTCTATTGCTGATCTAGCCCCAGTGAAGTAATGTTAGCTTGAACACTGTGTAACATTAGTACTAGTTTACACAAGTGACAACAAGATGAAACTAAATCCAGACTACGTAGAAGTAATGTGATAAGGGGAAAAAACCCTAAATGTGGAAATTGAAAATAAATGTGGGATAAGGTTGCACACCCCAGAACATAAGGATGGAGATTGGTGATTTTCTCAATCATGCAAAGTCACCAAGCATTTCATTAAATAAAAGTTACTTTAAAAGAAGTGAGGAAAAAAATCCCAGAGTTCAAACTCTGAAAAGTACAGTATATATGTGAAATGTGTTGTGGACAATTAGTGAATCTTCATTTTTGTCTACAATAATCTAATCTATTGATGTTACACTTATGTGTCTTCTGCCAATCCCAACTAAGAAAATGAAGTAACATTCAGCTCTGGAGATCAGTGATTTACTGCCAAAGCAAATATAAAATTTAATAAAGAAATGCCATGTTCATATTTGGGGAGTGTTCCTTAGCCAGCACTACCACACTGCAACTGTCACTGGAAGATCTATGGTAAGAAGCACATTTGTGCAATTATGGCTAATGCAAACTGTTACCATTCCTATTCCGTTAGGTTCTGGAAAAACATGGAAAATTGGGACCTCCAGATTGTTAATCAGTCTTAGATATAAGGATCTCTTAATATATCTCAAAATAGCATTTTGAGATATATTAAGTGTAGAGAACAGGTGTTGGGAAGCAATTATCCCACTCTATTTTGACTTGGAATACTATATATGCTTAAGGCTACATCAGTTTTTATTTCAGTAAATGAAATATAAATCAATAATTGGAAACCAGCACAGCAATTTTTAACCATGGCAAGGAACATAGCTAGAATAGAATGCCAGCAAAGCTAATGTGCTCTTTTGATTATCTAAAGAAAACATAGCTGCTGATGGCTTGTAAGAGGCTAAAGGTGGCATTGCCCCTAATGTAGCATTGTTTTCCACTCTGGGCCAGGTTGTAGACTGTTAGACTTCACTGGGCCAGGTTGCAGATTACTAGACTTCATGTGCAGAGTTTTGGCTGTTTTAGATATTTATGGACACTCATACCAGTGGTGGGTTCCTACCAGTTTGGACCGGTAGTAGTTTGGCACTCTAGGTCGTTGGAACTGGCAGTGACCCAGGCCTGCCACACACACGAACCGGTTCTCCAGCCAGCACCTATGGTGCTGCTATCTTGTTTTTCAGTTCCGCACATGCACAGAACAATTTCATTGTGCATGCAGCATGTACACAAGCAAAGCAGCAGTTGTGCCTGCCAGAACCCACCCCTGACTCATACCACCACGTTTCTCTAGCTCTAAAATTTATGGCATGTTGGAGATAAACCTAATATTTGCTGTGCCTATCCCAAAGCATGGGCCTGTATAATGCCCCATTTTTTTAACTACTACTTCTTTTTAACTCCTGGTTTTTTGTTTTTTTGTTTTTGCTGTTTATATATGTGTGTGCTTGTAGTTAATGTCATACTTCTGTAGTTTCTGTTTTTGATGTTCCCCGTGGTTTCCTTATTAATTCTAAATACTAGCTGTGAATCAGTACTGAAAGAAGAATCCAAACTTACAATACAGTTTATAAGTTCTTATGCAGCCAGCTTAGGAGACATCATTCATAAAGAGTGGATTTATTTGGATTTTTTGTGCCAAGTTGAGTTTGGAGAAAAACAAAAAAAATCTGGCTCTCCAATTGCTGTACATGCCTTTAAGAAATATCAAAATATTTTACTGAAGAAAGTCACATAAGACATGCATAGCCTATTTATTCAGGAGCTAGCTTCCAGTTTCACTTGGTGCATCATTGATAGAGATTAGTCACAGGAGAAAGGCGAATGTGTTTGTTTGCCTTTCTTCCTTGCAAAGGCCATTAACATGTTTTAAAAATTCAATAGACAGCTTAGCACAGCATCGGCTCAGTTGAAATCCTTCGTCTTCCTTCTACCTTATGAGCAAGATGCCAGATTGTAAAAGAAATGTTTAAACAATGCCCAGGATGCTTTAATTGTAAATATGTAGAAGCAATTAAGTTAGGTAGCAATGGCAATTATTGTTCCATAAATTAAACAGCACTATATATTTAACCAACTAAGAAATAATATAACTGTAATATTCTTCCAGTAAGGTTGGTAAAACTGCTCACATATCCATCTGGATTTTTTAAAGTGGGACTCAAAATGATAGCAACAAAGGACAGCATCAATATATCTTTCCAGGATCCTGAATAATCCTCAAGCGATATGAAAGATCCTCCTACATAAGTCAGATCTTTTCTTCATTAGATCACTCCCAGAAGAATGCAGTGGCATTTTCAGTCATTCAGTAATAAAGGACACCCAGTGAATTTACACCTGGCACAACATTTAATTGATCATGTTGGGAGAAGCAAAATAGTCATTATATGGATAACTTTTATCATAGTTAAAGTTTTTGGCATATAAATTGTCACACTGGAAATATACACACACATTCATGATCGATGGTGTTTGATGAGATGATTTGGGCATAGTTTTGAATCAAATCCCTATTGTAATAAGTAATTGTTTACGTATAACTTTAATCTGATAGTAAGTTTTTTTTCTCTGTTTATAGTCACATAGATATTCTGCTGTTTTAGTATATTGTTCTATTTTTGATCTTTTAATATTTGTGAATGAAGTTTTTATTTTATTTTAATTCTTTCTTCATGTCCCTTTCGGGAGAGGGGGCGGTCTATAAATATGAATAATAAATAAATAAATAAAATAAATGTCCTTACATAGTGGGCCTTGGACAGACGTCAAAGCATCTGTAATTTTTATTCAGACAAATGAATGAAAATATCTCATTTAATTAGTAAGTTTCTCATTACCACTACCATTGTATATTTTTAGATTTTGCCCATCTTCAAATCTAAGATTTGATTTAGATTTAACTGGTGGCCTAGAATCTAAATCAGATATTCCCAGATTGGTACTTTTCGTATTTTCTTACAGCTCCATGATCTCCTCCAGCATCACAATCATGCAAACGAAGGTTGGTGAAAATTGAAGTCTGGACATTGAAGAGGGTATTTTAAACATTTGAAGCTGTATATCTTCTTCATTAAAAAACCATTCCTGAAAACTCTGATCTACAAAATGGTAGCCTTGGCATTTTGTCATGGGAGAACAAGCCCTACCCTTTTCATTGGACCTCATGAAGTTCCTGAAAAGCCCTTGGGTTTCATGGAACAGTTTGTGAAGGATTTTAAAATTCAGAACACCAGAGTGGGAAAGTTTCAATCAGCCATTGCTGGATCATTTTCTAGGTCTGTAACCATATCATTTTTTATTATAGCATTCCAAATTATCCATTCCCCCCAAATCAGAGCTATCTGGTAATTAAACAAATCTTAGATAATTAATCAGATAAATTTCAATCGGTGAGTAAATAAATAATACCTCTTATACACTTTCCAGAAGGTGCAGTATGTGTCTATGTGTCTGTGTGTCTATGTGTCTGTGTGTCTTTGTGTGTGTTTTCATATCCAAAAATCACATTTTTTTCTTTATGTCAAATTTAAATATAAATATTTAAAAGTTAATTACATTGAAGATTTTGCTGTATCCAACTTTTACCAGTAGTTAATAGAATTGCATAATCAGTGCCAATCCAAACAAATAGTTGGTTTATGTTAATCAGTATAAATCTAATCTGTTTTACTGCCTTTTTTACCCACAAAATAATCTCATTGTTCATTTTCCTTAATGATTTTTATAAAAAATGACTTTTTAAAAAGTTAAAAGCTAAGGTTTTAATTTGTGGACTATTAATATTATGTAAAAATACAATACAACCACTTTGTGGGTTCTTTAAAAATGGGGGGAGAAATATAAATATTGTAATTAATTAACTAACTACTGTAACCAAAGGAAACAACAGAATTCTCAGAAACTCCATAAAAAAAACAATGGATATTGGCCGTGACTATTGACATGACCCTAGCCTACTAAAAGTTATGCAAGATAATATGAACAATTGGGGTGGAACCTTAAAGAAAGTTGTATTAGAAATAAAATTAAATAGTTCCTGTGGCTTTCTTTGCAATTATTATTCTAGGTGCTGTTTCTTATGTTAATTTTTTAATTCTTATGTTTAATTCTGTCTGATTGTTTTTTGGCTTGTATGCAAAGCCTCTATGTTGTCTGGAGCTGATGAAGGCAGTTAGTAACGAATATTTGATTGTATTTACACATCACATTGGTATTCTATTCACATGTCCTTGGTCTGATCTTGTAGCATAGTGAATGCTTCTGGGGAGGCAGTCATCTTCTTCAGTGTGCATTGATTTCAGCAGATGAACAGCCTGCCATTTTCAGTATCGTTTATTGTGGCTGCAGAATGCTGTATGCTCATTTATAAATCACATTAGAGGATTTTTGCAAAGAAATATAGGTTGCATTATAAATTTGAATAGCCCTCTCCTGGCATATCTGCATCACAGGCAGTCCTAAACCTTCCAAAGCACATCCATTTTGCAGATCCCAAATTAAAATTTTCACGTAAATTGTCAAATTTATAATGACAATAGAGCAATATATGCTCAAATGTGCAAAAAAATAATAATATTGCTATAGACTAGATAACTTCATGAGCCGTGGTGGCAGAGTGGCTGGAATGCAGTACTGCAGGCTACTTCTGCTGACTGCCGGTTGCCAGAAGTTTGGCAGTTTGAATCACAGCAGGCTCAAGATTGACTCAGCCTTCCATCTTTCCAAGGTGGGTAAAATGAGAACCCAAATTGTTGGGGGCTGACTCTGTAAACTGCTTAGAGGGGGCTGTAAAAGCACTATGAAGCTGTAAAAGCACTACTGGGTACATAGACTTCTGTAAAAGCACTACTGGGCACATAGACTTCTATTCTGTCTACTAGTGTACTGGACAGTTTTTGCAAACACCAATCATTTCCTCATGGAAATATGCTGAACACTAAGGGCTGATCTTGACTTTCAGTTGACCCATTACCAATATAGTGGTCCATCAGTGGTCCAACAAATGGCATACTCTCTCCCCTTTAGCAAGTGGTCACTACCTGGTGCATCTATTTCCTCCTGAACTGTTGATCTTGTTTATTCTTTATATCTTTTGCTGTTAGCTTAGTATATTAATTACACTAGCTGTTAGTCTAGTATATTCTTGTTGTTAATCCAACAATGACCCATTAAGTCGATGAAATATTCTCATCCATAGAATCTTCATTCAACCTTTACATTTCCCCAGGCACCTTTTTATTTTGTGTTCCAACTGGCTGAAGCATCCTCCCCTTGCTTTCACACTACCTGTCCATTGCAAAACAAAAAACCTTTTAATGTTTGAGTAGTAACATAGGAAGGTTACTAATACTAATGTTTCTGTTTCCACCAGAAGCTGAATAATTGATAGTTTACTTGTACTTTAAAGAAGAAAGTAAGAACAAAAAAACAACCTGTTCCTCCATTGCTTTGATTATTGTAGCAAGTGTATAACAATAGTGTTTAAGTACTATTAAAACTCATTAACCTATACCCTTCTTTGAAAAAACACTTCATATAAATCCTGTGATGTAGATGGGTCTTCAAAGATGAAATATCAAAGGAATTCAATCTTATTCCTACATGAAATATCCTGAACTTCACTGCTTGGATCAAAAATTAGTTGTCAATTTGTGTATTTCTCAGCAGCAGCTGCAGGATTTGGCTGTTTTCATGAGTCTGATCTCACTGCTCCCCTTGAGGGTGTCCTACAGCATCCGAGCAATGATGCTACAAAAAGGAAAAATTAGAAAGTGGAAGTGTCTGATTAGTGTCAAGGGAAGATAATATGAGGGTGAAAGCATTCATTTGGGGAAACATCTGGGAAAGGGTACTAGAGGGAGGAAGAATCAATAAAAGGAAAAAAACAGAGCATAAGTATCCAACCAGCCAAATTGTCTTTCCTGAATGAATGACAAGGGTAATAAAACAGAGAAATTATCTATCAAGTCTTGTGGTGACTATAACCCAGACTGTGCATAGCCCAACTCTTGCAACTCACTGCAGTCTAGACCAAAATTTCTGAAGTTATCCTAAGAAACAACCAGAAGCAGACCAGGAGTTCAGCAGCTGAGGATGTAGTGTGAAATTGCCCAAAGATGCAGCAACAGGAACAGAATGTGACTTTGAAGGTTTAATTAGATGACTCTGATACTTTTCAGTGGATGTATTGAGAAAGGGAAATGGGGCAAAACTTCCCAGATAAGATAAGCTTAAACATCAACGGCCAATTAAAGTGAAGAAAATAATTAGAAATATGGGGGTGGGGAACGAACCTTGGATATTGCCAGAAGCCTTCTTGGCAAAAATTGAAGGCCGACCAAGAAATGTTTGTGTACAAATGAAGGATGTTTATAACAAGGCCAAGATACTGAAAGGGTGAGGGTGAAATAATACCCATGTATTCTTGACTTGGGAAAGCATTTAGTGAGAAAACGGAAGAAAAAAGCCTAATTTCTGATGTGATGAGTTGCAGGACAGGGATTTCTTTCTTGAGAGACTTGGATAGCAGCAAGGCCAAAAAAGAAGAAGAAGGGGGCTGAATAATGTTTATTCCTAGGCATTGCAGATGTTTTATGTAAAAAGGTAGCACTTGTTCTTAACCTTTTTTGAAAATGAAGCCAATAGCCAAGTCACAAGTAAATTTGGTTATTCTATGACTTTATAAATCATGTGTATGTGTTGTTGTTGTTGTTAGTTGCAAAGTTGTGTCCGACCCATCGCGACCTCATGGACAAGGCCTTCCTATCCTCTATCATCCTCTGGAGTCCATTTAAGTTCACGCCTACTGCTTCGATGACTCCATCCAGCCACCTCATTCTCTGTCGTCCCCTTCTTCTTTTGCCCTCAATCTTTTCCAGCATTAGGCTCTTCTCCAATGAGTCCTCCCTTCTCATTAGGTGGCATGTATAATAATATATTAAAAAGTCATAATGGCAGGTTACTATTGGTCACTGATAATGACAGCAGCCTATCACAGAAGCAGTGTTTCTCAACCCTGGTGACTTTAAGTCATGTGGACAGACTTAAAGTCGCTAAGGTTGAGAAACACTGGCATAGAGGGTCACAGAAGACTGACTCTGTCATCCTACACAGTCACTTGGAAAGAGGTCCAGCTGAATTCATGTTTTTTTTAATTAGAATGATACAAAGAGTGAAAAGTTTAATAAGAAAAAAGAATATTTAAAGAATTCTATTGGGAAAAAATGCAAACTAATTAAAAAGAGCCAAAGGACTACAGCAATGGGCTTTGGGGGGATGAGTGAAGACACATTTAAAATCCATTGGGGAAAAACAAACAGTACAAATAAGAAATCCTTCACTTGAAAGGAAGAGAAATTTGTAGACTAGTTTTAAAAAGTTTTACAGAGGCTTTTCTAGTCTAATGAAGTCTACTGGTTTCTATCAACAGAAGTAAAACTTCTTCCTAAAATTAAAATGCTTGTAAAGCCTTTCTTCAACTGTTGAGTTCTTTTCCAACCCTTTTGGACTTATGGACAGCACTGAAATTACCTAAGATATATTTATATTTCATTGCAGCAATTATTCATTTGGGCTTAAGGACTCCTTTAGTTGAAAAGTATTCTACACCATATAGACTCCTGTAAGTTAAAAATATTAAAACAATATATTGTAATAGTACAAAGACCAAATCATTATCATCATTATCATCTTCATCATGCTGGAGAAGATTACTCTCCATAGCATGATAGCCACATATTGCAGTAGAGGGGAGCTCCAGAGACTTTCTGAAATAGCCTAGTCTTCCTAACAGGGTCCATGTCCCTCATAAAAGGGATTTTGGTCATGAATCTGAAACTCAACAAGAATGGGGAAATATTGGTTTGTTTGTTTTTTGTGTCTGTGTAGAGTTGAACCTGAGTTCTTCCATAAATTGTTTCCCACTTAGTTCTTTGTGTCTTAGAGCAGCAGTGTCCAATATTGGCAACTCTAGGACTTGTGGACTTCAACTCTACAAGTTGTAGCTGGCTGGGAATTTCTGGGAATTGAAGTCCACAAGTCTTAAAGTTGGACATCCCTGTCTTAGAACTTCTCAGTAAACCAGATAACTTCCATGAATTAGGAATTACAGAATACCATTCTGCTGCAAACTTTGTTTAAAAATTCATGACTGGAAGAGACATGGGAACAAGGTCAGCCAATGAATAGGCATAACAACTAAGTTATCCAATGGGAGCTTAAACAGATCTGAGTCTGGGCAGAGAATTGAAACAGAAACTTAAGCAGTCTGCTGCTATGAGAAGTAAACTAGCAGTCTGTCTGGGCTTGTCTGCTGAAATGAAATAAACTGTGTTTGCTTGTAACTCTCCTGCCTGTGTTTACTTGGAAGAACCACTTCTTAGTATTGTACATTTATCCGATTATTTTTATGTATATAAAGAAGTTAATGAATCCAGCTGAATCAGTTATCTGTGTGGTTTTCTGGGTTTGATTTTTCTGCAACAAACTCTGACAAACTTGTCCATGGCTGCAGGCATCACCCCCAAGTTCCTTAGCAGACCTGCCTATCAGATCTTAGAAAATTCTCCAACAGCCTTTTGCAAACCAACTGAATCTGTATTCAATGCTTGGATATGCTTCTGGAAGGAGAAGGCATTTGTCAGCTGTAGCAATCAGAGAGTAATCCTATCCTGATAAAAGGCATCTGCTCTGAAATAAATAAGCTTTGGGTGACCAACGTCATGAGTCATATCTTTTAATCATAACATGATTAAAAGATCTAATTCATAAAATTATTTGTCAGCAGGAACATTTCAATGTGCAATTAGTCTGTTGTCTGAGGTTTATGAGTTTAGGAAGCCTTTTTTCCTCTAGTAAATCTACTTGACAATCAAAAGCTACTTCAGCTGACAACCTTGATCTAAAATACAGCTACTCAAAAGATGTTAGGCCCTTTAATTTATTATTCTATATATTCATTTATTTATAATAGAGTATATAACCTGTATGCAGGATTGTATGTAGACCTTGAAAGTACTGGTTGCATTCACCTTCAAAAGTTCTTATCAAATTTTAAGATTTAATGTAATAGAAAAGTGATTAAATGCAAGACAAGAAAGCAAGCATATAATTCCATTTAATTCTAATTAAATATAAATGAAATCAAAGATTTTATTCTGGCTCTATCCAGGATTTTTCAAAGCATGCACTGTTTTGGCTATAATGCAGTCTGTTGCCTGCCAACTGAGAGAGATCTTCATGCCATGCAGCACTTCTCATACCTGCTTCATTATGAAAAATGGCCAGCCTGTTTTTCCTGCCAACCACAACTTGCATTTTCCCTAAAGTTTGATAAAACATAATGCAATATGGTCTGAATGGTTCCCAATGAAGCAGAGTTTGCAGTTAATGCATTGATTTAAACCAAAATGATTATCATTACATTTATAATGAGCGAGCACGGAAAGGGAGCTAAAAGGGGGAAATGGAATGAATGATAATAATTGATTGTTTTTTTTAAGTGGATTACGTTCACAGGGGAGTGGAATAAAAATCATTCTTCACTTTCCAAAGTTTATAAAGTGACAAATCTAACTTTGGATGGGCACTGATACAGATCAAACCAGTATTAATTTTTTGTAGGTTGGAGGTAAAAATGACCTTTCCTGGTATCCCTTTTGCACAACTTGGTACCATCTCTGGGTTTAGTAGGTTTCACTTAGGC
Source organism: Natrix helvetica (assembly GCF_964273705.1). NCBI lineage: Eukaryota > Metazoa > Chordata > Lepidosauria > Squamata > Natricidae > Natrix > Natrix helvetica. Next base: position 140,940,981 of record NC_138550.1, read on the forward strand.
AGATAGTTTTTCTATAACCTGACAGCTCTGAACAGAATTCCAAGCTCAATTCCCACCTCCATTCACCATCATTGCAGTCCAGGATGTTGTTTCTGCCCTTTGTGGCCTTATTTTAAAACAAACTTATTGTTAAGATGTTTATGTATTCATTCATTCCTAGAAAATTATAAGTAAGATTAAGTTACCTTGAGCACCATCTCTCTACTCACAAACAGGTGATGCTCAAGGTAATTTAATGCAACTAAGAAGGTTCAGTCATTCACATTTGTTCTGTGAACCCCAGGTTCTCCCTTCTATTCTGCTCCTTCTACCGGCTAGTAGGGAAACAATCCACTCCAGTGGTTCAATAGTGGGTACTAAGCAAAACCTATGTAAGTCATCCCACTACATACACTAATTTTAGAAAAATAATTATAGGTAATTTATTGTAAAAATATATGAAATCCTGAAACCAATCAGAATAAATATGGAGAAAAAAAATACCAAGATAAAAACCAGAGTAAACATAAAAAGGAGGGGGAAAAACCAACCTCTTAAAAGATGTATTATACAAGTTTGGGGAGTTGTGGGGAAAAGTTTGGAGACATTCAAATTTGAAAACTACTCACATCCTGATTTTTGTGTTGGGTTTGAAGATGTTAATCTTTGTAACCCATACTGGAATTCAGAAGTACTGAGCATTTCAAGCATTTACGGTATATCAGCAGGATTGGAAAGGATCCAGTCTTGTTTTTTCTAACTTTCTCATTCTGGATATCATTGTGCAGAACTTCAAGGGGACACTTTGGTTTGATTAAAGGTCAGGTGAAGCACTCAAAAGGTTTAGGGTTTTCCAAAGCAAAGTAGCTGTACTGCTTCAGTTTGCGGTACTCCTCTGCAGCCTTCCAATATAACAAGTAATAGAAAAGGGTGCAAGGTAACTCACAACTCTTTATTCAAGCAGATCATATTACCATCACAACACAAATCAAAGCTACTTATGAGAATGCTAGTATTTGAAGTTTAGCAGGGCAGCCCCTGAATTATCATACTATTATGATAACTCATACTACCTTGGGAATGAGGCTGAAAGATGGAAAGAACGGTAGTAGGCAGAAGTGGTTCAAAAATAGGTCTATAGCCGTGGGAACACAGATGAATGGGTTGAAAAAAAATCCTTTGACTAGCTCGCAATGAACTTCTCCCTGCTACATATTTATATTCAGTTACATTTCTCTCCCTAATTGCTAAGTACAAGAGGGAACAACTTGTTCATCACAAAGAATTACTCATGAAATTCAATATATTCAGCACACTGGAAATTCAGCTGTATATTTGCATAACCTCAAGTAATATTATTTAAATAAAACTGACATTAGCATGTTGAGAACCAAACCATTGCCAGTGGTCATGTTTCTTTTATGGCATCCTGTTATACAATTTCTAGAATGAGATTTAAAGCAGCATCTGTTAATATGCGTATCACCCAGACAAGCACCAAAATGGCATTTGGTTTCCTATGTTTTCTATGTGTCTTATCAGTATAACTTCCAGAACACTTCCACTTTTAAAACTGCAATGGAAAGATACAAAAAAAATATCAAAAGATGCATTTGATCAAAAGCATTTTCTGCTACATCTTCAATATATAATTCAAAGAACTTGCCATCACCCCACCACAAATTTTCCCTTGCTTGTAATCAAGAGTAATAGTTTGCTGAATTAAGAAAGAATTTATAAATACTCTGCAAAACCAAATACTTTAGAATAGACAGAATAAAATTCTTTATTGGCAAGTGTGATGGACACACAAGGAATTTGTCTTTAGTGCATATGCTCTTAGTGTACATAAAAGAAAAGATACATTTGTCATGAAACATAAGGTACAACACTTAATGATAGTCATAGGGTACAAATAAGCAATCAAATCATACTAGAAAACAATCAATATAAATCATAAGGATACAAGCAACAAAGTTACAGTCATAAGTGGGACAAGATGGGTGATAGGAACGATGAGAAGATTAATAGTAATGCAGATTTAGTAAAAAGTTTGAGTGTTGAGGGAATTATTTGTTTAGCAGAGTGATGATGTTCAGGGAAAAACTGTTCTTGTGTCTAGTTGTCTCGGTGTGCAGTGCTCTATAGCTTCGTTTTGAGGGTAGGAGTTGAAACAATTTATGTCCAGGATGTGAGGGGTCTGTAAATATTTTCACAGCCCTCTTTTTGACTTGTGCAGTATACAGGTCCTCAGTGGAAGGTGGGTTGGTAGCCATTGTTTTTTTCTGCAGTTCTAATTATCCTCTGAAGTCTGTGTCTGTCTTGTTCAGTTGCAGACAGTTATAGAGGTGCAGATGACAGACTCCATAATTCCTCAGTAGAACTGCACTTCTATAGAACGGTATTTAACTATATAAATACAATAAATGAAATATAAAGATGTAAGAACAAACAGCAACAATATTTTGCCTAACAGATTTGTGTGAGCTTACTAAGATGTAAGCCTTCTTGAAAGCAATGCTTTCAATCACAGGGGCAAAACTATAGTGACATGTATCTCAGAAACATTGCTTCTGTGGTCCTTAGAGTGGTTAGATCAAAACATTGGTTCCATTGGTTCACTTTGGGACTTTAGGGATCTTATGGAGCAAAATGGATCTCTTCTAGGGGATTCATTTGATACTCTGAAGCAGGCAGCAACTGACAATAAATGCTTAAAATAAATGTTCTTAAAGGTAAGCTACTGGAGGTATTGTTTTAGGATTTCACCTGTGTCATAATTCAGAATTAAAAATTTACATGTAAAAAAATGAATCTAAATACCTTTGAAATTGAGACTGCTTTTTGTCTCAATCTTGCAGAAAACTCAGACATGCATACTGTCTGTAGCCATGGAAACAGCAGTTTCAACAAATCCAAACTATACCTCTCCGGGAAGTGACAGCAACTTTCTTATTAAGAGAGGCTCTTCAATTTGATATGATGTTATAATCCCATATGGGACTTGAAGCTATCATGACCATTTGTAAGAAGTAAAGCAAAAAAAATGACGGGCTATATGAATTAAACTCAGGTAGGAAGATGACTAGGTGAAATATTTGGGACACATTTTGTTACAATAATAATACAATAATAATACAATAGTAGAGTTGGAAGGGACCTTGGAGGTCTTCTAGTCCAACCCCCTGCCTAGGCAGGAAACCCTATACCGTTTCAGACAAATAGCTATCCAACATCTTCTTAAAGACTTCCAGTGTTGGGGCATTCACAACTTCTGGAGGCAAGCTGTTCCACTGATTAATTGTTCTCACTGTCAGGAAATTTCTCCTCATTTCTAAGTTGCTTCTCTCCTTGATTAGTTTCCACCCATTGCTTCTTGTTCTACCCTCAGGTGCTTTGGAGAATAGTTTGACTCCCTCTTCTTTGTGGCAACCTCTGAGATATTGGAATAATGCTATCATGTCTCCCCTAGTCCTTCTTTCTCTTAAGCTAAACATACCCAGTTCCTGCAACCGTTCTTCATATGTTTTAGTCTCCAGTCCCCTAATCATCTTTGTTGCTCTTCTCTGCACTCTTTCTAGAGTCTCCACATCTTTTTTACATCGTGGCGACCAGAACTGAATGCAGTATTCCAAGTGTGGCCTTACCAAGGCATTATAAAGTGGTATTAACACTTCACGTGATCTTGATTCTATCCCTCTGTTGATGCAGCCTAGAACTGTGTTGGCTTTTTTGGCAGCTGCTGCACACTGCTGGCTCATATTTAAATGGTTGTCCACTAGGACTCCAAGATCCCTTTCACAGTTACTACTACTGAGTAAGGTATCACCTATACTGTACCTGTGCATTCCGTTTTTGTTGCCTAAATGTAGAACCTTACTCTTTTCACCATTGAATTTCATTTTATTAGATAGTGCCCAATGTTCAAGTTTGTCAAGATCCTTCTGTATCTTAAGCCTATCTTCTGGAGTGTTGGCTATTCCTGCCAGCTTGGTATCATCTGCAAATTTGATGAGTTCCCCATTTATTCCCTCATCCAAATCATTGATGAAGATGTTGAAGAGTACTGGGCCTAAAACAGAGCCTTGGGGTACTCCACTGCATACTTCCCTCCATGTAGATGCAGTTCCATTGAGAACTACACGTTGAGTGCGGTTGGTCAGCCAGTTACCAATCCATCTGGTGGTGATGCTGTCTAACCCACATTCTTCTACTTTATCTAGTAGTAGGTTATGGTCTACTTTATCAAAAGCCTTACTGAAATCCAAGTAAACTATATCAACGGCATTCCTCTGGTCCACTAATTTTGTCACATTATCAAAGAATGCAATAAGATTAGTCTGGCATGATCTGTTTTTGACAAATCCATGTTGGCTTTTGGCTATTACTTTGTTTGCTTCTAGGTGTTCGCAAATTCGTTGCTTGATTATTTTTTCCAGAATCTTTCCTGGTATTGAGGTTAGGCTGATAGGTCTGTAGTTTCCTGGATCTAATTTTTTCCCTTTTTTGAAGATGGGAACCACATCAGCTCTTTTCCAGTCCTCTGGTAGTTCCCCGGTGTTCCAGGATCTCTGAAAGATATAATTCAGTGGTTCTGAGATCTCGTCTGCTAGTTCCTTCAGAACTCTGGGATGTAATCCATCCGGTCCTGGTGATTTGAACTCGTCTAGGGTAGACAGGTGCTCACTTACCATTTTCTTCCCTATTTCAATTTGTGTTCCTAATTTTGTGGTGCTGCTTTTGATAGGTTGGACTGTTTTATCCCTTTGTGTAAAGACAGATGCAAAACATGAGTTAAATAGTTCTGCTTTCTCCCTGTTGCTTGTCACCTTCTTGCCACTTTCTCCTAGCAATGGACCAATTGTTTCCTTAACTTTTTTCTTGTTTTTAACATGTTGGAAGAAGCTTTTTTTGTTAATTTTTACTTTTGTGGCAAGCCTTTCTTCATTGTGAGCCTTAGCTTTCCTCACTTCATCTTTACAGGCTCGGGCTATTTGCTGATATTCTGCCTTAGTTATGTCCCCCTCCTTCCACTTTTTATACTTACTTTTTTTGTCTTTCAGTTTGTCAGATAGTTGTTTATGCAGCCATGCTGGTTTCTTTTGGGAGCTGTTGTTTTTCTTCTTCATTGGTATTGTGTTAGACTGGGCTTTTCTAATCTCATTTTTCAAAATTTCCCAAGCTTCTTGAGTTGTTTTCCCCTCGAGGATTCTCATCCATGGAATTTTTCCCAAGCTCTCTCTAAGTTTATTGAAATTAGCTTTCTTAAAGTCCAAGACTCTAGTTTGACTTTGTTCTACTACTTGTGTTTGGATAATGTTGAATTCCAATATTGCATGGTCACTTGCCCCCAGGGTTCCTATGGCTTCAACACCTTTTATCATTTCCTCTCTGTTAGTGAGAATTAAGTCCAGTATGGCTGACCCCCTTGTTTCCTTCTCTACTTTTTGGAAAACAAAGTTGTCTGCTAGGTTTGTTAGGAACCTGTTGGATCTTCCACTTGGTGCAGAGTTTGTTTCCCAGTTGATGTCAGGGTAGTTAAAATCTCCCATTACTATTGTGGTGTGCTTCCTACATACCTTAGTTAGCTGACTAGCAAAAAGTTCATCTTCTTCCTCTGCTTGGTTGGGTGGCCTGTAGTATAGACCTATGGCAATGTCATTTCCCCCACAACCTTTAATATTGACCCAAATGCATTCAAGATAGTTCTCATTATTGTTGTGCTCTATTTCTGTAGAGACGTAGTTATTTCTTATATATAGTGCAACTCCACCTCCTCTTTTATTTGGTCTATTTCTTTTAAATAATTTAAATCCTTCTAGCTGTATGTTCCATTTGTCAGTTTCATCCCACCAAGTTTCTGTAATGGCAATAATATCATATCTGCCCTCTTTTACTTGAATTTCTAATTCTCCCTGTTTATTCCTCATACTCTGTGCATTGGTATATAGACATTTGAGTCCATTTTGATTGACCTTGTGTTTACTGTCTACATAACCTGTATTATTCCTGACTGCCCCTATTTTCTTGCCACTTGTGTGATTCATGCACATGGTATGACAATCACTATTACATGCTTGGTTTTGCTTGACAGCAGGAGTGATAATCTTACCCACACACACATCTATGTTACATGCATTTATAACCCTATGAATTTTAGTTTGCTGGGGACAGAGATGTTCTGTATCTATTAATTCTCTGTCCCCGCTCTTCAGTTTAAATGTTTATCAAGAAAATCTGTGAATTTAATGCCAAGTAACTCAGTTCCTTTCTTGGATGGGTGCAACCCATCTCTTTTGTACAGTTTTTCATTGGACCAGCTACAGGCTTCATGACTAATAAAACCAAAGCCTTCCCTTTTACACCACTCCTTTAGCCAAACATTAAACTCTGCTACACGCTGGCCCTTCCCTTTTTGTTCCTTATATACAGGTAAAACCTCTGAAAAGATAAGCCTACAACCTATACTATTAAGTTCATACCCCAAGTTCTGGAAATCATTCTGCACAGAAAGTACATCTTTCTGGGATAGATCATTAGTGCCAAGATGTATAATAGCATCAACGTCACAGTCCTTACTTGCATTCTTGACTATCTTAAGAATACGCCTCTTGTCTCTGCTGGCAGTAGCACCTGGCAGACACCTGACCTCTTTTAAAACCTCCGTATCCTCTCCTAAATTAACATCTCTTACGATTGAATCACCAACCAGAAGGTGACTTCTCTTTTTACATACCTTAATCTTCTTCTGCGACTGATGTGTGATACCTGGTTCCCCTTTTCGCCTTTCCGAAGAAAGTTCTTCGTTTTGGACCACGATCCCCTGCTTATTTGAGTCATCATTATCACAACTGCCTTGACCTATCTCTTTAGTGTCCCCATTAAGGTCAGCAAGGGCACTATATCTGTTTTGCTGGGTCACAGCAAAAGCTTTGGGTTTATGGTTCACAGCTCTCAACCTGCCAGATCCCACAGTTGTCCAGACAGCTCTTCTCCTGCAAGATCTTTGTGGTAGAGGGGGCTGATAGTGTGGCTTCACCGTAGAGTGGAATGGCTGACGTAGACACCTAGTTTCTGTTTACATTTTTAGGATTATCAACACAGGATGGTCCTAGATTTAAGTGCCACATGGATAATAAATGGTAATCACTTTCAGTATAATTGGATTGGGATTAGAAAAAAGCAAACTAAATCTGGTCCGTGAAAAGGTGAGATGGTTCCCCATCTCTACTTCCTTCAAGTTTCCACAGTTTTCCTAATTTTTTAAAAAATGATTAGGGCTACAGAATGAACATGCATTTCAAACTATTTTTGTACATCAATGTATTTTGCATGCTCTTACAATTCTCTTCATGTGGAAGGAACATTGCCATATAGTGCTTAAGATTTTCTTCCTCAAACAAATTATCTAGGTAGAATGTTTAAATTTAGCCATTCAGAATCACCCTCAATGATGATAAGCAGTATATAAATTAAATAAGAAAGAAAGAAAGAAAGAAAGAAAGAAAGAAAGAAAGAAAGAAAGAAAGAAAGTTAGTTTACCAGAAGTGAACCTGACCACCATAGATAGGAGAGACATTCTTGTAGTCTGTACAAAAGGAAGTTCAAAAATAATAGTGAAAGAATTTTAAAAGCAGCACACACTGGTAATTTATACTATTTTTTTATTTTACAACATATTCCAGGGGTGGGCTCCTGCCAGTTTAACGACTGGTTTGCTGAGCGTGTGCAGTTTAGAGAAGACTTACCTTCCTGATTACTGCTTGGGAAGGAAAACAGCTGAGGTGTGGCAATCCACTTTGCCACATGACTCAGCGGAGAAGATAAAGGCCAATAAGGTGCAGGACAGGTGAACCGGTTCCCTTCCAGCTGATCTTTGGAACTTCCGGTTTGCCCTAACTGGTCCGAACAGGTAGAATCCCACCCCTGAGAAATTTTTTCCCATTAAAGAATATATTGTCTACTGTATTGTATTGTACTGTACAGAATACAAAATTCAGTAATAATTAAATTTTAATTGAGCTTTCTGGATTCCTGGCTAAAGTGAAAACGTATTTCAGTTCATTCATTCATATGCATATTCTCCTTCGACTTTCCAGAAAAATAAAACATTCATACTTGATATAAAGTATTATGAAGACATATGAAGAAATAGATACATATAATATACTTTGGACATAGTATTTGATATTATTCTGCACAAAATATATATTCATTTGGGATTATTCCATGTAGTGTATGTTGATCATATAATCATCATACCCAGTTTTATCAGCAAACTCAAACAAGAAAGTGAACAGAACAATGCCAAACTTGATAAGGGCTGTGTGTTTAAAATTGATCTGTTTTACCATTCCTGAATGACTGGTTTTAGTGGTATCAGCATGCATGATGCTTTACTAAATATCAGAGGGGTGGGTTTTTCCTTCAAACAGATTGCAATTCTAAAATGCAAGAAAAGAAAAGCTAATAAAGGAAGGAGAAGAAATGGGAGCAAGAACTAACAGTAGCTCATTTACAGTACAGCAGCCTTCTCCAGTTGCTGCCCTCTGGCTGCAAAATATCATGACAGGTGAAAAATTTGTAAGTCGCAATCCTAACCTCCTTTGAGGAGTGTCAAACTAAGGAAGAAGGATGTTGATACTAGATGAGACACCAAAAACTTAGAGATTTTGCTTGGACAGAACTGTCATCAATTCTGTGGAGTTCCAAGAGGACAAGCAAAACCCAGAAGGAAACCTTATAACAGCTACTAAAATAGGAAGCCCCATTGGTAATTTTTTGGGTAATTTTTGGGGAGATGTGAAGTTATCATTTATACAGAGTTGTTTCACTCAGTAGCTACCGTAAATAGTCTAATGGCATATTTGTTTATTTGTTTATTTGTTTGTTTATGCATTGTATTGTCCATCCATCTTACCACGGGGTAACTCTAATTTTGTATATTAATCCTAATTGTAAACATTCCTGGAGCACATGCTGGTGGAGGGTGATGAGTAAGAATCAGGGATTCTCTTGTTGTCCATGTTGTCTTTTGATCTGGCAATTTTTCTTTTTGCCAGGATTTGACTCTTACCTTATTGTTAAAACATTGCAATGTGTGCATGTTCCAAAGTAAAGATAATCATTTTCTACTTTATATAAGTATGGAAATTAATCATTGGAGAACATAATTAAACATATGAGCCTTGAGGAAAGCAAAATAAATTTTAAAATAGAACATCTTTAGCCTGCATTTTGTCTCAACAAGATAGATAATGGTTAATGAAGCATTTTACCTGCTATTACAGCTTTATACCTCCTGCATTAAAAATACTGAGAGGCAGCATGTAATTACAGTTCAAAACTAGATAGTGCACCTCAATGCAAAGCTATAACTCATCGTTGTAATGTAATAACAATGTTTGTACAGCTTGTTGTAAAGGCAAAAAGCTGCTGTAAGTCATATAGATTTGCTGACCAAAACTAACCCTTGTAGGATAGGTACATGGAACCAGAAAATTATTCCATGTTCCCATTTATAACAGATGAAATCCTTCAGGTACCTTAGGAGTTGCTCTCATAAATCTTGGAAGGACCATTGCTCAAGGTTCATTATTATTAAAACATTTTGACGTCTGAGCTAGCAGTATGAAGGAAAACCTTTACCATCACACCACATTCCCAAGGACTGCTAGCTCCAATATTGTATCATTGTTGCTATGATCATTGAAGAATTCAAAAGGTAATGCAAAAAAAGAGGAAGAAGCAAAGTCAGATTTCCATTTTTCTAGTTCTATTGGAGTTGTCTTGAACTTCTCTTGAAGATACAGTAAAAGAGGTAGGAAGTGCATTCAAATTTGCAAGATTCCGTTACTCTAATTTTATAATAAAAGTAATGTTAGTATTCATAACTCTAGCTTCCTAGTCGGGTCTACCCTAAAGTGTTGACATCCTTCAGGTATTGGATATTTTTGGACCAGTGACTTTCTCTCAATTCAATCTGACCTCATAATGGATTGTTGCAGTGGGAACAAATGACTAAAATCACTATCTTGTGCTCCTTGAAATAAAGTGGGATGCAAATCTAACAAATAAATAATGGTTTCGGAAATATGACATATGTGTTGTACAGTCAACTGAATGCTCATGCATTGATTGGCCTGGATGCCAGCAGAGTTGAAACTTGACATGTGATCAGCTGCAGATTCATATGTGGTCACCTCTTCTTCTCCCAATCCATTTGACAGTAATGATCATATGAAGGCCTATGAGTAAGTTGTTGCATAAGTTTAGGCTAATGTGTCCTCATCATAATGGTTCCTAAATCTGGAGGCAAATCCCATTCTGAGATTCTTTTTCCTCGGTTATCTTATGGCAGGGGTGTCCAAACTTGGCAACTTTAAGACTTGTGGACTTCAACTCCCAGAATGGAATTCTGGGAGTTGAAGTCCACAAGTCTTAAAGTTGCCAAGTTTGGACACCCCTGTCTTATGGTATCCTTCTCGTGTTAATAACAGTTGGAATGGACTATATTCCTACAAGCTACCACAGCTAATCAAGATCTTACTGTTCAATGTGAAGTCACCAACATAGTGCCTATAGATCAGGGCTGAACAATTAATTTTCCCAAAGACCAATGAGAAACTGGGACTGTTGTGGAGTGCCACTGCTGCACCACCACCACTTTCTCCTCCTCTGCTGCCACCACATAGATCTGGATAATTAAAGGGCCACATGTGGCACGCAGGTTGTAAACTGCCCAAGTCTGCTATATACTATTGATTTGCTTTAACCAACTTTATGCATTTGCTAGAAATTAATCTCTTTTTAAAAATGACATGCAGTGGAGTCCGAGGGACAGGCTCTAACATTATTAGTCTAGAATGCCTTTGGGCCCCACATGGGCATTATCACTATTTTTAGAGAATAAAAAGACAAGGTAAGCTATGGTGTGTCTGGGGAGCTAGAGGGTTAGAATGTCAAATGCCTTCGGTTTAAATGTTAGTTTTGGAAGGGGCAAGAGAAAGAAAATCCATAGCTGAAAAGTTTTGCCACTGGCCATCTGCACGTCGTATGAAATAGAGGAACCTAAATAAATAATTTTGATTGATGATAAGGCCGTATGTATACAGTACTCTGAGTTGCTCCTAGGAATTGAAAAGACTTACAAGAAATGTAAAATCTGTGGTCCCAAATTGTATTCCAGGAGCCTAAGATGGCATCCTCAACAAACCCAAAGCTACAGAAACTTCTTTGAAGATCACCCTCATGTAATTTTTAAAATATAGTGGGGAGAAATTATTTAAAACATGTAATTTGTTTATATTTACTCTCTTCAACTGATTAAATTATGTTTACTTGTTCATCTTGTTGCTTCCAACATGCAACCCAAAAACCAGATGGCTAAGAAAGCATGTCTCCTTGAATATATAATCTAATGTTCACTAGAGGTTTTTTAAGAGTAACTCTAAAGTGTTTGAAAAATAAAGCATTTCATTTGCCTCTAAATCTTCATGTGGATTAACAATTTTTGTATTTAATGTGTAAATTAATTATGTGACTTCTTAAAGAAGCTTATTCTGCCTATTAGGCTTCTTTCATGTGACTACCATCACTGGTAAGTTAAAAACAAAACTCTATTCCGACCCAAAATGCTTTTATTAAAGTTGCCCCCTTTTCTTTGTTCCCTGATTTGTATTTTCTTTCACAAAGTTTCAGGCGAACGAAGATAATTCCTCTGTATGGCATATGAGGAAATAAATAATGAATCAGTATGCATATTAACAGTCTGTCGAGACTTCAGCTTATTTGGCAAGCTTAGGTAACTTTGATTGTGTTTACTTCTCCTCAAAAAGCTAATTGACAGAAAAGTGGTGCTTGTTTGTTTTTTCATGTCCTTCATAAGCAATGTTGGGCTGATGCAGAATAAACACATTCGTGTTCCAGTTCACTATTTTGATATCCATTCTTTCTAGCCTGATAGCTGCAGCCTGAATCTTCCACACTGTACTAATTTGAATTCAGCTGAAATGTTAAATCCAAAGAGAATCCATCACCATATGCCCAGGACTGGGCTGAAGGAGTTACATGATATATATATTTTTCTGCCAAAGTAAATGAGAGACACTGAGAGTATTCGATGATGTCATCCTATGTTTTCAACACAATAACTGTAGGGCTTTTCAATGCAGAAAGGAAACTGACTTTTTAATGTTAAGTTATTGTGGCATTTCCATACTGCTTCCAGGATCAGATCTACGTATCTCAGCGATGAGATACTTGGCAGAAAATTATCATTCAAAATTTAAAAATTGGAGTTAAAGGGTTGTGAAGTACTAGAAATGGGGAAAAACTGTTTTGTAGTTATAGGTAGTCACATAGGACAATTCAGTCACCCTTTCAACCTTCTCCCAGGGATAGGGCCATCCCCAGAATATGATACAAAAAGTCAAAATGGCCCTAATAGTATGATCAAAACTCCAACCATTTCATGTGTGTGTTGGATATACATAGAAAAAATATGTAGTTTCTATTGAGCCATTACAGTTGCCATTGTGACTTTTTTTTTAACCATACCCCTTTCCAGGACCATGCAGCATCCATACAATTGTGAGAAAACTTGCATTGGGTTTGAGAAGTTGCAAAGAGCTGCTACAGTATGTGAGCTTCCACCAGAGGTGGGTTGCTCCCTGTTCATCCCAGATCGAAAGAACTGGTTGTAATGGCGGCGGGAGTCTCCGCCTACCCACCCGGATGCTTCTAGTAAAAAAAATTTGTAGTAAAAAATTGGCTCCCGCTGTTTGAAGTAATTTTTTCTCTTCAAATGAGATGTGCTATACAACCACAGGAAGATGAATTCATTATGTCTTCCTTAAGATAACAAAATCTTTACATGTAGAGTTTAGCCTAGCGATGGCAAACCTTTTTTGGCTTGCGTGCCATAAGTGGGGGGAGCACAGGGGGGTAGTGTGCAGGCATGCCACACCCATAATGCAATGCGTGACCCCCCAGTGCACATGTGTGCACTACAGCCGTGACCCTCCCATTTTTTGCATGCTTTTTTGCCCTCCCCAGGTCCAGAGGCTTTATAGGAGCCTGGGGAGGGGGAAAACAGCCTTCCCCGCCTCCCCCAGAAGTACTCCGGAGGCTTTAGGGACTTTCAGGACACTTCCCTGAAGCCTCCAGAGCAGTCAAAACGACCCTCTGAGCAAACCAGAAGTGACTTCTGGTTTGCTTGGAGGGTCCTTTTGAGCGCTCCCAAGGCTTGAGAAACCTTCAGGACGCTTCCCTGAAGCCTCTGGGGCAGTCAAAACGACCCTCTGAGCAAACCAGAAGTGACTTCCTGTTTGCTTCCTGTTTGCTCGGAGGGTCGTTTTAAGCGCTCCGAAGGCTTGAGGGACCTTCAGGACGCTTCCCTGAAGCCTCCGGAGCAGTCAAAATGAACCTCCAAGCAAACCGGAAGTCCGTTCCCGAACTTCCAGTTTGCCCGAAGGGGTGGTTTTTTGCACTCTGGAAGCTTCAGGAAAGCTCATGAAGCCTCCGGAGAGCCTTTGGGGGGATGGGGAAGGCTCTTTTCGCCTTCCCCAGGCTCCTATAAAGGCTCTGGAGCCTGTGGAGGGCAAAAAATGGCTTTAAAAAAGGGTGAACTCAGGGCAGCGCCTCACGTGCCCTGACAAATGGCTCTGCATGCCACCTGTGGCATGCGTGCCATAGGTTCGCCATCACTGATTTAGCCATTCAGGCTTCTTTGCTAATACAAATGATCCAACTGGTTGGTTGCAACAAACTGAAAATGTCCAATGGGACCGTTATAAGTAAAGTCTTTCTCAAGTTGAGCTCAGGCCATGATAGTGACATAGATTATGTTATTTGGTGGGGGGGGGGCAACAATATTGAACTAGCTTGCTTTTGATTCTTCCAAGCTGTTTTTTTTTTCAACTTCTCAGATTAGACCGCATGCTCTGCAATTTCCTCATGATGTTTCATCCAAGTATTATTAGGCATGATCCTGCTTATCTTTTTGAGGACTAGCCAAGTTTGTCTAGGTGCTGCAGCTTGCTAAGGGTCGGGTCCATAAAATCACTGCAAATTACAAAATTGCTATACCACATTTTTTAAAGATAGATATGAAGAAACAGCGGAATCTTGACCAATCCCTTTCTTCAAAATGAAAGACATAAAAACAGCAATTCTATTTAGATGTTCATATTCCCCGGATCAGGGACCTCCAACCTCCAGTCCAAGGACTGGCACCTGTCCTCAGCATATCAGAAATTGGGCAGTGCAAACAAGTGAAGCCCCATTCATGGTAGCATGCAGCCCAGGAAACCACACATACCCAATCTGTGAAATAACCTCTTTCCACAGAACTGGTCCCTGGGGCCCAAAGGGTTGGGGGCTGTTGCCCTAGGTGACTGGAAATATGTGACAAACAATTGGCATGAACTGGTTAGCAAAAAATGTGCTCATTCTGATATGTTTTCTTGCATTTGTATTGCTTTACCTGTTGCAACATGTGTAGTAAGGAGTCTGTTCAGTCTGTAAAGACTGAGCTATTTAGAACTATGATCTATCCAGTTCCAATTTATTACTTTAAGTAAAATGTTTAATCTGTCCAGTTTTACTGCATTTTCCAGTTGTTTGGTGGGATTTCATGGAGGTTATCATTAAAGTAGCTAGAAGAAAAAGAATAGGAAGAGTTAGAAAATCCACAGTGAATACATTTTTTTAAAGAAAGAAAGCTGTATGAAACCATTTCCCCATCACACACCTGGCTGTCCACACAGATGTCCACAAATGTCCACAGTTAAACACGATCACATCAAACTAACAAAATGTGTATTGTGTTACTCTAGTGCAAGTTCTAGGTTTGGTACTTGTAACAAGACTTACACACAATTATATAAGGAATAGAATTTGCAATATTACTTCATTACATGTTCTATCTCTTCCCTACCCACTATCCAAAAATGTTTGGGCCTATCTGCAAGGTAGACATAAAAAACCCTTTGTCTTTTCACAATCTAAAGGGCAAAAAATCCTGGCTAGAAATAGGCTTTTCTACTCAAGATGCAGCATATATAAAGATGATGATAGCCACTGATTTATTAACACAGATGGAAGAAACTAGTAGCCTGTGGCAATTTTTCTGCTTTTAAAGACATCAAAGACATTTGTAGCAGTACACATTTTAGTTGATGGGACACAGACAACATTAATCTCTTGGTTATGAATCCTAATTTGCATAGGATAGTGTGAACTTGCTTTGAATAAACTGAGTTTTGGTTCTACTTAGTTTATAATGGCCAAGATATATCAAACTAACCAGTACTCTCCTTACAAGAAGATAGCAAATGGCAGTGTTATAATTTAGGCTGGTAAACTCATCTAAACCTTTTCCACCTTACTTAAAAACAACATGTGTAAGCCTCAATTGACCAAAACTATATTGGACAGTAGACATCAATATCAGTAAGCCCACTGGTGACAGCTATGGCATACAGAAGATTGTGAGATGGATTATAAAAGAAATAAATCATAAAGGACAGAAATGAAATGAAAGAAAAGAACAAAAAATCCCCAAATAATGTTGTATATCTGTAAAACTACAACAATGCAATAGCTATGAATGAAACTGATCCAGTCTTCTGGAGCTGACTTAAATACACCAGGGAAGTGTAAAGCTTAGTTGTGAATGAGCTTATAAAAATATACATCCGAATGGACTGTTTTCTAAATTGTTGTCATTTAAGGTTATTGTGAATTGATCATAGGTTGATTACATTATGCTCTAATTAATTATGATAATGGAGGAACTCCCGATAGGAATTTTTGCAAAAAGTTGTACAACATTCTAAATTAAAGGACATAAAATCTTCTACTAGGTTACATACATGGATGGATGAAAACAAGATGAAGGAGTATAGAAAAAGTGAACTGTTTAGATTCAAGAGTATGAATGGTGAATTTCCATTCTACTAGTTTCAAATGTAAGTTTATAGCTTGAGTATATTCATACACAGATGTGCAAAGTTAGGAATGTAAAACTAAAAGTAAAATGTTTGTGGGGAAAAATTAAAGAATTGGTGAAGGATGCAAGGCTACCTAGAGATTTTGTATCTGAGAAAGACAATGTCATGATAATGTCAAGGGTGGATCTTGAGAAAAAAATGGATATTGAAAAAAAAATTTAAAAAATAAGTGAATGTGAAAATGCTGCAAGAGAAAGTTTGAATCATATTTGAAGATAAATTAATCTCCCAGTAGAATGAATGGAAGTACTGCCTCTATAAGGAAAGAGAATATAAAATCTGCTTGAAACAGCATGGCAAGAATTATGTTACAGAATGGCACAAAAAATTGTGTGGTTATATTAATAGGAAATATTGGAAAAAAGACTTTTAAGAAAACATTTCACTCTAAAAATATAAGGGTAGAGGCCTTCTGTTTATGAGCTCTACTTTTATATTTTTCAGCAAGTTATCTTTTTAAAAAAAGGTCTCACTGATGATAAAGTTATGGCCCTGAGAGAGAAGAATAAGAGAAATAGAGAACTGGAAGAAGGAAGTTCAGAAAAGACAAAAAGCACCAAAGTTGAGTTGAGCTACAGGAGTTCTGGACCAGGACAAATAGAAACAATCAGAACATTGGTTGGACCAGAATGATGAGACAACATCCATCAAATTAGACTGCAAGGAAAGCCCAGCACTGCAAAACTTTGGGCAACCTGGAGAATTAGCAAGCAGTTGTCCTGTGCAACTGAATAGGTAAATCACTGTTAAATGAGTGCAGCTTGGATGCAATCATCTCCCAAATCAACAGATGCCATCGCCCACCTGAGCCTTGGGACTATCGTCATTGTCTTGGACCAGCTATAACAGACTGGCAGGAAAACTCACTCAGTGACGTCACACGGCAGTGAAGTTCATCAGCACCAACTTCTTTCAACATGAATTCAGCATGAATTTGGACTAGGCAGACAAATTACTTGAAAGAGAACAGCAGGTACTGTAAGTGTAAGTTCTGTGAAGGCTAGTGACTTTTAATGAGCCAAGCTAGGATAACAAAAGAAGGGATGTAAATTTGACAATTTACGTGGAAATTTTAATTTGGAGTCAATTTTCGAATTGATCAGGATCAAACTCCTGGCAGTGAGCCTGCAATACTGCATTCTAACCACTGTGCCACCATTGCTAAAAATCTCCATTTTAGCTTCTTCTTTTCTCTTATATTCTTTTTCTTAACCTACTTTTATTTCTTTTCATTGTTGTATATAATTTCTATTTATTCTTTTAGTGTTTGACCAAAAATTTAATAACAAATACATAAACTTCTATTTATTTCTTCAGCATAGTCTTTATTTATTTCTCCAGCATATTCCATCTTTATATACTCCTGAGTCCAAGAGAACAAAACTATCTGCCACTTTGTCATCAACTGCAAAGTCACTAAAGATGCAAGTTTACACAATCCTTGTCTTCTAAATATTTAGCATTAACCCGGATTTTCACTTTCATTTTTACCTCATAATTAGCCATATGTTTTCTTTACTTTTCATCTAACAAAATGCTGATCTTTGCATATTTCAATATGTTTGTGTTTTGGATTAAAAATATAGGTTAGTTAAGGATAAGACAATTACCCTGCCCCAAATATTCCTTTCCAGAGAAAATAAACTGGTAGTACAACTACAGAAACATTTAGACATAAATTTTTAATATGTTAAGGAATACAAACAGCATTGGGAAGCAAGGCCCTTTAGAGATAAAACTTAGCAAAATAACAAAGCAGCAGTATCTATTCAAAGAATAATTCATAAAAAGTTGTCTTTATGGTAGTGTCTCAGTACTTTGTAGTGCCCCATTGCCCCACCAAACCCAAGAGATGCTGCTTTATCCAATTAATTTATGTTACTCTATCAAATCAGGTTTTTTAGCTGCATTAATCATATGTATAGCATACGTCTGTACACAGGCCTTTCATCACTGCTTCTTTTTCAGGTTAGCCTCAGCTGCCACCACTTCTGTCAATAAACAATTTGTGCTTTAATAAAAAGAATATGTCTCATTCTCATTGCTAAAGTTTCAGCCTTCAACGTTAACCTTCAGTTTTGATTTTAGGGTACTTTTAAAATATGTTTGCTACACTATACATGGTTCTTCCCTATTTTGCAACTAGTTTATTGCCTGCTATATTGCATTTGCTAGTGGGGTATTTGTCATTCTATAATTCCATTTGTAAAAGGACTGAAAATGGAAACGCTTTTCCATCTCCCTTTGCCTCTGTTGATCGCTTCAGTAGCCTTGAGTATTCCAGTTGTAATGAAACTTTCAATTTGATCAGAAATCACTTCCTTTCAGCTTCTCCTGATTCTCATCCTGACATCCCAATTCAGCTTCCACAGGGGGGAAAGACTTCATTATAAGGAGAGACACTGGGGTTTACTGCTAGGCAAATGCTTATAAGGAACCATCCTTTCCCATTTGCAAATACGTAACTTGTAGCCTTTGCTTAGATGAAATACCCACATTATCTCTAGGAACAAAACTTTCATTTTGTGAAAGTAGCACAAGCCCTAATTGAAATGTTAATTGGATCACACATTAAATCAATGCAGATCCACCTGAATGTGAGAGGACATGTATCCCAAAGAGTTTCAAATAAATCTGCTAGACAAAGAAAATGTGGAAGTCTTTGTATTCTTGTCCCTTGATGAGATCAGTCAGCAATTTCCTTGAATAATCTGCATCACCAAACACAAAAAACCTTGACTTTTGGCCAGCCAGCCAAAGAAGGGAAACATTTCATTTTGAAATATTTTCTCCATCTTGACTTGAAGACAGCTGTAGGGAGGGGTCCTTAGTGCTTAGTTGTTTTCTTGTAGACATTTCATTACCCAAATTAGGTAACATTGTCAGTGCTAGTAGGAGTGTAGTTTGCAGTGCAGACGAAATCTACATGAAAACAACCAAGCTCGGAGAGTACCAAGGACCCCTCATTTAAATCCTGGGCTGCAAATAGTCTTCCTAAAACTGTAGGAGCTGGATAGTCATCACTGAATGTTTACCCCCCCCCTCCTCTTTTCATCTTTTCTAATTTACTTCCATTTCAAAAAGTATAATGATAGAAACCTGCTCCCATCCTTTGTGTCCATCTCTGAATTTCTGAAAGCATTTTTACCTCCAATCCTCAATAACCAGGACCGTGTGATGGCAATATGTACCATTCCTCCTTTTCTCTCCCCCGCCTTTCCCCTGATCTAGTTATGATCTGTCATAATATACAGACCAGCTTCTCACTCCCCCCCTTTTTTTTTTCCTCTCCACTGTCTACTCTGTTGCATCTACAGCAGCTTCTTGGTCCCTCTTTTCTTTTTCTTTCTGAATTTTCTTTGGTTCATATTTTTCAAGTACAAGATTCAATTATATATGTCCTAGTAAAGCAAGGAATTTTGCTTTCGATACTAGCAGCATTATTGGTCACTTTCTCTTAGATTTGGTCTCTAGCCACATCACCTACTCCACACCTCTAACTATGGAAAGTGTGCGCATGCACAGAGTTGCCAGAGGGAACAGTTAAAGAATAGGGGTCGACTTGGGAGTAAGGCCACAGGTGAACGATGAATGGCCCCTCCCAGAGGAAATAAAAGAGGAGAGAAAAGGGAACGGAATTTGCAGGAGACAATTAGTTTGCTTAATTGGTTCGTGACTCTCTGGGACTCCTTGCCAAGTTTTGCAGATATTGGCCTGGCAGCTTTTCAAACCAGATAAGCTCTGTGACTGTAAATCCTCCCTTGAAAGACTTTGTTGGATGTGACTGAGATGAATTCACAGTAAATTAATAAAAGGGGTTTTTGTCAGGACAAGGAGTTTGCTTCATGCTCTTGGGAAGCTTCGGTCAGAACAGTGCCCTCTGTTCACATGAGTGGAGCTTCATGCATATGCGCATACTTGCACACTGCATGTACAAGTGGATCTCCACATGCATGTTTGCCCATTTCTCCCATGGCCTCGTTTCGACAAGCCATGGCCCGGTGGTTGGGGACCACTGCTGTAGAGTCCTGCCTGTTCTCCCCCTTCATTGAAGGGAGCTCCATCTTTCAATATTACCAGCTACGCAAGTCAAACTCGTGTCATCACAGCAGGGTCACGTGACGTATCGGGACTTTTCCCCCCTTTGCTAAACCAAGCATGGGCGTGGCAAGCGCAAGACTCATCCAGCCCATGGGCCACGAGTTTGACAGTCCTGAGAGTGACCTGAACAGGAGCTCGTACTTTTAGGGTCATTGGATCTTTTGAACCCTCTCACAACATCAATATGGTACTCTCCTTGGAGGAACCCATGTAAATTATGTATGCATCTACTTCTTTTTTTGCTCTTCTTCTTCTTCTTGATATCCATTAAGTGAATTCACCAAAGAAAGAGATTTCTCTTCTACCCTAACAACATCTATTTTTTTATTTTCAAAATTATGCAAGCCAAAACACAAGGACTCTTCAAATAAATCCTGCAACCAAATCATTGTTTCTCCTTCTATTAAGTAGAGATAACATTCACCTGGTTGAATAAACTCATTTCAGTATTTTGTAGGCATACTCTGCTACTTTTTTCTGGCTTCAAAGAGCAATGTAAAACAGCAGATTAACACCAATTTATTTCCCATTTATTGAACATTTGTAATGTTCCGAGCAAAATAATGTCCTTATCTTGTTCTCAAAATAACTCTTTAAAAATTTGGAAGTAGGGAATGCACCTAGTATTGTAGGGGATAATGAAATAAAAGCTGTATTTCTACAAGTGTACATTTAAGATATGAGGAATTTATAGTTCCTATATTTCTTTGTTTTTTTCTCCAGGTGTTATCTTTTCTCTAGTCTAGATCCAGAACCATTTAAAAGTTTTCAGCTATATATAAAACTTGACAGAAATTTCAATTTTCCCCATTCCCCAACAGAAACCATAACTGCACAAAACTATAGTAAAATTAGTTATTAGACTTAAATTTGTTCTAACATTATTTGCTTTTGTGTTGCTATGTTCTTATTCACTTTTCTTTTTATATGAATTTGAATGTGTCTTGATGAGCAGCTTCTGCTAAGGATTGTTTAAATTTGTTCCACAGACCTAAGAGAACACTTCAAATGTTTCATTTAAACAGCTGTTTTCCAGTAGTTACGTTTGTTCCTTTTCTTAGAACCATAAAATACTATAGCAACTCAAAACATTCCTATTGCAGTGATTATCTCTGAATAGTAATAATTGAAATACCACATTTTTTAAAAGAAATGCATGGTATATTCTGTCCTTGCATTTATCTAAGATTAATGGTTGCCCTTAACAAGAATGTAAGTGGAGTGTACTGGTAGACAATATTTCTTTAGAATTTTTTTTAAACTTCTAATATAATTTTCCCAACAAATTGTTGAAAAACATTAGTATTCATGCAAAGGGGAATCAGGATTTGAAGTTACAAAAGTCAGTCAGGCTCAGGAGTGGGTTCCTGCCAGTTCTAACCTCTTCTATAGAAGAGCTTCCACAAATCTACAGTGCCATTTAGAACCAGTTCCAGCTCCCTCCCCCCGCCCGTCCACACATCATCAAGATGAAGAGCGAGAGGAGG
This sequence comes from Natrix helvetica, assembly GCF_964273705.1. NCBI lineage: Eukaryota > Metazoa > Chordata > Lepidosauria > Squamata > Natricidae > Natrix > Natrix helvetica. The sequence continues at coordinate 140,962,561 of NC_138550.1, forward strand.
AATTCTGGGAGTTGAAGTTCACAAGTCTTAAAGCTGTCAAGTTTGAATACCCCTGGGGTTTTTTTTCTAAAGGGTTAGAGGTGGAAGGGTCTTGTAACTTGACAGCTTTAAGACTTGCGTGCTTCAAATGCCAAAGTTTCTGAGCCAACATTTTGGTTGCTAAGCAAGAGCTTTGATAAGTGAGTTTCACCACATTTTAAGAGTTGGCCATGGCCACCCAGTCACATGATTGCAAGCCACTCCCACAAAGCAGGCCACACCCACAAAAGAGGTTCTAAAAAAATTGAAATCCACCTTGGGTCAGGCTGTAAGATTGTATCCCATATGGAGTGTGGCTGACCCAAGCAGCAAGTTTACAAGATAATTTAGAATTCTTTCCTGACCTGGGTGGCAATCTTCCTTTGCAATACAATGTTGTTCCTCTTTGATAAGCACTCAGAAGAATGTAAAAGAGTTGTTTGAGGCAGATTATCTGCAAGTAATTCCTTTTATCCATTGATATCTATAACTAGTATGCACCAGGGGTGAAGTCCTCCTGGTTTGGCCAGGTTTGGCCGAACCAGTAGGGACAATTGTCCTTGGTTCTGCGAACTAGTAGTAGGGGAAAAAAGCTTCCACTGTGGCTCAGCTGTGAGTCGCGCGATCGTCGGAACCTTTTTCTCTGCTTTTTAAAGCATTTTTTTAAAAAAGCTTCCAACAATCACGCAGCTCACAGCTGATCCGCATGGTCATTGGATGCTTTTTAAAAAGCTTTTTAAAGTATTTTTTCCCTGCTGGTTCAGGTGGACCAGCAGGAGGGGGGATGCTTTAAAAAGCTTTTTAAAAAGCTGAAAGTGAAAAAAAAAGTTGGGCATGCCCATCCAGTCACATGACCTTTACCACCACTAAGCCATGCCCACAGAACCGGAGGGGATTAGATTTCACCACTGGTATGCACTATACTGGAGTACAGTTTTTCAAAGTTGATAACTTTAGAATGAGTGTACTTCAATTCTCAGAATTTCTCAGCCACCCAATTCCCCACACATTTTAAAAGTTGATACACCAGTTCTCTGAGCTACGTAGATCCCACACTAACAAACATTTCATCCCTGAAATAATATTAAATATTAAGAAGGAGCTACTCAAAAGCTTTGCTTTACCAGTACAGTGAAGGAAAAGAAGCAATTTTTAAATGCCTTATAATGATTGAGAGGGACTTTGAACCAAACACACACTCAGTAGGCTCGGGAGATTAGTCAGATATGATGGGACCATGCAGACTTCTCAGGCAACACAATGTACTAGTTCCTACATGGTTTTCTTATGGTGCAGTGCCATATACTGAAATTGGATACTGTAGGGTGCTAATTGTGATAAACGACTCAGCACTGTTAGAGCAGAAAGGTCAAAAAGAAAATCTGATTTCCTTAAATGGAATTAACAGTATGGTGAGGAACAGGAAGAATAAGTGTCTACACAGGAAAGTGTTTATAATCAGTTTTTACTCTTTATCATGGGAGATATTATCAACAATGTGCATTGCAACTCTATATCCTTGGTTAATGCTCATGCAAGGAGTTGTTTGTATTGCCCTACATTAATTAGTATCAAACTAATGAATCGGGAAATCTCATGTTTATTAAAAAAACTAATTTTAAGTTTGCTTCCTGGCAATTAGATTTATTTATTTACAATATATATTCCCATTCTACATGTTTGGATTAATACAATGCAGTATTAAGCAAAGCCAGGGCAAGTCGTTATTCACAGCTATTAAGTTATTGGAATGGTCCTAGTGATAGCAGCAGGGGTATAAAGTGGAGCAGTGAACTTAAAACTATTTAAACATCTTAAAATAATCTTAAACTTAAGCTATAGATAATATTGAGTGGAGAATGTCAGCCTCCTATTCGGAGGCAAAATAGAATTTGCTATCCTTTCAGGACAGCAACCAAAGTCTGGATGGCAGAATGAACTTTAAAAAAATAAATCATTAAAATAATGACTGCTGTGACAAGCATGGGGCAATCAGCTGTCTTTCCTAGTGCTCATCATATCTACTGCAATGGTACAGGGGTGGGTTGCTGGGAATTTGCAGGGGTTCGGAAGAACCTCTAACTAAGATTCAGTGCAGTTCGGAGAACCCCCAAATCCCAAATCCCATTCCTGGCTAGCCCTTGGTCCACCAGGGCATGCTGACCCAGAAACTGGACAGAGAACCCCTTGCTAAAATGTTTGAAACCCACCCCTGGGTGTGTAGGATGTAGAACAACAGTAATATAAATGAAGCAAATACCTTGGGGAAAAGGTTCCTACTTGTTAGAAAGCAAATGTTGAGAGAAAACAATCTGGCAACAAATAAGAATCTTTTCTTTTTCCCTTTTATGATCTATAATCCTTCAAGACATTGAAAATATTGAATACCACAAACAGCTTAAAATGAATTACAAATGTCCAATAGAATGTGCACATACATGCATTTATGTGTGTGCACAATTGCCGTAATCATTTTACATTATCTTTATCTATTTGTATCCTGCTTTTCCCCTGAGAAGATTCTCCACGTATTTCTTGATCCAGGTTCTCTTTTTCACTTTGGTCTGAATTATGTTTTGTCATTTTCCACATCAATCTGCACTATTTTTTAGTCTGAATGCATTTTCATGCCCATTTTGTGAATATGCAATCTCCTTCCTTCCAAGTGTCAGGGATAACATCTATAATAAATTAGTTAGCAATTTGTTCCTGAGCACGTAAAGAGTAGAGCGAGTTGAGCAGCCGGGGGCAAAATGGCAAGAACAATATGCTCAGAGACTGTTTCCTGCACTGAGATAAGTCTATCCCCTCAGTTTGACTTTCCGGAGGAACCCTGATTTATTCTTCGTCTCTGGCACTTTTTGCCAAGCATCACAGTATGGGGTTTTTTTAATGTTTTTTCCCCTCACAGGTAATTTCTGGAGTACACACTTCTTTATATACACATTTGTTTGGTTAAAGAACTAAATCAAAAACGTTAAGAAAATAAAGATCTGCTTATAAGCTTGAGTAAATGTTCAGTAAAATTCCTTTTTTTTAAGCTGTTCTTGAGGATAGCTCAGTATTATGGAATAATGAAGGATTAGTTTAACTGTTCTATACTTAGGGCAGTATAGAGGAAGAGGAGGCAGCAAATTTTCTTTAATATATTTTATTTCTGTTTCATAGATATGGAAAAACACAAAACTGGAACATGAATGTTGTTAACTACTGCAGATACATAGCCAAAATGGGTACTTTTAATTCTGTTAATGTAATTATGGGCTATCAATATGACAATTGTCCTTAAGTGTGCTGCATAAACATGGCCATTATTTATATAATATTGTTCTTCTACTAGCTATTCCAATATTAGAAGACGCTGTTGGTTCTATATAATTGCCATTCATCAGGATTGTAGAACAATGGACTTCCAGTAGGAATCTACTAACAGCCCTCACTATTAGTTAAAAAACTTTTTGGAGGGAGTTTTCTATCTTGACTGCATTAAAAAACAAAGTACAGTTCAGAACTAGAATCCTGATTTATTCATTCTTGGTTCCTGAATGTGGTTTTTCTGCAGTAGCTGGAAAAATAATGCATATTTGTATTAACAAGTATTATTTTTCATTCAGATCTAGCTCTTTTTTGACCCTTCGACTGCTGTGCAAATAAATCATGCTATTACTCAAATCTAAAAGCAAGATTTATCTCACTGTAGCATAATAAATCTTGTTTAGAATGCAGCACAGGAGGGAGAGTATAACTTAATGGTGCTGCAGCCAAAAGAGTGCTAAGGTGTGACAAAATCAACATAACCAGAAAATGCAAAGTTAACATTGAATCTCATCCATAAAGCACCTCATTAAGTCTCATCACCGAATTCTATATAATTTCCAGGCACATCTGTACTGTTACAGAGCAAGCTGTGGACAATACTATATTCTATAATACATTTCAGAGGGAGCTTTCTCTATTCAGCCAGCAGACACAGGGAAACATATCTGGGAGAAATATACATGCATTGTACATTGTAACATTGTACATTATCTGCTCCACTCTTCCTATATTTTAATTAATATTCTCATTTTCTATTTCCAACCCTGTTCTCTTGGTCTGCTTCTACACCTCTGTTCCCTTACAGATTTGTTAGCTACCTTTAATTCTGTGTTCTTCTTTTGCCATAACTATAAATTATATATTATCCTTTCTAATAACTTGCTGGTGAGTATCTAAAGCAATGTATTTTCAGGGCTGGTATCCGGTCCATTTCTAATACCAGTCCTTTCACAAACAATGGTTCTCATCGTCCTTATCTTTTAACCTTATTGAGTAGAACTGAGGAAAGAATAAAATATCTTAAAGAATCCAAGTTTTGGAAAGCACATTAGATTGAAAACCAAGCATCTATAACAGGAGTGTCCAAATACATGGCCCACCGACCAGATGCGTCACACACTGGCCATGCCCTCCCCCCATTTTAGCAAAAGGGGAAAAGTCACAATATGTCATGTGACGACAATGTGAGGATTTGACATCCCTGATCCAGTGGTGGGATCCTGCCGGGATCCTGCCGGTTCAACAACCGGTTCAGTGATCGCGTGCATGTGCACAGTTTACCTTCCATGTCCCTTCTTGGGGAGTAACACAGCTGAGGTGTGACAATCCGCTCTGCTGCACTAATCAGCTGAGAGGATATAGATAAGTAAAGTGCAAGGGCGGTTGGGCAGGCCAACCTGATCCTTGGAGTGAACCAATTTGCTCTCAGCTGATCATCAGAGCTACCAGTTTGCCTGAACCGGTACGAACCAGCTTAATCCCACCCCTGCCCTGATCTATAAACATCTTTTTCTTCATCATTTGTAACACTATCTGCTATTCTAAGACTTACTGCCTCTATTTGTGGAAGTTCAGCAATCCTTCTCAGGAAATGACGACTTGTGTGAGAATAACCAAACCAAGGACAATGGATTACATCAAGTCTTTACTTTTAAACTGCATGCTTTTATAAAAGACAAAAAAAATCCTCTTGTTTTATTTGCTTATTTGCCACACTCCGTTTCTTGCTAGAAAACATCCATACCATAATGCAATCAAAATGAAGGTATAGGCTTAAGGGCATCATTATGCAAATGCCACCATGATGGCATTATGTATTTGTGTACCAAAGTTTTACAAAGTACATAAGCCATGGCAGAGGAACCTCTTAGACTTACCCCTAGCAAAAAAAAAACAGTTTTTGAAACCAGCCAATTACAAATGCATTGAAATGCATTGTGGAGTAATGTGAACGTTATTATCTCTATAGCCTACTGCAATAAAAAATCTTGAAAAGCTAGTAAATAATTTGGTGTAGGTATTGGTACCTCAAATGTAAAAAAACAATTAATTGCATTACAAACTTTTAATTCATCTATTAGATCATCAGTGGATTTTCTTGTAGCTATCATTTAAAAAAGCTGATTTCTCTTTGTATATCCTTAATGGAATAAATATCAAGGCAAAATATATTGATTTTCTTCTCCAATCAATTTATATTCTCCACAAAAAGGACTTGTAATTGGTTTAGTAATTTTTTGGGAAAAAATAATTTCATGAACCACTGGAATGTATGCTCATATCTGGGCATGATAGCTTTATATAAAATATGAACATTTTGAATATTTATATAGTAGTTGATCATAACAAAGCTAAATAATGTCAGGCCTGGTGAGTTATTGCAATTGAAACTACTAGTAAATGCCAGGTTGGGGAAGTTAAAACAAAGTCCTAGCAAAATTCAAACCAGGGTTCCAAGTAACACCCCCAATTAAAAAAGACTTTGAGGCTTGAAGTTCCTCAAAGTTCCATTTTATTAGAGATGTCATATTGACACATCTGGGAAAACCCGAATCTGAAAGCTTCCAGGTTTTCCCCACCCAAATGAAAGTCCAAGCTCCTGCCCAGCACCCATATGTCTGTCACATGTCTCAATCAGGTACCATACCAACTGGAGATGCCTCCTAGTCATACCCCTCCAAGTGCAGGGCAAAAGGTCCTTGACTCTCTGAGAAAGGAATATTATTATGACTATATATCTCCCATACTCCATGTAACCCACCCTCCCATTTCTCCACACCATTAAATGTGGCAGGCCTGAAGGCCCAATGAAAAAGATGGCTTCCAGGCCTGACAGACGATACTTTTATTCCCAACAAAAGTACAAGGACTTCCAAAATCAAGCTGAGATCAAAAGTGGCTTTACTTGAATGCTATTTTTAATTAATCTAATCCAAACATTCAGCTAATAATAATTTCATGGGCATTCCTAATAATATGATTGCATTCATTTCTTAAATACAAATATATTGTAGAACAAGTGCAGGTATTTGAATAATGTAAAAACAAAGTTCTTCTAAAACTGCTTTCCACCTATAAGGCAACGGGAAGAGCCCTCTACCGAATCCCAGGGAAGATATTTTAATGGTGGAACAGCTACTAGTTCCTAAACCATGTTAACTGCATGTTGGCTGGAGCAAGAAATGCAAATGTTATTTCCTTCACCATTTTTTTTCATGCAGCTACTCTTCCTTCCTCCAAAGAAATATGCTGAACCTTGTCAGCTCATTCAGCCGTGTGATACACTGCCTAAAAGAGCCATCCTCCAGTTTTACTCTTTCATTTAACTTAAAAGTAAATGATGCAAAATGGAAAGTTAACCTGTTGCAAATCCCAGGTTTAGTGCAGGGGTGTACTAAATGATGTAGTGCAGGGGTGTCAAACTCACACCCTGCAGGCCGGATGCGTCACATGCTGGCCACACTCACCCATTTTAGTGAAGGGGGGATTTATGATACATCACGTGACAACGTGTCATTGCAAGTTTGACACCCCTGGTGTAGTGGATCAAGTTTAGGACTACTGTTGGAAGAATACAAATTCAAAATCACCTTCAATTTTGGGGACTCATGTGGTGACTTCTATCCAGCTCAATTTATCTCTGGTTTATTGTTGAGGAGCTAATGTGAAGGAAGATTGCCAGATAATCTACTATGAACTTTCAAAAAAATGTAAGCTTGGCACCAACAAACATTGACCATTGTCTTTGTTGCCAAACAGGACCCCCCCCCCCCAAATCCCATATGGAGCTCACACCAATTCTTCAGAAACAAAAGTGCTAGCTTACCGCAGCTCATTTTCTGCCTTCAAAAGACACACATAAAATGGGAGGGAGAGTAGAGCCAGAAGGGTTAGAAACAAATCACCCCAATTGTCTTAGTAGCAAATGAGTGCTGTGGGACCACTATGACTAATATTGCAAGCACAACTCCATAACAGCAATTTTCTGAGTGAAATGACAAATGTGTTTATTGGTTCTAAGCATGTGTCTGAATCAGCTGAAGCCAGCATGTTTAATTCTATTTCAATCATCCAGGAATGCTGTGGAAGATACAATCTCATAAGTAGAAAGGTTAGGATAGATTGCTGGATCATTAAAATCTCTTTATCTTGGAATCTTCCCTTTTCAGTTCTTAATCTGAAATACAGAGCAGTCAGCAGTATATAAAGAACACTTTTGCAAATTAATCAAACATTGATTATAAGTCACATAAATCCTACACACTGAAAAATTCTACAGGTGATGTCTACAATATCTGGGAGCTGGGGATTAATCATTCTCAAGTCTGTTGCCACATATTGTTGCAACTCAACTGGTTGTGTTGTGGTGCCCTCTACTTTTGGATCACATTCAGTTATCTGGAATACAGCTGTTGTTGGTTTTTTTAATCTTTCCTGCAGGGAGCCTATAGGAAAGAGTATAGGTGCATAATTTTGGAGGAATTCTTTATTGCAATTGCTTCAAGTTATGATGACACATGGTGCTCAGAGAAGACAAAGCTTATGAAAAGAACCCAGAGAGGCTGATCAGGTGACCAAGAATTTTTTTTAAACAAAGTTTTATTGGTTTTTTTAAAATTTACAAGGGAAAAGGTAGTGGAAAAGGTATACAAATTTTGGCAGTTGCAAAGTGTGGTAGGCGCCCCCTCCCTCCAAACTCATAGTATACATCTAGGTAAAAGTCATTAATACATAGTCATATATAGTCAGCATGTTAGTTCCATTGATACTTTCAATCAGTTTAATACATAGTAGTATATAGTCCACATGTTAATTCCATTGGTACTTTCGATCAGTTTATGTCAAAAAGATTTTCTTATTCATTTTTGTGATCTGAGCTTTCTTGGTATTGCTCCATCACCCCCGCCGACAGAGCTCCGGCCCTCCCGTGTCCTGCATGTCTGTTGTAGGATCATCTGATTTTTCTAGGTGTGCTTTGTTTTTTTCCATAAAGGCCTGTGCCTCTATGGGTGTATTGATTCTAATTCTTGTCTCCTCCCAGAATATTAACATACCTTCAGGCATCAGCCATCTGAACCACACCCCCTTCTGGTATAATTTATTCGCTAATTGCGAATAATTTTTTCTTTTTTCCCTCACTTTCTTGGGGATCTGCTTCAGGATGGTTATTTCCCTATCATGGTATGTCAAGGCTTGCCCCCTTTGTGCACCCAGAATTTCGTCTCTTGTGCTTTTTCTAAGGAATTTAATATGTACCTCCCTGGGTACATTGTGTGTTCTAGCATAGGCTGAGTTCACTCTATAAACCAGATCTATCTCCCATTCCATCTGTTGTTTTTCTTTATGAATGTATTCAGCCAAAATATTTGTCATGATGTCCCTTATATTTTCATCATCTGCTTCCATCACATTTTGAAATCTAAGGTAAAAGGACATTGTCTCAAATTCTGTTTTCATCTGTTGGGTATCAAGTTCTTTGTTTCCCTTCTGCACCACCTCCACCACCTCCCTCATCTCAGCTGCCCCACCCTCCAGAAGGTCCAGTCTCTGTGAGTTCTTATAAATTTGGGCCTGATTCTCTTTAATTTCTTCTTTCATTTCCTTTAGTTGTTTCTTGATTTCCTCTTGTCCCTGTAAAAGTTGCTGAAGCTTTTGTTGGAAGTCCAACTCTGTACTTTTAGGTTGCATCAGGTCTGTTATCTTTGATTGTGTAGCAGGGCTGGAAGTTGCTGATGTCGGGGCAGAGGTAGCAAAGCCAGGCTTTCCAGGAGGTGGTCTTTTAGGAAGCATTGTTTATGGAATAAAAAGTTCAGTCAGTGTAGAGAATGGACAGTCAGAACGGCAGAGCAGCCAGATGAGTCCAGGAGGCAGAAGGTCCAGGCAGAAGAGAGTTTCTCTAATCACCCTGGCAGTAGAGCAAAGTTTTTCACTCCAGGGAGTTCAAAGAGTAGCAATCCACAAGAGATTTATCTGAGTAGCATGGAGACAAAGACCGGAAGCCTGAATTTTTAAAGGTGGAGTCAGGTTTCACAGTTCATGAAGACAACGGAAGTGTGCCATCTTGCCCTGCCAGCTTCGGGTTTAGAGGCATAACAAAGTTTTCAAAGTTCCCAAAGTTTTCAGATCATCAGTATATTATAAGTTTAAGTTCAAAGAAAATCACTTTAAGCAAGGGTGTGGCATCATTGGTTGGCTCTCCCCCCTCCTCCTTCCCCTGGGGCTGAGAGCAAGATTGTTCCAAGCCGCCTGTCTGAGGGGGGGGGAAATCCCCCTCCCTCCAGCCGCGCCTCTCAAGTCAGCTGAAAGAAAAGGTTTTAAACTGCTGGCAAATTCTTTAAGTCAGTAAAGGGAGTGGAGGGGGGTTTGCGCCTTACCGCACCGCAGCTGCTTCCTTCTGCTTGCTCATTCTCCGCACAGCCTCTCAGCGAAAACGCCCACGCGTCCTCCGATCTGCTCCCCGGTGCCTTGGGTGAGGCAGGGGACCTCCCGCCGGCCACTGCCAATCCAGGGATCCCCCGCGGTGCCGCCCCTCTGGCAGGATGCCTCTGCGGGGCGTCCTGTGCCCCCCAAGAAGTGGGGAAGCCCACCGGGGAGCCGGAGCGAGTAAACACTTGCCCGTCGCTGTCAGCCGCCGGAACCGGAACCTGGTGACCAAGAATTTTTTAAAAGGTTAAAAAAATCCACTTCAAAAAGTTGACAACTCAACCTGTAAATTCCAGGAGATTTTCTGTGACGCACTCTCTCACTATTCACATTATGAATGATATATCTATGTGTCAAAACATGAAACATGGACAGTAGTGCTGATATGCTACAACGGACCTGATCTAAGATCTAAGAAAGACTAAATTATAAACCTTGATCCAGGAACCAGGAAATGCTTTCTGAAATGTATTAAATTTGTTGGGAAGGAATTCTTTCATTTCCTTAGTAACAAAGGAAATGCCTCTAGAATTTTCAATAATACATTTAGTGTACTGTTAGGAATTAAGCTAACGGTTGGGTCACCAATATATAAGCCATGAGAGTAGTACTGTTTCTTTAAGTACTGCTGTAATGGGAGTGGTTGCTGTTACCTCAAGCAGCCATAAGATGGAGCCAGAATGACTGTTAGCACTCTGTTTGTTAGATGCTGATCAGTGGATGTATCATGAGTTACTGTGAGTTTTGCTACTGTTACCAACTTTGTGTGCTGAACTGATTATATGATACTGGACTGTGTTTGATGGATAACTGATTGACTGAACTGTGTGTAACTTGAACTCTGAACACCTCTATTTTTCACATAAGTAAAAACCTATTTAAACTGCAGTGTCTCTATATGCTGGTTTGTGTGTTCTCCAACACAACTCTCATTACACTTCTCTGCGCACTCACTCTCCTAACGGGGAGCTTACCTAACACGTACTACACAAGTACCCAGATTGTTGGGGGCAATATGCTGAGTCTGCAAACCACTTAGAGAGGGCTGTGAAGCACTGTGGTATATAAATCTAAGTGCTACTACTAGTGTTATTAGTAAGCTTCAACTTCCATTGTGGGGCAAGGCTGATCTGAGCTTGTGAAAAGCTAATGGAGTAGTTGAGAATGCGTCATATCCCTCAGCATATCTGATGTTGAAAATGACTATGAGGATTGCTTTGGGGCAAGGGGAAAAAATACTGTTTTACCCCTTCTCAACAGCTTCAATGTATCTGGTAAAAAAATCACTATCAACTTACTGGGTTTACTGAAACTAATAAGTCTTACATAGACATTATGTCTGAATTTCTTGAAAAACAATAACATTCTTTCGTATATCTTAATACTATAGGTATTACATACAGAAAATGAATGCAACTCTAGTTTTTAAATATAGGGAAATTATAGTATCCCCCCCCCCCCAATTCAATTGAATTACTAAGGCAAAAAAAAAGCTGTGAGTAGTCAAATGTAAAAATATTTGAGCAAATGCATGCAAATGTGCAGTAATCTTAAACAGTTAAGGCTGTGTACTGAAATTGAGTTTTGCCTTTCCTGCACATTATCTTAGCTTCCATGTTTTCTGATGATCTCAGAGAAAAAGATTAAAAGCTAATAAATAGAATTTATCCTGGAAATCTCGGTTCATGCCTGCTGGCTGAAATATGCATCCTTCTGTATCAAGCAGTCTCCCCTTCTGTGCAAAAATCCATCCACAAACGTATATTGGAAATTGAAAAGCTTGCCTTCTTTCCAATGCCTGTGTCTAAATAGCAAATGGTAGCTATAAACTGCAGGAGGGTATCACAAAACATTTTCCAACTGAGGCTAAAACTTCAATTTTCTAACCTAAAACAGAACAACTGGGAAACCTGCCCTCCTACGCGCTTAGGTAGGTACCTTATCATTTTAGAACTTATATACTATTTTATAGACACTAATGAATACTATCCTTTTTGTTCTTTTTTAACACTGATACAGTGCACCGTGTTCCAAAGACACATAGAGATAGCACATACAGCCTTTGCCTTATGCCGTGTGTTAAATCACACCATGCGCCTCAGATGAGAAAGTAGATATAGCTAGACAGCAAGTAGCATTCCCAGACTAGCAGGGAGCTAGTCTTGGTAAATGTTTCACATTTTCTTGGTTTAACTGAGAATCTTTTATATACCTCCGTGTAGATATGACCATCAAAATTATATAAAAGGGTTTGAGTTTGCCAAGAAGACACCCATGTTATTTGGTGATAAAAATGGAAAGAGGGATGGTGTGTGTGTGTGCATGCACGTGCGCACGCACATGTACACACACACACACACACACATATTTTTGTTTTGCATTTGTGCTGATAAATAAATAAAGGGAGATTAGTATAGATCTATTTCAAGCTATTTAGCTCTCATCAGCTAGCCATACCCTTACTGGGATTCTAACCTGGGCTGTTTTTACATATTGGGCATTTGTAAGCCACAAGCTCTCCTCCCTTATCAACTGAGCCAAGGAAACAAGTAAGTGTTATGTCAAAGCGCCTGGTGTGTGTGTGTGTTTGTGTGTGTGTGTGAACAAACGAGCCCCACCCACCCCCAGGCTGTTACAACACGAAAAAATAATGGACATACAGTCAGCATCAATCAGCACCAATCTACCAATCATGATACAACCACACAACCAATCATTCCACTTACTGAAACAAAGCCAGCACTCCACACACCCCCACCAAGATTTATAGAAAGATGGCATCTCCGACCACGCTTTAAGCCCAAAACCCAGCCTGAAGATGGCGAGTGAGACCTCGCCAAAACGTTGCCAAGACAATCTCAATCTTACATGGAAAAAGACCCAAATACAACAAGACCAGCATACCTACACCCATGAAAATCTACACACACACACACACACATGCACACACACACACACACATACATACATACATACATACATACATACATACATACATACATACATATTAAAGTAGAGGGAGAGAGAATCGTACTCCAGGTACTTATGTATGTGCATGTGTATTTAAAATATATTATATATTAAAATACATTACAAAAAGAGAAAGAATATACGCACACACATATTGAAGTAGAATTTTCTTTTTTCTATTTTTACAATAACAGCAATAATAATAATAATAATAATAATAATAATAATAATAATAATAATAATAATAATGCAGTTCTGAGATCTGTGCACTAAAAATAATATGAAATTAATTGTCAAATACTGCAATATTGTGCAAAAATATTAGAGAAACTACCCCCTTTTTTGCAATATATCTTTGTGAGGATGGATTACAACTCTGTGGGTGGGTGGAAGAACTTGTGTTCAGTTTGCGGGAGTGTAGAAAAAGAGAGGGACTCTTCCTGAGATAATAGAGAATTGTTGATGGTCAGTTTAGGCAATTGTGATTTGATCCTGACTCATTAACTTCCCTTATCCAGGGGGGAAAAACGTTCTTGCTGGCAGTCCAGTTTCAGGCATTCTGAATGACATAATATTTTGCTCCATTTTCTCTTTTCAGAGAGAATTATTTAGAATCAAATGTATGACTATTTGCATAGAGGAAAGGGATAATTTAAAGCTCATGGGTACCAATGAAATAATACTCAGACAAACTAAAATAAAATTAGACAACTATTCTGGAGATTTGGGAAGTGATGTTATCATGCATCGCCCATGTTAGTTAGGTCTTTCTAAAATAAAATTGAATATTTATAAGCTGCTTAGTATTGTACTTTATCTCACCTTAACCACTGAGGGTTTGTTTCCAGGATAAATGATGAAAGGTAATGTAGCTGGCTATACTTTTTACCTTCCATTAAAATTATATGTTTCTTAATTGCAATTTGCCTCTAATACAGAGGCTCCCAGCCTTTTGGGCACCAGGGAACAGTTCTGTGGAAAGAGGTTTTTCCGTGGACCCCAGGAGGCGTGATTTTATATGGCGCCTGCATCCCACAGATGGGGTTTCGCTTGTTTGCATAGCCCGGTTTTGAGTATGCTGCAGCCCAATGCAGGTCCACGGATTGGGGGTTGGGGACCCATGCTCCAATGGGTATAGCCTTTGATTTTGATAGTCTTGGCTTGTGTCTACTTTTTGTTTATGTGCACTTCGTTGTAAAGAATAAGTTACGTGACAATAAAATAGAGCAGACACTTTGCTGGGAACAGCTACCTAAATCAGAAGGGATTATTTTGGCAATGAAGTGTGTCTGCTAATCATAATCAAGATCTTCTTGGGAGTTATGACAAATCACATAGTTTGAATGTTTTCTATCTCTCATCAGATAGCAAAAGCCAGACTTCTTGCATTACAGTATCTATAATGTAATTATAGTTGAATAATGTGCTACTAGCGACCCAAATCCAGTGTAAGGTTTGGGAATTGTCAGAAGTAGAGAGATAGAGAAGTTCTATTTAACCTTACTACAAACATTTCTTTTTTTTTTCTCATCAAAATAAATTACTTTTAAAAAATAGTTAATTATGGATTCAGTGTTGTTGCATAAATATTAAATATATCAGTTCAAGGTTTTCTTTTCAATGTATGATGATGAATGTCACATTTGTAATGATCAGTGCTTTTGATTTTCACATGCAGAAAAAAATCCTAGTATGAAAAGTAAGGTAAATTCTACTTTAAGTGCTTGCCCACAAAAATCGTCATAAATAGTAGGCAGTTGTTGAGTGACAAATATGGTCCAAATCTCTATGATAGCTTTCTGACTTTCAACTGATTTATGTTATAAACGTTTAAAAAAATGAGTAACAACTGAATACACAGATTTATGTTGGTAGGGTGCTTTCTAGAGTATCTTTTATAATTTAGTCATAATGTGGAGTCCAGGTGCAATACACTTAACAAACACCTTGTTTAAAAATTGAAATTCTAGTACCAATTGAGGACTACTTGTATACGGATCTCTTCCTTCATGAGATCTCCAACAGCAACCTTCTGAGCTTGGTTGAGTTGGGAAGAAAAGGTTGGCCCAAAGTCATCCTTTCATGGCTGAGATTAGACTTGAAGTTCAGTCTCTATAGTCATAATGCAGCAGTTTACCCTAATTTTGCTTGGTTGCTTATCTATTAATTGATAGTGTTTGCAATGTTTTAGTTTAAATAGAGATTCCCAAATCTGTAGCAAAGATTGCCATTGTCTACTTCAGCTCTGCGTGGTTTCATTAATTCTGGGAAACATAGAATTGACCATATTTCTCCAGCAAGATTATTTATGGCTCATACGAGTTTGAGAAATACTAGGCTGAACTCCCCCAAGCTGAGTGAAGCTTAACCGCTATGTATAATAATAATAATAATATGTCTAATGTTTGGAACTCTTACTGTAGGTATTAGAAACTCCTTTGATTTCCTCCTTGATGTTGCCCCAAAGTAGAAATATTGATACCCAGAATAAAAAATGAAGTTAGTGGAATACCTCCTATCCACCAAGCTACTTTTTCTGTGCTGTCCAGTACATAGGGTGCCACTAGTTGTGGTAGCTTCTCCCTAACCACTAATACAGCTATTTTTCCTAATCTAACTGACAGGACCCTCCTCCAACATATAGACAACCAATGGCCTCTGCAGCATACTATTTGCCACATGCTGATATTCTGTACAATGAAACACACATAAAATGAATACTGTTTTTTTTCCCTTCAGGTTAGTGGGCACCTAGCAACCTAATACATCCCTTTTCAGAAATAGCAGTCTCAAGTCTCAGAAACATCTGTTAAATACATTGTATTTTGAATCCTGCTTGGAATCCTTCTCTAATTATTGTGTTAGCCTTTTTTTCAATATTCATGTTGCAATAGATTTTATTGCAAAACAGCAGGAGAGATCTTACAATAATTCAGAAAACAGAATGTAGAGAAAGAACTTTCTTTTTAACCAAAGCAAAACAAATAACAAGATGTGCAGCTACACACACTTATGCAGAACAAAGATAGGTAGTGCGGAGTAATGTTCATCTCAGCCAATTTTATGTACTTCAGATGAAGAGAATTGGCAGAGCTGTAAAAGAATGGCAGGTTTTTTCGATCCATTCTTTAAAACACAAACAAGAACAATATGATGAGTGGCTACAGCCCAATGTTTTGTTTAGCAAATAAAGGCAATTTAGAGTCAGGCAACTGAAAGGGGGTACAATCTGAAAGATGATGGGTACACAATTGAAGCTCTGTTCCTTTTGTAAATGTATACTGTGTTGATACATGTGCAAAAGGGTCTTGAATTGTGATGCTATACAGCCACCTTCTTGCAGATTTTGACACGAACGCATACACACACACACACACACACACACACACTATTAACCTGAGGCCAAGCTGTCCACAGAAGTCAACAATTTTTGCTGACCGTGGCTAGACAGTGAAGGCTGGACAGAGGAGGAAAGACACATCAATTCCCACAATGGAAAAATAGATGGTAAACATGATAGAGTTGATGGAGATAGCAAAACTGACTGTCTTAATCAGGGATGGCAGTTAATTGTCCCAAGGGGCCACATGAAAAACTGGACTTTTGTGGAGGGCCACCACTGCCTTGCTCCCTGCTGTGGCAATGGTCCCATCACCACCATCTCTGCCAACATGCCACTCCACCACCATCCTTGCCACCCCACTGCCATTTTGCTACCTACCACCATTGCCACCTCGCCCAGAGTTGCTGACACCACAGGCCAAGCAAGGACAACCAAAGGGTTGGATGTGACTCATGGGGCATAAAATGTCCAGGGCTGGTCTTAATTAATGAGAAGAATTTATCTACTTTTAGCTACAAATCCAAGATGGTGGATGGGGATGGAAGATACTTTAGTTTTCTGAGATTGAATTAGGTAATGGATTAGGTCATAGATTCAAAGAAGAAAACTTCAAAATCCAGAATTCTTTGGTGGTGTGAAGAATACAATGGGAAAAGTGCAGATAAAGATTTTCTGGTTTATCACAGTAGGGACAGAACTATGCAACAAATGTCAAAAATGAGTGGAAAGTATATTTTACTGAGAATCATCCTGCAAAAACTCTTCCTTTAAAAGAAATCTTTAATGTCTAAAATATGAATAAAAATTGATACCCTTAGTTCATTGGTCTATGGACAAACTTTGCTAAAACAATTAATATAGGGCACTGTGGTGCCTTTTTCAATTCATCCTCCACCCTTTTATAGATTACCAATTCAAGAGTGCATGGGAATAATGCTTAAAATATCATAGAAATCCAAGTCAAACAAAATTTAATTGCCATGAAACAGATTCTTGGCATATCTCTGGATGATTTATAAAAAAGTTGACAGGACTTTCTGACTCAATTATTTAACAATAATAATAAAAATGCTCCTTTCTTTCCTTCTAAATTAGATTGCTAAAGTAAAGAAAAGCAGAAGCTGCTTTTTATTGGAAAGGATGTTGACTTTTCATGCTGAAAGCAATTCCTAGACCAAATAGGTGCTCACAGAATCCTTATTTCTATACTCTGAATATGAATATTCACACCAGTGACGTGCGGTGAGGTTTATGGCTGGTGAGGCTGGTGACGTCATCAGGAAGGTGGGGAATGGGCGGTTCCGGCAGCTACGGCGACGGGCAAGGACTTTGCCCGCTCCCGCTCTTCGGTGGGCTTCCCCCGTCTTCGGGGGGGCACAGGACGCCCCGAAGAGGCGCCCTGCCGAAGGAGCGGCTCGCAGAAGGCTCTGGCACCGGCGGCAGCTGGTGGGGGCTTTTCCGCTTTGCTCCAGGCACCGGGGAGCAGTTTTGGAGGACGCACCTGCGTCTCGCCCCATGCCGATCGGAGAATGCAAAACTGAAGGAAGCAGCGGCGGTGCGGTGAGATGCTTCCTCTCTTCATCCCCTTACTTTTGAATTGAAAGGCTTTTCAGTACTTTTAAAAGTTAATCTTTCGGAGTTACTCTTTGAGGAGCAGCTAGAGGGGAGGGGGATTCCCCCCCTTGGACAAGCGGCTTGTTAAAATTCTGCTCTCGCCCCCTGGGGAAGGAGGAGGGGGGAGAGCCAACTAACGATGCCTCACCCCAGTAAAAGTGTGTTTCATGGGACTTAGATCCAGAACTTATTGATGACCTGAGAACTTTTTGAACTTTTAAAATTTTCTATGCCTCTGAGCCCAAAGCTGGCAGGGCAAGATGGCACACTTCCGTTGTCTTCATGAACTGTGAAACCTGACTCCACCTTTAAAATTCAGGCTTCCGGTCTTTGTCTCCGAGTCACCCAGAGGAATCTCTTGTGGATTGCTATTTTCTGAACTCTTTGGAGAAAAAACTTTCATCTATTGCTAGAGTGATTAAAGAAACTCCCACCTGTTTGGATCCTCTGCCTTCTGGACTCGCCTGCCTGCTCTACTTCTCCAGCTGCCCAGTTCCTACACTGACTGATCTCTTTGTTTCATAAACCATGTCTCCAAAAAGACCACCCCCTGGAAAACCTGGCTTTGCCACTTCTGCTCCAACATCTGCAACATCCAGCCCAGCCACACAGTCAAAGATAACAGAACTGATGCAACCTAAGACTACAGAGATAGACCTTCAACAAATGCTTCAACAAATTTTACAAGGCCAGGAGGAAATTAAGAAACAGCTAAGGGAAATGAAAGATGAAATTAAAGAGAATCAAGCTCAAATTTATAAGAACTCACAGAGACTGGACCTTGTGGAGGGTGGGGTGGCGGAGGCAAAAGGTGGGGTAGAGGCTTTACAGAAGGGGAACAAAGAACTTGATATCCAACAAATGAAAACAGAGTTTGAGAGAATGTCCTTTTATCTTAGATTTCAAAATGTAATAGAAGCAGATGGGGAAAACATAAGGGACATTATGACTAATATTCTAGCTGAATATATACACAAAGATAAACAGCAGATGGAATGGGAAATAGATCTGGTCTATAGAGTGAATTCAGCATATGCCAGAACACACAATGTACCCAGGGAGGTTCATATTAAATTCCCTAGGAAAACCACAAGAGATGAAATTCTGGGTGTACAAAGGGGGCAAACACTGACATACCACGACAGGGAGATAACCATTCTGAAGCAGATTCCCCAAAAAATTAGGGAAAAAAGGAAAAGCTATTCGCAATTGGCGAATAAACTATACCAGAAGGGGGTGTGGTTTAGATGGTTGATGCCTGAAGGTATGCTGATATTCTGGGAGGAGACAAGAATCAGAATCAACACACCCATAGAGGCACAGGCCTTTATGGAAAAAAATAAAGCGAACCTAGAAAAAACAGAAGATACCACAACGGTCACACAGGACACGGGAGGGGCCAGAGCTCTGCCAGCGGGGGGTGAAGGGGAAACACTAAGAAAGCTCAGATCACAAAAATGAATAAGAAAACCACAATGTTATAAACAGACCGAAAGTAATAATGAAATTATATCTAGACTATATATCATAACTATATAAATTGATTGAAAATTATTTTTTCTAGAATCAATATGCTGATTTTTTATCATTATGTATTAATGTTTGATATTTAGATGTAACCTATGAGTTTGGAGGGAGGAGGCATCTGCCACACTTGCAACTGCCAAAATTTGTAACCATTCCACTTACCCTTTTCCTTATAAATGTTTTTAAAAACCAATAAAACTTTTTTTTAAAAAAAAAAAAGGAAGGTGGGGAATGGGACCACATGTGCTGGAGGCTGAGGCTGCCTCAGCCTCCAGCGCACGTGATCCCATTCCCCGCCTTCCTGAGCATGCTCCACTGGCTCATGCTCCGCAGTCCTCGAAAGCGACTGGGAAACGACAAGAACCTTCCTGCCTCTGCTGGACTTTGCGCGCTCGGGAGGAGCGCGCAAAATCCATCAGAGGCAGGAAGGTTCTCATCATTCCCCAGTCGCTTTCGTGGCTTCGTCATCCGGGAGCGCCAACAACATTTCTGCCTCCACAGCTCCCGGGCACGGACGGACAGATGTATATTATATTATATTATATTATATTATATTATATTATATTATATTATATTATATTATATTATATTATATTATATTATATTATAATATAATATAATATAATATAATATAATATAATATAATATAATATATTATATTATAATATATTATAATATCATATATATATATATATATATATATATATATATATATATATATATATATATATATATATATATATATATATATATATATAGTATATAATATTATATACTATTATTTCATGAAGAGAGGTGAGGCTCTGCCTCCCCTGCCTCCCCTGATCACACGTCCCTGATTCACACACACCCCTCCACGCCAAACCACTTTTTGATTTTTTATTTGGCTTGAAGTGTTGGGGTTTGAGGCTTTAGTTTTTAAAAAGTCTAAATCTTGGGGATTTCCCAGAAACATGTCCTTATCTCCTAATCATTTCCAATTATGAAATCTGTTTTTCTTCAGACATTACATTGAATATGATCATTTAGCCAAGATTTTACAGCAGTAAAATCTTTTTGGGTAGCTAAAGGTTATTATAGTGTCAAGATCCAAAGTCTGCAATTCTAACCAAACGTAGCGTAGAACAGTGGTGAGTTTCCAATTTTTTTACTACCGGTTCGTTCATGTGCGTGCACGTGCAACGCTTCTGTGCAGAAGCATCCGGGCGGGTGGGCGGAGCCTCCACCACCGCTACTACTGGTTCGCCCGATCCGGGACCAACCCACCTCTGGCTTAGAATCAGGAATTCCTAGAATGAGATTAGATTCTGACTAGGTACAATTAAATTGAATGACATGGCTCTATTCCTCCAATTAAAATTTAAATATGAATGGGAAGTTTATAAGATTTCATATGTTGTTGGACTATAAGGATAAATATTACAAGATGCCAAGTTGCAGTAACGGTTGGGATTGGAATACAATAACACCTGCAGAGTCATAAATTCCCCACCTACCCACTTTAAGAAAAATAAAGAAAGAAATGGATGCATGAACTCTGACAATATACCAGCATGGCTGGCTGGGGAATTCTGGGAGTTGAAGTCCACAAGTCTTAAAGTTCCCAAGTTTGGACACCCCTGCAATATACTAAATGTTTTTCTCCTAAGGATACACAGTTAACAGAACCAGATTCAAATGCCAAACTTCATTCCTCCAATGGAGGTTTGAATTGTGCGAGGTGCTTTCTTCCTGTGCAATGGCCACAGATGCATATCTCATCCCTACTTCCTGTCTTTCTACTACCTTACAATAGGGCAATTCTGCTTTGCACCTTAAGTTGCTCCCATCTGATCCTTAAGCTAACTTCAGAAATTCCAGTCCAAACTGCAGTAGATTGGCAAATGGGCTAAGCAGTTGCTCAATGTGAATTATGGACATTACAACAGGGATTCCCCAACCACTGATCCATAACCCACCAAGAACCAGGTGGCACAAGTGAGCGAAGCCCCATCAACGCATGCCCGGGATCCAGACAGCATGCAAAACCATGCCAGCCCAGTCCACAGAAAAACCATCATTCACAGAAATGGTCCCTGGTGCCCAAAAGCTTTGGGGCTTCTGCATTACAAAACTCATTGGTCAATCCCAAGTATATGATGGCCACTGAGAAGAAGGGGCTGAAGAAAAAAGACTCTGTATAACAAGAAAGTTAAAAGTTCATTGCTCTTTCCTGAAACTACCATTTCTAAAATGGCAGCCATGGAAAAAGGGTCCAAGGGCCTCAAAGAACCCATCAAAGAACATTTCTAAAAGTTCTGAAATTAAAATAGTTAATGGTACGAGGAAAATAATATCTTGAAAGTAAACTCTCTGACCAGAATAATAGCAACCTTCATGTAGTTTTTCCATAAAACATCCAGTTTTGAGAAAGGAACATTTCAGACATGGGAGGTCAACATGGTGTAGAAATATCTAGCATCTACAGTCAGACTATACCTTTATAGGGTTAATAAAATTCATATTATTTAAAAATGAGAGCATGTTCTTCAAAAGCTGGGATATTGCAAAAAGGACACAAGGGAGAATGAAGGTTCTGTGCATCCATTGCAAAAGATTCTGGAAAACAGTCATTGCTCAATATCTTAAGACCTTTTAACAAATAAATCCTTAAGTACAAAAAGGTATTTGCTTATCTAAAATTTTAAAAAAAGCTATTAAGAACCCCGATCCTTGTCTTTGGTAAATATAGTGTCCTTATCTTAAGCCTAGACCAGATACACATAAACAAATTTATTTGGTGACCTTGTTCAGTGTCATGGTGCGACTCAAATATGATAAAGGCCTTTGTTTTACAAAATATTAAATTACTTCCAGCAAGTCTTTAGCTAATGCATACAAATTGATCCTTATAAGTATGTGTAAGTGGTGCTGTGCTGCGAACATTGTCTAGCATTTAAATGAGCTACTCCATACTTCCTCTTAAGATCTTTCTTTAGGCATTCCCTGAAGACTGTAAGCCAGAGTTTCCTTATCTGTAGAAACAACAAAGAATCTTGTGTCATCCTTAAAAACTCTTTTATTAAAACATAAGCTTCCATGCACCAAATCGCATTTTATCTCAAATTGTCAGATACTTACACACATACAGCTGTAGAGAGAAGAAAACAATGTCAGATAGTAATAAAATGCAAGAAACAGAAGTTGTGATAATAATGTTAAAGTAGAAGCAAGAGACTAAAAGAGTGGGTTCTTTCTTACCGCACTCCAATGTTTTGGGAAAGGAAGGCACGCGTACACACTTCTCCAAGCCATTTGCACCTTTCCAGCCATTCTTTTCAATTGCTTCTATCTATTGCTGAACATGGAAGACCTCTCCCTCATCATAGCTCTATACTGAAGTTGTCAAACTATCTGGGCTTTTTCCACATCTCAACCATAAATTATTGGTCTTCCAGGTACAAATCATTTTGGAACAGAAGCTGACTTCAAAACCCCTTTTCTGTATTTCAATTCTTTCCTCTAACTTATCCAGGGCGATGCTGCGATATTCTGTCCAGATTCCTTTGGTCAGAGTCCATATTGTTGGATTCCTTTGTTTGTTTCTTTACCTCTTTCATCTCTTCTGGGAAAGAAAACACAATTTGTTTTCTTTTGATGGCTAAGTCAGAGGACGTGTAGTTTACAGATCAGTTCATCAACAGATGCAGCTATATATTATCACCTGCTCAGTTTTCTTCTAGCATCCTGGGTAATACAAGTCCAGAAAGAGGTTTAAAAGGCTCCAAGTCTTTTAATGGAAGTGGAAAGATTTCATAACTAGTAGGTGTGAAAAAAGAAACCACTTTTGACTTCTTGCTGGTAGTGTACAATTGTAGTCACTGAGAGCACAAGTCTGTTATGCAGAAATGAGCCCCATTTTCAAATGGTGCTTTGAAGAAATGTCTGCATAGAGTTGCAGATTTTGAAGGATATTTTTTTTTTTTTTTGCACATTTGTGAGACTGGCGACAAAAATGGCTGCAACATGCCAAATTTTAGGAATAAGCAGATTTAGGGCAAGAAATTAGGCAGTGGAGCATATTGCGTACAGGTAATCAGTTAAGAGAGTCACACCTCATTTTACAATCTTTTTTAAATCTTTTGTTAAGCAAATCACTTCAGTTGTTAAGTGAATCAAATGTTTGTTAAGCAAATTCTGCCTTTCACATTGACTTTGCTTATCAGAAGCTGGTAAGGAAGATCACAAATGGCAATTACGTGACCCTGGAATGCCGCAACTGTTGTAAAAACATGCCAATAACAAGTAGCAAATTTTGATTCCATGACTATAGGGAGGCAGCAACAAATCATAAGTGGGAGGACCACTTATAAGTCACTTTTTACAGTGTTGTTGTACCTTTTAATGGCCGGTAAAGAAATGGTTGTAAGTCAAGGATTTCCTGTACATTACTGTACTGTTGGATCCTGCCTCTTATTTTTCCAGTCAAGGTTTCTATAAATACTACACAACTGCAGCCTTTTTGCCATATCTAAATTGTGATTCCAAACTCTCCGATTAAATTTCAGCAAGATGGATGTGTTGTTAGTCTGAGCTAGAAGCAGGGCAAAGAGTAACATCAGAAGTAATTTGAAAATCATTTCAGCCTTGGGACATGTTTTTTTTCCCTTAAACTGTAATCTACCAGTGATGCTTTTTATGTTCCTGCCTGGAAAGGTTATAGAAAGAAGCCAGCTGAGTGTGTTGAACAGACTTCACATATACCTTGCATGTGCCCAAACAAACCTGCTACTCCTTTTGTCATGCAGGCATGTGATGCAGAGGAGAGCAAGTGCTGAATACAATGAGCAGCCTCGGCTATAAAGAGTCCCTTGCAGATTGTTCTTTGAAATCAGATTCCATCATGTTAGTGAGACAGAAATAGGTACTGACACTTCTCCCACAGAGTAGATGATTTACAAAATATCTCTGTTCAAGTAACATTAGCTTAAAACATTTGCCTCTTGAGAAGGAACAAAGCAAGATCTAAGATGGCTGCAACTTCCCTATAGCTTTGGGGGCTATTGTGTCTGGACAATTATTAAGGGTTAGCAATGAGACAGACAAATTCTTTCCTGCCTTTTAGCAGTCATCCACATTTTTTGCAGCTAGCTTAAACCCACTTCTGTGGAACGACTTTCTGTTGTATACTGTTAAGAAACATGTAGCCCTCTAGATATTTCTGAGTGACAATTCTCAGTAGCTCAGTAGTAGTTGTAAGTTGTTTTAGCCAAAAAGTAAAAGAGGTTAGGTTCTCACATGTTTGTGTAGTGGGAAAACTCCATGTATCACCAGCATGAAATGAGAAAAATTGGAACAAACAAGGGACAATGGTAACAACATCATCATAATTCCAGTATTGCTTGGTAGTTATCATATGTTTTGATTATTAGCTGTTTGAGGATGGGTTAGCTTTCCTTTGACCTAAAGAACAACAGTTCCTTTGTACACAGTTTGGAAATATTTAATTGTGGAACCATTGGCATCCTTCCCAGTATACATACATATTGTTCAACAGGTGATACTGCAACAGAGTATTGGTTTGTAAGTCAACAGCTGTCAAAAATATATTCCATCTTATGTTTATGTTGTGGGATCTCCAAGAGCAAAGGTTGCTAAAGTTTATGAATGAGAAAACACAAACCTCTCAAGGTTGAACAAGCCATGTTTTGATTATTAGCTGTTTGAGGATGGGTTAGCTTTCCTTTGACCCTTGATTAAATCACCATGGAATTGTTATTTATTTGCTCCACAGAGGTAAAGGGATGGAACTGGCATCCATTATGGTAAATAAAAAGTCTTCTTTCTGGTTGTTTGGCACTTCAGATATTATACCTAGCTAAGGTAAAGAGCTAGGGATGTGGTGGCTCAGTGGTTAAGATGCTGCACTTGTCGATCAGAAAGGTTGGCAGTTTGGCAGTTCGAATCCTAGCATCGCGTAAGAGAGTGAGCTCCTATTACTTGTCCCAGCTGCTGCCAACCTAGCAGTTCAAAAGCATGTAAAAATGCAAGTAGAAAAATAGGAACCACCTTTGGAGGGAAGGTAACAGCGTTCCG
The DNA here is from genome assembly GCF_964273705.1 of Natrix helvetica. Lineage (NCBI taxonomy): Eukaryota > Metazoa > Chordata > Lepidosauria > Squamata > Natricidae > Natrix > Natrix helvetica. Next base: position 140,987,849 of record NC_138550.1, read on the forward strand.
TGTGCCTTTGGCATTTAGTCATGCCAGCCACATGACTACAGAGACGTCATCGGACAGCGCTGACTCTTAGGCTTTGAAATGGAGATGAGCATTGCCCCCTAGAGTTGGGAACGACTAGCACATATATGTGAGGGGAACCTTTAACTTTTAAGGTAAAGAGCTAAGTAACCAAAGAGCAACTAAAAAAGTCAAGCAAATATCTGGTCCTAAACTGAGATTGTGATGCCAGTGCAACAGAATCAAATAGCCTTCTAGGTTGTGTCACATTCTCCAAGAAGAATGAACCTCCCTAACTTTTTCTGATTCAGTTTAGTAAACCAGAACTGACTGCAAGGAAATATTTGCTTTTAAGATGCATTGACACTAATGTGAATGCATGAAGTTTGCATTCTTGTCTTGAAAGGTTCAGCCCTCTGGCTATTGCAAATTCTAGGCAATTTCTTTTCCAAGTAGCAGTCTAAATAACTGTCCTTTTTTTGTGTGCAGAGGCAGGGAAGCATTACACACTTTAATAGGATTCATTGTTTTGTTGAACTGGGTTTATATACTTTGAACTAAAGAACAACAGTTCCTTTGTACACAGTTTGGAAATATTTAATTGTGGAACCACTGGCATCCTTCCCAGTATACATACATATTGTTCAACAGGTGATACTGCAACAGTGTATTGGTTTATAAGTCAACAGCTGTCAAAAATATATTCCATCTTATGTTTATGTTGCGGGATCTCCAAGAGCAAAGGTTGCTAAAGTTTATGAATGAGAAAACACAAACCTCTCAAGATTGAACAAGCCACTTTACACAAGGGAAAGTTCCTCTTTTGCACAACTGAGGGATAGATTTACATTGTTGAGCAATCTGCAGAAGGAGTGTAAATCGTGGCTGAGCTATTTACTTGCACCTAGAGCAAAATTGTGATTACATTTTTATGTAGACCATCCACACAAATTTAAAAAATCAGAGATAAACAAGAGGATTTAATTTGTTTTCTGGTTTATCAAAATTATGGAAAAAGTGCTTCCAGGAATCTCACAACTTGAAGCTTCCAATCTGTCTCCCAACATGGAACTGCAATATAAAGTATCTTTGCCTTAAAATGGCTTAGTTTATTTCTCCCAAGCTGAGACTTGGATTTTTATAGCATAATCCTATGCCTGCTATACAAAAGTGAATCCTGTTAAGTTCAGTCAAGATAAACAGCAGCAAAGTGTTATGTTCCCAAAAGGCTGAGTTTGTAGACATGGCCTCTAGCAGAAGACAAATTATTAAGGAAGGGTAGTCTGATACTTTTTCTTCTACCCTGATAGTTCTTACACCAAAGAAACAGGTTCAGGAAAAAGCAAAAAGAAGGGGGGAGCTAATTCTGAGGTCCAATTAGGTTCATCTTCTTTGGCCAAAGCTACTTTGTGCACTTAACTGTATATATTGCAAATGATCTCATGAAATACAACACATAGAGTATTTAATACTAAACCTAAGGAAGGAACTTTCTAGATAAAAAGTCAGTGTTCTTGGCACTTTTAGTCTAGTTGTGTTAAAAGGATGTTCCCTGTTCAACCTGTTAGAACCAGTTATTCCAATCTGTTTTGTGAATGAATCCAGTGGTAGGATTCAGCCAGTTTGCACCTGTTCGGGAGACCTGGTTGTTAATTTTCTAAGCAGTTCGGAGGACCGGTGTTGGAAAAAAATCTAATTTTGTTTTCTTCCACTTTACAGAACTAATCCTGTAAGGAAGGCAGGAAGGAAACATTTTGGTGTTGTTTCTAGCCCTATCTTTATTCCCCTGCTTACAGAAACTGCCTCTCCAGTTAACCCTTATTACATTGTAACAGCTAAGGGGAAGCACCCATTAATGTCAGTGATGTTGAGTTCCTGATCAGCAAAAATCCTTTAATGGTTACCAGAGATAACAACATATCTATTTTAACATTGGTCAAATAAATCAACTTCATATTTCTTCCTTTTACTTCTATCCACCTTGATCTTTAGTACCTTCCAATAAAGTTCTAGAATTTGATTTCTTTTTTTTTTTCTGTTTCACAAAGTTTTTCAAAGTTTTAGAAATATTCCTTTGTAAATTGAGTATAAGAAAATTATCTAATTTCCTTTCTGGTTTGATATTTGTACATCCATTTTAATTATTAAGAGATCAACTAACTTCTTTTGCATGTCTAATGTAGCATATTTTTCCATATTATTTTTGTGGCTTATCATTTTTAAATCCATTTTGAAATTAACCTCACTCTTCTCAAATAAAACTTGTTTGCTTTTCATAACATATTTTAAACATAATATATCTAAAGAGGCAGATACACTTAAAATTAACTTCTGAGTCCATTGTTCAAAAACATCCTTCAATATGTCCAATATTAAAATATTTGCTTGGTTCTGTATTAGGAAGTACAACTAGTGTCCAATTTTCAAAGTCTCATCCTATCATTTTTAAAGAGAATTGAAAGAAAGCATTTTCCTATGGGAAGGATTCTTATGATTAATTAATAAGATTAATTAAATCTTATTTCAAATCCTTCATTTTAGTCCATTTATAACTTTGCAAAATCAAAGTTCTAATCACCTTACTAAATTATTTTACTGCAATTTCATGTTAAATAAAATCCCCTAAAGACAAGAACAACATGGTAGGAAGCAGATTTTTTTAATTAAATTTAATTATGAAGTATTTGAGGTGTATCTATGCAGTATGTACCTTGTCTTTCATCATATCACTACACCATAAGCAGTCTGCAGTTTTTCCTCATGTTGGCCTTAAATTCAAGAGAAGATGCAATATGCAAATTCTTCCTGCTAGATTTTTTTCAGAACAGAAAATATAGCTAGAATTGATAGGAGACATACCACAGAGACATGGATCTCAATTCCATACCACCCTGAAAAGGACAATTAACATTTTTTTTACAAGGGTAAAAAACTTTGAAAAATTTTGCCACAAGTTTATTGGGCATTAGGGCAGGCATTTTTCACAACATAATTCTAATATCAATATAATTCTAATATCTATATAATTCAATATAATTCTAATATCTAATATCTTTATCAATAACTTTCAATTTATTTTGCAAAACAAGTTAATTTTTGCAGTAAACAGGGAGTTTGACTTGATTGCATCAAACTCTTCTTCCAATTCCATAATTCTCTAATCCAATTTGCCTCCAGGATACCTAAACACTGTTGTCATGCAGATTTTCATAAGATCCCCTTTTCAAAGACTTCTATAAGTCATTTGGCTGTTTCTTTCATAGTATTCAATCTTAGCTTCAGATTACTTTTGTTCCATCAAATAGTTAGGCTAGTATCTTCTTATTGTTTGTTTTAATGTCATTCATTATAGAACACCTAGTAAAAAGAATTCTCAAGAAGTTTAGATTTTGATTATCACATTAGTTCATAAATATGTCTCAATTACCCCTGTTTTGTATATTTTCAAATCATGCCTTGCAAAATGAATATCACCTTAGAGGAACTCTATTATCAGAGTCAGAATAAAGGCAGATAAGAAATGCTTTGATTTAAAAAAAAAAACCTCATTCAGCCAGATCCATTTTGTAAACTACGGGCATTTCATTCCTTTAAATACATTAAAAACCAAACAAACCTCAAAATGTACCTTCTCAACGCATTGACATATTTTCAATATAGCATTGTTGTTGTTGTTATTGGCTGCAATATTGTATAGCCTCACATAATGATTTACAGTCCCAACGTCTTCTGTATTGACATAAAATATCGACTACAGTCAGTAGTGCACATATTGTTTAGAGTCTTTGTATCTGATCATCACTGTCTTTCCCTCCAGCTTTACATGTGATAATTAGTTTGAGCTTTGGATAATATGTCACACTTTAGGATTTCAGCCTTAGCGCTTGTAGCTCTTGAAAGGTTACAGAAATCTATTATGGCACCATTAAATGCCTCTGATTGATGACCTGTGGATGTAAGTCAGGTATTATTACTTTTGACTTATTTCTTTCCATTGTTTCTTCAAAATCTAACTCAACTGATGAGAGAGGTGGTCATGCTAATTTTCATAATTTCAGTGACCCGCTCGTATTTTTAGCTTGCTTTTTAAATCCATTAGTTTCTGATTATTCTGTCAAAAAATGGTTTTTCATTTGCAGCTAAAACATTTCAGCAAACAAAGGTCAGACTAAGAAATGCTCACCCTTCCTTCGTTTCAGTTATGTGTACATCTTATTCAGTCACTTGGTGAAGCAACATAATAGCAATGTTTGGTTGAAAGGAGATGGACAGAAATAGAGGATCTCTAAATGTAATAACTTTCCATGGAGAATCAAATTGTCACAAAGCAAAACCGAGTTCCATCTCGTTTCTTACTTCATGTCTTGATTGGTACCATGCTAGCACTTAATACTGCTGTCTAGCAATTTCTCTCCCACAGAATGTCCCTCCCACTAAAGAGGTTTATATTTCTCTACTTTAATCTCAGTCTGTCTGCAATTTTTTTTCAAATTTCTCTTAGCTGACTTTATTGTTGAAGGTAGCAAAGAATTATATCACTTCTCTTCTGTTTCCCCCCCCCCTCTCTCTCTCTCTCTCTCCCTCCCTCCCTCCCTCCCTCCCTCCCTCCCTCCCTGTGGATCCTCATACTTCACAATCTGGAAAACTCCATCAGAGAGAGGGCATCCATCCTAATTTCTTTCACTGGGATTTAATTAAGGTGTGCAAAGGGAACTATAGAACCCTGGAAAAACAATTGCACAATGGCCATCTTGTTAATGAACATTGATAGCAACCTATCCTGAAATTCAAAAAGTCAAAAGCAAATGTCCTTAACAAATTAAATGAGAAGTGGCAGTGAAGAAAAGCAAGACACTATTAACATCAGACTCTAATGGTAATCTTCCTTTTGATCAAATGGTTTTGAAGGGATTTGCTGCCAAATGAAAATTATCTGCTAGTCTTTGCTTGTTCAGCTGGTAATAAATGCCAGCATGACTTTTTTCTCCTTACTTCTGCAAACCCAGGACCAATGCAAAAAGAAGAACAATTTAACACTTTGAAATAATTGTCTATGAAAAAATTAAAGGGTATTGTGTTTTGATGCTAAGAGACTAGTCAGTATTGGAAAGATGCAACTTGTGAAAGGTTCATTACAGGCATATGGTTATGTAAGGATAATTACTATTTAAATGACCAACCTATACTGGACTTGCTAGGAAAAACTGTACACATAAGTATGAAGAACCTAAATATAATGGAATATGAAGGAATGTATTCTTTTTTTATTATTGCAAAATTTTTATTAGTTTTAAAATATATAGGGAAGGGTAAAAGGGTGTAGAGAAAAATTTTTGCAGCTTCCACACTGGTGGCGAAAATCCCCCCAAGACTCACAGATTTAACAATCTTAAAAATAAAATATAAAAGAAAGCATCAGAACAAATTTAACCAATATTATCAAACATGTGCTCTACTATTTTTTCTCTGTTACTTTTTGTAGTATCAACAATTACAATTATTCCAAATACATTCATTTTTGTGATCTAAGCCTTTTCGATATTGTTTCTTCTTCCCTGCCCCCTGGAGGGGCCTCAGCGCCCCCCCTCCTTATCTTGCGTCTTGCTGTCCTTTTCCCTACTCCCACTAAATTCCTCCTCTGGGGGGGGGAAATATTCTTTTTAATAAAGGCTTCTGCCTCTTGAATTGTATTAATTCTGATCCTATTTCCCTCCCAGAAGACCATCATCCCCTCTGGTAACAACCACTTAAACCAGACCCCCATGTTGTATAATTTTTTTGATAAGGGGGAATATTTCCTCCTTCTCTCTCTTATTTTTTGGGGGATCTGTTTAAGAATGGTGACCTGTTCCTCTTTGTATTTCAATGGTCTCTCCCTTTGGGTCGCAAGCACCTCATCCCTTGTGGATCTCCTGACAAATTTAACATGTACCTCTCTGGGAAGGTTGTGACTTCTGGCATATGCTGAGTTTATCCTATATGCTAGATCCATATCCCACCATAATTGTTTCTTATCTCCCTTAATATAATCTGCTAAGATTGTGCTCATAATCTCTTTAAGATCTTCATTTTCTTCCTCTGGCAGGTTCTGGAATCTAAGAAAAAAAGGACATTCTTTCAAATTCTATTTTTGTCAGAAAATTTTCTACATCTGCATTTCCCTTGCCTGTTGTTTTAAGCTCCTCCCCCATCTCCGCCGCTCTCTCCTCCAACACCATAATACTTTGCTTATTCCCAGCAATATGTTCTTTAACATCTCTGAGCTCTTCTTTAATCTCTGCCATTTCTTTCCTCATTTCATTCTGCCCCTTCATAAGTTCTTTAAACATTTCCGTAACAGTTCCTTTGTGTCCTCTCCAGCCCCTCCTTTCTGCAACCATGAGGTGATCTTAGACTGTTGCATTGTGGGGCTGGGGGCAGCAGATGACGGAGCTGAGTGCACCTTGCCAGTCGGTGGTTTTCTTGCAGCCATTGATTAGGTTCAGAGATGCAAATCCTTTCCAGGGAAAATGGTGTCCGGGGATTCCACAGCGGAGCTGGCCTCAAAAGGCAAATAAAAGCAGGGAAACCCACAACTCCAATAGAGAGATAATCCAAGAAGTAATTCCAATAATCAAAGCTCAGAAGAACCACAGAAAGAGGTCCCAGCTTCCCTTTGAGAGAGTACAGCAAACAATCGACTTTTCTTTACTTTCTCTTTGGGAGCAGTTTCAAAGGATAAGTTTCATTCATATGTAGACAAAGGAAGGAGGGCGGGCGCCATCTTTGCCCTCCCTCCTGCAGGGAGAGAAGTCACAAAAAGTTTTTCTTTCCCTGTTTCTTAAAGGCGAAGGTCAGCTTTTGAATCATTTCTGGCAATTGTAAAAAGCCATTCTCATTCACTGTCCAAGTAACTAATCAGTCATTATTCTCTCCCTCTGAGAGAGTCCCTTTAAATGCCGCTTATTCCGAGGGGGGGTAATAGAGGAACCACCCCCTCTAATTTCCATTTCAAAAGCCAGAGCACACCAACTCACGCACATCTGTAGCTTTCTTTCAAAGTAAACAAAGAGCACCAGGTGGGATCCGCGCCTCCAACCTTCAGCCACGCTTCTCCTTTGATCTGAAACCTCCCAGGGCCATCCGGCGAAGAGGCGATGTCACTCACCCCCCCCCCACTGCTCCCTGGCGCCTAGGCGAAGCTGGGAAAAACACCCCCACCGGCTGCCGCCACTGTGGAGGGTCCCAGCAAGCCGCCTTTCGGCAGGAGACCCTTTGTTCGAGTCTCCTGTGCTCCTTTCGGAGCCCGCCAAGGGAGCGATCGGCAGACTACACCTCCGTCGCCATTCGGTCCCAGGAGCGGAAGTCGAAGGAATGTATTCTTGTTGTTTTACTCTGGTTTTTTTTCTTACTGTATTTTGGTTCGTTGGTTAAATAAAAGTAATTATGAAAGAATTTATGTAAAAATAACCCTGCACTGAGGAATTTTCATTAAACAAATTATTCCATACACACACACACACACACACACACACACCTACCTTGTTTCCACAAAGACAGGGTCCTCTTTCTTTTGGAAACCCCCCTCCCTGAAATAAGCACTTGGCCTTATTTTCGGGGTGGTCTTTGAGGTGCAGGAGGCAACGAGTGTGGTCACCTCATGGTTGCTGCTGTGTTGCAATATTTTCATGGGAAGGTTTATTTTCGTGGGAGGGCTTATTTTAGCGCATGCGCTCAAAAGCCCAATTGAGCTTATTATCCAGGGAGGCCTTATTTTCAGGGAAACAGTGTCTGTGTGTGTGTGTCTGTGTCTGTGTAAAGTATACATCCATATTATGGGAACAGCGTTAGAACTACGCATCATTCATATTGATCCAATTTACCACAATATTAGTGTTCTTTTTCACATTCATCGAAATTAAATAATCCTCTTTATATTACTTAAACATACATTTTAATAAAGCTTAACATCTACAAGTCTTTAATCTTTCTATCTATTATTCTTTTATTCTATAGAGAAACAAATTTTCCCTATTTAATTTATTTCTGCTTCTCCAATTTACAATCAAACTACCTTAATATTTAGAAAGCAATTGTTTCTAACCGTCATCTCTTGCCCTCATTAGTAGTTCAATTCTTATCCGTTTGTTTACACATTTCCCACACTCCTCCTCATCTATCTATATGGGCTTAGAAATCATATCCATCAGAATTTGCAGGTAAAAGTCCATTTATTAGGGAAAGAAAGAAAGAAAGAAAGAAAGAAAGAAAGAAAGAAAGAAAGAAAGAAAGAAAGAAAGAAAGAAAGAAAGAAAGAAAGAAAGAAAGAATGTCCATGTGAAATATCCTGAATGATCAGAAAACTGTCTTATTAATCAAGGTAGCAGAATATATCAGATTCATATTGATCATTGGCACCTCATTAACTAAAAAACGTTCCTTCTCTGTCTGGTAGCTAAGCCAGGCTAATTACACTTTGTGATATTCTTCCAGGAGTAACAACCATCTAATGACCCTTGTTCTTATTCCTCATGCATCAAGACATAGAGCATGACGGTACAAAGTTCCATCCTGAAAAATAAAAACTGGGCAGGATTACAAGCCAAAATCCTCCATTATGTTGCAGCAAAAAGCCAAGCAAACAAGACCCCAAATAGAATATAGTAGTAACATAACTGCAATTGGGAAGTATATCTCTTAAAACAAGCAAGATCTGATTATTTGAATTTGATTCAGAAAATTGATCCAATTGTTACTTTTAATTCACTCCAAAATTTAAGACTTGGGAGTCCACATTTATGTTTTAAGTTGGCTGTTTGCTGGAATTCAGTTCAGATTTTTGAATCAGTGGGGAAAAAATGTGCATAGCATCCCAACAGAATTAAGAAGGCTAAATTATTATAGGTACAGCAACCAGCCTTAGAATTTGCCAATGAAAATATTGAAGAGGTAGATCGCTTCTTCCTTTTAGGATAATAGGTATCAGCAATAAAGGAGCCAACACTCAAATAAATATGTCATAGTATAAAACAGTGATGTGCAGTCAGGTGAGGCAGGGGAGGCAAAGCCTCACCACTGTCATCATGAAAAGAAAAAAAATGTAAAAGGAAAAAGGTGAGAGCTAAGGTCAGGCTGAGCTAGTTGCTGCCTCACCGTGGATGACTTTGCTTAACTGTTTAAAAAAGCCTCTAAAAAGTGCCCTCTACTATCAGGCAGGAGAACTGTGTGCCTCATCTAGTCTGACTTTAGGCGTTTTATGATCACTCGAGCAGAGTTAAGCAAGGGTTAAAAGCCTAAAAATTCCTGACGTAGGTGAGGCACGCAGTTCTCCTGCCTCATAGTAGAGGGCGCTCGTTTGGGTGGGTCTTCTTCAGAGGACCCGAGGCAAGAACAGAGTTGAAATCCTCTCTGAAACAGCTGGAAAGGGTACGTGTGGGTCAGAGGGAGGGGGGGGAATTCAAACTTCATCCTCCTGGTGCGGGGCTTTGGGCAAAGGCTGGAGGGAAGGACTCTGGCTCACTTGTGCTCATCCTCCCCAAGTGTAGTTTGAGTGCAGGCAGAGCCACGTTGCCTTTTCAAACCTGCAATCAGTGAAGTTGGGCTGGATCCTTCCAGGGCTGGGGGAAAGTGTGTGTGCTCCAGTATGGCTCTTTGACTGGCTTCTTGCCTCCTCCTGTGGTCTCTTCGCTGGTGCTCTTCCCTCCAATCCAACTTTGTGTGTGTGTGTGTGTGTGTGTGTGTGTGTGTGCGTTTGTGTGTGTATTTGTTTGAGAAAGAGTGAGTGAGAGAGAGGAAAGGGGGTAGGAGAGATAATCCAATCCAACTTTTGTCTGTGTGTGTGTGTGTGTGTGTATGTGTGTGTTTGAGAGAGGGGGGAGGGAGGGAGAGAGGGAGGAAGGAGGAGAAGGGAGAAGAAAAATAAAGAAGGAAACTTCTTTCGCAAAGGAGAAAAACAAATACTGTTGCTTTAAATTGGAACTGATCATGCCTGGCTGTGGAATTCTGGGAGTTGAAGTCCACAAGTCTAAAAAATTTGAAACCCACCACTGTGTCAGTGCTTCACCAGCCATAAACCTCACCGTAAGTGACTGGTGTAAAATGTGGTTCAAAAGGCCATGAAAGGATTGAAAAAGACATTGTGTTGTTCTATTCTGATCTACAAAGATCAGAACTTTGCAGGCAATCATTTGCAATTTTTGGCATGTGACAGTTTACGGAAGCAAAAGCTGGATTTTGAAGAAGCAGGTAGAGAGAATATAAAGTTGGAAAAGGTGGAAAGAAAGACAAGGAAGAGAATGACGAGCAGTAGGAACAGTTGAGTCAATTACAGAGGATATGAGTGCACCATATCCTCTGTAATAGAGACGAGTTTGAGAAGAGATCATTCTGGAGAAAATTTAGCATATTTTTGGAGTATAAGACGCACCTTGTTCCCTCAAAAAAGTGGCTGAAACTCTGGGTGTATCTTATACACTGAATACAGCATTTTTTTGCCTCCTGAAACCCCGCCCCCTTCACCAAAATGGCTGTGCAGAGCTTTTAGGAGGCTTTCAGAGAGCTCCTGGGGGCTGGGGAGGGAAGAAATGAGTAAAAAATGGGCTGTTTTTTGCTCAGTTTTGCCCCCCTAAGCCCCCAGGAATACTCTATAAGCATCCTAAAGGCTATGCATGCAATTCCTTTGACAAAAAATGGGCCTATTTTTGTGAAAAATGGGCCATTTTTGCTTGTTTTGGGGGGGGTACCCCCCAGGAGCACTCTGCAAGTCCCCTAAAGGGTATTCATGCCTTTTTGGGGAGAAAACGGGCCCATTTTCATGAACAACGGCCCGTTTCTGGGAGGTTTGCAGAGTGCAAAAACTTTTTTTTATTTGCCTCTTCAAAACCTTGGTGCATCTTATACTACGGTGCATCTTATACTCCAAAAATATGATATGTAGTCACTAAAATTGGCACCAACTTGATAGCACATAATCGTCAGTGGCAGATTAAGGCTTACTGGTGCCCAAAGCACTGACAAATCTTGGTGCCCCCTCCTTTGTACATACTGTACAAATCTTCATTGGTTTTTTTTTTCTTTCTCAACTTTGTGGTGCCCTCTTTGGGCCTGGTGCCCTAAGCACATGCTTAGTCTGCTTCATGGTTAATGCACCACTGATAATTGTCAATCAGTAAATCAAAATAATAATACAAAGGTCTGCTTCAGATTTATCCAAGCCGCAATCTATACAAGTTATGGATTCCCCAACACAGCCAACAAATGGTACAGTCTAGTCTAGTGCCTCTGATCTTTCTCGCTCCCGTTATTTTCTCAATTTCTGTTTGCCTAATCGTTTGTTGTATTTCCCAAGATTTCATTTTTTCAGAAGTTTTCTTCAGTGCATCAAGCGTGGAGATTTGTTTGTTTGTTTCCCCCCTCCCCCAGCTTTGCCTTTATTGTCTCTTTCTACGTAATATTTGTCTATTTTTTCCCATACACGCAGCCACCTCTTATCTTCCTTTGCCAGTATTTGTTAGACATTGCAGTCTGTCGCTTGTTCAGCTGCTGTGCTTTCAAATTATTCCTCATCTCTCTTTGTGTTCATTGTAACATTTGTGACACTTCTTTACACCTTCTGATGACTCATACCTCATTTGGTTCCCGTGCATGGGCAAATAACTGCAGAATGTTTCCCTGTGGACTATTGTTAGCTTTGGGAAGAAATACACACTCCTCTCTTTAACAGGTTTTCCTTTTTTTAATTGGGAGGCACAAGGCAGCTGTTCAGTGCAATATACAATATTACTGACTCAATAATAATTTTTGATCCCACATATGGGAAACATTGCACATTGGATGTAGTGCATTTATTCTGACAACACCTGCCATGGACTCTATAAACCTGTATAAATTAATCTTGGGTAGAGAACATGTCTTGCAATTTTTCCCCTGCTAGTTCTCATTTAGTCAAAAACAATTTGCTTTTGATTTTTTTTTAAAGTGAAAAGAATTACAGGGAAATTGTACAAGTACGGTATAATCATTAGGTGGCCACCCTGGTTGTCTCTGTGACAGTCTTGCCTTTAATTACACACTAGGAGCCAGCAGCCCTCCTGACTTTTCCCATTTCAGTACATTCCCAGCCTAATCTTCATGAAGAAAATCCTTCTGTGGTGCTTTCTGAGTCCTTTGCCTGCAGATTTGGACGAGTTTTTCAAAAGGCCACTTGTGTTTATTTGAGCAGATCTCGAAAAGGGCATTTTGGTTCGACAAGCTTAGATTGAAGCAGTCATCTGAAGCAGCAGCAGAGGCTCCTTCCCCACTGGAGTAAAACAGCTGGCATTTGAGCCTCAGGTTGGAGCAAGTGAATTTCTGAGCTGAGGTACTGTCTTAAATTGCCTCCTGCAATGATCTACATTAAGAGAATGCCTCAGCATGGGAAAGCACTGCTTTGCACAGCTCTTGTATTTATATCCTTCCTAAACTATTCATTTTTTCACTCCATCAGCATTTTCCAATTCCACTGTTCAAAGGATGTTTCTCCATCCCACGATTCCTTGCCTGAAATTTCATAACTTGAAGCTCTGTGTTTTCTCCACTTATAATAATGGCTAGATCCTTCCATGAAACATAGGGAATATTTTTTTGCTTATCACAGATTTTATTTCACTCGGTGTTAGTTTACTCATTTGAAGTTTGTGTTGTTTTGCGTATCACTTGAGCAAAAATGTGACTGGTAAACCAGTGGTTATAAATCTGATTTAAATGAGGAAACTCTTAGGCAAACCGGGAGGGGGGACGGGGGACGGACTGGACAGGGAGATTGAAATGATTTGTGTAGCATTGTTCATTTCTACTTACCTAGCAACTGCAGCATTTCTACGTACACCAACATGCTAAAGAATACAGTCTTGATAATGTTGATGTTTGATATAGTTAATAGCCTTGATAAAATTTGTAGACTGTTTCTCTTCTTTGGGCATTCTCTTCTACTACACTTACTAATAGCCATAGAAGTTCGAGCATAACTTGTCAATAGTTTTTCCTTCTATATTCTAATTCAGGGTCATCAAGCTCAATTTCATTGCTCTCTACATGGGGCTTCCCTTGAGATGCACTCGGAGACTACAGTTGGTCCAGAACGCGGCCGCGTGGGTGATTATGGGGAGGACTAGATACTCCCCTGTAACACCTCTCCTGCGCGAGCTGCACTGGCTTCCTGTGGACTACCGAGTGCGTTTCAAGGTTTTGATTATGATCTTTAAAGCGCTTCATGGCACAGGACCTAGTTACATGCAGGATCGCATCCTGCCCCACACATCCCTACGACCAATTCGCTCACACAGAGAGGGACTTCTCCGGGTGCCGTCCGCCAAACAGTGTCGGGAGGCGACACCCAGGAGCAGAGCCTTCTCTGTGATGGGCCCAGCCCTGTGGAATGACCTCCCCCGTGACATCAGGATTACTTCCGATCTCCGCTCCTTCCGTGTACAGTTGAAGACCCACCTCTTTCAATTATCTGGTCTGGCTCAACCGTAATTTTTCTTACTCCTCCTGACTGTCTTTTTAAATTTTAAATTTTAATTGTACATTGGGTTTCTTACAATTGGGGTATTTTAATGGTGATTTTTAACTGTCTAAATGTTGTAATTTGTTACCTCCTCCGTGCATGTGTGTCTTTGTATATATGTATGTTTATGTGTTTGTACACATGTTTTATGTTCTATATGCTCCATTGTACGCCGCCCCGAGTCCTGTCTGGAAAGGGAGCGACTAATAAATTCAAATTATTATTATTATTATTGAAGGCCATATCAGGGTTGTGTTTGACCTCAGGGGGACCAGGGTGGTGTGGCCAGCTCGACCTTACTCATGTTGGGGGTGCCTGTGGTGGCCCAAGTAGTCTTCCAATGAAAACTGGCTCCTGGGCTCCTTTTTGGGATGTAACAGCTTCCTGCAACCCTCTGCCAGCAAAAATGGAGCTTGGGAGGCCTCCTGAGTTCCGTTTTTGCTGGCAGAGGCAGCACAGACAGGTCTTTTGCTGTTTCTATGATGGCCCCATGGACCAGATCTAAGTACCCCATGGGCCAGACCCGGCCCCGGGCCTTGAGTTTCACACCCCTGTTCTAACTCATCTGGAATACTCCTGGTCCTCAAAAGAGATTTGATGTTCCACTGATGTTGGGGTGTTCATTGTTTTGCTTACAGCTAGTCCTCTTCAAATCCTCCCTGCTATCTTTCTGTTTCCAAGACGGAAGTAAATGTTCAGGAACTTCTCATTTGCCTTGTTCTTTTTCTACCTGCTTCTGTTGATATCTATAGTTTCTTGAAGATTTCTGTTCTTGCAAGGCTGAAGGACAGGGCAACATGCTAGCACCAGAACAACTTGTAATGGCAGAATCTTTATCCTCACTTCTCCATAGCTGAGGTTACCCTGCCCAATCTATGAAAACATTTGGGAGTGGAATGCTATTTATATGTTCAAAAGTGCATATGGAAATGAGTTTGCATGAGTGTCTATGTTTGCAGGCACACTGTTTACTTATTGGTTTGCATCGCATAAACCAAAGATCAGGCATTCTTATTCTGGATAATCAGTAGTAGATTGAAATGACCCAAGACTTAATTTGGAGCACTTCATAGACAGCAATATGTTTTTGTTTCAAAATATGGTAATGCAGATTTTCTGCTTTGGGGCTTATTTTGTTGAATGAAACACCATACTTGTACTACATCTGTCCATCCCACCTCCACTCCTGGTCATATAAGGTCAAATGAAAGTAGAGAAGAAGGTTCATACATCCCACAGAAAAGACTGGAGGCCGAATTAATCCTGCAGAAACAGCCTCATCTCTGACTGTAGTCCTGACCGAGGGATTCACCTCTAAAAAAAGAACTCATGATGTTGCATTCCTCATAGAAGCTGCCAATTCTTTCTGACATCAGCACATTCAGTCCTGATTTTGCTAATGCTTCATACACCATTAACCTCCTATGTCTGTGCAGTGGGCTGTTCAGAGGCTTCATTTTGATAAACATAGTTAATTGTGAGAGGTTTTTTCAGGCTACAAGAGCCTGAAAAAGCTACAAGAGATCTTTCACTTCTTGTCCCAGATAAATAAACAAACAAGCTAAATACTGGGTTTTAATCTTGACCGCGTAAAGCAGTGTGAAACTAGTAGTGTTGTGGTTCAATTCTTATAGAAATGATATTTTATCTTCATTTCCATTCAAAAGTCTTGAATTCATATGTAGTTTGCAATTAGGGTCAAAGGGGCTTTGGGCAAGAATATGTGCAATTTTATGGAGAGATTGCAATCACAAAGGATTGTGATTTGTTTGAAAAGAGTTGATTTGTTAAAGTAAAGAAGGGACTTTTTAATCATCTATGGTCAATGGTGGGATACGACTGGTACGCCTCGATACGGGCATACCGGTGCCTGCTGGGAGCACCAGGTACCGTTCCGGTACAGTACTCCGGAGGGTCCACCCGCCCACCCTTCTTACCTGTATTTGAGCCGATCGGGGCTTCCATGCAAGCGCATGGAGCATACGGCGCCTGTGGGATGCTCGGCCAAGCAGCGGGAATGTCGTAGAGCGTCGCATGCATGTGGTGGGCGCCCAGCCCCGTTGCACCATACCGGTTGCAACAGGATCCGGAACCCACCACTGTCTATGGTGGACATGTTATAAAGCAAAAAAAAAGGAGTATTATTCATATTTTAAGAAATAAAATTTTGAAAATGAAGATAAAGATGAAACCAGAAATTTTCCTTTTGGCCTAATAGAAAAAGACTTGCAGGAAAAAAATGGAACTTTGTACTATATATGCCAGGGGTGCCCAAACTTGGGAACTTTAAGACTTGTGGACTTCAACTCCTAGAATTCCCCAGCCAGCATGGCTGGCTGGGGAATTCTGGGAGTTGAAGTCCACAAGTCTTAAAGTTCCCAAGTTTGGACACCCCTGATATATGCTGACAGAAACAAGACTATTGTATGTACAAAAATGGAAGGACACTTGGATGAATGGTTGCATGGATGAATGGTTGCAGAAGTTGATGGAGTTGGCAGAAACGGCAAAATTGACTACGTTGATTAAAGAAAAGACTATAAATGCTTTTGCTTCCACATGGAGACAGCTTCTGTGCTTTGTGCTTGAAATGGAAAAGAATGAAACTTTGGTTTTGAGTTTTACCGATTAGACTGATACATCCTTATAGAAATGGCTAGTTTGAATTATTATGAAAATACAAAAAGTGGTGATTTGATGTTAATTCCCTTGTTTTACTGCAATAGAGAGAGTCAAAAGTCAATGCTTCTTTTTCTTAATCCTTCCTCACTTTTCTCCCCCCCCCCACACACACACATACACTTCTTCCTCATTGTTTTCCTATTTACTTTTGTATTGTGTATCTTATTTTATTTTATAATTCAATAAAAATCTTAACAAGAAAAAAAGTTGATTTGTTAATTTAACTTTCTTTTGTATTTGTTATTAAACCTCTGCTTTACCTTGATTTTTAAGGCTGTTGTGATAAAGTAGTTAGACTAAAGGCAAATTAGCAATTGATTTTTTGGGTGTAAAAACCCAATAATAACCTCTCATTTAGTTCTCACTTTGATTCACATTATGTTGACACAGGAATGGTACACAGGAACTGTAAATTGATTTATTTAATTTCTTTTCAATTTTTTTTCACAGAATATGTCTATTATTTATTGATGTATCTGATTTGATTTCACTGTCTTTTTAATCCTCTTTGTTTATGGGCAATTATTTTAGAATGGGTTAGTTAAAAGATGGAATAGAGTTTTCATCAATATATAATTGAAGTCATTTGGAGCACAGTTAGAGTTACGGGGGAAAGAACAGAAAAAATAAACCAAAGAGGAATCCCATTCCCTACGCACAGGTCAATAGCCTCATTATCTCCAAACAATTAAACAATATGAATGTTTTCATTTGATTTGCCTATCTAGCACTTTATGTTAATTAAGATGTATCTCTTGGTGGTAGGTTCTGGTTTCAAGAAGCCATTTGACCACAGAGCAGGACAACAATCCAGATGTTGCTGCATCAAGGGAGCAATTCACTCTCTACACTGACTGATCTCTTTGTTTTATAAACCATGTCTCCAAAAAGACCACCCCCTGGAAAACCTGGCTTTGCTACCTCTGCACCGACATCTGCAACATCCAGTCCTGCCACACAGTCTTTGTGGCTTCCGGTCTTTGTCTCCGTGTCACCCAGAAGAATCTCTTGTGGATTGCTATTTCCTGAACCCTCTGGAGAGAAAATCTTTCTCTATTGCTAGACTGATTAAAGAAACTCCCACCTGCTTGGATCTTCTGCCTCCTGGACTCATCTGCCTGCTCTACTTCCCCAGCTGTCCAGTCTCTACACTGACTGATCTCTCTGTTTTATAAACTATGTCTCCAAAAAGACCACCACCCGGAAAACCTGGCTTTGCTACCTCTGCACCGACATCTGCAACATCCAGTCCTGCCACACAGTCAAAGATTACAGAACTGATGCAACCTAAGAGTACAGAGATGGATTTGCAACAAATGCTCCAGCAACTCATACAGGGCCAGGAAGAAATTAAGAAACAATTAAAAGAAATGAAGGAAGAAATTAAAGAGAATCAAGTCCAAATTTATAAGAACTCACAGAGACTGGACCTTGTGGAGGGTGGGGTGGCGGAGGCGAGAGGGGGGGTAGAGGCTTTACAGAAGGGAAACAAAGAACTTGATATCCAACAAATGAAAACAGAGTTTGAGAGAATGTCCTTTTATCTTAGATTTCAAAATGTAATAGAAGCAGATGGGGAAAATATAAGGGACATTATGACTAATATTTTAGCTGAATACATACACAAAGATAAACAGCAGATGGAATGGGAGATAGATCTGGTCTATAGAGTGAATTCAGCATATGCCAGAACACACAATGGACCCAGGGAGGTTCATATTAAATTCCTTAGGAAAAGCACAAGAGATGAAATTCTGGGTGTACAAAGGGGGCAAACATTGACATATCATGACAGGGAGATAACCATCTTGAAGCAGATCCCCCAAAAAATTAGGGAGAAAAGAAAAAACTATTCGCAATTGGCGAATAAACTATACCAGAAGGGGGTGTGGTTTAGATGGTTGATGCCTGAAGGTATGCTGATATTCTGGGAGGAGACAAGAATCAGAATCAATACACCCATAGAGGCACAGGCCTTTATGGAAAAAAATAAAGCGAACCTAGAAAAAACAGAAGACACCACAATGGTCACACAGGACACGGGAGGGGCCGGAGCTCTGCCAGCGGGGGGGTGAAGGGGCAACACCAAGAAAGCTCAGATCACAAAAATGAATAAGAAAACCACAATGTTATAAACAGACCGAAAGTAATAATGAAATTATATCTAGACTATATATCATATCTATATAAACTGATTGAAAACTATTTTTTCTAGAATTAATATGCTGATTTTTTACGATTATGTATTAATGTTTAATATTTAGATATATCCTATGAGTTTGGAGGGAGGGGGCGTCTGCCACACTTGCAACTGCCAAAATTTGTAACCATTCCACTTACCCTTTTCCTTATAAATGTTTTAAAAAAACCAATAAAACTTTTTGGGGAAAAAAAAGGGAGCAATTCACTCAATCTGGAGATTGGAATGAAGACTCATATGCCCTGACTTTCACATTTCTCTCTCAACTCTTTCTTTTCTTTACAAAATTAAAAGCACTGGAGAAACCGTCTTCTGGCCTTAAATGTTCAGTTACTTTTTCTCTTTAAAATAACAAAACAAATGCTGAGCATGCTAACTCAATCAGTTGTAAACCTCTTGGTTAAGTCCTGATGGCTCAAGCTGAAACATCTTTTGGCTTCAAGTCATTTGACAACTAAAACTTAGTATAACTGATTCTGCAATGGCTGCTTGGTTGCAGAATCTGCTTCCTTGAAAGCACAATTTCCTTATTATTTTTTTCATTCAAACCAGTGGTGGGTTCAGGATGGTACGCCCCAGTATGGTGGTAGCTGGGAGCAGTGGCCACCGTCCAGAATGGTGGCTTGTTGGGCCCGCCTGCCTGCTTGCGTTCCTTACCGCTTTTTGAGGAAAACGGGCCAATTGCGCACACACGCACAGCATGTGGCACCTGTGCAACCTCCGGCAAGCAGCTGAGTGTCACTGGGCGGTGGTGTGCACATGCGTGTGCAGTGTGAGTGCCCAATGAGCACACCTGGCCCCGTCGCAGCGTACCGGTTGTGACAGGATCCGGAGCCCACTACTGATTCAAAAACTTCCTTTACTTTGAGGAAATAGCAGTCTGCTTGCTAGATCCTATTTTATATACACTACTTTGTGCACCATGTTCTCTTCTATCAACACAATACAAAAGTTAAATTGCATCTTTTAGCTTCATCATTGGCAGAAAAAAATACATATATAACTTCATTACTTTCCCAGTCTTGCATATAGTGAGATGCATGTTTACAAACTGGCTATGTTCAGACATTTTTCACCTGCTTACTGAATTGTCTCATTTTCTTGGCTTGCACAAGGCATTGAACCAGAAACTAATTGAAGATGCTGGGCTAATACAAGTTACTAAGCACAACAACTAGCTAAGATTAACACTAAACAAACTTAATAGAGTGAATGTAGTTGTTAAGACTTTAACTGACCTGGCTTAATATGTTGTTTGAATACAGTCATTTGGATCTACAGGTCTAATTCCATTCCATTTTGTAGCATGCAAGGATTAAACAAGTTTATAAAAATTGGATCAGATAAGTTTTGTGTTATTAGTACAAAACCTATCATGTATGCTTAAGGCACAACTCTACAATTCAGGTCAGAATAACAGCTTGATCCTGAACTACAATAAAGTAAAAATATAATAAAATATATTCAAAAACAATAATACAGTGGTTCTCAACCTGTGGGTCGGGACCTCTTTGGGGGTCGAATGACCCTTTCACATGGGTCGCCTAAGACCATAGGAAAACACATATTTTCGATGCTCTTAGGAACTGAGACACCAATTTTATGGTTGGGGGTCACCACAACATGAGGAACTGTATTAAAGGGTCGCGGCATTGGGAAGGTTGAGAACCACTGCAATAGTAGATTTTAAATAGCTTTTCACAACCCAATGAACATACCCAGTCTAAATGCCAGACGGTCTCTCATGCACATTTCAAGGAGATCTGGCAGGATATAAAAGACTATAACAAAATATCAACCTTGAGCACTGAACCGAACAATGGATCTCACTGTGCACTTCTATGACATAATTTTCAATTTCAAGTTCAATATGAAGCTGACCCTTTGACTTATTAAGAAGAGAAAGAGAGGGAGATAAAAAATGCATTTTAACTGCAAGAGCTGAAGTGAGTCCTCTGAAATGTTGTGATTTATAAGTATGGCCTATGACTGATTTACCAATGCCTCATGCTGCATTATCTGTAAAGGGAGCATCTGTTCAAATTTGACTGGCTGCTTTTGCAGTCGCTGGAGTTTGTGAACAAATAATCCTTCTCTGTGGATTATTTATTTTTATGTAATGTTCAGCTTTTTCATGGAAAGAATTGCTACAAAGGCATTTTCAAATAATTATGGGAATACCTATAAATATTTCTGAACTTCATCAAAGGTCTGCTATTAAAATTACTGGGTTGCGCTGCTCATTTTCTTTGTTTTCCAAGTAACATCTCTTTTCTGCTATAAAACCAAGGGATTTTTTTATCCCAAAGGTCAAATGCTTCATTGCTGTAGTTATTAAAATATTTACTCATAGTAGGATGAAGTTCAACTACCATTTATTTTGCCAATTTATTAAGAATTGATGTCGGAAGCTAATTTAGACCAAGTCAACACATACATGGATATATAATATCTTACTAGTTTCTTTCTTTTGTAGTTTTCTTTACAGAAAGAGTTGATTCACTAATGCTTAATTAGGACTCTAAAACATTTGGAATTCAATTAGAAAAAGATGTTTTGGAACCTGGGAAAAGATGGAGCCACCTTAAAATGGTGCAGACAGGTATTTGCAGAGCACCTTTTGATGACTGATTCCAAAGCAGTGCAAGTACTACTCAACAAAGTAAGATACAGCAATAAAGCTTCCCTAAATGCTTTAAGATAGCCTTCCCCAAGGGTATTCATATTCCAAGGACATGTTGGCTTTTGGAGAATACCAGGTTGGGATGATATCCATACTAGCAATATAAAGAAAACAGTCATACATTGCCAAGAAATTCTCCTTTTGAGCCCATTGGGGAAGGGAAGGGATAGAAAGGAAGAACTTTTGCCCCAATTTCAATATGGACAAAGGTACTTAACCAAACCTTGTAGATTCTTCTAGAAGTGCAGGAGGTAACCCTACCGTTATGATTTTAAATATTTTTGTATTAAATTATCTTTTAAGAACAATGCAGCCAAATGCTCATTGGATTAAAAAAAACATTTTTGAGGGAGAAAGGATAGGAAGAAATAACTCCTGCCTCCTTTCTTGCTATGTTGCATGAACAGAATTCACTCTTCAGCAGATTTATACCAAGACTTACCATCCTGTAAAATCTGTATCCACATCAGAGGTGGTATACTGCCAGTTCAGACCGGTTTGCCCAAACTGGTAATGGAAATCCACCTACCCGCCCCAGCTTTATAGTATCCCATTTAGGCCTTTTTTTAGCCAAAAGTGCATGCACGGAAGGCTGAGCTTACTCACATTTGTGAACTGGTAGAGAAGGTAAGTGAATACCACCCCAGATCCACATAATTAGTCTAATATGACTTGATTGAAGTTCTAAGATTTCATGTGATATAATGAGACAACATAGTAATTTCAGAAATGGTGAAAGGCTCAGCATGAATATTGTTTTCATGCACTGCATACCTATCTGGTAGAATATATGCCATACAAGAAATAAATCTGCAATTCCCAACACATAATTATACTGTTTTTCCTACTTTACTGAAGACAGAAAAAAAACTAACAAATCTTTACGTTTTTATGTGTGATATTTTTGAGTCTCAGAGTCTGAATCTGTTATATAAATTAAACTAAAAATACTCTCCCTCTTGTTCTTTCCCTCATAACCAAAAATGTAATGCTGTAATAAATCACACAGACGACTTACACAAAGTTGCTCAGATGAATCTTATGTCAATAACTGTTGCTCATCTTTTGCCACACAGAACTTTATGCATATGTGATTGGAAGCAGAGAATAGAAGTGCCACCGGTTCACACTAAGGACAGTCCATTTTTACACAGTATCACCCATTTTCATTACCCCATATTCACAGTGGATGCGTAAAAATGCCAATGCATGTTTGGTGGACTTCAAGAAAAAAATCAGTTCTTTGAATTACTGCAGGGGTGTCAAACTCAAGGCCCGGCGGCCAGATCCGACCTGTGGGGTGCTTAGAGCTGGACTGCTGTGGAAACAGAAAAGGACCACAGTGCCTCTGTCAGTAAAAAACGGCACTAGGGAGAGTTGAGAGCCCTCTCAGGCTCCTGCAGCCCTCTGCCAGCAAAAATGCAGCCTGGGGAGGCCTCCTGGGCTCCATTTTTACTGGCACAAGGCTGCAGAAGGCCATCACAGCCAAAAACGGAGCCTCAATGAGTGACATCAAGCTGGCCAGGCCCATCCCGGCCACCCCCAACCCAGCCAAAGCCCCCCCATCCACTCGAGGTCAAACACAACCCTGATGCGGCCCTCAATGAAGTCGAATTTGACACCCCTGAATTACAAGGGTCACTCATAATCAGTTGCATAATCATCCAAAATAACACAGGGAAAACATCATTAGAAAATCCAAATTTTCTTTTTGTTTTCTGAATGGGTAAAACAGTTAAGAACAGAAGAGAAAGCAAAATTAAATTCTGGCCATTGTTTTAACCCCTATAATCCCTATAAACCAATAATGAATGACTGCAGCAGGAGGAAGAAAAGAAAAAAGTTTCTTTTGGGAGTCAACCTTGATTCCCGTTGCTGAAGGCATCTACTTCAAGATAGCATCTTGCAAAGAAAGGCCTTCTACTTTAACACTTTGTATCCCCCACCTTTGAGGTTGCCATCTTGCTGGTTCTTTTATTTCATGGAAATATTTTGCATCTTGGAGGCCAATGAAGAACTGATGCAGTGCAGTTCTCCAATGTGGTGCTGAATAGCAGGAGGCTGCTCTGCATCAGTGAACCAAATCAAAAGGCATTTTGTGGAAGCCTTGATTGACATTTTGCCCAGGCCTGCAAAACAGTCACAAGACCAAAGCAACTCTCTCAAAAAGCAGTTAAGGAAGTCTTAGGAAAAGGTGGACATATCCTCCACAATGATTCTGTGTGACTCTCCTCCTCACTGTTGCCAAACATAGGCACAAATTTTGGCACTGTCCCAAGGACTAAGATGACAAGTGAAACAAATGGCAAATTTGCCACAAAATAGACAGATTTTTATCAAATAATTTGAAATTATATTCTCCCCGCAGCCGGAAAAAAAAAACTTACATGATTCACAGTCATGATCTTTCCTGAATTAAGTCATCTTTGCTGCCCACCTCAAAGGGAACAATGAGTCCAGGGGTGAAATCAACTTGCCTTCACTACCGGCTCGCAAATGTGAATGTGTGCACGTGCCTGCTTCCTTCACACGTGCCACCTCTGCGCACGCGCAGGACTTTCCACACATGCACAGAGCATTAAAAATGGGAAGTTATGACGTCCGGGTGGGTGGGTGGAGCCTCCCAGCATGGTTCACCCAAACTGGATTGAACTGGCTGAATTGCACCACTGAATGAGCCTCCAGAGCAATGGGAGAGGCTGTTCTACCAGAACCTCCCTGTTTGAATCATTAGAAGTCTCTGTCCTGCCATGAGGAAATATGTTACCTTTTCTTTCGTATATTAAGATGAGTGTCAAGAAGTGCTTACACACAGGTATCAAAATTTCAGACCTCCCTGCAATATATGATCAGCAATGGGGTCTCTCATAAATAACTTGTGTCTCTCAGTGTGATTTGTAGGTGAAAAATCTTGGCAACACTAAAATGTTCTTCTTTACCAAGAAAGTGTGAACTCTTCAGCAAATCCAGAGAGGACAAATACATTTTTAAGAAGTCCTAGTCTCAAATAGTTAGGATTTAGAAATTCAGCCATCTTTTGCACTGTTCTAAGCATCACCTCAATTAACAAAAAAGGAGACTAAGAGATGTTATTGCATGATCTTTTGAGTGATGCGGTGGCCTTGAAGTGAAGCTCTCACCTCATAATCCAGAGGCTGTGAGTTTGATCCTAGGTAGAGGCAGATATTTCTCTCTGTGTGCATGATGAGAATATAGCTGCTGAATATAACTCTGCATTGGCGACAGGAAGGGCATCTGGCCAGTAATCACTCAGATCCAGTCAGGTGCCCAGACTCCACCCCGCAAGGGATAATGGGGTCATTAAAAGATGATGATCCTTTGTCAGTCTTTTGATTATTGTTCCTAATAATATAAGGTCCACTTCTTGGATTGGATCAAAGGCCTATCTAAATCAATATTATGTTCCCTGTCCTGAGCCACATTCCCATGGGAAATTTATAAAGCAGACATGGCCCCAATACCATCACAGTTGTTTTCCAGTGATTAACAGTGAATACTATTAATAAAGACAACATTAGAAATAATATGCAGCAATTATCTGATCCACCATGAATCTTTCAACTAAAAATTTTGAGACCTGGACTATCTTGCAAACAAAATTTCTAAATAAGTAAAATCGGCATTTTTAAAATCTCTATTGATTTCCTTCAATTTCTATTTTAATGTTTAGCAGCTAACTCACTTAGAAATTTGCAAGAATAACATAGTGAAACTAAAATGTAACAAACTTTCAATTAAGATTTACTTTAAAACTCATCAGCCAATACAATTAAAAGCTACAGAAGCAGATAAATTTAATAACAGAACTAATACGGTACAATCCACTCCACTATTCATTAATAAATCCATAGGCACTAAACTAGGCTATAATGGACATAAAATTATTTTTACTCCTTGCTAAAAACCTGCTAATTTGTTGCTTCCTGCTCTGTTTTGGAGTATGACTGCCATTAAAGAAAATATTTTATTCTAATGTTGTTAGCAAGATTTCTTTTTTTCCAGTGTTGAACAAGGTCTGTTCTTGCAACAGTCCACTTAGA
This sequence comes from Natrix helvetica, assembly GCF_964273705.1. Lineage (NCBI taxonomy): Eukaryota > Metazoa > Chordata > Lepidosauria > Squamata > Natricidae > Natrix > Natrix helvetica. The sequence continues at coordinate 141,012,997 of NC_138550.1, forward strand.
TCTTAGTAAATTGTGATACTTTTCATTTCTGTTTTCAGGGATTATAGTTAATAAAAGCATCTGTGCTCTCAGTCTGGACTGTATTTTTAGGATTTTTAAAAATACTATAATGTATTACTTTCCAGTATTTTGTGGGGGGGGGGGTTACATAACCAGCCATATAATAGAAAGTTTCTTCAGCATTTCCAACAAAGTTCCATCCATATTTGTTGTTAGATACTGTAGGAAGTTATCACCCAGCCCTCTCCCAGAGAAATGAAATATCCTAGGAAATATTGAAATGGCAGAATATTACATTTCCCTGGATGTGAAAAGGAAGAAACATGTTTAAAGAGAAAATAGCTTTCTGCCCCCACCCACTTTGTCAATGGGCCATTAAGATGGCCCTTTACATAATAAAGAGTTCTCCCCTTCAGGTCCAGGGGGATGGGATTAAGGCATGATAATATTGGCCCTTTACCCAACTCGCCACATGGCATCTGAGAACTCAACCAAACTTGGATTCAAAACGCAGCCTAGAGAGTTGCCCCTGCATGGCCCCATGGGAGTCTGACAACCAATCAGAATACAAGCTCAAGATCAAAGGCCAGAAAGGGCATAAAACCAGGGACTCAGCATCTCAGTCCTTCCTTCTCTTCTTCTCCACCAACATTGAAGCATGTGGTCACCTTTTCTGTTCAGGACTCAAGCCATGTGGTCCTGTCCACCAATAAACCATCTTTCCAAGCAGCCTCCATGTTTCCGGTGTCTTTTTCCCCACTTGGAGCTGAACCCAGAAGGACATTTCTTCCAACAATACTTTGTTGATCTTGGCAATCACTGCCAGAGTTATATAGCATCTGTAAAACAGCAATTTGCCCTTACAGTAAATGATAACTTGAAGTAAATTCATTGATTTTTTTTCCTTTAGTTTTCCAATTTATTCAGTATGATTGCATCTTTGAAGTTTTGTACAAAACATAAGGCTGACAGGGAAAGTCAGAAAACATGCCTTTAAGATATCAAAAATTAAGTATTCACTGAAGAATACAGATACATACAAAGTAATATTATAACAATTCAAAAAGAAAAAAGAAACAAAAAAGAACATTAGAAACCACCAAGGCTAATGGCTCAATATTACAAGAATGTAGAAGAAGGACTGGTGGAAACGCAAATGAAGACAGTAAATGAAATCAAGAAGAGAAGCAACTTATAATTTAGGAGAAATTTCCTGACAGTTAGAAAAATTAATTAGTGGAACAGCTTGCCTCCAGAAGTTGTGAATGCCCAACACTAGAAGTCTTTAAGAAGATGTTGGATAGCCATTGGTCTGGAACAGTATAGGGTTTCCTGCCTAGGCTGCCTTGGACTAGAAGACCTCCAAGATCTCTTCCAACTCTGCTATTGTATTGCATTGCATTGCATTGCATTGCATTGTATTTTAATTTATTTTAATTTATTTTAATTTATTTTAATTTATTTTAATTTATTTTATTTTATTTTATTTTATTGTAAATTCAAATAACAGTAAAAAAGATATGGGAAGCAATATTATCCTTAATGTACAAAGGGAGTGACCCAAAGCAATCTTAATCATAGAGACAAATTTTGTTGTCAGTAGAGCTGATCTCCTCCTCCTTATTGTTTGAGCAACCTGAATAACTCTTTTGAACTATTAAGAACATGGTATTTGAATATAATTATTATAAAAAAGTGAATTCTAATGATTAAATTCTGACTATTCTGTCAGACTGCATCAATCTATGTAGTCGCTGGGAATCAAAAATGACTTGATGTCACATATCTGAAGTGGTGTTCCATTGGATCTACACAAGTATTTTGCAGCACCCAAAAAATAAACTTCTGGCAAGTAGCTTCATGAACATTTTTCCAACAAAATCTGGCATTTCCAAAACATTTAATAAAATGGAACCTGAGAAGTGCTAGGTTTCACAAGCACTTGAATTGTTTTCAAAAGCCAAGATGGGACGAGAATTGCTTTAAACAGGGCCAATTTATTCTTAAAATGGTTACGAATAGAGATAAGACTAACTGAGAATTGTTTCATTCAAGTTCTCATTAATACAAGTGTCATTATAAATGAGAGATAATTCTCTCCTGTTTATTTTTAGAAGACCAGAGAACATGCTGCAATAGTGACATCAAGTGGCTAAACAGAGAGCCCAGCTGCAGTTCTCCAAAAGGTTGCCTATAAATACCCACATTTTATTGCATTTCAACTGTAATAGAATAGCATTCAGCTTTAATAAAAACGTTTTATACTCCTGTTTTAAATTTGGTTGTGCTTCGTGGAGGAAAAAAGTAAACGCATTAAACGTCTTAAAGGTTTAATCCACCTATTTTAGGGCATTGCTTACTCCACCAAATAAGAAGATGGACTTAATAATTCTAAAAATTGCCATTTTGCTATTGTAATTTGGCAAGGTGAGTGTGGGAAAGGCATCATTGGCTACTTCCAAAGTATGGGTTGTCCTCAACTTGCAACTGTTCATTTAGTGACAATGGCACAGGAGTTACATACAGGTGAAACTCGAAAAATTAAAATATCGTGCAAAAGTTCATTTATTTCACTAATGCAACTTAAATGGTGAAACTAATATACGAGACAGACTCATTACATGCAAAGCAAGATAGTTCAAGCCATGATTTGTCATAATTGTGATGATTATGGCTTACAGCTCATGAAAACCCCAAATCCACAATCTCAGAAAATTAGAATATTACATGCAATCAATAAAGCAAGGATGTACATAGAACAATATCGGACCTCTGAAAAGTATAAGCATGCATATGTACTCAGTACTTAGTTTGGGCCCCTTTTGCAGCAATTACTGCCTCAATGCGGCGTGGCATGGAAGCAATCAGCATGTGGCACTGCTGAGGTGTTATGGAAGACCAGGATGCTTCAATAGCAGCCTTCAGATCTTCTGCATTGTTCGGTCTCATGTCTCTCATCGTTCTCTTGGCAATTCTCTATGGGGTTCAGTCAGGCAAGTTTGCTGGCCAATCAAGCACAGTAATCCCATGGTCATTGAACCACGTTTTGGTGCTTTTGGCAGTATGGGCAAGTGCCAAGTCCTGCTGGAAAATAGTCAGCATCCCCATAAAGCTCATCTGCGGAAGGAAGCATGAAGTGTTCCAAAATCTCCTGGTAGACGGCTGCATCGACCCTGGACTTAATGAAGCACAGTGGACCAACACCAGCAGATGACATAGCTCCCCAAATCAACACAGACTGTGGAAACTTCACACTGGACTTCAAGCATCTTGCAGTGTGTGCCTCTCCATTCTTCCTCCATACTCTGGGTCCTTGGTTTCCAAATGAGATGCAAAAGAGGACTTTGGACTACTGAGCAACAGACCAGATCTGTTTTTCTTTAGCCCAGGTAAGACGCTTCTGACGTTTGTTGTTCAGGAGTGGCTTAACAAAAGGAATATGATATTTGAAGCCCATGTCCAGGATCCGTCTGTTTGCAGTGGCTCTTGATGCACTGACTCCAGCCTCAGTCCACTCCTTGTGAAAGTCCCAACACTTTTGAATGGCCTTTTCCTGACAATCCTCTCCATGCTATGGTCATCCCTGCTGCTTGTGCACCTTTTTCTTCCACACTTTTCCTTTCCACATAACTTTCTATTAATGTGCATTGTGCAATGCAAAGTGCATTGATACAGCACTTTGGGAATATCCAACTTCTTTTACAATTACCTTTTGAGGCTTTCCCTCCTTACAGAGGTTGTCAATGATGGTTTTCTGCACAACTGTCAGGTCAGCAGTCTTACCCATGATTGTGATTCCTGCTGAACCAGACTGAGAAACCATTTAAAGGCTCAGGAACCCTTTGCAGGTGTCATGGCTTAATTAGTTGATTAGAGTGGGATACTTTGAGCCTAGAATATTGCACCTTTTCACAGTATTCTAATTTTCTGAGATTGTGGATTTGGGCTTTTCATGAGCTGTACGCCATAATCATCACAATTATGACAAATCACGGCTTGAACTATAAATGAACTTTTGCAAGATATTCTAATTTTTCGAGTTTCACCTGTATGCCATTGTCACTAAATGACCTGTTACAACGTTGTAAGTCACAATGTAATAAAGTTATAACAGCACTGGAAAAAGTGACTTTTGCCTGTGTTTTATACTTACGACCGTTGCAGTATCCCCATTTTGGTCATGTGATCAAAATTCAGCTGCTTGGCAACTAATTCTTATTTATGACTCATGTTTATGGCTGCAGTGTCCGAGGTTAATGTGATCACCTTTACAATCTTCTGACAAGCAAAATCTATGGGGAAGTCAGATTCACTTAGTGCTCATGTCACTAACTTAACAACTGCAGTGATTCATTTAACAACAGTGGCAAGAAAGGTCGTAAAAGGGGACAAAACTCTCTGAACTCATTTAGCAGCAAAAATGTGGGGCTCAATTTTGGTTATAAGTCAAGGACTATCAGTACATACAAACTGCTCTGTGTGTAAACCTGCTAATTTCAACCTTAAATAAATGGAACGTGCTGTAAATGCCAATGAGAGAGACAGCACATAGATTTTGACAACCAAAAGGCTGAAAATAAAGCAAAATAATAAGAGGCTGAAGAAGAGGAAGAAGAGGTATTGGAAGCAGCAACTTTCATAATATTTTATTATATTTTTAGAGGTAGATGGGCAATTTTTATTATATAATCCACTTAATAATGGAAGAATGCAACCATATTCTTGACTGCAAACTTAAATGCAATTAATGAACTGGCTAAAAAAAGCATCACCTGGGACAAGAGTTGTTAGTTTCAGTTATTTTTTTAAAAAAACCTGAAATAACTATAGAACAAAAGTGTTGTATACAACACAAACAGAAGAACTGAGGAAGGAAAGCGACTTTATTAGATGTCTATGTTATACCAACATGTTCAGATCATGATAGATAAATAATACAAGTGAGAATTGGATATCCAATTATTCCGTAATACGAATGGAATCCAGAATGGATCTTACTAATTGTAACTTGCATCTGAGACAATTTATATTCATAGAATACAGTCTAGAAAACTGTCTTGATTGTTGAGGAATGTCAAGAAGAAATGTGCCAGTGAATGAAGAGGTTCTATGATGCAGCCTAGACTAGACTAATTTCTATTAAGCATATTTTGAGTCTGTTAGTAATATTCCTTTTAAAATGTTATTCCTGGTATTATCGGGGAAAGAAAGAGAAAGTATTAAACACATTTGTTAGCTTATCTCCTCCAAGTTTCTTAGGACACTTAAGCAAGTTATCATCTCCCCATTAATCATGTTTATGTTTCCTGTCTTTTAACGCATATGGCATTTTATACCATATTAATTTAGATACGTGTAGAGAGGATTGTCATCAATGAAAACAAATTATACTGCTATACTACCACAAGATGGCAGTCAAGATATGCAAAATATATTGCTATAAGGTTTCTCCAGTCTGGTATAACAATCTTCCATAATTCCATAACCAATGGAATTGGTATAATCAATCGATTGCTAACTGGCAGATTACAGAAACTGAAATTCAACATATCTCAAAGCCCCAGATTTTGGGAAGCCAAGGCCAGCAAAGTTCACCGGTAATCTTATCCCTGTAGTGAAAGACCCAGAAACAGATGTACTGTTTTTTCTGATAGCATGTAAATAGATTAGGCAGGTGTGTAAACTTTTGTTCATAAACTCAAGGTCCATTTTTATTTTTGTCTTCTTGCTATTAAATAAACTATTTCATTTGTTTAAGGTAGTTTTCTTCTTACTCCTCTTCTCTTGCATGTGCATCAAGCTATAAAAACTATCCACCACTAGAATATAAATTTCAAGTGCAAATTCTGGACTCAGAGCCTGGACTCATTGGATGAAATATTGGAGGAGGGATCCTCTCTTCCCAAAAGAGTGCTAACAGCAATACTACTCAGCTGAACTCCCCAGAGCAAAACTTAGTTTCTTATAAAGTCTTCTCTTCTTTCCAAGTCCAGCATTTTCTCCATTCACTCATTTTCCTGTGGATGCAATTAAGAGGTGGATTCCTACCTGTTCAAACCAGTTCAGCCAATAGGTAGTAACTGGTTCTATTGGCAGCACCATAGGTGGTGCCATATTGTTTTTTTGCTTCTGTGCATGCGCAGAAGCTTTTTTTTTTTTTTTACCTACTGCACCTGAAGCGCGTCCCTGAGCGAACCAGAAGAAGCAGAAGCCACCCCTGGTGCAGTGCTGTGCTTGTTTAGGGTTTTGAGGCTTTTCAAGAGACTATTTTTGGTCATAGGTGAGGAAAGAGGTTGTTACCCTTCTGCTCTCCATGCTTGCAGGAAGCAATTTTGCACACTCTGTCGGGTTAAATCATAATTTATTTATTTCTATAAGCTTCCTTTCTAATCTTCAAACCCACAAATCACAAGTTAATTTTTCTCATTTGTGGAAAGTCCATAAGAGATTTCCAGTCACTAGTAAAGGCACCTGTTAATCTTTCACTAATCGAGCAAGTTAATTTTGCCATTTCTGCTAGTTCTGTCATCTTCAACAACCATTTCTCCAGCAATCCTCACAACTTCTCAGTGATATTATGGATAATAATTGGCCAAAGATTATTCAGGAAGGTTGATACCTTAGAAAAGATTAATCTTAGATTATCATGGTTCTGAGTCTATGCTCTAAATAATTATAATACTTTACCTTCATGCATATTTAAAAGTGTGAACTTTGCAAAATCCTATCGGTTTTCGTGTTCAATGTATGGAAGCAATTTTAGAAACGAAGGGGAAAATGATATTTTTCACCGACTTTTTCCAAGCCGTGGGAAATACCCAACTGTGGACATTTTTGATGCTATTACTAGAAGCAGAGCATGGGAGCGAGGGAAAGCATATTTCACAGTCCTGTCATCACTTTGAATTGGTTCCGTGAGATGGCTATTGCAAAACTTCTACCTGAATACATGATATGTCCTCACTCAGATTACGATAGAAGTAGTCAATGAAGTATTTCTCAATGACGCTTTTCTCTTTGATCATATTTGCTGGTAAGGGATGATGGAAGCTAATCCAACAGGGCACCGCATTGGGGAAGGATTGATTCCTATGAAGCAATCCATTTGAGGGAAGTCACCCCTCCTAGAAGAATGAAATATTTGACGAAATATTTAAAAAGCCAGGATATTATACTTTCCCTAAAAGAGAAATGGAAATCTTAAGGGAGACAGAAACTCAGAGCTTCAGCTCCCTGCCCCCAGCAGATATTTGGTGTCCATTAAGAAAGACTGGGCCAGCCTATCTACAAGACAAAAGACCTTGAGCTCCAGGATGATAGGATTATCCTACAGGGAAAAGGCATTCATGCACAATAGGAACTGCTCAACAAGCCCATTCATTGCATCAGCCCAAGCTTCAACCAAACTTAGACTCAGAAAATCTGCAAGGTTAGCTATGACCCCTACATCAGCCAACAGCTTGCACAGGAACCTAGGAAGCTCAAGGGCAAGGCCCAAGAGAGGGCGTAAATAACCCTCACTCTCCAGGTAGTAAGCTACCCAGGATCACACGTGCTTAGCAGGCATGAAATCCTCTTACCTTCACCACTGGTTGAGAACTGGGAGTGCGCACAGGGCTTCTGTGCATGTACAGAGCGTCCGTGATGATGTCTGGGTGGGTGGGCAGAGCCTCCCACCAATGCCACTACCAGTTCGCCCAAGCCAGGGCAAACAGGCAGAATGCCCCCTCTGGTGCTTAGCGGTTCTGCTTCACCATTAAACCATCTTTCCAATCAGCCTCCATGGTTCCAGTGTCTTTCTCCCCACTAGGAACTGAGCCCAGATGGATATTTCTTCCAACACATTCAATAGTGGTGTTTGAAATAAATTTGGGGAATCATGATTTACTTTTAAACTTTTTTTCTCTTTTAAATTAGGCTGATATAATCTTGGTATTGGTAAATTATACATGCAAACATATACATTATTTATTTAGTTACTTGTCTATCAAACTTCTACCCTGCTGAAATTGAATGGTATGTACATCTCACGCTGGGCGAGGCCAGGCAGCTGGGGCCAATTGTTCCCATTATGTTGCAGTCATAGTCAACAACTTCACCACACCTAATTTTCGCCATTTGAGGTAGCACCTCAAATGAGTTTATGACCAAGATTTTTATACATTAGTTCCTCAACGACCGAATAAGAAACTATAGGTTTGAATATCTAATAAGAAGGTAAGGTTAGATTAGACATACAGATCTTTTAGAAGTACTTTCCTTTGCTGAATTAAGAGTGTGACGTGACCGCACAACTTTGTTGGGTATTTGCTGTTCGCATGCCAGAACCTCTGACATCAAGCAAAGTGTTTTGTCAGGGTGGATCAACTTTTTTCTGAATCTTTAACATAGACCTATTTTCCTTCATTAAGTATATGGCAGCACTGAGATACTGTAGTTTACCATACCTTTGCAACAACATAAAGCACAGGTGAATCCTGGCTGATTTACATGTATCCAACAGACAGCAATACAGATTCCACATTCCAAATATAAAGACATTCAAAAATACTGTAGCATGAAGGCTGTGAAATTCACCTTGGAGTCATACCACATGTCAATGTTATTATCTCAGGTTTATCCTGTTAAACATTATCCCATTAAGTTTAACATCTGGAAAGGAAAGGAGATGCTGGCTGTTGAAGAATGGATTTTAAAAATGACTGAATTAGCAAAATTAACTGCCTTGATTAGAGATAATAGAATAGACCCCTTTATAATAGACGGGAAGCTGTTTGTGGACTTTCTATATGTTAAATACAATAACAGACAGTTCATGGGGATTTGAAGGCTAGTATAATATTTGGGCTAACCTGTTGTTGTTTTTTTAACATATATTAAGTGTTGGGTTGATTCATTTATTAGATAGAGACCTCCTCATTTGAAATATTTGTTTATATTTTTTTCTTGTTAAATAAGGATGAGAAAATTTATAACTATTTACGGACGATTATGTGAGAGGAGGAGAATTTATTAGGGTTTTTTTAATTTTTCTTTTCAGCATCCAGCCAGGGTAGATTTTGTTATATGTTTAATGTTGAATGTTTGGGTCATTTTTCTTTTTATGTACACATTTTTGTTGTTGTTACTGTTGGACAGTATATTTTTACTGTACTGATTTTCTGTTCTGCGTTTTATTCAAATTGATAAAACATAATAAACATATATATTTATTTATTTAGGGAATTTATATTGCCGCTTATTCACATATGGCGACTCAAGGCAGCTTACAGAATAAAAAACCCATGTAAAAACAATAAAACTAATAAAAGAAGAGTCATATAATAAATTAATATGTTAAAATCACACACACACCACCCCACGCCCAGCGACAGCGCCTCACATGGGCCATTCAATGGGTTCCATCCCCCTCTGGGTTCCCCAGGCCTGCTGGCAGAACCAGGTCTTCGGCACCTTTCAGAACAGTGGAAGAGTGGGGGCCATTCTAATCTCTGTGGGGATGTTCCAGAGAGAGGGAGCCACCACGGAGAAGGCCCTTCTTCTGAGTCTCACCAGGTGTATCTCCCTCAGGATGGGACCTGCAGCATTCCCTGCCTCTCCGCTCTGGTGGGTTGGGTAGATGTGACCAGCAAGAGGCGGTCCTTCAGATAACCTGGTCCCAAGCCATGAAAAGCTTTAAAGGTGACAATCAGCACCTTGAATTTCACCCAGAAGCAAATCGGCAGCCAATGCAGCTCCTGAAGGAGAGGTGATATATGTGCACACTGGGGACTGCACAAAACCATGCAGACCGCTGCATTTTGCACCAACCAGAACTTCCGGATACTCTTCAAGGACAGCCCCATGTAGAGCGTGCTGTAATAGTCGAGACAGGAAGTGACTACTAGGGCATAAGTGACTGTAGTAGGGATTGGTGATCCAGAAAAGGGCGGAACTGATACACAACCCATAGTTGCGCAAAGGCCCTCCTGGCCACAACTGCCACCTGTTCTTTGTGAGTCCAGGACAACCCCCAGATGATGCATAGGGTCTGTTTGGGGTAGTGCCACCCCATCCAAGACCAGAGGTGGCAATTCTTCCTAAGCCAACAAATCCCAAACACAGAGCCACTCAGTCTTGTCAGGTTTAGTATATACATATATACATGAATAGTAGTAGAAATAAAGAAGGCCTTTACATAGCAAATAAAAATGGACATCTCAAAAGTTCAGCACACCCCTAGATCATATTCATGATTCAATGAGGTTTTTCTCATGCACCCCCTCCCTCCGGGCAGTTCATTTTCTTTATTTATTTATACCTCAACTTTCCAACCGTTCATGCTTGTGGCAACTAACATGAAATTGGAAAGCCTTCTTTTAAAATTATAAACACAGATCATGTATCATAAAGACAATATTGATAACCAAACCACCACTTCCCTCTCCCTAAAAGATAAAGGTAAAGATTCTCCTGCACATGCATGCTAGTTGTTCCCATCTCTAGGGGGCAGTGCTCATCTCTGTTTCAAAGCCGAAGAGCCAGCGCTGTCTGAAGATGTCTCTGTGATCACGTGGCCGCATGACTAAATGCCGAGGGTGAACGTTACCTTCCCACTAAAGTGGTCCCTATTTTTCTACTTGCATTTTATGTGCTTTCGAACTGCTAAATTGGCAGAAGCTGGGACAAGTAACGGGAGCTCACTCCGTTACGCGGCGTTAGGGATTCGAACTGCCTTCCACAAATCATTTTAAATACCAAAAGGTCTTCCAGAAACAAAGCATTCCTTACTGGAAAACGAAGATAACACGGGTTTCTAACAGTCATATAGGAGACCTCTCTTGTTTTTCTATCAAACATGTTTCCCATGTGGTAGCCAGGCTGATAAAGGCCTCTCATCTAATATTTGAGAACAAAGTCTGTTCTTATAGGTCAGTGATGGCAAACCTTTTTTGGCTCGCGTGCCACAAGTGGGGGGGAGCACAGGGGGGTCGAGTGCGGGCGTGCCGCACCCATAATGCAACGTGCGACACCCCCCAGTGTGCATGCACGCACAACGCGCGACACCCTCCCCCATTTTTCCATGTTTTTTTCGCCCTCCCCAGGCTCCAGAGACTTTATAGGAGCCTGGGGAGGGCGAAAAGAGCCTCCCCCGACCCCCCCCCGAGGCCTTCCGGAGGCTTCAGGGACTGTCTGGAGGCTTCCCTGAAGCCTTCAGAGCACTTAAAACCACCCTCCGAGCAAACCGGAAGTGACTTCCGGGTTGCTCAGAGGGTCGTTTTAAGCGCTCCGAAGGCATCAGGGAAGCCTCGGACGGTCCCTGAAGCCTTCGGAACGCTTAAAACCACCCTCCGAGCAAACCGGAAGTGACTTCCGGGTTGCTCGGAGGGTGGTTTTAAGTGCTCCGAAGGCATCAGGGAAGCCTCAGACGGTCCCTGGAGCTTTCGGAACGCTTAAAACGACCCTCCGAGCAAACCGGAAGTGACTTCCGGGTTGCTCGGAGTGTCGTTTTAAGCGCTCCGAGGGCATCAGGGAAGCCTCGGACGGTCCCTGAAGCCTTCGGAACGGTTAAAACCACCCTCCGAGCAAACTTCCGGGTTGCTCGGAGGGTCGTTTTAAGCGCTCCGAGGGCATCAGGGAAGCCTCGGACGGCCCCTGAAGCCTTCGGAACGCTTAAAACCACCCTCCGAGCAAACCGGAAGTGACTTCCGGGTTGCTCGGAGTGTCGTTTTAAGTACTCCGAAGGCATCAGGGAAGCCTCGGACGGTCCCTGAAGCCTTTGGAACGCTTAAAACCACCCTCCGAGCAAACCGGAAGTGACTTCCGGGTTGCTCGGAGTGTCGTTTTAAGTGCTCCGAAGGCATCAGGGAAGCCTCGGACGGTCCCTGAAGCCTTCGGAACGCTTAAAACCACCCTCCGAGCAAACTTCCGGGTTGCTCGGAGGGTCGTTTTAAGCGCTCCGAGGGCATCAGGGAAGCCTCGGATGGCCCCTGAAGCCTTCGGAACGCTTAAAACCACCCTCCGAGCAAACCGGAAGTGACTTCCGGGTTGCTCGGAGTGTCGTTTTAAGTACTCCGAAGGCATCAGGGAAGCCTCGGACGGTCCCTGAAGCCTTTGGAACGCTTAAAACCACCCTCCGAGCAAACCGGAAGTGACTTCCGGGTTGCTCGGAGTGTCGTTTTAAGTGCTCCGAAGGCATCAGGGAAGCCTCGGACGGTCCCTGAAGCCTTCGGAACGCTTAAAACGACCCTCCGAGCAAACCGGAAGTCACTTCCGGTTTGCTCGGAGGGTGGTTTTAAACGTTCCGAAGGCTTCAGGGACGGTCCCTGAAGCCTCCGGGGGGGCGGGGGAGGCTCTTTTTGCCCTCCCCAGGCTCCTATAAAGCCTCTGGAGCCTGGGGAAGGCGAAAAATAGCTTTTAAAAGGGTGAACTCAGCTGGCCAGCGCGCGCATGCACGCTGGCCAGCTGACAGGGCAGCGCCTCACGTGCCCTGGCAAATGGCTCCGCGTGCCACTTGTGGCACGCGTGCCATAGGTTCGCCATCACGGTTATAGGTCATAATCAGAATTTTTATTGTGCTAAAGAACAGCTAGAAGACCTTCATGGACATAATCCACAAGTCAACAACTAGTCACAGAATCCTGGAAACTTTCTGAATATTCAAGTTATCTAATACTGTTTGATGGATAATCTAGTGTCTGCACCCCATTTTTAATTTCCATTTCCAATCATATTACAATTTTAGTAGCTAAATTTGGTGGTTTTTCTTCAAAATGAATGGCAACATAGAGCCAAATGCTCCCAATTCAACCAATGATTCCCCTTATCCCTTAAGCCAGGGGGGGGGGGAACTTGCATTGTCACATTGTTGTCACGTGATGTTATAGTGACTTTTTCCCCTTCTCTAAATGGGAGGGGGCATGGCCAGTGCATGACACATTCGGTCTGCAGGCCGCGAGTTTGCCACCTCTGACTTAAGCCCATGGACATCAAATTTGTTTCTTGATTCAATTTTGTCAATCATTTTGCCTTCTGGGATGTGGGAACAGGAAGCCAGGGCAATCAAAACATTCTCACCTTACCCTTAAAAACTTTCCAAGTCAGCTCAAATTTTGCAATTTCAGACTTTATTTATCAATGTAATAAGGGTGGGATTGAGAATGGATTGCCTCCAATGAATTGCTCTCCCCTCCAATCTGTATCCCATCCACTCTACCAATACGGGCTCGGGTAAAAAAAAGTGGCTCTGCCCCTTTTAGTGATGTCATTATGTCACTAGATGGACTCCTCTCTCTCTCTCTCCAGGCCAGGCAGTTCATTTGCAGCCTCTTCTCTCCAAAGTTAACCAGGCTGGTTTCTGACATCTTAAAAGCAAATCATGTGAAATGCAAGACTGTGCCACCGAGCCAGATTTTACTTGTAAATTAATTGGCTTTAAGGGGGAAAGGTAAAGTGAGAAAATCATTCTTCCTAATGAGTAACTGGTTTCAAAACCAACAGCACATTTAATAATTTACATTCCACTTTCCGTCTTCAGGAAGGAAGGTTGGTGCATGGACAGACAAGCATAAGCAATAACTGCAAACAAGAGGGAGGTATTGAAAGGCGGAGGGGAAACCCAGAGATCTGAAGACATACAGAAGAAAAGGCTGTGGGGGAGGAGGGGAGGAAAGGTTGTGGGGGAAAGGGAGGAGAGAAGAAGAGAGTGGAGGGAAACCGGTTCAACAGCTCCAGGAGAATAAGGTGTGATCAGGAAGCCTGGAATGACAGCGAGCAGGAAAAAGAAGAAAACAAGAAAAGGAATCAATGAGGAGTTCCAATCGATATTCATTGGACCTTTAAAAAAAAGTCTACACTTTATTTATTTCAATTCAATTAGAGTACTCCCTAAACTTCCATTCTTTCAGGGTGGCTGACAAGTAATCAATTAAATAAAATGTTTATTTGTCCAATTGTTCAATCGCCAAATGTTATGACAAATAGTGTCGTAGTAGCTTTAACGTACAAATGGTAATAAAACACTACAAGAGGAAATCCAGTTCCTCAATGCATTTAATCCACCCTTCTCCATCCCTTCCCCAACTGCTGGTTTCATTTTCACTACATTCAGGATCCGTTCAATGGGAATTTCCATGAAGTACTCCGCGTGGTTCCAACTGACCACGTGCAAAGCAATGTGTATAAAAAGGATGCAATTAAATCGTAAAGATAAAGATAAAGGTTTGCAGTTTGCACAGAGCTCCTTCCACCCTCCTCTCCAAAGCAGCTGCAGGATCTCTGGTTGGTCTTGCAATCTTCTGTAGAGCGGCTGAACTATTTCCTCCTTCCTGTTGACAACTAACTTACCCAGAAAGGAAGGAGGGGAAGTAAGGGAATTTCCCAGCCTGACTTCTGATTTGGCCTGACTTGTGTGTCCAATCTGAGAGGAGTTTATTTTTTTGCTTTAAAGCTGACCCAAAGCTGTGGCCAACAAAGGACTTTCCTTTTTTCATAAGCACTGCTTGGTGCCCTCCTCCAGGGCATTTCCACATTTAGCTTTAATAGCACAATAGCCTTTCTCAAACACAGAATTTCACAAAGGGTTCAAATTTATATCTTTATTAGCTATTTATTCTATCTTTCCGTTGGAAGATTGTGCAGAATATTCCTTCCACTTAACTTATTTTAGAGGAGTAATCAGTCTGTGAGAAAATTTTGGTGGTTCGCAGAAAAATTATTTGCATTTTTTATATTGAACTAAATCGGGGTCCTCAAACTAGGGCCGGATACATGCAATGAACATTTGTGTTGCTGCAGAGAGTCTCCCCCTTTAGGGTATTTTTTGTAGGCAGCAGAGGGGAGGCAGAAATTCCAACTTGGGGTTTGCTTTGGCCTCCTGGTGTGGGGCTTTGGCGAAGGCTGGAGGGAAGCGCCTCTGGTGGTGAAGAGCTGGAGGACCTTGTTCCAGTGAGACTGCATCTTGACCTGGAACTGGCTGATCATCTGTCTGCTGAGCCTCTAGGTGCCGGTACCTGGCCTTGCACTGCCGGACGTCTTCCCTCTGCTTGGAAAGCCTATGCTCGTAGTCCTCAGTGAGGTATTTCTACTGAGCCTCCTCCTGAGTCAGATCCGAGCCAAGCGTGGTGCGGACAGGCAGGGGAGTGAGCTGGAACCGGTTCTAAACAGCACGGTAGATTTGTGGAACCTCTTCTATAGAAGAGGTTAGAACTGGCAGGACCTGGCCACACCCACCCAGTCACATGAATGCCTAGCCACCGCCCCGAGCTGGTCATCAGGCAGATCATATTACTGATCCTCAGGATTTAAAATTATGAATTTAGTGGTCCCTGAGGTCCGAAAAGTTGGTTTTAGAAGGTCAATTGGGCTGAAAGAGAATAACTGGTACAAAGCCACCACTGATTTTTTTTTCAAGGCTCGGGCCTACCTTAAATTTATTTCTAGTTTTTTTTCTTCCTAGTCTTTCTAGTTCTAATCCATTATCCTCACCCTTGGCTACTTTTTAAGTCCATAAAGTACAAAATTAGAAACCAAGTTCTAGAAAATAGAACATGGTTTTACAAAACAGCATAGATCAGACTGCTTATAAGATCTAAGGCTGTTGTAAATAGCTAGGAAAATGCCAAATTTGATAAGGACATGTTCTGTCCCAAGCCTCTAATATATATTGATGCAGACTTGGCTGTCTGCCACAACTAAGGAGGGAGATAAGCAACCCCTTGGCTAGGAGCCCAGAAAATTATCTCTATGAAAACAAGGCTTGAACTCACGAAATTCTCCCAATCTTTCACTATGCCTGGATTAGTACTCTTGTTTCCTGCAAAATTCCTCTCCCATCGCCCCACCTATAAGGGACCAATCAGTAGCCACCTGTTCCTATTTCCTTCTGTGAGCCTTTTTCCAAAGCTGCTCCCTCCTCCACTCATCCTTAAGCATACCTACATCAGGGACAGCCTGCCTCTGTTCCTCCTCACTGCTCCCTGATTCAGAAGCCATCTGGTGGCCAACAGGCCTCTCTAGTCCCTGCTCTGACTCCGAACACCCCCCAGAGTCTTCCTCAGCCTCCGGGGCAGTCCCATAGTGTTCATTGCTGTCAGATTCCAGCAACAGCTCAGCCGGCCGCTGTTGGGCCACAACAGGACCTCTGACAGGAATTTCCCAAATACACGAAAGCAAATAGTTTCCAATTTTCATATGTGAAGAATGCCGACCAGTTGCTCTTTCCTTGGGAATTCCGACTGGGAATTACTTTCAATATTCAACAACTTGTTTCTAGGGCAAGAATGTCATAATGTTCTGTTTTTATAAATTATAGTAACTAATTGCCATATTAAAAAAAAGATTATTAAGACAGAATAATGTTCTCATGAAGCCAGCAAAACCAACAAGGGAGAATCAGCAGATATTGGGAAAACTATGAAGCCAGCATAAAGGGCAAGGAGTAGGGAACAAGGTTAGGCAACTGTATGTCCAATTTTATAGAATCACAGGGAGAGAGGGAGGGAGATAAATCAATGAGAGAGAGAGAGAGAGAGAGAGAGAGAGAGAGAGAGAGAGAGAGAGAGAGAGAGAGAGAGAGAGATCTTTGAAGACCTTTTATTACCAAACTAGGTAACATCATCAGTGTTTTGACGAGACTTCTCACTCTCTCAAGACCTACGGAATTATAGAAGAATTGAAAGAGAATTGCTTCTCAATTTTGAAAGTAATTTTTGATCATTAATATTGGTTTCCTCTATTAGATTTTTGCACCAAGTTATAAAGTATAGCTTTTTATTTTTTTACAAAACTTCAGCTTTTTCTTAAAAAGCTCCCTATCTCGGCATGTTTTCCATAAATTACCCTTCTCTGCTGGCTTCCACATGAGTAAAATGAACCCGAGGGAAGGACCAAAAACTTCTCCCTCTGCTTATTTGGAAATTAGGTTAGATTCTTTGATCTCGGTAAATATGGAGAAGTTCCTCTTTTCCCCAGAAAGGAACCAGATTATATCCTGTGCAAACCGTCAAAAATAATGACATTTTATTTCTTCTGCATTAATTAAACTTTATGATCACTTCCATTAATTGAGGCTTATACACTGAGGTAGGATAGGCTTGAATCACTAACAACCTAAGACAACAATTCATTTGCTTGTTGAGAATTGTCTTAATGTTATGTAAACATAGATTAAAGATTTTGTGGTTAGCTGATACGAAAGCAACCTAAAGGGGTGATCCTTCTTAGATAAACTCAAAATATTTATGTACATACTGTAAAAATAGCCAGACTGCCACATGACTGCAGCATAAAGCCTGGCCTATCACCTTTAGCCCAAATAAATCAGTATTTGCGGAGTTCAGATATATTTCTTCTTGCTTGCCTACACCTACAGGTAGTCCTTGACTTTGATTTAGTGACCGTTCAAATTTAGAACAGTTCTGAAAAAAAAGAGGCTGATGACTGTTTTGCACACTTAACATTATCGCCATGGTCACATGATCAAAATTCAGACACTTAGCAATTAGTCCATACTTGTGACGGTTGCAGTGTCCCTGGATCCTGGGATCAGCTTTTGCGACCGTCTGACAAGCAGCGTCAATGGGGAAATCAAATTCATTTAACAACCGTGTTACTAACTTGACAACAACATGCCTACCGTCCCTGTCCTAACAACCCCATTTATTTGTATCCATTTCATGTATTCATAATCTTGCATGTACTTATATCGATTATCTTACAAAACAATAGATCTATTTGACCAAACAAACAAATAAATAAACTATGGCAAGAAAGGTGGTAAAATAGGGCAAAATTCACTTAACAAATGTCTCCCTTAGTGACATATATTATGGGCTCAAATGTGGCTGTAAATTGAGGACTAAATCGAGGACCAGCTTGTATTATGGGATCACTGCTTTGTCCGTCCCAAAGCCTGATGATGAGTTGCCAGCCAAGGGTCTACTACTATTTATTTATTATTTATTTCATCAAGCATGAATTCGATAACAGGTATAAGTATAAACATGATTATGTACCAGACGTGGGTTGCTCCCAGTTCGGCCCAGATTGGGTGAACCGGTAGTAGTGGCAGCGGGAGAATCCGCCCACCTGCTCGGATGCTTCTGTGCCTGCGCATAAACTTATGTGCATGCGCATCGTGCGAGCACACCCAATAGTAAAAAAATTGGCAACCCACTACTGTTATGTATACATGAAATGAATACAAATACAAGGGAATATTAGGACAGGGACCGTATGCACGCCCCTTAAAGACCTCTTAGGAATGGGGTGAGGTCGACAGTAGACAGTCTAAGGTTAAAGTTTTAGGTGAACGATTCCGCCTTAAGTAACTAAGGGGAGGAGAACCGCCAACCCGCAGCGACAACAAGGAGGCGACTGACGGGGGCGGGCATTAGCCAGACTTTCCAGTCTGAGTTTGTGCTCTTCCGGAATACTGGAAGGAGTCAGAGGTTTTGGGAACGGAGCCGAGACACCGCCTTCCTCCCCGAGCACGTCTCTCTCCTCAGAGCTCTCCCAGTTGGGAGGAGTATCCAGTTCCCCGCGAGAAGAAGGTTTTAGGGCGCCATTGACGCGGGCATCGCCAGTTGCAGCGAGCTGGCTTTCTTGGGCGTCCCTCGCCCTCCGTGTTTTACTGCTCCTGCCCGAAACAGAGCAGTCCCAAGGGACCCGATTCGGCTTCCGAATCTTTCGAAAACCGAGGCCCGCGGTGCCCCGAGGTTCTCCTCCGCCCTTTTCGAAGGCGACGCCGTCCTGCGAATTCGCAAGACCGAAAGCGCAACACTTGCCTTCTGGCGCGAGGTTGGGTCACCTGTTCCGGGCGAAGAGAGTGGGAGAAGAAGCGTCAAAGAGGTGGGCGGGGAGGAAAGTTTTCGGGAAAGGAAAGCTGAGCGGCTGCTAAAAAAGAAGAGGAGAAAAAGTTCGCCTCGATCAGCCGGATTCCGGAGAAGAAGAGATGGCGGCCGAGAAAGGCCGGGTCGGGAATGATATTAGGGGCGGCTGGTAGGAAGTAGTAGGTTGGAGTTCAGGACGATTCGGATAAGCCGCCGCTGAAGAGCCAGTTAGAGCGCAGGATGTGATGCGAAGAAAAGAAGTTGGAAGCCAGTCGCTGAAGAACCGGCGCTTCTTGGCCGAGATTATCGGGAGTCGGTGGAAAAGGAAGATTCCGCCACTTCGCCACGCCGGGCATCGTTTGGGGCGCCTGGCCTGAATTCCCTCGCCAGGGGCGCGTTTCGGAGAACTTGCCCTAGTTTGATGGCCTCTGGCTGCAGCATGAGGACGAACAACGGAGGCCCCGACGGCGGGAGCAGTGCCAGTTGGTCGCCTTGCGACATTAGCTACACCCTGCCCATCATCTCTTCCAACAAGCTCCCGGACCAGCGCTTCGTCAGTCGCGGGGCCTACGGGACGGTGTCCTCCGCGCGTCACGCAGACTGGCGGATCCCGGTGGCTGTCAAGTCCCTGCAGGGGAGCCTGTTAGAAAGGTAACTCCTAGAGCTAGGTGTGAATATCTGCTGGGTGTTGCTAAAATGCCACGGTCATCAACCTTTCGGACTACTAAATTCATAATTTTAAATTTCCACTATATTGCACCACTAATACGATTTTTTAAAAAGATAAATCGTATTTGGTGCAATATAAAAAATGCAAACAATTTTTCTGCCAACTACCAAAACTTTCTCGTGGACCACCAGTGGTGCAAGGACCACCAGTTGGTGACTGCTGCTTTAAGCTATCCTCCTTTTCCTGCAAGACAGGCCATTTCTCCATTGCTTTTCCGAAAAGTGTTTTTTTTTTAAGTCATTCTCCTTTCCCCCCCCCAAAAAAAACCCCAAAAAACCCAAGTCTTATAATTGTTCCATGTATGCATTTCTCGGGGTAGCCCTATTTGGTGTTGTTATATGTGGCTCATATGGGATTATATACAGGTAGTCCTGGATTTAACAACAGTACATTTGGTGACTGAAGTTACAGTGGCACTGAAAAAGGTTACCTATGATCACTTTTCACACTTATGACTGTTGCAGTGTCCTGGGGTCATGTGATCACCACCTGCAACCTTCCGACAAGCAGGCTCACTTAACATCTGTGTTACTAATTTAACAACTGCAGTGATTCACTTAACAAATGTGGTGAGAAAAGTTGTAAAATGGGCCAAGACTCACTTAACAAATGTCTCACTTAATAGCATAAATTTTGGGCTCAATTGTGGTCGTAAGTTGAGGCCTTCCTGTACTTAGCCACGATAAGGCCTGCTTTTCTCCCACCAGTTCTTGCCATAGGAGAATATTTGTAGCTCGGGGTTGATATGAGGGCTCCTTGGTGCTCTCTGATCTTGCTTGTTTTCTTGCAGACGTGTCATTACCGAAACTAGGTAACATCATCAGTGCGCATGATGTTACCTAGTTTTTCTAGGTATGCAACAAAACAAGCAAGTTCAAAGAGCACCAAGGATTCCCCAGACTGGTAAATTCTGGTAAAGTTTCTTTTACTTTCTGTTTAGAAAGGGGAAAAAAAGAAATACTGCAGAGTTTTGGGAGTTTTGCCGAGCTGGTGGAGCGCAGGCAGGCGTCGTTGCTTCGCCAGGGGCAGGGCAAGACTGTACTTCCGGTTTTAGCGCCGGAAGGGAGCGCGCGAGCCAGGTGGAGCGCTGAAAGGGAGCGCGCGAGCCAGGTGGAGCGCTGAAAGGGAGCGCGCGAGCCAGGTGGAGCGCTGAAAGGGAGCGCGCGTGATCCGGTGCGATCCAGCAGGAACCCACCACTGACCTGCATACATCTAGGACACTTATACAGGTGTGTCACAGGTAATATTATGTGTTGGAAGGAAACTCCAGAATTTCAGTTGGCAGTTCATCTAAGTGAGCAATATAGAGCAATTGGGCATTGCACAAAATGGTCATTTGTATTACCTATTATTTTGGGGTTGTTAAAGGAGGAGATCAAATTCAGTTTATCTTTTCAATAAATCTAATATTAGCTGGTTCTTTGAGAATACAAGTAGTACTGAAACTGTTAGAAGATCCTGCCATATTTTAAAGAGATGGACTCTAAGTGTTGTATCAGGATTCAACCCCAGATATCTTAAATAACTCATTGTTTCAATGTTGAAATTAAACATTTCAAGTTCTTAGGCCATTTTGGGACACCATTGTTTTCAGTTTGCAGCTATCCAGTCTGGAATGATAAGGATCCCTTCATCTTCTTGTCTGCATAAGATTTAGTTTTTAGTTTCCAGATCATCCTTGTTGCTTTTCTCCAAATCTATTCCAGATTTCTTGAACTCTTTATGCAATGCAATACCAAAACTGAACACAGCATTCCTGCTGAAATCTGACCAAATAGAACAAAATGAAACAATTGCAGCTCATTATTTGGAACAATGTTTCTGTTTTTGCAGTCTAAAATTACCTTTGACATTTTTGCCGTCCTATCATCTCTGATACATTCAGTTTTAACGCTTGTTCCAAGATTTCCAGATTTACTCTTGCCAAGCCAGATACCTCCATCCCGTTTACATTTTGATTGCCTAGTTCCGTGATGGAGAACCTATGGCACATATGCCACAGGTGACATGCAGAGCTCTCTCTGCGGGCGCGCAAGCCATTGTCCCAGCTCAGCTCCATCGCGCATGCACGCGCTTCCCACTGGCCAGCTGGTTTTCAGGTCTCTGCCACGCGTGTGTAGGCACATGGGTGGGGGTGAGGGTCAAACGCACTTGCAGGGTGGTGGTGTGCATACGGGAGAGTCTCACGTGTGTGCGCAGTGGAGAGGAGTGCAGTGGAGTTGTGCGCATGTGCAGGGGTTGCACATGCATGCATGGGATGGAACGCATGCATTGGGGTCATTCCTGGGGGTGAAAGGGTCACGGCGGTCATGCATGCGTGAGAGGTCAGGGTACGCGGGGGGTCACATGTGTATTGCATTATGGGTGGTTTTGATATGTGATAACTAAAATGTTAGCCTTGTTTTGAATTTTATATATGTATTAGTTACCCCAGGCAGTTATGTTTCAATCTCAATATTAATAAGCTTTTCTTTACTTGAGTAAGACTGAACTTTGTGGTATTTAAGTCAGTGATCATTGATGAGGAATGACCATTGAGATGTGGTGGAATCTGGCAGTGAGCTATCAGAGACTGATATAGAGAAAAACATAAAGCGCTTTGAATGGTTGCTATTCAGGAAGTGGCCCAGGAGGGACCCTCCCTAATTTCTTCTCAGCATTCATAGTTTATAGTTATGGAAAGCATGCTTTAGTCCAGTGATGGCCAGCTGAGTTCACCCTTTTTTAAAGCCATTTTTCGCCCTCCCCAGGCTCCAGAGGCTTTATAGGAGCCTGGGGAGGGCAAAAAGAGCCTCCCGCGCCCTTCTGGAGGCTTCATGAGCTTCCCTGAAGCTCCAGAGTGCAAAAAACTGGCCCTATGGGCAAACCAGAAGTTCGGAAACGGACTTCCGGCTTGCTCGGAGGCTTCAGGGAAGCTTCCTGAAGGTCTAGCTCAGCTCCACTGCGCATACGCACATGCCTCACACATGCATGCATGTGGGTGGGGTCACATGTGCATGTGCATGGGTGGGGGGAGTGTGGTAGGATGTGTGGCGCCCCCCCCCCCGCTCCCTGTTTCAGGAGGCTTCAGGAAGGCCTGCTAGGCCCAAAACAGGGTATGGGGATGGTGATGTGGCATCTCCCTGTGGCCCTCTTTTGGTCCCAGGAGGCTTCAGTGAGGCCTGCTAGGTCCAAAATGGGGTGAGGGGGGTCTCGCGTATATACGGGGGAGCACGGGGGAAGCGGGGGGGATTGTGCATGTATTGCATTATGGGTGTGGGCACGCCACACTTTGGCACCTCAGGAGAAAAAGGTTAGTCATCACTGTTCTAGGGCATGGTGCCCATCTTCGTTTTCTACCTGAGGGAGCAAATGTTCTCTGAAGATGTTTCCATGATCATGTTGGTGGTACGCTGAGGTGCATAGGATGCTGTTTCCTAACACCAAAGGGGTAGCTATTCATCTATTTGAATTTGTATGCTTATGAATTGCTAGGTTGGCAGGAGATGGGGCCAGAGTGGAAGCTCTCCCCATAACACGGAACTGCCAACTTTCCAGTTCATGACTCAGAGTTTTAACTGCTAGGCCTCCGCAACCTGTAATATGCTATGGCATGACAATTAGCTGGATACAGAGCTGGCTGAAAAAATCATACTAAAAGAGCGCTTATATCAGACATGGGAAAGAAAGAACAACATGTGTAAACATTCAATTCAGTTTCTTTATTGCATATTCAGGTACAGACAAAATATTAATAGACTAAAGCAGCGATGCCGAACCTTTTTTGGCTCGCGTGCCATAAGTGGGGGGAGCACGGGGGGGGGTCGTTTGCAGGTGTGCCGCACCCATAATGCAATGCACGACCCCCCAGTGCACATGCGCGCACTACAGGCGCAACACACACACACACACACCCATTTTTGCATGCTTTTTTCGCCCTCTCCAGGCTCCGGAAGGTTTATAGGAGCATGGGGAGGGCGAAAACAGCTTTCTCTAGTTGTGGCATACATTATTACCAAATGTGTATGTTTGTTTAAAACATTTATATAGTCACCTGTATAACTTCTGTGTGGCCCTCAATAAAATCGTTTTTAAATCAAACTCAATTAAAACAAAAGTAAAAACAAAAACTGACGCCAGTCCATGGAAACATATTATCTAATCTCCCCAATGTGTTTGGGGGAGGGGGCAGCGAAATCAGGTCTTTAAGGCTTTATGGAAAAGTAAAAGGATGGAGGCTCGCCAGACTTCAGTGGGCCATAGAACAGGGGCTGCCAAGGAAATGGCCCACTTCCTATTCCCATTGATGCTCCCATTAGGATTCTCTAGCAATTCATAAAAAATGTTTTGTGATACCATTCACCTGACTCTCAGTATCCTAGGATATGATTCATCTGACTAACTAAAAAAAGGAGTCCCTGTATTACCTGTGTTACCTACATAATGTTCTTCATTAAGTAACCTTTCCAGCTCTATGGACCAGCGGTGTTGGTGAGTTAGGAAAGAGCTTATAAAAATGGAGCTTTGCGCACTCGCCTGGCCTGGCTCCCAAGGGGCCGCAGAGGAGGGGTTGAGGACCCCTGAGCTAGTACATTGAAATTCTCCTCCTCATTCTTTTTATTTGATCATAATTTGGAAGTCTTTCTTTTGTTCATAGCATCCTCTGCCAGTCTTAACTCCTTCTGAGCTGGAGATTTCATGACACCACATTTATGCTTTCAGACTTTCTGTAAACACTATTCCTTGAGAAGATGGCTCTCTCTTAAATGTGTCCTCTTTTGCTTTGAAATCTCCATTAATGTTTTTGCATATTTACTGAATATCATTTTGTTATCCTCCATTTCTTTCCAATTTTCTTTTTAGTATTAGGCTTGTACAGTTGCTTGGAAGAATGTCCCCAGTAATACGTACATTTCCGGATTATACATCTAAAAGTTCAGCAAGATGTGTTCATTTATGTTAAACTAGCTTGTGAAGTGTCCATTTTGAATGCTTTGCATAGCCTTATTTTATTTCTCACCTATCGTGGGCAACTTTTCCTATTTGTCATGGAATTCTATACATTGTTATTCTCAAAATCTCTGCTTTCAAAGTTAGAGATGCATTTCATTCAGGTTTAGTTTTCCTTGACATCAAGAATGCCAGCATTTCTCCATGTGCTTTTGCTACTTTCACTTCCTCTATTACAATTTACTTCTTGGTTCATATAAAGTCAGGCACTCCTGATAATTTTTTGTTTTCCTATGTGGCAGAACATAACTATCCAAAGTGTAGCATACCTGATCAATTCTCTAGTCAGAACACTTTCTAAAATACTAGCACATAAGGCAGACTAATTGGGAATTACCCATTTTCAAGGCATCTGGTAAAAATGCTAATATGTTAACTCACTGTCTACATTTCGAAATTGAGATGTGGAAGACTTCTACAAATATTGTCAGAATAGAACTACAGTTTTGAGAAGTAATATAATGTGCCTGTATTTGTAAAACTACTTCTCGTTAGTACAAGCAAATACAAAAAGGAAAAATTGGTATTGCTCCCGATTATATTGTTCAATTGCTATATAGACTTGCAGGAATATAAAGTAAAAAATGTAAGCCAAAAAAGACAGAGGAGGTTAAACAATCCCAGGCAGAGTCAGTGGGCTGACTGTGATTAGCAGTAAAGTGGAAAAAAAGCATTATGTAAAACAACATAAGGTTAAGGTCTGGAATCTTGACAAGATTCATTATATAGTATGATATATGTTTAAAATTTTTATTGTGTTCCATATTTATTTATGTCGAATCAGTGTAATCAGGGATGTTTCCCGTTCATTTAATGAACATAAACTTTCATTTGACTTCTTTCTACTATAATTTCCTTAACAAAAAAATTGAGATTCCTTGGCTTGTTTCTAAGCTGGCAAGGATATACATTCAAAGGCTAGTGGACTACAATAACCAAAAGTTCTCTGTAGCTAACTAGCTTATGCATCTGGATGAAAAAAGAAATGGGGCAAGGCTGGACATTGTGCAATGTAGAAAGAGTAGTAGACAATAAAATTGAATACCTGTTCCTGTATAGTACTAATATTTTTCTAAGTTATGAAATAGGTAGAATAATTAAAAAATTGGAAGGAATAATTCTTGCTCAATGCAAAATGGTACATTGTAATTAATATACAGTTCACCTGAAAATCCAGCTCCACTTTCCAAAGTTTAGATCAAGATGTGTGTGTGTGTGTGTGTGTGTTTTGTGTGTGTGTGTGTTTAACTATACTACAAGTGTTCATTTTTAATTCTATCATCAGCTGGTCTTTGTTTGTTTAATAAATAGAAGTATCACCACTTTTATTTTCTGTATTTCCCCTTGTTCAATTAGTAATTAACTGGAGAGACAATTTGGTATAGTGGTTAGGGCACCAAGCTAGAAAATAGGAATCCATGAAAACATCCACTTTAGGCATGAAATAATCTGGGTAACCTTGAGCCTTTCACTCTTTCTCAGCCCTAGAAAGAAGGCAATGGCAAACCACTTATGAAATCTTGCAGGGACTTCTATCTATATATATATAGTTCATGAATATACCACAGACAGTTTACTGAAGACTTCCTCTTGGGTAACTTCTCTGATTTTTAGAGGAAAAGGCCATTCTGCATTATCATATAAGACAGAGTCATGTTTCTATTAATAAGAAACATGAATTCTGCCTCCACAACATGAATCAAAGCACTTGTGGTGGCCTAGAGTTTTCTCACACTAACAGCAAAATATTTTGATTTAAAGAGATGGGAATAGAGCCAAGATATAACCAGTGTATGTGTACCTGGTTGCTAAGCACCATCAGGAAACAAATGTCAGACTGCCAGGTGTTAGGGGCAAATCACAGGCTACATGTGTTATGAAATAACTTGGTAACAAAAGAAAAATCACCAATGCATACAGTTTATGTTTCTTTATTTTAGTAGGTATCCAACTCTTTACTTCAAATTTATTGAAGGTAGACAGTAACATAATGATATTTTCCACAATAAAAACAAAAGTGATAGAATAAGAATTGAGTAATAAAAAAGAATAAGCCGAGTAAGAAAAGAATAAGAATTGAAAAAGAATAAATTCATTTAAAATCAATCCAGCACAATTGAAAAGATAAATATTTTCTTGGCTCTAACTCTCTTGGCCATCAGAAGGCTGGCAAGGTCTGACTTTTTCCTTATGTTTTAGAGGTGAGATGTTATGCTTTCCCATTCGCAAATTGCATGGTTCTCTGTGGAGATTTTGTTCTATATTTGGATTGTTTTAATTTTGGGCTAATTGTGGGTTTCTTTTATACAGATTTTTTTTTTTACGTACACTTAAAATGAGCAGCTTTATACATTTTCTAAATAAATAAAGCAGGAAAGAGATCACATGAGCAAATTCTGTCCAATTTAGGTACTGGGCAGGTTTAAGCAGTCTTTAATATAGCAGTGCAAATCCCTATATTAAGAATTGCATAAAGTAATTGTGAAAGTTTGCAAGTTCTCTTAATGCAGCATGTGGGGCAAAAGGTGGAGTTTTTTTATTGCAAGGTGAGAATATTTAAGTCTATAAATTTTGAAAAATAAATAAAAAAATAAATAAGTATTAAAATAAATACTTATAAATATTATACACACCCATACATACATGTACACACACATACATACTGTATACGTATATGATTTAATTAAAAATACAGTATGTAGGATTATTCCCATTAACTTATTTTTATTTTCAAAATTGCACTTTAGTGATAACTTTCGGAGATAGTTTAGGTGGCTGCATCTAGGACCATGATGGCAAACCTATGGCAAACATGCCACAGGTGGCACGCAGAGCCCTCTCTCTGGGTATGTGAGCTGACGCACCAACTCAGCTCCACCACGCATGCGCACACATCTCCCACCGGCCAGATGGTTTTTGGAGTCTCTGGCGTGCATACGCAGGGGGCAGGGCACATGTGGGAGTAGCATGCACGTGTATGGGGGGAGGATGATTGCAATCGTGGAGCATGGGAGGAGGCAGCGCTCCCAGGAGGCTGCAAAGACGCCTACTAGACCCAAAACAGGGCAGGTCATGCACTTGTGCAGGAGTAGCTTAGGTTGCATGTACAGGGGGTAGGGCATGTGGAGGGGGTCCCACGCACATTGCATTATGGGTGCAGGTGCATGCTCTTTTGGCGCGTGACAAAAAGGTTAGCAATCACTGATCTAGGCGTTGGGTCTACTGGTTTTGCAGTTTTAGGAAGATTATTTGCCTTCTGATAAATTATTAACAGCAAAGCTGTATTCTGAGAAACCTTTGTGAAGAAATCAAGGTCAACCATGTGTGTGACTCATGCATGCTTTTGTACCAAGCCTGTTGCAAAATGTACAAAAGGGGAACTCTATAGACATTTTCCAAACAGTGAGATATGGTTTTTGGGAGAGCAGATAATATATCTCTCCCTAAAGGAGAACTATTGCCTCCCTCTTGAAATGTGATTAGAAACAAAAATGTGGAAAATTGACAGCAGTTTCCTATATTGATTGGTATGTCAGTTTCTCCTGGTGTTGCTTGTTACTTTCTAATAAATCATATCTTTGCAGTTCCTAGGATTATATCTTTTGCATTAAACAAAGCCCAATTCCAATCCAAATCATTGGCTGATTGTTTCTTAGTTTCTTGTCTATAATTTTACATAATTTACCTAATTTCTTTACCTAATTCGTTTGCTTGTCAGAAGAATACACTTGGGAATGTATTTATCATACTTATATTTTCTCTAAATATATATGTATAAAAATTCCATTCTCACCCTCTATGAATGATATGTATCTTCCTCAATCTTGGGTCCTCTATGAAAGGTCTAAGGGTAGACCTTTGTTCTGCTCAGGATCTTAGCTGTCCCTAGCATTGCACTCTTTGGAGCAGAGAACACTATTGCTGTTCATGGAATCAGTTGGAGAAACTCTCCTAGTTTAGGAGTTATAGTTTCGAGTGTTCCTGCCATCACTGGAACTACTTTCTCCTTTACTTTCCATTTTCCACTTTCTTTTGCTCTCTACTTCCACCTTCAGATTTTGGTACTTCTTCAGCTTCTCGTACTTCTTGATTTTGCTGTAATTTGGCACTGCTCTATCACCACAGCCATCTTCTGATGAGTGGCTAGATAATACAGCATACATTGAAGTGCCACCTTTTATGCAGGATTCTTGGATTCAACTCCTGGCTGCTACCCTATCTTACCAGTGGGGGGTCCTTGGGCAAAGGCTCTCTAACGCTTCACTTGCCTACCTCAAATGTGTGACATGAACAAGAAGTGTCATTCCAGCTCAGACGTCGATTGGATAAGAAGATCTTTGATAGACGTTGGGGAATCCTACAATCTGTTGATAAAATCTGGGACATTGTCCAGATTTTTTTTCACACATACACACACAAACACATACACAGAGAGAGGGTGAGGGAAGAAAATAAGTGTAGTTTATTTGAAAGTAATCAAAATATCTGCTCATAGTTTATGTTTCTCCCCAAAAATTATCCAAACAGACATAGCTAATATAAAGCAGCTGTAAGAGATGACCAGGCTGAGGGAAAGATCAAATGTCATTAGTTTCCAGTCCATTTGCGCCTACAGGAGATCTAAGTCCAGCTGGTCAGGGGAAAAATTTCCCCCTGAACTAATGAGGTCTGGAATCGACGGCTTTTCCAAACAGCATATGCTCAAGAAGCGAAAACCCCAAAAAAAACCGAGAACATGTTCTAATGAAAACAAAATTTAATATGAAAATAGAAATAAAACAAATCTATCTAATTGTTATATTTTGGCAAGAACAAATGTTGTCCACCTTCTTCGGCAGACGAACAAAGATCAAAAGGAAAGAAGTCTCTGGAATGTGTGATGAGCAGGCGCAATACATCACTTGCTGATAAAGGCCTATGACCTGCGCAATAACTCTTTCAGCTCGAGTAGCAAACCAATTAACGCAGCCCACCTTGAATTCCATTGACTCTGCCGCCAATTTGCATTGACTGTTAGTAGTTCAGATTTTTGTAAAGAGCTTAAGCTTGCAATAAAACTTTACAGTCATTTGAACTGCCTGGATTTCCTAATTTCTTGTGCTTGGCACTAGCTATATTTCAGACTTCAGTTGAAAATAATCAAAGTTTCAGCCAAACAAGTTAATTTCTGGCTTGCAACAGTGCTAACATTAATTCATATGATGAAGACTTTACTTTTACTCTCACAATTTGGCTTTGGTTGATGAAATGTATAAAAAGAGTATACTACCCCTGTCAGATTCCTTCTTTTTTCTTTAACTTTACACTATAGTCTTTGCTCTGGTTGATATGAACATAACATTACATTTTGTAATATGTTATACCAGTCAGTGCTGTGGTTGGTTTCTGGCTTGGTAGTACATGCAAATGGAGACAATGAATAGATCATACTTTGCTGTATTACTTGAACATTAATTTTCAACCATGATTTATGATTAGGTACTATTAATAATGCACGTTAACAAGTTTATATGATATTATATGTTTTGTTTATGGTTCATTGATTTATTTCTAGTTTGTTTCTGCGTACTTCCCAAAGTTAAAATGATTAATCTGCAGAAATACCAGGAATTAATCAATGCACCATACGTACATTGCTTATCTGCGCAACTAATGCTGGCTTGTTCAACAAACAATTGTTAAGATAAGCGAGCAATGTATGGCTGTGAAAGTTGGTCCATAAGAAGGACTGAGCACCAAAGAATTGAGGCCTTTGAACTACGCTGCTGGAGAAGACTCCTGCGAGTCCCTTGGACTGCAAGGCGATCAAACTGGTCAGTTCTAGAGAAGAGCAACTCTGACTGCTCTTTAGAAGGCCATATTCTGAAGATGAAACTCAAATACTTTGGCCATCTAATGAGAAGGAAGGACTCATCGAGAAGAGCCTAATGCTGGAAAAGATTGAGGGTAAAAGAAAAATGGGACAACAGAGAATGAGGTGGCTGGATGGAGTCACCAAAGCAGTAGGCATGAGCATAAATGGACTCCAGAAGATGGTAGAGGACAGGAAGGCCTGGAGGAACGTTGTCCATGGGGTCGCGATGGGTTGGACACAACTTCGCAAGTAACAACAACAAAGTATAATATTTAAACAAATCCTCAGATTTGGAGTTATGGCAAAAGATGTCAAGAAATTTAAAACCAATCATGGGCTAAGTACAGTTAATAGGATAGGTATTTAAGGACAACTCTGGGATTAGATGAAGCAGATTTCATGCTCATACTGGCAGTTCTTAGCCGATCACTTTCTGCCAGTCCAGCTTCCCTCAAGTGGATGTGAAGATTAAATAAGTGATACAAGAATGACCAATAATTCTCTAATGAGCATCCATATTTAAAGATTATCTTGTTGTATCAGTGGGATTTGAATGAATATAGTGATGCTTGTAGGTATGCATACATCTGGTCCTCAACTTAAAATAGTTCATTTTTTACAATAGTTCATTTAATGACCATTCAAAATTATAATGACACTGAAAAAATAACTTAAGGTCATTTTTCACACTTATGACCATTGCAGCATTTCCAGAGTCATGGGATTTACATTGGATGCTTTGCAACTGACTCACGTTTATGATGGTTGCAGTGTCCTGGAGTCATGTGACCCCATTCTGCCACCTTCTGAAAAACAAAACCAATGGGAAAGCTCCATTCACTTAACAACTGTGTGATTACCTTAACAACTGCAATGGTTCACTTAACAACTGTGGCAAGAAAACTCGTAAACTGGGGCAGAACTCACTTAACAAGTTTCTCACTTAGCAACATAAATTTGGGGCTCAATTGTGACCGTAACTCAAGGACTACCTGTAGAATTATTTTTGCTGGTTGTAGGTTTCTTTTACATGAGTGAACATGCTACTGCAAGTTTTGTGATCCGATATGTCCTTCCTCAGCATCTTAAACATGGAACTTGTCTCAATCCTGAAATGCTTCAGGAAAAAATGGCCAAGAGAAGCAATTGATTGATGGAATAGTGGAACAAGTGCCTGCCTTTGTTTTTGGTTCTCTGGAGGGATGGGAGGGTCCCTTGCTTCAAGATTGAAAAAAAAGTGGGGGGGGGGTATTGGTCCAGAGTGCTACAAGGAGATTCAGTTCGTTGTAATGCACAGCATCAAAAAGAGTTCATCATCTTTGTGGCAGGCATGAAGCTAAATGCATGGGGACATAGTCTAAAAGAAAAGGCTTTCTCTCCACAAGCTTTAGTTTTGTTGTTGTGGCCAACCAAAATTTATAGATTCCATCTGAAAATAAGATGGGCATGCAAAATTAAAAGGTGTGTCTCATAAACTGGCTTCTTAAAGCATTTCAGAAACATCACCCTCCATAGTCTAGTCTCATGATAGCGAACCTATGGCATGCGTGCCACAGGTGGTGTGCATGCATGCGTGATGGTTGTGCATGCATGTGCTGGGCATGGGCATATGTAGGGTCACATGCATGCCTGGAGTCAGGGGAGTGTGGGGGATCGCATGCAGATGCACGGGGGAGTGCAAGGGGAGTCGTGTGCTCATGCGGAGGTCGTGCATGCATGCGTGGGGGGCAGAGGGGGTCACGCATGCATTGCATTGTGGCTTTTGGCACACAATGACAAAAAGGTTAGCCATCACTGGCCTAGTCTCTACTTATGGATTTCCCTTTGGGGGAATTATTTTTGTAAAAGATGCACAGTGCCTTTACCATTTTTAAAAGACATGATATCTTAACTAAGAAGTGCCATTTTAATACTTCCTTAATTTCAGTGTAAAATTCCTTTTTCGTTTTCCACAACTCTTTATCATAGTAACTATTTCCTAGCCTAACGTTCTTGCACTGTTCCAAATGTGTCCAACAGCACAGCCTTAACCTCTGGGATCTTTCAACCTAATGCATATGGTAATGCATATTTGTTACTGTTTTCTGAATTACCAAGCTCTAATCTTGAGGATTGTACTCTGCTTCCCTATTACATAATGGCACAACCTCACCTGTTTTGCAGAAAGATTGGCACAATTATGCCTAGACTGGAAAAAATTCAAACAACCAGTAGAAAGCAGCAAAGGTTATTTTCTTTGCTATATCTATTCATCATCTGAATTTTGCAGCTCAAATATGGTCACCCCATCAGGTGAATTGGAGACGTGAAACGACTATCTCAAGATAATTAGAATTTGGATGCCTTTATTAGAAGCAAAATTCTAATTCCCACAAAGAAGAGACACTTAGTTTTCATCACAGAAATGTACTCTTGTGTGTACGCTTCAGCATTATGTCAAATAAAACTAGTTATACCTAACTGGTTTTATGAGCATTAACATTTAGTTTGCTTAAAATCAAGGAAAAGGAAGAAACTGAATACTTTTCAACATGGGATTCATTTTATCAATGGCTAGCCAATAAAAGCAGAAGTTAAAAATGTGGAAATATAAGAGATGTGTTAATTTTATAAGGAAGGTTTATTAAAATGGATAAGCAAACATTATTATTACCATTGTGATACCAATATGATGAATACTATTGCAAATATTATAATTATTATCTCTCAAAATTATTTATATGCAGACAACACTGTTTATTTAGAAATGGAATTTTTTATATGTAATAAAACTTTTTAAAACATAAAAAAGCATTTATTTGCAACCTGCAGATTTGCAGGTTTGTTTTAATAAAACATACAGAAGTTGAGTAATTTATGGAAATACAAAAAAGAAGCTAACATTTTCAAACGGCCCTTTTATTCATGCCTAAAGTAGAAGCAGAAATCCATGCTATGATTTGGTGCCGGTTTAAAACTCTAAATTATCTTAATGTCTGAACCAACTTGCTAGGACTGATTTTAAGGTAAAAATGTATAAAGCTGTATGAAATATAGTTTGCTACATTCCACAGAAGGACTAGCAAAAGAAAAACTAGCCTCAAAATGGAAATCCTGGGAATAGAACTGAAAACCACTGTATATTTTGACTTCAGCAACTGGTGAAAGATGCAAAGAGAAAGGACACCATTAACTAAATTAATATGTAAACAAGCCTTTTATTCTTTTCCTTCAACCATGTCTTTCCACTATGTACATTTGAAGTCTATTAGCTGGAAGATAAGTAAATTTGACTATTGTTTTGCCATTTATTCTTGTAGTGAGCGAGACAGTCTCTTAAAAGAAGCTGAAATTTTACATCAGGCAAGATTCAGTTACATTCTACCAATTTTGGGAATTTGCAACGAACCTCAGTTTCTGGGTATTGTGACTGAATATATGCCTAATGGATCACTGAACCAACTTTTATATGAGGTAAGTATGCACAATTGTAGCAAGAGTTTACAGCTACATTATTAATTTTAAAATAAGGAAACTCTAACTCATACTTGCTGGAGAATTTTGGGAATTGAAGTGCACATGTTTTTTTTTTAGTTACTGAAGTTGAGAAACACTGAGTTAATTTAATGCATCAGAAAGAAGAGGAGTACATGTTCTGACCAGTGTTGTGTCTTAGTCCAGAAAGGGGCAATTTGAGAACAAGTTCCCCATCTTCATGCATTGATATGGAATGACAAGTGCTTTGAGAGAGTCTTTAAAAAGCTACTGAATATAGCCATTCTCCAGAACGTATACATTTTTCCTTTATTATATTCAAAATGTTGTCATAGATTGGGAATAAATATGAAATAGTTTTAGTTGTGTAATTAATTTTATTAATTTTTAATTGTGTAGTTTTAATTATTGTGTACATAAATAAACTCTCAGTAGATGGTAAAAGATAACAAAATCGAGGTCAATTCTTGGTGACTTAAGGAAGACTTCTTCAGGTTATCTTGACAATAGCAATAGTAAAAGCACTTAGAGTTATATACCGCTCCACAGTGTTTTACAGCATTTTCTGGTGGGTTTGCAGTGTCAATATATGCCTCAAACAAGTTGAGTCCTCGTTTTACTGATCTCAGAAAGATAGAAGGCTGAGTCAACCTTGAGCTATTCAGGATCAAACTTCTGACTATGGGCAGAATTTGCCTGCAATACTACGTTCTATCCGTAGTATCCCATTACATAGCTCATCTCATCCTGTCAATCAGGAAGAAGTTATGTTGAGATCAACTAAAGAATTCTGACCACTAAGGTCCAAAAAAGAGCCTTCTCTTTGTTGGCCTCAGCCTTTGGAACATTCTCCTTCTTCTCCGCCCACCCACCCCCGCTCCCCAAGGTGAGATAGACCCCGACTCTCCTGGCCTTTTGCAAAGGTTTGAAAACATGGCCTCCCAACAGCTGTGTTTAGTTAACTTTTAACATTTTAATCATCCTTGCCTCTTTCATAATTTATATCCTGTTTTTAGGTTTTAATATTGTATTTGTACTGTGAGGGAGATGGATGGTTTTAAAATTTGATAAATAAATACATAAGCCGGTAGATCAGCTAATTTCAAGATGCTCTTTCAACCATTTCAGTCTGTCTCTCTGTATTGCCATGTGTTGTGTTCTTTCTCTTTTCTAAATAGAAAAACATCTATCCCGACATTGCTTGGTCACTCAGGTATCGCATTTTGTATGAAATTGCTTTGGGAGTAAATTATCTTCACAACCTGAGTCCTCCACTCATGCACCATGATTTGAAGACCCAGAATATTTTACTTGACAGTGAGTTCCATGTTAAGGTAAGGCTGGGCTCTTCTACAGTGCAGAAGTGGAAAAATCAGGGATAGAGACATTAAATTACAGTACAGGACCATGTGCAGCCCTCCCGAGCTCTGTTTTCACTGGCAAGGGTTGCAGGAGGCCGTCACAGCCAGAAATGGAATTCGGGAGCCTGTTTTCGAGGGCAGAGGCAAACTCAAGGCCCGCAGATCCGATTCGGCCAATCCGGGTCACCCCAGCGGACTAGATCTAAGAAACAGTGAGGGACCGGATGGTCCCTCACTGTTTCTTAGATCTAGCCTGCTGGGGTGACCCAGAGTGGCCGAATCGGATCTGCGGGCCTTGAGTTTGACACCCCTGTTCTAGCCTATTCTACTGTTTAACAGCTCTTATCAGGAAATTCCTCCTAATACTCAGTGTGGGTTTCCTTTCTTTTAATTTTAACCTGTTAATCCTAGTCCTGTTGAATTTCAACAGAGATCAGTTTCCATCTTCTTTTCTACATACCATATTTTTAGAAGTTTGCACATTATTCAATTCCCTTTCAATTTTCTTATTCATTTGTGTGATTGATATACAGAAAAGCAATATTGTAGCTTAGTAGACAATTGCATTGCTCTTATTTATGTCTTAGAAGGGGAAGTAAAAATCGCCACTTACTAAATGAGAACTTTAAGAAGGCTGGTGGTGACCATGACTGTAATTTTATAACGTAAACATTGCTGTTGATAAATTTGAACTCTGCTCAAGGTTATTCTAATGACTTAAGAGTATGTCTAGAAAAGCAAGTGGCATGTGTACATGAGCAGACACACGTGAGTTGACAATTACCATCTTATCTAGTTTAACAAATTCTCACAAAAACTATTTTATGGTTTCATTCTTTAATCAGCCAGTCCCTTTTGTTTTCTGATCTGTCTAACCTTTTTGAAATAATTGTTGCAATTTTAAAGTTTTGTGAAAAAGAATAAGCTTCACTTCTTTTCAAAGCCTTTCTTTGATCAAAGTAGATATTTTTAATGGGCCTAAAACTTTGTGTCTCCGAGCTGAACATGGTGACCTGAGCTTCTTTTCCATCTTTCAGATTGCAGATTTTGGTTTGTCAAAGTGGCGCATGATATCCATGTCACTTTCAAAAGGGGATAAATCAATATCTGAGGGAGGGACCATCATTTACATACCACCCGAATGTTATAATAGCAGCAAAAACAGTTCAAGTGTAAAGCATGATATATACAGGTATAATATTCTATTATGGATTTTTGGAACAACGTGTGTTTATTTTTTAAAATATAAAATATTAAAAAATCAGCCATATTGGGCATTACAGATGCCATAAGTAAAATGCAGTGAGATTAAAGGCCAAAAATGTTGTATACTTTGATGTCTCAGTCTCGATAGAAATACTTTATACTTCTTTGTGGAGGTTAAGGTCAGCACGGTTTTTTTTATTAGGAAGATTTGTTTTAGTGGTGTTCCTAATCAGCTATGTATTGTTTGGGGTATATTTCTTTTCAATAGCAGTCAACAAACCAATGCACTTTTGCATCTGGTATTTGTCAGTCAGCTTAATTAATTTTTTTAAGTGCCTCTGGAGTCAATGTAAGGAATTGGTTTCTGTATGCAATTATGATGTTGCTGTCCAGTTATGTCTTGCATAATGCAAGTTTTTTCATGCATACCTAAGTTTTGAATAACACATACACATATGAATCTTATTGTGAAATTTGGTCACATAAATGTTAATTCAAATTCATTAATACTACCTTCTTGAAAGGAACATTTTAATCCTTTTCAGGTTACTTAAAGCAAGTCAAGCATTTTTAATTTAGTGAAAAGCTACCCTTCATAGAATTTTTACAGGGGTATTAACTAACTAGCAATGTAAGTCAAGGTATAGAGTTTACAGATTTCATTAAGGACTTTGGCTGTTCTAGTGCTTCGTGTGTGCACATTACCAACAAACAATGATACATATCCAAAGACTGCATTCAGCTATCACAATAAATTCTGATTTGCTGAAAGAACTGGTTTGTGTTCTCTCTCAATACAGCTTCCTGCATATGTTCAAAAATATTGCTTCCATTTAAATTTTAAAAAAACTTAATCCTGTGCATTGGATATAGGCTCATCTTAATCATGAATAAAGTCAGCTTCTGACTTTAAGATGCCCTCTCTTGTATGGAAGGAAGTTTTGCTCAATTTATACAAATAGGGGATGTATTCAGTAAAAAATAGATGTGAAATCTTCCAAAGTTTCCTTTATGGCTACATAAGAATAGAATTAGCATGGAAACCTAAAATGTACTCTATTTAATTTCTAGTAGGTCAGGGATATACTGATACAAGAATGAAATTGATATAATTAATATTTAGTAACATTTGAGAAAGTATCCTTGTATTTGTGTTAGGTCTATTTTATGTATTTATTTATTTATATAGACAAATGTTGTATATATAAAGAAATTACTGTCTTTTTAAGATACCAAAGGTATTTGTCCAAACTAGTCACTGAGAATATTTTAAATACTAATATTGTTGCTTTGCTGTTAGTTTGGGAAGTAGATTTCCCACAAAACAACAGTAACTGGGATATTTTCATTTTAGAAATTGAGATTTATTTATTTATTTATTTATTTTATTTCTTGGATTTCTAGACCGCCCCCTCTCCCAAAAAGGGACTATTATTATTTTGCCTCGGGGGAGAAAGAATGAACTAATTTTTAAAATACATACTAACATGCATTTTTGTTTGTAACAGTTATGCCATTATTATGTGGGAAGTGATGTCCAGAAAAAAACCATTCGAAGGTCAGATTTTTGACTATCTAATTCTGTTAAAGAATAGCTGAGTTAGAATAACCTATTAAAATGTAGATTATTTTACAACAGTATTTTTAAAGCCCATTGTTTCCGTTTTGTCTTAAGCTTGTCTGGTAATAAAATATCATGTATTACAGAATATTGGTAGGAAGGGCAGGATAATTATTTTGCATTTAAAATTTCTAAATTAGGTTTAGATCACAATATTATTTAAAATATGAATTTACTACATGCGTTTCAATTTCTAAAATTGGAAGAAATGCATATATATTTCTAACGTGTGTGTATTGACTTTTGCAGACGTTGTACATTACTTGCAAATTATGTTTAGCATGTCACAAGGGAAGCGTCCAGATGTTGGGGAAGAGACTTTGCCCCTTGATATTCCTTACCGAGAATTGATGGTGTCTTTAATGGAATCTGCTTGGGCACACAATCCAGAGGAAAGACCATCTTTTTCAAGTGAGTTTCTCTGTATGATAGATAACTCAGCAGTTCTGGCTACACTCTGCTGTTGTATATTTGTTGCACCCTCTGAAGTGCTTCTTTTGCTTCCATATCAACTCTATTGAGTTGACACTACTTGAACACAATGTTCAAGACTGTTCAATGGCTGGAAGCATCTCAAGTATTACTTGGGATTGCTTTATTTTTATATTAAAGTTAGTATAATTTGCATTGGCCTTTAAGCTTTATTTTACCATTATAAAAATAGGGCTACCTACTAGGTGGGTCTTTCCCATCATCACCACTTGGCCGGATTTAATGAGCAAAGATGCTTTGGAGCAGATGTGGTGTAGCACTAGTCAACAAGTTGTTAAAGCAACTATACTTTTTCCTGTAACCATATGGGCAGACTTTCAATTCCAAACATGCAAAAATACATGTTAAAGAATTGTGGCCCATTGTTTGATCCATGGCCAATGAAATTCTGAAGCACTTTTTCCCCTTAAAAATTAATCCTGTCCACCTAATAGGTAACCCTATATTTATTTTGTGATTCAATTGCAGTGGGACGTTTTGAGATTATCTACTGAAGGTTGCTCAGTCAAGCAAGTCTTCCTTGTGCTTTTTAAAACCCTCAGTGAGGATATGGTTACTCTTTTTCCCATTTTACAGCTGAATTGCAAAACTGAGACAGTTGCTAGACATGGAGGAATAAAAACAGTAATTCTCCAAGCATGTTAGCATGAGTGAATGACCTCTTCTTGAATCATTAAAGCAACTACTTCTTAGCAAGTCCCACGTAACTGCGGTCTCTACACAGCCCTGCTATGCAGAACTGACATAGAAAGTCTGTGGATAATTTTGTGATGCATACATTACTCTTGTAATACATGATGCACATATTACGTTTGTAAAATTGTTTAGTGCTTTAGAACAATCCAGATAGGAACACAACCATTCAATAATATTGGATACATTTGTACTAATCAGATCTCTGGTATTTGAATTCAGGAAGGCATTGATGTCACAACTAATACTATCTTATTATAGTCAATTTAAATTTAAATTTGAATAGGGTGAATACATAGAAAATAGTCTGGTTGCTTTCTCGGGTAGAGATAGTCCTTAACATGCATAATGGAGGCTGCTGATTACAGTGATATATCATATTGGTCATTTAAAAAGTCATTCATGTGACTTTTTTGCAGTGGTCATTAAGGAAAGTTTCTCTATGGGTGCAGTTTTGCCAAAATCTGGAAGCAAGTTCCAGTTTTCAGCAAAACCACGGTAAAATACAACTGCAAATAACACTACAATAATGGCCATAAATGCAAGCATGTTGTTGAATGCTCAAAATTCAATCATGCGACTAACTTTTACTTCAGATCCAGATCGTAAGTCCCTTTTTTGGGGTCGGTCATAACTTCAACAGTTGCAAAGCAGCTGGTTGTAAATTTAGGACTACTTATATTCATGTATTTTATATTGGCATACAAATCAGAAAAATTCTAAAGTGTCAGTATTCTAGACTTAGAAAAGCTAGAATAATATTTATATGAGTACTCTGTTTTTCTCACTTTTTATTTTTTCGCTATTTATGGCTTGAAAGATTGGCTTTCTTTGACAATTAAAAAAAAGTGGCAGATAATAAACACATGTTTTCATTGTATTAGGAAGGTTCTCACGCCCTTCAAGCATTCATCTGCATATGTGTAGGACTTCCAAATAGATGAAGAATGGATCCTTGGTTTACTTCCCTTTCCATTTTTCATGTATTTAGCTGAAGCAGAGGCTTTCTGCAATTGTATGAATAGAAATAGAGCTGTCTGTAGGATCTGGGCCCTTAGTTTTTTACACCCAGTGTGTAAAAACCTGTGCTTGAATGTAAAAACCTATGCTTGAAATACCTGTGCTTGAATGGAAGGGTTGCTTCTGTATTGTAGCCTGATCTCTATCCAATTTCAATAGAATGACTGAAAAGAGTGAAGTCTCAAGATCATTCTTCCCATGCTCTTACTCTGCAGCATACTATTTTACCTAAATATGTTTGTTGCATGCAACTTCTTAACCCTGATATTTCCTGGTTCCTGTTCTGGCTATCAGACAGCGCTCAGCTGACTATACATGCCAGTTATTCTGTTTTGAAATGCACTCAAAGTCATATCAGATAACACGTAGATTGTGATTTCATTCAATATTTCTTGTCTTTTTTTATTAAGAGGGAAAACACTGAAAGTCATTTTTTAAAATTATAACTTCAGATGCCTGAAATCTTAATCTTATTTTTGTTCAGTTTTGGCAAAAGTAAATAATAATAATTTGGTGAAAGATACTAAGATTTGAGGGATTTAAATCTCTTGCCAACTTTTTCTTTGTTTGAATAATCAACTTTTGAAATATGGCACGTTGAGCTGTTTCTGGAAAGTTTCGAAATCAAAAACATTTGATTTCTTAATTTCTATGTTAAGAGTCATCTTACTCTGAATCAGATATAAGCAAGGTTCATGTAATAATTTCAGTTTAGTATCTGAAGTAATGCATTATTACATTATAATATAGGTTTATAGAAAATACTTAATTTTAACCAGGATTAAGTGCTCATCGAAATAATAATTATGTGAAATAATGTTATAGTTCCAAACATGCAGTGCAATATTCCTATTCTTCGAAGAATATCCAAACAGAGTAAGCTTGAAGAAATGAAGGAAGAGAAAACAAGCTATAGCTGCCACTGTGATCAGCCAGTGCATTGCCTATGGAATGCCTTCATGTTGCCTCTAGGACTCCTTATATGAGGGAGATTCATTTTACCATATTTGTGATGTTGGAAGAAATGTCCTTCTGGGTTCAGTTCCAAGTGGGGAAAAAGACACTGGATTCATGGAAGTTGCTTGGAAAGAAGGTTTATTGATGATGGACAAGACCACATGGTTTGAGTCCTGGGGGGGAAATGGGGATCACGTGTCTTGAAGATCTTGAAGAAAAAGGGAAGAGATGCTGAAAGAGCCTGAGTTTTATACCCTCTCTTGGGCTCCGCCTTGGAGCTTCCTGTTCCTGTGTAGGAAATGGATTCTGAT
Source organism: Natrix helvetica (assembly GCF_964273705.1). Taxonomy (NCBI): domain Eukaryota; kingdom Metazoa; phylum Chordata; class Lepidosauria; order Squamata; family Natricidae; genus Natrix; species Natrix helvetica. The sequence continues at coordinate 141,054,514 of NC_138550.1, forward strand.
TGGTGGTCAGACTCCCAGCGGGTGGGGGGTCTTAGCTAACATTGTAGGCTGTCTGTCTCCCAGGCTTGGTTGACCTCTTGCTGGGTGATAATGTAGTGAAAGGGCTTTGGGATTCCTATTATGGCTCTGCCTGAAGGAAGTAGATGTTTCTTATGAGGAATAGACTGGCTCAGGCCTTAATGGCTCATTGACAAAGGTGGGGGAGGAGCTGAGTTTCTGCCTCCCTTTTAGGAAGAAATATTCTGCCCTTTTAATATTTCCTAAAATATTTCATTTTCTAGGAGAGGGATGGGTGCTAACTTCCTACAGTGAAAATCTCAAGATGATAATACAGTCCATACAGGTGGGGTCTGGCAAGTTATAGGTTCATCCTGTTCAATTTGACTGAGCTACTGGAGAGAGAGAGAGAGAGAGAGGGAGGGAGGGAGGGAGGGAGGGAGAGACAGAGAGAGACAGAGAGAGACAGAGACAGAGACACCAGGGTCATAACAAGGCTGGGATAGTAATTCTGTTAATACCAAATTTGGGTAAAGTTTGGTGAACCTGAAAGCAATGTTTCAAGCAGAATACACACACTGTTTATTTATATAACCTGTCAGCTCACAATATAAGAACAAGCAATAAGGTAAGCAAAATAATAAGATAAATAATAACTAAATAAATAAACAAAGCATTCAGTAAGAAAAATAAGCAAAATGGCAAAACTGAGTCACTGTTTAACACAAGAATATGTAACATACGGCAAACATATCTAATAAGGAATTCAATTCATCCTACCCTAAGGCCTGGGAGAACATAAAGACTTTCTGGAATCCAATCTCTTAGGGTAATTGTGTTAAAATATCAAACAACTAATAAACATTAATTGTTCCCTATCTGTTGGATGTAGTACTATCTAGTTTTACCCAGGAATAGTTGGTTTTTGACATCCTTCAAATTTGCCTTAGGGAGTATGCTTTAAAATATTTTTCAGGAATGTAATTTCCATAATTTAAACTTTCTGTTAAGAGACCTAATAGTGAGTATCTTTGTTTAGGGTGCTTAATAGATCTTGAATCTGTGATGAGGACCTTTGAAGAGATACCTATGCTTGAAGCAGTAATAGATTTAAAGAGGGCCAAAGTAAGTGTTCATATTATAATCTATTATGAATAGAAATTATTCCCAAAAAGAAAGTGGATATCCATGTATCTGAAGCTAGAATTCTCATACTGTTAATCGTATGCAGTTGTTCACTTGCCCAGTCTGAATTATGCTATATGGGACCATAAGACCATTGAGATATTTGTAATCAGAAAACTGCCCTGATCACAGATAGAACTGTAAGCAAGAGGTAACTGGACTAAGATGTTTCGCTTATCATTCAAGAAGATTCTTCAGTCCAGTTGCCTCTTGAAAAAGCACCTTTGGGACAACTATGACCCAAATGACTTAGAATCTTCATAGACATCCTTCATAGACGTCCATTTATTTATGTATTGTTTATTTTTGTTATTATATTTTAATATATTTATATAATATAAAAATTATAAATTATAGTTTGTTTATGTATTGCTGTGTTAAACAATAATAATCTTTGCAAGCAGTTGGCTGTAGGTGAGCACATGTCCCAAATTCTGCTGTGCCACATAGCCTTACTCAAATGCAGGACTCTTGGCTATTTTGTCTCATAATTTTGCTTCAATTTCATAGCAACATTTTGTTTTATGCCAATGTCTCTTTCAGGCACACTATGAATGGAGTTGTGTTCATTTGTCTAAGAAGATCTCCAGTGATGAATCAATATCTTTAAATATACCACTGAACACTAGTACAAAAGAGGTAAAATATTTTTTCTATTATTATCATAAAGGCCTTAATATGGTTAAACTGTTTTTTGCCAAAGATCAGTGATCAGTTTTTTAGAGAGTCAGAGAGAATACCTAAGATATGATGAGCTAGACAAGGAGCCCTTTGCCAATGATTAACATTCAGCGTTTCAGACCTATGTTGAGGTTCTTTCAGGGGAGAGCTAACAACTTTATACTATGCTAATCAAAGGGACACCTATAAATTAGCATATTCATAGACCTCCTCAAGGCAGGAGATAAACGCTGATAAATGGCAAATGCCCAACATGGATAGTTACTGATCCCTGCTTACCATACTATGATGTAGAGGGATGTCTCCTCCCTGTTTGAATGCCACCGAATAGAATAGGTTCCAGAAAGTGAAACTGGGATAATGCACAGAGAGGTGTCTTCAGACCACTGTTGTCCTTGAAATAAATAGATCTTCGAGCCCTTACAATTCAATATCATTTCAGAAATCATATAATATTTGCATGACTAGTTCATTCCTCCATCGAAGACACTGAGAGATACCTAACACGGAGGGTCATTTCAATTATCCAGGAACTGATACTCTCTGGCTGTTTGGAAAAGTTTTGGAAAATGCCTGTGTGGAAATTTCTGAACTTTGGAAGGGCTCATCCTTGAAAGATCAGATAGTCAAAAACACTTCCCCCCCCCTTTTTTTTCTTCTTCAGGAATGGAATGGGGAGAGAAACTTTAGACCATATCAAGTGGTGTTAGGCTGCCTCCTGCTGTGTTACCCGTCTAATTTGGGACAGATTATACAATGTGAATTTGCACCACATTTAAGATATAGCATCCTTCCTAGAGGTTTTTAAAAGAGGAAAAATGGTTTCTCTCACTAGCATTCATTCCCAGAGAAACACCACAGACATTTGGAGAAGAACAAATAACCCTGTAAAAAGGAGATACAATTTCATCATAGTCTTTGTTCATTTCATACTAGTGGATCAATCTTTAATTTGACCCTGCATTTGGTAAATATCCCTGTAGAACCAGAGAATAGGAATAATGAATTGATTTAATGGCAACAACGGGGGTAGAGAATCTATATAGTTATTAATGTTGGATTAGACCTGGAAGCCTTGGGTTCAAGTGCAGCATCAGCCATGGTAGTTTCCAGGTGACTTTAGGCTTGTTACATTCTCTTTGTGGGATGTTTCTTACAGAGTTGTCATTTATTAAAAAATATAAACATTATTTATTATTAATAAAATGACAAACAATAAAATAGGGCAGAACAAAGAGCAATGGGTGGAAACTATTTAAGGAGAGAAGCAACTTAGAACTGAGGAAAAATTTCCTGACAGTTAGAACAATTAATCAGTGGAACAGCTTGCCTCCAGAAGTTGTGAATGTCCCAACACTGGAAGCCTTTAAGAAGATGTTGGATAGCCATTTGTCTGAAGTGGTGTAGAGTTTCCTGCCTAGGCAGGGAGTTGGACTAGAAGACCTCTAAAGTCGCTTCCAATTCTGCTATTGTATTGTATTGTATTGTATATCATTGGTAATTTTTATGTGGAAATTTGAAAGCGAGTGACAATGCTGTTTTATTATGGGTCTCTGTGTGTGTCTCCTTATTTAAGGCAGCAAAAATGTCCCTTGATGAAGAGCTGTATGCATGAATTGTACAATGAATTTAGCTTTTGTTTACCACAAAAATCTTTGCACTACTTTTGTTGCATTCTAAATCAACCACAATATGGTTGAGGCAATTACTGATTGTGTGTGGTATTTATAACCAACAATTTTGATATTAATGCAAGGTTTTGAAATAGCTTTCCTGACACCCTCAGACAGATTAGATTGATGATTGATCATCAATTCTGAAAACTTTAGCCTACACAAATTTGAAAGCCATAAGAATGAGTAAAATTATTCTAGATACCCTCAGACTTCAACATAAGGTAGAATTAATGGTATTAACGGTACTATTGGTAACTCTGCAGCCCTATTGGGTTCATATTGCATAAGACAAGTATGCAGAGGAAAAAAATCCAAGATGTTTCATAAATGTGGAGCACATGTACTCAAGCCCTTATTTCGTATATTTCAGGAGTGTCCAGCCGGTGGGCCATATGAGGCGCTGGGCAGCTAGTATTGCAGCCCCAATATAATTTTAAAGATTAAAATAATCGCATGACGCTATACAGAATTTTATAGTAGATTTTTCTTTGTGTGTGTTTATTTTCATTACTGATATGTAAGTAGGATTTTAAATATATCTAGCATAATCACTAGTACATTTTGTGGTCATTGTACTTGTTTGCTAAATTTTACCAGTTGAAAAAATTAAACCAAAAATCTTTGTTCCATGTGATTCTGTTCTTTCCAGAATTCCTGTTCATCCCAAGATGATCAATCTTATCCGTCAAGTGTTCCCCACAATATATCAAAACCCTGCAACCTCCTTTCAGATGGTATGTCCTCTGTACACAATTGCAGTCTGATAATTGGCAAATTACATAATCCTCTTATGGATACCAGTAAAGGAGAATATTTGCAGCTCAGGGTTGAAATGAGGGGTCCTTGTGCTTTCTGAACATGGTTGTTTCCTTAAAGACATTTCATTATCCAAAGTAGGCAACGTTATCAGTGCTAGAGTCTTCAGACTAGCATTGATCATGTTACTTAGTTTGGTAATGAAACATCTGCAAGAAAAAAAAAACCAAGTTCAGAGTTCACCAAGGACCCCTCATCTCTTACGAACGCAGCATAATTAGATAGTGTCTCTCTGGTTCACAGAATGTTAATAATGGATTGGACCAAAACAGAGTTGAACCAATAGCATCCTATCCAGCGTAAGATTTTAGATTGAAAACTGGTACAAGTGGTCCTTGGATTATAACAGTTCATTTGGTGAACTTCAAAGTTATAATGTCATTGGAAAAAGTGACTTATGTCCGTTTTTCACACTTAAAACCTTTGCAGCATCCTAATTACATTAATTACATGCAAGTCATGTAATTAAAATTCTGGCACTGGGCAACTGACTCATATTTATGATGGTTGCAGTGTCCTGGAGTCATGCGATAACTTTTTGCAACCTTCTGAGAAGCAAAGTCAATGGGGAAACTACATTCACGTAACAATGGTATTACTATTTTAACACCTGCAGTGATTCGCTTAACAACTGTGACAAGAAAGGTCGTAAAATGGGGTGAAATTCACTTAACAAATGCCTCACTTAGCATCAGAAATGTTGGGTTCAATTGTGGTCATAAGTTGAGGACTATCTGTATTCTACAATAATCAGTGTTCTTTCTAAAGTATTATGTGGGTAGATATATATATATATTTCTACTGTATTGTTTTAAATAAAAATAAATTGTGTAATAAACAATAGATATCGTATTTTTCAGAATAGAAGACACACCTTTTGCCTCCAAAAGAGAGGTTGAAAATCTGGGTGTGTCTTATACACTTAATACAGCATTTTTGGCCTCCAGAAACCCCACCCCCTTCCCAAAAATGGATGTGCAAAGGGTTTGGGAGGCCTGCAAAGTATTCCTGGGGAGGGCAAAAATGAGTGGTTTTTGCTCATTTTTGCCCCTCCCCCCATCCCCCAGGAGCACTCTAGAAGCCTCCCAAAGTCTTTGCATGCCCTGTTTTTTGCAAAAAATGGACCGGTTTTTGCCCCCCACCCAGGAGCACTTTGCAAGCCTCACAAACTCTCCGCATGCCCCGTTTTTCACAAAAAATGAGGCATGCAGATAGTTTGGGAGGCCTGCAGAGTGCAAAAACTTTTTTTAAAAATGTATCTCTTCCAAATCTTGGTGTGTCTTATACTCTGGTGCGTCTTATACTCTGAAAAATACGATGACTTCTGATGTTATCCGTTGGGATAATGAAAGAAACAAAAAGGAAAACCCATCTACTGGTTGTGTTGCAGCCATTTGGTGTAGTGCAGCATGGCTGGGATGGTAGGTAAATGATGGAGTAGTTCTGGGTTTATTTCATGCTTTGTTTTTGTTTTTACTCTTTTTTACATTAAATTGATGAGATACTTTTCTTTTGTGATAGTTAAGGATGAACCGCACTCGCTGATCAGTTATGTTCCACACTCCCAGAGTACTCAGTCTTGCATATCTCAACAAAGTTCTTCATCTAACACAGATAGTTCTAATTCATCAAATTCCATGCCAGGCTTGCTACAGATAGCAGGAGCCAATCCAGGTATGCAGCCGAGAGTTTTGAATCCTACTCGCGATCAATTTGTTTTATTATATAACTGGATCGGATCTCTAGAAATAACATCATAATATTCACCAATGTGCATGCATTATTCTCTTTTGCATATTTGCGAGAGTTATTTTATGGGGGCATTTATAAAAAGAAAACTATTTTTTTTCCTGATAGCAATGTACAGGCCGTATATCACCAGGATTGATTTTCAGAGAGTAGTATACTGTAACTATTAATTATTTTATGGTTTAGCTCATACACAGTTTAAGAATGTAGAAGAAAATGGAAATTATGTAGAAGGTGGAACTTTTGAACAGAAGCTACATGTCACTGCGGAATTTGTGATTGTTTTAAACAATCGGAGTTATACCCAAAGGTACTTTTTCAGGAGTCAACTGGACTTTCTGGTTTTTCTTTGAAGACATTTTGCTTCTCATCCAAGAAGCTTCTAAAGCTCTTGAAAAACCACCTTTGGAACAACCATTACCTGGATGAATGAAAAATCTACATAGACATTTAGTTATGCACTTTGGAATGAGGATTATAATTAATGTTCTGATAGCTTGGTTTACAACATTAAATAACATTTAAAATGTGTTCCTTAAAATGGTATTTAGAACCAAATGAGTACAATAAAAATAAAGTGAACATCTAAAGGAAACTTAACCCATCAGGAAAAAATAGCCTTTGTATAATCTATGTTAGACAAAACATTTGAGGTACATGTGCAGAAGGCAGTTGATTCTAAAACGTGTGGACATATTTCATGTTGGAGATAACCACAAAGTGGGACATACTGACTTTTGAAACACACTATCTGCTTAATAACATTGAATAACTGTTGTGTATTAAGCTCTCCTGCCATAGACTTGCCTGCTAACTTCTCCTGCCATAGACCTACATTGGTCGCTTCTGATTGGCCAAGACGCACCAGCCAGCCGGCGGGAGAATCCAGCCACCTGATTGGTCAATCGCCTGACAGCTCGACTATAAAAGAGCTGTCAGCTGTCATTTGCTTGCTGTTTGCCTATCTGAGATTTGCCGTACTTCTGAGCTGTTTGTCACTGTTTAATAAAGATTGTGTTAGCTTCAACCTGCCTTGCCCCAGTCCCTGTCTGCCTCGTTCTCCCTACAGAGCAATAACAGTCTGCAAATGCTTTGGGTGACTCTAATATTTAGATAAAACAATAAGATATAAATGTTAGTTTAAAGTTTGGGATTTCCACACTGCAACAATGTGTGTTGCATGCCTTACCATCTTTCACCTTCAGATAATCATAACTGCCCATCATGTTTATCTAACAAAAGCAAAATCTGTTATGTCCAGATATGACAAAAAGTTAGATAACACAATTAAGGATCTGCTGAAGGAAGAGCTAGTATTTAGGAAATAATTAGAGAATGCAGCTTTTATTTTAATAAAAGTGAAAGAACATAGTTATCATACTAAAAAATTAGGAAAATGTGCTCTGTTCTCTTAAATTGCTTTGTGTAGTTTGATATTATTTTTATTTTAGTACTGAGTTAGATTTTGTTGTTGTTGTTTCTTTTCCTTCTCTATATTAGACTTTATATTGAGGACTATGCAGTCACAAGATTTTGCTGTAGCTCATGCTTGGATCCAAACTAAAAGAGAGAATATTGTCCATCAGATGACGGATACTTGCATTAACCAGTGTTTAGATGCCCTTGTCGCCAGGGATTTAATCATGAAAGAAGATTATGAACTCATTAACACCAAACCTACAAGGACCTCAAGAGTCAGGCAACTGCTTGATACTACTGACAGTCAAGGAGAAGACGTCGCTAGAATCATAGTACAAAAATTGAAAGATAACAAACAGATGGGACTTCAGCCTTACCCAGATATACCTCCTGTATCCAGGAGCACTTCTTTGCATCTATAAATGTCAGGACTTGCAATCTGGACTTCTATTTCTGAAGTATCTCTTTTATATTTCTGCTGCATGGTTCCAAACTGAAGGTCTTAGTTTGCTGGCTGAGGGGGACAGCATCTGGCAAATGGAAGTATTACACAATGTTCTTACCATTTTTAAAAATAACAACACACTTGAACTTTCCTTACTGAATAAATCTGTGTTTTGTGGAATTATTAAAAAGAAAATATAAATTATACAAAGAATATAAAATATTATAGGCAACTTAAAGGGCATCCTGTCTTTTGAAGCATTCTGTCAATCAAGTGTATCTTTAAATAGGGAAGGATTACTGGGTTAGTGAATTAGTAGAAATGTTCTAAAACACTACCCTTTATAAAGTATTTTATATGAATATGAACCACTTCTACATGAATTTGCTTGTCTTTAACCATGAGAGTTGTAGCAAACTATACATGCCCTATTTGGCTGTGCCAAACATTGACCAGACTTAATGAGACAAACCCCAGATGCATTTTGGAATGCATTCACTATTGTTTTGCAGCGTTGTAAAATGGGGAAAAAAACCCTGTAAGTTCTTGTTGAAAGGAACATGTTCTCTGTTCATGATCTTTAAAGAACATTTCAAGCCGAGATTTGCCTGGCCCAGGGCATAAGAACACTAATTCTCCCAAAGAGCAGAACCTGATGCAAATGAATTGTGCTGGAATTTAGAAAATATATATATATTGTTTTCATAGAGGCCCCATTGTTTATAGCTCAAATTGTTCATGAATACTTTGCTAAGATGGAAAGCAATCCATGTTCAGTGTACCTTAACACAAAAGTAGGTGTGGTAAGGTGGATATAACAACCACTTCTGCGTCAAGAAGAAACACTTTTAAAAAAATATATTTTATTGTTTTATATCATTTATTTCCTTTCTCGGTAGACACCTGTGCTCTCTAAGAAGAAACACTTTAAAGATACTGAGGAACTGGGAGGTATGAACGAGGTTTTACCTCATAATCCCTCCTCTTTATAAAATGAAGTTGTGTTCCATACTCTAATTCTGTTTAAGTATGAGAGGGGTAGACAATGTCATATTCTGAAAAGGGGAAAGGATTCTTCCAAGTAATCCACTTATTTGGTAAATGGCACAAGGATGGGTTATAGTATAAAATAGGTACGAATCATATAGAATCAGTCTGGTGTAGTGATCTAGATGTCGGACTACAAAACAGGAGAGTGGCTCTCTAGTTGTAGTTGCGCCTTGGGCATGGAGCCAACTGAGTGACCTTGAGTCAGTAACTCTCAGCCCTGGGAAAGAGAGAGTGGCAATCCACTTCGGAATTCCTGCCAATAAAACTACAGGGATCTGTCCAGGCAGTGGCTAGGAATCAAGTCTGACTCAAAGGAATGCCAAAAAATTTCATACAATTAATTCCTGATTTACTATCTATCATCATTTATATGAACAAATGCCTTTGAAGCTCTTTTCTTATCCAGTTAAGCCACTGAGGATTCTGCTGAATATAGTTTGGTGGAATAGAGGAGCTATGGCAGAAGAGAGACTACATAATGTTCTTTAGTAACCAAATAAGGTTTTTTTTTTTAATTTATAGAATCTTAATTCACGCGTGACTGGTAGGATTCAAATGTGGTTCCTCATACAAATGCAAACTGTGGCTAAAGGATGAACTAAATGATTCCAGCTCCATAATTCTATTTCTAGAAGGTCCTTGGTTCAGATACTTGCTAAAGTTAAAGATTATTAAACGGTGTTAGGAAGAGAAAAACATCTCAATTTCATCTGATTGATTGATTATGCACCATCAAGTCATTATTGGCTTTTGGTGACCATATTGGTCATTTTTTTTCAAATTCTCCCTAACCTGGTCCTTTAGGTCTTCCAATGATATATTTATCTCCATTGTAATTTAGTCCATCCACCTTACTGCTGGTTGTCCTCTTTTTTCTTTCCACCTTTCCCAGTGTTAAGAGCCTTCTCTAGAGCAGTGTTTCTCAAACTTGGCGACTTTAAGTCCTGTGGACTTCAACTCCCAGAATCCCCCAGCCAGCTGGCTGGGGGATTCTGGGAGTTGAAGTCCACAGGACTTAAAGTCGCCAAGTTTGAGAAACACTGCTCTAGAGAGTCAGGTCCTTACTTAGTAAAGATTTGTGCCTTGAGTGAAAATTCTGGGCTGTTTTGCTTGATGATCCTCCCAACCCCCACCCTGCCTTGGTCGTCCATTGTATTCTCAGGAGTCGTTTCCTATATCAGAGTTCAAAAGCATCAATCAGTACCTTGTTTCTTCATTCCTTATTATCTACAAAATGGGAGACAATCCTGGTCCACTTGACAAGAATTTTGTAAGAATCCTTGAGAACACATATGGGATATTTTCCTAAATGCATCGCTGTACAACTTGAGGCTCTAAGGCAGTGATGGCGAACCTTTTCGGCACCAAAAAGAGAGTACATGTGCTCGCGTTTGTTGGGTCTGCCACACAGAAGAGGAGCTGCCCAGGGGGCGTGCCCGTGCCGGAAAACAAACTTCCGGTTTCCACCCTGTGCATGCGCACCGGCAGGCTAGACTTCCAGTTACTGGCACGCACAATGATCAGCTGGCTGGTGCGCATGCTCATGCTGGAAAATGGAAAACCAGCTTTTCCCATGTCCGGCGCTGTTGCACTCACGGTCAGCTGATCGTCGCATGTGCATGCGTGCCAGAAACCCAGAAGAGGAACGGGCAACGCTGTGTGCGCCAGGCAACATGTCTCTGCATGCCACTTTGGGCACGCATGCCATAGGTTCACCATCACGGCTCTAAGCTTTCATGTACTCCACTAAAGTCTAAGATGCAGCTCCCAGTATCCCTTCAAAATTAATGAATATACATGGAGTGATAAGCAGTATTTAATTTAATTTTATTACATTTATATTAAAAGATTTTTTCCCTAACTTCTGACAAATTTTCATGTACAGCCTTAAGTTTTACCCTTACGAATGTTGACTTTTGATGCATTATATTTGTACCTTATTTGACATCTCACATTTAACTTTCAGCTAATGCCTGCTTTCTGCTTATGAAGATAAGATTTTGTCATCTACTTGGTTACACCCTTCGTTTAACTAATCTATTCATTTCCCCCTAAATTGGGAAAAGCTCTTCAATTGTTTGGGCGTAGTTGCTGAAGGCACTGCTATTTGATTGAGCCTGGTATTTTCTGCATGTCAACCATATATGCTGGATTGCTGAGATATTCCTCCCTTGAATACTGTTATCATCTAAAAGTGGCCACAGTTATTTCTGCTACTTTCTTTACCAATTATTTCCCCCTGTTATTCACAGAGTACATAAGCTGTCATTGGCAAATGTGACTAGAGCATATGTTATTTGTCAGCCAATGAAACCCAGGCACTTGCCCTCTGAAAAACATTTGAGATAAAGGATCTGATCCAATAAGTCATTACTACCAATGGAGCTCTCTAGTTTCATATAACAAGGTGGAAACTAATCAAGGAGAAAACCAACCTAGACCTAAAGAGAAATTTCCTGAAAGTGAGAACAATTAATCAGTGGAACAACTTTCCTCCAGAACCTATGGGTGCTCCAACATTGGAGGTTTTTAAGAAGAGACTGGACAACCGTTTTCCTGAAATGGCATAAGGGTTCCTGCTTGAGTAGGCAAATGAACTAGAAGACCTCCAAAGGTACCTTCTAACTCTGTTATTCAGTTCTGTTATATAAGCATGTCAACAAATTCCTTGATACAAGGGTGTACCAAACCAGGCTGAAATTTTTTCAGTCGGGCAGGCCTACCGATATGAACTTTAGCACTAGTATTTTGTTACAGAATCAGAGCACAGAGAGGAGTCAAATAAGGTAATGGTAATAGGTGTAATGTCAGTGTCAAACGCTTTGTGTTAAGTGCCAAGAAGACGTCAAATACAAATATATTTACAGCTGGACATATTTGTGGCTTGTCAAAGTTTACAGTTTTAAAAATTTCTTAACTATTGGCCTATTTTGGAAGAAAGAAGCCAGCAATTATTTCTGAAGTATATTTTTAGCTTAGCTTAGGAGAGTAGAATAATCTTTACAAGCAGAGGACCAGCCAACTCCAGGTAATTCTTCACTTACAACAGTTCATTTAGGGACCATTCAAAGTTACGATGCTGAAAAAAGGGACTTATGACTATTTCTCACAGTTACAACCTTTGTAACATTTCCCAGGATCATGTGATCAAAATTCAGAGGCTTTGCAACTGGTTCCTATTTATGACCTTGACTGAGTCCAGGGTTGTGTGATCCCCTTTTGACAAGCAAAGTCAATGGGGAAGCCAAATGCAATTCACAACTGTTACTAATTTAGCAACTGCAGTGATTCACTTAACAAATGTGGCAAGTCGTATAAAATGGGGCAAAAGTCACTTAACAAATGTTTCTCATAATAACAAAAATAATGGCTTCAATTGAGTTATAAGTTGAGGAGTATCCGTACCGGGAGGCAGAAGCTGGTTCAAATACAGGTAGTTCTTGACTTACAAAAGTTCCTTTAGTGACTGTTACAAAGTTACAACGGCACTGAAAAAAGTTACTTATGACCATTTATGACACTTAAGGACTTATTGCAGTATCCCCATGATCATGTGATCCAATTTCAAACGCTTGACAACTGGATTATATTTATGAAGGTTGAAGTACTCCGGGATCATGTGATAATCTTTTGCAACCTCCTAACAAGAAAGTCAATGCGGGAGACAGATTCACTAACTTAACAACTGTAGTGATTTGCTTAACTGCAAGAGAAGTTGTAAAATGGAACAAAACGCACTTAACAAGTGTTTCACTTAGCACCATAAATTTTGGGTTCGATTGTGGTCTAAGCCGAGAATTACCTGTAATGCACTAAACAGTCTTGATGGTGAAGCTTTATTGTCCATTGTATGTCATAAGGGAAAGTCATCCTCTGATTGGGTAAAGAGTATAACGAGAAAATTACAAGCTAGGACTGAACCATTGTTCAAAGCAGAGAATTACAACAGCTAAAATGGGATCAGAAAGATCAAGCTTTGAAACCTGCATCCTGTATGGTATTTATCAAAGGAAGAAAGTGGTTACACTTTGAACCACCAGTTACAGTTATGCAGTTCTCTGGCTTGTTACTCTTGTTACAAGACTTTCATAGCTGAAGTTTTGCAGAAGAAGAAAGTCTTAATCTGGACTGAAACAATTTCCCCCAGAGGAAATAGCCAAAACCAAACACTGCCTTGGTTGCAGTGTTTTGATCCAGCATGTCACTTCATTGCTTATGTTAATTTCTATCCACATTAAAATGTGATTTTTTGTAAAAAAAATAAAGCATGTCTATGCTAAGTTTACAACCCCTGCTTGCTTTTGTATTTTTGATTACTCAGAAGCATTGCACATGTGACTATATGCACATATGCATGCACATTATAGTATGCACTGACTATACTGTAATACAGGAAGATTTAGAGGACTAGCAGTCTGTCATCTGCAGATTTTTGTGACCTAAACGGAAAGTAGGTGTTTTGTTTTTAGGAGAAAGTTGCTCTTTCTCCTTTTGCTCTACTCTAAAATGGAAAGTGGGAGCATCAAGATTTCTGCAACGTGGAAAATTCGGAGTACTGGAGTGTGGATAGAAAAGTGTCTGTGCACAGCTCTACTTAATCCTGCATTCACCAGGAGCTGAGGGAGTTTGTCCTCTTAAGTTGGTGGACATGAAGCCATCCTACTTTCAGAGTAAAAAGTTCTGCAAATTCTAGGATGCGTTATTGAATAACAGAATTGAAAGAATCTTGGAAATCATTATCCTGCAGAAAAAAAAGAAGCAATGCCTAATATCATCTGGCTTTTCATTCCCTCTTTCTTATTTATTGCTGTCTTAAAATAGCACAACCATTATAGAAGGAATAGAATTTCTCAGAACTGGAAATAGCTTCGCAGTAGTAAGCCCTCTCAAATTATAATTTTGCAATTGGTGGCAAAACAAAAAACTCACAGGTTTGTTTTTCGTGGATATAAACATTTTGTCATGACTTGTAATTTCCTGACAGAATTTTTGTAGCTAAGCAACCTGAATATTTAGTATAAAAAGCTGGAGACTGTAAAGAGCGCAATTACGTAAGCATTGGATAAACCTTGGAAATTCTGCTTTTCAATGTTGTTCAGAATTCACCCCTCTGATTAGTGTACCCTAGAATTATATGATAGGAAGGGACCTTGGAAATCTAGTCCAATCCCCTTTCCTGACTGCAATCCTCAGACCATTCAAAAACATGATTGCTTGAAACCTTCTGTGCTTCCAGGAGGTAGAGCCTCCACTGTTTAATAGCTCTCAATGTTACAAAAAGGATTCTTCCTTATTTCAAGCTTAGATCGACCTCTTTAAAGTGTCCACCTGTAGATATACTCACATCCAATGACGGCTGTTTCAGTATTGGAAGATGGCTATCATGCCTGCTCATAGCCTTCTCATCTTTAGGCTAAGCATGCCTGGTTCTTTTGCAGTTCAATTTACAACCACAATAGATTCATAGTTTAGTGGTGCGGTTGTTAAACGAGACATCGAGTGATCCCAACTTGTGACCTTCCTTGCCGGCTTCCCCACTGACTTTGCTTGTTGAAAGCTGGCTGGGAAGATTTCAAATGGCAATTAGTAAACCAGGAGTGGGTTCTGGCTTCTTCTACTGCCAGTTCACTCAGGGATGCGCTTCGGACACGCATGTGACTCAGGGATGCGCAGTAGTAGCATGCGCAGAAGCAAAAACCAAGATGGTGGCGCCTATATAATATAACTGATTCAGGGGCATGACCGGCCAAGGGCTTGAGGTTGACTCAGCTTCTATCCTTCTGAGGTTGGGGAAATGAGGACAGAGATTGTTGGAGGCAATATGCTGACATTGCAAATTTCTCAGAGAGTGCTGTAAAAGCACTATGGAGCAGTATATAAGTATAAGTGCTATTGCTATTGCTTTTGTGCTGACCAAAAATGGATGTAGTAGGTGCAGTCTAACCATTGAAACAATGTTCTTGGCATTATATCTCTGCTGATCCTGCTCAAGATCATGCTGGCTCTTTTGGTAGCTGAAGCACACTATTGACTTATGCTTAATATTTGATCTACCAGGGCATCCAGATTCTTCTCATCAGTGTTAGTCCTAAGCCACATACTTCCTGTACCTGTGCATCTGTGTTTTGGCTGGTTTTTCCTACCTAGAACATAATCTTATATTTCTTGCCATTCAACTGTGCATATTGTGGAATAGACGCCAATATTCAGGTCTATGAAAAGTCTTTTGAACCTTGAACCTTTGTGGGAAACAGAAGCACCAAAGCTTCTTACATCCAAATATTTACTTTTCAAATGCATTCTTCTAGGGCTAGTAACTATTTAAAAATCCCAAGCAATTAGGGTATATATGGAAGGAGTGGGAAGGGAGGGAGAAGAACTGGAGAAAGCAAGAGCTAGGAATATAACTAGCAGATGCTGGGAATAAAAACAAGGGAGGGCCTGACTGACTTAGGTCATATCCCCATGGCTACCCTGCTTCCAGTTGCTCTTTGACTTTAGGGACACAAATGCATTCCTTGACTCTGGCTGGTTTGTTTTGACTGTCTCACAGTTTTCCAGCATTCATTAACTTCTTAAACTGCAGCTCACAAGACACTCCACAGGGACTGTTTTTCTACTCAGCTTCTTTGGCTGTCGTGTACTTTGCTTCATTCCGGCCTCTGGATGCCAACAAGCACGCTCTAAATAAAGAGACTATATGACTGTGAAGAACATCAAGTCAGTGGATGTGCGGTAAGTCTTTTCCTTACATGATGGGGTTGTTTTGAATTAATTTGAAAGCATCTTCAAATGGCGTTTAAAGGGTGATCTCTACACACACCTGGGGACATTGGGATGAAGCTAGGAAGAATTAATTCCATGAGAAATGAAGACAGGTGATCAATATTTGGATACCAGCAAGACTAATATTAATCAGCTATGGGTACCAGATACAAAAGGAGACCCACTCCATAATCTTGCACATTACTCCTCCTAACCTTATGTAAAATTGCTGACTGCATTTTTCACCAAAAAAAAAGAGAGCAGGAATAGGTAATCTGGTACACTCAAAATATTCTGGATTGCAACTCACACAGTTCCTTCTCACTGGGTACAGTACTGGAGGGCATTTTAGTCCCAAAAATACCAGGCTGCTTCCTCTTCAATAAGGCACGTTCGTTGGGAAAATGAAACAGCGACTACTCCATCATCACTACAACAGCTAGAATCTTTCCGACCTTCAAATCATGGTTGAAGCAATTTAACGTGTTCCTAATTTTCCCTTCTCCCTTGTTTGGACTCAGCACTGTTTAGATCAGGGGTGTCCAAATTTGGGAACTTTAAGACTTGTGGACTTCAACTCCCAGAATTCCCCAGCCAGCCATGCTGGAGTTGAAGTCCACAAGTCTTAAAGTTCCCAAGTTTGGACACCCCTGGTTTAGATATATGAACTGGGTGGTAGAAATGAAGCAAGAGTTAACAAGTAGGGGAGGGGAAATAACCAGTAAGTACAATCAAACGCCTGTTATAAGGTGGGAATTATGGAACAGGATGAAGGAAACCTGGGTATATAATCTTTGATGTGAAATGCTTCAGTGGCATTGTGAATGAGAATACAGGTCCACATGCTAGTCATTCTGATCAGTCACCTCAGTGCTTTGTCAGCTACTCTCCTGCTGTGCAAATAAATAGTCCTGGAAAATGGGGCCAAGGGACTAAATGGAAAGGAATATGCCAACAATGGCCCAAATTTGCCAATGGTGCTGGGCAGATTCCAGCCACTGATCAAATAATCAACCACATTATTGACAAAACATTCCATGTCATACTCACAGCCTAAAGAAGGAATCAACTAAAGTTAAATTTAAGTTGCTTCCACTGTTAACTGGTGTTGAAATAGAATCATTATAGGAACCTAGTGGAGCATTTTTGCACTATAGTTAGGAGCATGGGAGGAAAAACCCTAATAATTCTACAAAAATGCTGTTTCAGACCCTGGCTGTATAAATGGATCACAACCATAACATCCCAGGAATCTCACTAACCAACAAATCCTCTGTGCCTTTTTATACATCCAGTACTAATAGAGCTAAATGCCTTTATTATCCAAACTAAATAACATCCTCAATGCTAGATATAACTCTTTCTATCTGCTTCTCTCTATTTTTTTCATTTCCATAGAGTATTAAAAGAAAACCATTACCTGCACAATTCTAAAAGAACCTGATGTCCTATGTCTAAAAAAACATCTAGGTATATTTTTCTAAGGCTTCATTTCTGTTTTATCAAAAGCTAGTGTGTAATATATATTTCTTGACTACTGGGTTTTACTGTTGATTGTCAATCCTAAAAAGTAAAAAGCTATTCACCACTTCAGTACCTTAATTGTCAATTCTAAAGTGATTGTTTTACCTGTTGGTATTAAAAAGAGTTAACATTCCACTATATTCTATGTTTGTTTGGAATAAACTGCACATTTGTGTCCAGTTCTGGTAAATGTATTTAAGAAAGATTCAAAGAAAGACAATGAAGATCATGAATCTAGGAACCGGAAACTTAGTTTTACAAGGAGCAATGAGGAAATTAGATGTTTGGTCCTGAGAAAAGAGGCAGGATATGATATCATTTTTGAAATATCTAAACAAAGAAGATTAATAATCAGTCTTTATAACAGAGTTCAAGACAGAGTTAATAGACTGCTTGGGAAAAAAATCCTAAAAATAAATATAGTTGAACAGAGTAGTAAAATCAAGTACTGGGTACATAACAGTTTTCATAATAGGTATAATATGTAGAGATCACAAACCAGATGTCTATCACAGCCTCAAACTATAAAGCTGCCAACAAACTGGGATGAACTTAGGATGAACTTTTATTTTTCTCTTTGGATTCAGAAAATTAGACATTCAGGTAAACTCTTTGAAGTTGTATGAAGATTTCTTTACACAGGTACGTTTCCCTGAAATTAGCACAGAAATGAAGAAGGCAAACAGAACCTTTACTCATTGCCAATTCCACTTCTATTTTAAAGGGGTTTATCTATGTAAATACAGAGATACAGCTGACCAAAAATAGCCATTCTTTGAGTTAAAAATGCTGTAAATTACATCTTTGTGGATTCCCACTGAAATCAATAGAGATATTCCAACTGCACTGGAATGTACTCACTTTGATTGTGGCATTATACCGAGAATACAGCAGCAACCTTCCTATTACGCATTTTATTTATTTTATTTATTCAATTTCTAAAGCTTCCTACCTAAAGTTCAATGACTCTGGGTGGCTGACATTTAAAACAACAATATCTAAAAAACCAAAACTTGAAGCAATCATACAAAACAGGGGTCTCCAATCCCAGTCTGTGGACTGGCATCGGCACATAGCATGCCAGAAACCAGGCAGCGCAAAAAAGTGAAGCCCCAGTCCACAGATGCAGGCAGCACATGACACCATGTCCCCTCCAGTCAATGGAAAAACCTCTCTCTGTGAAACCAGTTCCTGGTGCCCCAAAAGTTGGAGGCCACTGATTTAAAACATTAAAACCATTACAAATAATCCAGCTCAGTCAGCAGGAGTGCACAGTATTTCAAGAACAGTGCAATTCTTGAATGGGCTCCACAACACTCACTGATCCCTAGGCCAAATAACAAAACCAGAACTTCAAGTCCTTCCAGAAAGCCAACAAGGTCAGGGCCAGCCTGATCTCAGGGGGAATTATATTCCATAGGACAAGTGCAGCAGCAGAACCTCCCCTCCCCCGGTCTCATCAGATGATACTTTCTAATGGATGGAACCCACAATAAAGACCTGGTAGAATAGGTGGATGTCACTGAGGAGAGGCAGTCACTCAAATAACCCAGTCCTTGTTTCAGTTATTACTTACTTGCCTGAATTTTATCCCTATTTTCTGTGTGTTTCTGCTTCTATGCTTATGCATTCTCCTGTATCTGTGTCCAACACCTGCTATTAAGCATTAAGCAATGAGTCTGGGAGTCATTTTAGGCTGTTTTGTCCTGTCTGGGTAATCACTACGCTCAGGAATGTTTTTAGTAAATTTAAATCCTATAGACACAGTGTAAACACCTGTGTCTCAGTAAAGCACATAGAACATTTGCCTAGATTTCATTTGTTTTGCATAATGATCAGTTAGTCATGGAACTAACCCAGAATGATTTTTTTGGAATCAGAATGTTATACATCCATTGTAATATCTTCCACTGTGATCCCTGACTTATTATGTCATGAGATTGGTTTACTGTTGATTTTTTCTTCTGGCTTGGCTGATTTTGACTCTGAATTAGTGACTCATGATTGAATTCCTTTCTGCTCATACTTCCATCTAGACTTCGTTCTACTCCTTGCTCGTAAAACAAGTTAGTTTATGTTTACACCGTCTTTAACATTTATTTTCAAACCTGAGTAAATTACCCAAAATTGGATAAAAGTGATTTTTCTTTGGGTAATGATACATGAACCCATCAGCCAATCACAGCAGGGATATTTAAATAAGGGATTTCTGATAAGTGGTAAAAAGGACTTTCTGATAAGTAGTTTAGGGGTATGAAGGAAAAAGCTTTAGGAAGCACTGTTGTATAAAATATTTAAAATCACCCATTTTATACTGCAAGGAACAACTAAAAATCCTACGAATGTGGAGCCGATTCCTGATTACAAAAACCAGTCTCTGGTCTCTGTTAAAATGAGCTCACATCCTGTTGAATTCTTTTATGTTTAGCAAGTACAGTACATTTGTGAGATATTCTGATCATAACAGGAGTCTAGTAGCCCCCTTTCAGCATTTTTTCACGAGCCTTATGACTTATAATGAAATTTAGTAGTCTGAAAAGGGGCTACCAGACTCCATTTGTTGTGTTCTACATTCCTAGGATTCTTTTTTGGCTACCACAGATGGACACAGCTCTCCTGCGATATCTACAGCACACTAAAGCTTGGCTGTAACATCAACAGTTACGGCTCATTAGTACACTTGAGCTGTTTAGTGGAAGAGAGTTTATTTTATCGGTTGTTGTTGCAGCGACTCATTGTGGATTTCCTGCTCAAATAGCCGCACAGAGAAGGGGGAAGAGAAAGAGCGAAGAGGCTATTCATATTCATATCAGTTTCCACTCTGCATCGGGCAGCTGTTTGCTCTGTTGCTTATTTAGAGTGAGATCACCATTCCATTTCTGAAGTTACAGCAGCTTTCCCTCTAAAGTAAGGAAGATATCGTTCATGGGTGAGATTACTCCTTTTTACCCTTACTGACTAATTTCAGGTAGGAATGACTTTTCCTTATGATATTTTCATTCGTTAGAAAGGGGCCATTGAGAGGGTAAAGCAAGGGGAGAGGATCTTGTTGTCCAAATTACATTTTAAAAAAAAGTTCATTGGGAAATATACTTTCTTAACTAGCCCTTTCGAGATACTTGGGACTACAGCTTCCATCATACCCTGTCAGTATGTGTTGTAGTCCTATGGATCTGGTAAGTGCCAAGTTAGAGAAAGTGAAACAGAGGAACTTTGAAACTTTGTACATAGGCAGAAGCATGGTGTGTGACACTAGGAAACATTAGGACACTGCATTTGAAATTGCATCATCCATTCAAACACTTCCCTTACAGCTTATTTTTCATCAAACTCGACATATTGTATATTGTATACTGAGGTCTGCTTCAGCTGATTTTTCAGTACTATATTTGATCTCATACATGGTTTAGCATAGCTATTTTTTCTACCCATTAATTATTCACCAACTATGGTAGTAAAGGCATTTCCATTATATGATACATTATTTAAGTATTTTATTTCATTTGTATACATAGGCATCTCGTCTAAGTGAAATGTCAAAAGTAACAAACCCCTAACTGATGATTTACCTCTATTTATTTCTGAAGATATTGCTTTAAGTAGGCAAGAGGGGGTAAACTCAAATGAACTTTGCATAGGTTTCATTGCCAATTTATAATAGACACAATGAGCAAGCTAAAAAATATTTATAGATACACTGCTGTGAATTCGAACAAGTGCTTTGTTTTAGATGAAAAATCTTAGGGCAATATATGCTATCTCTTAGGAAAGTTTTCCTAAGGTTAATATTTGTTTTGAAAGTAATGTTTTGATGAAAACCATAACAGCCAGGCGGTTTAGAATTGTAAATCTATTTAACTGTCCCATGAGCTCATCCAGTACTGTAAAAGTAGATAAACAAATGCTCCTCTGATGTAATTCTCACAGTTCGTTGCCACTGGACATACTGTTCAAGGCTTAGAGGAGTTGAACTCCAAAATGGATAAAGATCTACTTCTAGTCTACATATTCTCTTTCTGTACACCAACAGTAAGCAATATCAACTTCACCAGACCAGAGGCAGAGAAGAGAAAGGAGTCTCTGGCCAGGGGAATGAAAGAAGAAAAAGAACCAAAGAGATAAGAGAAGACAGAATTTAAACTGAGTTCTCGTTCACTATCATTACTGAAGTAGTAACGATAGTGAAAAGTGGAAGATCAAGGTAGAGTCACAGACATGTGATACCCTAAATATGAACAAAATTATTATATTGTTTTTTGTGGACTGCAGTCCCTTCACAAGAAAGGATTCTTTTCTTTATTCAACAAAAAATCTATATAGATGCTGTTATGAAGAATAAGATTATTAATATTATGTAACTTCATCCACAACATAAATCCATTTCCCTTGGTCTTACTTTTTTCAATTTTTCTTCTACCACAATTATTTTTAAAATAATTTCTTTTGCAATTTAGAACAGTGACATGCAGCCCAGGGAGGCAGGGGAGGCAGAGCCTCAACGCTCTCATCATGAAAAAAAAATCTCCCCTTTTCTCTTTCGTCTCTTTCTTGCGCATGCAAGCAAAATACCCCAGGATCACGGTGGCGGGGACAGCAACTCCTTCCACTGTGCTGCGGAGAAGAGCCACAGGAAGGAGGGGAATGGGACCACGTGTGCAGGAGGCATCCTTCATGTTGGCTCAGGAAGGAAGGGAATGGGACCATGTGTGCAGGAGGCTCCTCAGCGCCAGCCTCAGATCAGCGCAGCCGCGGTCCCCTTCATGTTGACTCAGGAAGGAGGGGAATGGGACCACGTGTGCAGGGGAAGGGGACCACGGCTCGCACTGATTTGAGGCTGGCACTGAGGACGCTCCTCAGTACCAGCCTCAGATCAGCGCAGCCGCAGTCCCCTTCATGTTGGCTCAGGAAGGAGGAGAATGGGGCCACATGTGCAGGGGAAGGGGACCGCGGCTCGCGCTGATCTGAGGCTGGCGCTGAGGAGCCTCCTGCACATGTGGTCCCATTCTCCTCCTTCCTGAGCCAACATGAAGGGCTGCCTCCTGCACACATGGTCCCATTACCCTCCTTCCTGTGGCTCTTCTCCGCAGCGCAGCGGAAGGAGTTGCTGTCCCCGCCACCGTGATCCTGGGGTATTTTGCTTGCACGCTTGCAAAGATCAAAGTTGTCACAGTCGTCCCTTCATGATGATAATTTTATGACATCACCAGCCTACCAGCTCTAAACCTCACCGCACGTCACTGATTTAGAATCATGCTGTATATTTACTGAGGTAATAATTACAGAATGCAAAGTAATACTAAAGGGAGGTTTAACTGTAATACAGTTACACCAAATGATATTGCTAGTTCACATTATAAACATTTTGTGAATGAAAAAAATTGCTATTGGTTTAAGCTTTTAATGTTCATTTAGAAAAGACTCTTCACAATTTTGGACAGATCATTCTGCCCCAGTTTATTCTCATCATCTCTCTTCATCAAGCTACCCATCAAATTAGCACAGTACATCATCACCATCACTAAATAATTTGATTTTCTTACTTTTCTCCTATGCGCCCCCCCCCCGTCTCCCCAAGACTGAAGAATATAATCTAATGGGCTCAAGAACTATACATCTGATTTTTATTGTGCTGCTTAATTTTGGGGGATGTTTGTCATGAAAAAATGAACAAAGTAATAGGCCTACAAAAGATCGATTCATACATTTCAATAGGCTTTTTGGCTGTTTTTGTAGTAATAAGGTAATAATTCTGATAAACAATAACCTGACTTGAAAGAAAGTATCCCACCACATTTTTTAACACTAGATTTTAAAGAATTATCTGAATTTTCTTTGAATCCAAATGTATGGAAAATGACATGCAAACAAGGGAAAGGAAAAGTTTTGTGCAGACTTTTCCCCTAATATATACTTTCCCTAAGCAGAGAGCAAATCCTATACTCACTCACATTGATGATGTTACCTAGTTGGTTAATGAAATGTCTGCAAGCTTCAGTTGAACCCTGAGCAATATATATTCTCTTCTATTGATTTACCCTAATTGCATTTTTTTTTAAAAAAATGGTAGATGCATTGCAAAATTTGGAATCAGGAGAAATGTGGGGAATAATTAGAATGTTATTAGTTTTAAAATGTGTTATGTTTATGTTCAAATATGAATTGAACAAATTTATCCCCCATCCCTGCCGACAGTCAACCTGGATTGACATCTCTATGCATAACTTTAGCTTCATTCTTCCAGGATCTTTAATATCTTGGTTTCTTCATTTTAGAGGAAATCTGAGAAGGTCTATGTTGATTCTTAGCTATTTTTTTTTGTCATTAAGGCATTCAAGAGTAGAGTTATTGCTGCCAATCAAATTTAGAGTTAATCTCTGTATTGTGGAGCTTGTTTGTTGTAATACACTAATATCAAAATAAATAAAGAGATTACAGTTTCATACCATGGGTTACTTGTGGCAGGCTAGAAATTTTGGCTATTAATTTGAGATAACATAGCTGAGCTCACATTTTAAGTCACATTAGTCACTTATTTTAATCATGATTTCTCAACAAGCTTCATTGACTTTATTCACAAAAGATGCTAAACCAAGTCACATTGTGGGTTATTATAAGAATCCAATTATAATCTCTTGGGTCAAAGGAAAGCTGGAATGCATAAAGTACGACATGCATGAATTAGAAAATGTTTATGGGCCAGCAATATTCATGCTCAATATGAAAAAAAAAGCTGGGACAACTGAGGTTATTCAGTGTTTTCATTGGCTGAAAGAAGATACTTTATGTTGTGCACTAGGAAGAGAAGTGGAGGAAGTGGAGATTAACTCCAAGGCCATGCTTATTAGTTCAGTTATTTCATTTATTTATCTCATTTAGAAACCACCCATATCCCTCACACAACAACTCTAATTGGTGTACAAATAGACATTAAAATTATATATAAATATTATAATAAAAGTTCAGGTTTCCCCCGCATATGCATGCTAGTCGTTTCCAGCTCTGGGGAGGGACTAGATATAGGTCTAGGGATGTGGTGGCTCAGTGGCTAAGACACTGAGCTTGTCAATCAGAAAGGTCAGCAATTTGGTGGTTCGAATCCCTAGCATAACAGAGTGAGCTCCATTACTTGTCCCAGCTTCTGCCAACCTAGCAATTCAAACGCATGTAAAAATGCAACTAGAAAAATAGGAACCACCTTTGGTGGGAAGGTAACAGTATTATGTGCACCTTGAGCATTTAGTCATGCTGGCCACATGACCACAGAGATGTCTTCGTATAGCATTGGCTCTTCAGCTTTGAAACGGAGATGAGCACTGCCCCTAGAGTTGGGAACAACTAGCACATATGTGCAAAGGCCACCTTTATTTTTACCTATTGTAATAAAAACAATAATAAGAATAAAATAATATTATATGGCTGCCTCAAGTGGCTGAAACTGGGAAGTTGGAAGACAGATTTGAGGAGATAATTTTTGATGCTCTAGAACCGGGATGGCGAACCTATGGCATGTGTGCCACAGGTAGCATGAGGAACTATTTGCCAGGGGACGTGAGGCGTTGCCCTGTCAGCTGGCCAGTGCGCATGTGCGTGCTGGCCAGCTGAGTTCAGCCTTTTTTAAAGCCATTTTTCACCTTCCCCAGGCTCCAGAGGCTTTACAGACACTTGGGGAGGGTGAAAAGAGCCTCCCCCCCCCGGAGGCCACCTGGAGGCTTCAGGAGCTTCCCTGAAGCCTCCATAGCGCAAAAAACCTATGGGCAATCTGGAAGTTCAGGAATGGACTTTCGGTTTGCTCGTAGGGTCGGTTTAAGCCTTCCGGAGGCTTCAGGGACCTTCAGGAGGCTTCCCTGAAGCCTCCGGAGGACTAAAAATGACCCTACGAGCAAACTGGAAGTCACTTCTGGTTTGCTCGTAGGGTAGGTTTAAGCCCTCCAGAGGCTTCAGGGAAGCCTCCTGAAGATCTCTGAAGCCTCCCGAGGGCCTCCAGGGGGCGGGGAAGGCTGTTTTTGCCTCCTCAGGCTTCTATAAGGCTTCTGGAGCCTGGAGAGGGCGAAAAAAGCATGCAAAAAGGGGGGGGATGCCTCTCATGCATGCATGCGCACTGGGGGGGTCACACATTGCATTATGGGTGCGACACACCTGTGCACGATACCCTGCGCTCCCCCCCCCTTATGGCACGTGAGTGAAAAAAGGTTCGCCATCACTGCTCTAGAATCTGATCAGGTTTACTCAGATGTTATAACAAAAAGAAACACAATTTTTTCTTCTTAGTGTTTTACTACAAGTGCAGGGTATGTTTTTTTTTCCAGATTAACCAAGTGTTGATCCATCGGATGCATAGGAATTGACTGACTGACCTATTACTCAAGCCTGGCATTGTGAGCTAAGAAAAAGTGACTTCCAATTGCACTGACATTCTATATTTTGTTTGACGGCTTTAAGTGGCTTCTATGTCTCATATCTCCTAATTCCAAATCATGTGGGTTGCCTGAAAGACAGTGACTGGTCAAAATTTTCCAGGGATTGTCCCTGATCCATTTTACCAACACTGAAACAAATCAATTATCCCACTAGTACTATTCTGCATGTAGTAATGCAAGGAATACTATATTAGCCTTCAAAAAATATTGAGTCAAATCTTGGATAGTTCCTTTTATGGTTTCAACATACAATGGTCTCAAAAGAAAGTTCTTCAAATTAAGTTTCCATGTGCATTATACAAAGTACAGATAGTTCTCAACTTTCAACAGTTCATTTAATGCCTGTTCAAAATTACAACAGAACTGACTTATGAGCATTTTTCACACTTATGACCATTGCAGCATCCCAATGGTCACAGGATTTATATTTGGATGCTTGACAACTGGTTCATATTTATGACGATTGCAATGTCTTGGGTCATGTGATCACCTTTTGCAACCTTCTGACAAGCAAAGTCAATGGGGAATCCGGATTCACTTAACAACATCTGTTATTAAATTAACAACTGCAGTGATTCACTTAACAAATCTGGCAAGAAAAATTGTAAAATGGGACAAAACTCACTTAACAAATTTCTCACTTAGCAACATAAATTCTGGGCTCAATTGTGGTCGTAAGTCAAAGACTACCTATAATAGCTAAACTTTATGTGGTGCCTATCACTGCTTAAGCTTCTAGTAATAATTAATCCCAGTAATACTATATACTATGTATTTACTAGTATTTTATATTTCCAACCAAAGCCATTAAATGTTTGTTTTTACCTAGAAAAGGTAAAATCAGTGTTTCAAAGTATACATCATAATTTTATTATGAAGTCCTATCTGCAAACCAAGTTCTGTAGCTTCTCTAATCATGAATTTTAGATTTAATGTTTTCTTTCTTCTCCTGTCCTTCTATCCAAGCAAAGCACTCTTACTTTATAAACTAAGTGTATTGCAGGTGTACCAGCAATGAGGGGCAGTTATGTGTAGGAAAAATCCTAGAGTACCAGAAGTTTTAGCCTTAGACTTGAGTGAAAACGTGATGGCGTTCTGTGAAAGCCTATGGAAATGAACAAATAATTCACTTGAACGCAGCCATTTTTTAATTACAAAAGTTTTGAATAGGTTTCTGGATGATGGTGGTGATTATTACGGTATTACTCAACTAACATATTCAATGCCTTGAACATATTTGAAAACTCGTGGCCTACAGACATCAGAAATGAACCTCCATGGAATTAAAGTGTT
Organism: Natrix helvetica; assembly: GCF_964273705.1. Taxonomy (NCBI): domain Eukaryota; kingdom Metazoa; phylum Chordata; class Lepidosauria; order Squamata; family Natricidae; genus Natrix; species Natrix helvetica. The sequence goes on from NC_138550.1 coordinate 141,081,531, forward strand.
ATAGTATAACTATTCCTTGTTTCCGCATTTTTCTCCCCAGACAAAACATTCTCTCGTTCTTATTTCCAGGTAATGATTTACTGAAGATGACGAGTCCGTGGAAAACGTGTTGCAATAAAAAACATAAACCCAAGAATGAATTACACGAGTTGGACTCAGTGGCAGAGAACAAGAAGGAAAAAATGCAAATGAAACAAGAAATCACCTTGCTTAACGGCATTTCTCTAATTGTAGGGAACATGATTGGATCAGGAATATTTGTATCACCCAAGGGTGTGCTGATGTACAGTGGCTCATATGGACTTGCACTTCTGCTCTGGGCCATTGGTGGGGTCTTCTCTTTGTTTGGAGCATTATGTTATGCTGAACTGGGGACATCCATACTTAAATCAGGAGCAAGCTATGCCTATATTCTAGAAGCTTTTGGAGGATTTATTGCATTTATCAGACTATGGTCTTCCTTGTTGATCATTGAACCTACCACTCAGGCAGTCATAGCGATTACTTTTGCTAATTATATTGTGCAGCCAATATTTCCATTTTGTGAACCACCCTATGGAGCAGTTAGGTTGATTGCAGCAGCCTGTATCTGTAAGTAAAATTTTACTTGGTCATTGCAATAATTTGTCATATAGTATCCTGTTTCCCTGAAAATAAGACCTCCCTGGATAATAAGCCAAATCAGGCTTTTGAGCGCATGTGCTCAAATAAGCCCTCCTCAAAAATATTGCAACACAGCAGCAGCCATCCATGAGGTGATCACGCTTGCCACCTCCTGCACCTCAAAAATAATAAAACCTCCCTGAAAATAAGGCCAAGTGCTTATTTCAGGGGTCAAAAGAAAATAAGACCCTGTCTTATTTTGGGGGAAACACAGTACAGTTTTAGAATGTAATACATTTTATTCATTTACTGGAACAACAGTGAGCCAAATAAATTCCAGACTCTGCCATTTTATCAGAAGAACTTTCTAAATTCTTATTAGCTCAGTAGTCTTGCTTTGAAGATTTCAAAGGCATTGGCTAATCTAGTAAATCGCCAATTACATGATTATTTAGAGTGGGCAAGATCCAAAATACATAGGCCAACTATTTAGCACCATGTGGGAGAGTTAAATTTGCTGCCCTGGAATATGAACCAATATTTCATGTTAGAAATTATCAAGTAGTATCATAATGGAGCAACTGTATCTAAAACTAATTTGAGTCTACCTCCTTTGTCCTTTAACCCAACATTATAACCTTGCACATGTGATCTAGCACATGCTGGCTGAGGAATTCTGGGAGTTGAAGTCCACAATTCATAAAGTTGTCAAGGTTGGAGACCCCTGATTTAGATGATGGCGATCTGGTGGCTTGCAGCTATTTTGAGTAGCAAATTCACAATTCACTATTATTGACCTTGCATCTAAAAATGGTCATTCGAATACAACAAAACCAGCATACCTACACCCGTGAAAATCTACGAAAACATATATATATATATATATATATATATATATATATATATATATATATATATATATATATATATATATATATATATATATATATATATATATATATATATATATATATATTCAGCACATAACTGAATATATATATATTCAGCACATAACTGAAACTGAACATCTTTTCACTTTCTCAATACCCCTGTAATATCATTTACACTTCTGCTCTTTAAAAATGGGAACTTGAAATAAAACAGAAAGGTTTGCCAAGGCCATATAAGTTAAATATCTGAGGAAATAATTCAAAAAATTGTGCAATCATTCCAGGGTTTACTGACAATTGTAGCGCTGTGTGATTTATTTCTCTGAAAGTATGTGCAGTATTGTAACAAATCCTCACAATTTGTCGTAATCAGCCCGATGGCAAAATAAGAACATGTTTAGGATGGCATTTCTTCATAGTTTACTCATGTGATCTGATTGACAGATTCTTTCCATCCTAAAACCGGAGAATCTGGTTAAACTTGCTCAGAAATTATACCATTATCCATCAAATATACCGTAAATCATATTTCCTTTAAAGAATAGCTTATGTTGTTCCAGTTATTTTGGTTTCTGCCTGCCACTGAAGGGATATGGAGAAAAGAGATAAGACTCATTTTTATCTATATGCTGCTTGAAAATTTGTTTTTGGTCAGCATTGGGCGCTCACCTTTGCAGCTAGTCCTTGTTTAGCAACTGCCTCTTTAAGTGATTGTTCACAGTTATGATGGTGATGAAAAAGTAACTTTATGACCAATCCCTGCACTTACAATCTTCAAAGGTCTATAAAGCAAAAAAAAAAAAAAAAAGCTGAAATATGGTCATAGATACAATTGTAATTTTATTTAGCAACACCTTCACTTAACAACTGAGTTACTGATCCCAAATATGGTCACTAAACAAGGACTACCTGTAGTTTTTTAATATATTCACTTACACTTTCAAAAAACAAAACAGCCAGGCTGTTCAAAGAGATATCTCAAATAGCTTTTGTATTCTAATTAATTTCTAACAAATTTGTCAGAATTTTGTATTCTAACAAAGTTTATTTATTACGTTTGTTTCCTATTTTTTTATAAGGTTCCTTGACTTTTATTAATTGTGTCAATGTGAAGTGGGGAACCCGGGTACAGGATCTTTTCACATATGCAAAAGTGATGGCTCTTATCATGGTCATAGCTGTGGGCCTTTATAAAGTTAGTCAAGGTAAGAATGAACTTACTGTTATAAATATGGCAAAGTAAATAGCAGATAGAGGTAAACATTGATTTTAAATCAAATTTTACTTTTTGGCTCTATGGTGTGTGTCTGTTTGACATGATCTATTCCTCTGATGCAGGAAAAAAAACATTGTGATCCATCTGTAGCAATTTGTAGGGTCATGAACGTCTGGGCACCTTGTTTCCATACAACTCTTGTTTTCCAATATATACAATTTTCTGAATAACTTCCTATTGGACATGCAGATCTGTGGTGGCAGCTGAATAAATTATATTATATAATTATTCCGATGGCTGTAGACCAGGAAACACCAAAATAATTCCATTTTTAAGGCTGGATAAAACAACCTTTATTGGCATGCCATTCTTCTGGAAATCCACTTTTTTAAGTTATTCAAAATCTTAGTCATTATACACCTTTAACCATATTCTGCCAGAAGATAATTACTAGAGCAGATAATTACTGAGCAATCCAGATGCAAGTTTTATTTTATATTTTATAACAGGGAGCTGCTCTGAGTTCATTTTTCTTTTTAAATGTAATGGGAGCAAACTAAAGAAAATTCTTGGGAGGACATGTCATCTAGCGGTGGGTTGCTCCAGTTTGGCCTGGTTAAGCTTGAACCGGTAGTAGTGGTGGCGGAAGGCCCCGCCCACCTGCCCGGACGTTTCTGCGCATGCATGAGCGCGTGGACGAGTGCACCCAAACCGGTAGTAAAAATATTTGGAACCCAACACTGATTTCATCATATAGAACTTGCTTCCAAGCGGTGTATCTTTGCTCACATAACTAAATAATGATCTTTTGTGATTTTTCTCCTCTGATGCCAGAAAGCTGGTATGAACAGACTTGCTTCCCAGAAGGGTAAAAAGAACATACCATCAATATAACCTGCTACAAATTAAGTTATGGAAAGGGAAAATGTTACCATGATTTTTGTGCAGTGAATATTTCAGTTCTGCTCCATTTTTACCCGAATACGTGCAAAGTACCTATATGCCTAAATGTAAACAAAACCTGAAACTTCTGGTGTTTCCACAGGAAAAACTGACAACCTCAAGGAACCATTTGAAGGTTCCACAACAAATGCAGGCTTTGTTGCCCTTGCTCTTTATTCTGCCCTCTTTTCCTACTCTGGATGGGATACATTGAATTTTGTCACTGAAGAAATGAAAAACCCAGAAAGGTACATGTTTGTTCTGGATAAATATAGCTCCTCCTCCTCTTTTTGCACCTGACATGATTTTTTACATATCCGTATATGTAAGGTCAGTAATATAGCAAGATACTTTTCTATACAAATCGCTGTATTAGTATTTGCTTTATTCCTTTGAATTCATCTTTAATTCAGGTGCATTTAACGTATTCTGTTTGCTTGTTTGTTTTTCTTTCTTTCTTCAGAAACCTTCCACTTTCCATTGCAATATCAATGCCTGTAGTGACTATTATTTACTTGCTGACCAATGTGGCCTACTATGTCGTGTTGGACATGACTGCTCTCTTAGCAAGTGATGCCGTGGCTGTGGTATGTTGTGCATTATAGATTGTTGGGTGCATCTGATGGGCAGCCTTCCCCAAGCTCAGGAAATCTAGATGTATTGAATTGCAATAGTGGTGGGTTCCAGATCCCCTTCCAACCGGTACGGTTGGAACGGGTCCGGCATCTCACGTACACGCAAGCAGCGTGCACGTGCATCTTACCACTTCCGCGAGCCTCCGCAATGCTCCAGCTGCTCAGCGGAGCGTTGCGCAGGTGCTGTATGTGCCATGCGTGTGCGCAGAAGTGCTGAAGACGTAAAAGACTGGTAAGGAGCCTGGGAGGGCGGGTGGGACCTCCTGGGTACCGTACCATACTGCTACCCGGTGCTCTTGGCAAGGTCCGGTATGCCCGTACTGGAGCATACCACCTGCAACCCACCACTGAATTGCAACTCGTAGAGTTTCAGTGCATCTGGAGAACGGCAGGTTGAAGAAGGCTGACCTGAGTTATAAACACATTCTTACCACTTGCCTTTTATGCAGTCCAAACGCAAGGTGTCTTTCATCAAAATAACAAAAATAGTGCTGTGATATTGTACCACAATGCCATCCCTTTGGGACCTGTGCCTGATGTCACAAGGCACATACAAAAGCGCAGGATGAAATGGCACAGCATTGTTTTCATCAGATGTTACAGGTGCTTCTGATCCAAACTTCTCATGTGTTCAAATTCCCTTGTAGAATTTCCCACTGCAATGTGAAATCTATGTTGGGTAGGGACAGCATGTGACAAAATTAACTCTTTGCTTATTTTAAATCTTAGTAGTCTTTTAGATTTTTAGCATCAGAAATATACATCAGGCTTAGTATTACCTCATTTTCTTAGATGTTTTTTCACAAGAAGCAATGTTTGAAGTAGAAAACCTCGAACTCTGGGAAAGCCAGATAATTTAATTTTTCAGTACCACTAGAACAAGATGATTAAATAGATAGATAGATGATAGATAGATAGATAGATAGATAGATAGATAGATAGATAGATAGATAGATAGATAGATAGATAGATGATATAGATATAGATATAGGTCCTTGGAGACAGGAGAGGTATTGCAATTTTTAAGGGTGCAAAATGCAAGCAAAAATCACTCGGTACACAAACCATTATTTTCATGTAAACTCAACACACACACACACACACACCCCATGGTCTAAAATATTACAAGCAAAATGCAATCATTTTGCTAATGTATTTTAGGTTGTGTTGGATGATCAGAGCTGCATGAAATTCATTGGTTGCCTGCTTTTTAAAGATTTATGAGATGGCAATTTATGGATATAGCAATGCCTCCTTGTTTTCAAGTGATGGAATTTATTATGAGTATAATTCTAAACTAAAATTGTAGATTGTATATATGGAAATGAGACATATTTGCATATATTTTGCAATCTTTGAAGCTTGAGAGTTTAGAAACAAAATTAGACATTTTTATCAGTGATTAAGGGACAAAAATAGAGATAGATAAATTAGAACATGTAGAAGAGCAATAGTTAAGAACTAAGGATCTGGGAATGAGATAGGAAGCTGTTAGAAATTATTATTAAGCAACATTATCACTGCATTTCGAATATAACCTTTTGATTATGAATGACCAAGGGTGAGTCTTACTTTTAGAGTTATTATTCTGAAGGAACAACCCATGTTTTGGAAGCTATCAAATGATCTTCTTTGGGAATACTTTGACCCTTGTGTTACTTTACTTAGAGCAGTAAGTTCCATGGACCTTAAACAGAGGACATAAATAGAAGGAGACACAGGACTCCTTTCCCATGAATTGTTGTTTCTCATCCAACACTCGAATCCAATGTTGATTCAAAAACATCTCTTTCGAATCACAGCATGGTCAACCTGACCTGCGAACAGTGGAATACTGGTAGAAAGCAGAATAAAAATATTAACTCTATATCAAGAATCATCATTAGTTGTTGCCAATAGATTCCCACTGGGTTCCATAAGCTTGGTTCATTTTTATGTATATTATTACAGAGATATTAAATAATAAATTATCTTATTTACAAAATAATTAAAATTTAGAGCTGACGTGTTGCAAAAAAAAAAATCAATAGTATCATTGTCATCCTAAGAATGATTCTGGCTTCCACATAAGACCCATAAGTATACTTATAAAATGATTGGTGTGCTGTATAGAAGTTTGACTATCCATCTGTCCAGGACAACCATAACAGCAGTAGAACGATAGTAATCTTCCTCAAGGGTTGGAGGAACTGCACTCTCTCTGATTTGTGTTTTGTCAATGGATGTTTTATTATTGGTCACAATCACACTTGAAGACAACTTTCTATTTAACAGGTATGACTAGTTTGTCAGAATACCTAATTATTATTCAGGGAAAGCTTTTATTTAACGAGGTAGAACCATATTATGTTTTCTACAATATACATAATGCACATAAGTACTCAGTATTGTTGATTTTCTCCTTCCTTTGTTTTCACTCACAGTAAGTTGATTATTGAGGGCTCCTTGGTGCTCTCTGAGCTTGGTTGTTTTCTTGCAGATGTTTCAATACCCAAACTAAGTAAAATCATCAGTGCACTGATTACATTATGTAGTTTAGGTAATGAAACATCTATAAGAAAACAATCAAGCTCTGAGATCAGCAAGGACCCTTCATTTCAACCCTGAGCTACAAATATTCTCCTTTATAAGTTGATCAGTCTTTCCTGTACCATATACAGTAAACACATATTTTATGGAACTGTTAGAAACGCATCTTTAACCTTGTCACCTCTAGACACTACAATTCCCAGGCAATATAAAGAGAAGACTTTATTTCAGAGGTGGGTTCCTGCCAGTTCTAACCTCTTCTATAGAAGAGGTTCCACAAATCTACCATGCCATTTAGAACAGGTTCCAACTCTCTCCCCCCGTCTGCACCATGTGAGCACCTGCCGCTCAGTGATTGGCTGGCTCCCCAATCACCCCACCCGCCTCTAAGAGTCCTATCTAAACCTTAAAGTCTTAAAGCTGTCAAGTTTGAACATCCTTGGGGGTTTTTTTCTAAAGGGCTAGGGGTGCAAGGGTCTTGTAACTTGACAGCTTTAAGACTTGCATGCTTCAAATGCCAGAGTTTCTGAGTCAACATTTTGGTTGCTAAGCAAGAGCGCTCTTAAGTGAGTTTCACAACATTTTACAAGTTGGCCATGCCCACCCAGTCACATGGCTGCAAAGCCACTCCCACTTGGTCACATGGCTGGCAAGCCACTCCCACTCCAGTCACATGGCCAGCAAGCCACTCTCACAAAGCAGGCCACACCTACAGAAGAGGTTCTAAAAAAATTTGAAACCCACCACTGTTTTATTTACAATGTAGTTTGGAATTCTTGACCATGTAGTTTCAACACTTCAGGAGAGCACCATGTTAGGAAAGTTTGCTGTGAAACAAATAAGGGTAAAGATCATCCTGTCATGGATGGCATCATCCAGGCAAGGTGCTCATCTCTGTTTCTTGGCCGAGGTAGCCAGTGTTATCCAAAGACATCTTCCATGGTCACGTGGCCAATATGGCTATATGTCAAAGGTTCATAGAATGCTATTACTTTCCCACCAAAGTGGTACCTATTAATCTACTCGCATTGGTATGCTTTCAGACTGCTAGTAGGTAGGAGCAAATAAGATAGATGATTCTTTCTCTACCTACAGGAATTTTGGGACTTTACAAAATTCTCATATGATTATAAAAAAAATCTTATCAAATCACGATAATTCTTTTCTGGCTTATTGTCTTTTATTACTTCATCACTACAAATCTAGTTATCCATGTTAGATACCAAAATTCAGAAGCTATGTCAAGCTGTTGGTATTGTCAGAATTCACTGAGTATAATTTTATGCTAGAAATTAAATTTTCATGCAGTCAATTTCCCTGACACAGGAAAACTAGATGAATGAATCTTTTCTTCTTTGTTTTTCTATTGCAGACATTTGGTAATGAAGCTCTTAGCCACGCTAAATGGATCATCCCTATTGCAGTGGCAATGTCTTGTTATGGAGGATTAAACTCATCAATTATTGCAGCTTCAAGGTATGAGACACTAGGAAATGGGTACTGGGTTGATAAGTCAGTAGCCAATTCTTAATAAACAGCATAAAGAGCTTTTTAAAATTCTCCCTCAGACTTTTTAGGAAAAGAAACTGGGGGGATCTTTTCTTGAATTTTCCCAGGAGAAAGAGTTTTCCAGCAACCTATAAAGGGTAGCACATGCACTCAAAAGCCTGATTGGGCTTATTATCTGGGGAGGTTTTATTTTTGGAGAAACAGGATATTAAGTGAAATTTATTTTGTTATCACTCTTTTTCTCTTAAGAGACTCTTAAGAGACTACTCTTCCTCATTCCTTGTCCTCAAACCATCAGACACCAATATGGTAGCAAAATTCAATCTCATTTTAGGAAAGGCCTGTTACAAGGATCAGGTGTCATCTCTTTAATAATTCCATCATCCCCAACTTTGTATGCAACAGCCATGCTAGCTAAGATTTGTGGAAGTTGAAGACCAATATATTTGTTGGGGAATATTGGGTTGAGGAGTCGTAATTTCAGGATACCACAGAAATTTACTGTCAGCCCAGAAGTTTATGGTGATGTGTGCCTTTAATGTGCTTTCTGCTCATTTATTAATTCCTGAAAATGGCTCAAGAAGCAACCATGTGTTTTCTTTGAACAAGACAGCTAAAAGCTGTTCCTTTTTAAAATATATCTATGAACTAAAACTGTTTTTTCTTTCTTTTGGTTCCCTCTAGTGTCCAACTTTTAAAGTCCCTTTGAAATCCTGTCTTTAAAAAGACAATAACAAGGATACTTCTAATTAATTCCAAAATCTTATTTCAAATCCACCAGACCCTTAGTAGATTTGTAACTTTCCAAAATCAAGGTTCTAATCATCCTTTCGCTATTTATTCCAAAAGGGAAAAATGGTTTTTAAATTTACATTGAAAATTTATTTTGCTAAGAATTGAATGGAATTTGCCTGGTGCTATAAAACTTGTCATCCAACTGTTCCTAATAGCTGAAAAGCAATTAACAAGCAATTTCTGAAAATGACTAGAAAAGGGAGTATCCAAACCCAGTGCCCTTTTGAAGGCACCAACCATGGTTTGAGCAAGTCCTTTGTATCCTGATCAGATAGTGCTGTCTTACAAATTCTTCACAATCAGCAATTGTCCGGAGCACTTGTGGAAAATCTCAAGTCCTCTCCTCTTTCAGAGAGCAATTACAAAGAGCCAGTCTTTTTGCTGGTTCTTCATTCCAGCATGGAGGTCAGCTCCACTTTTAACAGAGCTGTGCCACTTCTTTCTTAGAAGTCCCAAACTGTTTTCTGAAGAGTAGAGGAGCTGTTCAGAAACTTGTATTATGCACCAATTTTATATTACGTGATTAAGAGAAATGTTTCCTGAAGGATTTCACTCTTCTACATAATGTAGATGTTAGGGTTCTAAATACCATGCAGAAATAAATCATTGTCCAAGGCAAAACATCCTTAATGGTGCAATTTATTCCACAGGCATGTTAGTACAGCTATGGAAATTTCAACTCTGGAAGTACATTCTCTAAGTTCAACCAGTTGAAAGTTCATGATCTCTCCCCACACCCACAAATCCATCACATGTTCCAATCATCATCTTCCACGCTGGCATGTACACCCATCTTCTTCCGGCCAGGTGTCGAGATGCGAAGACAAAAGATGACCTTGGCTTCTACAAAAGAATGTCAACAATCCATTCTACAATCCTACTCCTTTCTATTCCCCCCTCCCAACTACTACACTAATGAAACAGCATAGAAAATTATAAGAAAGTGTGGCAGGCCAAAGATCCTAAAAAGAATATAATTACAGGCCTGACAGGCGGCCTCTCCTCAAAAGAAAAACGTTTCCTGCAAAGAGAATAACATAAAAGTTAACATAACAAAATTAACCACCTCTTCTCCACCCAGGGGAACCCCTTGACTTCTCGGAAAACTTCCCATTGAATTGCTTTACTAACTTCTCTACTTTTAGGTTCCCACTGTTCACCCAATTAGCTTCAGACCAAGGGTAACCCTTCCAATGCACTAAGTACTGTAAGCAACCCCTATTCAGCCTGAAATCTACAATTTTTTCCACCTCAGATTGTGTTTCCCCTTCCATCACTAAAGGAGGAGATTGAGCTTGGGTGGATGCTCTTCTGTTAGACCCAATTACTGGTTTCAACAAACTACAATGAAATTATGGGTCAATTTCCCCTAGACTTCTGGGTAGACTGAGTTGAACTGTAACTGAGTTAACTATCTTCACTATTGGGAATGGACCTAGAAATTTTGGACCCAATTCCTTGCTAAGCATTTCTAATCTTATGTATTTGGTAGATACAAAAACATTGTCCCCCACACGGTAGGGGTTTAGGAATGAGCGACGTTGATCATCTTGCTTCTGGTAGGCTTCTGCCGCAACTGCTAGAGCCTTCTTCGTATTCTCCCATCCTTTCTTTAGCACGTCCATCCATTCACTCAAAGACATGAAAGAAGGAGGTTCTCTAGGCAACTCAGGCATGGCAACAACTCCCATGCCACTGGTAATCTGGAAACCCGCTAATCCTCTGCTGCTGTGGACCGCATCGTTGTACGCCACTTCGGCGAAGGGTAGCAAGTCCGACCAATTGTCGTGCTGATAGTCCACAAAACACCTGATGTATTGTTCCACCACCGCATTGGCTCCCTCTGCTGCACCGTTCATGCTGGGATGAACCTCTGAGCTCAGTTCTTGTGTGGACCCAATAGATCTCAGGACCTCTCTCCAGAACTTGGCTATGAACTGGACTCCGCGGTCTGAAATGATCTTCTTGGGTACTCCATGCAGGCGATAAATGTGTTTCACAACCATTTTCGCTAATTCATTTGCGGATGGCAATCCTGAGCAAGCAATGAAGTGTGCCTGCTTAGAAACCAAATCAATAACCGTCCAAATTACTTTATGCCCACTGCTGTCTGGGAGTTCCATGATGAAGTCCATTGCGACCTCTTCCCAAGGCCGTTTCGGGCTCTCTGCTGCAGGTGCTGTAGGTTCTGGGCTCTTGGATTCAATCATCCACGGCTGGCCTTGTTCCTCCTCCGAGGCCTCCCCCTTGGTAGGACTCTTCATCACCTGAAGTTGGGGGTTCTCTTCCAGAGGTTGGTTGGGCATTTCCCCCTCCGAGGCCTCCCCCTTAGTTGGACTCTTTGTCACCTTCAGTTGGGGATCCTCCTCCGGAGATTGTTTGGCCTTTTCCTCTTCCAAGGCCTCCCTCTTGGTAGGACACTTTGTCACTTTAAGTTGGGGATCCTCTTCCAGAGGTTGTTGGCCCAGATGACTTTTCTGTGCAGGCATCTGGGGCCCTCTCTTAACCACCGTGGCAATTGGTACACACATTTGTTCTTCGGCAATTCCCCCCTCCGAGGCCTCCCCCTTAGTTGGACTCTTTGTCACCTTAAGTTGGGGATCCTCCTCCGGAGATTGTCTGCCCTTTTCCTCTTCCGAGGCCTCCCCCTTGGTAGGACACTTCCTCACCTTAAGTTGGGGATCCTCTTCCAGAGGTTGTTGGCCCAGATGACTCTTCTGTGGTGGCATCTGGGACCCTCTCTTTACCGCCGTGGTGGTTGGTGCGCACGTTTGTGGCATTGGGGCTGGAGCCAAACACTCTGACGCTCTGTGGCCAAGTTGACAACAATGGTGGCATTTAATTGGCCCCCACGAGGAATGGAACCTAGTTACATCTCTAAACTCAGGAACCGTTTCATCACACTGCCTTGCTCTCCAACTTGCAGCTGCCCCCTTGGTAAACCCTTCTTCCATGGTGGAGATTGCTTCTCTGTAGGAAGGGGGAGTAAGAATCTTTTGGGGCATTGCAGATGCACCTTGTTCCGCTTCCCATCTTGCAGGCCTGGCTTTGGTAATCCCTTCTTCCATGTTGGTGATTGCTACTCTGTAGGAAGGTGGGGTAAGAACCACTTGGGGCCTTACAGGCGCACAATTTCCCGCCATCCATCCCGCAGGCCTCCCTTTGATAATACCTTCTTCCATGGAGATTTCTTCTCTGTAGGAAGGTCTGGTAAGAACCTTTTGGGGCCTTGCAGGGGAGACTGGAACCGGTGGGGAGGTCAATCCCTCGGTTGGCCACTGCCCAGCTTTCTGCCATGGTGCCATCTGCTGAGGGAGGGCAGGTGCCCACTGGCATCCCTCCCATCCATGACCTGGGGTTAAGACCCATCCCGGGGTTGCCTGCTTCACAGGTTGCAGCTCAACCAATGATGGCTGGCTAGGGGGTTTTACGTGCCAAGGACCCTCCTGCTGGCTTGGAGGAGTTATGGGCCAAGTAGGTGCCCTTTGCTGGCTTGGATGAGTTATGGGCCAAGTAGGTGCCCTCTGCTGGCTTGGAGCATTTCCCCATGCTGATGGCAAAGGAGTTTGTAAGTAGCATCTTTTCCATCCAAGTCCTGGGAGGAAAGCCCAATTTACTGCCCAATTTGCTTCATTTACTGGTTGCAGCCCCATTTGTGGTGGCTTGCAAGTGACAGATGCTGGAAAAATTCCTTCTTCCTGCCTCCTTTGAAATTCCCATTTTGAAAGGGAATCTCTCTCCCATCTAGTTGCAGGGTGATATGCCATTTCATTTATTGCCGTCTGGAAGGAGCCCAAACCTCCGTTCTAAGGGTGTTTTTTTTTCCAATCTTGCTTCTAAGCTGGGGGGGAAGGAGGGGGAGCATGCACTCACAATTTTGCTGAAGAAGTCCGTCTGAGATTTCCTTCGTCTTGTCGCGTCTCCTCCTGCATTCCTCCAGATGCAATTAAACTGGAAACAGCATTCCATTGCCTTTGAAGTTCCGTACTCCTCTTCTTATCACCAAAAGCTTCTCATTAATTCTTCGCTGATATTTACGCTGTCTCGGTCAGCATTGAGAATGCCGAGACCTCATCACCAGATCTTTCATCACCAGCCCTTCCCCCTTGATAGGGGGAGGGAGCTAGTGAAAAAATTTTAAAGTAGAGAGTTGAAATAATGTTAGGGTTCTAAATACCATGCAGAAATAAATCATTGTCCAAGGCAAAACATCCTTAATGGTGCAATTTATTCCACAGGCATGTTAGTACAGCTATGGAAATTTCAACTCTGGAAGTACATTCTCTAAGTTCAACCAGTTGAAAGTTCATGATCTCTCCCCACACCCACAAATCCATCACATGTTCCAATCATCATCTTCCACGCTGGCATGTACACCCATCTTCTTCCGGCCAGGTGTCGAGATGCGAAGACAAAAGATGACCTTGGCTTCTACAAAAGAATGTCAACAATCCATTCTACAATCCTACTCCTTTCTATTCCCCCCTCCCAACTACTACACTAATGAAACAGCATAGAAAATTATAAGAAAGTGTGGCAGGCCAAAGATCCTAAAAAGAATATAATTACAGGCCTGACAGTAGAACTATCTTGACTATAAGAATGGGGTCTTGAGACATTTATCCTGAGATTCAATAGATGGTTACAAGATTTTTTTTAGCAATGGCACTGCAGGTCAGCTTCCCAAAGAAGTTCCAATTTACTAGTTTTGATAGTGGCAATTTCATAGTTTATTTACATAAATAATATCTTATTCTCCACTGTGTCTTTGTCTAATTCTGGGAATATGCCTTATTGGTAATGTATACATAATGTTAACAAACATTTATACATGATTAATTTCATAATGGAATTACAAAGGGCAGTTCCCTATGGATGGTGTGGAGACTGCATTGCTTTGCACTTCACCACAAGGAGCACAGCAGGGGATAAAATGTTGGACATAATCCACGAAAATCCAGTTTCAAAACTCTGTAGTCAATTAAAAAAATAGATAACTTTGCATCAATCATTTGTACTCAGTCTAGTTCATTTTGCAAACAAATGTAAAGATGTTCTACTCTGAATTATCTGAAGAACAAAATTAAAATTATAAATTATTATAAATGGGGAGGGTGAGGAAGTATCTATGTTATGTTATGATTTAAATCAATATTATTGCGAATGTATAGAATTACACACTAATACTTTTTTTCTACTTCTGATAGACTTTTTTATGTTGGCGCTAGAGAAGGACATCTCCCTGATAGCCTGAGCTTAATTCATATAAAATGTTTCACCCCTGTTCCTGCTCTTGTTTTTAATGTAAGTAATGATAAAGCAGAAAAAAAGAAAGCTTTCCTTATTTTGAAACCTAGATTGGTATATTTATTTCTTGTGAACTGAGGCAAACAATTGATTTTCACAAACTGAACAAATAGGCCTTGTTCAAGCAGTCACAATGGTACCCAGTTCATGTATGTTTTGAAAACTGATTGGATTTAGTAGTATATTTTTGAGGTTACAAGACTTTTAGTCAAATTATTCTGATACTATTTTGTAAGAAATAACCATCAGTAACAACAAAAATAAAGAAACTTCCCAAATGTAACTCTATAGCAGTTGGTTGGGAATTGGGACAACATATTTTCCTTCCTTGGCAAGTTTAAGGGCAACTAGCACAAAAATAAGCCTCCAATTGCTACACTTTATTTGGTTAAAGTTGCTAGTAATGGAGAGACTAAATTGAGGAACTGTAACGCATCAGTTGACACAAACCAGTGCTTAAGTATCATTTAGAGCAGGCTGGGAAATTCTGGAAGTTGAAGTCTACACATCTTAAAGTTGTGAACTTGGTTGTTGAAAGTTGAAAACACTGATTTAGAGCATACATTTATTTTTCCCTCTATCTTTACACTTCATTCTTTCTCTTTTATCTCCTGATAGGGTTTGATGACTTTGGTTTATCTTCTTGTGGAAGATGTCTTTCTCCTGATAAATTACTACTGTTTCAGCTATTGGTTCTTTGTCGGACTATCCATTGCAGGATTAATATATTTAAGGCTTATTCAGCCAGATAGACCAAGGCCCATTAAAGTAAGTACATAAGAGAATTAAAGCTTAAAATTGTAACCATTAGTATATAGTTCTAGTTTTTATATTAAGCCTTTGTGGAGAATTCCATTTATGAAACCACTTACTTTTTGCTTATGGGGCTGCAAACAGGTGGCAAAAATGCATACATTCACTGGGTGGCAACAAAGAACTAGCGTTTTCTGAATGTTTTAAGTGTCAGGTAGTCGTGCCTAGATT
Source organism: Natrix helvetica (assembly GCF_964273705.1). Taxonomy (NCBI): domain Eukaryota; kingdom Metazoa; phylum Chordata; class Lepidosauria; order Squamata; family Natricidae; genus Natrix; species Natrix helvetica. Next base: position 141,096,941 of record NC_138550.1, read on the forward strand.
TTTGAAGTTCTGATGTGGTAACCCAATTAGGAGTCCTTTAATTTGAGACGCAAACAAAATATTTCTGATATCTAATTTTTATCTGTTAAATTGGCTTCTGGATTAAAGTGAAGATCAATGTCCTTGTTACTGTTGTTTCCGAGAATTTCAAACCATGCACTAAGAAATATTATTTGTCACGGGTATAATTTTATTCTGGGATATGAAACACAATCATAGAAAAGCTTATTTGAAATTGTGAGAGTTATGGTAATGGGAACATTTCTAAGAAGCACTTACTTTAACTTGGAATTATCTTTTTTTTTTGCAGCTCAGTCTCTTCTTTCCCATTGTATATTGCATATGCACAATTTTCCTTGTTATAGTGCCTCTTTATAGTGATACAATCAATTCTGTTATTGGAATTGGCATTGCACTCTCTGGGATTCCCGCTTACTTTTTGGGAGTTTATTTACCAGTAGAAAAGAGACCTCGGTATCTTCATTGGCTTTCTGGTAAGAAACTATGTAGTTTATTTGCAATTTTGCAAATTTATATCATCCATACGCTATATTAAAGATTAAAAGGGATGGAGTAATTTTAACATGGATCAAACGACAAGCGATTAGCTTGCATTTATTTTAACTCTTATCCATCTAATGATAGTGGTATCTCTTTTAGAGAGCAAAATAGTCAGAATGGTGACTTCAACCATGCAGTTGGAAGTCCACGTGCTTTGACTGACTATCACAATAGCTTTATGTCTATGAAGATTCTCAATCATCCAGATCATGGTTCTCCCAAAAGTGCTTTTCAAAAGGCAATTGAAGTTCTTAGTTTTTTCCTTAAAAACATTTGGCTTCTCATCCAAGAATTTTCTTCAGTTTGGGACACAATAGCTTTACGTTTTGACACCTCCAGCCAGATATCCCTGCATGACGGAGTCAACCATCCAAGGTCCTAGAACCACATACATCCTTCCGCACAAAACTTTGCACATAATTCCTCAGAATAGTTCCATTAATTTATAACTTCTAATAAGACGGAAGAAAAAAAATGAAATCTGGGAATAATTTTTTCAACTGTATTTGGTTAATTTAACTGTAGCTAAAATTTAATGTGAATAAAATTAAATTTGGGTCTTCATCTTTTGTCTTCACCTTGCCCTGTTTTTTAAAAAATTTAAATTAATGCAGTCCTCCTCATTCTATTTCTCCTTTAGCGTCCCAAAATTCTTGTATCCCTATCTCATATCTAATGTCAATTGGTTGATCACCAATTCATTATAAAAAGCAGGGTTACCATGCCAATGAAGACTTTTACATCATAAGAAATTCTGGTAATGCTGACGTAATTATTAGTTTTATAATATGGTGGCTTTATTTTTTATCTTGCAGCTACCACTACACAGTATGTTCAGAAGTTATTCTGTTGCTGTCTGACAGACATAGACCTTGAAACAGAGAAACCGGATATCAAAGCAAAGTAGATTATTTTGGACAATCCCTACACTTTGCACATCCAAACAGCTGGAAATACTCCTTTCTATTGTAGAACAAACCAAGAAATGTATGACTGTATTGTGTAACATTTTGCTGTATTTTCCCCCCAGACTATTTTACTTTATCCACCTTTTCTTTGTTATCGATTTAAGGGATTTCTTAATATTCCCATATAATATGTATAACATGGATTGTTATTTTTAAAAATAAGCAGTCTGCAGACTGCCAAAACAAGCAGTCAAAGCAAGTGCTAGGGATTTAGAATTTCCCAGAAAAATGACATAGATACCAACCTAATAGGAAGGAAAATTCAAAATAATGGCAGGAAGACAAAACTAAAGATATCAAATTTCAGGTTCATCCTTGAAAATTCTAAGGCATTTTCTTTTAAGGATAGAAGGTGTCCAATTTATTTGGTGGATGAATATAATTAGTCTGTATCGGTGGAGTTCATCTTGTGTCACTGAGTCAAATCCATGAAGGGTATAGACATTGTATATCTTTCTACTGGTGCCTAATGTTTAGGCTCAATATTGAAACATCAAATGTTACTGTCACTGTTATATCATAGTCTGTCTTTTCTCCTGGGAAATTAATGTATTATGGAAAAAATACTGGATAATTAGTAAAGAACCTTGCTGTTAGCAGCATCTTTAGAAGAGGAATGAGAGCTGTTGACGCATCAGGAATTCTATTAGTGATTCTGTAAATAACAGTTATGACACCAGTACCAGACTGTCAGTGAGAACTATGTATGCCACACTATCACATTTTCTTCTACATCTTCAATTTTCTGTAATATTGTAAAATACTGTTTGCATTAATCAACATTTTTATTTTCACTCAGTCCAAATGTTTTATATATATTTTTTTAAAATGCATGCTGTATTGATAGGTGACTGTCAAACTTACTTCAGTTTTGAATAAACCTGAGTTTTAAATAACTGCTTTGTGTGCCAGTGTATACATAACTGAAGAATCATAATTCTCATAATTTATGAGTGTATAAAGCTTTTCTGGAACAGAACTAAAATGAATTTAATGCCAAAGATCCCCTATAAAATTGTGCATCTAAAATTTATACAGGATTTTTTGTTCAACATATGCTAATTTATAAAATATCGCATTCTGCTGGACTTAAAATATGTTTTATTCTTACCTTCTCCAGACCACTAAAATAGGGAAATTGTATCTTAATTCACTTTTTAGATAAACTAATGAAAATGGTGCTGTGAGATTGACTCAGGATCATTGGTTCTAAATCCTCAAACATAGAATATTGTATGGTGTATCTAGATAAATAAATGTGTTCTTTATCAAACATCAAATATTGTACAATGGGAGATCTCTTAGTATTAGTAATATTGCTGAAAAGTTCATTTGTTGCAAGATTCATATTAAGGTTATGGGAACACTGAGTAATTTTTGAGAAATGGGTGTAATGTTTTCTTTGTAATAAAGGAAAAGTAGCCTTCTGGGAAGAAATGATAGACCAAATTTGGCAGATAAAACCATATACAGAATGGTCCTATGATAACAAATTTGCCACACATTATATGATGGAACAGAAAAGTTATTTTATTTGCAATAAAGGGATTTCAGAAAAGGCTTATGTGCAAATGTCTATATATATTTGCACAGTAATAGAATTCTGATTGCATATTGCTACTCTGATAGATCATTGTTTTTGTCCATAGGTATATCTGTATAAATCTGATTTCTGATTCCTGTTTAGTAGTAACAGTGATTCATGTGTTATATTCAAAAATGGAAATGTATCCCCTTGGGTTTGTTCTGTGTTAGTGTTAGATACGACCATGAAGACCCAAATTAAAATTTACAATTGGTAATAGTGAGCTACGTCAACCGAGAATATTGCGTAAGGGTAAAATTAGGAATACCTTGAATGTTGTCTTTCCCCAGAACAGAAGCAACTATAGAGAAGATGCACTTCCTAGGTCCCACTAAATAGGAACGTTTAAGGGAAAGCATCAGGATTATGTCTACATCCAACCTGGTGGGACAGGTATATACCCTCAGGGCAGGTACTGTAGTATATGAGAGCAAACCCCACCCCTTTTAGCACTGATTATGTTATCTAGTTGTAATGAAATATCTGCAAGAAAACAGCTAAGCTCCGGGAGCATCATGGACCCCAAAAATGTGTAGGTATATTCCACCATGTTTACAGATTTTGATATAATGTCTTCTGACTAAAGACTTCCAGGTTTTGCAGAGAAAGAATGGGCTAAAATAACTACTCACCTAGAATTATTATATTAGATTTTTATTTTACATTTTATCTGTGTGTATGTTTGTATGTGTAGAGAGAGAGGCATAGCATGCGAAATTGGTACCTAGATTGCAACTGTGGTGTGCAGGAACCAGCTGGTTTGCAAGATTGGTAGTTTTTAGCTATATCCATAATTTTGCTTCTCAACAGGACATAAAGAGCTTTGCAGGGTTATATAGAGTGAACAGTTAATCAGAGATCAATTGTCAGGGAACTGGAACAATGTCAGTGTTAAAACCTTCTTGCCCAACTGCTCCAATCCAAATAATACCAACAATTGTTTGATCTTTCTATTGTTATTGAATGAAGGCAGCCATGGATGAAGCGAGAAAATGTGGTGGAAGGAATTTGTTTATAGAATGAGGATGCTCAATTCTACTTTCAGCCCAGACTGTTTCATGTAAAGGGCGATTTGTTCAGCTGCTTTTTAAACAATAATAACAGTTCAATAAAACAATTTCACCATAAGACAAATATGCCATTATCTGACCCACCTTCCCATCGATACATTTGTGTTGCTGAGATTTTATTGTTGAAAAAATTGTCCAAATGTAATCTTTAGCCTGAAGGCTCATCTGTACAATTCAAAATGGTAAATTAGAGAAGTCTGTCAAAATATCATTATATAGTAATTATTCTAGCCATGAATTAGTGCAGGATATACATGGAAGCACCTAGAAAAGCAGAGATACCAGGCCACAAAAAGGGGGTATGATATGTAGGAATAAATATTGTACAATATAAACATTTAATATATCTTATCAAAATAGGGAAGATAAATCAATGTACTTGCTGTTCAGCGGTTCACTACTGATAAGCAACTTCACCCTCTTTTCCTTTCCCTTATAGTCTTATTTCCTTCAATAAAATGTAGAGTGGAAAAGAGAAGAAGCTTCTGAAGAAGACACTTTTCTAACAGAGGAATGTCCTTTGACAGACTCCAAGTAAGGGGCAAGGCCGTAAAAAAAAAAAAAATGGCCGCACTATCGCAAACACCTGAATCAAAACAAGCTTTTTTAGGTTATTCAGATATTCATTTGATTAAACTCCAAATACAAACAATCTCATAGAGGCAGTGATGTTATTAGAGCATTCCTTCTTGGGCACCTCTCTGCTCAGAGAGAACTTACTCTCCAAATGCCAAAAGAACCCCATTCACATATATGAAAGGTATTACTAGTAGATTTGCAAGGAAAAGGGTATTTTAAAATCATCATCTTCACCACCACCACCACCACCTTGATGGCATTCACAGACAAAAAAATCTTTGATTCGTGTCCTTGGCTGTAAAATAACATAATAATCAAGAGAGTATCTTCTAAAAGAGCTCTGCCAACTGGATATGAGTATTCTATATTGCAGTTTTCTGTTGCAGTAGAAGATACAGCAAGTGGCATATGCAATTTAAAATATTTTTTTAAAGGAAATACAATTTACTTTATATTGCAATAGGAAACCACAGAAAAATAAGCATTTTTTAATGGTATCTTCATTTGAAATTCTGTTCTTTTAAAACAAATGAAACAAGTTGTGGATTGAAATGAATCCCTTTAATTAAATAATAATAATTTCAAGTGCAATGAATTTTTGTGTTTTTATTTTTTTAAGTTATTAGATTTGTATGGCACCCATTTCACAAGAGCATGATTCTGGGCGGCTTACAGTTAATAGATTCAGTTTTTAAAGAACATTATGCTACCATGAATTATAAAGAATGGACTGTATATTTAATTCAACACTAACAGTAGATCAGATTCAAGTTTTTTATATACTTTTGAAATGTTTCCACAAACATTAATACTTTAACTCCTATTGCTTTGTCTTTTGCATTCATTGCGATATAAACATTAACACAGAGGAATTTACTGAACACAGCATAACTGACAGGAATTTGCATGGCAAACTAAAATGTTGCTGCTTGTTTAAAGCATTAGGAAAGACACAATCAGATTCTAAAGCTAATAATCCTTTTGCACATGTGCCAGGAAATTAAACACAGAAGAGATTTTTAGAAGAAAAGATAAACCGTATTATAATGTATAGTGGAACATTTTGTCACTAGACGAGGACTTAAATTCGCATGACTTATTTTATCATTCTAAATATAGTCTGATAAAAGTAGACACATAGGCACAACATATTAGATATTGGATACTTAATTTTCCAAAATCGCATAGAGGATGAATTTTTTGAAATGTCCACTCAGTAAAAACCATAACAATTTAAAATTTTAATTCCAACACTTCTCAGAATACAGTATAGCATAATCCAAATAGAACGGAAAAATATACCAGCAGATCCAAACTACTATAATCATAGTGTGTGTTAAATTGAATTACAATTTAATAACATCTGGAAGGACCACAACCTGAAGGACAGCTAGAAGCTCTATCATTTCTTATATTAGTTTAAATAAACCTAGGACCCAACAATCTTTGTTAATGAAATGTTGAATACTGTAATTTTTGCAGTAAGCACAACCTATTTTGATTTGTGCTAAGATAAGCAATGTCAAAACTCCTAAGGTCACCCAAAGTTTCAGTATTTAAAATGATTAGCTTTTATTCAATGAAATATAATATATAGTCTCAAGTATAAGGTATGCAAAACATTAGGTTTTGAACCATTTCAAGTGTATAATTTGAAACAATGTCCTGCCTTGAGCATGAAATTAAAATGTACTGTAGTGTGGGTTGATTCAAGCATTTTGGAATTGTCTAGACTTTGAATTGCCCACAAACCAATTGTATTTCCTGCAGTAGAAGTTGCCATTCATGTTTGATAATGGAAAGGAAAATTTATTCCCATTTCCTTAAGAAAATAATACATTTGGGATATCCCCATTTTGAGAAATGCAGAAAAAGCTTTTTTTTTAAAAAAAAACTATGCGATTTGGATCAGAAATATTAAATATATTAATAAAGATTAAATATGAAAAATACTTAAAGATTCTTAAATGAAGAATCTAAGATTCTTAAATTATTATTGGAGGAAGTTTTGAATACTTTGAGAGACAACTGAAAAATATTATGATGGAGACAGGCACAGCGGGTCATTTGCAAGGAAAGTGGAATGAAGAGTTGGAATATCTTGTTTTAACTGAAACAACTTTACCAAATTTCCTTTTAAGTAGGAGATCAACACATAAACCCAACCAAAAAGGCCAAAATATAGTATGGTATTTTCCTAACTGTTTTATCAAGTGTTTTGGTGTTTCTAAATTCTGATTCAAAAACTGCGCTGCAAGGGAGAAAAACGAAGCTCCTCCATTGCATTGGTTGTTTGATCAAGCCCGCGTTTGTTTGGAGGGCTGGGTAGAGGAAACAGGCATAATGGTGCAGCTTCGTTTCCCTACTTCCATTTCTTTTTCTTTCGCCATCGGGCGCAGTATAGTAGAGAGAAGCATCCGAGGGAGGATGGGGGGGAGGATGCTGCGGCTGACGCTATTTTTAAAGGCACATTTGGTAAAGGACGGGGAGACTCAGACCTGCGGCTCACTCCCAAGAAGAAGCCCTGCAATAATTCTGAGGCACTTTGCTTAAAGGGAGGGAGGGAGGGAGGGAGAGGCGACGCCCGGCTGATCCCCCTAAGCGTCGTCTTACGTCCCCCCCCCATCCGACACTTTCTCTCCGCTCCCCCCCCTCCCGCCGCCGCCGCCGCCTGCCTGGTCCAAACGAGGCTCCGCCCCCGTCCTCAGGCACAGCGCCGCTCGCGAGGCGAAATGCGAGGGGGAGGAGGCAGCGGCAACCAACAGCGGCCCCCAGCGAGGCGGCAGAAGAAAGGAAGGAGGCGGAGGCGGCGGCAACCGCAGCGGCTGCCGCCGCATCTCCATCTCTCGACGTCCTCTTCCTTCAGTCCCTCATGACGGTGTGGTGCTGCCGCTGCTCCTTAACCAGCCGCTTCAGGTAAGCTACTCGAGCCTCGTTTGCCGAGCGTAACGCCCGGCTACATACCGGCTTCCACGCTCTCTTCCTCTCCCGCAACTGAGGGGCATCCAGCACCCGGCCCGTTAGGCCGGCATTAGGAAACCCTAACGAAATTAAACACTTGCCGCCGCCGCCGCCAGATGTGAGGCGAGAGAAGGCGAGAGAGCATCCCGGCGGAGGCCGGCCGCGCACGAGGTGGTGGGGATGGGGGAGGTATGGCCGGCTGAGGCGGAGAGGCGCGGGCCTCGGCTGCACGCGCTCGGAAACGCCGCCTTTCCGACTAGCGGAAATGTACATCGGTGTGCGTGTTGTGTGTGTTGTCTATCGATTGAAAATGTATAAGACTAAATCGTGTGAATCGTGTTTCATTCTGTCACTTCCCTCTTCTCGGCCCGCGTAGGAGTGTAAGGTATATGTTTAGAAATTTATGGTTCGAAGCTAAATACTCGAATGCCTTTTTTAAAAAAAATAGTTCTCCCTCAAATGGGTTTGGGGGGGGGAGTAAGAAAAGAGCCAGAGTCAATTAGTGAAATTGCACCCCCTCCCTTCTCTTTGTTGTGGATCCAGGCGCAAGGTGTATTGTTTATTTAAAAGACCCCAAAAAATCCTGTAGGGATTACTTCGATAGTTGTTGAGAAGTACAGTTTGGTATTTACTAATTTTAAAAATGACCATCAACCAACCTGTTTCAAGATTAAAATCTCAACAATCTGTCACCCCTACTGTTGTTATGTTTCTTGGGAGGGGGGGGGGATAACTTGCATATGCATGTGGCTAAAATACTATATTTACAAATCAGCATGAGTTAAAGAAGTATATACAGGGAAGGATGTTTTATAATACTGATTTGTTTCATTTTCTTTTAAATAGAAATTACAGTAGTCCAGAAACTGAAGGATGCTTTTTGAATTCCTTAGTGCAGTATTTTGGTGACAATCTTGGGACCAATGCTAAAACTATGCCATTACTACAAGAAAGTACACTACCCGTGGACCCAACGTTGACTTTGCCTATAGTAATAATCGGTGAGTTATTCCCAAATACATTTCATGCTTATAGCTCATAGTGGATTTCCATTATTAAATTATATAGTCAATCAATATAGTTAATCAATTTGATTTATGTGTATCCTTGTTAGCTCATAAACCTAATCTGACATATAATTATCAAGTGGCATTGAAAAAGATTTTGTAACTGAAATAATTTTTTGCCAGCATATATACTTTGTCTGCAAAGTATATTGCGTATAATTCTGGCGATCATAATACAAAAAAGTTGCTGAGGCCCTAGAAAGAATACAGAGAAGTGTAACAAAGATGATAAAGAATCTGAAAGCTAAATCTTACGATGCACAATTGAGGAAACTCAATTGAGAGAAAAGGATTGCTGGAATATGATGATTATCTTCCAGCTGTCACAGAGAAGAGGAGATTGACTTCTTGTCCAAAGCACCAGAGGTCAGGACAAGAAGTAATGGATGGAAGCTTGTTAAGGAGAGATCCAACCTAGAACTCAAAGCTACTTTTTCAAAGGCAAGAACTGTTGAGAAATTGAAAAAGGAAATTTTCAAGGAAAAACAAAGAAAGTCCATTTGCCTTTGAAAAACACCTTTGGGGAAATCATGTCCTGGATGATTAAGAATCTCGATAGACATCCAACCTAGAAGAAAGGAGAAATTTTCTGATAATGAGAATAATTAATCAACGGAATAGCTTGGGTTGGGGATGCTCCGTCATTGAGGTTTGTGAAAAAAGACGGATGGTATAAATTCTTCTGCCTTGAGCAGGGGGGTTGTGCTAGAAGACCTTTGAAGTCCTTTCCAGCCCTATGATTCTATATCCTACCCCTTAGCCTCATTACCTTTTGAATTGTATCTGTAAAATAGTAAGATTATGGGCAATATTGATATGTAATACTTTTTTAAACATCTACAAAGATTCCAAAGCAGATTTTAAGAATTTTAAAAACAAAAATATTTTTATCCATGTAGTTGAACTCAGCCAATTAATTCCCTTTTTAGATTTTAAAAATCTGCTTTATAGTGCAGAATTTGGAATGAATGTGAGACAAATGTGTAAGTATTTTTTCCATTCAACACTTCTTCATTTCAGATCATCCCTCCATATCCACTTTCTGCCCTGCTGGCTTTAGGTACAAATAATCCTCATTTAGTGACCAGTGTTGGGACCAGTTATTTATTTTTAAGTAAAACAGTTAAAACAGTTGCTAAGGGGAAAGTCACAAGATTGTGACTGTGTTTACAGTTTACTTCCGTTTCCTTTTCCCAGCCACTCCCCTGCCCTTTGAAATGTTCACCTCATCTTTGGGGTAATTAGCAGAAAGGGAATTAATGTTTGCATTTACATTCATTCAAGAGGAAGGGATTACTAGAGAGTAAGTAGGCACACAATGAAGAATACAGAAAGGAATGTAGTAGTGCCAGCTGTGTCCCTCTTTGGTCTCTTGTCATCTCTTCCTCTCCAATCTCTCCATTCTGCGAGGAGAGAAGGAGAAAAAGGGTCAGGAATAAAAGGGATTGCCTGAAGAGATTGCTTATTTAAATCTCTCCACTCTGAAAGGGGGGAAATTAAAAAAGAAATGGGTCAGACATGTACTGACTGATTGTAATGGTGAACTCTTTGGATTTTTGTATTTGTTTTTAGTTGCCTTCTTTCATGAGAAGTTGTATATCTGAACAATACTTCCAAGATCCTTCTTGCAAATGATGCTTAAGAAAATTTAGTATATCTCCATTAATATGGAACAAAAGTTTTTTGAATTGTCAATAATTTGATGAATGTCAAATATCATTATTAATTAGTAAAGTTAAAACTGTTATAAAACTTGATACCGGGTGGGACTTCTAGGGGAGTCATAGTGAACTGAAGACACCTCCATGAAAGCAGAGCTGACAATTGTGGCAAAGACCAAAGTACTGGTAAGTAAATGGATTCTTCAGAACCTCTCTGAAGGAGAAGACGGAAGATTGCCTATATGTGCTATTAATAGGTGTGAGAAGACTAATGGTAGATATCTCCTGTGAATTTAAGCACCAAAAGACTAAGAGATTAGCCATCTTGCTTGCAATCACTGTAGAGCTTTTTAAAGGATACTAAATTCACAAGCCTCACTTTCTAATCACTTTTTGAAATTGCTTATTAACCCATCTTAAAGAGACCTTCATAATAACTAGTTTGAAATACCTCTTTATAGGTAGCTGTTGACATTTAGTGGTTGGTCAAAGTTACAACAAACCTATCTGGATAATAGTTTCAACCCAGACTTGAAGTTTTATCCCCCCTCCCCCCGGTCATGTAACTGAACTTCAGGCACTCAACAACTGGGCCACATTTTTGCAGTGTCCTCAGTCATGTGGCCATATTTTATGACAACTTTTCAGAAAACCAACATTTACTTGTTTTCAGAAAAAATACAGTATAGCGAACCATTGATTTCCTTAAGGCATTCACTTAACGATCATCAAAAAGTTGCCAAATTGGGTGTATCACATGAATGACCCCGTTTTACAACTGTCATAACTTAGGACCATGATGGACAGGCTTCACTAGGGTCATAAGTCAAGAAATACATCTAAGGGTAAAGAGTATTTACATTTGTCTATAGTATATACAGATAAAATTTGATTCCTGGTGTGACACAATGTAATTTTCTTGCCAACAAGATGGAAGCTGTTTTTCATTACCATCTTGGTTTTGTTTATGTTTTTTTAATTTCAATCGTTTACACTTTTTCTTTTTTGCTGATTCGAATTAAGCTGATCTGCTCTTTCTTACTTTTCAAGATCATCTAGGAAATGAGATTAGTTAGATTACTAATTAGTTCCAATTACTTATTAATTATTTAATACAAAATAATAAAAATAATTTGTTATATACTTCACTTGTATATTTTCCTAATAGCAGTTTAAAAATTATTAAAACAGTGTATAAAATGTGAAAGTTGAAAGTCTAGTGATAAATATGAGGTTTTGAAAAATCCAGGTTTTTATCCGAATTTCTATGGAAGAAATTGTAAATGAAAAGCATTTACTTCAAAATCAGTAGGTTTAAAAATGTTTAATTTTGATGTAATATGTACATTTCTTTTAATTTAATAAATAGATTGTTACTTTTTTTCCAAAAACAAACAGGTAATGGACCTTCCGGAATATGTCTCTCTTACATGTTATCTGGATATAGGCCATATTTATCCCCTGAAGCTGAACATCCAAATCTTATTTTACATAATAAGTTAAAAGAAGCTATTCAACTTTCTATTGTTGATCAGGTACAGTAAACGCTAAACTTACACTTATATGCTTATTAATCAAAAACATATATTTTAACTATGAAACATGTTTTTAATTTTATGTCATATTTGATTGCATATTATATATCCAGCCTCAAAAATATTGATTCTATTTGTGTTGTAAGCTGCTAGTAGTTTTTATTCTTTCTTACAATTGCAGTTAATATAAAGTACACTTTAAATGCAAGATACCAGACATGTACCATGCAATAAATGCATAAAATGTTCCCAAAGAGCAAACTAGGTTTTCACTGTACTACCACACTAGTACATCTAAGGCTTTTGGAAACTTCCTAAATTCTTATTTACAAAAGGGTATACATTTTAGATACCATTAGTGGCTATTAATAAACCTGTGACCTATTAATATAATGTGAACTAAATAGCGGGGCTCAGAAAACTATTTTATGGTGTGTCAGACATAAAAATGTCATTAAAATGAATATCAGCTTAAAAAAAAAAGATGGCCAAAGGAAATTGTTCAATTATAATACATTAATAACACATTCTCCATATTTAGCTATATATACAGCTAAATCTTAACTCTAATGCACTCCCAACACAAACTAGTCAATTGTATGCCAGTTAGGAGACATGTTTCCAATTTCATGCTGTCTAGATATTCTGGGGTTATCCCTCCCCAACTTCCAAGCTAATTAAAATCAAAGGACAAATCAATCTTGATAAGAAGTTGCAGACAGGAAGTAAATAAATTGTAGGATCAAATAATTTGTAAGAAGATTCATATAACTGATGTGCAAGGGAAACAAAGGGTTTTTTCCATTATGTTGTACTCTGAGGAAAAGTTGAAATGACCATTTAAATCTTATATTTTCAAATCAGGAATTAGAGTACTTGTCTGAAGGCCTGGAAGGACGCTCTTCAAATCCTGTTGCAGTTCTGTTTGACACTTTGCTTCATCCTGAAGCTGATTTTGGATTTAAGTACCCACCGGTTCTTCAGTGGAAATTTGAACCACATCACTACATTCCTCATATAGTGCTTGGCAAAGGACCACCTGGTGGTGCTTGGCATGTAAGAAGAACTTTAACTTTTTAAACACCTAAGTGCATTTACTATATAAGACTTCTGATTGGTTATGACTTCTATAGCAAATGCCCATTTATATTTTTTGAGCTCTATCATGTACAGCATTCCATTGTTGTTGTATTCATGTTGGAAGCCCTGAGGCACTTCTGGGTTAAAATTATTAACTGGTGACATCACTGTTGCCCAGGAGACATCCATTAGGGGCTTCTTTCATGTCCTTGTTAATGAGCCCACCAAAGTGGTAGCTATTTATCTACTCATATTACCATTTTCCAATTGCTAGGTCAGCAGGAGATAGAACAAATGACGGGAGTTCACTCTGCCACATAGCAGCACTCAGGTTCCGAACATGGGCTGGTAGATTGTTTTCAGCATGTAAACTACTATGCTCCCAGCATTCCATGAATAACCCAGTATTTTTAATCATCCATAAAAATAACATTAACTCTGATTGCTTAGCAGTTTGTTTAACAGATATTCTGTCCTAATTTTCACAGGCTTATAATATGGAAGATTCTTTATTTTTTAATCCTAATCCTAATTTTTGTTATTTGGATCAATTAGTTACTAGGCAACCAAAACCTGTTAGGTCCTGAAATCCTTCTTTTATTACAAACAATAATCACTGGATAGTATCAGCTTAAGACATTCATTATAAGACTAAGAAAGTAGCAAAATAAATCCTACCAAAATAAAAGCATGATGATGAAAGGCAGACTATTAACTTATGTCAAGAGGTGATATCTTTTTTTCTGTGATTACATTGTCGAACATAGCTTGTAATGTGATTAGAAACTTAAACTTCATTTTATTCTAAATACATCATAACAAACTGAATAAATATGCTTTCATTAAGAGTCACTCTGGAAACTTGCCAAACAAAAACTAAATTAATTGGTCTTGGTACATAATATATGATATATATTTCAGTTTGTTTTAAAATTGATCTTCAAAATGTAATGCTATTGTTATAGAAAAGTAAGATTATATTTTGAATAAAGTCTTGATTTTATTTTCCCATAGTCTATGGAAGGTTCTATGCTAACTATCAGCTTTGGAAACTGGATGGAATTACCTGGATACGCATTTAAAGATTGGGCTGCTACTAAACGAAGGTGAGCTTGGTAACGTTTTTATGCTGATTGTTGTAAAAAGAAAGAACTTGCCTGTATGTAGAGATATTGTAGATTTCCAACTCAATGGAATGGTAGAAACACTGTAGGTTTCTACCTAGTGGAAAATTTTAAGATAGTAAAAAATAAATGTATAAATGTAATAAATAAATAAAACAATTTCTCCCCCCTCCCTTTTTTTCTTTAAGGGATAGTATAATCATATTTAGAGTTGTGTGGTGTTTGTATGCTCCAAATATATCAAATGTACATAATTTTCTGATCTGATCTTCTTTCAGAAATATAAAGTGTGACAGAGTTCTGCCAGAGGAAGTTGCAAATTATTACAAGCACTATGTTAAAATCATGGGCTTACAGAAAAACTTCGGAGAAAATACTTATATAACATCTGTGTCAAAGTTTTATCGTGATCAGGACTGTGAAAGTGAAAGCCCTTTGCAGATAGAAGAACAAGATGGGCAGACTACACTGATCAAAAGAAACTGGGAAATTAGAGGTTATCAGAGATCAGCAGATGGCTCTCATATGCCATTCTGTTTGTTTGCTGAGAACGTGGCTCTCGCCACTGGAACGTTTGATGCTCCTGGCCGATTGCAAGTTGAAGGAGAAGACTTTCCTTTTGTGCTCCATACCATATCTGATTTTGGAGCTGCCATAGATAAAGGAATATTGCATGGGAAAACAGATCCAGTTTTAATTATAGGTGGTGGACTCACAGCAGCAGATGCAGTTCTGTATGCCTATAATAACAGTGTACCTATTATTCATGCATTCCGTAGGAGGGTCACTGATCCAAGTTTAATTTTCAAACAGCTACCAAAAAAACTTTATCCAGAATATCATAAAGTCTACCATATGATGTGTACTCAGTCAGTTACTCTGGATTACAATGTGCATCCTGCTTATACCAGTTTACCTGAACATCAAGTTCTTTCTTTTCAGCCTGATATGAAGTGTATCCTACAGAGTTCTATGGGATTAAAGAAGATCTTAAAATTGTCTTTAGCAGTAGTCTTAATAGGTTCACATCCTAACTTATGCTTCCTAAAGGATCAAGGCCAGAGCATATGCCATAATCCAAATGAACCGGTTACTTGCAAGGGCAACCCTATTGAAATTGATCCATACTCATATGAGTGTATAAAGGAACCCAATCTTTTTGCACTTGGTCCATTGGTTGGAGACAATTTTGTACGCTTTTTAAAAGGAGGAGCATTGGGAATTACACGGCATTTAGTTGCAAAACAGAAGAAACATCAATTTATAGTTGAAAGAGGTGCAGATGGAGTCCCCTAAAGCAAATAGATATAACCTGAGGAGCTGCAGGCATATGGTAATAACTGATCTGACCATTAATAACTAAGTGATTAGTCTTGGTTTTGTTATACATACCAGTTTTTTTGTGCTTGCATTGCCTCATAGAGGAAGATGCTACAACAGTATTGCAGCCTTGCAAAATGCAAAAGAAATGACAGTTTTTCTGGAATTGCTTCTAATTAAGGCAAATGTAATGGATAACAATGCATGCTAATTTGCTTTGGTTTCAAAGCTTAGAATGAATATATATATAGAGAGAGAGAGAGCTGCCGTCTTTCTATAAATCTTGGGGAGGTGGGGTGGAGTGCTGGCTTTGTTTCAGTAAGTGGAATGATTGGTTGTGTGGTTGTATCATGATTGGTAGATTGGTGCTGGCTGTGTGTCTATTGTTGTAACTGCCTGGGTGGTGGGTCGGGCTCGTTTGTTGACTAGGGCTGGTTTCCAGATGTCTGGTAGGCGGGAGGTATCATCATGTTTATTCATGTTGTGGGAGTGTTTCTCTATTTCGATAGCTTCCATAATTATTCTCTTGTTGAAGTGTTCTGTTTTGGACATTAACCTGGTTCCTTCAAAATTAATTTCATGTCCTGTAGTTTTAAGGTGATGGAAAAAGGAGGAAGTTTTTTCTTTTTTTCTTACTGTGCTCTTGTGTTCTGCGATGCGTGCATTTATTCTCCTGTTCGTTTGTCCTATGTATGTTGCAGGGCAGATTTTGCATGGCATTTCGTAGACTCCGTGGTTTTCTAGCTGGATTTTGTCTTTGGGGTTTCTTAAGATGTTGGCTATTTTTTGGTCAGTGTTGAAGGCTGTCTTCCGCCTACCAGACATCTGGAAACCAGCCCTAGTCAACAAACGAGCCCCACCCACCACCCAGGCCGTTACAACACGAAACAACAGTAGACACACAGCCAGCACCAATCAGCACCAATCTACCAATCATGATACAACCACACAACCAATTATTCCACTTACTGAAACAAAGCCAGCACTCCACTCCCCACACCAAGATTTATAGAAAGACGGCAGCTCCAATCACACTTTAAGCCCAAAACCCAGCCTGGACATGGTGAGTGAGACCTTGCTGAAACGTTACCAAGACAATCTCAATCTTACATGGGAAAAGACCCGAATACAACAAGACCAGCATATATATATAACTCATCAGCTAATTGTTTTGCTATACAAAACTAGATGAGTATTCAAGAATAGAATTTTCTCCTTAACACAGCCAGTTAATTTTCAGCCAGTTACTTGCACCGAAGATTTTATAAAGGCAACCTGAGAATGTTGCATATTCTGAATCTCAATGAGTTACAAATTTGAGATGTGCCTAATCTCTTACATCTAAATCAGATCTAGTGCTTGAGTCTGATGAAGGCACCAATCATTAATCTAAAACATGCAGTACAATCCAGCTAAATCTGACATTTACACAGAAGACATGCTCAACAGAAGCATGTACAGATGGGAGAATTTGCCCATATTTTATGTAGTTTCCATTATAATACATCCACGATATATTTGAGGCAGAATAGCCTGTTAATTATGGGAATTATTGCTATAGAAACCACAAGGATAACTAGTGGTTCTCTTTGTATTTAATTTTTATAAATTATGAATGTTTTATTTTTTAGCCTCCTAAACTTTGATTATGTTCATTGGCAGCAATCCCTACAGGCATCAACATGCATGTATAGCAAATTAGTTTCCTAATCTCCAATTTTTTGTCAGTTATACCCTTGCCCATTTAAACCTGGGGTATTTACTATTTGGTAAGATAAGGAGGAAAAATGAAATGTAATTTATGCTAATATATAAAATATGTGGAACTGGAATTGGTAAGCAATTATACTCTAAATATAAAAGTTGGCAAGAATAAAAAGCATTTACTTTTAATTCACTTTACCCTTGTGTATATTATGGAGTATGTAACATAGTAATTCTGGATTAAATTGCGTGTGGGATTAAATGAATGTCCAACATTTAAAGACTGCCTATTTTTCATTGTAGGGATAAACTTCAGGGTTGCCAATAATTTTAAATAAAAGCATGGCATTCAAAAGATTTGTCTTTTCCCTCTATTACATAAACCTTTTTATCCTCTGTTTTTTTACATTTTGTCTCTATCAATTTGAATCAGAACTGTTGTAAACTCAAATTAGTAGCCTCAGTGTTGGAGATACACAAGTTAAATTCATTGTAAAACACCCAATAAAGAAACTGTCAAGGTTCGTTAAACTATTTTAATATTTTTAAAGAGGGCCCCTTCAAATCAGAAGTTTATCATTTACATGGTAGGTAAGGGTAACAAACTAATCTTTTAGTTTGTTACTCTGTTCCTTCAAAGACTTAAAGAACACTACCTGTCCAAATTTGACTATAAACTACTACATTCTTACAGTTTTCTAATTATTATTTCTAATTATTATCTTTCCTAAATAGTTTAGTGCAGAACCTTTCAGTATAATAGAAAATCAATTTGTTTGGAAGCAACAAATAAATTTGAATGTGGTTAGGTTACTTTGTTGGAATACCATTTACAATTCATTTTTTATATTTTCCTTAAGAGGAATCACCCTAAATTAATGGTTATTATTATATTATTATTAAATGATCATAAATCAGAACAGCACTTAACTCATAGGAGTGCTTGCATGCCAAAACTCTTCTTTCAATGTTTCATTCAATTTGACATAGGGGAAATATCCTTTTCATGGCCAAGATGGGATGGGGACAGTGGTGGGTTGCAGGTGGTACGCCCCGGTACGGGCATACCGGAGCCTGCCCGGAGCACCGGATACCGTTCCGGTACGATGCTCCGGAGGGCCCACCTGCCTGCCCGCGCTCCTTACCTGTCTCTTCGGCGCTTCCACGCACTGTGCCTACAGCACCTGCGCTACGCTACGCTGAACAGCTGGAGGCTCGCGGAGGCATTGCTGGATGGTAAGATGTGTGCATGTGCGCGCACGCTGCGTGCATGTGCACATTCATGTGGAGGACGCCGGGCCCCGTTGCAACCGTACCGGTTGCAATAGAATCTGGAATTGGGATCTTATAAGTAACATTAAGATTAAGCAGTTCAGTGGTACAATGCAGAAATCCATATTTTTCTATGATTCTCCATCAGTAAAAAGAAACATAGTATTTGTGAGTTTTTCCCCCATAGGGTTTGGTACTATTGGAAGTCATAGTGTTAAGTAGAAACTTAGAGCCAAAGTATCAAAATCAAATACTACAATATTAGGTCTTATATTTATAATAGGCTTTGGGATCTCATGGAAACGGAAACTGCGAAATGGCTGTATTGTGTGAGATTTTGGAGCATTTTCCAATGGTCTTATTTTTATTTACATGTAATTGCTTTTTATTGGTTTATTTTTTAATGATTATTTAAGACTTGATTTGTTTTGTTTTGTTTTGTTGTACACTGCCCAGAGACACATTCAGAGAGGGGCAGTTACATAAATCTGAAAGATATATAAACCCTCCTCTCACAATCATATATACTAGCAAATCAAAGAAAGCAATGCTGTTTATTTGGTAAATGATCAGCCAAATTTGATAAAATACTAGGATAACAAAGATAAAACAGATAAATATGTAACATACTGTATTTTACTACAGTGATGTGTTGATTGCATGTGCATGTGTAAATCTAAGTTATTGTAATCTATGAAGTGTATGTATGTACATATACATACGTACATACATACACACACAAACACAAACGCACACACACATACATACCTAAAACAGGTAGCATGTATTAAATGATTCAGCTACTGAACTGATAAAGGGTTTAGAAATTTTCTGGCCTTCCTGGTAATCTATGTACCAGGAGCAGAATGTAAGC
Organism: Natrix helvetica; assembly: GCF_964273705.1. Taxonomy (NCBI): domain Eukaryota; kingdom Metazoa; phylum Chordata; class Lepidosauria; order Squamata; family Natricidae; genus Natrix; species Natrix helvetica. The sequence continues at coordinate 141,116,302 of NC_138550.1, forward strand.
AGATCTGATTTCCCTGTAGAATTTATAATACTATTGCATGCAAAATTATTTTGATGCCTTGTCACCACATGGTCACGGGTAGTTTTGCTCAGTTAATGGGGTTTGGGAATATCTACCTTGGTAAGATGTCTTTGTTGATAGCTTTGAAAAATGCCATTCACAGCTCAGGAAGTTAGGTTTTGGAAAGAGATTGCTGTTTCCCAAATACCCTTATTAATCCAATCCAACACCTGCAATGTTAGAACATACTATTAACTTAGTCTGAAACTTCACATCCCTTATTCTTTGAGCAGTTGTTCGGTTTGGTCATATCCTAAAGAAATTAGGAATCATAGAAAGCCTTATAATGCTAATATCTGCTCTTCAGTCGCTTTCAGGAAGAAGAAAAATTGTCTGTTAAAATTAGAAGGGTCAGCCAATGGAAAAGAACTGGATTTTCAGGCAGTGATTTAAGCCTCCTTACCTGGATTGCATTTTAGTGCTCTACTACCTTGCACAAAAATACACTCCACCCTCTTCATGGCCTTTCTAGATTTTAAGCATGCCGTTGACTCTTCTTGAAGATGTTGCGCTTCTCATCCAACAAGCTTCTTCAGGTCTTCTTTGGAACAACATGACCTGGATGACTGAGAATCTCCATAGACATGCCTTTGACTCAATTTCCAGGAATGCCCCTTGGGGAAAAATTAGAAGCCAAACTTTTGACAGGCATTTCCTCTTTCCGATACAGAAATTATATTCCATCACCACCCTAAGAACAAGGTGCAATATCCAACAGTTCTTCTCTGACACAATAGGTGTTCAGAAAGGAGTGTGTAGGATTTGCACCTCAGTTCAGTGGTGGACTTTCTTCATAATCCAGGTTTCTATGTATCTAAACTACCAGGGTACAAAATCCCTATACTACTTTTTACTGATCATAAACTATCATAATGCTAAAAAGAGCAATAGCAGCATTATTTTGGTATTGCCTGCTTCTTAATTTTGAAAAATCTAAAATCCTGGTCTTTGTTAGAAGCCATCCACCTATTCTGGAAATTGGAGGAAATTACTGCATTTAACATCTTAGGGTGTTTTTCCACTCTAAAGGCACCTGGAACCTGCATGGAATCACGTAGTGAAGTTAGCGCTTAGATCTAGAGGTGCTATTAAGCACTTCGTTCACACAAGTCAAGAACAATCAATCTCTGCAAGCATTAAAACTTTTTAAGGCCAAACCACTGCCCCAAATCCCTTATTGTGCAGAAATAGCAATTTATGCAAAGAAGAATGAAGTAGAAGCAATGCCAATAAATTTTTTGAAATCAACCCTTTCTGCTCCCAATGGAACAACGAACACCCAATAAAGGCTCAAGATGGGAATACCTGCAATCCAGGTAAAGGGAGGAGGATGATAAACTACTAGCACATTAAATTTGCAAGAATCTGCAAAATGCCCCACAATGAACGTATGAACGCCATGTGAAGTTGTATATAATAGAAGAAAAAAAAGCATATAGTGACTGATAACATTTGCAACATGGCTTTCTTGGTTAGTAAAGCCAAATGTGATGGGACTATGGAAATATATTTTGCAGAAACCAGGAAAACAAATGGTTTTGGATTGTTGGCAGCCTCTCAATTTAAACCTTCTGGGCTAATCAAACTGCAAACATAATATTCTGATAGGTAGAGCCTGGATATGTAAGCATGTCTGCATTTAAAACAACCTTACAGCTAAGCTTACTATGATGTATGAACCCTCATTTGCGTGTAATGTTGCTATTACATTGTGGCTGGCATGCCCAATGTGCATTTATGTTTAGGCACAGTAAGACTTTATGAAGTTATAAAGAGAATGAACTTTATATGGAGGAGGGGGTGGGAAAATATCTAATTATTATGATCAATTGCTTTGCAACACTTTAAGAAGCTTAAAACAGCTAACTCACATGAGCTTCATTAATCTTCTACAATGGAAGTTTTCAGTCTTGAATGTGATTATGAACTACATTGTTTCCCATTTTTAAGCCATTTCCCTATACAATCCCTACATAACTGAAGTTCACTATGCTATTATTGATTATTCAATACGAATTTAAAGATTTTGAAGAAATGCTGAAACTAGACTTGTTTTTTACTTACTGAAACCTGAGCCAAGAATTTATGCAGTGATTTGACATAAATGAAAATTAAATTGATTTTTAAAAAAGCAATTAATTGCATAAAGTATTTTTGGAAAGATATGGAATTGCAAAGCAATGTTCTTTATTCTAATTGCTGTTAATTCCTTATAGGCATGCCTGATACATTAATTTAAATTACAATAATAAAAGTATGTGTGTCTAGAGATTCAAGTATACCTGGAGAAAATGACATCATTAAACTGCACAGACCTGAGAACAGTAGAAAGATTAGCTACTTTCCTCTAGCAGCAGTTATGTTACCCATATATTTCTTTCAACATAATTTCTTAAAATAATCTAATTTAGAACGGGGTGTAAATGATGTATTTGAACACTAGTTCCAATTTGCTTGAGAAAACTCCTTTCTTTTATTGGTGGGTACAATTCCTCTGATGCTGAAGTTTTGAATGTCGATACTGTACTACAAGTATCTGGAAAGACAACACCCATCATTAAATCTATCTTATACTTTGCCTAAGTCCTGCCTATGTTTTGAAATGAGAATGATATTCAAGGTTTCTAGAGTTTTAGAAAGTACGAAGCAGGTAGCAATTTTAGATATTCTGGTTATGTGAAAACATGCTCTTCTTCCTGGTCAGAGCTGTCAAGAACTTAAATGATATCAACGTGTATTGTTATGATAAGTAATAACTGGATATGAATATTGAATGGTATCCATGAAAGGAAGATTAGAAACCCTTTTGGATTATATATAAAGGTTAATAAAAAAGAATTAAGTTAGATTCAGTAAAGTCTTGATTATTAGGGGGGAAAATTATATGATGCAGGATATAGTCAAACAAAGGAGGGATAATGATAATAACGTATATATATATATATATGTATGTATGGGTACAACATAAGTAAATGAGATGTAAATTGCAAACAGGGATTTGGAAAGGATTAGAAAACTTGGTTATTAAATATTATGGATGTTTAGTTAGAATAGGACATAAAGATTTAGCGTCATTGGAGGATTTTAGAAATAGTAAATGAAATGCCAGTATGTGGTTATGTATTAAATCTTAGTATGCTTTATGATGAAGGACGTTTAAACAATTATAGTCAAATGAAAATGGAAGTATGATGACGGTACCATGTATAAATATCTGAGTTAAAATACTTGAGTTAATATGAATTATGCTTGATGACTATGGAAGAGATGCACGAAAGCCTTTTGTAAACAACTGATACACTTTCTACAGTATGTAAAGAAGGAAGATTTTATGTGTTGTGTTTGTTTTGAAAATAAAAAAAACTTTTATAAAAAAAAGAACTTAAATGATATCTGCACAATGGACAATGAGCTTTCCTTGTCCTCCCAAAGTTTAAAAAGTGTCTGTATAAGAATGCCTTGATCTCTGTCTCAATGGAGGAACAAGCTCAATGTCTTGGATGAATATAGGTTGATTCCTGGAGACAGAGATTAATGTAATAATTTACCAATTTATACAGAGAAACAAGTCTTTCTTGAATATGTCTAAGAGGACGAAATCTCCAGGAATATTTCCAGTCTCCCTGCTGAGGAAAGAACCATAATGTTTGTTGCATTTCAATCTTTGCTCGAGGCATTTGTCATAAAAAAAACCCCACCTGTGGATATGGTTTCATTTCAATATAAATTTAAGAGAATGAAGGCACCTTGATAGCCAAGTTCAGCCATGTATCAGGTTTGAAAGTATTCTTTATTCCAAACATTTAAGCAGGGGTGGCTTCAAAATTTTTAGCAAGGGATTCTCTGCCCGGTTGCTGTGTGGGTGTGGCTATGATGGGCATAGCCTAGTCAGTCTCCTGCACCACGGTGGGGGAAAGGAGAGTTTTTGTTTTTCCGGGCTCTAGAGGCTTTCCTCCAACCTCCAGGAGGGCAAAAACGGCTTCCTAAGGCTCTGGAGGCTGAAAACTTCCCAAATTTCTGGTAGGTCCATTTTTCGCCCTTCCCGAGTCTCCATGTGCGCCCTGCACTCATCTGCATCCAAAATGGCCGCATGAGGACTCCTGGGAGGGGAGGGGTAGGTGGGGCCAGCCAGGAGTGGGATTTGGGGGTCTCCGAACTGCACAGAATCTTAGCTAGAGGTTCTCCCGAACCCCTGCAAAACACTAGCAGCCCATCCCTGTTTTAAGCGAATTCTACTTGAAACTGCCATGGCTACTTTAAATTTAAGCATAGCAACACTTTCCTGCTTGGGAAGGCAATGAAGGATAAGAGGCATTCTCTCCAGAAGCTTTCTCAGAGGACACCCACTTCAATCTTGCCTCTGATCTGTGCTGCCTTTTCTGCCTGAACTCTGCCTTTCACATTAGACAAGGAAAACAGCAATCCTAACCTGTAAGCAGCATAAAGTTATTTCAGTAATTGAGGTGAGCGCGTGAGAGTATGAGCCAGTGAGCGCTGTAGAAGATATAAAAATATTTTGAAAAGATATACATGCTAGCAGTTGTATGGATTTGCCTTTCTAGTTGATTTTTGCTAAAAGGAAGATATAGCAATCTCACAACACATTAAGGCAATTTTATTTGTTTGTAGCATGCTGTAGCATACTGTGCATACTGTGCAAGTAGCCAAAAGCCATAATTCATACCTCCATGTGTTGTATGAATAATTCCAATAAAAAACTCAATAGAAAATAGATTTTAAAAACTTTGCTTTTCACTAGAAAATGAACTTTTCCATTTTCTTGTTTGCTTACAACTTTGATCTGTGAATTTACATTATGAATTACACAGTTCAACTGCTGTTGTATATATGCAAAAAGCCTGGAAGTTATTTGTATGTAGTACAATGAAGTTATAGTATTCGCAGTGGTCCTTTGCTTTCCTCCCCTAAAAAATTATCATTAAAATTTCACCAGCATTTACTCAGGATAAATTGTGGTTAGGATAAATTAAAAATAAAAAATAGCTGTAAAAAAAGATAATGTTTGAAAGGAAAACTATTAGAAAATAATACTTGATATTCAGCAACCTATTGCATCAATATTTTATAGCAAAAGAGGGCTATTAACTCTGCTAGAAAACTGACTCAAAGGACCTAGCCTCTCTCAGAAGAGTCAACCCATCTGCATTTCCGCAAGTAGCAGCTAGCAGAAAGACCAAATAGGGTCAATTCCGTCACTTCCGTAAGAAAACAGCAATTTGGGACTTGCCTTCTCTTTGAATACTTTCCAAGTTATCTATTTGTATTACAGCTGCTTCAGCCCTTACTTTTCTGCATTGGGGTTTCTTTTAATTGATGTTTATTATCAGACTCAAGTATAGGGTATCAGGATAATATAGCACTCGCTTTCTCACAGTTATTTTAAAGCAATAAAGAGGAACTTGGAATGAAGGGAAGTCGGCAAAAATGTGATTCTCAAGAAATAAAACATACGTATCCAGCAGTTTCAAAAGTCCATGGTTTCTATACATAGGTTTTAGACAATTAAATTTTGGACCGGGAGGCCTTGCGCACAGTCACTCACGCGCTGGTGACGTCTCGCCTGGACTACTGTAATGCTCTCTACATGGGGCTCCCCTTGAGGTGCACCCGGAGACTGCAGTTGGTCCAGAATGCAGCTGCGCGGGTAATTATGGGGAGATCGAGGTTCTCCCATATAACACCTATCCTGCGCGAGCTGCACTGGCTTCCTGTGGCCTACCGGGTGCGCTTCAAGGTGCTGGTTACCACCTTCAAAGCGCTCCATGGCACAGGGCCTAGTTACCTGCGGGATCGCGTCCTGCCCCATACATCCCTGCGACCCGTCCACTCACACAGAGAGGGACTACTCCGGGTGCCGTCCTCCAGAGAGTGCCAGAGGGCAGCGCCCAGGAGTAGGGCCTTCTCTGTAGTGGGCCCCACCCTTTGGAATGACCTCCCCCCAGACATCAGGACAACAACCGACCTTCGCTCCTTCCGTATGAAGCTGAAAACCTACCTGTTTCGACTAGCTGACCTGGCATAATACTACAACCTCTCCAGCCCAGGGCATTTTTAATTGGTAATTTTAGTTTTTAAGGGTTAATTTCACTGGGGTTTTAACTTTTTTAGGTATTGTAACTTATTTATTTATTCTTACCTCCTCTGTACGCTATATAATACTTTTGTACGTCGCCCCAAGTCCCTGTGGGGAGAGGGGGCGACTAATAAGTTCAAGTAATAAATAAATAAATAAATAAATTATATTCTCAACATGTTAAATAAATAATGTTAAGTTACTGCAGAGATTGGAAAAATGTGATGGATAAACGAGAATGATCTCAAATAATTGGGGGTATGAAAGAAAAATGTTTGGAAAATCAATCCAATTATTACTACCAGCTTAGGAAAGTTCTTCATATCCACATGGGAAATTGATTAATGTTTTGCACTGCTAGCTCATTAGTACACTTCTTCAGGCTGGTGATTTTTTTAAAATAACATATAATCATTCAATGTTTGATTCTACCCTTACCATGTTGCTAAATTTTCTGCAAATCAAAGAATTGTTGCATTAAAAGAAATGGACACTTTCTCAATCTTTGCTTAGCATTTACTCGTTTTTACTATTTAGAAGAAGATATATGTTAATGCGAAGTAATCAACATATGAAAATTATTTCTTTTTTTTCTTCAGATTAGAAAACAATATACCATAAACAGGACACTTTTGGAAAAAGGCACATTTCTTCAGAGAAAACATTTATTGGTTAGCTACACAAATGGCTGCTTTGTGATATGATTCTCCAGTTGAAAATAATTCAACTAAACCAACAAATATTCATTTATCCATAGTATGTAGCATAATATGTAGTGCAAATCTATATTGGAGTGATTCAACTTGACAGTGAAGACTCCTAAATTTAAAATATACTTAAAAAGACCTTTTTATAGCATATTTGAGTAGGTAGAAACTCCCCAAAATCCATTGTGAAAGGAATTTGAAGCACATCCTACTTCTAATTCCCTGATCAGGATTTTTTTCTTAGAACTGTTTAAAGGAGTTAAATATTACAGGGACTAGACTGTAACATCTGGTTTACACTTATGTTTAATAAGTGTGACTTATTAAAAGGGACATCTTTTATAAATAGAAATAGTTGCAATGCATAAATTAAACACAAACTTAAAAATTGCCTTTTAAAAATGTGGTATCTCCATTTCTTTATTTATTTTTTTAAAAAAGGCTTTCATAGAATGTTCTTAAAATGTGGCTTGAAATGGAATTCTAAAGTCATAAAATATATTAAGTTCAGTATTTGACAACAAGTAAATCCCTGGTTAGCAAAAACCAAAACCATAACTTTCCTACGTTGGAATGCTACTAAAAGCTTGGTATTTTCAAAATTTGTTCCCAGATTGTTTAGATGAAATCTCTAATATCAGCACAATACAGTATCTTGTACCCACGATCCTATAGGTCCATGACGGCGAACCTTTGGCACGCGTGCCAGAGGTGGCTCACAGAGCCTTCTCAGTGGGCCAGCACACCATCGCCAGCTGCTCTTCTAGTTCCTGGTGTGTGCATGCATGGCGGGCAGCTGGTCTTCGGGTTCCAGTTTGGGCACTCGGTGCCGAAAACATTCGCCATCACTGCTATAGGTGAATGGCAATACTTTCAGAACCATCTGTCTCTTCCTATGCCTCTCTCACTAAACTTTCTAGTTACTCTACGAACAGCTGTGTGGACTCTCCCTCATCCACTAGTTTTCATCACACGCTACAACTGTGTATTTAACGGCAATACTGAAAGCAAGGTTGTCAGTGCTATTTAATGGGTTTTCTAGGCTGGGAAAATTACATTTCCCTCAATTCCTTGTACCCAACATGCAGCACAAATGTAGGTGAGAGAATTTCAGTAAATAGTAACAAGGTTGGAAGAGGCTTGAAAATTATGCAAATGCAGGAAGCTTAAAATTCCTCTCCAGCTCAGACCGGATGTTGAATATTTTCCTTTGGGTTAATATTTCAAAGCCTACAAGAAAATTGGCTTGTTTTGGATCCATCACTAATTGGAGAAGTCTCAAGTTCTGTTTCTTATAAACAGAAATAATTCTTTTTAAAAAGTCACATTTTCAGCATATGTGTTTGATTATAAAGTAACTCTTTGATTCTGCAGTTTATTACTAACCAGCAATTAGAGATACAATTATCTTCTTTTTATTCGCGGATCATACCTGTAAATTAAGAAAAAGTATGTAAATACAGATTACTTAAGAAATCTTTAAAATTTATGTTGTGTTCAATAAATAGAACCTTAAATTGACAAATGAGACAATTATGAAGGAATAAAGTAATAAGAAACCATACTAAAATATTAAATGAGATAAAGTAATGTAGCAATGAGGAAATCTGACTACAGTCAAACAGGTTACTTATTAAAATCCCTATATAAGCCATAAAGGATCCTGGGTGACTTCAGTCCTACCATAAATGTATGGCCTAACTAATCTTACAAAGTTTTCACAAGGTCAAAACAGGAGGACTGGAGGAATATCTGAGATCATTAAAAAGAAGCAGAAGAATGGCAGTAAACAAGCATTGGAAGTTTATCAATATTTCTCCTGAAATATTTGTTTGACCAACATGATGAAACCATGCAGGCTGGTCACATTGGGTGCTCTCAGGCACAAAAGAACAAAAATACCAGGTCTATACATGAAAGTTCAATTAAACTGATTAATTGCTGTAACCCTGTGATGGCAAACTTATGTCACACGTGACAAAAATGGCACACAAAGCTATCTCTGCGGGCACACCAGCCGTTGTCCATTGGTCTTCCGGGGGCCAGCGCACCGACCAGCTGGTCTTTGCGCATGCGGGAGTGCAAGAAACTGGAAGAGCAGTTCCTTGATACGCATGTGCACGCCATGAGGCCCAGCTTCTGATTTCCATTATGTGCATGCACGCAGGCCAGCTAGTCTTTGCGCACACATGCTTGCCAGAATCCAGAAGACCAGGTGACCAGCGTGCATATGCTGGGGAGCTGCTCTTCTGGTTTTTGGCGCTCCTGTGCGTGCATGCACTCGGTACCGAAAAGGTTCCCCAACAGTGCTATAGCCTATGCACAAGAATCTTTTCAAGAAATGGTTGAGACTAATCTGCTCTAACTGTTTAGATTTAGATAAGGGTCAACAGTACTCAAGGACAGTTGGACTTAGTTCACAAGTTTCATATATTATATCCTTCATAATTTCAACATAAAACCGAACATAATTTAACATTATCTTTCCAAAGTACAGATCTACATCTATTGTCCAGGAATATGTAAAATTCCAAAGAAAACAAAAAACTACTGTATTTTTCGGAGTATAAGACGCACCAAGGTTTTGTAGAGGCAATTTTTTTAAATAAGTTTTTGCACTTTGCAGACCTCTCAAAAATGGACCATTTTCGCAAAAACGGGGCCATTTTTTTAAAAAAGGGGTATGAATAGCCTTTAAAAGGATTGTAGAGTGCTTCTGGGGGGTGGCCACCCCTCCCCAAAACAAGCAAACAATGGCCAATTTTTCACAAAAATGGGCCCGTTTTTCATCAAAAAAGGGGCATGCATAGCCTTTAGGAGGCTTATAGAGTGCTCCTAGGGGTTGGGGGGGGGGAATTGGGCACAAAAAGGCCCGTTTTTCGCTCATTTCGCCCAGCCCCCAGGAGCTCTCTGCAAGGCTCCTAAAGTCTATGAACAGCTAGTTTGGTGAAGGGGGCAGGGTCTAGGGAGGCAAAAAATGCTGTATTCAGTGTATAAGATGCACCCAGATTTTCAGCCTCTTTTTTGAGGGAAAAAGGTGCGTCTTATACTCCGAAAAATACGGTATTTATGGTGACTGCTTTAATACTCTGGAATAGTATGGAATTCAAATTAGCTAGCCAATGAATTGTCATACAGGAAATTATACTCTCTACTCATACTTGAATAGTTATAGAGGTTTAAAGCCCCAATTCACTTAATGGAGAAAAAAATGGTACCCAAAATTAAGGGAAAATCAGTAAGGAAAAATAATAATCAAGAATAAAGCATACATGGCCAAAAATCTTTGGTTTGAAGAAACAGCTACACATTTCATATATTTATTTACATAGGCAAACTTACTTATATAACGCTGATCATTATTGGTTCGTCAGGACAAAAAAAAAGGAATTGTGTCATTTCACTAAACTGCTCAGAAGAAAAGTGTCACTGACTCCACTATTAAAAATAAGTTTCTTACCGGAACAGATCATCTGCAAGTGATTCCTCTCTTGTTTGACAATTCTGCTCCTAAAAAAAAAGAATGTTTCTTAAAGAACGAGTAGCAAAAAAATTTACTATAAATTTTAAATAGAGACATTCATAAATAATATCCTATGCTGTACAACCACAATGCTATTTCTGTTCACAATATTTCCTTCCTACTACAAACATAGGCAATATCAAGCCTTTCCTAAGGTTGAGGAAGGGAAGGAGCGCAGGGAAGGATCACATAATCTCCCTCTGATTTTTCATAATACTATTACTTCTATGCCAACATGCCATCCTTGCATGTTGTGTACATCAAAGATTCTAATAATTTCACTCAATGTTCTGTTGTGTTCAGAAAGAATAAGGGTTTAATAAAAACAAAATTCTATAGATTTTTTTAAAGTGTGTTTTTTACTTCTTCTTTTTTAGTTCTTGTAATTTTAATAGTTCTTATGTTTTATTTAAGAAATAATTATTTTTATTGTATTGCAAGCTTCCCAGAGTTGCTTTGGATAGCAAGATGGAGAGCATATAAATGTAATAAATAAAATGGGTTCCTAAGAATTCTTAATTACAGCAAGTACATCTCTAAGAATCATGCACATAAACATCAATCATATTCAAGGATCTTTTATATAGTTGAGATTTGCTATTTTCTCAGAGAACATTGTATCAAACAGTACTGAGAGTGCCTAGATCAGGCACACTCAAGAATTAATTTAGTCTCTGAGTTCCTGGAGGGGCGGGGCTTGATGTCGCAACGACACAACATCTTGGGGCTCCAGGATTTCTGTCGATATCTGTTTCTGGTTGATCCCTTTGGACCTAAACTGTTCTGAAGGTACAGTGATAGAGAAGAGCATGTCCTGCTGATCTCAGGGGGATCGCAAAGCCCCTGATTGATCCAGGAGAAAGCTCTTTTTGCCAGCTACAAGAGAAGCAGCCAAAATGGCTGCAGAAGGTTGGGACAAGCCTCTGAAACAGAAGCAGTACAGGAGTGGTGTCGAAATGGTGAGAAAATGTTTTATTATTAGAGAAGAGAAAACCCAAAAGATTGGAATTTAAAATAAAATTGAAGACAGAAGAAAATAAGCGGTGAATTAACCCTAGTTTAAGACTATCGTGTTATCTTTTCTACCTTAACTTTGTTTGTTTTCTGTGGATGGACTTTTTACAAATGCCTCTTATTTTTAAACTGGACTGTCTCTCTTTTTTCATTCTTCTATACTTTTTCCATTTTTTGTATTCATGGATTAAAAGCTTCTTCTCTCGTACGGCTTCGACGGAACGTAATTTTTACACATTTTTCCCCTCTCTCGGAAATTGGTGTTTACAGAGAGAGGCGGAAACAGATGGAAAAGAGGTAACACTGCCATCTAGTAGCTAGAGGCTTGGCAATATCTGATAAAGCTATAAGCTTTGTTTACTGAAAGGCTCAGTGGAAAGCGTTTTGTTGATACAGGTGTTCCTTTGAAGGAAGGAGAAAGCTTTGATTTGAAAAACTCCACTGAAGTTGTTTGACCTAAAAGTCTCAGATGTTTTGGCAGTGTTTATAACCTGGAAAATGACACAACGTGAAGAAGAAAAGGCACTAACTTTGCAAAGAATTTTCTTAGAAATTCAAAAAGTTTTAATAATTACAGAGAGAATTGAAAAGAGACTTGAAATTATAGATCAAAATACAGAAAGTACAGGGACAGTGATGAAGTTTGAGGACAGTGCTGAAAAAATAACAGAGACATATGAAAGTGATAAGAAAATTGTTGACACTGACAGCAAACTGAGAGTGGAGGGAAATGACAAGTGTGAAATACGGAAAGGAGAAATCGATGAACCGGAACTTTACTTCGGATGTCAGAAAATAGATGAAGAAAGGAGAGAAAATTTGGCAGAAATAACGAGAGTAATCTCGGCAGAAGCACTAATGATAACAAAAGTTAAACTGATAAAAAGAGCAGATAGAGGGTTTCGAATTCCTGTAAGACATGCAATGAACAACAAGTTCTTAAGAGAAGTCCACATAAGACTTATCAAGAAAACACTTAGAATACAGACTTTACAAATGGCAAGAGATATTGGACTACACTATCTCTGGAAGGATACAGGATGATGAAATGTCACAATAAATTTTAGTTAAATGTAGTTAAATTTTGAGTGCTATGTACAACATAATAATAGCTATAGTGAAATAAATGATTAATAATGATAACAAAGCATGTATATATACTAAATTGATAATATGAAATTTTATACAATACTGTAAGTGAGGATTATGGAGATGATGTTGAAAAGCTTTGTATAAAAGATAAACATTTTTATATAGAATAGAACATAAAGATGTAGTATGACATTTTATTACATCATCCTGGATGATTTCAGGATGATGTAATAAAATATCATACTATAAATTTACTTTAAATTTAATATGCCTTCTGTTGAAAGGATGTAATAATGTAATAATTATAATAATTATAATAATTATAACAATTTGTATACATGTATATTAGATTGATGATACTAATAATGGGAAAAAACATGGAATTGAAAATTATTAGAGAATGTTATCAGTGCTAAAATGATAGAATGACTTAGAATAGGAGGAAGCATAATAACAATCCATACAAAGGTATCTTGATTGTCAACATGTGAATTTTGATAAAATTCAAGTGATGACTATGGACAGGACACAGAAGATTTTGTAACCAATCGACACACTGTGTATAGTTGAAGAGGCTTTTATGTTATATGTGTTGTGTGTTTGTGTTTGTCTGAAAATAAAAATTATATTCGGGTCTTTTCCTGTGTAAGATTGAGATTGTCTTGGCAACGTTTCGGTGAGGTCTCACTCGCCATCCTCAGGCGGGTGTTCAAATACAACAAGCCCAGCATACCTACACAGTCTTGTCTTGTTGTATTCGGGTCTTTTCCCGTGTAAGACTGAGATTGTCTTGACAACGTTTCAGCGAGGTCTCACTCACTATCTTCAGGCTAGGTTTTGGGCTTAAAGTGTGATTGGAGCTGCCCTCTTTCTATAAATCTTGGTGGGGGTATGTGGAGTGCTGGCTTTGTTTCAGTAAGTGGAGTGATTGGTTGTGTGGTTGTATCATGATTGGTAGATTGGTGCTGATTGGTGCTGCTGTGTGTCTATTGTTGTTTTGTGTTGTAACAGCCTGGGTGGTGGGTGGGGCTCGTTTGTTGACTAGGGCTGGTTTCCAGATGTCTGGTAGGCAGGAGGTATCGTCACACTTATTCATGTTATGGGGGTGTTTCTCTATTTCGATAGCTTCCATAATTATTCTCTTGTTGAAGTGTTCTGTTTTGGAGATTAACCTGGTTCCTTCAAAATTAATTTCATGTCCTATAGCTTTAAGGTGCTGGAAAAGGGGGGAAGTTTTTTTCTTTTTTTCTTACTGCGTTCTTGTGTTCTGCGATGCGTGCATTTGTTCTCCTGTTTGTTTGTCCTATGTATGTTGCAGGGCAGATTTTGCATGGTATTTCGTAGACTCCTTCGTTTTCTAGCTGGATTTTGTCTTTGGGATTTCTTAAGATGTTGGTTATTTTTTGGTCAGTGTTGAAGGCTGTCTTGATATTGTGTTTGTGAAGAATTTTGCTGATTTTATCTGTGGTGCCTTTGATGTAAAAGAGGAGGGCGATGCCGTTGTCCTGTTCTGTGTCTTGGTTTTTTGGGGGAGTCTCCCTTTGGATTAGGTTGGTAATTGTTTTTCTTTGGAATCCGTTGGAGATTAATACGTTTGCGAGAGTGTGTAATTCAGTTTTCAGGTGGTCTTTGTCGGCTAGGCGTTTGGTTCTGGAGATGAGGGTCTTGGCTACAGAGTTGATCTGTGCAGGGTGGTGATGGGATTGTGCATTTAAGTAGCGGTTGGTGTGTGTTTTTTTCTGGTAGATGGTGTGTCCTAGGGAGCTATTGGGGTTTTTTGTAGATTAGGACGTCCTGAAAGGGAAGTTGGTTGTTTGCTTCTATTTCCATAGTGAATTGTATTTTGGGGTGTAGGCTGTTGAGATGTGTGAGGAAGTTGTCCAGTTTTTCTTTCCCATGTGGCCAACATATCAAGATATGTGCATACATACATACATATACCCTGTTTCCCCTGAAATAAGACCTCCCTGGATAATAAGCCCAATCAGGCTTTTGAGCGCATGTGCTAAAATAAGCCTTCCCCGAAAATAAGCCTTCCTGAAAATAATGCAACACAGCAGCAGCCATGTGGTGGCCATGCTCGCTGGCTCCTGCACCTCAAAAAGAATAAGACCTCTCCAAAAATAAGGCCAAGTGCTTATAAGCCTCCCCTAAAATAAGACTCTTGTCTTATTTGGGGGAAAACACGGTACACACACACACACAAACCACACACTCACCACACACACACACCTTAAACTCTCTGAGAAAAGTTCGAATACAGGAAACGGTAAAAAACAAGGTAAGAAATCAATATGTGCTACAAAGTTGTATCCTTTTAGAAAAGCTAAACAACCTTTTTCGCAAAAGATTTTAAGCACTAACAATGTCAGTGGTGTTTATATTAGATTTTTTAAAAAAATATTTGTATTTCCTACCTCCATTTCTTGTCTCAACCAATCTTCCATGTCAGGGTTTCTTCTAGCATGATGAGCTATCAGATCTGATCCTCCAATAATGTTTGGAAGCCTCCCTGCCCCAGGATAAGCTATCTGTCCAGGAAAAAAAAAGTGTATCCGTGTGAACAGAAATATTAATTACTGCCCATTGTTTGAAAGCAGAAGAACATAAATGCACATTTGGAACTTGCTTCATTTATTTCTTAAACAAAGTAATCCAATACAACATATGACAGGATGAAAAATGAATCGCTCCACCAGCCCTATGAATTTGGGACCGTAACCCAATGCTGCATCATTTCAAGCAACAATATTTCAAGGTTTTCTAGTATGAATTGCTCAACTCCTGGCCCTACCACAAATTTCTATGAGATTTAGGCCTGGACTTAACTTTCCAAAACAATAGTAGACCTGTTAGTTTGGGATCACTATCTTGCTGAATTACTCACTTACATTTCAGCTTCAGCTGATAGACAGATAGCCTAATACTCTCCAGTAAAACTTTTGATGTAAAGCTTTCTTTTGCTATGGTAAATCATCCAGGTTCTGAGTCAGAAAGGTTTTCTAAGGCACGTTTCCCATATATCACAAACACTTCTTAAATCAGAAAAAAACCCTTTAAACGTGAAATATGGTAGAGGTCAGTGGTGGCTACCCTTTTTGTCATCACATGCCAAAGCACGCACACCCATGCACAACAATAGGAATGCGTGCCCGCACCCATAATGCAATGCGTGCATGACACCCCTGTGTCCCGCCCCCTGCACATTCGCGTGACACCCCCTCCCGTGCTCCCTCCACGCATGTGCACACGACCCCCGTGTCCCATTTTTGGCCTTATACTCCTCCCTGCAGCTTCCTGGGACCAAAAGTGGGCCATGGGGGGGGACTCTACACCCCCCACACATGTGCACTCCCCCCTGCCCCCTCACATGTGCGTGCCCCCTGCGCATGTGTGCACATCTTCATTTGCCCATGCATGCACAACAGAGACCCCAAAATCAGCTGGCCGGCAGGAGACACACACATGCACGATGGAGCTGAGCTGGGTGACGGCTCGCATGTCCTCAAAGAGGGCTCTGTGTGCCACCCGTGACTTGCCTGCCATAGGTTTGCCATCGTGGGTGTAGGTAGTCCTTGATTTAACAACCATAATTGAGCCCAAAATTTCTGTTGCTAAGCAAGACAATTGTTAAGTGAATGTTGTCTCATTTTACAACAGTTCGTGATACAGTCGTTCAGTTAATCTCTGTGGCTGCTAAATTAGTATCATGGTTGTTAATTGAATCTGGCTTCCTCATTGACTTTGCTTGTCAGGTTGCAAAAGTTAATCACATGAGTCTGGGACATTGCAATTGTCATAAATATGAATCTGTTGCCGAGCATCTGAATTTTGATCAAATGACCATCTGCCATGGCCATGTTAAAAATGATCATAAATCAATCTTTTCAGTGGTGTGGTAACTTTGAACATCTACCAAATGAATGGTTTTAAATTGAAGACTACCTGTATTAGGTTCTTGTAGGAGGCAATATTAGATTTCTGCCAAATATAACAGCATTAATCTGTGACTCAAAAGTTATACTTTTTAAACAAATTATGTAGTCTGACAGCAATTTTCTTAATGAAATTTCTTAGTGAACGGTGATTTCCACTCTGATAATCTCCTATGAATCCCATTTTTACCTATAATTTTTTTTGGTGGTAGAATTACAGATTTTAGTCAAGGCAACAAGACAATAAAATTTCGGGAGGGTTTTGATTTTTTTTTTTTTAATGACTTCCGGGATGACTTTATGCTGTGCCTTTGGAGTAATTTGGACAAAACCATCTATGAAGATTTATTATTCTTTCAAATTTTCTTCATCCCAGGACTGTGTCTCTGACAATAGATCCGCTGAGTCCCAAAACTTATCCTGCATTGTAGGCAATGCAATGCCTTTTTTAAAACAGAAAACTCCTAAAATTTCTTTGAGTAAGGCCTCTACAAATGTTATGGTGAGAACTTCACCTTGATGAAGAAAGCAAAAGTTTGAGGGATTACCAATTTTTGATATTATTTGTTCACTAAAGCTCCTGTATATGTCAGCAGCACCCACAGCAATATCTCAAAACACTTTTGCATATGCCAACATTCAGAAAATAAAAAGGAGGCAAATACTTTTTAAAAATTACTAATTGTCCACATGCAAAATCAAGAGAGGAATAAAACAGGATTAAACAAACATTCTTAAAAATTAATATTCTGAACAAGGCACCCTTGTTACAATATACAAACCTTTTTAAATTTTTTAAAGTTGGTCAGATGTCCGTAGTCTGAATTTGCTTGAGGACTGATTTTCCTTGGTTGAGTAACAACCAATGATCTAAATTCCATTAGCAAAAGTTTATTAGGGAGATAACTTGAAACATCTCCACATTTGCCTGGATTCTAATTTAGGGAGAGAAAGGAAGAACAATTAGTAGAGGTAGTCTAATCAAACTTCTCTATCATTAATGAAATTACCAGAAATACTGTATGCCCTCCCATTCTGGGGTTTATATCCCAAATCAATATTTCCCCAAATTTTGTAATTAAACCCATTTTATCATGAAACATTCAAACAATGTGAACTCATATAAGAATCATGTGCTATGAAAACTTCCTAATTAACTAATTCATCAAATATAAACAGGTTTTTTTTCCTTTTAAAAAAATCAGCATTGTGTGACAAATTCACTCTGACAATTCTTGATCTTTTGAACAATTGGGAGGTAAAAATATTACATATTTTACATGCAAAAAGGGAACCAACCATCAATGTTGGTACAAATTAGGGAATCTTTCAGATTTGGGAAGCTACATATAACCCTTCAGGCTCTTGATTAGTCACCTCTGATCTAATAGTCTCAACATTTTCTTTGTAATAGACATTTTTAAAAAATCTCCTAACAGTCCCTATGAAAAATAAAATAAAATGGATCTCCTTTTATACTCAGAACTCTCAAATGGAATAATTACTGTTTGATAGCCTGACAAATAATAGCAAATGGAATAATTACTGTTTGATAGCCTGACAAATAATAGCAAGAGCCAAAAAAGGAGAATATTTGTAGCTAAGGGTTGAAATGAAATGAAATGAAGTTTTTGGTGGTGTCTGAGCTTGGTTTTTTTCTTGCAGATGTTTCAATACCCAAACTAGGAAACATCATCAATGCTAGTAATTAATAGCATGAAAGAGTCAAAGAGGCAGAAACCACATGACATATTTTCTTAATGCTACCGTCAATATTGTTTTGGGTAAGAAACAGTTATTTTAAAAGTTTTGCTTAACAGTTTAAGTCTTTTTTAATTTAAAAATATTTTTCCCTTCTATATTCACCTTTTACTAAACTTATTTCTTGTATTTACATCCCACCTTCCTCCAAAGGTCAAGGCACCATACATAGCTGTGCCCTTTTATTTTCACCATAACCCTGTGAAGTAGCTTGAGATTAACATGAATATAATCCTTAGATCTAAGTCAATTCTTACAGATTCTGGTGGTTCTTCTTTGATTTCATCTTTCTGGGTTTCTGCTGGAAGGGATTCCTCATTTTTCCCCTGTTTAATGGAAAGATATATTTGTACAGATAGCCCTTGACTTATGACCACAATTGAATTTATGTTGTTAAGTGAGAAAATAGTTAAGTGAGTTTTGTCCCATTTTACGACTTTTCTTGCCACATTTGTTAAGTGAATCACCGCAGTTGTCAAATTAGCAACATGGTTGTTAAGTGAATCTGGCTTCCCCACTGACTTTAGCTTGTTAGAAGGTCACAAAAGGTGATCACGTGACCCCAGGACACTGCAACCGTCATGAATATGAATCAGTCATATCCAAATGTAAATCACTTGATCATGGGGAAGCTGCAACGGTCATAAGTGTGAAAAATGGTCATAAATCACTTTTTTCCATTGTAACTTCGAACAGTCACTAAACGAACTATTGTAAATCGAGAACTACTTGTTTGTATTTGTAGAAAATCTGTGTTAGTCCTATTATTATCACTTAGGTTTATATACCACTTTTCCATTAAAAGATCCCGGCAGGTATAAATAGTACACCCTCCTCCATTTTGTCCACACCTAATCCTATGGGTAGGCTGAGTTAAAACCAACTGCTAAAATCAACAATGGATGTAACTTAACCTGGGTTTTCCCAGCTCTTCTATAATATGTGAGTCATCACCCTATAGCCCCAAGAGGATTTATTTCATGTATCGTAGCTCATGTATAACCACCATTCTCTCTCCTCCTTCTTCACTTTACAAACAAGATACTTTGAGGTTTTTAAAGGTTACTATAAAAAAGTTAGCTTTCATTTATTAGCAACTTGACTTAAAAGTTGCTGCAATTGCAACTATATCATAAACGTGAGAACAGTCAGGCTTATTCAGGCCTGGCAGATATATCCCCAACTCTTTATTAATTATTTATTTATTTATTTATTTATTTATTTATTTATTTATTATTTATTTATTTATTTATTTATTATTTATTTATTATTTATTTATTTATTAATTATTATTTATTTATTTATTTATTTATTATTTTTTATTTATTTATTATTTATTTATTTATTCATTCATTTATTTATTTATTATTTATTATTTATTTATCTATCTATCTTTATCTATTTATCTATCTATCTATCTATCTATCTATCTATCTATCTATCTATCTATCTATCTATCTATCTATCTATCTATCATCTACCTACCTACCTACCTACCTATCATCTATCTATCTATCATCTATCTATCTATCTATCTATCTATCTATCTATCTATCTATCTATCATCTATCTATCTATCTATCTATCTATCTATCTATCTATCTATCTATCTATCTATCTATCTATCTATCTATCTATATCTCTCTCTATATATATAATAACCAGGTATTTGCTTTTATTTAGGCATCCTCCCTTTACTAGCCCAGGATTCACTGTTGCTAGTAGTAGAAACAATTCAAGTATAACCATTGATGCCATTAGTATAGTCCATGAATGCATTCAAACCCTTTCTAAAGCTGCCCATATTTTGATCATCACTAATCACTAGAATTTAGAATAACAGAGTTGGAAGGGGCCTTGAATGTCTTCTAGTCCAACCTCCTGCATTTCAGACAAATGGTTATCCAACACCTTCTTTAAAACGTCCATTGTTGGAGCATTCACAACTTCTGGAGGCAAACTGTTCCACTGATTAATTGTTCTAACTGTCAGGAAATTTCTCCTTAGTTCTAAGTTGCTTCTCTCCTTGATTAGTCCCCACCCACTGCTTCTTGTCCTACCCTCAGGTGCTTTGGAGAATAGTTTGACTTCCTCTTCTTTCTCATGAAGTTCCCCAATCTTGAACTATTCCATTGAAAAATAATTATAAGAATCTTTCCTATTTTAAATAATCAATTTTTTAAAAAGTCCACAAGCATTTTAAGACAGAAAATCATGAATCAGCCTACACTTAAGTTCATGAATTCAGGGGAAAAAATGCTTGAATTATTGCACCCGAGTGTACTACTGTGATTTAAGATGCTTAAGATTTATTTGACCACAAGCTGATATTTTGTGTATGTGCGTTTGTGTGCTTCCCTGGAATGCAAATATGTAATTGCTAGTTACATTACATTGCGGAACAAAATTAAGGTATTACATGCAAGAATAGATATATGAAAGGAAATTATTTAAATGCTAACTGATGAATATAGTAAAATATCTGCAACTTGAAGGAATTAATATATGAATAGATCCCATGAGGAAAAGCAGATCTTACCAAAAACCTAGTGGCTTCTATTTTTGTTTCTTTGTTTCTTAAAGTGGTTTCATTAAGATCCACTTTCACTTTCTTCTTTGCATTCTGAGCGTTTTTCACATCCTGATCTCCTATATTCTCTTCTGGATCCAACTCTTGGCTTGCAAATACAAGTTCTAAAGAAGCTTCATCTTCTTCCACAGGATCCTCTATTTTCTTTCTCTTCTTTGACGCAGGCATTTCAAGAGGGATACTTTTCATTCCTGTTTGCTTTAACTTGTTATTTTCCACTATTGAAGATTTTCTTGAGTCCAAGCTTGAGTCACTTACTCCTTGTGATGCTGCACGCTGTCCTTTTTGGGAATCCACATTATTTTCCCGTAGCAAAAAAGGTACAGATGGCGTTTGATGGGAAACCTGTGATGACTTCTTTTCCATCTTTGCATGTTTTGATAATGGTGTTTCTAATTCCTCGTTCCTTTCTCTTAAAATAAAAGAGAGAGAGACTGAGAAATTGACCTTAGTTTAAAATATCTTTCTAGTCAACAATAGATAATTGAACAGGTACAGTTAGAGCAGTGTTTCCCAACCTTGGCAACTTGAAGATGTCTGGACATCTTCAAGTTGCCAAGGTTGGGAAACACTGAGTTAGAGGGCCTATGGATATTTCAACAAGGAGGTGTTTACATTTAATCCTGCTTTACAAGCAAGACCAACTCTAAATTCTACCAAGCCCCGATCACTCTGTAATAACCAATATTGGAATAAATATCAAATAACAGCTCCCTTTAAGATCTTAGGAACTAAGTTAACTAACATAAAAATAAAGATTAAGAAAGAGAACTTTTTTTTAACCCTTAAGAATCCATTGTGAGAAAAAGAATTAATGTACCTTTTTTTAACAGTGGTCTGAAAGTAATTTTTAATCGAATTGAGTTGTTGTGAATCTTCCGCTCTGTTCCTGCTATGACTTGAAATTCCAGAAGATAAACATGCTACACTGGCAAAGTCAGCTCCGTGTGTCTTCTTTAGCTGGGGCAGGATTCTGTCTCGGTTTACACTACCTGTTCCTTCTGGAGTCTCCCTAACAGTCATTATATCCTGTGACTGGATTACAGGCTTTCTTTCCTCTTGTGATAATTCCATACTGTAAAAACAAACAGATCAGAAAAAAATATTAATCAAAACTGAGGTAAGCACACACCTTGAGCTACAATCCACAGAGTCCTGGAAATAACTGAAGAATTCTAAATTGTTTTAATATCTAAGAAAATGTTAACACAATACAAAACTGCCGGGTATTTTGAAGTCTTATCCCTATTTGCCTCTTTACTCACCCTCAATGATTTTAATGTTTTCCTATTATCTAATATGAGGAAAAGGCTATTATTTAAGACTGTATGCTTGCATGCTATTTCAAAGATGATGTGATATTCAAAACAATTAAACTTTTAGTTTAATTGCCTGTAAAGGGTATATAAAAATACAGAATAAAATACATATATTTAAATATAATCCAATTAATATTCCATTCCAAGTATAGGTTGCTATTTTATTTATAAAAAAGATCTTATTTGCTGCAAATAACTAACTTCAACAACCAATTCCTATGCATATATAGCATAGTATACATTGTATACTTAGATGTCCATCCACAATTGACTATTTATTTACTCATTTTCTATAACTGCCCATCTCAGCCAAGTTATTCTGGGTTGAATGAACCACACAACCGGATTCTCCTTAACAGCAACTTAAATTGTTAAAACAATCATTTGAAATTGCCTCCAGAAGTTGTGAATGCTCCAACACTGGAAGTTTTTAAAAAGAGATTCGACAACCATTTATCTGAAATGGTATAGGGTTTCCTGTCTGAGGACGGGGTTGGACTAGAAGACCTTCAAGGTCCCTTCCAACTATTCTATTCTATTCCATTCCATTCCAATCCAATCCAATCCAATCCAATCCAATCCAATCTAGTCCATTCACAGAAGTTTCTACACTACACTAAATCACACACAATATAAGATGCCCACAATTTCTTGGAATTTGAAAGAATGTCCTTTTTCCTTAGGTTTCAAAATGTGATTGAGGCGGATGATGAAGATTTAAGGGACATTATGACAAACCTTTTGGCTGAATATATCAAAAAAGACAAACAACAGATGGGGTGGGACATGGACCTGGTTTATAGAGTAAACTCAGCATATGCTAGAACACATAACGTTCCAAGGGAGGTACACATTAAATTCCTTAGAAAGTCTACAAGAGATGAGATTCTGAGTTCACAAAGGGGGCAAGCACTAAAATACCAGGATAGAGAAATAGCCATTCTGAAACAGATCCCCAAGAAAGTGAGAGAGAAAAGAAAAAACTATTTGCTACTAGCGAAGAAATTATACCAGAAAGGGGTATGGTTTAGATGGCTGATGCCTGAAGGTATGCTAATATTCTGGGAGGACACAAGAGTCCGAATCAACACAACCACAGAGGCTCAGGCCTTTATGGAAAAAAATAAAGCCCTCCTAGATAAACCTGATGATACTACACCAGACACACAGGACACGGGAGGGGCCGGAGCTCTGCTGGCGGGGGGAGAAGGGGCAACATCGAGAAAACTCAGATCACAAAAATGAACAAGAAAATCTGTTTGATGTAAAATGATTGAAATTATTTGAAGATAAAAGTTTATATGCTGACAAAGTACTATTAACTTGTAATAATCTAATGTATTAATAAATGAAAAGTATGAGCACGGGGGGAGGGACCACCTCCGGCATATTGTAACTGCCAAAATTTGTAACCTATTCCACTACCCCTTTCCTTGTTTATTTTTTTAAAAACCAATAAAATTTTGTTTAAAAAAAAAAAGATGCCCACAATTACTGAAGAGGTAAGAAATTATAGTTTTGGAAGCAACTAAAAAAATTCAGAATGATAATTTACAATAATGTGTCCATCACTTCATCCATTTCTGTGTCAGCTACAAATGAACTGATGTCCTCTTGGTTGGAAGGCATTGTTGTTTCCTCCACTGCTACACTCTGAGACTGACTCAGTTGGGATGCTAGGGCAGCAGTTTTTATATCTGCAATTTAGATATGAAGGTAAAATGAACAACCATTTCATCAGTTATGCTAATTAAATTCATGTAATTCTAATGTTTTATGCTTATTTTTATATACAGTATTATGTTACAATTTACACTCATATTTGCTCTACAGAATACAGAATGTCTACATGTTACTAAGTAAAAAATATTAAACATGTTATTCCTACTCCCAATGAGGTTTTTGTTCTATATATAGTGTATCTTAGTCTTAATACTGCCTCGAGTTCCTGAAGGAAAAGCAGATTATAAATCTAACAAATTATGGTACGTATTTGCAACCCACAACCTCATGGCAGCTCCCAACATAAATCAAAACATCAATAATAAAGTCCACTACTATTACTGTAAATCATAGCAAGCTTCATATCTGCATCAGTACAACGTACCAGTTAATAGTAATACCAG
The DNA here is from genome assembly GCF_964273705.1 of Natrix helvetica. Classification (NCBI taxonomy): domain Eukaryota; kingdom Metazoa; phylum Chordata; class Lepidosauria; order Squamata; family Natricidae; genus Natrix; species Natrix helvetica. The sequence continues at coordinate 141,140,523 of NC_138550.1, forward strand.
GAGGTATTCAGATAATGCAGGTGTGATGTAGCCCATTGTTTTATTACCTTAAACACAGGCAAATAATGGGCTCACAGTAAATGCGATCATTTGCAATGGACTAAAAGGTGTTTAAAAAGATGGGCACTGCTTAGTGCTGCAAAATCAAAAGGCACATACTTATTCTGCATTTTTTTTCGTGAAAAAAAATTAGAAAAGAGAAAGACAAACATATTTTGGAAAAAGAAAGAGGAAAATTATAAACTTCAGAATGCGAATTTACAATGACAGTAATATTTGCTAGCATTCCACACGAAGGTCTGCATTCAAACACTTGAATTATCTTTGATTAGATACTCAAGATATCTAATGAAACTTACAGAATTACCGGTATGATAACGTGAATAAAAGGAGTGGCTGCTGCTATATAAATATATCTGAACTGGAATTAAATCTTGGGCTAACAGGCTTTATTCATCAACATCTACCGTGTTTCCCCGAAAATACAACCTGTCCTGAAACTAAACCCTTGCGACATTTTTCGTGTGCGCAAAAATATAAGCCCACCCTCGAAAATAAACCCTCTGGACAATCCCCCCCCTCCGACCAGGCAGAGCACCGCTCGCCGACCTAGCGGTATACCGAAGGCACCAAGCCACGGGAATGAGGTGGGGGCAAAGGTGCTTGTGTTGCTTGGTGCTTTCGGGGTACCGCTAGGTCAGTCAGCGGCGCTGTGCCCAGCTGAAGAGGGGGGGTTGCTGGGCAGCTGCTCTCTTGCGAGTGGGCTCCCGAAGAGCCGGGCACAGCCTCAGGGTCGAATGGCTGTGTTGTGGCATCCATCCTCCGTACTTTGAAAAAAAAAACCAAGCGACGGACGGCGCCAGCAGCGCAGATGCCCTTCGCGCGAGCGGGGAGCAGAAAAGCCGCTGCGCAACTCCCCTCTCCAGCCATGCAGAGCCCCATTCACTCACCTAGGGGCATTCCGAAGGCACCGAGCCGCGGGAGGCGGAGGGCGGCGAACAGGCGTTCGCATTGCTTGGTGCCTTCCGGGTACTGCTAGGTCGGTCAGCGGCACTATACACGGCTGGAAAGGGGGGTTGCCGGGCGGCTGCTCATAAGCTTGGTCACCTCATGGCTGCTGCGTTGCTGCTGCGACAGCGCAACACAGCCATTCGACCCTGAGGCTGTGCCCAGCTCTTCGGGAACCCAGTCACAAGGGAGCAGCCGCCCGGCAACCCAAAAATAATAAGCCCTCCCCTTTAATAAGCCCAAGGCCATATTTCGTGGGTCAAAAAAATATAAGCTCCTGGCGTATTTTCGGGGAAACACGGTATTATTAGGAAACTATTCATTAAAATATTCTTTGTAATATCAACTTTTAACATTTTCCCTCTTCTGAATATTTTATCAAAAACGAGAAAAAGCAAATAATTACTTTTACTGTATAAAAAGGATGTTATATATGATTTTTTCTCTTTTTTGTTCAAATGACTTAATGGATTGATGAGATTGTTATTGTTGCTTGGCACCCTGAGTCTTTGAAAAAAGTTCGAGTTTCATCTAACACTTAAGAAAAAGGTGTATCCAAAAGATCAAATCTATAGGGAAGGAAATTAGAAATTATTTCAGAAATTCTCTCTGAGGTTAGTCAATGCTGATGGGATTTGATAATTCAAAACTCACTTTTTGCTATATGTAGTGAATTTTAGTTGTGCTGCTCTCATAAGTATTTGGAAGGGGTTACACAATGCATAAACACAGAAAAAAGGACTGTCTGGTTACATTCTAGAAATAAAATGCAAATGCACGAAAAGATTGGGTTCACAAGGATTGTTTTTATAAATTAGGCTAAGCATGGTTTGCTTAGGCATAGTTTGTTGAGTAAATTCATGGAAAAAAAATTAGAAGAGAGAAATACAGTAATATTTGGGGAGGGGGGAAGAGGAAAATTATTTTTGTATGGTACATTATTTAAAAATAAAACCAAGCTGCAATTTAGTAAAACAGGTAAACATCCACCCTAGTGTTATTGACTAAATATCAATTTCTTAAACAAAACACTAATAAAGAAAGATAAAACAAAGTGGAAAAAAGTATTTTTGTTACCTCCACTGGGTGAAATTTGAGGATTGCAGTATTTTTCCGTAGATGCAAAAATGACTGCTAAACCGATTTCTGCCTCTGAGATTGTTCTGTAGTTCTTCCTAACAGAAATAAAATGTGCTATCAAAAAAGTATCATTCATCTAAAAATATCCAGAAAATCATTTAAAAACAGACTTTCACCCAAAATTCAGAGTAGCAACAAAACATTCATGTAGGCTGCTAGATCTTTCAGAGTAGCAACAAAACATTCATGTAGGCTGCTAGATCTTTCAGAGTAGCAACAAAACATTCATGTAGGCTGCTAAATGCTTTCTTGAAATACAGGGGATGGGTTCATTTTTTAATGTGTAGTTTTAAGTCTACAATTCACAACTGTGCCAGTTTTTAAAACTTAAGGGCTCTCATAAAAAAATTAAAAATTATTTCCTGTAATTGATTAATATACTGCTCCACTGCCGTCTCTAAGCAGTTTACAGAGTCAGCATATTGCCTCCAACCATCTGAGTCCTCATTTTACTGACCTCGGAAGGATGGAAGGCTGAGTCAACCTTGAGCCGTTCAGAATTGAACTCCTGGAATGAGCAATGACTTAACCCTTCAGTACTGCATTCTAACCACTGCGCCACCATGGATCTTTCTTTTAATCAACCAATTGGGGTGGGTGGGGGTTACTTATAATTGGACAATTATATCCAAAGCCTTGATAGCAAATGAACACATATTTTCAGGCTACAGGAGGCTACAGGAACCTTAATATGTTATATGGAACCTTACAACGTCAAGCCTATCCGTCATCTTCAAAGTTTATTTTAAAATATTTCTAAATTTTATTCTGTAAAAATACATTTCACCGTACAACTGATAGTGGGTTACATAGCAAAAACTTTCACAATTCGTACCAAATACAATAAAAGCTAATCTAGAATACGTGGAGCAAATTGTGCGATGAAATGAAAAAAAAAACTCTTAATCAAATTCAAATAGTACTTTCTTGCACAAGTTAATAAACTATGGTGTACGATGAATACTTCCTTTATGTTTTTAATTTTGCACCATATCACAAAATGTTGATGGCTCAGCAATTTTCTGTTTAAATTATAAACAGTAAGCCACACCTTTGCAAGGCAGCTGTGATATTATCATTCCATTTTTTGTCCAAGGTAGAAAGTGATGGTTGGGAGTTTGTAGATCCTACTTCAATCACACAAGTGTTAGATGTTACTAAAACAGCAGCATCTTCTGTTTTGTCAGTCAACAGTCTTGCTTCTCCTCCTCCAAGCTTAATTGCTGAACTCAATTTTGCATGCTAGAATGAAATTAAATTTAAATAACTAAGCTGGTATTAATGTGCGATAGATAGAGTCATTAAAAAATTAAATATTAGAACAATAGAAAGAGGTTCTCTAAGTTGCAATAAAAATGTTAAGTACAGTTACGTGCTCAATTTACAACCATTCATCTAGTAAACAATCAGTGACTTGCATCTGTTTTTCACACTTACAACTATTGTAGCAGACCTAAGTTTACATGATCAAAATTTGGATGCTTGGCAATTGGTTCATATATATGACTGTTGCTGTGTCCCCCAGTCATGTGATCACTGTTTGCAACCTTCTGACAAGCAAAGTCAATGGGGAAGCTAGATTCACTTAATAATCATTTAATACTAACATAACAGCTGTGATTCATTTAACACGAAAGGTTGTAAAATGGAACAAATCTCACTTAATAACTGTCTCATTTAGCACCAGAAATTTTGGGCACAGTTGTGCTATATTCTTTTGTTCTGTCTACGATACCTTCTTAAAATTGCTACCTACCATGTTTTCCCGAAAATACAACAGGGTCTTATATTTTTTGGACACACGAAATATGGCCTTGGGCTTATTAGAGGGGGAGGGATTATTGTTTTGGAGTTGCCGGGTGGCTGTTCCCTTGCGAGCGGGCTCCCAAAGAGCCGGGCACAGCTTCAGGGGCAAAGCAGCCATGAGGTGACCATGCTCACGAGCAGCCATCCAGCAAACCCCCCCTCCAGCTGAGCAGAGCACCATTACTGACCTAGGGAGTATCCCTAAGGCACCAAGCCATGTGGCGCTCTGCCCGTCCCCCAGCTCCTGCGGCTTGGCACATTCGGGATACCCCCTAGGTCAGTGCATGGAGCTCTAAGTGGCTGGAGAGGGGGGTTGCGCGAGCGCCTGCTCCGCCCCCAGCTCTCATGGCTCCCAACCTCACCATGCCCTGGGCCAGCTGTCTTTGCGGCCGCCACCGAGCTCCGAGCAAAACTTTTTAATAACCATAGAAAACACTCCTAGAGTGGCCGCTGCTGGAAGAATCGGAAGCCGAATTCCGGAGTTTGGAAGCCGGACAGGATACCGCTAGGCCGGTGAGCAGTGCTCTGCCTTGCCGGAGGGGGGGAGGGGTTGTACAGGGGGCTTATTTTCGGGGCAGGGGCTTATATTTTTGCCCACCCGAAAAATGTGGCAAGGCTTTAGTTTCAGGACAATTGAACTTTCGGGAAAACACGGTAGACAGCTAATACACCCTAATAATTGAGTGCTGTATAGTACATAAAATAGTATGTGTAGGTAACATAAGAGAAAATATACATATGCAGAGCATAAAAGTGCTCAAAGTCATAAGCATAAAAACAAGTCCCGAATCTTTTTTTTCTTTCAAGCGATTTGTTATTGGACCCTTAAAAACTGCATGTTCTTTTGCCTTTGATTAATGAGTGAAACTCAATAGCTAACTTTAAATAAACCAAAGCCAATATCTGATTGAAACTCAAAGATAGAATTCTAAGAAATTTAAATACCTTTCCTCTTAGATCATACATATTGTAGTACATATATGCAATTATCTACTAGAGAATTGATTTGTTACCTGTCTTTATAATGACCATAAACTAAACCTAGATTTCTATCAAATTTTAATATTATATGCTTTGGTCAAAGTTACTAACTTAATTTTTGATCATATTCATGAGATCTATTGAAATAAGAAGCTGGTTCCATCTCTTCAAAACTCAAACATCAGCTAGGAGAATCTACATGAATCAGCGAGGGGAATCTACATGACACCTCAGCTATTTGGTCTGTGTGAAGGGTCTTTGGGGATAATCACGTATGTACTCTACCACAATCATTCAACCTACACTAAAATTTAGTCCCACTCATCATTCATAGGAGGGGAGCCATCATTTTTTTAACTAGAGGTCTTACCTGATTTTTTTCCACATGGGCAAGAACATTAAGGGATAGATCCCTTAACAGATCCCTAAAAATGTTTGCTCCTCGGTCCTCGTATTAGGGAGGGGCAATGTTATTTTTAACCCAACACTTGGCACTTTAAGACCTGTGGATTTCAATCCCAGAATTCCCCAGCCAGCATAACTAGGATTTGAAGTCCACATGTCTTAAAGTTACAAGGTTGGGCATCCATAATCTATATTATAAACAGAACTTCTGTCATAAGGATAACTTTAATTCTTTATCAAGTTTTGATTAATACTAAACCATCAACTTGTTTTCTTGCGATTTTTCACATTGCAAGTACCTCCTCTGACATTATTTTTTTTTCTCACTGAAAATGACAGTATTATTGAATTTCTGGTGATCTTTCATCCATATACAAATCAATTCCAACCGCACTTAGCCCCTTGGCCTAGACAGGGCTTTGAATAGTGAGCCATTTACCTGCTTTGCTGTTAGAAACATAAAAAGTTTTCCTCTGAAAATAGTTCTTCTTCTAGGACACTTGGTCAGATCTATATTTTCACTCTCAATACTTGGTTCACCAACTCGTGGAAAAAATCTAAAAACAGAGGGAATTGTTATTAAAAAAACATAATTTATTTATAAAGAAAGCCTTTCTTTAAAAACAAAGTAGCTTTTTCCTCAACCTTTCCTCAACATTTAGAAGTGTTATAATATAAAAACTTTGAACACATTCTCTTCTCACCATCTCAGAGGGATGTATTACATCCCAGATTGAGATTCTATTTGGCATCATCCTTTGTTTTGGGCACGTTCTTAAAGCAAGCCTTCGAGGAACACAAAGATTATTACTCCCCATCAAGTATCTTTGTATCTAAAAGTGTTTATTAGATTCACAGTAGTCCTTGCTTTATGACCTATTATTTAGCAACCACTCCTAGTAACATCAAATCTTCCCAGGACTACTTATCACCCAGATTTGAAGTAATCCTCAGATTATTTCCAGTTTCCAGCAAATAATATGTCAGAGTTTGTTGCAGCAATCACAATCAGAAAGCACACACAGGTAATTGATTCAGCAGGATTCATTAACTTCTCTTTATATATAACACATGAAATAATTATACAATACCAAAAGCAGGTTTTCCAATGTGGTAAAAATGAGAAATTTTAAGTAGGTACAAACGAAGGCAGAGGAGAGAACAGTTTCAGTTTCAATTCTCAGCACAGCACTCAGAGCTAAATCACACTTGTTGCTCACACACCAAATACTGTTTCAGTTTCCACTGGCTGACTTAGTTGCAATGCCTATTCATTGGCTGACCTTGTTACCATGTCTCTGCCAAGTCATGAACTCTCATATTCTGACAGAATATCCATTGCAGACAACGGGTTTGCATAACAACCATGGTATTTGGTTATTTATTATTTATTAAATTTGTATGCCACCCATCTTACCACTAAGTGACTCTAGGTGGCTTTTACGTCATTAAAAAGGTCGTAAAAATGAGGCAAAGTTATGTGGTGACCTATTTAACCATTGGTACATCATAAGATCGTAATTCCGAGCTCAACTACAGTCATGACATGAGGACGACTTTGTATCCCATCTTTCTTCAGGAGCTCAATTTTTCTCCACAGTTAAAACACTCTGAGATAGGTAAGACCGGGAGAGTGATTGTCTCAAAAACCACCCAAGGTTTTTCTGTGGCTAATGGTGAACGAGAAGTCAACATCTTCATCATTATACTAGGAGGGATTACATGATGTACCCACAGTATACCATTTATCAAAGGAAAAGTTGGCGGATCTAAAAAAGATATGTGATGTTGAAATTTAATTAAAGTGTTCAAATATGGGTCCTCTGTAGTGATATAAATTTCAGATTTACCGTATTTATCGGCGTATAACACGCACAGGCGTATAACACGCACCTTCATTTTCAGAGGGAAATTTCAGGAAAAAAATTTAAATTTCAAATAAAGAACTTTGAAGCATCTTTTCCCTGAAGACTCGTGTTTAGTACATTCAGATGCTTTCTTTCCTCTTTCCCTCTTACTTGTATATCCTTCCTTCCACCCTCCCTTCCTCCTTCCCTTCCTTCCTGCCTCCCTTACAGTTCCCTCCTTCCTCCTTCCTCCTGCCTGCCTGCCTTCCTTCCCTCCTGCTTATCTATGCTTCCTTCCTTCCTTGCACCTCCCTCCCTTCTGCCTGCCTGCCTTCTTTCCTCTTTCCCTATCCTCCTATCCTTCCTTTCTCCCTCCCTCCTTCCCTGCCTCCCTTCCAGTTCCATCCTTCCCTCCTTCCTTCTGCCTCCTTCCTGCCTGCTTGCCTTCTTTCCTCTTTCCCTCCAGCGTGTCTGCTTTTCTTTCCTTCCTTCCACCTCCCTTCTGCCCTCCTGCTTTCTTTCCTCTTTCCCTCTTGCTTGTCTATCCTTACTCCCTCCTCCCCTCCTTCCCTTCCTTCCTGCCTCCCTTCCAGTTCCATCCTTCCCTTCCTTCTGCCTTCCTGCCTTCTTTCTTCTCTCTCCTGCTTGTCTGCTTTTCCTGTGTGTGGTGGGAGAGAAATTTGAAAGGTCTTCTGCTTTTGGAACTCAGAAATACCCCCCCACTCCCCTTTTCCTCCAGCGAGCACGGAGCTTGAAGGAGGAAAAGGGAAAGGAAAAGCGTGAAAAGGAGGTGGGGGGAGAGAAATTTGAAAGGTCTTCTGCTTTTGGAACTCGGAAATCCCCCCTCCCCTTTTCCTCCAGTGAGCACGGAGCTTGAAGGAGGAAAAGGGAAAGGAAAAGCGCGAAAAGGAGTTGGGGGGAGAGAAATTTGAAAGGTCTTCTGCTTTTGGAACTCGGAAATCCCCCCCCCACTCCCCTTTTCCTCCAGCGAGCACGGAGCTTGAAGGAGGAAAAGGGAAAGGAAAAGCGTGAAAAGGAGGTGGGGGGAGAGAAATTTGAAAGGTCTTCTGCTTTTGGAACTCGGAAATCCCCCCCCTCCCCTTTTCCTCCAGTGAGCACGGAGCTTGAAGGAGGAAAAGGGAAAGGAAAAGCGCGAAAAGGAGGTGGGGGGAGAGAAATTTGAAAGGTCTTCTGCTTGCCGTGGGCGGGCCGCATTTACATAGAGCAGGGAGGGCTGTTAAAGGGCTGTATTAAACTGTAAAAACATGGCTTCTTAACATTATATCGGCATATAACACGCATACATCATTTGCCCCCTATTTTTCGGGGGGGAAAGTGCGTGTTATACGCCGATAAATACGGTAATGATCAAATGTGACCAAACTGTAACATTTAAATTCATAGGAGTTTTTCTGCTGATAAGATATTATATACATTGAAATTGGATACACATATATTCATATTTTAGACAATATTATTTACTGCACAAAAAATATTATAAAGTATTATTTAAAATCTTTGTTAGTATACCTATCTCCAAGAAAGCTTGACACTGTCTTGAAGATATTACTGTAGAGATCTCTAGAGCAACTTGATGAAATTAAGCCAATGATATTCTACAATAATTGAAAATACCTGGGTGCCGCCCCAAAGTGCACATAGCCCCGTATCATAAATGTAACATACACACTGCAAATTGAAATCTATATTAAGCTGAGTTGTATCCAGCCTGTAAGAAGAAATAAGTGCAAATGACAAAGAAAATATATGTTTCCACTGTGGTTTATGGAAGGGCCAGGAAAAATGTTTTAATTATGTAATTGTCCTTATAAAGAAAAGAAAATGGGAGAATATAGGTATAGGTAATGACTATTTTAATGGAAGTCCTGTAAAGATTCTCAAGACAGAAACAATTGTGACCATATTTCTGTGAAAAAGTTAAAGATGTCCTCTAGAACGTAGACTCCCAATTATTACATGGATATGTAACCATGTTGTTCACTTGGCAGCAAGGCAAAAATGTTTTGCTATTGCATTTTTCCAGGACATTCTTCAATTTTCCAGTCTAGCCTGATATTATCTGCTTATCTTCAACACCAGTCTAACCAGGGTTAATCCTACTTAGCTTTTAAGACCAGACAAGATCAGCCAGATGCTGTCATCTGAGGCTGCCTGATAAGTGGAAGTTTGCAAAGTCAAATGTTGTAACCTTTAAATCCCATGAACCCATCATCAGCCACTCCAACCTCACTGGAAGCATTCGCTCATCCGAATGGACAATTCTGTTTAATTGACCCAACTTTGAAACATAGTTTTAACTGTAATAAGTAGTTTATACTGTAACAGTCCTTTTTCAAATCAGACCATTTCAATTATTAGTAGAACAACCTTTTTTTTAGAACACTTCCAAAGAGATTGCAGTAGGAAAGCATAATATTTAATCCTCAAAACATTGTGTATCCTTCGTTCAATAACCTTCACCCAGAAAGAGGGTGGTGGTACAAGCTAAGTCTTTTGATTTCTCACAATGTTCAAGAATATAAATCACATTGTTTTGCAGGTTCTGTTGCTTTCTCAGTGGACAATTATAGCATACAATGTAAAGTGGAATATTTCTGTTTCCATGAAGTACTGACTGGGAGTTGTAGAAAGAGCTGCTATTAATAAATAGATGATATTCAGCTTTTTTTTTCTATTGGAACAGAGTATAATGGCTTAGTAACATCCTGAAATCTGTAATAGGGCAGGTAGGCATGAATACACTAAAATACAATCCAGGCAACTCAAGAATTATTTTTATTGCCCCCCCCCCCTGGAGATATGTTTACACTTTACATGCTAAGGATTTTGTGATGCTTACAGACAATAATAGATTATAGTTATGTATCCATAGCTCTGTATATTGCTCTCAATGATGTCACACTTTCAATTAAAAGAAGACATTCATCAAGGGATATACCTAGCTTCTAAATTGAGAGTAGAGTTTAACTTTTTTGATTGATGGGGTCTGCTTTGGGGATGTTTTTAAAAAATCTGTTTCTTTAAAGTTAGAATAAAACTCTGCAGGATATATATGTATATATTTATGTATGTATGTATGTATGTGTGTGTGCGTGCGTGTATATATATATATATATATATATATATATATATGTATATGTATATGTATATGTATATGTATATGTATATGTATATGTATATGTATATGTATATGTATATGTATATGTATATGTATATGTATATGTATATGTACATCTTTGGTTGTTCGGGTTTTCATTGCTCCTGGAAGCAGCAGGCCGGAAGCACCAGCCTGAAGATGATGAATGAGATTTCATCGAAACGTCGTGAAGATACTACCAATTCTACGCGGGAGAAAACCCGAACAACCAAAGATGTACATACAAACACCCGCGAAAACCTCAGAAAACATATATGTATATATATATATGCCAGACAACCGGACAATCCTCAATTTACAAAAGTATTTTCTGAAATGAAAATGAAGTACAGGAGTAAAATCACCCTATCCTCATGTTGTCTACTTCAAATTTAAGGATAGTCTAGAACAGGGGTGTCAAACTCAAGGTCCGTGGGCGAGATCTGGCACACGGGGTACTTAGATCTGGTCCATGGGGCTGCCCTGGAAAAAGCAAAGGACCGGCTCGTGGTGCTTCTGCCAGCAAAAGCAGGCTTTTGAGCTCCGTTTTCGGCTGCCCCGGCCTCCTGCAACCCTCTGATGTGCTCCGTTTTCTCTGGCAGAGGTTTGCAGGAGGCCATGGCAGCTGAAAATGGAACTCAAAAGCCTGCTTTTGCTGGCAGAAGCACTCAGGCCACCACAGGCACCCTCAACAGGAGTGACTTTGAACTGGCCACACCCACCCTGGCCCTTCCAACCTGGCCCCCTAAGATCAAACACAACCCTGATGCGGCCCTCAGTGAAACCAAGTTTGACGCTCCTGGTCTAGAAATATATAATTATCAATGGTATTAAAAGCTGCCTAAAAATCAAGAGGATTTTTACCGTCCTTCTTGCTTGTCTCCCAATTTATCAAATCCAGGAGTTTCATTGATATAAGAAGCTGGGCATTTTGGATTTATAATCCTTAAAAGATACTAGAATACACATGGAACTGGATAGCATTGTCTCATTATTGATACGCCTATTGTTTGAATTAGTATTTTTATATTTTATTGTTCCCTGCCTAGATATATACTGGATTGCAGAAAGAATGCCATTTAGTAGCACAAGGCCATACGTAAATAATAGGAGAATGTAAGCTATTTTCTTATGAAAAAATAATAGAAGTAGCATTTCACATAAAATGAATTTCTGATACATTAAATAAATCTGCATACAGTGTCAAAAAAGATGCCAAACATAAAACAAATTAACATTTGTTTTTAATATTATAACCTGATAATAGAAAATTTTACTGCACTATTAATATATAGCACATGATTAATGTACCTTGGATAATTACATTTAATCAAGGCATACTTCAGTAGTTTGGAAAGCGAATGTAATATCAGCAAATGTTAACTGGTAGAGTATTATAAGATGGAACATTAAAAACTTTTTAAAAAATGAGGATGCACCTTAGAACTTATTACCTTTCAGGCAGTGGTAACTTTTGCTTTGCTTGAATGGCTTTGATTAATTCATCGAAATATTCCGGCTTCATAATTGGTCGACCACAAATCAGTGCACATATTGTCTACAACAAAAGTGGGAAATTATAATAATAATTCATAGTGGTACAGAACATGCAGCCTCTCTGATCTTCATCCGGGTTCCTCAGCCTAGTACAAACCATTCTGCTTCTAAGCTTATTCATTGATTATATTCCAAATTGAGATTCCCTTACAAAAGGAACAGAAGTCCTATAATAAAATTCTATAATCACTGTACAACAATTTGCAGTGTTTTACTATTTCCCCCAGTCAGTATCTTAATTTTACAATATTTAGGAGCAAATTCTACTACAAAAGGATTCCCATCAATATAAGTAGTCTTTGTTTAGCAACTACAGTTGACACTGGCAATTCAGGCTTTAAACAAAGTGTTGCAAAGAGCAATTATCACTAGGCTTATCTTAGTTCAAAGTTCCTTTGCTTTACAGTCTTTTTGCATCAATGTCATAACTTCAAACAGCTGCTAAACTAGGCTGTTGCTTAAACAAGGGCTACCTATATTTTCAGTTATCACTATTACATATGTGAGTTTTCTGGAAAAAATTGAACTGGAAATTTTCCCCCAAAATCTGGAAAATATTTTCATGCAAACAAATATGATTTGAATTAGAATATACATAGTTCTTGGGCTATGTCCCTAGTTGATTAAAATTTATTAGTTGAAATTAATTAGTTGAGAACGCTGACAACCCCCCCTCCCCGAAATTTATATGCAAGCAACTCTGTTAACTATCTCATCCCAATCAGTTCTTCAACTTCTACATACATATGAATCACTCATCTCCTTATAACCTGTGTATTTCTCTTCGCTGATCAAATATAAACTGATCTCTACAATTTCTTCATTGAAATGGTTTATATTAAGTTAATTATATTTTTGACATTGAAATGTCAATACATCCTACTATTATTCACCCAGAGAAATAATTTATTAAACAAGGAAGAATGACAGCTGTACCATAAATATTACATTTCTTTTCTTTTCCTTGCTGTATTACTAGCCAGCTGCTAAATATATATATAGCCACACAGATTTGTTGGGTGTGACATGGGTGGCAAATAAATTTCATAAATAAACAAACAATTGCATTATTAGGCATCCAAGCCTACATTCCTATGCACAGATCGACATATGGGATTTACTTCCTAAAAAATCTTGTGTAAGAGTGCAAATAAAACATTTCCCCCATCTACTCTTTCAATGCCCATTGCAGGGATGCCTCCATTTAGTTGCGTATCACTCACCTTCACAGTAACTTTGACTAGAACCATAACAAGATGAGTACATTCTTCGTTCCACTCATTTACTACATGGCCACCCAACTGAAGAATATTTTTATTTAAAATATTTTTCTGCGAAACATCTAAGCATGAAGAACACACTACCAGTGGTTCATATTCAACTCTGCAAAATACAACAAAACAGAATTTGATTATAAATAATGCCAAACAGCTCGCCATCTATTAGCACAGTAGTGGCAGTGCTGGGACCTAATGAAGTTGACCCTGTTTGATGTGGTTGGATAAGAAGATGAAACAAGGAGAAGGTGGTCCAGATCCAGAGTCAGGTATGGTCTTAAAGGTGTCACTCAATAGCTTAAATAGAACACTGAAGTCAAGTGACAACCAATGCAGCTCTCAAAGCCGTGGAGTTAAGCTAAAAATATCAAGATTCATCCATCACAGCCTAGGCTGATACATGCTATATAACTGTAGTTTCTGAATGCTTTTCGGGGCAGTCACATGTACAAGTCACAATGATTAAAACAGGAATTGACTAGGGTGTAAGCAACTGTGAGAAGAACTGTCTCCCCTTCCAAGAATGGTGCAATTGGCAAGCAATACATAGCTGCAAATACCATCTTAGTCACACCTTTTAAAGCAGTGATTCCAACTGTGATTCTAGGAGAACTCCTAAATTGTTGACCATTTCTGAATAAGGGAATAGAAACCATTCAGAGTCAAACACGGAACTTTTAAGTCCACGAACCTAAAGTCACTCTACCTCTGAAGGATTCAGTTGTAATACGCCCCTTCTCAATCAAACCCTGACATTCTCTAAGCAGTGGTGCAGTACATTAGCTGTTGGGCTCTGAAGTATAGCTTGAAATCCAACTTTGTGCTGGCAAATGATCTCCCTTAACATTAAAAAGAAGTAGATTGAAGAGAGATGCTTCAGGGCAGATTTCTCCTCCCTCAATACAAGTGAAGTCACATCTTCAGAAAGTAGGAAAATCACTATCAGACAGTGCCAACCACTCCAATCCATTGGAGACACTCCAGAAGGCTACTAGGATCAATAGTATTGAAATCTGTTGAGAGATCAAGAAGGATCAACAGGCTGCAATCTCCCCACACTGGTCTCTCCATGTCATCCTCAACAGTGACCAATATAATGTGTGTATCCCAGTTTGAACTCTGGTCGCCACTGAGACTCATTTCGTACTACAGTTCTAACACTTATTTGGCAATAAGATCTACTAAATCTATAGATATGCTTGTACTGTGAGTTAACCTATGTAGGGTTACCACTTTATACTTCACTTGAAAGAATAGGAATACTGTTTGTTTTTATCAACAAATTTCAGTCCTCTATAAGCTTCATAGTTATGAACATCATTTTGTGTTATACATTTAATTCATCCATAACAATAATCTATCCTGTGTGAAATACACAGCAAACTCATATTTCCCCTTAACTGTTTCAAGGTTAGAACAAATCTATCATACCTGTATTTGCTTTCAGAGACTCCAAAAGTGATTCTGTCACCAGTATTTAATGTTACGGTATTTCCCTTTTGTAGATTTTCTCCATTAACAAACGTACCATATTTTGAAGTGTCTTTTAAAGTTAATTCAGGAATTGATGAAAATTGACTCTGAAAATACAAGAAAGCTCATAGTATTTAAGGTTTCAAAGATAGCAAGCCTATTCATTATACTAGCTATACCCCCTCCTGTTTTTTAAAAAACCCATAACATCATTAAAACATAAAACTACACATTAATGTGGTTTGTTTTTACTGGTTTTCATACAAGAGCCAGTTTGGTGTAGAGATTAAAGGCATCAGGCTAAAAACTGGGATAATGACTTCAAACTCTGCCACCTTGCCAACAAAACTGCAGGCAGTCTGTATTGCTTAAATTGAGTGCTTAAGTATAGTTAGGATACCGGTAGTCCTTAACTGATGACCATAACTGAGCCCAAAATTTATGTTCCTAACAAACCCACATTTGTTAAGTGAGTTTGGCCCCATTTTATGACCATTCATGTTACAGTTAAGTGAATCATTGCGGTTGTCAAATTAGTAAGATGATTGTTAAGTGAATTTAACTTCCCCATTGACTTTGCTTGTCAGAAAGTCACAACAGCCAATCACATGACCCCCAGACACTGCAACTGTCATAAATATGAAGCATCTGAATTTTGACCACATAACCACGAGAATGCTGCAATGGTCGTACGCAGTAGTGGGTTCCGGATCCCGTTGCAACCACTACGGTTGCAATGGGGCCCGGCATCCTCCACATGAACTCCTCCACCGGCGTCCTCCACATGAACATGCGCGCATGCAGCTTACCGACCAGCAACGCCTCTGCAAGCCTCTGCGACGCTCCAGCTGCTTGGCAGAGCATCTTGCAGGCACTGTACGTGCCATGTGCATGCGCCTAAGTGCCAAAGGGTTTAAAGACAGGTAAGGAGCACAGGCGGGCGGGAGGGTGGGCCCTCCGGAGCACTGTAGCGGAATGGTACCTGGTGCTCCGGGCAGGCTCCTGTACACTCGTACCGGGGCCTACTGCCTACAACCCACCACTGGTCATACGTATGAAAAACTGTCAAAATCATTTGGTTGAACCTTGAACTGTCATTAAAAAAACTGTTGTTAAGTTGACAGCTACCTGTATTTGCCAAACGAACCAGGATATTAAGTAATGGCTTGAAATGGCCATTTGTTTGGACCAACCAGTTCAGAAGTAATAAGAGGCTATAATTGATTGAAAAATACTTCTAATCATAAAGCCAAAGTAAATGTCCAGTTAAGAGTTTTATATGAAGATGCTGCAGCAAAAAACTTTTCTAAGCAATGCAGCTTGACTGAAGAGGTATAATGAATCATATTCATCTGCAACAAGCTATCAGAATATTGTTGTCTAAAGGACATATTGTTACCTAAATGACATAAATGATATAATTTTTGTCAGTGGTTTCAGATCCAAATTACATAATTTGTGTATTTTCTATAATGCCATCAGGATGCGTTTGATATTATTTGTACTAAGTCAACAAATGTTAAATTTTTTAAAAAACATGCTTTTATATAGTGGATAATTGCCCAGGAGAGTTTGCAGAAAATTTAGGAATGTGATACTTACAAGATTCACTTGGGGATGATTAACTGAAAGAACTGCATGACTTCGGCTGATTGATGGATCATTTTGAATTAAAATTCCACAATTCTTTCGTCCAACAACATACTCAACACCAACTAGAAGCCGATACAACGGTCCTGAAATTAAAGAAAAATGTTAGCTTTAAGAATGGCCATAAACAACAAAAACATTCATTGTTCAGAATGTATAGTGCGAAATTACTAAAAGACTGAAACTAAATAATTTAAAATTTTAGAGTGTAATAGAATATGCATATATTTATAAACTATAGTTGGATATCTCATGGAACAAGATTGTAATGAAAGGTTCAATTTTTGAAACTGGTGTATCTAATCATTTTATATAATGTTTCTTATTTTCTACTATGGCTAGCCATTTTGAAGTATACAATAATAAACTGCACCTCATTAAATATATTTTAAAACATAACAACAAATGTAACATAGTCATTTAAAAAATGATGGACATAAAGGCAGTGTAGGAAACATCTCAGAGGGGAGAAACATTCCATAACACAGGTGTAAATATAGAAGGTATCCCTGCAAGCAGCTGCCAGGTAGCATTCACTGGATCGCCCAGCTAGGCAGCAGCACCTAAATGAACTTGATTGATCTCAAAAAAAGGCAAGTATTTAATTGATACTTGGATGGGAGACCAGTAAGTTATCCCTTGGTTGAAAGATAAAGTGGGAAATCTCCCCCACCAATCCCAGACATTAGTGAAAAACCACTTCCATATTATTTCCCAAAACAAGGGCTTGCCTATAAAGTTATCAGGAGTCAAGCTTGGCTTTACTTACAGTACAGAGCTTAACTGTAATTTTCTATTTTCTTTCCCCACTTATACAAAGAGAAGAGCAAAATGGTTCCGTATACAAAAGACTAATTCACCTATAAGCTTGTTAAACTAGAATAATGCCACTGGTGGGTGTTTGTTCTTTCAAAGATGGCAGAGGAAAAAAGATTGAAAATAATTGTCAGGATAAATTTTATTTATGAGTTTGAAAAATAGGGCTGTATTTTTTCAGAAAGAAGAGAGCTATTGTTTGGAAGGTCTCCTAAAACCATCACTGTCACTGAAGACCTATATAGTTGCTAAAACTAAAGCCCCCATTGATAGCTGCAGCCTCCTGGCCAAGCATTTAGGTCAGGGATATCAAACTTGTGGTGTCACGGTGTCATCCATTGATGTATCGCAACTTTTTTCCCATTTGCTAAACTGGTGGTGGGCGAGTTTGCTACCCCTTATTTAGGTGCTGCTGCCCAGCTGGGTGAGCCACAAATTATCAACCATTTGCAAGCTCAGCCTATTTCTCTTAAAACTAATGGATTACTGGACAGACTTTAGAAAATGGTCATATTCAATGTTAAACAATGCATAAAAGACAAATCTAGTAGTACTATCAGTGGGGACACATTTCATGTGCCCCAAATTCTCTGTCCCTATTTTCAAAGTGGCAATCATTGAAAGTTTACTTTGCACTGCCATATAAATACTTACAGTTATTTCACTGGGGGATCATAATCCAATATGTCACAACTTAAATTGAAATTTCTTTCCTGGCTAACTACTCCAACAATGTAAGGCCCTCTATCTCTATATCATACTCTCCACTTTTGAGTCACCATTAGATCTAGATCATTTTTAAAGTTTTGCATTATTTCGCGAAAGTAAGCACTGGAGCACATCCACACATATACTCCTTTCTCATATACTCCAAGCCCAGGAGGGTGCACTCCATTAAAGTGTATTTCAAAATAAATTTGATTTGCTGACTTTAGGTGCACGAATCTGAACTTCAACTCGCTACTTCAGTTTCTTCATCCACCCAACTTGCTAAATTCATCTAAGTAGAATGTTGCATGCATGTTGCATCCTGGTTAGGGACTTCTAGGAGTTGATGTCCATAGCAGTGTTTCTCAACTGTGATAATTTTAAGAGAGATGGACCTCAGCTCCCAGAATTCCCCAGCCAGCAAGGCAAAGCAAAGCTGGCAAAAATATTCTGGGAGTTGAAGTCCATCCATATTAAAGATGACAACGTTGAAAAACACTGCTACAAGCATAAAGTTGATAAGGCTAAGATATCTTGTACAATGAACTACACTAAAGTAAACCCTATTCAGACATCCAATTACGAGTGAGTGAGTGAGTGAATGATCTGGAAAGGACCTTGGAGGTCTTTTAGTCCAGCCCCCTGCTCAAGCAGGAGAACCTATACCATTTCAGATAGGTGACTTCCTAGACTCTCCTTAAAAACATCCAGTGATGCATCACCCACGATTTCTGGAGGTCAGCTGTTAATTGTCCTCACTGTTAATAAGTTTCTCCTTAATTCCAGGCTGCTTCTCTTTTTGATTAGTTTCCAACCACTGTTTCTTGTCCTGCCCTCTGTTGCTTGGAGAATAATTTGACAGCAGGAAAAGCAGCAGGGTCGCCGGAGGAAGTTCACATATGAAAACACGCCCTCTCCCTTCTCTAGACTCATACGATCACCTGACCCGCAAAAGTCTGACCATTAAATGATCCCAAAAGCACTCACCGCTCTTTCTCTTGTCCTGCCACGCGAAGATGATCCGGAGTGTTGCAGCCCTACCTCCTCCCACCTCCCAATCCGCTTCAGTTTTTGCTTACCTCCTCCGGTCTCGTCGGCCGGGCACAGTTTCCACATTTTACTAACCCTAGAGAAGAATCGAGGGTGCCGCTCGCCCGCGTCAAGGAAAGGCCGCCCCGGTCCTCAGCCCAGGAGGCAGAAAAGAAGAGTGCGCCTGCGCGCGGCTCACCTCTTGGTTGGAAAAACCCAGAAAGAGCGATCAGCGCCATCTACGGGCAGAGAGAGGAAAATGTTTCTTCCTGTGCCAGGAATGTGACTCGTCATTGGTTAAAAAAGGGGATTTCCCGGGAAGAAAGGCAAATCAATGAAAAAGTAAACTTCTACAACGATGTTCCTTTGTAGCAGAGGTCCCCAAATTTGGCAACTTTAAGATTTGTGGACTTACAGAACTCCTAGAATTCTGGTTGTTGTTGTTGTAGAGAAACAACTTAGAACTAAGGAGAAATTTCCAGCCAATTAGAACAATTAATCAGTGGAACAACTTGCCTCCATAACTTGCGAATCCTCCAACACTGGATGTTTTTAAGAAGAACCATTTTTCTGAAGTGGTGTAGGGTTTCCTGCCTAAGCAGTGGGTTGGAGTAGAAGACCTCCAAAGTCCCTTCCAACTCTTATTCTGTATTTTATGTTTATTATTTTTATGTTCATTTATTTTGTGGTTAATTTATTCCGGTGTGGGCTTTTTGTATTCGTTTTTTTGTTTTTTAAATACTTTAACAATTGTAAACCGGCCTTTATCTCAGTGATAAGGCGAATCGGCGCATGAAGTTTGCAAAATTGCGCTCGACGTGACGATAAAAACTGCACTTAACTAAAAGTTAAGCGAAGTATTAAGTTCTAAAGGAGCAAGTTCGCCTTTCGGGGAGGGCGTGGCTTGCTGTTCTCCGCAAAGGATGGGCGGGGGAGGGTGGGGCTTCCTGCCAAGCCCCGCCCCTTTGTCTCATCCCCGCGGTTTGTTAGACGGCGGAGTGGTGGGAGGCGTTTCCGAAGCGTTTCCACTGGAGAGGGAAAGATGGCGATGGGGGTGTTCGCTCGGTGCGGCTCGCAGACTTTATTTGCTCCGCGGCTTTATTCGGCGGCTGTGCGGGTGAGAAGCTCAAAACCTCTTCTTCTCCTTCAGCTCTCTCTTCAGGGAGGCGGCGATTTTACAATTGCCCTATCTAGTGAGCGTTCATTTTGCCCCCCAAAAAGAGACCCCTGGAAGTGCAGGGCGGAGAAGAGCAGCGAAGGATAACGCCGTTTCTTCTTCATAATGAAGAAGTTAGGTTTGCCCCCCCCCTCCAAAAAAAACTCCTGCTATTCACTAGTAATGAGTAACCCCCCCCCCCGAAACTATTACCATTAAGTAGTTATCTTTTGGGTTTAACGATTTACTACTAACTCACTCCTGGCTTTCAAGGAAGCGTTCAGTACGCAACTTCTATAAGTCTTCTGTGTATATAATAGTCCTTTTTTGTCAGTGAGTTCTTAAAAGAATTGTTGTCTAATAGCTTCCTCCAGTTTTTGACTCTGGGGATGCAATATCCAGTTCGGTCGACCTGTATATAGACTTTTAGCCACTCTGTTAAGACAGAAAGTTACCCAACGTTTATAGGTGTAGTCTATACTCCATACCCCAACTATATATGGGTTATGTGGTCCATATGTACCCCATTATAATATCTATCCCATTGCAATTCTATGGTTCCATACTATAGTGATTTTATTATGGCTTTATCTTAATTTAGTATATTACATCCTATGTTGTATGTGTGTATGTGTGTGTATATATTATATATATGAATAGGAGTATAAATAGGAGTCTTGCCTCATGTTGGAAGGCAGACTTTTCTTTACTATAGATTGCCTAAAATGCTGTGGTCGAGTTGTGCACAGAATTAAGTTTGAGTGAAGCACTGAATCATTCTCGTGTAAGGCCAATGCTTAAGCTTTTAGTAATGTTTCTTACTAATAACAAATTCTTAGCGTTTGGTGGATTATTGAAAGGTTTAAACTTTAGCTGGGTACCAGTTGAAAACTATTAACTGCTGTTGCTCAAGTTAGCTCCTGCTGGGATTCATCTCTCTTTTCTATCACAGTTAAAACTTTTGTAACTTTTACCATTTTTTAAAACTTGCTGATAACTTTTAACCTAGAGAGCAAAGTGTTCTTGTTATCTCCAGTGGCGTAGCGTGGGGGGTGCAGGGGGGGCCGGCCGCACCGGGCGCAACATCTGGGGGGGCGCCCTGACTCGCCCTGCGCCGCCCTTTGCCGGACTGTGGCCGTCTCTTTCCTCCCGAGGAGGAGCTCGAAGGGCAGCGGGAAAAGGCTCGACTGAAGGGAAACAGGTGCCGCGGGGGTGGGAGGCGCACCGGGGGCTTCGGGAAGGCGCCGGCTTCCCGGGGCGCTCCAGGCGGAGCCGAAGGAGAGCGGCGCTGCGCTGCGCTCTGTCTGCCCACCTGCTTCCCTTCAGTCGAGCCTTTTCCCGCTGCCCTTCGAGCTCCTCCTCGGGAGGAAGGCAGGAGGCCAGCATGGAGAGCCTCACTTGACTGATGCCGACCCAGGGGCAGCTGCAGTCGGGCCGCCCTCGCTTTAGGGGGCGCAAATTACTTACCTTGCCCCGGGTGCTGACAACCCACGCTACGCCACTGGTTATCTCCATAGCAGTCTAGAATCCCCCTTCCCCAATTGACTCCATTTCTCATACAGGTTTTTTTTAATGTGCAACTTTATAATCTGTTTTGTCATTCTACTATTCATGCTTATGTTGCACTTAAGTTGTACAGTAATCAATAAATACAGGTATGGTACTACTATCAAATTCCTTTTGATTACAGGAGTTCTAATAAATCAAATAGCAATACATGTGTTACGTTTATGAATGACTTAATAGAAAGAGGGGGAAATATTCTGTGGAGATGTTTTACTGTGAACTTTGTCCTAAATGCAGCTCAAATTATGAGTCATGCTATTTCCCAACCAAAAGAAGCAGCTTGCTAATAACCTGAAGCTCCTGTGTATAGTGTGGTTATTTAACACATGGATGATTTGCCTAATTTTTAGATGAACTATAATTTATTTGTAAGAATATACTAATTCACGCACCATCATCCTCTCTTAACATCAATGATAGTTTTAACCTACCTTTAACCATTTTTTTTCAATTTCATGATTTCAGGAAGAGCAGCACAGTTGGGCAAACATGTACAATGTTCAAATTGCAGTTTGCTCAAATATCCAATTTCTTATACATGTGATGCCTATGCCAGCCTTTTCTTTTAATACTGAAAATTTTTGAATTTTTTCCTTATTCACTTCCAAATTAACACTTAAACAGAATAGAATTTGCTATTATACTTATTTTTAATCAGAAGCTATTTTTTTTTTAAAAAAAGGTATTTTTTTATCACCAAATATAAAATAAAAACAAAGAAAAGGAAAAAAAGAAACAAACTAACAAACACCCGGTACTGGCAACAAAAAGAAGACACCTTGTGTGCAAAAAAAGAAAAATAGCCCAAATATAAAATACATCTACATTAAACATAAGAAAAAATCCACCCCAGCTGAATGGTGAAAGATATATAAAAATATTAATATATTGTCTTCCCTTCATACAAAACTACAAATAGTTATAAATGTTTCCATTGTATTTAACAAAAAATACTATATTACATGAACAAATATCCCTGATATGAAAATCTATTTATCTAATAATCAAATTGACCCAACATCAATAGTCAACAGGTTACCCCAAAGTTAAAACTAATCTTCAAATCCCTCTGTTAACCATCTGTCATTGTATTTAACCTGTAGAAAATCCATAAACAGCTTCCAGTCTCTTATAAATTTGTCTAATCTGTTGTCTCTAATCAGAACAGTTAATTTTGCCATTTCTGCTAATTCAGTCAATCCCACTCTTCAACAGTCAGTGTCTTCTTGTAAAGAAATAATGTTCCAAACTGTTTTTCAATTCATTCACTCATAATATCGAAGAAAAAAGCTTCCGGTTTCATTAATATTTGTATTTTAAATATTTTTTTGCATTATCAATATTATGTTTATCTAGTATGATTTAGCATACTTCCAAGACTATCACATATAATAGAATGTATCTAGATTTTGGTTTCATTTCCAAAACTTGTTGAAAATATCTCTATACATTTGAGCTCAGTCTATATGGGCGCAAACACCAAAGGTACATCATCTTATAAACATTTTCTTTAAACTGTAATTCAAAGTAAATTTTAAACCATTCATTCATATATTCTCGCATCGGTCTAGCATTATATTGTAGCCAAAGTTTTTCTCCCATTTTACCATACAATCTTTAACAAATTCAACTTCCAGATTTCTCTTAAATAGCATTTTATACATTTTAACAATTAGGTGGTGATCTCCAAAACATAAGCGGCTATCCAGTTCAGATTTAATTCCTGCAAATACAAGTTTTTATCTAATTTAATCTTTCAAAGATTATATAATAATTACACCAATCAACAATAAATCCTTCACTTAGTAATTGCTCTCTTGTTTTTATCTTCTTTAAATATCAGTAGATCTGGATATGTAATTTGAATTAGAATTTTCATTAATGAGAGTCCCCCCCCCAAATACTTTACCTGTTTCATAACTTTAATCCAATTTTAAATTACATTTCCTCTGCTCTTCCACATTCATATTCTTAGTCAATACTGTCACCTTATTTATTTATTTTTAAACCTGCCATTTCTCCAAATATTTTAATCTTCTTCATAAACATATTCAATGTTCTCTAACAGGTCTTGTAAAATCAAAACCAAGTCATCAGCAAAAGCACAAAGTTTATACTTATGTGATTTACTTTGTAATCCTTTTACTCTGTCATCTTATCTAATGTCCCTATTTAGCAGTTCCAGTACCAGGATAAATAATAAGGGGGATAAAAGATACCCCTGCCTTGTTCTTTCCGGATTTCACATGGTTTTGTCAAATCTCCATTCACCATAATCCATGCTTAATTGAGTTTATAAGTGGACTTCAATCCCTGTAAAAAGCCCAATCCAAAATCCATCTTTTTGACTACTTTAAACATAAAGTTCCAATTCAAATTATCAAAAGGTTTTTCTGCATCTAATAAGATTAGATTAGAAGATTAAAACAGGCAACCTGTTAGTCACTATGATGTTGTAAATGTTCAGTTAAAGGAAGATTACTCTCACATTGTCTTTTAATTGGCTTCTGGGTAAAAAAACTACACTTGGGCTTCATCTATGTAATCTAAAAACTTTTTGAGGTAATGGATGTAAACAGTTTATAGTCATAGTTAAGAAGAGGAATTGGTCTGTACTTGTTCACAGAAGTCTATCCTTAGGTATAAAAGAAATGTAGGCATTTTTCCATGAATCATACATAAAATTTCCTTAGAATAGAGTTCATTAAATCCTTCATTGGAAGAAGTACCGTATTTTTAGGACTATAAACATACCTAAATTTACAGGAGGAAAATAAGAAAAAAATAATTTTGGGCATCTGCATGTCTCGTTTTTGCCAAAAATGGACACTTTTTTTGGGCTCCCAAGCCCTCCGTGCGTTGCATTTTTGACCTCCAAGGCCCCCAGAAGCATTCTGCAGTGTTCCGCATGCCCCATTTTTGGGCTTCCAAGCCCTCTGTGCTATGCATTTTTGCCCTCCCAGGCCCCCAGAGGCACACTGTAGTGCTCCGCATGTCCCATTTTCACCACAAATGGGCCTTTTTTGGCCTCCAGAGTGCTTCTGGTGGCTGGGGAGGGAAAAATGCGCTCCTCGGAGGGCTGCGGAGCCCCATTTTTGGTGAAAATGGCCCCATTTTTGCCCTGCAGAGTGCTTTTGGGGGCGGGGAGGGTGAAAACACGACACGCGCAGGGCTTGGCAGCCAAACGGGATGTGCGGAGAACTGCAGAGTGCTTCTGGGAACCTGGGAAGGCAAAAACATGATGTGCGGAGGGTTAGGGAGGTCAAAAGCAACCATATTCTGCCTATAAGATGCACCTAAATTTTCACCCACTTTCATGGGGAGAAAGGCGTATCTTATACTCTGAAAAATATGGTAATTAGTCTTCAAACGTTTTATAGAATCCACTTGATAAACCATCCAATCTCAGCACTTTACCTAAGTTAGCTCTGTTAATTGCTTCTGTTATTTCAAAGGTTGTTATTGGACTGCTTAAAATTTGCTTGTAATTTTCCAATAGTTTAGTAAGATTTTGAGTCAAAATGTAATCATCAATACTTCATGTTTCTTACTTTACTTCATGTTTCTTACATAAATTATTATAATAGTTCTGAAAGAGTCTTTGAATATTTTTGCTGTCAATGTAAGTTTTATTCCCTTCCTGAAGCTTAATTATCATCTTCTTTTCTGTATGGTTTCTTAATTTATGCACCAGCCATCTCCCTGGTTTATTTGAAAAAAAAACAACGGTTTGTTTTTGTATATTTCAATATCTGAAGCAGTCAACAAAGAAATTTTTACTGCAATAGTTTTAATTGGTTAAAAATGTTAAGATCTTTTGATTTTTGAAGTTTTTTTCCCCTTCAGTTTAATTTCACCTAACACATTTTGGATTTTTCCATCCATTTTCTTCTTAATGTATTATACTGTATGAAATACCCTTGTTATCCCGGCTTTACAATCATCCCAAACTGTTGTCAAGTTAGTTCCCTTGTCCATATTATTATTAAAATAATCTTGGAGTACTTGTTTACAATCTTTAACAAACTGTGGTCTTTACAAAACTAGACTCATTTAATCTCCATTTAAAAGACGGGGGTCCAAATTTAAGCTGAGGCATGATCAGAAAAAGATTTTGGAAGAATATTAACTATAGTAGTTTTGTAGAGCAAATGTTTTGTACTCCATTTCATATTAATTCTAGAAAAAGATTTATGTCTCTCTGAAAAGAAAGTGTAATCTTATACCAGTCTATTTTTACATCTCAATGCATCAGTCAAATATAAAATATTAGTGAGGTCAAAAAAAAAGTCTGAAGCAGCTTCCTTTGTGTTTCTTTAATTCTTTAATCATTAGATCTATCCAAATGTAGGATTATTATCCCATTCTAATCCCAAAATACTTTTCAGTACTGATCAGCTGGGCTTTCTTTTACCCTGACAATGGTTGTTTTTGCTGCTAGAAGCTTCTGTAGCAGCACAGTCCTGGATTTGAAAGGAAGGGAAAGTAAATTAAGCAACTTGAAATCATCCCGGAAGCTCCTTGGATGGTTGTGATTAACCAGGGAGGGAAACTCCAGTGGACGATTACTTTTTGATAAGCTCAGTCAGAGGAGACAGGTTATCAATCTTTTTCATCCAGCCTTTGTTCCAAAGGATGGCTTTGCTTTTAACGCCACACTTTGTAAAGGGTTTTCTTAAATAATATTTTTATGTTATACAATACCTCCAAAGAAAGAGTTAATAATTTGAATAAGTTCAAGTTACTAATAACAGAATTAAAACTATCTAAGAAGAAGTTCCAATTACAAGGTAATGCAAAGAATACTTCTTCCTGATAGTTCTTTTAAAACAAGGTAACCTTCCCTTTTCATTTGGTTATTTTTACCTTTAAGAATTAATGTTAGACTAAATTCAGTACCCAAATAGGATTTTTTGGAAAGATACAGATCAGAACTGCACAATTTCTCAAAAGATAAGAATCTATTAGCATGACAATTGGTTCTTAAAGAAAAAGATAACAAGTTTGAAGCTGACCAAGGTCAAGCTGTGGAGATGGGAGCCATAGCTGGAGTTCCTGAAACTTCTTCATAATGCATGGATTGTAAGATTTTAACATGAAATGTTAATGAGACAAACACCCCACAAAAAAAGGAAAAAGCTATTTTAGTATCTGAAAAAATTAAATCAAGACATGATATATTTGCAAGAAACTCATATTCACGAGACTGATAAAAAGTACCTTGTAAACAAAACTTTAGGGTTTGTAATATATCTCTACCAATTGTAAGAAGAAAATCAATAGGATAATTTTTATATAAACCCCAATTACTACCACATTTATTGTTTGCTGATGATCAAGGTAGATATGTAATTGTGCAAATTGAACTATAGGGAATAAAATTTATTGTAGTGGGTTTATATACCACAGCCTACTTTTTAAATAGGGACTATTTTTCAGTAGTCAGTAAAATGTTTTTGAGTTGTGTCTTTCCCATCCATTCTCGGTCAAAATTAAGGGTAGTGTGCAGTTCTGATGGTGTGGCAATATAACCTGAAGCTGATGTCCATGATGTGTAAGCATTTATATCTCTGATAATGATTATGTTGTGTTTTGGAACCCGAAAGTCTATAACAGCTGCAGAAAAATATGAGTTTATGTGTGGATGTATAAAACAGAATTGTCAAGTGAGGCATCACAGTACAACTTGAGTGCTGGTCTCTCCAGTTACTTTCATAATATAGTTCACTTTATTTGTCCAATAATCTTGGTTTACTCTTTCAACAAAATAAAGGATATAATTCTTTTAATTCTGTTCATTTAACATCTATATGTTAAATGAACAGAATTAAAAGAATTCATGCAAATGGCAGATGATTAAATCTGTTTCATGGACTTTTGGCAAACATAGCGGTAGCTTGACTAAATTATCTGATTCTACAGTTAATGGTGCTACCCAGCAATTAATAACCATTAATGTTCCAGAAATCTGTACTATTATTTTAACCTTATTCATGCTGACATCTTTGTTGATATCTTTGAACAGAAGGTACAAAATGACTGTGTATATCCCTTCCCTACTTAGGTAGATATACATAGTAAATTTTAGGGTCCTATGCTCTGGGCCTCCTACTCCTTTAGTTATAAACGACCAAGAGGCTTCTTTGGAGATAGGAAACTGTTCTAACTGTCTGAAGATCCTGCCATTTTCTCCTCACAAAGGAACCTGAATTGCAAAGCAACACTGTGAGCTCAAAAAAAAAGGCACAGCTTCTTTAAAGAACGATGAAGCATCATTTCCACTTCAGAGCTAAATAGCTGCCCTGCATAAATATCTAGATTCATAATATTGTTTAAAGATCTTTAAAACCTCTTAAAAATTAGATTTGGAACTGCGTGTATGTGTTAAATAATAATTTGGCCTTTAGCCATTTTAATAGCAACGATTTGATTCAATGAAACATAACATACATTGAAATTAATTGAAGTTGAACTGGTGATGACCAATTTTGGTGTGATTAAATCTGGAACTAAGAGAATGAAAAAAATATTTAATATTTATTTCAAAATTAAGGGAAAAAATAAATGAATTGATGATTGAAGGCCAGCATTTATTATTTGGTAGAAATAGCGATTATTAACTGTATTAATGCTATATGGTAACTGAAGAACATGAAATAAAAACAAGTTCTGGTAAAAGAGCTATTCTCAGCTTCCTCCCAAAATTTCATGGCAGGACAAATGCCTTTCTTCATTTTATCCCCATTATATATAATTCTTAGAGAATTATAGTTCTGAAGCATATGAGCCATGGTGGTGAAGTGGTTAAAATGCAGTACTGCAGGCTACTTCTGCTGACTGCTGTCTGACTGCAATTTGACAGTTCGAATCTCACAAGGCTCAAGGTTGACTCAGCCTTCCATCCTTCCAAGGTCGGTAAAATGAGGACCCAGATTGTTGGGGGCAATATGCTGACTCTGTAAATTGCTTGGAGAGGGCTGTAAAGCACTGTGAAGTGGTATATAAGTCTAAATGCTATTGCTATTGCCATATAGTTCCTATATGCCATCTATAAAAGAACTATAAGACCATTCAATTCTAGAAGCAATATCTCATTAAAATAGGAACAGGGTTTTAATATCAGAGCCTACATTGTGGTTTTGTTATAATGGTAGTGGTACAAAGCATTTTCCAGAAATATGTGGAATATTTAAACAAACATTCGGATTAAGGATCACCAATTTAGGAGTGGAATCTTCTGCAGAACATCCTTGTCCTTCTGCAGACCATATGAACTTTCCCTGGAGTATAAGATTTCAGGGCAGTTCACATTGTCAGAATGATATCATCTAAGCAGCAAACAATGAAAGGAGATTGTTTTGGGACATTTTATTGATTTCAGGAGCATTGGATCAATTATGAGCTGAAATTTTAAATTGCTGAGCAATATTAGTTTAGTTATTGTGTGGATCCAGTTTTATCTTATAAAGCACTATACTCTTTCGTAAACCAATACTGATTTATTTACTAAATTAAGCAAATCATGCCTTAAAGTAATGAGCAGGTAACGAGCAGCCAGAAGGGGCGAGCGGGCAGGCCTGAGCGGGACCAACCAGAGGTGATTTTTACCGGGTTCAGCGAACCGATTCAAATCGTCCCTACCGATTTGTCCTGTCGAATTTCACCCCTGCTTTACATTAAATGTTTTTATAAGTATCATGGCTACATCAAGACATGTACATCAAGACATGTAAAGCAGAATGCTTGAAAACATTTATAGACATTATCACTTATTATTGACAGTAGCAGTTGCCTTGGTACGATATCTACAGTTGAAAAATACTTCTAGGTTAAAATGATTCTTCTTTTTTTCTTTTTTCAGCATTTTACCTGTGGAACAAATGTACTATATCAAACGAAGAGTGGTCAAGGCACCTTCTTTTCACCACTTCAGAAAGTGATGCTGCCACCAGATGCTTTTCATGGGAAAGTGGCCTTTATCACAGGCGGTGGTACTGGCATTGGAAAAGGAATAACTAATGCGCTGTCTAATCTGGGAGCAGAATGTGTTATAGCAAGCCGGTAAAAACAAAACTTATTACATCTCCATGTTCTCTTTACTTCCCATTCATCCTACTTGAATGATAAATTGTTCCTTGCTGGATAAACTCCTGTTTGTTTTGTTTAATGTTGTATACTGGACGAGGCACAACAGAGATAGATTTTTACTATAAGAGCAGAGAAATTCCTAAGAGCATGTTTGCCTTTTCATTTTCTGGGGAAATCCATAAATTCTCAGAGAACCTAAGGTAGTCTCCCATAGACCCTAAGACTCTGAGTCCCTTTGGTGCATGAATCTGGTATGAATTAGCACAGAGTAACCATTATATTGTGGGATGCGGTGGCTCAGTGGCTAAGACGCTGAGCTTGTCAGTCAGAAAGGTCAGCAGTTCGGCGGGTCGAATCCTTAGTGCCACATAACAGAGTGAGCTCCCATTAATTGTCCCAGCTTCTGCCAACCTAGTAGTTCGAAAGCATGTAAAAATGCAAGTAGAAAAATAGGGACCACTTTGGTGGGAAGGTTACAGTGTTCCATGCGCCTTCGGCATTTAGTCATGCTAGTCATATGACCACGGAGATGTCTTTGGACAGTGCTAGCTCTTTGGCCTTGAAAGAGAGATGAGCACCACCCCCTAGAGTCAGAAACGACTAGCACATATGTGTGAGGGGAACTTTCACCTTACCTTTTAACCATTATATAAGGAACAATATGAAGAATCTGTAACTCTATTTTCTAAAGTATATAACACTATATACACTATAACACACTGCATGGCATCAGATAAGACATCTAGCCAGTAAACTCATAGCTCTATCCGGTACTCCAAATATATCCCAAATTAAGGGATTATAGGGTCATAAATATGGAATGTTTATTGTTATGTAAACAATAAGAACTCACAAAACTATTTGCAGGAAACTTGATGTATTGAATGAAACAGCAGAAGAAATATCTTCTAAAACTGGAAATAAGGTATTTAAAATTATTATTAATATCTGTCCACTATATCTGAACCTAGTATGCAAAGCTATATTTTAAATTTCTTTAAACCTTTTTTTGCTGCTGATGGTTATGTTATTATTTTATTTTATTACCAGGTTCATGCAATTCAGTGTGATGTGAAAGATCCAGAGTCTGTTACCAATGCAGTCAGTCGATTAATTGAAGTGGCTGGGCATCCTGATGTAAGTAATTAAAAAGTTTGATTATTTATTCCTGGAAAAATAGTGTATGATGTAACAAAAAATAATGTCATATAAGTAAAATAATCAAACAAAAGGCAAGATAGATTGCCCTTTATTGTAATTTCAATAATATTAAGTATCATATTTGTATACTAATTGATAATACCATAAAGCCCCATCTAGTGGAATAGCCATAATATAACATAATGTCAGCAAATCAGAATCTCATTGTCAGGGGAAATTTCACCCTGAGCTAACGAGGTCTAGAATCGACGGCTTTCCAAACAGCATATCTTCAGAAAAAACGAAAGTAAGATCCAATAACAAGTTCTAATGAAAACAAACTTTTAATATGAACATAAGAAAATAAACAAATCTAATTGTTACATTTTGGCAAAAGCAATTATCGTACACCTTCTTGGCAGACGAACAGAAGATCAAAAGTAAAGAAGTCTCTGGAATTTGTGATGTATATAAAACGTGTTAAGAAGCATGCGCAGTAAATCATTGCTGATAAGAGCCTATGACCTGCGCAGTAACTCATCAGTTCGGCTAGCAAACAATTAACGCAGTGACACTCATGAAAAATAATTTGTCAGAAAACTAATCAAGAAGATTTGTAGATTACTTGTACTGTGAGCATACCTTCTAATGTATAGCATTTTCCATATTGGGCAAAGTCCTAGTGTGGTTTGTTTATATCAAGGTTTAATTTCTGGAATGAAATTTATGATCTTGGAGTGACATGTCAGGGTATGTAGTTGAAAACCATGGTCTAATGACAAAAACTAATTTTGATTGATTTCATTTCTGCTAAATTATCTAATATTTCTTGATCTCATTTTGACAGGTTAGAGCTTACATATTAGAAAGAATTTTGGACAGCTTTGTGATCCATTCTTAATAGATTGCATTATATCATAACATATCAGCTTTATTACCCTCTGATATACAGCCATATATGTCAAGGCTTTTAAAAAATATAACATTTTATTCATGTAAGTATGCATAAACAAACAAACAAACTGGGAATCCATGGTGTTATTGCCAGCATTCCCTTTCACTCCTTCTCCAGCTGCATATCCCATCATATCAAGGTTGAGAAAGACTGGAATAAGCAATAGTGGTTGACTTGCATGGATTATTTTATTATTAGCATAGTTTTACATGCCAGTTAGCAAATTTAGACAGAGTCATGAGAAAAGTGCACACCATTTTTTTTATTAACCTATTTCAATATACAACAGTAGTGATAGATATAACAAATACCAAGCACATTTGCATTTTATAGTCCATTGTGTAATTTTAAGTAAACCTCAATGTAAATTTTTATGTGGAAAAACATAAGTAACTTCCTATATTCATCACTATCTCAATTCCCCAAAATTAGGTCCATCAGGTCAGGGCCACAGGATTAGAACATCATTAGACAGGATCTGGGAGGACACTATTATTTAAACTTCAGACATTTAGTTTGATTTTTTTCTTGGTTGTTGATGAGAGTGGTACCACACCAAATTGAAAGGAGAAATTAGGATTTTAGAAGATGTCAAATAATTGCAAGTAAACACTCAAAATCTCACAACTGAAAAACATCCCCATTGAGAAGTGGGAAACAATTCCTGCTAATGTCAGAGTCTAGTAGACAGTTCTAAGAAATAACCAGTGGTGGGCTGCTACCAGTTTGGATCAGTTTGGGCAAACCAGTAGTTCGGACCACCAGCTGGGCCCTCCCTGATGCTATCCCATCCTATATATTTCACTCTCTGGCTCGCTCACCATGCCCTCGCAGCCCAGCTGATTTCCCACTCTATTCACTGCGGCTGCCGGAGAAGCATGAAATCTCCATATGAGTGATGCCACACGTAAGCGCTCTCACATTTCCGGTTCACTAGGCGAACCGGTTGTTAAATCATATGAAGCCTACCTCTGGAAATACCTATTTGAAGTTATTTCTGTCGGGGTAATACCGTGTTTCCCTGAAAATAAGACAGGGTCTTATTTTCTTTTGACCCCCCCCCCAAAAAAATAAGTGCTTGGCCTTTTTTCGGGGAGGTCTTATTATTTTTGAGGTGCAGGAGGCAGTGAGCATGGTCACCTCATGGCTGCTGCTGTGTTGTAATATTTTCAGGAAGAGCTTATTTTCAGGGGAGAGTTTATTTTAGCGTATGCGCTCAAAAGCTCAATTGGGCTTATTATCCGTAAAGGTCTTATTTTCAGGGAAACAGGATATCCTGTATACCCCTGTGACATATTTTTTCACATGACTATATTGAAGTAGTCACATACAAAGCTTTTAAAGCCAGAAGTATTATTTGACATGACAAGTTTTGACTGCTAGTCTTCTGTTTATGTAGAAATTGGTAGGTGCTTATTTGTTATCTCCAGTAAACAGTGTACCAAATTTAATACAGATCTAATGTATTTTTCTTTGTTTTAGGTAGTAATAAATAATGCCGCTGGAAATTTTGTTTCTCCTTCTGAACGTCTTTCTCCAAATGCATGGAAGGCTATCACTGACATTGTTTTGAATGGTACTGCTTTTGTAACTTTGCAAATTGGAAAAGAATTGATTAAAGCCCAGAAAGGTAAACTCAAATTGATAAATATAACTTTTTTGTCAGTGAATGAAAGTGACATCTCTGTTTATTTCCTTGCAGATGTTTGGAAATTTCGGTTTTTAGTATAGTTCATTATTCTGAAAATAGGCCTCATGCTTAATAGCAAACCCTTTTGGGAAGATTAGGCAATTTTTTTCTACCTGTCCACCTTCTGGAGGAAAAGAAAACAGCTACTTTATAGTCATCGGGAACCAAAGGAAGAGCTTCTGTTAGCCTGTCTAACACTTCAGCTCTTGCCATTGCTATACATTACACATACAGTAAATTTTGCTTGCAGATATAAATTATGCAAACTATGTATGCATTTTATGGAATGTTAGCCACTTTTCACATAACCCTTGCAATATGATTATTGAAAATAACTACCACTTTTATCATTATCTGACTCCTACAAAACATCTTGGCTTTGTCTCGCTTGACACTACATATGCCAAACAAAACATAGGAAATATCTGCATCACTTTTATATGGCTGCCTAAAGATTATTTTGCAACTGCTACAATTTGTAAAGCACATTTTTTTTAAAAAATAAGATCATTATTAATTATGCTAAATATTATCTGCAATTTAATTATATGTCATATAGTTAAATACATAAATACTGAGCCACAGTGGCACAGTTATTATAATGCAGTACTGCAGGCTACTTCTACTGCCTGCCGTCTACCTGCAGTTCGGCAGTTCAAATCTCACCGGCTCAAGGTTGACACAGCCTTCCATCCTTCCGCGGTTGGTAAAATGAGGACCCAGATTGTTGGGGGCAATATGCTGACTCTGTAAAACCGCTTAGAGAAGGCTGTAAAAGCACTATGAAGCTGTATATAAGTCTAAGTACTATTGCTATTGCTATATTGTCTAAGTATTATTGCTATTTTCTCTTTAACATTATATTTCCAGTAATATGTTCAACATGAAGTATATATACTTATTGCTTTAAGTACATTTGGTCAAATATATGATCTGTTTCTACTTTATTAACATTTGGTCAACAAAACTGCAGCCTTTGCAAAGTAAATAAATAAAATATAATAATCCATTTGTCTAATGGATGGTGACTTATTTGCAAATCACAAATAGTACAAATAATATTTTTTACAATTATTAGTACAAATAATATTTTTTACAATTATTGTACTATTTGTGATTTTGTTGCCAAAATAGTGCTGTAAATATGGGTATGAATTTCTTGTTTAAAATTGCATTCTTTCTTATTCTTTTTGAAATGGATGCTTTTAAAATCTACAAACAGAAAACTGAAATTACTGCATTGTGTGCATCTGTATGAATAGATACAGATACATCTCAGGGGTGAAGTGCTCTGAAGTCAGCTACTAGTTTGCACAGCTGATTGTTGCACAGCTGATCATCAGAAGATATAAAATGCTACCGGTTTGTGCAAACCGGTAGCTTCAACGATCAGCTGTGCAGCAATCAGCTCTGCCACGTGATTTCTAATCGTGTGGCACAGCTGATCATCAGAATGTAAAAAATGCTAACGGTTCAGGCGAACCAGTAGCATTTTTTACTACCAGTTCGGGCGAACCGGTCTGAACCGGTTGCATTTCACCCCTGTTACATGTCCATAAAGGTTTAGATGTAAATGCTAGTCTTGACTGATATAGCCTGGTTTCTACAAGAAATATAAGAAAAGCTCGGTCAACTGTCAGGTCAAAGTTATAACTTAACAGCGCACATTTATTTTCCTGAATTTTTCAGGGGCAGCATTTCTGGCCATCACAACAGTCTACGCAGAAAGTGGGTCTGGGTTTGTAGTACCAAGTGCTTCTGCCAAAGCAGGTGTAGATGCCCTGTGCAAGTGAGTACTACTTAAAAATGCATTACTTTTTCTTGATACCTTTCATTCTCTCCTTGAGAGGTAAATTTAGCTGTTTTCCTCTGCTTCTCCTGTAAACCTTTGTTCTGGATCTGTCTATACCAGTGATGGGGAACCTTTTTGGGACCAAGTGCCAAAAAGGTTACGTGTAAACATTGCATGTGCGCACACACACTCATCGGGGCTGCGCTCCAGAGAAGCCAAACTTCCAGGTTTTAGCGCGCATGCGTCCAACAATCAGCTGGCAGGCGTGCATGCACAGGATGTTTTTTGGCACTGCTGCACGCACGAAGTTCAGCTGATTGTCATGCAGCCATGCGCACCAGAAACCTAGAAGGCAAACGGGCAAGACCACGTGTGCCGGGTGACATGGCTTCGTGTGCCACTTTGGGCACGCATGCCATAGGTTCGCCATCGCGGGTCTATACTTTTCACTGTAGAACTACAGTCTGTGCTCATTAGCAGCCTTACATTTAGCAGTTATATTAATCTCTGGATGCAGAATATTTAATTAATCTCTGCTAATTTCTAGGTCTCTTGCAGCTGAGTGGGGTAGATACGGCATGAGATTCAATGTGATTCAACCAGGTCCGATAAGGACAAAGGTACAATATTACCCATTAAGAAATTAACAGTTCTTTGCAGTGACCAGAAGCACTCCCCCACACAGGATTGGGTATGGATTTAATTCCACTTTGTGGCAAAACTGCGTCCATAGCAAGCCAATGATTTGCTTAATGATTGTGAATTTGCTTAACCACAAAGACCACAAAAAATACCACCAAAAAAGTCGTAAAATTGGATCAGTCAGATAAATGACCCAATTTACAACTATCCGGAGTTACAGCTGTGTTGTAAGTTCCTGTAATTCTGACTGACCTTTTAGAAATGGGAATACTGTGGAGCAGTGCTTCCTTGTGATCAGTTTTTTTTTCTTTTGCTGTTCTTTTTTGCCTTTCTTTGCAAGCCACAAATCCTTTTTTTACAACGATCATTTTTTCCCTGCCTCCCCCCCCCCCCAGGGAGCCTTCAGCCGCCTGGACCCCACAGGGATCTTTGAGAAAGAAATGATCCAGAGAATTCCTTGTGGTCGCCTGGGAACTGTGGAAGAGATCGCCAATCTTGCCACCTACCTCTGTAGCGATTATGCGAATTGGGTTAACGGAGCAGTAAGTTGATCCTGGGTGCATGAAGCTCACTGCTGCTGTTAGAAAAGTGTAATTACACCCAAGCGCCACCTGATTCCTCGAAGGCGTTTTAATTCCAGTATTTTTACGGAACTCTGTGGGCTTGATGTGAATGCTTTATGAATCACTCTTTAACTTTTTAGAAACTACTTACGGCCTAGTGGAAAGAATGCTTTATGGGCAAATTTAGTACAGTTCAGTAAATCACAGAAATTGTATACCTTTAAAGCTGGCTGGGGATTTCTGGGAGTTGAAGTCCACAAGTCTTAAAGTTCCCAAGTTTGGACACCCCTGCTTTAAAGGTATTTTTCTTGTACAAAAGTTCCACTGAAGTAAACTAATTCAATTGATAATTTGAATTTCTTAATGGAACAACCTCTGCATCAATCTTACAGGTCATTAGAATGGATGGTGGTGAATACGTGTCCATGGCTGGAGAATTCAATGAATTACGTAAGGTAATAATTTACAAGGAAAACTTTGTAACAAAAGGATGCAAAATGGAAAACTCCTATTGGGTGTTGTAATCAGTTAATCCTGCCTTCCATTCTGTTATACTTCCCATCATATTTGTCTTTTTCCTCCTCTACCTCCAGGGTGGATTTGATTAAAATCAAGTAGATTTAAATCACAATTTAAATTACTAGTAAAAAGGCTTGATTTAAATCAACTCGATTTAAATCATAATTTTTAAAGCGTGACTGCCCCGGAGTAGCTCCTCTGTTGACTCACTGACAGTCCCAATATTACAGAATATACAGCCTCATGCTACATAACTAAGCTCCATGCTGAATAAATTAAATTATTAATGTATCTTAAATAGAAAACTACCTTTAGATAGATTTTTACTCCAAAAGCATTTTGTTAAAATAAATTTGATTTTTAAAAAATGATTTAAATTTTAAAAATCCATTTTAAATTTAAAAATCTATTTTAAATTTTAAAAATCCATTTTTTAAAAAATCCATTTTTATCCACCCTATTTTTCTCCCAATGTCAGTTTTGATGCTTGGTTAAAAATGTCCAGGCCTCATGAGGCTATTGCCACCTCTATCCACCACTTTTAAGAATTATTTTTCCTCTTAACATTTTAATGTATTACTATATACTTTTGATTTGAGTACTAAGCTTTAAGTCCCATTGATTTCACTTGGAAAACTTTGAGGATCTGTTCTGCTCTGAGTGCAATTGAAGAGCATTATCCCTGGTTTGGTCGTACCCATTATATCGACATACTACATGATGATAGTTAAAAAAATCAGCATCTCAACTAAAGTATTTCTTTTCTATGTTAGGTCACCAATGACCAGTGGAATATCATGGAACAAATGATACGAAAAACAAAAGGCTCATAATTTGCATTTTTATGTGACTTTTTATATAGCTTCTTTCTAAAATTTTCTGTATTCTAGCAATAAAATGCACCGCTGCTGATAATTATCTGTATGTCCATGTGTATCCATTTTACGTTCACAAACTCCAATGTTGCATTCTTTGTGGGCAATATTTTAATAGACATATACAAATTATTAAATGTTAATACATTAATAGTTTCTTTTTCTTTACGAAAAGTCCTCGACAACCACAATTATGTCCACAATTTCTATTATAAATTGCTGAGGTTGTAAGTAAAGTTGGACCAGATTTTATGACAATTTTTAGATAGGCATTAAACTAATCACTTCAGTCATTAAGCCAATCATGCTGTTAAGCGAACCCAGCTTCCCCAAAGGTTTGGGGTTTTTTTTGTTTTTTTCCCCAGAAATAATCAAAAAACGTCGCAAATCTTGGTCACAAGACCACAGGATGCTGCAACCCGTCATAAATAGAAGATGGTTGGCAAGTGCCTGTATTGCGATCATGTGATTGCAGGAGTGGTAAGTTTGAATACAGGTCATCACCAGTGTTGGGTTTCATTTACCTTCGCTAGCGGTTCGCAAATGTGAGCACGCTCATACACACCATCTTCTGCGCATGTGCAGAAGATCGCGCATTACATTGGGGCAGGTGGGCGGAGCCTCCAGCAGCTGCCGCTACCGGTTAGCTCGAACCGGTAACTGGCTGAATACCACCTTTGGTCATTACTCACTTCCAAAGCCATTGTAACTTTGAAACATTGTTAAATGAACAGTCATAAGTTGAAGACTGTATTATTGTTTATGGTCAGTAGTCTATCTTGAGTAACAAGTGGATTTTTCACTTGTTTGAATTGTCTAGAATCTTAAGAATGGGAGTTGCCTCTGTACATATATTACCATTTAATATTAGGCTTGTGAGATAGGATACTATCTTTTCCGTCTACATTCATATT
This sequence comes from Natrix helvetica, assembly GCF_964273705.1. NCBI lineage: Eukaryota > Metazoa > Chordata > Lepidosauria > Squamata > Natricidae > Natrix > Natrix helvetica. The sequence goes on from NC_138550.1 coordinate 141,179,277, forward strand.
AAGTAAAAATCAGGCAGGTGTCCATAATTCTGAAGGAATTGCATTTGAATTACAATGATAACATATAAAATTATTGCAGCTACAGCATTGGTAAGAAAACATTTTTAAAACATACTTTCTACGATGAAGAAAAATAAAGATACGTTTGCTTGGGCTGTAGGAAGCATCATGCTGCAGTCTTGCCATATAATAAAGGAATTGAAGAAGAGGCAGGGATTAAATCTGAATGCTCCTACATTTAGTATAGAAATTAAAACTTCATATCTTACCTTGACAATATTGTAAGGAGCAGTGTCCACTAGAGGGAACCATAACACAATATTCTAGTTATAAAAGCCTGAAAATATTTGAGTTTGTATCACATGGTCCTTCATGTGAATTAAATGAATGAAATGAATTCAATTCACATTCCATCTTGATTCTTTGATGCTGACAATTATTGGAATGCATCCTTGAACTGAAAAAAAATGCAAATGTTGGCAGAAACATTTAATATTATCACCTTTTGGGGGTTATAGGGAGTGACAGTTCCTTTCATTCCAATTTGGCATTGAGAACATTGGAGATAAACTGGATGGCCCTGAAATCTGATGTGTTTGTTGGTGTCTGCTTAATGCACAACTGCTGAATTCTAATTTTGTCACAGACTTCTAAGAACAGAATATGGTTAGGCAGGTGGGACAAGATTCAGTTCTCAATAATTGACACCATATTGTATAAAGTAAATTAAATAATCTGTAGAAGAAATCTGAAACTATTATGCACTGCATAAATTTGGACCACATTCTTAAGGTCAGTTGGGGTGGCCTTTTCACATGCTCTAACTTTATTTGAATTGCTAGTTTATTAATTTGTGCTAATCCACTTGATTGTGTGTGTGTGTGTGTGTGTGTGTGTGTGTGTAATGATTTAATAAAGCTGTACTGCATAAAGCCAGAAATAGATTAATTCTGTAATCCAAATAAATATATATGAAAATCCATCCTCAGAGCAGACTTGTTTTGTCTAGCTTGGAACTGTCTAAATAAGAGAAAAACGTGGCCTTTCTTGTGTTGTTATATGGCAGCTTCCCTCAGTTCTAGTCTTCATGGCCAGAAATAAACATAAAAATGTTTAAAGACCACCGATGTATACTCTTTATTCTAAACAGGTCTCCAGGTTTCAGTAAGGAATCTTTCTCAGCCTTACCTGCTAATGCCCTATATAGATTGTCAACCCTGAAGCTGACTTGACTGAGGCCATTTTGAGGCTTCAGTGTTGCCACACTGGAGCTGAGGGATAGGGAGGGGGAATAGAGACAGCTGGGGTTTGTAGCCAAAACAAAATACTTTTTCCTGGGAACCAAGGACATTCCCACAGGTGGTCAGAGAGAGGAGGAGTAAAATTACCAGGCAACCATGCGACACTTTGATTGGACCATATGACTTTATTGTTTGGGGAAGGAAGAAAACTTCGGTTTTTAATTAAATGAAAACCATGGGAACATTCAGAGTCGGTTTTCACCAGCCTGTGCCAATGTGATATATCTAATAAAACTATTCTTTGAGGAATTAACCTGCCTCAGAGTTCTATTTGCTATGGTTGTATACCTGGAATCCTGACATAGCTCTTGAAAATTTGCTTGAAAATGCTTTCCATCACTAAGCTAGTGTTTTCCTTGGATGACGACATAAATGAAAAATAATGGTGTTGGAATCATTCTTGACAACATAATTTATTTCCTTTTATGACTATGATAATGTGTTCATTTGACACCCAAGAAGAGTGATGCAATTGAAAAAGACTAGAGAAATGATGATAGCAAATATCATGGTATACAATGTATGACTGTTACCTTTACGTTTTCAACTCCACTTTGAGCTGATCACATTCATAGAATAAGATTTTTTTTTCTTTCATGTAAAGAGTTGGGAGGGAACATCCAGCAAAATATACATATATCCTTATGCTTTAATTTATAATAAAATATACTAAGATTAATTGGTAATTAATATTCATTGACCTAATTTCTGAAGATTCACAGCAGCTGCTCTTATTAAATGCCAGTGGGCTTTGTAGCCACACTATTAACAAAAATTAGGGCATGTATATTTAGATGCTTAATTATAGGTTCATTTGAGTAACATTTGAGTCAATTAAGATTGATATTTTGATCAATAGGAGTATTGATCCTGTATGAATAAATACCGTGGTAAATAAAAGGAATATCCTGTAAGATGAGCTTTTTCAAAAGCCATAATTATATATCAAGTGACTTACTGTTGTCTGATATAATTTCCAGTTAGCTAAATGATTGTAGCTTTATCTCTTCATAGTATTCCTAAATGCTAATAAACAGCCCCATAACCATATGAAGCTGCCTACTGCTGAAATAGTATGCAAATCCTTTGAACATGCAACAGCTCATACAAGTTACCATTATTTAAATGGTTAATGCTTGAAGTAGAATTAAGACAAGAACTTTCTGACCTGATTAAGCAATAACCTTGAAGCAGTAATCTTTCTGATAAGAAACACTCATAATGGTAGTATAAATTTAAAAAAAACATACAAGCACTTGCTAATTGGATCTCATTTGTATCAATGAAATGTACCTTCTAGTCATATAGTACTGGTAGGAAAAAATTGCAGCCTTATATTAAGTAACTGTCTTTGAAAATATATTTAAAAGGAATTGAATGATCAAGAAAACATACAGTAATAAAGTAGATGCATTACAAGTTAAATCAACACTAATTCAGACTTGGGGATATTATCACATTTGTTTGCAAGTTATGTAGATTGGATGCAAAGAATTAAATTTCAGCCCAGTTAATATACAGTTTCCCAAAATCCATTAAAATAAATGAATGTATGAAGATTTGATAAACAATATTTAAAATGTTTTATATAATGACATTTGAATTGATATGATTGAGAGTCAGTCTCTATAGCTTCCTTTTGCGATAAACAGGTAGTACAGTGTACTTTTATTGGATTGTTACAACTAAATGACACAATCCTACCCAAAATAATTAAATGGAATTTGTGATGTAGATATGTATAGAGTCAGACACATGTTTTCTGTGCTCCTTGTGTCATTTGTAGGTTAGGTACAGTACATGGATGATAAAGCAATTTTATTTGCACTGAATATACCTCAACCGCTTATAAAAATTAGGAGATAAATTGACTATTTCTTGTGGAAATTGGAGAATTTCCTAGACTTGGAAAATTAGTTGGGTTGTGGCTTGATCCATGTGATTGTGGAATCTTTATTATCTGTGATAGAACAGAATATCAAACAAATTGTGTACCAGTATATTAGCATATGAAATGTAATTATAGATTACATAGAATGATGTAAAAACATCAGTTTGCAAGAGTTGTATTATGTGAAATGTCGAAATAGCTTTCGAAAAATGGACTGACATGATGTAACAGCATTTACAAATGCTAAAGATTGAAAGTAAAATAGGCAAATTTGTGTATTGATTTTTAACTGATTAAAAACGTGCCATTTGTCCAGTAAAAATACAATGTTGTTCTTACCAGGCAAGTTCAGCACCTTCACACCCAGAGCCTCTGTTTGACCTTAGTAGTGAATTTAAGGAAGCTGGAGAGCAAGACATTTATAACATATTGGAAGTTGACTTGATCAAACTAAACGAAAGCACTGCTGATGTGTCTATGCCCAGATCTTTTCTCGACTGAAACTGGTTTGCTAAAAATGAAATTCTTAAAACATTTCTCAGTGGTTTCTGGCATATTTAGATATGGGATATCTCCTAGAAAGAGGTGACTAGTTTTTTTGGACTGATTGGCTTATAGTACACTTGACAAAAAGGCTGACCATCACTTTCTAGAAGATGACACCACCAAATGATTCTGGTGGATCCCAGCACCCTCCCTCTTATCCGTGTGCTACGTTCTTTTACCAAAAAAAGGAAGGAAAAGGAAAAAGAAGAAATCCCCCATCATCCTAAACTGATTTTGAATGTGTGTTTCTTTCTGACATTGTCAAAAACCGATTTGCTTCATGGAGACCTAGCCAATACCAATCTCAGCTGGTGCTCTTAAAACTTTCTTCCATGTCTCACCGAAACAAAGCCATGTTTATTGGTAAATGCATTGACAGACTGGCCCAGGGTAATTTAAGACATCCTCTTTAGTTACAAAAGCTGTACATTACGAACATAGTAGAAACAAGCTGAAAAGAATGTGCCACATAACCTGGCTAATTATCTATATGCAATTTTAAATTTACAAAGTATAAAAGAAATAAAGCCTACTCTCTTATAATGCACAGTTAATTTTGTTTTGTTTTTTTAAGATACAATATATTACTAGTTGGAGTGGAAATGAGAGACGGTCTCTTAATTTTCCCCAGCGCAGAGGATGAGAGCAAGTTCTGTCCTATAAAGTTTTCCTCCGTCGGACAAGGCCATAATGTTCTTCTTGTAGGTTGCAAGGTTATTGATATCTAATTCCTGTTTTTTAAAAAAAGAAAATGTATTTTAAAGCCACTAGATAACATTCCTCTCAACTTGACATCCTCCAGTAGTGTTGGATTGCATTTCTCACATTTACACTGACGTAGTTGGGAAGAGGAGCCGTTGTTAATTCCAAGCCATTTGAAAGTAGTCAGTTTAGAAATGTTTGCCAGTGTGAGAAACATTACTGTATTTTCCAGAGTATAAGATGCACCTTTTTCCCTCAAAAAAAGAGGGTGAAAATCTGGCTGCGTCTTATACACTGAATACAGCATTTTTGGCCTCCCGAAACCCCACCCCCTTTGCAAAAATGGACGCGCAGAAGGTTTGGGAGGCTTGCAAACTGTTCCTGGGGGCTGGGGAGGGCAAAAACAAGCGAAAAATGTTTGGTTTTGCAGTTGTTACGAATTCAGCTATTGCAGATTATAAACCTTGCTTTAGTGCAATAGGCACATAGTCCTCAACTTTCAAATGAAACAAACAAAACGTTTAAAAGTTATGATATTTATGTAGTTACTTACCAGGCGCATATAAACTATATTAAAGTAACCAAAATATCTTTACTGTCCCCAAGGCATGTCATGACTTTTGAGCAGCCCTAATGTTTGAAAGTCGAAAAATTTGACACGCCCTGTCAGTTCATTTAGTGACCGTTCAAAGTTACAACAGCACGGGAAAAAAATGACCTAGGGCCATTTTTCAAACTCATGATCATTGCAGCATCCCCATGGTCATGTGATTTACATTCGGATGCTTGACAACTGAGTCACATTTATGACGGTTGCAGTGTCCCGGAGTCATGTGATCTCCTTTTGCGACCTCAGAAGCAAAGTCAAATTCACCTAAGTAATTACTTATTTAACAACTGCAGTGATTCACTTAATACACGTGGCGAGAAGAGTCGTAAGATGGGTCAAAACCCACTTAACAAATTTCTCACAACAACAAATTTTGGGCTCAATTGTGGCCATAAGTTGAGGACTACCTCTATTAAGCAATCAACTGTAGGTTGTAAAAAAAAAAAGTTAATAGCTAAAAAGCCCTACTGCTTAGCATAATAGTCCTTGGGCAGGTGAGTATTATTAATTTATGCATTTGTTTAATTTCTTTTATTTGCCTCTTGGGTCACAGTGCACACAACCAGTCATGTGGTGCCAATGATTGAATTGTTGGGCTGGGACAATCAAATCAAAACATTTGTGTTAATAAGACTTCACACACACATTTTCAAATTTATTTTTTGCAAAATGTGCAAAAGAAAATACTTTTGTGGGAGCAAAGAGCAAAAGCAAAACCCATTATTTCACTGCAGAATTTTGGTTTGGGAAGCCACATATAGGCTGTTGACTATGGGATGCTAACCCTCACCTTAGCAACCTATGTGAATGCTGCCCCGGGAGTGACATTGTACCATACCGACAACTGTGTTTCCATTCTTTTGTCACTAAGTGCATGTTCCCAACCATTTTACTATGAATTAACTACCAGGGGTGTTGCTAGATATGGATTTCTTGTTTGACATTTATGGTCCTCTAAGGGAATATGGTTAATTGCTGTTCCCTGAGGGCTGCTTGAAAGAAAATAGTGGAAAGGGGTTTGAGAAAAGAGCAGCTATTTTTGTCTTTGATAAGACAGAGCATTCTGTGGTCCTTTTCAAATTTATTGTTAATAGGTATTCAGTTCAAAGAAGGAAGACACCTACTATACTTTCAGCCTGGGGATACATCTAAGAGAAGTGGTGGCCGTTTTACTAAACCAGTGATGCGAATAGATTAATGTAGGAGTAAACTCTGGTGCCTGGTATTACATATACAATTTCATTCCTTTTGTATTCAGAATTCTAAATATAGGGCATTTCAAAAGAACTTCTTGAACTGGCCAGACTTGGGAAGAGAAAAAGGCTCATTAAGTACAATTTAAATGGAAATCTTAGAATTACCTTTTTATTCTTTTCACAGAGATCTTTTAGCAAAGCATCTAATTCCTGTTCATCTATGTAGCCATTTCCATCCTGAAAAGAAAAAGAAAAAAACACTTGAATTTTTCTATTATTCATTCCTGCTGCTTTCATTGACTGGTTGCAGCTTAGAAATACATTAAAAACTTTGATTCACAGACTTCATTTTAAAAAAAAAAATCTACTTACTGAATCAAATGTATCGAAAACTTTATTAAATTCCTTTCCACACATTTTAATACCCTAATATTCAAAAGAAGGACAAATATTAGAACAGAAATTAATCAAGATTTCAGTATATGAATATACAGAACACTTTTAAATAGGCATACCTGAAATTTAAGGAGAAAGTTTTCCTGTACTGGCAATAACCTTGGGAGAAAACAAGAGGAATTTAGAACAATTCCATAGTGAATAAAGAAGCAGAGAACAGAAGGAAGCAAATCATTTCAATTTTGGAATGCTTTGAGCTTGAAACAACAGTTTGTTAGGGTTATTTCAAGTTGAAAACATTAACGTTTCATTGCAGGTGTTTTCCACTGGAAATTATTTCCAGCTCACACCACTTCTTTAGTGAACAGCTGGTTGAACTCAAAACTGAGCAATTCAAATTGAAACTGTTTCTAGGTCAAAATACTTTGGCTTCAAAACACTTTGCACGCATACATTTCACTCCCTTTAAAGATTAACAGATGCTGAGAAAGTCAAATGAGCTGAAACTTCCTGTGTTTTGTAGACAGACCCTTTGAGAAGACAGGGTTTTTTTAAAAAAAAAAGTGTATTTATTTGAAGCATGGAATTAGGTAAATGGGTGACCTTGGGCCAGTCACACACTGCCTAATTCACCTCCTATGTTGTTGTAGGGACAATAGGAGGAGGAATGTGTGTTGGATATGTTCACTGCCTTAAGTTATTTGTAATAATAATAAAGGGATACAAATAAACAAATAGAGCTGGGCCTAGAAGTGCTGTTGTTTCTTGGAAGCCCTCGTTTCCTTCTTCCCAATGTCAAAAAACAGTGCATGTAGACATTGGAACAATTGCTTGACCTTTTCCACCCAAGGATGGACTGCTAAGTTTCTCCTTGTAGGAACCACTCCATAACAATCTACTGTATAGCACTTTGTACACTTTGTATAGCACTTTGTACTAATTACCAGCATTCCTTTTACCCACCCCCATTGTGTCATGTTCCACAACCAATCAATAAGCAATAGCACTTAGGCTTATATACCACTTCACAGTGCTTTACAGCCATCTCTCAGTGGTTTACAGAGTCCGCCTATTGCCCCCACAATCTGGCTCCTCATTTTATCAACCTCAGAAGGATGAGTCAACCTTGTGCCTGGTGAAATTCAATCTGCTGAACTGCTTGCAGCCGGTGATCTGCAGAAAGTAGCCTGCAGTACTACACTCTAACCACTGTGCCACTGTGGCTCAATGATATTTTCTACCATTTTTCCTCCAAATATTCTTACCGGGCCATTTCTGTCAGTTCCAGCTTTCCATCATTGTTTTCATCAAACATCTTGAGCTGAAAAGATTAAGTTATAGTCTATAATAAGTTTCTTTTTAAAAAAAATCAACCAGAAGGAGAAAAGTTTGACTAAAAGCACAGTCCTCTCATGTTTGGGAAATACCATATTTTTCAGAGTATCAGATGCACCTCCCCCCCACACACACTAAAAAAGTGGAAATGTTGGTGCATCTTATACACAGAATACAACCATTTTTGGCCTCCCAAAGCCTGCCCACCGCATCCCATTTTTGTGAAAAAATGAGCCATTTTTTGCAAAAACGAAAGTTTTTTTGTCTTCCCTCAGCATCCAGCCGCCCTCTGCAGAATTCATTAGGGCTGGGGCAAGGCAAAAATGGAGGCGTTTTTGTCTTGCCCCAGCCCTTCTGAATCCTGCAAAGTGCTGCTGGGGGCTGAGGGAAGGCAAAAACTGTTTTTTCTTACTTACGTCTTTGAAATATTGGTGCATCTTATACACCGGTGCATCTTATAGTCCGAAAAATACAGTATATGCTTATCTCGAGGAAACCTAGTAGCCTCCCATGAAGTCATTGTCACCTCTTCAAATGTTTGGACTTTTAATGATGTGTACTTTTATTACATCATATTCTTCAGCAGCTTTTATATCTGCATTCACATTTTGCTTTAATCAGGTTGGATCCTAAATCCTGGCGTTGAGTTCTGCAATTAGGATTCATTGCTGAAAGCTTGGGAGATCTCCAAGAAAGTGTAGAAAGGTATGCAGGGAGAATTGCTAGTTGTCATAATGTTCTCTTTTAGAAGCCATCAGTTCCAAAGTCATTCTTTACATAGAAAAACACCTGACGGTGCAGTCTTTTAGACTGATTTTCTAAGACATTTTTTGTACTGATTAAGAATTCTAAGCCACTTTAAGTGTAGGCTCACAAAGGAAAGTTGGATCAAAATTAATATAAATGCTGTACAAATGTTAGACTTAAAATGGTGGAAACTAAATTTATTATTTATCCCACCCCACCTTTTCAAATCCGCCTTCTGAGGCTGATTATGCCAAAATTTTCCGAAGGCCATGGCAGTTCACTACAACATTAATGTAGCTGAAACTATGTTATATATACGTAGTACATGGCACTCCCAAAACTCTCTTGAGTTTCAATTGATTATCTCCAAAGGATTTTGAGAGCAGACTTTCCTAACATGATGTCTTCAACTCCCAAATTTCTCCGCTGGGATGGTCATTGTAGACAATTCTGCAAATGAAATCCATGCAACGCAAATGCACGAAGATGATAGCAGACTGTTCTTATACGCACAAAATGGACCTGCATTATAAATGAGCCTGCTGGATTTCTTCAGTTATAATTTCAAACTTTTTTTTAAATTGCCCATTGTTTATAAAGCCTATGGAGCTAACTAAATTGTAACTCAAAGGGTGAGGTAACAGAGTAAATAGAGTTTGAGACATTATTTTCGGTCCTGTATAGGTATCTTAAAATGGGGTAGGGCAATTAATTCCAACAAAAAAACAGCAGTTCTTACCATAATATCTGTGTATTCTGATAGTTTTGAATCATCAATCTGTTTATTTGCTTTCTGCAGTAAATCTTTCAAAAAGTTCTGAAATGAAATTAATATATCAAAAAGCAATACTTTGCCTGACCTACGTGCGGAATAAAATATTTTTCTTCTAGTTAATTATGAATAGACAACTAATATTTTTCTTCACTTTTTTATTATAATAAGGTAAAGGTTCCCCTTGCACATATGTGTTAGTCGTTCCCGACTCTAGGGAGTGGTGCTCATCTCCGTTTCAAAGCTGAAGAGCCAACACTGTTCAAAGACATATCTGTGGTCATATGGCTGGCATGGCTAAACGCCAAAGGTGCATGGAACGCTGTTACCTTCCCTCCAAAGGTGGTTCCTATTTTTCTACTTGCATTTTTACATGCTTTTGAACTGCTAGGTTGGCAGAAGCTGGGACAAGTAACAGGAATTCACTCTGTTGTGCGGCACTAGGGATTCAAATTGCCAAACTGCCAACCTTTCTGATTGACAAGCTCAGCTTCTTAGCCACTGAGCCACTGCATCCCTTTTTAAAATTAAAATATAAAGGCTATAATCCTAATTCATACATTCTTGGGGGTAAGAATCATTGACCTTAACAGATCTTCTTTCTAAGCAATCATGGATTGTCCTCTACATCTTTGAAATGCCAAGGACAGAAGTATAGTCAGTAACACTCATGCCAATTGGAAACTTAATATGTCTCCTACATTCCAGGTGCCTAGTCTTCTCAATGGGGATGATCAAGTCGATTAGCCTGCATGATTCCATAATGCAAATCTAATTACTAGCATTATATTGCAGAATAATTCTCCATCCAGCTAGTAGGCATAAGGAAAGCTTCTATTCCAGTTCATGTTATTAGTGTCACATAGTTGGGAGCTCAACCTCATTCCTCTGACTCACTGGTTGGCCTGTGAGTGACTTCATGAATGTTGGTTATTTTGTGATTCAGGGCTACAATACAATGCAATACAATACAATACAATAGTAGAGTTGGAAGGGACCTTGGAGGTCTTCTAGTCCAACCCCCTACCTAGGCAGGAAACCTTATACAGTTTCAGACAAATAGCTATCCAACATCTTCTTAAAGACTTCCAGTGTTGGGGCATTCACAACTTCTGGAGGCAAGCTGTTCCACTGATTAATTGTTATCACTGTCAGGAAATTTCTCCTCAGTTCTAAGTTGCTTCTCTCCTTGATTAGTTTCCACCCATTGCTTCTTGTTCTGTCCTCAGGTGCCTTGGAGAATAGCTTGACTCCCTCTTCTTTGTGGCAACCCCTGAGATATTGGAACACTGCTATCATGTCTCCCCTAGTCCTTCTTTCTCTTAAGCTAAACATACCCAGTTCCTGCAACCGTTCTTCATATGTTTTAGTCTACAGTCCCTACTTGAAGATGGTTGGAGGTAAGAATACAAACAGCTTGCCTTATTATTATTTTTATAAGGACAGAAGTCAAACGTTAGGGAAAGGGGGTACATGACCCATATGACTAAGTAATACTGCTTTAGCACTTCCCCATCAACTAGTCCCCAACTTGAAGTTTGAATTTTGTTTCTTAAACACAGTGCTTCTTTGAGTTGTAAATGTCATCAATTGAATGAGTTTCATATCCTGCATAGAGCTTTATGTAAGAACGGGATTCCCTTTGGGTGGCTGTATGCTGGGCATGCCTGAGACAAGCAGTAGGTGAGGTCAGAACTAATTTGGATAAGGTCATTTCTCATCAAATGCTCCTGATTTTCTCTACTGGCTTCTTCCAAGCCACAGGCTCTGGGAAAGGGGCATCAAGCCCTTAGGAAAACCCTTGGCCCTTCCAAAAGTAATTGCAAATTAGATCACAGAGTATGCGTGACCCTAAGGCTACAGGCTTGCCATTCCTGATCAGTCAGTTCTGGCAGTGCCTGTTCTTTTAAATGCAGGTTCCATAATTAGTTAGCAGAGCCGAAGTTGCTTTCCTGACCTTGCAAGAAAACTTTGTTTCCCAGATGGGCAGCCAGTTGCCCTACTTTTGTGACATGATAAAATTCTTTATTAAGCTGGAAGTTTTGAGAGCTGGGGAATTATGAATGTCTATCACAAAAAAAAACCCACATATGCTTATTCTAAATTTCTTGGTATTATTTTTGCTTTTAATAGGAATCGGCACAAGTGGGGAAATGTGTAGGAAATTCAGCTGGGCTATTCTAGGCTAATCATATTCTACCTAAGCAGAAGCCCATAATATTTTGATTATTCTATCTGAGAAAACTATGAAAGGTCTTAAAATCAGAGAGGGCTTATAATCTGTGTGTATTTCCTTAGATCAGCTCTGGCAGTGTTTCAAAACATAATCTGTCCACTTCTTCAATCAGCTGTCAATACCCTATTTATTCATTCATCAAATTTATACAGCTGCCCATCTCACAAAAATTTGGGTTTTTTTTTTTTGACTTGAGGTAGCATAAAAGTATATCCCCCAAAATAAGACAGGGTCTTGTTTTCTTTTACCCCCCCCCCCAAAAATTAGCACTTGGCCTTATTTCTGGGGAGGTCTTGTTATTTCTGAGGTGCAGGAGGTGGCGAGCGTGGCCACCTCATGGCTGCTGTTATGTTGCAATATTTTCAGGGACGGCTTATTTTAGCACATGCGTTCAAAAATCTGATTGGGCTTATTATCCAGGGGGGTCTTATTTTCAGGGAAACGGTATATTTAAAAATAACCAGAAAAATATACAGTTAAATTGAGGGCAGCAGATGTTAACTATTAATGGAATCTCCTCAGTACCTCACTCATCCCCTGTGATATCCTACTAGCATAACCTGGTTTTGAGGGACTTCCATAAATCAACAGAGATGGAGCTGGCCTCACTGGGTCTTGCCAAGTGCAGCTCCCTAGCAGACGGGATCCATAATATACTATTGCTGGAACTGATGTTATCGGATGATACTTGTTTGTCTATGCTCAGAAAAACAATTTTGCGGTAGGCCTTCTTAGTACAATAGTAATCCATTGTTGAAGAGGTTTATGCCAGTTGACATAATAAAAAACTGTCTCTATTTCTTGGCATTACCTGCTTAGGACATTAAGAAGTTCTATGCTGTATGTAGTTATATCTGGTTTTATTTGTTAATTTTATATCTTTATCAATATTTTATTATATATTTGTTGCTTTAGATTTGGCTGAAGGGCAAAATACCTTTAGTAAAAATAAATCAATTCCTAGGCTGTACTGCTTCATGCTCTTGGAAGATGTAACTGCATAGATGAAAACCTTACCTTCACAGAGAAAGAAATATTTTTAAAGAACTTTAAGCTAGGGCCTATCTCTCGGATCTTTAGCTTTCTGTTTTCCCAGACAATGTTTATTCCTGCAATCCCGTCAGAACAATGGTACAATCCAGAAACAATAGTCTGTAGGCATTTATGTGTTGCAAAGCTGGTTTCAGAGAGGTTATGTTAGCAAACATTAAAGCAATTGATAGTTGCATTCTGTAGGTTTTCCACTTTGGAATTATAATTTTTAAATGCTACTGGTATCATATACTTAGGACAGAAATACCACCGTAAAATAAATTCTTAGATTGGTACAGCTCTGCTGTACTGCCTCTACTTTTAAAGACTTTTTTTCACAACTGCTTTCTGCAAATTCTTTTGATGTAGAATGCTCCAAATATTTAAGAAATGATTATAGAGATGTCCTTACCTTAAGCTCTTCAGCATCAATATATCCACTATGGTCACTATCATACTTTCGCCATGTCTGGAATTAAGAAAATAGCAACTGAAAAAAATTGCATACATCCATATGTAAAGTTTTACACCTTGTCAATGCAATTTTTCACAAGACAAAATGTATGTGGATTACCTGCATGAAATCTTCACTAGATTTCAGCTGCTGGCATCTAAAGAATAATAGGAAGTTTTCTTCTGTTGGCAGTACCTGAGCAAGCTGGAGGGAAAAAAATTAACTTTGATTTAGAATTATTCTTCTAAGTAGAATTAAGTATAAATTACTGCACTATGTTTCAATAAGGAAATAAGAAACATTTTCGCACAACTGTTTAGTAGCTTATAAATAACAGGAACAATCCATGAATAATTGATTCTGTATCCAGTACACTGAACTATCACATCACTAAACTGGAAGTATAAAATGTTAGGAGTCCTAATGTGATTGATTTTGTTTTAGTTTGTTGCAATATGTGTATTTAGCTTTTACATTGTATAAGTGGCTAGCAGTGATATGTAAGCTAGCCAGGAATCTTCAGCTTGTTGATCCAATCTGCACATTTCTATAAGACATTTAAATCAGTATTCCGCCTTACTAAATTTCTCCAATTTTCAAATGCCTGATTATCACAAATCTTAAAGTAGTAAGGATGTTTCATTGTTAAGAGAAGCAAAATAACTTTTAATATGGATTTGGAGATAAGAAAAGGATCTTCCAACTACACAGATAAATTTTGTTTTTAAAAGTTTCCACTAATATTTTCAAATTTCAATAAGCTTCAGATAAAGAAGGAAGGAAGAATGATAGGTTCTACATTATATTCCACAATTTCCTTTAGAATATACCATTTGAGGAGTGAAGTACAGTTTCATTAAAAAAAAACAGTGGGAGGAAGAAACAAGAAATTGACTTTTTAACAGTGGGAAAAAGTGGGAAAATGAAGAAAGGATGGATGAAGTGAAGATCATCTAGAAAAATCAGTAACAGGTGTCTGAGAAGAAAGAAGTAGTGCATTCAAGATCTTTTCAGAGGAGTATTTGCCTTTGGCTTATTTTCTTCTACTACTATCCAAGAAAGTGTTCTAATTTCAAAACGATCAATTATCTCAATTCAATATAGAAAACAAAGTCAAAATGAAATTTGAAGAGTAATGTTAATATTTTGAGCTTTCTCCAATATTGGAGGTCCTAAGCCACTGACCTCAGTGGACAAAAATAATAGTCCTTCCTGGGGGGAAAATTACACTAACATAAGATATAATGAGAAGAAAGGAACAGAAGGAACGAACATTCTGCTAATGCACATCTTGGCATCTTAAAAATCTTTGCCCATCTCCAGGACTTAGCAGGAGATCACCAATCTTTTGATATTTTATGATTTAGGTCAACTGCTATGCTACATCTGGTAGAAGACTCAAAGTCAATTAGGTTAGAGAAATATTGCATTGTAGATTTATCATGAAACAGTATGGCAGCAAGAATGTGCAAATGACTCTTTTACATACTGTGGCTTCAATTCCCTTCTTCCTCCTGCACTTCCCGTGAAGTAACAGATTCTTGACATGATTCTTGGTGGCCTTGAAATCAAGCAGTTACAATCCCTGCCTTGAGAACTGTTGGCTTCAAGTCAAGATCAAATCATCCAGTGACACTATTTTAACATTGTGAATATTTTCTGTAACAAATGTCTTTTTTGAGAGTGACTGGAAAATGCCTCCCATAGTGAATCTGGATTATTTTCAGGAGTTGATTTCCAGAAATGTTACAGAATACTTGGTCAGCTCTTGGTTACTATTGTATGGCAGGATCCAGAAGCTTATTTTTCCATCAGATGTTTTAAGACTCCAATTCCCAACAATCGAACTACTATGCCAACAGTTTCTGTGGTGCAACATCTGATGAAGGACTGTAGATCCCTTACTTTGTCGTGCAGCAATGACCAAAAGATGAAACTGCACCATCTGAAACAGATCCCTAAGAAGGGACACAAACTCTGTAAGATGGTTTGTTTCAAACCATCTTATGGTCTTGAGAATATTGAAT
This sequence comes from Natrix helvetica, assembly GCF_964273705.1. Classification (NCBI taxonomy): domain Eukaryota; kingdom Metazoa; phylum Chordata; class Lepidosauria; order Squamata; family Natricidae; genus Natrix; species Natrix helvetica. Next base: position 141,194,522 of record NC_138550.1, read on the forward strand.
GTCATGATCATTGCTGCAACCTGGATACACGTCTAGCAAAAATGATTTTGCAACTTTCTATGGTTTATCAGAAAATAATTCTAATCTTCTTAAATATTCTCCTCTGGATTTCTTTAAGGGACACATTTTTTGTGTTTGCTTGAACAAAGCAAATCCCAAAGCAAGCTGTTATACTTTATTGAGGAGCACAGATTTAAATTTAGGTTGATCAAGATATGATAAAAGCTTCAGTTGCACTAATATTTGCTTTGAAAAGGAGTAGATGGTATCAATATATCCTTTTAGTTTATGATGAAATATTAGTAATGCCCTTGCTAAGTTGCATGAATGGTAAGTAGAGACAGCACAACTAAGAGATCACAGTTTGCTCAGAGGTATTGATTGAATATATATCAGGACAACTTCAATCTACCGCCACCTCACTACTATTTTATAAAATCATCTCAAGATGACATGCAAGTAACAAATGAGTTCACTTCAGAATGATAACATCCACATGGGAGAAAAATAGATGATATACTGTAAATGGTACTCCTTCCTTTCTTCAGGCTAGAGAACTATAATCTGACCGGGCCACAATACAAAAGATGGCTGTATAATCTTGTACCTTATTATTAGAAACCACTGTAAAATATACATGTATTACAGTATATGCATGTCACATATAACACCCTTACTCCACAAACTGCCCTGGGTCCCATTTGTTTCCAGGTCCAATTCAAGGTGTTGGTTATCACCTGTAAATCCCTACATGGCACAAGACCAGGTTACCTCCCGAACTGGCTTTGTTCAATCTCAAGAGCCAGTCTCACTTGATCAGGCATGGAAGATATGCTACTGATCATGTCAATCAAAGAACTTTGACTGGTAGGGTCTAGGACAGGAGTCACCAACCTTAAACATTCAAAGAGCCCCAAAGGTCCTAACTGGAAGCCCCCTCTTCAATTCTGGAGCTGACCAGAAGTCTGATTCCCCCACCATAGAGTCTCCTCCTAGCGTAGCGTCCTTTTTCTCTACCTGTCCTAACCGAAACCTTATAAATTGTGGAGCCAACTGGTGACAGGGAGCCGCAGCAGAAGGTTGAAAGAGCCAAATGCAGCTTCAGAGCCGCAGGTTGCCGACCCCTGGTGTAGGAGCAGAGACTTCTATGCCGCTGCCTCCTGCTTTGTGGAACCTCTTGTTCCCGGAGGTGAGGCAAGTCCCCCAATCTCTTGGCCTTCAACAACCATGGGGCTAGCTCATCCTTTGATAGCTTCTCCCTGCCTGTAATAATCCAATGCTAAGTGGCCATTTTAGGATTCCTCCCCTCCTTTTGATGTTTAATTGCATTATTCTATAATTTTGAAAATTTTAACCCTAATTAAAATTTTAATTTCTAATGTTAATTGTCATACATTATTTATTGGTCATATTATATTGTACAGTACTACCCTCTTTCAGGGAGATGGGTGGTTTAGAAATATGAAATATAAATAAATATCATATTTTGTGTCTCTGCACAGTTATGACTACACAGCATGTAAATTAAGGCAGAATAAGAAGCAATCTTACCTCTACAATTCCTATTTTTCCATCAGAAGTCTTTGAAAAATGGTCTACAAAAGTTTTCATTTCTGGGGTTAAGCCCTGTAAATATAGAGTATGTTGATTATTATTATTATTATTATTATTATTAGGTAAAGACAAAAACGTAGCAAGATCACAATTCATCCAGAAATTTTGCCCAAATTCCAAAGCAATGAATTATTGCAATGCAGAGTAGACAGAGGCCAACCTCGTTAAACAAGAAAAGGTATAACCTAATTCATTAAGATATTAACATTAAGAGATGCCTGGGTATAAAAAAAAGAATTAAGTTTATGAATGGCTGAAAAATTAATTTATAAAGTGAAAAATTTCTGTTTGATTTTGATTAAATTTCAGATTAAGATTTAAATACACAAAGAAATCTATGAGTTAAAATCAGGATTCTTGTTCTATCTAGCTATAGTGAATATTAATCACTACTCTGTATTTCTGATATTTTCACATGTTCCCTTTTAAAGAACTATTTTTGCCTCTTGACAAAGTATGTGACAAGTGTTCCATAAAGGGAGATATACTCTTTACACTGTGTTCAAGAAAAATGATACAATAATACAATAATGCAATAGCAGAGTTGGAAAGGAACTTGGAGGTCTTCTAGTCCAACCCCCTGCCTAGGCAGGAAACCCTATACCATTTCAGACAAATGGCTATCCAACATCTTCTTAAAGACTTCCAGTATTGGGGCATTCACAACTTCTGGAGGCAAGCTGTTCCACTGATTAATTGTTCTAACTGCCAGGAAATTTCTCCTGTTCTAAGTTGCTTCTCTCCTTGATTAGTTTCCACCCATTGCTTCTTGTTCTGCCCTCAGGTGCCTTGGACAATAGTTTGACTCCCTCTTCTTTGTGGCAACCCCTGAGATATTGGAACACTGCTATCATGTCTCCCCTAGTCCTTCTTTCTACTAAACTCGACATACCCAGTTCCTGCAACCGTTCTTCATATGTTTTAGTCTCCAGTCCCCTAATCATCTTTGTTGCTCTTCTCTTTACTCTTTCTAGAGTCTCCACATCTTTTCTACATCGTGGTGATCAAAACTGAATGCAGTATTCCAAGTGTGACCTTACCAAGGCATTATAAAGTGGTATTAACACTTCACGTGATCTTGATTCTATCCCTCTGTTGATGCAGCCTAGAACTGTGTTGGCTTTTTTGGCAGCTGCTGCACACTGCTGGATCATATTTAAATGGTTGTCCACTAGGACTCCAAGATCCCTTTCACAGTTACTACTGTTGAGCAAGGTACCACCTATACTGATGATCTACTCCTTCAGTCATATGTACTCAACCAGGTGTATGCAGAAGATGGGTCACAATATCCATTCAGATGTACTTTTAAATGCACATAGCAACATAGTAATCCAGGCAGAGAGGGTCAGCCCACTGCCAAATAACTCTTTTTTTAAAAACATAAACTAATCATGCATATGACTAAAGACTGGCACAAGAAAGCCATGAAACCATCAGCACAGCAGAACATAATCAGAAGTGATTGTCCAGTTTCTTGGGAAAACATTTATTTCCTTTCTGTTCAGAATGGGGTCAGTGGGAAGGTTTAATCGGCACTCAGTTTGGCTGGTACACTGTAAAAGCTCATTTTCTGCCTTGGGGTGAATCTGTATTAAGCTATGCTCCATTAAGCTAGTTAGTGTTCCCTATGATTTTTAGTGAGTTTGCTCTAGGCGTAACTATGTTTGGATCTGACATGTAGTTACAGTATACGTTATTACCAATGAGCACCTTATGTTGCATGTGAATGCTGACAATTCTCAGACAAAGAGAATTCAGCTACACAGTAGTGAATACTGAAAATATATGAATGCAGATAACCAGATGTTGTTGCACGATGGTATTAAGAGTATCACTTTACAATGAAATCTGTTTCAATTAAAGCTGCCTTTTGCAATTGACTAATTTGTCAATGCTGTTAATGTTCAAGTGGGGCTCCAGATGTTTTGGGAGTGCATCTAAGGTGCCCATTACTGTTGGTACTATCTTTGCTTTCTTTTGCCATACTTGTACTACTTCTACTACATAGCCAGTGCCATGTCTTGTTATCTGCCTTGCCTGCTGGTTGTTGTTTTTTTAAATGTTCTGGCCATGAAATACTTTGTCTTGCCATCTCTCTCTTCTATTCTTCATTTGGTTTTTCTTGTAGGACAGTTTGGTTTCTCTGATATCCATTAAGCCTTTATGGTGTACCAGTTTCAGTGCATCTTATTCATAATCTTTCAGAGATTCTTCTTTAACTGTCTGGGGTACTTGCAACATTGATGCCCTCCTATGCTAGTTGGTAAGTAGAGCCTGTCAATATTGATGCTTGGATGATAGACATGATTCAATGTCATTATCTTTCTGGGCTTCCTATCCAGGAACTTTTAGCTTTGCTTGAGGCCATACCCCTATTCCAGTTGTGTATCTAACAGTGACATGCAGTGAGGTTTATGACTGGTGAGGCTGGTGATGTCATCAAACCACGTGGTTGCTCCGATCGCATGGGCACAGCCCGACCGGAGAAGTTTCTCTTCTCAGAAATGTCAGAAAGGGACAGGCAGGCTGCCACAGCTCCACTGAGAAGACATTTCTGAGAAGAGAAACTTCTTCTTTCTCCTCCCCCCCTCCCTTCTAGCACTGATGATGTTACCTAGGCATTTTTTGCATCGGGCGAGCCCGGATCCTTGCAAGGGGAATGGGATTACATGTGCAGGAGGCTCCTCAGCGCCAGCCTCAGATCAGTGGGAGCCGTGGTCCCCTTCCCCTGCACACATGGTCCCATTCCCCTCCTTCCTGAGCCAACATTAAGGGGACCGCGGCTGCGCTGATCTGAGGCTGGCGTTGAGGAGCTTCCTGCACATGTGGTCCCATTCCCCTTGCAAGGATCCCAGGCTCACCCGATACAAAAAATGGCGAGATCGGCTCACTTGGGGCTGCTGCTGCAATGTCCAGGGAGGCTAAATCAAGTCGCACGCCTCTCCCAGCCACTTTCGCGGCTTCCCAGAGTATTTTTTTTTATTTTCATGATGAGAGTGGTGAGGCTCTGCCTCCCCTGCCTCCCCTGACTGCACGGCACTGGTATCTAATGACTGGAGCTGCAAAGTGTTAATTACCTTGATAGCATTATTTGGACTTTATGATCTTTTTCAGTGAAATGATGCCTTCACTTCTAACATTATTATTACCATATTATACTTGATCTTACAATCAGATGTTTAGTCTGGATTTGTCCTTCTAAGGGTTAGGCATATGGCCAACTGGGATATGCAAATGATGTTTAATGGTATTGTCACAGGATGTAAGTTGTTTCAAATAGCTACCTTTTGCAATTGATTGATGGGGATTTTGTCAATGCCCATGGTGTCACGTGATGCTTCAGTTCTTTTGGCATCATATCCAACAAGGCACCTATTATGATTGGTACAATCTTTGCTTTCTTTTGCCATAGTTATTTTATTCCTAGTTGCACATCTTTTATTTTGTGATTTTCTCCAGTTCATTCTCTTCTATTCTGCTGTCTTCAGGTTCTTCAATGTCCTATATCCAGATTTTTTTGGGTTTTTCTTACTAACAATTGTTAAATCTATTATTATTATTTTATACTGTTTGGTGTATGTTACCATATTATGCCACTCTTTTTATTGTGCTTCTTATGTGTAAACTGTTTATAGTCCTATGCAGAAACACACAAGGCAGCAAAATAAATAGAAATAATGCAAATATTAACTTTTCATCAACAATCTATATTCTTTACAACTAAAGCATAATGGTTTCAATATGAAATGCAGAATAATGACACAGGGTTCTCATAGATTCTGAAAAGAAACTATTGGAAGGTGTAAAAATAGTAAAATCACTTATAATTATTTATCAATGCAACCGTGAGAACTTGGGGTTATAGTGACTTGTTTTTTATGTAAATCTTATATTGGAAAGTCAAACAAAAAGGAGAGGTGAAGGGAGATTTTTTCCATTCTCCTTATAATTAAAGCAAATCTGAAATGGGACAAAGACATCCAGAACTCAGGGCAATTAACTGTGGAATGAATGAAATTGACTCTGCGACTAAATGTAGCTGTGCATCTAGTTAATGATTAAATGTTAGTACCAAGCTATGTTCATACTGTGATAATTTTACTAAATACTTATTAATTAGATATAAACTTCAACAGAAAGCAAATTCTCAATAAGCCACCTTCCTTAAATTAACATCATCTAACTAGATTATGCTAGTGAACAAACAAACAAAATAAAAAAAATCCCAGCTAAGATATTCATCCTACAAATTCTAGTCCTAAATCAACTCTAGGATGCTTCAGTATGAGGACAGCTGTTGCAGATAAATGTGGCTCCCAAACCAGTGAAAAATAATTCTCAGTAATATTCAGAAAACTATGTATTATATGCTACGAGTGTCAACAATGTCAACCACTTTTAAACATATCAAGTCACACATCAATTTATTTCTATTTTATTTTTCTTTCAATAAAGCATTTTCCAACATCTATGTTAGACACGTGGATTCCTAATTATTCCAACTGTTCACCATTCAGTAGAGATGCAAGTGTGTGAGAGTGTGCATTTTTGAATCTGTGTGTCTGTGTATATTGTGTGCAGATCTGTTTCTTGGCCACAAAGCGGCAGAAACATATTGCAGCCTATATAGTAAGGTTGTATCCTTACTCTAAAAGAAATTCCTTTATCCACATTTTTTTAAAAAAAAGCACAGGGCAAGTAAACATTTCAATAGAGGAAGAACCAAGATGGTGAAGTGAAAGCTCTAGCGATCAGAGTGCACGGTAATTTTCTATTTTTATCTTATATTATCAGACTAATCCACTTTTTAAATTACTGGTTCCAGTGCTTAGCTGTATTTGACTAATCTCCAAACAACTAGCTGAGAAGAACTCTGTACACATTACCGCCAAGAGATTAACGCATGGGAAGGAGGAAGAAATGACAAAGAATGAATTCTATCATACAGATATTTCTCAAATCATCTAAGCAACAAAACAGATGACATAATGGAATTTAAAAAGCAGGTGTCTGAAAACAAAAATGTAAGTAATGACAGCACCTACATCAGCATTATAACTAAACTCCTGGACATCCCTCGAACAGATATGAATTGGGACTTAATAAGATACAAGATGATAGTGCAGACTTCTAACACCGAGGAACCAAATTCCCTAGGCACTTTTAGATATAACAGTCTCCTGAGGCAGCTGCATGGTCAACTGCAACATCTCCTATTAAAAAAAAAAAAACTTCCAGGAAGAGATTTTCAAAAATGAGACTACAGAACTTGCATCTAAGCAAAGCTCATGGATTGCATGGACTGCATTACTAATTTTTGACTATTTAACAGAAACAAAATTGAACGTGGACTTCCTGAAAGACTCCCTTGATGCATTTACTCAATCCTTCCACAATAACTCACCTTGTTGAAATAGGAAACCGTGATCCAAAAATGCTCAAGCTACTGTAACCCGAAACACAATCTTTATAGTGATGGAGAAAAGGGAACAAACTCCTAATAAATCTGCCCTCCAAACTTTGAGGCACAGAAGGGCTGAAAATCAAGATCAAAGCAACCATGTGTTGCAAACTAATCAGATTTACTTACAAATCAGCTTTAATAGACTCAGCAGTAGATGGTGAGGTTCAAGAAAGCAATACATTATTCCCTAAGTCAGCTACTTCTATGTCATTACTGTGCAATTGACTTGGGCAAAATGGCTGCCTAGCAAGATGAACTGTACACTAATTTTGGTGACATTCAAGCAATCTATAATCCCAAATATGCTTTTCAAAATTAAGTCCATACTGACCACTTTTCTCATATTTCCACTGTGCATTTTTTGAGGCACATATCTCCCCACTCATTCAGAGATTACATCAAGATACTACTATACTTTAATTTTGAGAAATCAGGAATGGAGGCTGCTGCCCCAGTTGCGAAGATAACAAACTCTTCTTAGGAGAAGCTTATTTAGATAAGCAACTTCAGGCAGAGAGAAAAGGACAAATTTAAGATGATCTGCTGGAAGCGGAAAAAAATGAAATCTTTGGAACCTTGCCAGGTTGCAAACAGGAGGACTTAGTAAAGAAGTTAGAGGACCTTATACAAACTTAATCCACTGTCACAAGACAACTGCCCCATTGATTTGGTTTCCGTGCCCCATGCAGAAGGTTCAAAAGGGCTATTAATATGAGCTTGTCTTCAACGTTCATCAAAGACAGGCAATCAGACAAACAACTAGCTTGTGTTATTGAAGAACCCCAACTTACCACCAAGAGCTGCCCACATAGCCCCACAAAAAACTGAGTTTGCAGATCTGCACTTAAGGATTCCATCTCAGCCTCATTAAAGGACACCTGGATGTCTGATATACCATATTTTTCGGAGTATAAGACACATCGTTTTTCCTCAAAAAAGAGGATGAAAATCTGGGTGCATCTTATCCACTGAATACAGCAATTTTTGCCTCCTGAAACTCCACCCTCTTCACCAAAATGGCCGTGCATAGCTTGTACGAGGCTTTCAGAGAGCTCCTGGGGTCTGGGGAAGGCAGAAATGAACAAAAAAACTGGTGATTTTTTGCTCAATTTTGCCTCCTCCCACAGGCTGGGCATGGCCAGTGTGACATCACTCATGTTGAGGGCATCTGTGGTGGCTCGAGCTCTCTGTCAGCAAAAAACAGGTTCCCGAGCTCTGTTTTTGGCTGCGATGGACTCCTGAAACCCTCTGACAGCAAAAAGGAGCTTGGAAGGGCTGTGCATGGCCCCCATGAGCTCTGTTTTCACTGGCAGAGGCACTGGAGTCCAGCCCTTCACGGTTTCCAGGGTTTGCCCCCGGGCCTTGAGTTTGACACATCTGGGCTACAGCAATAACTTTGCCCAGCCCAACTGAATGCCATTCAACCAATATTTTCTTCCTTGTCTTTTATTTCCTGGAACATCATAGAATGGAAATCCAGAGTAGAGACCCATCTTTTCCGGCATATATCTCTAGCTATGACATAATTTTTTTCCAGGAAACATTTTGTGTTGCTAAAGTGCTAGTGAAAGGGCTTAAGACAATTACATTGGAAGCTGTGCCTAACATAGGACATGGAAGGCTTTGTGGGGGCTTAGGCATTCTAACATCTGCCTCATTACAAGCTCAAATAACTAGTTTGCAACTATGAGACTGGTATGCATTGGCAGCTCTCCTGCAATTCAGGAAGAGCCAACTCCTCGTGATTAATGAGTATATTCCACCCCTGCAAATATGATTACATATGAAACAAGGAATAAAATATATACCTATGTGGGAGATTTAAGGGTTGCCTTCCCAGTAGCATATTTAATATTAGTGGTGACTTTAACTCAAGAACTGGAGCAAACAATAAATCACTCTTTGCTAAACTCCATTGTCAGTCATTGTTTCCTGTAATAACATCTATTTTACTTGCCAATCTAAGGATGTACTGTATTCAATGATGGTAAAGGATTTTGTATTGTTTAAACTTTTACAAAACTAACTGGTAGTATTAAATGGGACCACCAGTGATGATTATCCAGTGAAGTTTACCCACCTGTCTAATAGCAATACTTCCTATTAATCTATGCTAGGATCTCCCAGATCTTAATTCCCTATCTACCTAACTTTGTTACTTTGCACCTGAAAATTTTTGAAAGGTTGTTTTTACACTTTTACCATATTGCAACTGTGGCCCATGACCTTTGCTCTATTCATGATAAATGGACCTCTCAGGATGCAGCAACAATCACCAACTTTGAAGGGGCCAACCAAATCTGTACTCAGCCATAGTGGATAGCAAGATAATTGTAATAGTTCTGGCTAGTTTCAATAGCCTAACAAATTATTTCAATCATTATTAACTGCCCCCCAACCTATTATAGTTAGGCATGATTCAAGAACATGTCATGTGAAGCTTGCAATTCTCTAAATTGTCCCCTAAAATTATTTTGAAACAAACAAAATTGAAATTTTGTTCAGTTTCTGACCTAGTGAATTTAAAAAAATAGTACAGTTAATCTATAAAAAAAAGGGGGGGGATGCAATGGGGTTATTTGGTAACTCTTGATTGTGGTTATCAGTGCAAAAAATCCTGCCATCTTTTAGGTAATAGTAATTCCATCCTTTCCCAATAATGCTAGTAGCTCTTCATTGCATACCGTTTTGTGGCCCTACGTGGGCAAACAGAGAATTCCCTGACGACTTGGGTGTAATTTCTTCCCCATTGAGCCTGTCATATGTTCAGAGATCAGAAATATAACTCAACAGTATAAACTAGGTAAAAGCCCCATATTCAAAATTTATAATGTATGATAATATTTTTTTTTTTTGAAATGTTGGATCTCAGTGCTAGCTTCACTTTTCACAGCAGAAGGTCATTCAGCCATGATACCAAAGGATTGGGGCTTGACTATTAGCATACCAAGAAGGGCAAAAGGGATGATCCAGCTAACTACCGCCCAATCAGTTTGCTAAGACAGATTAGCAAAATGTATGCCAAATATCTGCAGGAGGCAAAACTAATTGACGGGCTTGAATCTAAGGATATCTTTAGATATCCTTTAGATATCTTTAGGCTGGGTTTAGAACAAGACGATCAAAGAGTTGGTACTGCGATACCTAATACAATTCAGTACAATTCTTTTATGCTGCATTTATCAATTTCAGATCAGTTTTTGACACAATATCTAGAATTAAATTAAATTAATTGGCATAGATTAATTAACTGTCATAAATTAAGGCATAAATTAATTTAATTGGCATAAATTTAAAAAGACCACAAATGACAAATGTCTACTCCTGCTGCTCATCAAAATGCATGAGAAAACTGATTAAGACTGATGATTAGGTGCAGTAGTCCAGGACATGTCACAAAGAAATACCTGTAAGGAAGGGAGGTAGACTGTACTGTGTATTGTTTCCAGATTTATTCAACTATTATGTAAACTCGTTAATTCTTCACCTAAGTAGCCCTGCCTTCCATCCCCCTAAATAGCCCAAAGACATATCAGTTTACTTCTGTATGCCAATGAGGCAATAATCCTGTTATTAACCTCCACTGGCCTTAAAAGAGCTCTTGGATCACTTATCATCACTGCACTGAAGAGGAACTAATAATAAATTATGCTAAGACCAAGATCCTTACTTTCTCTAAACGCCCAAAATAGAGAAGCTGGAATTTAGGTGGGCAGTCCATTGAACAGGTTAAGATTTTTAGATATCTAGGAATAACTTTTCAAGCCTCAGGTAGCAGAAATGAACACCTGGATTATGTTTCCACAATGCACAGAGATCTGCACTAATTACATAAACATATTACTTTTCCAGAGGATCACAGTTTATTTCTGCTGCAATTAAGTTTTTTTGAAGCTAAAGCCCAAGAGCAATTGTTATATGGGGCTCAATTAAGACCATAGAACAGTATGATCATCTTAGGAAAGATTCAAATAGAATTTCTAAGCTTCCAGGTGACTCGCCGTGTTCCAAATGCAGTACTTCAACAGGAAGCAAATTCAAAACTAATATCTGGATAAACATCTTACTACTGATTGAAAATACTTCACCATTCTAGCATACTGGCCCATTTAACATTGACAATTACATATATTTCTGAGAAATAGCAATCCAAAGGAAACTAAGATAAACCTCCAAGTGCTTCAACAACCCCCTAAAAAGATGCAAATGACCAGCTATCTGCAAGGAATATAAATCCTTCCATTCCCCACTACCCTGTGAGAGCTGAAGAAGCTTCTTGGATGAGAAATGAAACGTCTTCAAAAGAAAAAACAAGAAAGTCCAGTTGCTTCCTGAAAAAAGCACCTTTGGGTGAGCCTTTATAGTTCTCTAGTGATGTCATCCGAAAGTTAAATCAAGCCAGATCAATACTAAGGCAAAGGATATAGAAGGTCAAATATAGAAGTTGCTGCTTTTTCCTCACAACATAACTGGAAATTCAAATATTAGTCTAAACCAGTTTCATATTTATATCATATCACAGCACCCCAATTTAGGAGAGTTTTATCCTTAGCTCCATTTAATATTTTCCCCACAGCTATCCTGCGAGAGAAGTATAGGAAAACCCCATATGAAACCCAATAGTGCCCCTGTGATATGGGTGCTATAGAAACCACAGCCCATGTTCTTTTGTATTGCCAGTTCTACAGGGACCTTCACAAAAAGTTGATCACAGCTGTTTTATTCAGATTGCAAGGCACTCTGATAGCTTTTATCTGCATTTATGTTAAATAACACAGATAAACTTATTTCTCTAAAAGTTGGAAAAATACGTGTAAGGTTGTTAATAGTTTTTGCTGTTAGGAGATAGCAATCATTTCATTGATTGTATTTTTATTGGCAACGACTGGAATAAAGTCTTTTTGACTTCGTTTTCAAATGCAGTAAGCTGTTTAATATCAACCCAGAGTTGTAATGATCTAGTTGAGGGATGATTCACAAGATTTTGCTTTTTATCTGGATTCCATGTTTTCCAGCCACAACTTTTCCATTTCTCCAGTTTTATCCATTTGCATTTAAGATGATATGTGCACAACCAAACATGTAAATAGTCTTATTGACCTCCATTACTGGAGCATGGTTACTGGAGATTATTGTTGTTGTTGTTGTTGTTAAATTTATATGCCACCTAACTCCCAGCTACTCTGGGCATTTTCCTATTCTTATTATATTTACAAAAGAAGAAGAAAAATGCCCATCTTAACCTACCAAGCCAGCTTTCTGTCGTGCCTGCTGCAGTTCTTGGATAAAACCCTGCAGTTCGTTTCCATCCATGTATCCATTGCCTGTAACACCAAGAGAGAGAAACACAATGGTTAAAGCTCTTAAGTGGTGTCTCTCTTTTCCCCCTGCCGGCATATAACCATACTTGCAAATTAACAGAGCAATCCTATGCTTAGATCAAAAATCCCACTGTATGCAACCAGACTTCGGGCAATACTTATAAGGGTTGCCAGTCTTGGTTTCAGCCTCCCTGAGAAGGATGCCCCGTTTCCTTCTAGATTACGCGACCGTGTGTTTTACGGGAGGCGCTTCGGACTTTTAGAGGCTTTCAGCTGCCGAACGGAGGGTAAATAGCTAGAAGTCCCAACGCCACCAGAGCGACCGGCCGCTCGGAGGCTGGTCCGCCCTCGTCCTTCCGAGAACGTCGGTTTTCTCAAACGTCCCCCTCGTTTCAGAGGTAAAGAGGTAAAAGTTGTAACTTTGCGCTCCACAAAGTTTCCTGCTTACAGTAGAGCAAGGGGGAGGAGGAGGAGGAGGAGGAGGACGCCGAGTCCCTCGCCTAGTCTTACAGTTGAGCATTCTCAACCCCCTTCCTTCCTTCTTTCCCCCCCTCCCTCCCTTCCCCTTTAGTTCCGAGCCTGACGGGGTTAGGAGAATGGAACAATGCTGTAATCAATCACCATCAGCGTCGTAATGGCGCCAGATCGCGAAAAACTGGCTTGCCGACACCGTCGCCTCTTGCAGGTAAGCCTCCGCGGTCATGGCGCGAGTCTTGGGCAACCGGCGGGCGCAAGCGAAGCAGGGAGGTCAATGGCGCGGTTGCTGGGTGCCTCTGTCCGCGGTGCTGACCGGCTCTCTGCCCGGAGAAGTTCTCCTCGTTCTCAGCCGAGGACTCCCTATTTATTCACTTCTTTGCCTCCGAGCTCCGCCCTTGGAGCGCTCCCTCCCTCCCTCCTCCCCTCTCTCTCCTCCCCCCCCCATTGATCTTCCTCTCTTGCAAAACGGGATGGTCTCCATAAAGCCAATTCCCCTCCCCACCGAATCCAAAGGGCTCAACCTTTTACATCTTTAATGCTATTTTAAAAAGTAATGAAGACCTTCCAATTCCGGAAACTTCCCACCTTCCTCTCCTACAGGACCACATTTTCCACCTTAAATAAATGAAAACAATCCAAAGGTCCATGTGGCCCAACATTTCTTCAACTTGGTGCAGATATGAGAGAATGTGATCTCCACATCTGTGGGCCAGGTTGGGATGTATTTAAATGCACCCATTGATCCGGGACTTCTGGAATAACAGGAATAAAAGGCCTGTTAAAGTTTGCCACCCAGGCAGGGGAAGAGGAATTGAGCGGATAGAGGAATTCAGCAGGCAATTTATCTGAGTATTTTCCACCAAGAGTAAAATAATTTCTCTAGCAAATTGTCTTGATTGCAGAATTTCCCACTAAAGGGGATAACAGCATTATAACTGAAAAAGACTCTGAGAGAAGTTCCTTCAGGACATTATTCCTCAGTATTTAATTTCTAATATCATACATGCACGGGTTGGCCACACAAAGTACTCTACCTTTTGGGGATTTTCCCCCCAAAATTTTCTGTTTCTTTGAAATACAATCTAAAGCAAATTCTCTTCCTGTAAACCGAATGAAACACGTGACAATGTGTTTGTCTGGCAATAAGAAAATATAAACCTTGGTTATTCCAGCTCCAGTGAGCCAAGAATGTAAAATTCCCACCAGATAATAACTGTTGATATAGTTCTCTCTATGAGTTACGTCATTTATCTTCTCCCCAATCAGGTGTTATCCAAATGAGTTGGATTTCAGCTGCCCTTATCCTTGGCCATCACAGTGTCCTTGCTGGCCTTGTTCATATCCTTCCAGCTTCCCCATTGATTTTGCTTGTTGCAAATGGTGATCACATAACTGCAGGATGCTGTGACCATCATAAATGCATGATGGTTGCCAAGCACCTGAATCAACATCTCAAGAGTTTGCTGATGCTGTGACAGTCAGAAGAAATGGGAGGACAGATCACAAATCATTTTTTTCCAGTACAGTTCAAACTTCAAATGGACACTAAACAAATGGTTAATAAGGATTACTTATACTGTAGCTCTTTAAAAACAAACAAACCCTCTTTCTGATCTTGTCCTCCCAAATCATTACTTGTAAAACACCAATTCATTGTGAGAAAGCAAGAAGGCATAATTATTCCACAGTGATGAATTCAGAATCAATAGCATGAAGATATTTGTGCAGTCTCAAATAATTTATGAACCATAGGAATTTAAGGCTATTACATATGTATTCACAACATTTGCCACGTATGGTTAAAAGAAGTGATTGGAAATCATTCTGAGTCATAATCTTTGAAACCCATCAAGTAGTAGATTTGCTTGTTTTACATATAACAATCATCCCAGCCATGCAGAGTGCTATTAAATAGATATTTTCATACAGCCCAAAACTTTTCCCAACATAGAAACATTCCCAGGGGAATTTCTGACACTTGATTAAGAAAAAGCAAAGAAAAATGATGGTCAAAAGTGTTTAAATCCATAGACGCCTTAAGGAACTTTGCAACATATTTTGCTGATTAAAAGGCATCTTGGTTCCCACAGAGGCACAGAAATGGCAGGGAGTTAGTTGTCAGTTGTGCCAGCAATGCCTAAGAGAGAAGTACTCTCGATGGATAATGAAATTGTGTTTGTCAGAAGGCTTTCTGAGACCAATCAATGTGCCTAAAAGAGAGAAAGTTAGAAGGCTAAGAGATGGTACTGTATTATGAGGACATTTTCAGTATGATGACCTTTTATATCTGTCAAGTAAGTTAAACTTCTCAGCCCAGTGCAAACTTTCATCTTGTAGCAGCAATCTTAGTAGAAATTCAAGGTTGAATCAGTTTCCATTGTCATCTTCCTTTGTTGATATTGGTAGTAGCTGCCGGCAGTGTATGTTGAACAGAGGGCATGCATTGTCTTCCATTGGTCTCTCTGATCCTTTATTCAGAGAAAGCTGGATGAGTTCAGATCAATTATTCTTAATTATACCTATACTGAACAGTGAACCTTTTCCAGAATGAGATATTTTTTTATAGGCAATAACGAACTGTGATAGTGTTTCCTACAGAATTCACGGATTTTAGTGTGTGTTTTTTCTTTTCATGGGTGAACAAAATGCAATTTTACATTTTATGTACTTGATTGATCTGCAGTAGAACTATTAGTTTAATTGTTACATTAATCAGCCCAAATTATAGTCAATTAACCTGTGGAGTCCAATGTTTATTGGTAAATGCTAATGGATTTAGGCTTTTGTTTATTTTTTAAAAACTTTTATTTCTATTGTGAAAGTACAGAAAGAAATGGAAAATAATAGTATATTAAAACAGCATTGCAGAGAATATTAATAATCCCTGAATTAAATTTGTATTAACAGTTCAGCATTAACAGTTTAAAACAATTGGATATTTTCTACAAAAATATACATATTCATTTATGGAATGTCCTGTGTAATAAATTAAAACAGAAGTGTTGCAACTATGAAAATCAAACTGTATGATGATGATGTTTGTCCATCATGTTTGAAGAGGACCTTGACATCTAATAGTTGTGGGCTCTCCACGATGTGTCCGCAGGTGGCTGGTAAGACCTATATGGGCATGAAATGTTCTGCCACATGTTGGGCAGACATGTGTGGGCACCATTGTTGGAGCATTTGCAGCTCTGGCTTTGCGGAGTGCTCGCTTATCTTGTGCTATAGTTGTTCTTCTGTCCTCAGATGTCTGGCAGCCTTGGTGGATCAGCGTGTGTCATGTTGAACAATCTTGTCCCAGGGTTTCCCAGGAGGTGGTGTCAATTTCCAGGGACTTAAAGGAGGCTTTCAATACAATACAATACAATAATAGAGTTGGAAGGGACCTTGGAGGTCTTCTAGTCCAACCCCCTGCCTAGGCAGGAAACCCTATACCATTTCAGACAAATGGCTATCCAACATCTTCTTAAAGACTTCCAGTGTTGGGGCATTCACAACTTCTGGAGGCAAGCTGTTCCACTGATTAATTGTTCTAACTGTCAGGAAATTTATCCTCAGTTCTCCTTGATTAGTTTCCACCCATTGCTTCTTGTTCTACCCTCAGGTGCCTTGGAGAATAGTTTGACTCCTTCTTCTTTGTGGCAACCCCTGAGATAGTGGAACACTGCTATCATGTCTCCCCTAGTCCTTCTTTCTCTTAAGCTAAACATAACCAGTTCCTGCAACCGTTCTTCATATGTTTTAGTCTCCAGTCCCCTAATGTCTCTTTGTATTGTTCAATGTGTCTTTGTATTGCTTCATTTGTCCCCCACCCCACCCCACCATGCAATCGCTTTCCTTGAGACAGCTCACCATAGAGGAAATGTTTGGGGATGCGATGGTCTGGCGTCTTTGCAACATGGCCTGCCCAGCATGTCTGGGCTTTCATCCGCAGGGTGTGAACTGATGGCAGACCTGCTCTAGAGAGGAATTCTGTGTCTGGCACCTTATCCTGCCACTGGATCTTCAGAATTCTACGGAGGCAGGTCATGTGGAAGTGGTTCAATTGCCTAGCATGCCTCCTGTATACAGTCCAAGTCTCACTGGCATACATCAAGGATAATGATGCAGGAAAGGTGAATGTCTGCATTCATGCATATGAAAATGAATCTGTACTAGTTCTCTTATATTGTGGGAACCACAACTCTTGAACTCTTCCATGCAGGGCACACTCTGATTGATGAGTAAAGAAATCAAGTTTATGTTCCTTATAGAGCCATATAAAGAGATGAACCTGGGCATGTTGGTCGATTGAAACTAATTTTGCTCATGGACATAAAGGAACCAGGAATTTACATGGGAGAAATAATTGAGTTCCAAATCTCCATTGAAATAACTTTTAATATCCTTAGAGAGAAATCATAATGTTTGGAAGGCTGCAAATTTAACTTGCACTGTATTTTAGGAGTAAGCACATTAAGCAAATATGAAAGATAAATCCAAACATACATGGGCAGACCCCATACTGAGCAGACCCCAAACTATTGGTTTCAAAGATTCAGAGAACAAAGTAAACCTTAATGCTTAAACACAATTGATGCATACAGAGTGAGGAAAAGGAGCAAAATGTAAGCTCCGGTATGGAACAGGATTAAGACATGGTTAAACATTTTCCTATGTACTACTTTCCCAAAATAAATTACATTAGGTATTAAAGATTTATGGGCAATAGAGGACAAACAGAAACATAAACCAGTACCATTGGTTATTATTTCACCATTATTACACCATTACTATTTTATAGGAAAAATTATAGTTGCATTGTGTTACTTTAAGTTTCATTAAGAATCATAAATGTGGAATGTGGATAGAGCAATTATTCTTCATCATTGAATCTAGAATAAATAGCACAGGGGTGGTAGATTTCTTTGTGTATGATCTTTAATTGAGCAGTGTACCTTCTTGAGTTTCTTTATTCCACTTTTCAGTAACAATCTTTCATTCATTTTCCTAGCTAGCAAGACAGAGAGCAAAGTACCAGACAGAGAAATAATTATCTTCTACAAATAGCAAAAGCTCAGTGTTATCTGTTTCCATGGACTAAGCTAATCTATAGTCATGTTTCCATGGAGAATGGTTCCACTTTCATTATGACCACTGAACATTCAGGTATCCAAACTATCCACGAGAAATTTGCAAGCACTTGATAGAAGTGTTCTTCAAAAATCCCTCAAAAAATGTGATGGATTGAGAGAAGGAGCATGAACACTTTAGAACTGTGATGGCGAACCTATGGCATGTATGCCAGAGGTGGCACACAGAGCCCTCTCTGCTGGCACATGCGCCATTGCCCGAGGTTAGATCTCTGTAGCATTTCTTTCATGAGCTTTTGTTTCTCTGCAAATGACAGAACAGAAGCTCACAAAAGAAAAAGATCTTATCTCTTGCAGCACTACAAGTGTTGGGAAGCTGTGTCCCCCACTGGCCAGCTGGTCTTTGGGTCTCTGCTGTGCATGCGTGCATGTCCATGCATTTGCACATTCATGCATGTCCATGCATGCATGCGTTCATGCATGCACACACCTTTTAGTTTAGGCATGCATGCTCGCAGTTTGGGCATTCAGTGTCTAAAAAGTTTGTCATCACTGCTTTAGAACAATGGCAGTGGGCAGAAATAATCTATAACATTATATTTCCTATTGTCTTCACATAGATATCCTTCATGTTTGTGCCATCCATTAAACTACTTCCAATTCCAACTCATTTTTGGATTTCGCAGCTATGTTCCACTTTGAGGGAAAGCTGGCTATAGAGAGTTTAATGCATATACATGGGCAATGGTAGTTCCATTAGTATCAGTGGCACTTCCTATTACTATGACTTCTATTTCCCAGTCTCTCCAAAATAACTGGCAATGATCCATTATGGTTTTTACTCCTGCCAATCTCAAAGCATTAAGAACATAGTTCTTCATAGTCAGCAATCTTTAGTCCTTCCAGTTGACCAATAAGACAAAATTTCAACAATAGCACGCCACACTTCAACCCTGTCCATCCTCAAATTAAAAAAAACAAAGAAATATGCAAGCTGCCTTCCCACAAATCTTAGTTATAACAGTAGTTATATCTCTTTATTTTACAAAGGCAAAATAATATAATATTATCAGAAAGAGTCAGTCAAACGAAGTTCTCACATGGAGATGCCCATGAATATCTCATCCTAATAATTCACAGCTGATGCTTCTATGTTCATAGGAATGAACTTTCATATTCTTTTGTTTTTAACAAAACACATCAATATTGAAAACTTTGCACATAGAGCCAAAAAACAGCTATTATTCAATACAGATTGGAAAACCCTGTTATGCTACTTTGTTTCTATAAATTAATTGTGCAACCAATTTATCATACTTTGAGGTCAGTTGTGGGGCATTTTTTAAATTGTATCCACACTTCACTCTACCCTTCAAAATAAAATTCCCCAGGCAAATAATAATAATAATAATATTTCAGTAGCAAAGACTAAAACATTAAAGACTGGATATCTATAAAATCATAATTGATAAATCAATAGCAAATAAAATGAAACCACAAATTCTGTCATATTTTTCACAGTCTGCTGGTGGTTTATAAATACGCAGTGAAGCTGATAGAAAGGCAACATTAGGGCTATTATCTAATGTCTGCATAGGCTTACATTAGATAATTTTACAACTTGGGACAAGGTATCATCCAACAAAAATAAGTACTAATAAGATAAGGAGAGCAGGTGACAGGTATATCTTTGCACAACACATAATAAGCTTTAGAATTTCATTATTAATGTAAACTCAGGGCGAGGCTTGGCACTCTGAAATCCTTTAGAAGTTCTAGATCACGGATCCTTCTCCCTCTGCCATTGCCCATGCTATTAGAAACTGGACTTTTTAAACATGGGGTAGAAAAATGCCCCCTCTTAGTTTGGAGCATTCAGCAAGGTTTATATAAATTTAATTACCTTTCCTGCAAAGGAAACCTTTGAAGAGTGAAAATCATTCCTTAAACATTTTACTAACAAATGGAATTTCCTTATTTTGAGATGTCTGTCATTTTGCCAGGTTTAGCAAATAACTAATTAAACTCAGCAATTTAATATATACAGTATATAGATATGGATAAAGATATAGATATTTCTAAGTAATCATACCTACCTTTCACAATGGAAAAAGCAATTAGAATTCATGTAAAAAATTATCTCTTTTGGCATCTAAAAACATGAGAAAAACACGAGTCCCTGAGAGCAAGGATTATCAGAAAGCAGTCAATCTATTTTTAGAAAACAATTAACATACACCAAATTTTTGCAGAAATAGTAATGGTTCAGTTATGGGTTATTCTATATTCTTTTTTCCATATACTAGAGGCAAATTTCCATGTGCAGTGAATTGTACCCTTAACCTCTGTAGGGAAACATATTATGCAACATTAAAATAGCAGGTTATCTTTATTTAAAATAAATATATATCATTGGTTCCAATTTCTTAGTATAGGGATCATATAAATATACATAGGGAGGCATAGAATTCATTATAGAAAATATTTCAGAAGTTATTCAGGTATTTTTTATCTCTTTAAATTGGGTAGTAAATTTCAAGGGAATGAGGAGAAAGGCCCTAATTTTCATCAAAGCTTGAAATTTTCTTTGAATAGCTTTATTGATTTTATTCTAGGTTTTTAAAAAAGAAATTGAAGTTGAACATGTACATAAAACATCTGTAGAACTTGGTTTGGTTTCAAAGCTACCATTGGGAATAAATCTTCCAGAATAAACTCTCTGGAATAAATAAATTACTTGTGGTACAAGTTTTCCAATAAATCTTGAAATAAGAAGTTTAGAAATGCATAGAGAAATATCATCATCTGATTTTGGGAAAAAGTTGGTTTTCTTGAAATAATTTCAGCCCATACTAGCATGTGTATATGCAAAATTTATATAACACTGTGATTGTTTTCAGTGGAGAAGTGTATTATACATTACAACTATTTACATTTTTCTGTTTTTCAATTCAATTAGCACACACTCCGTTAACATCACTAAATGCAACATACCAATGTTCCCAAATTATCCTTGTTAAATGTGATGTCTTCCTGAAATGTTGAATTACAACTTGTATAATCCATGGTCAAAATTTATGGAAGTAGTAGCCATAGCAGATCTTGGCTGATCATGACTGATCTCAAAAAGCGAAACATGGTTCAGTTTGATCAGGGGTTGTATGGGCTATAAGCTACACAAGAAATATCCTAAAAACATTTTAGAAGACAATAACAATTCTCTTCTATTGTTGCTAAGAAAATCATATGCATATAATTTGTCCCAGAAATCAACAGGACATCATTAACTTTACTCTTTGGTCGAACCCATTTGGGGAATATCAAATGAAGGGGAGCTACAATAAATTTTTGATAAAAAGATTGTGTTTTGTATTTTTGGGGAGAAAGCATCTGATGTTTACAATAAAGTTTCTAATAAATGAACAGGAATCTACCCTGTGGTTGCCAGGCAACTGGCTTTTTCTTCTGGGGATAGAGAGTAGGGCAGACTGGACTTGAAGTATATCAGGAATATGTCTACCTGATATAAAGCTATTGACTGACCTGGTACTTATTTTCATTTCTTTTCCAATATTAGCATGCACATCTATTCTTTCGTTGTAAATGGGATATGAATGTTTATCTAGGAAAAAAAAACATCTTACAGCAGTAACAGATGTCAAGTCCAGCCTGTGTCAAAAGTCTGGATCCTCAATATGCACAGTTCTCTTTTTACACAGTTGCTATTTCTTGTCCTAACTTGGATTAAAATGCTTTTTGTTTAAGATGTTGGATATGAAAGGATGACTATTGTTGTATCCAGGAATAAAAGCCCTGCAATCTCAGTTGCTGGAGAGCACAGTGCCCTACAAGTGAACTTTCCAAAAAGCAGCTAAATGGCCCTCTGTGAAACAAGATAGGGGCTCGATTAACCCACTTCCATGATTCTGCAGGTCTCTTGTTAGTTTTGCATTGCAGTTGGAACAATGCATTTCCTTTTAAGACAACAGTAACAGTTCAGACAGATCCCTTCTGGGGAAATTGTATTATCTTTCCGTTCCATCTTTGAGTTTGTTCTGTTGTTAAAATAAAATGAAGAGTGTGCGGCATTAGGTTTAAAATATACGAAGCACAGATTTTAGAGACCCAAACTACAAAACATGGCGAGCCATCAGCGTTGCTGGATGACTAGGGGGCATACAGAATTATTTAGCCTAATTTTATCTCAGGAGTGTCATGGAGGATATATGTCTGTCATATCAGCCTATGATTTGAAAACAGAGAAAAAAACCTTCATCAAATAAGGTACTCCTGTGGGGTTCATGCTATTACTGAACTCCATTTCCCAGCATTCCTTATCAGTGATTATAGCAATTGGAATGTCTGGGAAATATAGTTCAGCAATCTCTAGAGCAGGGGTGTCCAAACTTGTGGACTTTAAGACTTGTGGACTTCAACTCACAGAATTCCGCAGCCAGCCGCTGGCTGGGGAATTCTGGGAGTTGAAGTCCAGAAGTCTTAAAGTTCCCAAGTTTGGACACTCCTGCTCTAGAGCAATGTTTCTCAAACTTTGCTCCATTAAGATGTGTGGACTTTAACTCCTAGAATTCCCCAGCAAGAAAACTGCTCTAGATGGACATATATTTCACCTGGCTTTATAAATTCAGTCTCTGCAGTCACTTTCCTTTTTAACCTCATGTACTAGAAAATTGACACACAGATTGTTTCCATAAATTCAGATTATATATTATCAGTTATATATAAGAAAGGGGAAAGAAGAAGAAGGAATGTTGATCATTCTGCTTTAGTACAGTAGAGATCTGGCAAGCATAACTATAAAATGCTTTTGCAAATATTAAGAATCCCAAAATGCCAGTCCCAACTCAGGCAAAAATCCATCAAAGTGCTCCATACAAGCTCTTCTTTTCAGACAACTCTGCCCTGACACTAATCTACTGAAGGCAGAAATAATAGATGCATTTGGAATCTGCATTTTTATTTCCTCCGTGGTTAACTTCAAGGTTCCTTTGATTCATGAATACAGCCAACATTTCTATGTGGAATGCATAAAGAAAAATAAGCTATTCATTATTTCTGATTCAAGTTTCCTTTTATTTGAGCAATGTTTTTCTGCGTAAGCATATTTACAGGTAGTCCTCAACTCACGTCCACAACTGAGCCCAACATTTATGTCACTGAGAAA
This sequence comes from Natrix helvetica, assembly GCF_964273705.1. Lineage (NCBI taxonomy): Eukaryota > Metazoa > Chordata > Lepidosauria > Squamata > Natricidae > Natrix > Natrix helvetica. The sequence continues at coordinate 141,217,658 of NC_138550.1, forward strand.
TTTGTTAAGTGAGTTTTGCCCCATTTTATGTCTTTGCTTGTCAAAGTTGTTAAGTGAATCACTGCAGTTGTTAAATTAGTAACATGGTTGTTAAGTGAACTGGGCTTTCCCATTGACTTTGCTTGTCAGAAGGTCAGAAAAGTTGATCCCGTGAGCCTGGGACACTGCAACCATCATAAATATGAACCAGTTGTCAAACATCTGTCTATAAATCACATGACCTTGGGGATTCAGTGCCATTGTAACTTCAAATGGTCACTGAACAACTGTTGTAAGTCGAGGACTACTTGTATATGTTTTGGTTAACAAGACGTATAAAGGAAGCAAGCCGAATGATTTACTATACAGTATGCCAGTATAGTCCAACCTAAAAGTAAAGGTAACAATAATCCAGTTGTGTACATCTCTATGGGGAGGTGCTTATCTCTGTTTCTTAGTTGAGGGAGCCAGAGTTGTCTGAAGACATTTCCGTGATCATGTATGAATATATGTCAAGGTGCACGGAACATGGAACTGTTACCTTCCCGTCAAAGTGGTACCTATTTATCTACTTGCATTTGCATGCTTTTGAACTGCTAGGTGGGGAGGCAGCGTTCAGATTTACTTGGACTACAGTGCTCAGAGCGGCTTGCTGGGCAACAAAGATAATTAGAAGGCTGGAGGCTAATACATGTACATATGATGGACAGTTGCAGAAACTGAATAGGTCTAGTCTAAAAAAGAGACAGACTAGGGATGGCATGATAGCAATCTTCCAATATTTGAGGGGCTGAAGAAAGGGTTGATAAGAAGTATCAGATGCAAACTAATCAAGGAGAGATGCAACCTAGAACTAAGGAGTAATTTCCCTGTGTTCAGAGGCCAAACTGAACTGAAGGTATATTTGCTAACAGACTAAGTATCAGTACATACATAATTATACCTGAAGTTTAAAGCACCTTTTCTGAATGCAGAATCACAGGACAAAATTAGGAATAGTATTCTGCAGGTGAAAATCTGCCAAGGTTTCAAAAATCTGAATCCTACCTACCATAATGAGTTATAATTGTTTTGTATATGTGGACATTGGAGCGTTCCTTATCCGGGGGATAGGGCAGAAAGGTGATTTATGAGTCCTATAAATTAATAAACAAATAAAGACTTCTAGGGTGTATTGATTGTCTTAATGTTATTTTTCAGACAGCACAAACCTGAAGGGGCACAGTTAATTCTACTGAACAGCTATATTAGATTAACGTACTCAGTGTGAAAGAAAATTTCAAAATGCAGATGCGCCAATCTGCTTCCTCACCCTTTTACAAACATCTTCTAACATATCCTATTATATAAGGGTGTCCCCCATTCTTTCATTGTAAAACATCTACTGTAAATGAGCTTCATTTGCAGGTGAGGGATGTTCAGAGCTCCAAACAGAGATATGCAACCTAAGACCAGTTTAAGAATAACATATTTGTAACCAGGGGAGCGTCTACCAAAAGCTAAAGCCAAAGCTGCTCAGGAATCAATAGCATTTGAGTGAGTAATACACAAATATCTAACCATGATTACACACACACACACACACACACACCATGAGGTATTGGAGGTTGGCTGAAATTCAGAAACTCCTTTCTGAAATTCTTTTCAACAGTTTATAGCAGCCCCTCAAGTGTCAATCTGGGCCTCCCTTATATAAAACCTGCGTGTTTGAAGAAATAGACATACAGCTCCAGATTCTAAGAAAATTAAGCTGTGGTATATGCTAGGCATGTCATACTGGCAGCTTGCAGGCCAGATATGTCACATGTAGGCCATGCCCGCCCTAGCTCCGCAAAGGCAAAAAAGTCACTATATGTCATGATACGGGTTTGACACCCGTGGTATATGCTAACCCCTGGAAACTGTTGATTTTTATATGGCAATGGAACATATGCATATCCATATCATAGTGAAACTACTAAACTCACTTAAAAGATAAAGGCACAGGTTCCCCTCGCACATATGTGCTAGTTGTTCCCAACTCTAGAAGGCAGTGCTCATCTCTGTTTCAAAGCCGAAGAGCCAGCGCTGTCTGAAGAGGTCTCCATGGTCATGTGGCCGGCATGACTAAACACCGAAGGCAAACAGAATGCTGTTATCTTCCCACCAAAGGTGGTCTCTATTTTTCTACTTGCGTTTTTACATGCTTTCAAACTGCTAGGGTGGCAGAAGCTGGGACAAGTAATGGGAGCTCACTCTGTTACATGGCGCTAGAGATTTGAACTGCCGAACTGTCAACCTTTCTGATCCACAAGCTTAGCATCTTATCCACTGAGCCACCACTTCTAAGCTCACTTACCAAAGCATAAAACCCATTGATCACGGTGAGACTTAACTGCAGAGAAGAATGTGTAGCCTACACAGAGAATTCTAGGTACCGGACTGATCAGAACTAGACTTAGGAAATACGTATTGAATTGTCTTTGCTAATACTAATTATTATCACTTCCCAGGAATACAATTTATCAATAACGTAAGACTCTTGCCTACAGAGTAATAAAATAAAATTTATTACCTTATAAATATGTTTCCATTATAACAGTTGTAACCTATTGAATTTTATCCTCTTTTTTTTGTACTCCTGCCAGTACAGTCCAGGACAATCTCTACATTGTAAGAATCTACTTTATTACTGCATAATTATTGACTGAGAAGTCATACATTCAAACAGAATTATAGAGTATGGTGAGATGTTTTAATAGATATTCCCCACCTTCAGTAGAATAATGGAAAAAGTGGATTACCTCAGCCAAATACTTTTATTACAGGTCAACCTGTGTGTGACATAAAAACAGCATAATTACCTGACTAAAGTCTGAATAAAGCATAATATGGAAAAACCAATAACTATAGCAAACAGACTCCATGGGTGAATAGGTTCGTTTTACAACACTTGCTGAACCTAACTCTTATTCAGCACAATGTCGTAAGTGCTGGTATAATAAAAGTCTCTTGTTAGACAAAGTGCTAATTCTCAACAAAACTGGATGACTTGTAGAGATGGAAACTTATATGACTGCTTTAAAGCACCCTTTATAAAGTCCTCAGGCATTTAAGCAGTCGGTGGGGCAAAGATTTACAGGGATAAGGTACTTTTTTATTTGGATGTTTAAAACTATATTTGGAAAACTCAGCTTCGAGGCATTGACATAGTTATAGGTTCAGGGGCTGGCTGGCGAAGATGTTTCCACAACCTTGACCTGAATTCTTGATTCTCAAATTTCTGTAAATTGTCCTGGAGCAATACTTCTTAAGGCCTGAAAGCCCTCAAAAGGCAATCGTTGTCTCTTCAATAGTAGCAATAGCAATAGCACTTAAACTTATATACCACTTCATAGTGCTTTACAGCCCTCTCTAATCGGTTTACAGGATTAGCATATTGCCCCCAACAATCTGGATCCTCATTTTACTGACCTCAGAAAGATGGAAGGCTAAGTCAACCTTGAGCTGGTCAGGATCGAACTCCTGGCAGTGAGCTGAATTAGCCTACAATACTGCATTCTAAGCACTGTGCCACCATGGCTCCTAATGTCTTGCAAATGGTGGGTGAAATTTAATCATCTTCTTTTTCCCTATTCCTAACAATCAAGGTGAAAGCACCAGTGATTTAACTTGAGAGCAAGAAACCAATTTGCATCCGAAGTGACGATAAGAAGAACATGATGAGTTCCCTAAATCCAATCATCTTTTTTCTTTTGACTCAAAATCCAAAGTAGAGATAGTCCTCGACTTACATCAGTTCATTTCGTTACAATGGCACTGAAAAAAAGGACTTATGACCCTTTTTCACACTTACAACTGTTGCAACATCCCCTTGGTTACGTGATCAACTTTCAGAACCTTGGCAACTGGTTCATATTTATGACGATTGCAGTGTCCCAGAGTTACGTCATCAGTTTTTCCGACGTTCTAACAAGCAAAGTCAATGGGGAAGCCAGATTCACTTAACAACTGTGTTACCAACTGAACAACTGCAATGATTCACTTAACAATTGTGGCAAGAAAGGTCATAAAATGGGGCAAAACTCACTTAACAAATGTCTCACTTTGGGCTCAATCGTGATCGTAAGTCGAGGACTACCTGTATATTTCTGGAAAGGTACCACGGCTGAATATACCCTTCTTGTTAGGCAGAAATGATTTGGTCACTTTGATATCTGCCTTGCTATCCTACAGATTAGATTAATACCATCTGCTATATGACATTGCTTTTGAAGATTTTCAAACACTTCAATCAGTTCAGAAAATAGTTGCTCAGTTAATAACTTAAGGAAATTGAATTTTCAGGCATCACGTTCAGGCTCCCCTCCGCCGCCCCGATATTTGGTGTTTTAGATGCTGGTATTTTAAAGCTCATTGGCTGAATGCTCTGTTTTCAAAGAATAGAATAGACGTTTTTAACTCTGTGTTAATGGCATCATGTGGTATCTATCATTTGTTTCTTGTGTTCTGATGTGTTTAGTTTTAAATTTCATTTTCGGTCGTCTTGGAATATTAGAACAGAAAACATATAAATACTTTAAAGAATGCTTCATCTTCCCGGATTTGAAATGGTTGCAAAAGCTGATACTCCATTTCAAAGCATAAATCCCCTGCAAGGCTTGTTTTAAATCCCTCTGTGCCACTCTGGTCCAGGTACATGAAAGTCTGTGCTTTGACATGGATCAAGATCTTCAGCTCCCTCCTGACATTATCCTGATGGTAACTAAGGAGATGCCTTCAGCCAATCAGCCAGGATATGATGGAAATTTCAATCTAATATTTCTGGAAAGCAGCAATTTGTTGGTCTTAGGTTTTACTCCTTTTTATCAATTGTGCACTGCCTTAGAATTATGTTATTGCAGAATTCTATTTTAGATGTATTTTCAACTGTATGGTCTCCTACAAAAAAAAAAAATTGTACCGGTATCAACACAGAGAGAAAGATGTTCAATTTCTCTCAATATGAGTTGGTTATTAAAGACCAAGTTTCATAATTTCCTACTCTTGTCTCCCAATCCTACAGATAGCTTTGTTTTTAAAAGAGAGAGTAACTATTTCATTTCACAGGGCATTTGGGGGTGGGGGGGGACGACTCATGTCAGAGAAGCAGAAGACCTGCTTATTCATATTTATGGGCTAGGTCTGGGCATCTTGATCTATTCTCACTGGACTTTATTTGCTCTCTTCCATCCACCATCTGATTAGCTGCTACCACAAAGTGCTGATGGAAGAAACCCAGGGAACTGATATTCTCTGCTACTGCTGTTATGTGATCATCAGTACCAACAATCTCTGCAAGCAAAGAATCTGAGTTTGCTACAAATGATGCAGACTCTTCAATATGAGACATTATTACTTCTGTTATGCAGTGCATACTCCTTTGCTCCAAAGATCAGCAATTTTCTGTAGGCTGAGCATTACTTACAATACAATACAATAATAATACAATACAATAGTAGAGTTGGAAGGGACCTTGGAGGTCTTCTAGTCCAACCCCCTGCCTAGGCAGGAAACCCTATACCGTTTCAGACAAATAGCTATCCAACATCTTCTTAAAGACTTCCAGTGTTGGGGCATTCACAACTTCTGGAGGCAAGCTGTTCCACTGATTAATTGTTCTAACTGTCAGGAAGTTTCTCCTCAGTTCTAAGTTGCTTCTCTCCTTGATTAGTTTCCACCCATTGCTTCTTGTTCTACCCTCAGGTGCTTTGAAGAATTGTTTGACTCCCTCCTCTTTGTGGCAACCTCTGAGATATTGGAACAATGCTATCATGTTTCCCCTAGTCCTTCTTTCTCTTAAGCTAAACATACCCAGTTCCTGCAACCGTTGTTCATATGTTTTAGTCTCCAGCCCCCTAATCATCTTAGTTGCTCTTCTCTGCACTCTTTCTAGAGTCTCCACATCTTTTTTACATCGTGGCGACCAGAACTGAATGCAGTATTCCAAGTGTGGCCTTACCAAGGCATTATAAAGTGGTATTAACACTTCACGTGATCTTGATTCTATCCCTCTGTTGATGCAGCCTAGAACTGTGTTGGCTTTTTTGGCAGCTGCTGCACACTGCTGGCTCATATTTAAATGATTGTCCACTAGGACTCCAAGATCCCTTTCACAGTTACTACTACTGAGCAAGGTATCACCTATACTATACCTGTGCATTCCACTTATTATATTCGCATTACAAATAAGGTGAAAACTTGATTCAATGAACAGTCAGACAATCATCTGAAGTAATCTGTATGAAGCAGTTAGATCTACATAGATTTTGTATCCTTCATAATGATTCAATTTATGTCTAAGAGTTGAAGTTCACACATCTTAAAGTGGCCAAATGTGAAAAACACTGTTATAAACATAACATGGTGATTCCAAAAGAGGGAAATGGAGAGAAAGATTTGGCTTGTTCTCTAAAATGTCTTTTTCTTTGTAAAATACTTTCTGGCCATTATCATTTTGGATGATGTATTGATACATCTTGTGTGAAATTAAGATTTATCATTTGCAATCTAACCTCTAGTACTACCCCCACAGAATCACACAACTGAAAGATAACTTATCGTGCTGTTTGATCTCTTCCCAAATCTTACAGCATTATTAATGACACATTTCTTTGTTTTGTGATCCGTTGACGATGCTAATTTTTGCATAAAATATTAATAGGCTACTCTGGATCAGCTGCCACAAAAAGATGTTTCATCCAGGCTGGGTTTGCACATTCTGTTAAATTATTATGTTGCTATTTAGTTTTAAATTATGTGAATCAAGATATTGGGGCTTGTAAAACATAGTTAATGGCTTAGTATATTCTACAAACTAATCAACTGATTAATTTAGTAACTTGCGGATAAGAAAAACATGACTTGATATAAAGTATTTATTTATTTAATCAAATCAACCACCCATCTCAGATAAGGTGCTTATGGGTGGCATATCACAAAACCAAAATTTACACCTATTATAAAACCAGTTAAATTAATTATTAAAACCAAGATGACAAGGTGGGCAAAATTAGAATGTTAAGCACAATGCAACCACTGTACAGCTCCTTGCTATCAGGTGATCCCCAGACCTGATTTTAAAAAAACACCATGTTTTGAGAGCTTTCTAGAAGATAATAAGGCTTGGAATAACCTCATCTCAGGTGGGGGGGGGGGAATAATGTTCTAAAGTGCTGCAATAAAAAAGTGTTGTCTCCTGGGTCGTGTCAGAGTGGTTGAGACCTGCAACATGCCTATCTTCCAAGGCCTGGTGGGTTAAACAGGTGTAATTGGAAGATCACCTGGCTCCATGCCATGCAGTGCTTTAAACTAGCATCTCGAATTAGACATGGAAGCAAATGGTAACCAATGCAGGTCCTGGAACAGAAATGTTACATGTGCTCTTCAAGAGGTACAGATTATTGCCTAGGCCACTGTATTTTGTACCAGCTGGAATGTCTAGATGTTCTTCAAGGGCAGCCCCATGTAGAGTGCATTGTAGTCCATCGGGGAGATGATCTTGGCGTGAGTGACTGTAAGTAAAGCCTCCCAATCCAGGAGCGGATTCAACTATTGCACAATACAAAGTTATGCAAAGGCCCTCGTGGCCATTCTACTCCTTAAGCAGGAGCTGTTTACTCCAGGAAGACCCTCAAGTTGTGCAATAGGTCTGTTTGGGGCAGTGCCACTCCAACCAGTACCAAAGATGGTAAAGCCCCAGATTTGGGACATCCTAAAAACCAAAGTCAATCAGTCTTGCCAGGTTCAGGAGAAGCATGTTGTTCTCCATCCAGACCCTCACAGCCTCAAGGCACCAGGATATGACATCAACAGCAAATAATGATTCTACTATTAACCTGATTGTGATTCTATTTACCATTATTAAGACAAATAGATAGGACTTGAATGCAACTAATTGATTTTTCCCCCCACAAAAAGGTTACTTATATTCTATTGCATTTATCATATAAAAAGATTTGCTTTTCTGGTAGTCTCATGCAGTGGTTGTTTACATTATTACATTATACCAGGAAAAAGGACAATTTTATTCCAAAGAAGTTATTTCTTCATAGATATAGCTGTACAACAGCACCGTAAATATTACAACATATTGATTTCATTTTTCTAATCTGAACTGGTTAATCTTTTCATGCTTTGCTGGTGCTGATTTCCAAAGTTCAGTGTGTTTCTTGCAGTAAATAAATGAAGTCCCCCATCCCAATATGTACATGAAATGGGGGGAGGAAATGAATGGCAGAAATGAACTCTTTGCAGGCAAATATCAAGATGCATCCAGTACAAACATTATTGGCACAGAAAATGTAAACATGTTAAAACAAAAGAATCTAGGTTTTTTTTTTCAACATTACAGTGGCTAGTTATTATCTGTATCCTGCTGTAGTATCTTAGACTCAATATTCAGGAGTCATAAAGAAAGTTATCTTTATTATTCATTATTATCAGGGTAGATAGAGTGCAGCATTTAAAGTCCTCACACTCATCATGGCTCAGAATTAATTGCCCTGCACTTATTGGTACAGTATTTTGAGTTATGGCTGGGAATATTTCTAGCATGGTTCTATCTAAATACACAGGGGTGGGCTTCAAAAGTTCCAGCAATGAGTTCACTGCCCTAGTCAGCCTCCTGCACCACAGCCGGGGGGAGGGATTTTTTGCCTTTCCCAGGCTTTCTTTGAGCCTCTGGGAGGGCAAAATTTGCTTCCCCCGAGCCCCGGAGATCCTCCAGAGGCTGGAAACAGTTTCCAGACTTCTGGAACAACATTCAAAATTATAGAGAAAGTTTCTAAGAAAATGGAACAACAAATGTTGTTTTATTTTCAATGCTAGGAATCCAAACAAATTCAGAAAGTCCTTGTCTCACAACCATAACTGACCCCCAAATTTATGTGAAGTGAATCACTGCAATGTTAGTGTCAGCCTCTGTTTCTCTGTTTGCTTTTGGCTGCCATTGAAACGGGGAGGTGGGGTGGTATTTGGGAGGGGAAGCTTTAGTACAGGAAAGATTATAAAGTGGGAGTTTTGGTCTCACTGTTACTGCACATGCTGGAGATTAGCGCTTGGTGTCGGTCAAGGCCAACCCTCCGCATACCTACCTGATGATGCTCCTTGAAGATGGAACTCACATGACACCTAAGGGATTTACAGATTGGACAGTGGGATGAGGGTTACCAGGGGGAGGGGGTTGATCACATATTGATATGTATGATTTCACGCGCTTTTGCTTCAGATCTTGCTTTGCTTAGCTGCTATCTTTTCATAACCAGTAAAAGTACTCTTAATTCTGCAAAATGGAGTTAAGTGGTTTCTTTCTTGGTTACTGAGGGAGGCCGGCTTGACAGTTAATATCACAGTTATTAAGTGAGTCTGGCTTCCCCATTGACTTTGCTTGTCAGAAGGTTGCAAAAGGTGATCACATGACCCTGGGACACTGCAACCGTCATAAATGAGTCAGTTGCCAACAATCTGAATTTTGATCATGTGACCAGGGGAATGTTGCAACAGTGTAAGTGTTAAAAATGAGCATAAGCCGCTTTTTTCAGTGCTATTTTAATTTTGAATGGTCACTAAAAGAACTATTGCAAATCAAGGGCTACCTGTAAAACGATCACAGTTCTGGAAGGCTTCTCAGCTATTCTTTCAGCGACATGAAAGAATCATTATAATGTAGCCTCAGCTACATAATCTCTGTAGACATTTAGATAATCATCCAGCCTATAGTTGAAAATAACTACAAAAATACAATCTATAAATCAGGGGTCCCCAACCCACAGGCTGTAACCCATTATTGGGCCGTGGCCCAGTCGGAAACACCGCATGTGCCCCCCAATTGCACAAATGGAGTTGTGCATGCTCATGCATGCACTGCTGGTCACCCAGGGATAGGCTCCTAGGGGTTCGCCCAGGATTGGGAGAACCCATAGCTAACATTATGGTTGGCTTGAAAAATCTCCAAATCCCACCCCTGGCTGGCCCCAGACACCCTACCTCTCGCAGGAGTCTCCACATGGCCCATTTTGGATGTGAGGTAAGTGCAGGGCCTGCACGGAGACTCAGAGAGGTGGGGGAAAACGAGCCTCCTGGAAGTTCCTAGATTCTGCCCTCTGGAGCCTGGGGGAAGCAGTTTTCGCCCTCCAGAGGCTTAAGGAAAGCCTCTGGAGCCTGGGGAGTGTGAAAATGCCCCCCATGGTGCAGGAGGCTGACTAGGCAACACTCACCATGGCCATGCCCACCCAGCAACCAGGATGAGAACAGATTGCTGAAATTTTTGAAGTCCACCTCTGTGGTCACCCCAAACCATCCCCTGTCCCCGCTGCCAATCCATCATGTCAGAAAGGGGATCAGTGCTATAATTAACAAATAGTTCTGTTCCACTCTTAAAAAACTACAGGAACTCTTCTACAGAAACTTAATTTGTTGTTGATACTCCAGCAGCTGATATTCACAAGTTATCGACTTTGATTCATGTATTAAGTTTTAATTAAATGAAGATGTACTCGAATGACTCTACGATTTATTTATTTATTGTAGTTTTAATCCACCCAATAAACAGTTATCTGGGTGGATTACAACTTAAATTAATTAGAAGATCCTAACATCAATAAAATAAACAGTAATTAGCATTAGGAAAAATATTAGAAAGTGTACGAAACTGCCATCCCAATAGGTGTTATAAAACAAGCGGTAATACTAAGCATGAGATATAAACAGAAATGATCTGCTATTTTATATCATTTCCCAGGTAATGAACTTCCAACTAGACTTTTCTTAGAGCTTATCTTCACTGCAGTGTTGTCCCATCAGTAGAACAGGCAGGCAACCATTTCTGCAGAATAGAAACAGATGGTGTGACCCTCTTTTAATCCCCCTGTCACTACGAAACCCCAGATCTCAGGATACATTTTTCTGCTCCACTTCCAAAGTACATTATTATTATCATTCTGCTTCGTTGCACAGTCAGCCAGATGTTTAGAATATATTTGACATCTTTATCCACCTATCCAATCCTTCCTGGGAAAAGTCGATGTTGTTGTTTGAAATCATCACTGGAGCAAAGTTGTTCCAGGTAAAGCTGCATTTCGCAATTAACTGATGGGGATTTTGTCAGTGCCAACCAACGGTAGTGTTCAAATGGTGCTCCAAGTGGTGGGATTCAATTTTTTTACAACCAGTTCTGTGGGCGTGGTGTGGCTTGGTGGGCGTGGCAGGGGAAGGATACTATAAAATCTCCATTCCCACCCCACTCCAGAGGAAGGTTACTGCAAAATCCCCATTGCCTCCTGATCAGCTGGGATTCGGGAGGGAGAGAATAGAGGGAGGCAGGGTCAATCAAAGATGCTCCAAACTACTCAAAATTTCCACTACCGGTTCTCAAGAACTGGTCAGAACCTGCTGAATACCACCTCTGCCCCAGACGTTTCATGATTGTACCAAAGGTGCCTATTACTATTGGTACTACCTTTGTTTTCTTTTGCCACAAGCGTTCTACTTCGATTTGCAGGTCTTTGTGCTTTGTGATTTTCTTCAGTTCTTTCTCTTCTCTTCTGTTGTCTCTAGGTACTGCAACATCCACTATCCAGATTATTTTGTCTTTCTTATCAACAATTGTTAAGTCTGACAACTGCTTGCCTGCTTGAATTCCAAAGTACAGGGCACTTTAGTTTCTTCATTTTCTATTACTTACCACTTCATGCTTGGAGGCAAATGGAATTTCTTGCATTTGCTGTCTGCTACGGCTTTTCCAGTTCTGGTTCTGTATACATTTGTTCTTAAGGCTGGGTTTTGTGCAGTCAAAATTAGTCCCTCTGTTTATTTATCAACTTTTCTGCTCTTAACCGTTGCCAAGCCCTGTCCTTACCTGCTTTGCTTGCTATTTTTTGAAAAAATATACCAGCCCTGTAATACTTTGCCTTACCATGTCTCATTTCCATTCTTCATTTTGCCTTTTTGGTAGGCCACTTTTGTCTCTTTGGCATCTGGATTGTTGTTGTTGCAGTCAACCAGATATTTAGTCTAGATATGGAATTTCTATCCACCTATCAAGTTATTATTATTATTATTATATACAGCAATATGAAATCCCAGTTGCCAGTTTTTTAGTTGGTGTCGGCTTTCATGCGCAACAGGTTCCTCCCAAGGCCTACTGGGTCAATGATGGCTAACCTTTTTCTAAAGATTTGTGTGTGCGCGCGCTATCGCACGGGCACACATGCCTGCCCACCTGCACATGTGTGCATGACCCCTCCACCTGCACATGCACGTGTGCTCCCTCATGAGGGAGGAGAGTTTTCACCCTCCCCAGGATCTGGAGGCTTCCCTGAAGCCCGGGGAGGGTGAAAACAGCTTCCTTCAGCCCTCTGGAAGGCCGAAAATTAGCTGAGGGCACCTGTGCCAGCAAATATGGCTCCATGTGTGCCACCTACGGCACATATGCCATTGGTTCACCATCACGGCCCTAGGTTGTCATAAAGTGTTGGTGTAGTATATATGTAAATCCAAGCAGTTTTGTAATCAACAAATGGATATTTTATTAATGTTCACGTTTTATAAGTACTGTCCAAGACTTTTTGGTATGATTCCCAATGTCCCAATAACACTTCCTTTGCAAATAAGTATTGTTCTTTTGAAACTTGACCGTTTTTTTAAAAAAAATACTATTTTTCTTTCCCTGAGATTTTCACTTTTCCTTACGTGCATGCTTGTATGCATATTTAAATCCACTGATGTTGTATTTTATCACTTTCCATAAAAATAGAATAAAAAGTGGGAGTCCACAGAACCAAGGAGGTTGTTCTCTGAAAGGATACTGAAGCCTTCTGGACAGACTGAAAACCTTGCAAACTGTTGCTAAAACGTCTCACTTTCCACAGGATTTTCTTAAACTGGTTTATAATCAAGCCAATATAAGAGGAAACAGTAAATATTTATACACTTAATAGTCTTCTCCAGTGGTGGGATTCAATTTTTTTTTACTACCAGTTCTGTGGGTGTGGCTTGGTGGGCGTGCCAGTGGAAGGATACTGCAAAATCCCCATTCCTTCCCCACCCCATTAACCTGCTTTCCAGCTCCGTTCTCCTGTTCAGAGCAACAAAAGAAGATCAGCTGGGAGGCTGGGAGACAGCTGTGGGGCCAGTCTATTTGCCGGTTCTCCAAACTACTCAAAATTACCACTACTGGTTCTCGACCATTACACCTCTGGTCTTCTATCGAATATTTCCATGTAGTTCCTGATTACAATGACATCAATGCAGTGGTGGGTTTCAAATTTTTTAGAACCTATTCTGTGGGTGTGGCCTATTTTGTGGGTGTGTCTTGGCAGCCATGTGACCAGGCGGGTATGGCCAACTTGACATCACTCATGCACACTCAGTCACATGACCACACCACCATCCCCAAGCCATCTGGCAAATTTTTGGGGACTCCTATGAAGGGGGGAGGGGAGAAAGGGGAAAAACCTCCCAAAACTAGACAACTGGAGGATTAAGGGCCGAAATTAGGGAGATTGGAGAAGGCAGGGCAGAGAGGTATCCAGTAGAAAGCTATTGCACGCTGCGGAAAGAACCTTGGGAGATTGGAGGAAGCAAGACAGAGGGGAATCCAGTAGAAAGCTATCACATGCTGGGGAAAGAACCCTGGGAGATCAGAGGCAGCAAGACAGAAGGGAATCCAGTAGAAAGCTATTGCACACTGGGGAAAGAACCCTGGGAGATCGGAGGCGGCAAGACACAGGGGAATCCAGTAGAAAGCTGTCGCACGCTGGGGAAAGAACTTTGGGAGATGGGCAGGGGGGAGCGAGCAAGCAACAGGGCCGGGGCAGGCATTCCGGAAGTTACTTCCGGGTCCACAGGTCGAACCTCCTCTCACCGGATCGGTAACTTTCACCATCTGGTTCTCCTGAGCCGGTGCGAACCGGCAGAAACCCACCACTGTATCAATGATTCCTGAGTTACAATTTATAAATATGTGTAGGGTTTCACCTCTGCAAAGCATGAAAATAGAAATCATGCAGGAGTAAAAAAATTAAAAAATCATGACCATTTATAACTTGTACATTGAAAAAAAATCACCATCTGTAATCTAGGTCATGAGTTTTTAAATTGTATTCCATAAAAACCTAGTGTTTCGCAAGAGCCGGATGAGTTCCATTGGAGAATATTATCATTAAATAATTTTTTAAAAGTTCATTTGAAGACAGCCTCTTGATCAAGGTTCTGAGATTTTTATTTTTAATTTGAACTGATAAATTATTTGATCTGAAAAAGTTTGGGACAGGCAGGATTATCTCCAGAATCAGTTTCAGGTATAATTCTATTGGCCTGGAGCAGGAGAGAAGTATAAATAAGTAAAATACATGTGTTCTGTGTTTTCTATCTTTCTTTCCATATCTGCATGAAATTATTCCTGTTTAATCAAACTGAGACCATCTGCAGCTTTCTGTGCTATTTTGTATTAAAAGCAAAAAGAAATGGATCTAGTTAGCCAGATCAGATAGAGTTCACTTCACTTACTGTGATCTATTTTTAACTCTTGATTAACAAGTTAGTAGCACTGTAGGCAATCTACCAGCAGGCTGGTTAACACCAATTGCTCTTCGCTGCCTACAAATTAACCAAGCATGAAATCTAAATATGCATTCCTATTATGATTAGGGTTATCCCCATCAAGCAAAATTTCAACCTGTTGCCCTCTTAGCGATGTTTTGTAAGTGAATCTGTTTCACTGTAAATCATTGTGGTATAACATATTATCACAGCTGACAGCTCGTATTAAATGTACAAAATGTATACATGCTTATTTTCATTATAGACAGCCAGTTAGATATAGTTGTTTAAAGCACCAAGATAGACACTGCGAGACTGTGAATTCTAGTCCTGCCTTAGGTGCATCCTAGCTGGATGACCTTGGGTCAGTCACTTTCTCTCAGCCCCAGGAAACAGGCAATGACAAACCACTTCTGAAAATTTTGCCAAGAAAACTGCAGGAACTTGTCTAGACAGACTCCAAGAAATGGACACGATTGAACAGAAGGAACAAAAAAAAAACACCCGCTCTCATTATAATTCTGAACTCTTAAAGCAAAAACCTAATTGTCACAGAGAGCACTGGTGGTGATCCATACTGCTACACCTTGTCTCTTTCCTTTGTAAGGCAAAATTAATTCTCCCCTGTCAATACAGGGAGAATTAATTTTATTCTGAGAGCCAATCATAATTCACTGGCAAGGCTGAATATTGCTTTAGGTCTGCAGCTAAATTATCAAATGAATATTGAATTGCAGGTTGTAATAGAATAGTTAATATAGTCCATGGATGCCCTCTGGATCATGCCTTATCTTCCTTAGGTCTGCACCAGAGCCTGGGTTATTGATTCATGGTAACAATCTCATCATTTCTGGCTATGGGTCAAATTTAGTTTATGAGCCTAGTTTTACCCCAGTTGTGACATTCTTATAAATTCTGATGAATGGAATTCAGATTGTCCTTTAAGGGTGTTGGTGGAACCCATTTGATTAGGTCAGGGATCGGCAACCTTAAACACACAAAGAGCCACAAAGGTCCTAACCAGAATCCCCCCATTCAATTTTGGAGCCAACTGGAAGTCCAGTACCCACACCATACAGCCTCCTCCTAGTGCGGCATATGTTTTCTTAACTGATAGTGCTGTCCTAACTGAAAGCACTATCAATTGTGGAGCCGACTGGAAAGCCCTCCCTTTGCCTCCTGGTGTGCCATGCTCCTCCCCCCTTACTGGAGGCTCCTTTCAAAATTGTAGGGGCAACAGGGAGCCACAGTAGAGGGATGAAAGAGCTACATGTGACTCCAGAGCCATGGGTTGCTCATCCCTGCATTAGATGGAAGTGCTTTCTGATGGCTTCCTGTGAACGGCCTGGGAAGTGGGGGGTAAGGAGGGTGAAAAGTGATCTCTTTGTCATCCAAGAGCCTGTCGGCATGCTGTCGCAGGGCCTCGTTTTCTCGAGGATCCATGCCAGGCGCTCCATGGATAGGGCAGCTACACGCTCAGAATTCACCTCTACTGGGTGGCAGTGTGATTGGTGTTTGCTGAGGCCCCATTTTGTTTTAAAATGGAGACCACAAAACCACAGGAAGATGGAATTTTTCTGCACTGTTTTGGGTGCCTGTATCTTTGGCTGTTCTATCTCTGCAGCTGGAGTCTGAAAGTTCAGGGGGACCAGGACTCTTTACTTTCTTAGTCATTTTAGTAACCAGCATCAAACCTTCTACGAAGTAGGTTGACCTCACTGGGGAAGGGGGGAGGTTCTGGCAGTGAGAACAATCAACCAATGGGTGTGGAAAGTTTGTAGCCATGGGATGGAGGAAGTAATGAAATGGAGGCAACACAAACATTTCACCTTACATGTGACATTCTCATGTAGGTATGAAAGGGTGGAGTTTGCAATGAGATGTCACGATGTACATTTTGTTATTTTGATGCCTTTGTGATCAAGAATGTATGCATATGGTAACACTCAGAGGTGGTATTCAGCCAGTTCTTACCGGTTCTACTGAACCGGTAGCGGAAATTTTGAGTAGTTCGGAGAACCGGAAAATGCCACCTCTGGATGACTCCGCCCCATCTATTTGCTGCCTCCCAAGTGCCAGCTGATCGGCTGGGTCTTCTTCTGTTGCCCTGCACAGGAGAACAGAGCTGGAAAGCAGGTTAGCGGGTTGGGGAGGGAATGGGGATTTTACCGTATCCTTCCCCTGCCACACACACCAAGCCATGTCCACCAAGCCAGCAAACCGGTAGTAAAATGTTTGAATCCCACCACTGATAACACAGGTCCAATTACATTTCTCACCTGATTCAGTCTTTATAGACCAACTATTAGCATGTTTGGGAGAACTTTAATCTTTCTGAGTTGAACCATAACTGTTCTTGTGAGTGAAGCATGAGAATAAATATGTAGCTTCAAAATGTTTTACTATTTCACTTACATTAATGTTTAATTAAAATTAAATAAAATTAACTTATGTACCTTCCAGAGTTAAAGCAAACTGAATTTAGTTGAAATGCTTTTTAATATATATAATGTGAATGTTGATGAAACATAATGCACAAGTGCCTGATAGCAAGTAATGCTTATGTTAAAAGAACTAAAGTACATTAGGTATATTTTAACCTGTCTATCAGTTTTCATTTAAAAGAATTTTGCTGCTCTAACTAGCAGGGAACAGCAGTTTTGTTTATTTTTTTATGACCCAATAAACTCTTTCCTAAACTTTATAGGTTTTATCCTATGCCAATGGGTAACTTGAGACTTTAGACTGCTTTTATCCTTATGACGTACAATGGAAAAATATCCCATCATTTGCTGATAAGGATCTTGAAGGATCAGTTTCCATGTGACACAGTTTTAAAATTCACTGTGGATAAACTTTTCTCCTTCACAGGATCTTAAAAAGAGATACTCCTCATTATAATATGATATATGTTACAAAAGAGACATAGGCTTTCCTCGGAATATATGTAAGGATCTTGTCCTTATAATAAACAAGATATAAAATAAAATACATTAAATAAGTTAATTGTCCCGTGTTACCCCAAAAATAAGACAGGGACAAAAGCGAAATAAGCTCTCAGCCTTATTTTCGGAGAGGTCTTATTATTTTTGAGGTGCAGGAGGCAGTGAGTGTGGTCACCTCATGGCTGCTGCTGTGTTGCAATATTTTTGGGGAGGGCTTATTTTCGAGGGAGGGCTTATTTTAGTGCATGTGCTCAAAAGCCTGATTGGGCTTATTATCCAGGGAGGTCTTACTTTGGGGAAAACAGGGTAGTATTTTTCAGATAGATAGCTTGAATGTATTAGATTGCTGCTTTGTTTGACTTTTTTGTCCTTGGACTAAGTGGAAGGTTTGGTTAAAAGCAGTTTGGATACCACACTTTTGAAGAGATGGGCAACTTGCAAGCCATGAGGCAAATATGGTCTCTAGTTCCATTTTGAATTTAGCAGCCTTCAGAGATCCTTCTAGATTGTACAGATGGATGTGCCTTCTAGTAACTAAAACAGTTCTCACCGCTACCTTAATTCATACTTCTGTTAATCCTAATTTATGGGGAAAGGCATTGTGGCCTAGTTCTGCATCACACCAAGCCAAGAGCCACAGTTTACAAACCCACAATGGTTGATTCATATATATAATGTTAAAAAATCCAACAAATCATATTATGGCAATATTTATGGACTCATCCAATGTTTTTATTCCAACATGGTAATCCATGCATCCTGGCACTGCCCCCCAAAAATAATTGGGAGTAAAGAAGGGGAAAAGTGCAAATTTCTTAATATTTCTTAACCAAATTTTCCCTCTTGGTATATTGGGAAGCATATAAGAGTATGACCACGGAGACGTCTTCGGACAGCACTGGCTCTTCAGCTTTGAAACAGAGATGAGCACCGCCCCCTAGAGTCGGAAACGACTAGCATATATGTGCGAGGGGAACCTTTACATTTACTTTATATTGGGAAGCAGCCCTTTTGTATTATTTTATTTTGTTAAAATGCTCAGTAGAATCTCTAACCATACCATGGGAGTAACCCAATTTTACTGCTATGGTCCTGGAGAAGTAGTGTCTACAATAAAGCTGCCTAGCTGTGAAAGATTAGATCAGTGGTGGGATTCAGCCAGTTCGCACCTATTCGGGAGAAACGGTTGTTGGAAGAAATCTCCCTTTGTTTTTCCCCACTTTACAGGGCTAATCCTGTAAGGAAGGCAGGAAGGAAACATTCTGGTGTTGTTCCTAGCCTCATCTTTATTGCCCTGCTTACAGAAACTTCCTCCCTGATTAACCTTTATTACATTATAGCAGCTAAGGCAAAGCGCCCATCGACATGAGTGACATTGAGTTCGCCATGCCCTCCCAGTCACATGATCACCGAGCCCTGCCTACCCAGCTGGTCATTAGGACAAAGAACCGGTTGTTAAATTATTTGAATCCCACCACTGGATTAGATGATAACTAAAGCACATCATTGAGCTGCCTTAAGCAAATGTATGCATCTGTGCATGCTATGTGTGAGGGTGCATATGTAGACCGGTACAAAATTCATCCATTTTTATTTACTTGTTGCAGGTATTCACAGTGGTAGCAGTATAGTATCCTCTGGTTTTATATTATTTCACCTGCAATTTAGGACGTAGCCTCAGTAGGATAATATATCAAAACATTATTTCTGCCATTTGTGCAAGAGCCCTGCGTTTACAACATTTGGCTTGCCAGTAATAAACATGATTGGCATATGGAGCTTAGTGCCACACTCTGCAGGGCATTGCTATGGAAACTCTTCATTTGTGCATGTTTCTGAGCTACATCACATGAGAAACTGTTGCTGCCTGCTCCATGAAATGGCTGTGTATGGGATGCTAGAATTGCATTTTACATATAAGCTACCGACTCAATCCACCAATTTCGGTCTTCCTCATAAACTCATAAGCTTCCTTCTCTCTTAAGACATCGCAGAGCCATGTTGGTCTCATAGCAGGTATAGCAGCTCTGAACAGAATAATTTGAGTGCCTGTGTGTGCACATAGCTCATTCTTAATTAGTCTCAGAAGTAAAGTTTGCATAAAGCATGGGTATGGGCTTATTAATGTCACAAACTTTAAGTGCAACTGATGAAACATTTTTCTTTTAATTCAGTGGCATCTGGATGTTTCTGAATGATTAAATTTCACCTTGGTTGTTCAGAACTTTCCTGGCTTCATTGTATTCAGAAGTAAAACAAGTTTTGCAGTCGAACAATGGAAACAGCAGAACAGATCCAGAACAGGTTGGATGCAGAATGAATCTGCCTAGAATATGAGCTCAAAATGTAAAAGTGAACACGTGAGGTCTCTTTCTTTCTAAATACTACCAGAACCCCAACAGCAAATTCTTTACCTGTATCATATGCTGTATATACAAAAGATAGATATTTGTATATTGTGTCATTTTGTATTTTATATTTTGAGCTCTGAGAGAACTTAAGTATTAGACTGACAACATTATCACTATTGCTGTACTCTAAAATGCTCAGTTTTAGTAGGATTGTGTGATCCATATAACCTGTGTAATATGAATATTTATAATCCATAGGAATAGTTTCATAGTTCTTATGAATTAACTGGAACCTACATCAAATAAGTTTATCTTTGAGCATATCACACATATAAACTCATTTATAGGCGCATACAAAGAAGTAAATAACGAACTGACTTTGCATTTATTATACGATGAAATATGTGTGAAATACAGGGATACTTTTGTAATAGACTCCTTAGAACAAGGGTGTCAAATTCCAATTCTTTGAGGGACGCATATGGTTGTGTTTGACCTTGGGGGGCAGGGTGTGTGTGGCCAGGGGCATGGCCAGCTTGACATCACTTGTGTTGGGGGCACCTGTGGTGGCCTGGGCAGGGCTGGGGGATCCATTGTCTCCTTCTTTCCTTCCTCTCTCCCTCCCTCCCTCTTTTTCCTTCCCTCTTCATTCTCCTTTTTTCTTCAGAGGCACTGCGGACCAGTCCGCTGTTTCCAGGGTGGTCCCGCAGGAAAGGTCTAAGTACACCATGGGCTGAATCCAACCCATCAGCCTTGAGTTTGACACCCCTGCCTTAGTGGAAAAAATTCAGAGCTATCAAGTTCTACCAAGTTTATCCACTTGAGGAATATTTTTTGTGTATATTTAAGGAGCCACGAGTCTCTTTTTTGCTTTTGCTGTAATAGCTTGATGATAGTTACTAGTACATTTGATTCAAAAGGAGGGTGCGGGAATCTCCAAAATTAGTTGACTTTCTTAAGCATATAATTGGTTCAGACAGATTGAATTAGCTTATAAATCAAGCTGATGATTGAATCATCTTTTGCAAACATACATCTTTAGAAAGAGTTTTTCCCCGATGCAGTTCAACATTTATTTAACAATTTGATTCAAAAAACTAAATTATTTATATCCAATCTGATACATACATACACATATACTGTGTGTGTGTGTGCGCGTGTGTGTGTGTAGGTATGTATGTATAATTAAATATAGATGTGTATGTACTGTTTGTATGTATTTGTCCATAGTACATAAAGCAGCCTTTCCCAATCTGTTTCCTTTTAGATGTACTGGATCACTACTCTCAACTTGCTTCTACCCTCTAGAAATTCTCGGAACTGTAGTCCACAAATCCAATGAACTTCAAATTTGGGACAGCTGTCATAAACTATAGAAAAAGCTGGTTCTAGCTCGTGATAAATGAACTGTTAATACTTCAAGTGAGAGAAAGCAAAGCAGGAATTCTCGTTAGAGGTGAATCAAAAGAATTTTCTACTGCCGGAGAAATTTCTAAAAAATTTTATTATTAAATTCTAGATGTCATAAACTATTATAATAGTTTATAATATAAACTAATTAATTATCCAGAAGTGTTGAGAAGTAAATCAAATGGACGTGAGATTTAAAATAATAAATTCCTCTTTTAAAAATTAGTCAGCACACATTCTACAGTCTGAATTCTTCAGGGGTTTCAGTGACTCTTAGTCATCAAGACTCAGTTATATCTATCTTTGATTTCATTCTGAACATTCTACATTGCTTGTGAAGATGGGGCCAATTCCAACTTTCTGCATCTCTATTAAAATAGAGTGGCATCCATAAAGTCAGATGGTTGTTTTATATTGTGAAGTTGGTCAAACTTTCAACTTCCATCCAAAAACTATTAATCTTGGCTTTAGCCTGGCAGGCTCTTTTCATCAAGTTGCACATTCTCCAAGGACTGCACATATGTACAGCAATTATCATGTTTGGTCTGAAGTAGGTGGGTAAATATAAACAAACAAGGAGCATTTGTAAGAGGATAATTAAATGTTGTCACAACTCTCAATTCAAGAAAACGCAGCTGGGTCTGATGTTCTGATTTCCCTGCAAATTAATGAAGAGCAGATTAATCAAACATTCTTGTGTTGATTTTAAAGTTGTGTAAATATTCCTTACCCCTTTATGAGTCAAAGTTTTGTCTATGGGAACATAATTGAAGAAATACGTTGGGGAAGAAAATTTGAAGCTCCTTCTGCTGCATACTTGTAAGAATTCTTCAGCTCCAAAGAGTTAAGTATGCCACTTATTGAAACATATAAAGTATCATGGATAGATTGGCTAGCTAATAATTTAATTTTAATCCTGAAGGGTAATCAACTTGACTTTTAACTAATAGATTCAAGGAGAAAAAAAATAGCTGACAAGTTGCATGCCATTTGCAAATCCTTATCCAAGTGATGTGTATCATTAGCTGCATTATCAAGCTTTCATATTTGGGAGAGAGTTTCTGGATATATTCTGATTTTTATTCTACAGCAACCTTGTCCTGGGAATATAACTGAAGGTAGAGGCCTGATGGAAATACCTTTTCTGATTTGAGGCATTAATCTAAAGAATACATAGGACGTCTTCCTATACATGTTTTGACCCAGCCTTAGCCTATCAATGATAAGCCACTTACTTGCAAGTAAAAACAAATCCCTTTTCAAATAGGGTAGAAACAGTCTTTTATTCACATGGATAAACAAAAATCAAACTTAATTAGTCACAACAGACCTGGCCAAGAAATCAGAATTGTTTACTATATTCTAAAAGGGAATGATTGTCTGAGACAACCAGCCACTCCCACACCCCTCGTGTTTATTTCCCAGCCAGGGTGGGGCTGGCTGGCATCCACGTTTGTTATTCCTTGAGAGCCGGCTTATTGTTTTCCTTTGCTCTCCTCTCTTGTCCTCTCTGTGCATATACGCATCTGGGATGAGCCCCATCTGTTCCTCCTCTCACTCACTCAGGCCCCAAAGACAGCTGCCTCCCCACCTAAGGGAGGATGGAAGGCCCCAGCTCTGCCTTTGTCTCTGCTTCTGCTTCCTCATCAGAGCCTTCCAAAGGCACCGAAAGCTGGCCCAGTCTCCCCCTCCCCCTCTTCCTCTTCTTCCTCTGCAGCTAGCTCTGCTGGAAGCTAACAGGGCACAACAACATAGATATGGAATTGTAAAGTTTTCTCTATTATCTCTTATCTGGTAATCCGACACATTATTGTCATATTGATCAATTTGATGCAGGCCAGCTCAAGGTATTTTACTGCCAGAGACAAAGTAGGAAATGAGGCTCTCTGCAGGCAAGTACATTGGCTGCTGCGAGGGGAAGTTATTTTCGGGAGCCAAGTTATTTTGATATGTCATAAACTCAGTCGTGGGATCTTGCCAGTTTAACAACCGGTTCGATGATCGCGTGTTTCAGGCATGCATGTGCATCGTTTTACCAAAACTTACCTTCAACGTTGGTGCTTGGGGAGTAACACAGCTGAGGCATGGCAATCTGCTCTGCCTCACTAATCAGCTGAGATGATATAGGTAAATAAAGCACAAGGGCAAGTGGGCGGGCCCACCTGATCCTTGGAGAGAACCAGTTCTCTCTCAGCTGATCATCCGAGCTACCGGTTCACTTGAACCAATCTGAACCAACTGAATCCCACCCCTGCATAAACTCATAAATTGACATCACTACAATATAAATAACCAATAATAAATAACCAATAATTTGATGCTTTCCATAACAACCAAAAATTAACTGCCTGAGGAATCATCTCATATTGTCTAATGATAGGACTAATTTTTAGTAGATAGAATGTAGTGTACAGAACTTATTCCTTGTGAACATAGCAGGTGCTGACAACCTCTTCAGGAAGTATAAAAAGTTGCACATTGGAACTAGGAATCCATAGCTTATAAAATGGTAATGACAGGTAGTCACTTTAACTGCCAATCAAGGAAGAGCTTCTAGTGTAGATAGTTCAAAGAAATCATCTGCATAGTGTACAGTAACCATAAAGAAGATAAGGATCATTAAAAAACAAATATACCATAAGACAGCTCTTATTATAACTCCACTTTACAATTTTATGGTGTGGTCTAGAATATTCTACACCATTCTGGCTTCCATATCTCAAGAGAGATATTGTGAACCTGGAAAACATGGACAAAAGGTAACCAAGATGGCTGGGTACATGGAATACTTTCTGTATGAGGACAGGATTCAGTGGTTGAGGCTGTTTAGCTAAAAGAAAAAATACATATAAGGAGCATTATGCATGCTAAATTAAGGGTGAACAGAGGAGTTTTAAAAATTCATTTCTCATAATACAGAAGTACTGGCTGATTAGTAATACAAGAAGGAATGCTAATTTATTTAGTGTGTAAACAATCTGAAATATGCTGTTACAAGTTGTGTTGTTGTCTTCTATCTTACGTGACTTCAAAATGGACTAGACCAATTCCTGGAGGACTGTTCTATCAGTGCTTACTAGTCTTGATGGCTAGGTGCTGCCTCCAGGCACCAAAGCAGTTTGTAATTATATACTAGGTGCACAGAAACATTGCTGCTTCAAATTCCTATTTGTGGACTTCTTACATGAATCTGGTAGGTTACTGTGTCAGACAGAATACTGGCTAGATGGACTTAAATCTGATCAAGTAGGAATATCTTCAAGTTCTCTTTGGGATGATGGCCATATTTGGAATTTTGACAGTTTATTAGTGGCATTCTCACAAAATGTCTGTCACAGAGTCCGGGTTGTTTTTCACAAAACAATTGTTCTGGTGGGTGTGACTAATTGCAAAATATTGCTTCTATAATTCATTCTATTTTGATATCTTCGCAGCTTATTATTTTCATTTTTTCTTCATAGGTAGATATGCTTTCATACAGCTGCACTGCTGGATAGCAGCCATTAACCATTTTAATTAAAGAATATCCATGGGATTAGAGCACTCTAGTAAATACAGTGATGCTACCAACTGAAGCCTTGTAACATGCCATCTTGATGATGTTGATGATGATGATAGAATATTAAATAATTAATCTTAGAGAAGGGAGCCTGGCAAAGATGCCAGTATCATGCTCTGTTATAGAATTTGTAAACTGAATATATTATCTGGAACAGAAAAGATGAACAGCTGCAATAATACAGTATTTCCTAAGTAGTGAAATTTCACTTTTCAAAATGAGTGCTCTGTACCTATTTTTAGCACAATTTGACTTTCCAATCATTCAACCTGGGAATGTGTATCTGCCCATCCAAACATCTAAACATGTTTCTATACTTTTTTTTTTCTCACCAGAGTTTGCTCAAACTGTTCCAGCTTTGATACATAGTTGTTGCTTTTGAAGATGTAACTAAGGGCAATTATTTTAATTGGCGAAGTATTTATTCAGGATAGGCAGTTGATATTCCAATTTATATTCAGCAGCCAATTCTCCCTCTAAGTAAGAGCAAATTTCAACTCATGCCTTGTCGACTGCAGGAGAAATGGTCGAGAAATGAAAGTGCATTATTTAAAATTGGTGTGTGAATTGTCAGTTTTGAAAGTCTCTGGATGTGGGCTCAGAATGGGGGGAGGCGGGGAGATTATCTACTATGCACTAAATTCAAAAAATGTTTCACGTTTTTGCATTTAATACTGATGTAATTATCACAAGTACTTATGATGAAGTTAAGTGGGGTCATCTTAGCACAATCCAAGGACGCCTATCTTTTGTCATAAATTGTAATAAGATTGCTAATTTCCACTTAATGTCAAGAAATGCCCTGGTGACTTTGGTGGGAGTTAGGGAGGAAAATAACAACAGGAGCAACTCCAGATGAAAATGCTAACTTTGATTACTTCTGTTTGTTTGTTTATTATTACAAGGACCTGTGAATGCTTCTGTTAACACTTCATGTTGGACAGTTCCCATGCCATGTCCCAAAGCCACATTGTCCCCCCCCCCCAAAGCCACCTTCACACCTCAGTGGTACAATGTTAGGAAAATGCTTAGAAATGTTCATTCTGCTCAGCTGAATTTCCTCCCAGATTAGCATCAATTAAACCACTTGTCTCAAGTGCCATTTAAAGAGAAGAGTCCAGGGACTTTTTTAAGGTGGAGATGAGGCGTTGTCCTGGCTTACCAGAGATGAAAGGCTCTTCATTCAAAGTGTGGTCATTAAACGAGAAGCTGTATAGGTAGTGTTTATTTGAGGCAGTAAATCAAATCAGTTAAAATAAAATAGCAAAAGTAATTCTTATATTTTGAGAGAGTGAATATCATTTCATGGGAAAGGTGAATAACAGTGTTGGAAGGGACCTTGGAGGACTTCTAATCCAATCCCCTGCTCAAGCAGAAAACTCTATACCAGGGGTGTCAAACTGAAGACCCATTGGCCGGATCCAGCCTACAGGGTGCTTAGATCTGACCCATGGGGCTGTCCTGGAAACAGTGAAGGACCGGCCTCTGCCAGTGAAAACTGAGTTCAGGAGGGCTGGAGGGCTGCGTGTGGGCTGCAGTATGTCAATCTGGCCACGCCCGCCTTGGCCACATCCAATCAGCGCCCCCCCCCAAAAAATCCATCAAAACCTTGATGTGGCCCTCAATGAAACCAAGTTTGACATCCCTTGTCAAATAAAGGCTATTTTAATTTGTAGAAATGTACTGGTTGATTCTGAGCCAATTTATAAGCACTCCCAGAGAACCATGTTAAAGTGGCTCGTCCTTGATATAACTTTTGGGAATAAAGATTGCTGATTCCTGAGCCATAATCAGTTGAAGTAATGAGGCTGGTGCCTGGCGCTCACATTACAATTTGAATGCAGTTAACAGGTTAAGAAAAGCAATTTGTGAATTCTCCTCACTTTGTTTCCTTCCCACCATGTTTGCCTTTTATGTGGAGTGGAACAGAAGAGGGGAATATAGTGGGTCACTAGAATGGCATGTTTCATCACATGTCAAGCCATCTGAGGGTCATTTGCATGGAGGCGCTCTAGTACTATGCTATGTCATCTGGGCTGTTCCTCAAAAAAGTGTAGGATCTTCTAAAATCATAGACCTGTCTCCAGAACTAGTCTGGTTGACAGTTTTCAGGCATAGAGGAGGGATGCAGAAGGGAGTTTCAGTAATGAGTGAGGTCCATCCTTAAGTAGTGTTGCAAGAGAATGATAATGCTAGCAACAAGTTTGGTTATGTTCTTGTAGGTCGATAGGGATGCCTACAAGTAGCCTCCATGGAGCTGGAATAAAGTAGGAAAAATGCTCCTTTCCTCCCCAGAGTTCAAGGTCCATAAACAGGTGTAATATGTTCACAACTTCCCTCAGTACCCAAGCTATTTTGCATCAGCTTTAAAGGTAGTCTCATGAAAGCACGTTGCAGGAGTCTAAATGGGCCATGTAAGGGCATGAGCTATTGTACTCTAGATGCAAGAAAGGCTGCAACTGGTGTACTAGCTGCAGCTGGGTAAAGGCTGTCATGGGCACAGCTTCCACCTGTTGGTTTAGAAGCAGTTGAAAATCCAGGAAGACTCCCAACTCACAGACCTGCTCCTTCAAAGGCAAAATAATTCCATCCAGACAAAATAGGGAGGGTAGAACATCCTAAGCAGTAGGATGTGGCGCCTCTGACCACAAGTGTCAATCAAACGGGACATGCATGTCTATTGGCTCCGGCGCGGCTGCAGTCTGGTGGGAGCAAGACAGGCTTCCTATTGGTTAACGTTCTGACAGCTCGCTTATAAAAGAGCTGTCAGACTACAAATGTTTGTTCGTTGTCAGTTTGTGTTAATAAAGGTTGTTGCATTCAACTCGTCTCTGTGCCGTTACCTCAGGCGATATTTACCAAGCTCCATAATGTAAGATTTAGTTTCAGGCTGTTCTGTTTTATCCATAGTTGTGTATCCACATTTAAGGCAATAGGACAGGTCTGGAGTGTAAATATATAATGCAAATTGATTATGTTGATTGGAAATTTGGGGGCTTGTAGTCCCAATAAATATAATTGTAAAAAATTATTTCCTCAAATTTTCTTAACATAATGAATGCCAGGTGGAAGATGAGACTGGTTTTAATCTCCCACACACATACTACACAGATTCTTTCTCTTTCTCTCATCTGCCTACCTGCCTTGCAAATAGTTTATTTTCTATCAGCATGTATTTAGAACAAGTACCCTAGTTTTTAGAAACAATTGTAACCGAAACAATACTTTTCATGTTATTCCTGTAAGACTTAACTTTTTTCATTCTCTTACAGAAGATACAGCTTCTGACGTTTGCGCTTCTACATGTTTTTGTCCCAGATAACAAGTTTAATTTTGTTGGCAAAGGGGGGAAGGAAAAGGAATTGCAAACATTTATACTCATTTACTCTATTGAAATTAAAGTCCAAAAGCAATTCAAGAAATGTGCCCTTGTGACCATAGTATGTACTTTCAAATAAAGACTATGCGAGTTTGTTATTATACAGAAAACAATATCTGTATTTCTCCTGAGATTAAATTACATACAGGTAGTCCTCGATTTACAATCACAATTAAGTCCAACATTTCTGTTATTAAGTGAGAAATTGTTAAGTGAGTTTTGCCCCTTTTTACGACATTTATTGCCACAGTTGCTAAGTGAATCACTGCAACTAAGTTAATAATCTGGTTGAGAAATAAATCTGGCTTCCCCATTGATTTTGCTTGTCAAAAGGTTGCAAAAGGTGGACCATATGACCCTGGGACACTGCAATGGTCATAAGTATGAACCAGTTGCCAAGCGTCTGAATTTTTATCACATGATCATGGGGATACTGCAATGGTGGTAAATGCGAAAAATGGACATAATTCACTTTCTTCAGTGCCATTGTAACTTTGAACAGTCACTAAATGAACCGTTGTAAGTCAAGGACTACCTCTATTTGGAATAAGGTAAAGGTAAAGGTTCAGGTTCCCCTTATTTATTTATTTATTTCTTAGATTTTTAGACCGCCCCTCTCCCAAAAAGGGCCCTTGCACATATGTGCTAGTCATTCCAACTCTAGGCAGCAGTGCCTATCTCCGTTTCAAAGCCGAAGACCCAGCGCTGTCCGAAGATGTCTCAGAAGACGGTCATGTAGCTGGCATAACTAAATGCCGAAGGCGCACAAAACGCTGTTACCTTCCCACCAAGGTGGTCCCTATTTTTCTACTTGCGTTTTTTACGTGCTTTCGAACTGCTAGGTTGGCAGAAGCTGGGACAAGTAACAGGAGCTTACTCCGTTATGAGGCACTAGGGATTCGAATTGCCGAACTGCCAACCTTTCTGATCGACAAGCTTAGCATCTTAGCCACTGAGACATCACGTCTGAATATACACAGACAACTTTAGAAGACAACTAGAATCCAATTAGTAGAATTTTTTTTAATAAGAATGTAAATTTGTACAGATTTGTATTTAACAAAGAAAGCAAGAGCTTTGGACAAAAAAAATATCAAGGGCATTCCCATTTTCTCCTGACAGGACAAATCCTAGTTCATTCAAGGCACACTTTTTGCCTGTACCCAAAAGGAGATGACATGGGGAGGAGATCCAGATGTATACTTTCAATGAGATGCCATCATGCATTTACCCCCATCATCTGCTCCAGATTATGTTAATCTCTTTGGTTAAACACACTGAGAGAGTTCCTCCATCAGAAAGCATGTGCGTAGAAATGCCTGCATGGGGCTGTGGTTTTCACAGGTTTTTGCAAAACCATCCACCAATACAGGGAGCGCAAATCTAGCAGCTTTCCTTACACACAAAGCCAGAGTATGTTCATGGCAAGTAGGCGGGTCTTGTGGAGTCTGGGAGCAAAGAGCAGAGCCCTTCATAGCATGAGTGTCCTGGACATGAGTCATCCCTGCTTTCTCCTGTCTTACGGCTATTATGCTAAATGGTTACAGAGCTGAAACCTGTAGCAGTGTTTATGGCTTCTCAGCCCCATAAAACCACAAACAGCAGAGAGAATCCTGCTGACTTTAGCAGGGACACTAGGAAATGATTAGCTTTAATAGCCCTGCCCAGACACTTTATACTATCATGTTAAAGAGCAAACTACTCAAGGGCCAAAACACACACATTGTCTCTGAGATAAGTGACAAGTATTCTTTACTCAGCCTTTTTTCTTTTTCCACTGTGTGCTTTACACATCGTGAGGAGACATGGCTATTCATTTGCTGAATGACATAATCTTCTACTTTAGATTTAACAACAGCCAAAAAAAATAAAAAAATAAAGCAGGAGGAGGGGAAGAGGAGAAGTAACAACTGCCAAATTTTGGGTTCTAGTATTTAATTGCAGAAACAGTGCAAATGTTAAAATATTGGATGCACCCCAGGAATATTTTTATTGCATTTTTATATTTGTTTTCTTCAAAATGGTATACACAGCCATGTTGTTTATTTGTTTCATTAAATTGTTGAAAACTGCCCAATAGCTGAAGCTCTCTTGAAGGTTTACAAGAAAACTCTCTGAAAAATACAGGCTGAATAAAAACATATGCAAAAAATGCAAAATAAGCCAGGCAACTGAAAGGAGGTCATTTATAGACTAAAATAAAATAAATTAAAGTGCAATTAAAATGCAATAATATCCCAATTTAAAAACCTTGGGAAACAGAAAGACTGATGCTAAAATGATCTTCCTGCAGTCAAGCCCATCAAAGAAGGGAATTGCATAACTTGGTGAGAAGACATGGAGGAGACCCTCACCACAAAGGACCTTCACCACAAAAGAATCAGAAATAAGTAAATGCTCTTAAGTAAATCTTGTTAGGGTGCCCTACTAGCTAAATATAAGTTTATAACTTAGCGTAATAAATATATTAGTAAATTTGGAGATCTATAAGGACTATGGACAAAAGATATCACAGATGGGTAACTTCTTTTAATCCAGTAGGTACATTTGATTTTTGAGCTCATGTTAAGAACATTTTAACCAACAACTACCATGATGAACATGACCTAACACAAAACAGAAAGCACTCTGTACCATAAGCAGGTTGTCCTATGCCACTCACCCACCCCCTCATGATAGTTTGTCATTGTAAAGGGCAATAAGCACACTTCCGAATATAGCATCAAGCTGCAAACATTCACTTGATTTTGGAATACTTGTTAAGGGGGAAGGGGGAGGGGAGGGGGAGGAATTAAGTATTAGAACAGCACAAAAAAAACTCAGAATAAGGTTGCTTGCATTGAAGCTTGCCTTAAAGAAACAGCTAGCATACATATTAAAAGATGCCAATATTGTAATATCAAATATAACCACCAGCTCAGTGCAAGAAACAAGCCAATTAATGTACAGCATGACTGCAAGGCTTGGATGAAAAATCTAAAAAGAAGAGAAAAAAAGTCAAACAGCATGCCACCAAAATGGAAGATCAGCCTGGAAAATAAGATCAGCCTGCTAAGGTCAGATGCAAGGAACCTGGAACAGATGAAAGAAAAGAAGCTGGACAACGAGAAGACCAATGAATACCTGATTAAGTAATATCACCTAGAAAAAAAGGAAGACCAAGAAAGTACTGTAAATAATTAAGCAGCAAATAACAGCTATAGCCAAGAAGATCAGCAGATAGCTCAAATTGCATACTATAGGCAGGATCTTCAATTTCCATAGAATCAGAAATGTTTCTACTAATCCATCAATGGAGAGACTGCAGTGTCAATGCTTGACAAACAAAAAAATGTTGCAGTTCTGTCTGCAGCTATGGGACATCCCAAAGAAATACAATAAACATGAAGTTTGCAAAAAGGAAATGTCTAAGAATGCAAAAAAAAAAAAAAGCTGAGCTGAAAGAACTTGTAATAAAAGCAGAAAGGATGGAGAAAGGATGATCAAGAATTGGTCAGCACTAGGGGAAGGTGCATCGGTTTTGGTTGAAACATCTGAATAATCTACATTATTCAGATTTTTAAATTATCTTTGAACAGTTATATTAAAAACTCTTACCTAATGATTCCAGTGAGACATCCAATGTTCAGATCTTCATCAACAATGAGATAGAACCATGTTTTATGTGACTGTTTTTCTCACTCATATGTCACCAACTCTCCAAGTTTCATAGAGACTTCTTCAAATCTGCAGACTATCTGTAATCTCCTGAAAATTTGTACCAATAGCAACCCACAGTTACAGCACATTAGGACCCTCTGATTAAAGTACTTATCCACAATTACTTTAATGTTGAAAAACACATCGAGTCAATGGCACAGTCATGGGTGTTCACACATCACCACAGTATGTGAGCATCAAATATGGCATCAATAATCTGCAGTTTATTCACAATAACTGTAACACTCTCTACATGGGGCTCCCCTTAAGATGCACCCGAAGACTGCAGTTGGTTCAGAATGCGGCCGCGCGGGTAGTCTCGGGAGTCGCTAGATACTCCCACGTAACACCTCTCCTGCGCGGACTGCACTGGCTACCTGTAGCTTTTCGGGTGCGTTTCAAGGTGTTGATTATCATCTTTAAAGCGCTCCATGGCACAGGGCCTAATTATTTGCGGGATTGTATCCTGTCCCACACATCCCTTCAGCCGATTCGCTCACACAGAGAGGGACTCCTCCGGGTGCCGTCCACTAGGCTGTGCCAGCGGGTGACGCCCAGGGGAAGGGCCTTCTCTGTGATGGGCCCGACCCTCTGGAATGACCTTCCCCCTGATATTAGAACAACCACGGACCTCCGCTCCTTCCGTAAGAAGCTCAAAACCCACCTATTTAATCTAGCCGGCTTGGCCTAATTCCAGCTCTCCCACCTCATTTTTAAAATTTTGGTCTTAGGCTAAGTTTTTAATTTTTATAAATTTGTACAGGGTTTAAAGCTTAATTCGATTTTAAGTATATTTATGATTATTTGTAAGGTTTTTAATTTGGTACCTGTACACCGCCCCGAGTCCCTTCGGGGAGAGGGGGCGGTCTAGAAATCAAATCAAATTAAATGTTGGCCCACATTTGCTGTTAGACACCTAGCCTCAAATAGCTACTAAGCAGCAAGAACTGACAATACCACAATGATACAGGAGTAGGAACCACACTGATTCCATCCGCAATCCAGTGAAGAAATATTTCAATTTCTCAGAACATTTTATCACTAACCCCAAGTGGACATACTTGAGGAAAGCACTTACTAATTTTTTATCAAGACACCGTTCAGCAAAAATACACCAGAATATTCATCTGAAGGATCACAGATTTAATTTTTTTAAATAAATTACTTGGATGTAATTAATTCACTTTCTATTATATTACCAATCAGCCGATAGAATTTTTTTTGATTATTTTGAATCAGATATATTTCAATTTCATATTTAAATCTTTGGAGATGTTTGATGAAAATTTTGCACTGTAACTAAACCTGTGGCAGAATATTGGTCATACGTGCCTACATATCTGATAATTGTCATGTTTGGGCAGGTAAGAGGTAACAATGATATCAGTTCATCAAAGTAACATAAAGGTATTCCACACAAAAACTGACACATTTATAAGAATGACTGGAAAAATCACATCCTATCTTTCATATTCTAGCTTTTTTGTGAAAGTAAGAATTGTGACGGTGATATGATTTATCAATGTGAGGGCATTTCCATTAATTTATAGATATTATTGTATGACACTTTTGAGTCAGGCAATTCTGCTCTCTTGGCAACTCTTGGCAACTCCCTGAATAAGTCCCTCCAGTTTGAATGCTTCATAACTGTGAACAGATAAGGTTTTAACTATTTTTGAAACAAAAAGTGTCTTAAACTGGATTTCCAGAATGAAAAGAATGCTGTCCCACCCACACCAGCAGAGGAGGCATGCTGTAGATCCTGTCAGTCAAGGAATTTTGGCTGGTTGGGGTCCAGGAGAAGAGTATTCTCTGTTGTGGCTCCTATCCTTTTGGAACATCTTGTTCTGTGGGGTGAAATCTGTTCCCACCCTCCTGATCTTCCATTAGGGCCTGAAAACCTGGCTTTGCCACTTGGCTTGGGGCTCCAATAGGAGCTGGAGATAGTTGATGGACTATTAGCAGATTTTCAGGAGAAGTTTCCTGATAGTGAAAACAATTAACCAGTGGAACAGCTTGACTTCAGAAGTTGTGGGTGCTCCATCACTGGAGGCTTTTAAGAAGACACGGAGCAGCCATTTGTCTAAAATGGTCTCCTGCTTGAGCAAGAGGTTGGACTAGAACAACTCCCAAGGTCTCTTCCAACTCTGTTGTTTGGTTATACTGAGGGGCAATAGGGTCAACCTATTCTCCAAAGCACCTGAAGACAGGACAAGAAGCAATGGATGGTAACTAATTGAGGAGAGAACCAATCTAGAACCAAGGAGAAATTTCTTCACAGTTCAGAAAATTAATCAATGGAACAACTTGCCTCTCAAATTATGGGTGCTCCAACACTGGATGTTTTTAAGAAGAGATTGGACAGCCATTTGTCTGAAATTGTATGAGGTTTCCTGCCTGAGCAGAGGGTTGGATTAGAACATCTCCAAGGTCTCTTCCAACTCTGTTATTCAGTTACTCAGATTCCACCTCACCTCCGGAACACCTTATTCATTCCCACCCCCTTTTAAAAGCTATAACTATAACTGTAACTGTAACTGTAACTGTAACTAACTATAACTGGTCTTGTTGCATTCGAGTCTTTTCTCGTGTAAGATTGAGATTGTCTTGGCAATGTTTCAACGAGGTCTCACTCGCCATCTTCAGGCTGGGTTTTGGGCTTAAAGTGTGATCGGAGCTGCCGTCTTTCTAGAAATCTGGGGGGGGGGGTGAAGTGCTGGCTTTGTTCAGTAAGTGGAATGATTGGTTGTGTGGTTGTATCATGATTGGTAGATTGGTGCTGATTGGTGCTGGCTATGTGTCTATTGTTGTTTCGTGTTGTAACAGCCTGGGTGGTGGGTGGGGCTCGTTTGTTGATTACGGCTGGTTTCCAGATGTCTGGTAGGCGGGAGGTATCATCACGTTTATTCATGTTGTGGGGCTGTTTCTCTATTTTGATAGCTTCCATAATTATTCCAGACATCTGGAAACCAGCCCTAGTAGAAACAACCAACTTCCCTTTCTGGATGTCCTAATCTACAAAAAACCCAATGGCTCCCTTGGACACACCACAGAAAAAAACACACACCAACCGCTACTTAAATGCACAATCTCATCACCACCCTGCACAGATCAACTCTGTAGCCAAGACCCTCATCTCCAGAACCAAACGCCTAGCCGACAAAGACCACCTGAAAACTGAATTACACAAATTCACAAATGTATTAATCTCCAACGGATTCCAAAGAAAAACAATCACCACCCTAATCCAAAAGGAGACTCCCCCAAAAACCAAGACACAGAACGAGACAATGGCATAGCCCTCCTCCCTTACATCAAAGGCACCACAGATAAAATCAGCAAAATTCTCCATAAGCACAATATCAAGACAGCCTTTACCTCTGACCAAAAAATAGCCAACATCTTAAGAAACCCCAAAGACAAAATCCAGCTAGAAAACCAAGGAGTCTACAAAATACCATGCAAAATCTGCCCGGCAACATATATAGGACAAACAAACAGGAGAATAAATGCACGCATCACAGAACACAAGAATGCAGTAAGAAAAAAAGAAAAAAATTCCTCCCTTTTCCAGCACCTTAAAGCTACAGGACATGAAATCAGTTTTGAAGGAGCCAGGTTAATCTCCAAAACAGAACATCTCAACAAGAGAATAATTATGGAAGCCATCAAAATAGAGAAACACCCCCACAACATGAATAAACATGATGATACCTCCGGCCTACCAGACATCTGGAAACCAGCCCTAGTCAACAAATGAACACCACCCACCATCCAGGCCATTACAATACCAAACAACAATGCACACACAGCCAGCACCAATCAGCACCAATCTACCAATCATGATACAACCACACAACCAATCACTCCACTTACTGAAACAAAGCCAGCACCCCATCCCCTCCCACCAAGATTTACAGAAAGACAGCAGCTCCGTTCCCATTTTAAGCCCAAGCTTGAAGATGGCAGGTGAGATCCTGCCGAAACGTTGCAAAGACAAACTCAATCTTACACGGGAAAAGACCCGAATACAACAAAACCAGCATACCTACACCCGTGAAAATCTACGAAAACAAATATATATATATATATATATATATATATATATATATATATATATATATATATATATATATATATATATATATATATATATATATATATATATATATATATATATATATATATATATATATATATATATATATATATATATATATATATATATATATATATATATATATATTGTATATATTCATATTGTTAATTGCTTTTAACTCTGTAAACCACCCAGAGATGGACAGCAAAGCAATTTGATAGATAGATAGATAGATAGATAGATAGATAGATAGATAGATAGATAGATAGATAGATAGATGGATGGATGGATGGATGGATGGATGGATGGATGGATGGATGGATGGATGGACGATAGATTAATATAAAAAATAAAAAAACAATATTGGAGTTGGAATAACTGAAACCCAGCTCAAGATTGGGAATGGGCCTGGAAGCTTTCTGAAAGTATTCCTAGGTACCATTATACATCAGCCGGTTTCATTATTGTGTCACAGACTGCCAAAATCTTTTCTGGTTCTAAATTAACCCTGCCCCTGGAAATCATCAGGTGTACAATCACTTTATGAAATCATTTCTTCAAAGTCTCATATATGGAGCCAAGGGTTGCCTTTTATCACCAGGAACAGCTGTTAAATTTTAGTTTTTCATTTGGATTAATTTTAGGGGGAGAAGTAATTGGTTTTTTTTTTAAATCCCCCAATGCCCAGCTCCCTGAGCACAATCATTTGGTCTGATGAAGTGTGGTGATATTTAAAGGTGATTTTTATCTATTTTAGTAACTTTGGCTACGTTGCATGCACTGTCCTCGCTCAGTTTGAAACCCAAGACCTTTAAGGGCAATCCTGAATCAGCCCCTTCTCAAAGATACCTAAAGCACAATAGTTCTGCAGAGAATTCTCTGCAGTCAGCTTGGACTTTGCAGCCACAAACTGTGAATTGTTCAGAATTGGATCCCTTCAGCAACAAGACTTTTTGCAGTCACAGCTGGAAACTTCACAAAAGGAAGAATAAAGGCAAGCATTAAAGCAGTTGAGTTGTCAACATTTAATATCCTCTCACCCTGACTCTATCTCTTCCCTCCACCAGGGATGGGTTCTAGCTTCTATTACTGCCGGTTCACTGAGGAATGTGCTTCAGGTGCGCTCACTTGATGTGCGCTATGCGTGCATGCTCAGAAGTAAAAAACAAGATGGTGGCGCCTACAGCATTGCTGATAGAACCAGTTCGGATGCATAACCGACCGAGTTACTACCTACTCAGCTGAACTGGGCCGAACCAGTAGGAATTCACCTCTGCCCTCCACCCACCCACCCCATGATTAAATCTAGTAGGTAGGCCACTATCTTTTAGAGCAGTGATGGCGAACCTATGGCACGCATGCCACAAGTGGCACGTGGAGCCATTTGTCAGGGCACGCAAGGCGTTGCCCTGTCAGCTGGCCAGCGCGCATGCGCGCTGGCCAGCTGATTTCACCTTTTTAAAAGCCATTTTTCGTCCTCCCCAGGCTCCAGAGGCTTTATAGGTGCCTGGGGAGGGTGAAAAGAGCCTCCCCTGCCCCCCCCCCCCGGAGGCCCTCTGGAGGCTTCAGGGACCATCTGGAGGCTTCCCTGAAGCCTTCGGAACGCTTAAAACCACCCTCCCAGCAAACCGGAAGTGACTTCCGGGTTGCTTGGAGGGTCATTTTAAGCGTTCCGAAGGCTTCAGGGACCGTCCGGAGGCTTCCCTGACGCCTTCGGAGCACTTAAAACGACCCTCCGAGCAAACTGGAAGTCACTTCCGGTTTGCTCGGAGGGTTGTTTTAAGCATTCCGAAGGCTTCAGGGGAAGCCTCCAGACGGTCCCTGAAGCCTCCGGGGGGCTTCCGGGGGGCGGGGAGGCTCTTTTCACCCTCCCCAGGTTCCTATAAAGCCTCTGGAGCCTGGGGAGGGCGAAAAAAGCATATAAAATGGGGGGGGTCATGCATTGTGTACGCATGCGCACTGGGAGGGTCGCGTGTTGCATTATGGGTGTGGCACACCCGCACACAACCCCCCTGCGCTCCCCCCACTTGTGGCACACGAGCCAAAAAAGGTTTGCCATCGCTGTTTTAGAGAGTTCTTTGTCTTTTGTAGATATTATGTAATTATAAATGCTGTCCATCACGGTACTCTTCCAGTAGGGAAACCGAGGTCTGATAAAAGTGTGAGTAAAATTTTAAACTAAAATTCAAGGATCAAATACTACTCTACCTTGGACTATGCTATCTAACTTCTAATTATAAAAGCAAACTTTTAGACTCAAAAACGTGTTTTCATAAAATAGCTCAGAGGAATCTCAAAGTCCTTTACCTCTTAAAAGCCCACTTCCAGAAGGCCCTGTTCTTATCCCTGCCCACAGGTTCTACTTATTATAAGGCAAAGTGAAAAAGTAAGGAGGCTCGTATGTTTTTTGCCAAGCTTTCAGAAGTATTGATAGAAAGATGTTATCTTTGATTGAAAAGAACATTGTAACATTAATAAAGTTTAAATTCTTGGAAGAGGGTAAGTGTGTGTGTTCTTTTAACAGTAGGAGTAAATGTTGTAATCAGGGATGGTTTTCACTTAACTCCCTTGGTTCACAAATGTATGTGTGTGCATGTGCATACTTGCTTTGCTCGCCTGCACCCCAACCACACAAGCGCCCAGCCTTCTGCGCATGCACTTTGCTCTAAAAACGTCCCTTAATAGGACACAATACAGCTAGGGCAGATGGACAGGTCCACCCACGATTTCCACTACTGGTTCAGGCGAACCGGTCTGATGCAGCAGAATACCATCTCTGGTTGTAATAAAATAGAATAATAGATTTATGGAATTAGAATCAGTAAGGCCACACTTGGAATAATGCATTCAGTTTTTGTCACCATGATGTAGAAAAGATGTGGAGACTCTAGAAAGAGTGCAGAGAAGAGCAACAAAGATGATTAGGGGACTGGAGACTAAAACATATGAAGAACGGTTGCAGGAACTAGGTATGTCTAGCTTAAGAGAAAGAAGGACTAGGGGAGACATGATAGCACTGTTGCAATATCTCAGGGGTTGCCACAAAGAAGAGGGAGTCAAGCTATTCTCCAAGGCACCTGAGGGTAGAACAAGAAGCAATGGGTGGAAACTAATCAAGGAGAGAAGCAACTTAGAACTAAGGAGAACTTCCCTGACAGAATAATTAATCAGTGGAACAGCTTGCCTCCAGAAGTGGTGAATGCTCCAACACTGGAAGCCCTTAAGGTGTAGGGTTTCCTGCTTAGGCAGGGCGTTGGACTAGAAGACCTCCAAGCTCCCTTCCAACTCTGCTATTGTATTGTATTGTATTGTATTGTATTGTATTGTATTGTATTGTATTGTATTGTATTGTATTGTATTGTATAGAAGGATTTGGGACATCATCTACTTGTAGTGTTCATCTACTTGAACACTACAGTTTAATGCAAGATGCAAAAGAGTTGTGAATTTAAACCATTTAACAGGGAATATGCATGAATGTATGTATGTATTTTATTGCAACACATACTGACTACGGAATTAAGCTTTTGGCAGCCATCTGGGTTCCTAAGAAGTATCTCGCTATCTATCTACAGTATGTACAGTAAATCTATCTCTCTGTGGCATAATTCACTTGCCTTCTGAACTTTCCCCTGTTCTGGAAAGGTTGCTTTTCAGGTTGCTTCATGCTTTTGTTTTCATTTTATTTTGATCCCTTGACTACAGGGACACTGCAAGAGTCACAAGTGCATGGACTGGTCATCAGTCACTTTTTTCCATGCCATCACAACTTTGAACGGTTGATAAATGAATGATTGTAAATTGAGGACTACCTGTTTTATAATCTATCTGCAGGAATCCAGTTCTGCTTCTGGGAAAGATCATGGAAATGATAAGGACATGCTATTTGCTGATTACAGTCTGTTCTTTCAGAATAATGGATTATCAGTATCATAGGAGCTTCTGGACAGTGAAGTCCTAATAAATGCCTATCTTAGAATGTAGGGCCGTGGTGGCTCAGTGGCTAAGATGCTAAGCTTGTCAATCGGAAAGGTCGACAGTTTGATGGTTCGAATCCCTAGCACAGTGTAATGGAGTGAGCTCCCGTTACTTGTCCCAGCTTCTGCCAACCTAGCAGTTCGAAAGCACGTAAAAAATGCAAATAGAAAAATAGGAATCACCTTTGGTGGGAAGGTAACAGTGTTCTGTATGCCTTCGGCGTTTAGTCATGCTGGCCACATGACCACGGAGATGTCTTCGGAGAGCGCTGGCTTTTTGACTTTGAAACGGAGATGAGCACTCCCGTCTAGAGTCAGGAACGACTAGCACATATGTGCAAGGGAAACCTTTACCTTTACCTAGAATGTAAAGATAGTTCCAAAATTTGGGCGAATAGGTATATTTTGATATGAATAGCTTAATTGATCCACCTCCATGCCATTATAATGGCTGATCATTTACTTATCCTCTTGCTCTAGGCATAATCTACCCATAAGGAGAAAAGGAAAAAAATAACATACAGTAAATTTCTTTTTCCTTGTTCTCATAACGGCTCTCTGTTTATCAGCTGGAGTGGCTTATTTAGTGCTCCAAGCATTTTGAGGTCAGCTGTGCAGGGGACAAATGAGGGTTGGAAGTGAGCAAGTAGCCAGAGTGAGAAAAATTAAGAATCCA
This sequence comes from Natrix helvetica, assembly GCF_964273705.1. NCBI lineage: Eukaryota > Metazoa > Chordata > Lepidosauria > Squamata > Natricidae > Natrix > Natrix helvetica. The sequence continues at coordinate 141,258,291 of NC_138550.1, forward strand.
AAGAGTTAAATTCTGGGATTTAACAAGGAGCCCTCTTGGGATATAGGCCTTGGCAAATTCCTAACCATGCTTCCTGTGGCATCGGTCTTTATCCAGGGAATGAAACCAATCCTGCAATGCTTGCCTGAATAATGGGAGTTATTTCACAGCGTATAACTCACCTGCCTGCTAGTTGGTTTGGCTTAGTGTTTGAACTGAGATTGTTTGCTGCAGAAATTCAAGAAGATCTGACACATGCTGACTGAAGGAAAGGGATTAAGAGCCAATTTTGACCTTTTCTCCACTTCAAAGATACAGCAAGCACATATATCTTTCCATCCTGAAGGGCTTCATTAAAAAAAAAAATTCATGTGAGAAGAAAAGAAGGTAGCAGCAACTTTAACTGTGGCATTTGTCTCTCTGGTTTCAGAAATGAGAAGCAGCCATAAATTAACAGAACTAAATATGCAACCACTGGAACAGATTAAAGTTCATGTAAATACTAATAATGCATTTATATTGTGTGTATTATGAACCACAGGATATGATAATCCCTTTGAGAAATTACGGCAAGGTTTGACTTTAAATGAATAAAGGACCCATTTTGGATTCTTTTTTCAGATCTAAATTTGCAGATAGATCACTATTTCTAACCAGTTGTGCACTGGAGCCACATCTCACTGGCTTGTGAGATGTGAGAGCCAATTGTTACATTTGTGGAAATTTTGCAAGTTGGTTGAGACCTGGCATCTAGTGCCCCAATCAGCTCCTCCATAACTAGTGGCGTGGCATAGCAGTAGTCCTTGACTTACAACTATAATGGAACTTTCCCATAAAGTGAACACACAGCAATCGTAAAGTGAAGTGCTATAGGCCATTTTTTAGAACCAGGTTGTATCTTGGGAGGTGGGGGCTGTCATAACTTCAAATGATTGCTAGCGACTGGTCATAAGTTGGGGAGTACCTGTACTCTACTTTTGCAGTAAATGCGGTACTACTTATTTTTATGGAGAACAAAAATGCATTAAACTCACATGGACAATTGGACAGTTTTAATATATAGCTGACATTCTTTCAGTTGTTCCTCCTATTTTGTGCCTGTATTCACGTTATACATTAATTTTCCATTTTTCAAGCTACCCTTTCCATTTCTTTCAAGGAGGTAAACCCAGATTGTTTATAGCAAAATAGGAGATTTCCTAAATGAGCTCAGAATCTATCCTGTTGAATGTGTACTGGAGAAAGAACGGGTTGGGACTACCCCTGCCCACACAGCCCAGTTGCCAAGTGTAACAATCAAAGGAAGACAAAGATTTTTAATAAAATCCAGACTGCCCAATTATTAACTGTGCAGACCCATTAATGTATGGATAACAGCTCACATTATCAGGCTCTTTAAAGATTACAAAGATCCAGAAGTAAATAATACATTGTCTTTTCTTTTTCTTTTCTTTTTTAACAAAATGTTGTTTTTCTGCTTTCTCTGATTACAGTTTGCACAAACCAAACATTTGTACATATGCATTCTTTTCCTGAACTTAATAATGAACTTGGATCCATTTACTTCAAAGTTGCCCAACTCCAGTGTACAGATTTTTTTAAAAAAAGATTTGGGCAATTAAAGTTGAATGTAAGACTTGGCTTGTCTTTGTACTATAATGTAAAGCAGTGTTTCTCAAACTTGGCGACTTTAAGTCCTGTGGACTTCAACTCCCAGAATCCCCCAGCCAGCATAGCTGGCTGGGGAATTCTGGGAGTTGAAGTCCACAGGACTTAAAGTCGCCAAGTTTGAGAAACACTGATGTAAAGGCTTGGCAGAGCAGGAAAAATACATTGTGTAGCTGTACTGATCTTCAAGGGGATGCTTCACTTTGATGGAAGCTCAAGAAAAGCAACTTTGGATATTACCTACTTTCTTCTAGCAACAAACTGAAACATCCATGTCATTCCCCTGACCCAGTAAAATAGAAATGCATTGCCTGACTGTAGACAAAAAACGACTGAGATTTATAAAAATAAAAGGGGGGGATGTGCTAACTTAAGAATAAGTGCACATTTTTTAATTACTCTGTTTCCCCCCCCCCAAAAAAAAGACCTCCCCGGATAAAAAGCCCAATCAGGCTTTTGAGTGCATGCGCCCTCCCCTGAAAATAAGCCCTCCCCTGAAAATAAGCCCTCCCCGAAAATATTGCAACACAGCAGCAGCCATGAGGTGACCACACTCGCCACCTCCTGCACTTCAAAAATAATAAGATCTCCCAAAAATAAGGCCAAGCGCTTATTTTGGGAGTCAAAAGAAAATTAAGACCCTCTCTTATTTTCAGAGAAACATGGTAAATACAGTAATCTTCATATTGCAACCACAATTATGACAGGCAACTCGGTCACTAAGCAAAGTGGTCTCTAAGTAAAACCACAACTGTGCTTACAGTCTTACTTCAGGTTTCCTTTGATTTACAAATCTGCAAAGTTATTTTTTCATCTCCATCATAACTGTGAACAGCCACTAAACAAGGACTACTTGCACTACACTGTAAATAGAAATAAAATACATCTTACTATAGTGACCAAGTGCTCAATCTACTGTTGACAGGCAACTCTGAGTCCCTAGCAGCTGCTTGCCATTTTATAGTCTTTTCTCCTACTGGTGATATCCAATGGAGTTTTACCTCTAACAATCCTATTAACAGAGGATTAGCTGGCCTCTATATATGGGCCATAGGACCATCTTAAACTTGATCATGATAACGCCTGAGGTGATTGAGCTCAAATCATCCTGGGATTGCATATCTTTACCTCAGCAGAGCAGTCCACCAAGTCCACCAAGTGAGACGCCACTAAAGTAAGATGGCTGAACTAAACAAATACTAGGTGGATACATGCATCTGTTTTATGAGCAACTATTTGTAGTTAAAAGTCTGTAGAGATTCTCAGTCATCCAGATCATGGTTGTCCCAAAGATGTTTTTCCAGGAGGCAACTCGACTTCTTTTACTTTTGAAGACGCTTTGCTTCTCATCCAAGAAGCTTCTTCAGCCCTGACAGGATAGCGGGGAATGGAAGGATGTATATTCCTTGCATTTACAATTTGCGATGAACACCTTTTGAATGATGTGGGAGTAGAATTGGATTTCCAGAGAAACATTGCAAACTGGAGGAACCAGGATCACCACTCAGGTGACCCTGAGGACACAGAGAAACCTCCAAGTGCTTCAAAGACCAACTAAAAGGTTGCAGGTTACCAGCTGTCTACAAGGAATATAAATCCTTCCATTCCCACTATTCTGTCAGAGCTGAAGAAGCTTCTTGGATGAGAAGCAAAATGTCTTCAAAAGAAAAACAAGAAAGTCTAGTTGCCCCCTGTAAAAGCACCTTTGGGACAACTATTTCTAGTATACATGAGCAATGTATAAGTCATTTGCATGTTCACTTAATTTTAGCAAAGGAGGCTGCAGGGTCCTTGGTGCTTTCTGAGCTTGGCTGTTTTCTTACAGATACTTCATTACCCAAACTAAGTAATATCATCAGTGTTAGTAGGGAGTGGGGTTAGCTCTCAATTTATATTCTACTGGCTTGACCTGTCATTCTTTGTGGGAGTGGTTTTGGTGGTCCTTTGGTTAGGCTGCTTAATGTTAGCTTGCTGGGCAGTTCCTTGTTTGAGATATTGTTTGCTTCCTGATTACAAATCCTACCCGCTTCTAGCACTGATGAAGTTACTTAGCTTGGGTAAGGAAATGTCTGCAAGAAAATAACCAGGCACAAAGAGCACCAAGGACCTCCTCCTTTCAATCCTGAGCTACAAATAGTTTCCTTCATAAGTAAGGATGCATTTGATTGTACTTCCAGAATTAATGCAAAAAGTCAGTATGCAGTTATTTTTGAGATATGCATTTATTTGACTGCAAGGCACTTTACAGCTCTATGTGAATGCATAGTAATATTTTTTCTATGGCCATCTGTTAAGGGAAGAGGCTGAATGAGCACACATGTACAATGTGCATGTACACATAAATACAAACACGGAGCTTAGGACAGCATTCAAAGTAGCTGTTCAAATCTACAGGGAACATGGCTACTTTAACATGTCAAGGAGGGTGTTTTGCGCACTGTGACACTGGCCCAAGCTTCAGTTTTCCTAAAGCATCTGTAGCATAGTTTATTCTCATAAATAAAACCTGTATAGAAATATAGAATATAAAATATAGAAATTGTTATATGGCATTATGCAATTCAGTCCTAATAAAAGCCATCAAGGGAAGATATAAACTCAGCTTTTTTAAAAAAAATGAATTCATGGTCTTTTTTACAGATGACACTCATTCTAGACATTTCAGAGCCAAATAAGACATCTCACTCTAACAATAATTAAAATCCTGTTGCTCTATAACATGTTACTTGAGTATGCAACTCAGCAGCCAAAGTTGCATGTAGTTCTTGAGATATTTTTGAGTGATCCCCGATCTTTCATGACCTACCACCAAGTTTGCCAATGCATGTTAATTCCTGCTGCTGCATTTTGCCAGTATTCTCTTATGCATAACTTTGAATGTGTGCGTGTGTGCGTGTGTGTGCGTGCGTGTGTGCGTGTGTGTGTATGTATGTATGTATGTATGTATGTAGATGAGAATGACCTGGAAAGAAATTAACTCATTATATATGAAAATTTTCTGATTAGACAATTTAAAAACAGCCACTTTGATACTCTAAAGCACAGGTGTCCAACTTGATCGCATCGCAAGCCGGATCGTGATGTATCCGCAGTTTTTTTTGCCTTTGTGGATCTGGGGCGGGTGTGGCCTCCGCAGACCATATCCAGCCCATGGGTCATCAGTTTGACACCCCTGTCAACTTCTGCAACTTTCAGATATGTGGATTTAAACTCCCAGGATTTTCCAGCTAGAGAGTGGCTGGTGATTTCTGGGAAATGAAGTCTACATATTCTAGAATTGCTGTAGTTGAAAAACACTATCCTAAAGAGATAGTAGATTTTGTTTTTCTTTTAAGGACTGTGTAATCCCTTGCATCAGGGTAGAGTCAGGGCGACTGGATGGAGCTAAGTATTTACTGGCCAGAGGTAAAGAGATCGTGGATAACTAAAAGAAAATTAACTTATATCAGGCATATTGCCTTTGCTTGCAAAATAAAACATTTTAAATTGGCATTTTTTTAAAAAAAATGTTATTTTTAATATTACATAAATCCAAAATCTGTTGCCTATTTGTATTCAAAAGGTGAGTACTCTGCTCTCCTCCAAGGGTGATACTTAATGTTTCATTGCAGAACTAATCACAAAAATAAACAAAGACAGTAATGTTAATATGCAAATGTTCTCTCACCGTTTACTTTCCTGGTCTTTGAATTAAATAGGCCCGCGGTATATGGGGAACCACCTGGAAATACCAAGGCTTTCTCAATGAAAGCAGAGGCAAACAAGTTCTGTATTGCTGCCAAGAAAATGACATGGACATGCTATGCAGTCACCAGGAACTAAAGCCTGACTTGAAGATAAATTTCTGTTAGAAAAGAAAACTCCAGGAATTAAATTATAAAAGATCATGTCCACTAACAAAGATAATTCCCAAGTTACCGGATTTTCTCTTCCTTTCTCAATTTCACCCTCAATTCAGGTAAATATTTGATTCTGGCCAGTGGGGGAATTCAACATTTTTACTACCAGTTCTGTGAGTGTGGCTTGGTGGGTGTGGCTTGGCTTGGTGGGTGTGGCAGGGAAAGGATACTGTAAAATCTCCATTCCCTCCCCACTCCGGGGGAAAGATACTGCAAAATCTCCATTCCCACTCCATTCCAGAGGAATGATACTGTAAAATCTCCATTCCCTCCCACCCCTAGGGGAAAGATACTGTAAAATCTCCATTTCCACCCTATTCCAGGGGAATGATACTGTAAAATCTCCATTTCCACCCCATTCCTGGGGGAATGATACTGTAAAATCTCCATTCCCACCCCATTCCAGGGGAATGATACTGTAAAATCTCCATTCCCTCCCCACTCCTGGGGGAAAGATACTGCAAAATCTCCATTCCCACCCCATTCCAGGAGAATGATACTGTAAAATCTCCATTCCCTCCCCACTCCTGGGGGAAAGATACTGTAAAATCTCCATTCCCTCCCCATTCCAGGGGAATGATACTGTAAAATCTCCATTCCCTCCCCACTCCTGGGGGAATGATACTGTAAAATCTCCATTCCTTCCCCATTCCAGGGGAATGATACTGTAAAATCTCTATTCCCTCCTCACTCCTGGGGGAATGATACTGTAAAATCTCCATTTCCACCCCATTCCTGGGGGAATGATACTGTAAAATCTCCATTCCCTCCCCACCCCACTAACCTTCTTTCCAGCTCCATTCTCCTGTGCAGGGCAACAGAAGAAGATCCAGCCGATCAGCTGGGACTCCGATCAGCTGGGACTTGGGAGTCAGTGAATAGATGGGGGCGGGGCCAGTCCGAACTACTCAAAATTTCTGTTACCTGTTCACCAGAGCCGGTCAGAATTGACTGAATACCACTTCTAAATCTGGCTGAGCAATACATAAAATGATTCTAAATAAATACTGAGGGTAACTTTCCCTATGGCATTCAACCAAATAAATAAATAAACAATGTTGTTCAAACGTTGCCTTACCTCCACATTGGCATGACTGATTGTGGAATTTTAACTAGAGACCAGTAGATTTAGCAGAAAGATGTTTCCATTGGTATATCTGATAAATCTTCATGATAATTAAAGAAGTAAGTTTGTGTCCAGAGGAAAAACCTTCAATCAAACTAAGACATTTAACTTCACTACGTAAATGGCTGCGTCATCTTTCATTTAATTGCCTTTTCACTTTCCTCCATTAATCACTGTATTCATAATTCTAGTTTCGTATTAGAATTTCCTTTCAAATTCACTCTTTAGGTTTCCTTCTATTGTTCCATATCTGATGTTCTACAAGCAGCACTAAATCTATAAAGTTGAAATGTTGAAAGCCTCAACCACTTCTTCATGTAACAGTAGAAATAGACTCAAATTTTACTAAAAGAGAAAAAGTGGAAAGATTTTAAAAAATTGCATCATCTTATATAAAAATTAAATGTTGCAGGGAATGAAATTCTGTCTACAATACAGGCAGTATCTTAAGGGATCTCCAGGGAAAAAAATGCAAGGGAAGATAATATTCCTAAAACCAGAAGATGAAACTGTTTTGGTTCCTAGTTTTAGAAACTGTTCTGATGTAAAGAGATGTCAGTTTCCACAAAATACACAAGAACCGAGTTTACATAAGACATTAATCATCAGGGACAATAAATGAGACTTAAATATATACGTGGAATTAAAATAACAGTTGTTGAAAGAAATGTTCTTCTGGGTTCAGCTCCAAGTGGGGAAAAAGACACTGGAGACATGGAGGCTGCTTGGAAAGATGGTTTTAATGGTGGACAGGACCACATGGCTTGAGTCCTGAACAGAAAAGGTGATCACATGCTTCAATGTTGGTGGAGAAGAAGAGAAGGGAAGAGAGGAGGAGTGACGAAGGGCTTGCAGGGCTTTTTATAATCTGTTCTGCCCCACCTATATGTTTCCTGTTCCTGTGTAAGAAATGTATTCTGATTGGTTGCCAGACTCCCATGGGCCCGTGCAAGGGCAACCCTCTAGGCTGAGTTTTGAATCCAGGTTTGGTTGAGTTCTCAGATGCCATGTGGTCAGTTGAGTAAAAGGCAATATTATCCTGCCTTAATCCCATCACTCTGGAGCTGAAGAGGAGAACTCTTTATTATGTAAAGTAGACTAGCTTGGCCTTCTTAATGGCCCATTGACAAGGTGGGGATGGGCAGGAAGCTGCAGGAATTTACTTTGTGTTTAAAATGTGTTTCTCCCTTTTTCTCATCCAGGGAAATATAATATTCTGCCTTTTCAATATTTCCTAGGATATTTCATTTTTCTGGGAGAGGGCTGGGTGATAACTTCCTACACAGTCTTACATCATACTTCTAAATAGACATGTTACCTGTTTCTTAAGGTGACCAGATGCCTGAAGCTGTTTGTGTGGACTTTTTCCTCACTTTATTCCCCCCCCCTTTTTTTGTAATAACTAAAGAGAGGTCTACTTTCTTCCTAATCTCCAAGTTCTTGTGCCTTTTCTCTCAGAGTTTTGGTTTGTACTTTCCCACAGAACAAAAGCTCTTCCACCCAGAAAGAAAGAGGCTAGTGGGGTTGAGTTTTGCTTTTTGAAGATATTGATTCATATATCTGGGTTGGCAGCTTGCTGTTTCACAAAAGGAAGATATTGTACGTATTACTTGGTTCCCCCCCCCCTTTCCTCCCCAAATTACTTCTCCCGCTTACAGTATTTGATTCTGGCTAAACAATGAATAAAATGATACTTAAGAAGACCCAAAATGACCTTGTTGAAATGTCCTCTCAACCCCAACATTGGCATGCATTATGGAATTTTAATAAGATTATGGGCAGATTTAAGCAGAAGGATATTTGCACTTAGCTGCATTTGGCAAGTCCTCTTTGATAGCTAAGTGACTGAGCAAATATCCAAGTTTTCTGACTATGCTTTGTTCATGCCCAGAGGAAAAAACAACAGTAACCAAACCAGACAATCAACTCTCTACAATGTGCATTGTCTATAATATAACCCTCTTAATTGGGGGTTTTCTTCCTTAATCACTGTTGTCATAAGTTTACATGCAAACATTAGCATCTCCTGAGTACATCCTTCTTTTCATTTCCCAATATGCCCTACCTCAGAGGTCTTCAAACTTGGCAACTTTAAGACTGAAAGTCTTAAAGCATAGCTGACTGAAGAATTCTGGGAGTTGAAGTCCACAAGTCTTAAGGTTGCCAAGTTTGGGGACCCCTGCCCTACCTGATGGGTGGTCTCTCTCTCTCTCTACCTACCCTTAAAAATCTTACTTTTTTTCAGCAACAGATACTTTCAAAATTAGGAATTTTTAGAAGTACCATTCAGCAGAGGAGAAACAATTTCAAACATCTGAAAAATGGAAAATCACCACATCCAGATGGGTTCTTTGGAGAATTTTATGAAGGAAATAAAGATGTTCTATTTCCAGATGTTTTATTAATATATAATCAGTTGGCCGCAGAGAAAAGGTTTTCCAACATCTTGAAAACATTCTGAGATCAGGCTTATTTTTAAGTCAAGCAGGAAGTCACAGGTGTTTGCTTCTTTTTTAAAAAAGAATTTTATTGGTTTTTAAACATTTATGGGGAAAGGTAAAAGGTACATAGAAAATTTTGGCAGCTCCCATGCTAGTGGTAGAAATCCCTCCAAATCTCACAATTTTTACAATGTTAAAGACAACGTATAAAAGATAAGCAAAAACAGAATTTTGTTCTACATTATATCAACCATGTGTTCAATCATCTCTTTTTTGTCACTTTATAGTATATCAACAATTACAATAATATTTCAAATACATTTATTTTTGTGACCTGAGCCTTTTTGATATTGCTCCCTCCCCCCTGTCCCCAGATGGAGCCACAGCCCCTCCCTTCTTCATATCTTGTACATTACTACCTTTTTCACTACCTCCCATATTTTCGTCCTCTAGGAGAGAACTGTGTTTTTTAATGAAGGCTTTTGCCTCCCCCACTGTATTAATTCTAATTCTGTTTCCCTCCCAGAAAATCAACATTCCCTCTGGCAATAACCATCTAAACCAATCTCCTTTAATATATAATTTCTTTGATAAGGAGGAGTACTTCCTCCTTTTTTCTCTTATTTTTTTCGGAATTTGCTTAAGAATGGTAATTTCTTTGTCTTTATATTTTAGTGGTCCCCCCCTTTGGGCCACCTCATCCCTTGTGGCCCTCCTAAGAAATTTAACATGTACCTCCTTGGAACATTATGTGTTCTAGCATATGCTGAATTAATCCTATGAACCAGATCCATATCCCACCACAGCTGTTCTTTGTCTCTCTTAATATATTCTGCTAAAATTGTACTCATAATATCCTTAAGGTCTTCATTTTCTGTCTCTGGTAGGTTCTGGAATCTGACAAAAAAGGACATTCTTTCAAGTTCTATCTTTGCCATAAATTTTTCCAATTCTAAATTCCCCTTCCGGACTGCCTTAACGTCCTCCCCCAACCCAGCCGCCCCCTCCTCCAACACACTAATTCTTTGTTTTCTGTTATATGTTGTTGTACACCTCTGAGTTATTCTTTGAGGTCTGTCACCTCTTTTTTTCAACTCATTTTGACCCCTTATAATTTCCTGAAACATTTGGGTAACAGATAAGTCTTTTGAACTCTCTCCATTCCCTTCTTGTTGTAACAATGAAGTAATTTTCGTCTGATGCATAATTGGGCTGGAGGTGGCAGAAGTGGGAGCCGAAAGTGACTTGCCCGTTGGTGGTTTTTTGGGCCCCATTATCTGAGTTCAGAGATGGTATAAATCTTTTACAAAAGAAATGGCGTCAGTGGAGTGCGCAGCTGTGCCGATCCAAGTAGGCAGGCAAATCCAAAAGGGAAAAGTTAGTTCTCCATCACAGTTCCAAGACAGGGAGGCACACCAGAAAGGGAAAAGTCAAATAATCAAAATCCAGGAAGACCACATAACAGGAGAGGTCCCGGGGTCCTTCAGAGGGGATAATAATACAATGCCAGAGATTTTTTCAAAGGTAGTTTCAAAAGGCAGACTTCATTTGTAAGTACAAAAATGAAGACGGAGGGAAGCCATCTTGGATACTCCTTTCACAGGGAGAACAAAGATTTCCATAAAGTTTTTTTTCCCTTTAAGAAAACAGCTCAGCAATTATAGGTGTTTGCGTCTTATAAACCTATTTTGTGTTGGATACAAATTATATATTATATACTAAACTGTAAGCTAACCATCTTTAATTATGGTATACCAAAAATTATACATTTAGACCAGTCCAGATGCATTCCAAAAAGAATCTAATTTAATTCGGTCAGAAAAATTATAATTTAGAATATATTTTTGTAACTGTAACTCAGTTAGAATGCCTGTATGTTGCTGCAGGGAAAATATTGAAAGTTTACATTGGTAAGAAACTGCAAAAAAAAAAAATCTTCCATCTTTGGTGGGAAGTTGATCAAATTTTAAAAATTTCAAGGGAAGTTATGATGCCTTCAATTTAATAAAATAATAAAAATACCCAAAACAAGGAGATGGGCTATCATCAAATATAGATTTATTATGTCTACTCAAGGGACTTACTGTTTATCTGCTTTTCAAAACAAGGCCAATCACCCTTCATCAGAGGAACTATCTGGATAATGGGTTTTGCCTGAAAAAATGGCTTGATAACATATGATTAACATATCAGATGTGAGCTGTTAACCTCCATTTATAATGTTCTGGCTGACATTTAGAGGTCATCCATATTTCTGTAGTCTTGGTAAAAGAGATAAAACATAATTTCGTATATGATACCATATTTGTGCTGCAAAAGCCAGAAAATAACTATAGGATAGAAAAAGGAAGAAACCCTTCTCATTTTGCTGTCCCTGTAATGGCCATCCAGAATTTTACAGCACAAATTTGGTAATTCAACTTATTGTATAAAGCAATTTCTGAAGCAATGACTGGCCAAATATGAATTGCAGAAAAAAATTACATGCAATTTATGATGTGTGTGTGTTTGTGTGTGTGTGTGTCTTAGCTACAGTTATTTTACTTGCTGTAGAGTATAAATCTAGAAAACACCTTGATTAGATAAAAAGTACACTATGCATGTTGCTGTGTATGATAACAGCAATAAATGCTGAGGGTGCATGCTAGAATCCTAGCCAACTGAGCTCCTGAAATATTATGGTACTGCAAAATTCTTATCTCTGTCTTTAGTTCATAAGATATCCTTGATATGACTTGTTCCAAATGAAGTACAAGTCTAATTAATGAGCTACTATCTTTCCAGCTGGCGATGCTCTGTATCTAACACCACACTAGTCTACACAAAGTTAAGCAGGATCAGTTTCCTTCTTCTAAGACTATATTACTTTCCCTTTAATACCTATCCCATGGTGTCTTCTCAAGTTCCATATCAAGTTCATGTTTCTGTCTTTTCCACCTAAACTGACCCCGTCAGTTTCACTTTTGCCATGCCCTTATTTTTTTGGTTCTTTGCCTACTGACTGTTTTCCCCACCAACCCATTTAATTCATCTAAGGTGGTTAAATGGAACCATGTATCTGATCTGAACTGAGGTGGCGCAGTGGTTAGAGTGCAGTTCTGCAGGCTACTTCAGCTTACTGCTAGCAGCAGTTCAGCAGTTCAAATCTCACCAGGCTCAAGGTTGACTCAGTCTTCCATCCTTCTGAGGTGGGTAAAATGAGGACCCAGATTGTTGGGGCAATATGCTGACTCTGTAAACCGCTTAGAGAGGCTGTAAAAGCACTATAACGCGGTATATCAGTCTAAGTGCTATTGCTATCATGACAACTCCAGCTATCAGAATGAAAATAGTCAGATAATGTGTGTGTGTGTCTGTGTGATGTTTTAACCTTGCCATTGGAGTTGGTAAGCCATGGTTCTCAGATTAATCTAATTATGAATTCAGATATTCATGTGAGTAAGCAGTGACCAGTGATCCATTTCATATTTTTAGGGATAATGGTTTCAGATCTGGGCATGAAGCAAAAACTGCATTGGTTTCCTTTGTGGATCATCTACAATGAGTAGTCCTTCTATGTTAGATTACTTCACATATCTTCTTAACAGCCTGCTGGTGGTTCTTTAGTGGATCTTCTCTTTGTTATGTGGGAGGTTCCATTCAGTAGTGATGAAAGAATAGAGGTTCAGACCCAGCCACTCTTACATGGGATGCTACAGAGTTCAGCCCATCTTATTTAACAATGACATAAAGCCTCTGGGCAAGATCATACATTAGTCATCTCTGAATAAGAGATGTGATGGATATCCTTACCTGCATCTGGAAGTTCTTACAGACTGAACAACCAACCCAAACAAGGTGTGGTGTGGAAGTTTGTTCAGAAATATTTGCCTTCTAAAAAGCTCCAATTCTGATTCTGTATATCATCTTTCTCCCCCTGAAAGAGCTTGTCTGGACTTAGGGCTCCTGCTGAAACAGCAGGTGGAGGCGGTGATTAGGGGAAATTTTACCCATCTTTAATTATGGCGCTACTTGCAGTCTTCGAGCTGAAGGTTTTGCTTCAGTCACTCACGACCTTCATCATCTTGAGGTTAGATTACTGCAACACTCTGTAGTTGGGGCCAGGGATGGGTTCCTGTACCGGTTGGTATCAGTTCGCTTCGTGCGCACTTTGCACTGCACATTGTTTGTGCATGCACAGTTGATTGACAATTGTTCTGCACATATAGAAACATGCCGGCAATGGCAGAAGAGACTGGGGAACCGGTTCGGGGGTGTGGTCAGCTTGGGTCGCTGCCGGTTCTGCGACCCAGGCTAAATTACCACTACCAGTTTGCCCAAACCAGTGCGAACCGGTAGAAACCCACCTCTGGTTGGGGCTAATTTTGAAGAGTACTCTGAAACTTCCGTTGATATAAATATGGCAGCTTGTATTCTGATAAGTAAAAGCTGATTCAGGAAAATAACAGTTCTCTGTTCTGACCCAGGTCCCCAAACATGACAAACCCTCTGTATTTAAATCAATGATTTCTTTTATTAGGAGTGCCAGCAGCCCTGTCAAAATGTTTCACTCTCAATGCAGGCTAACAAATCTGTCTGACAGGGAGATGAATAGTTCCATGCCACATCTATTCATCTCTGGTCCCTGCCTTTTATCCCTAGGGCTAGGGTGGGGCTTCGCTAGTAGCAGTGGCTCTTCCGTCCCAAGGATCAGCCCACAGATTTTCACTGGTCTCCTCTCCTCTGCCTTTTGTGCATCTACATGTTAGGCACTGGACCCATCTGTTCCTCCTCTTCCTCATCAACCACCTCCAGACCTAGGGGCTCTTGACTCTCCATGAGGGCTGACAGATGGTCCCTTGCTCCTGACCCTGACCCTGACTCCCAGGCCTCCTCCTCATCTGATTCGACTGCTGAAGAGGCTGGCAGCCAACAGGCCACAACATTCTCCTTTAGTTGCTGAAACATGGATAATCGACAGCTTTCCAGGTACAAATCAAATGTTTCTTATTGACATAAAGCCCTTTTGGTTTAGGTGCTGGTTACCTTCATGACCATTTGCTCAAAGAAAGCAGCTAATTTTCCTAATCATCCATTGAGAACTATAGGACCATAAGGTGGCTCTGTATAATTGATTTTAGTTTTATCACTTTCATTCTTTTATTTTCCAGCAAAGTGCACAAGTGATAGGAATCCCATGCGTCTCTCACACCAGGATTGGGAGAAAGTGCCAAATGAGGAGACCACTGGATGACAGATGGTGACAGCAATAACTTGTTGCTGTTAGTTGCGAGGTTGTGTCCGACCCATCGTGACCTCATGGACAACGTTCCTCCAGGCCTTCCTATCCTCTACCATCCTCTGGAGTCCATTTAAGTTCACACCTACTACCTCAGTGACTCCACCCAACCACCCATTCTCATTCAGTGATGCCATCCATTCTCTGTTTTTCCCTTCTCCTTTTGCCCTCAATCTTTTCCAGCATTAGGCTCTTCTCCAGTGAGTCCTTTGTTCTCATTAGGTGGCCAAAGTATTTGAGTTTCCTCTTCAGGATCTGACCTTCTAAAGAGCAGTCAGGGTTGATTTCCTCTAGGACTGACCAGTTTGATGGCCTTGCAGTCCAAGGGACTTGCAGAAATCTTCTCCAGCACCATAGTTCAAAGGCCTCAATTCTTTGGTGCTCAGCCGTTCTTATGGTCCAACCTTCACAGCCATACATTGCAACTGGAAAAACAATAGCCTTGATTATACACATTTTTCTTGGCAGGGTGATGTCTCTGCTTTTTAGTATGCTGTCTAGATTTGCCATAGCTTTCCTCCCCAAGAGCAAGCATCTTTTAATTTCTTGGCTACTGTCTCCATCTGTGGTGATCTTGGAGACAGCAATAACTACCAAGCACCTATACTTGAGTAAGAATTTAGGAGTTATCTGTATCAGCTCATAAGACTTTTAAGAGAGAAGGTTTGAGAACTGCGGATTTCCAATTATAAACTTAGCCCTGCTACTATAAGAGTTGCATAACAGTCCACAAATATCTAAATGACTGCCAGATATAAGAAGGGCAGATGGGTTCTCTGTTAAAACAGAGGGCAAGACAAGGATTAACAAGTTGAAATTAAAAGAAGGGATAGAGAGGCAGGCTGAACATAAGGAGATATTCCATGTCAAAAAGAGATCCTAAGAAATGGAATAGTCTGCCTAGAATGATAGCAGACTCCCTCCCCCTCTTTACTGGAGTTTTCAAACAGGCTGGATAGTCACCAGTTAGGGAGAAATGAGTATATTAGACCAAATAGTTTACAATGTCCCTTCCATTCATCCACTTGCACCATTTGCAAATGTAAATAATCTTCCAGTTTCTTCAGAAGTTCCTAATTTGATGTACCTCTGTTCGCAGAATAGATCAGATCTCCACAGGATTAGCAGCTCTTCCTTTTGGAAAGGAAAAGAGATGTGGTTGCTCAGTGGCTAAGACACTGAGGTTGTCAATCTGAAAAGTCGGCAGTTCAGCAGTTCGTATCCCTAGCACCGCATAACTGAGTGAGCTCCTGTTACTTGTCCCAGCTTTTGCCAACCTAGCAGTTCGAAAGCATGTAAAATTGCAAGTAAAAAAATAGGGACTACTTTGGTGGGAGGGTAATAGTATTCATGCGCCTTCAGCATTTAGTCATGCTGGACACATGACCAGAGGACAGCACTGGGTCTTCAGCTTTGAAATGGAGATGAGCACTGCCCCTTCTAGTCAGGGAAGACTAGCACAGGGGTGGGGTCTGGCAGTCACTACTGCTGGTTTGCTCGTGCAATAAAAATTGTTCTATGCATGCACTGAAGCAAAAAACAAGATGGCGGTGCCATAGTTGCCGCCTGGAGAACCAGTTCTGGGGCGTGGCAGGCCTGGGTCACTGCCAGTTCCAATAACCCAGGCCGCCAAACCACTACTGGTTCAGCCAAACCGGTCTGAACTGATAGGAACCAACCACTGGACTAGCACATATGTGTGAGGTAAACTTTACCTTTACCTTTTGCAGAATTCCCTGTTTTGTGCACTGAATCCCTACAGCGGAGAGGGCACTCAGTTACCACAAACACAAGCAGTGGCACAGCCAGAGGACAAAAGAAGCTCTTGAAGATGTAAAAGCTGCTGCTTTATTTCCAAAATCCTCATAATTCTCCACCTTTTAGTACCGAAAGGCATATATTTCCAAATGTTGCAGATCTATATTAGGTATTTATATTTGCTGATATCCAGCAACAACAATACCAAGAGAGGAAGAGAAAAGGATAATAGGGCTGAGAAGTCGGTGATCCACACAATACATTTATTAACAAGAAGACTGAAATAAAAATCTACCTTTTTAATGGTCTCAGTCCCAGCATGTGAACTGCAGAATAGCTACTTCACATGTTCTTTGTTAAGCACACATCAGTTTTTTGAGCTGCTGGACTCTAATTAAAATCAACAGCTACAGCTCACAATAATTTATTGGTCCTAACAAAGGCCTTGTGCTTTGAACACGTGAAAGGTGTTGTGCAAATTCTTTTTCTCCACTAGTAGAAGATGAAGTTGTAGGATAATATTTCTATTCAGTTTCTGGACCACAAGCCAAAATATAGCCATTTGTTAAGAAGTGATCCATACAGAGATGGCATTTGTAATATTTATTTATAGGTAGTGCTCAATTTACGACCACAATTGAGCCCAAAATCTATGTTGCTAAATGAGACATTTTGTTCTGACCTAGGCTTCCCCAAAAAGCATGAAGCAGATTCCTGGTCCCAGCAAAACCCCTTTTATTAAACGAATGTGAATTCATCTCATTCACATTCAGCAAAGGCCTGGTAAACAGTCTTTCAAAGGTGAATTTCTAATTTGGAAAGCTGCCGTGTAAATATTTTCCAAATGTAGTACACTGCAAGGAAAGACTTGGCACAGAGTCTCTGAGATTCACAGACAGATCTTCACACTTTTGAAATGAACGAACAAATGAATGAACGAACGAATTGTTTGCTGCAAAAGCTCACTCCTCTTTTATTTCCTATGGGAGGGTCAATTCACCGTCCACCTGTGGTTTTACTACCAAGTGAACCCTGATTTCTTAGCTGTTCTTTTCTTCTGGCAGCTCTGTGCAAGTGCACACTGGGAACAGGCTCCAGTTGTTCCTCTACCTCACTGCTGTCTAGTTCCGAAGGCAGCTGAGAACTGCCAGACAGCCTTGGCTCCATCTCTTCCTCCGATGAGCAGAGCACTCATCCGAGCCTTCTCCAGCCTCCAGGACTGGCCCATGTTCCTCCCCATCCTCCTTACTGTCCAATTCTGCTGCCAGCTCTACTGGCTGCTGGTGGACCACAACACATTGTTGAGTTTTGCCCCATTTTACAACTTTTCTTACCACAATTGTTAGGTGAATCATGGCAATTGTTATGTTTGCAACACAGTTGTTAAGTGAATCTGGCTTTCCAGGTGATTTTGCTCATCAGAAAGTTGCAAATGGTGATTCCAAGGTCCTGGACACTGCTGGGATATGAGTCAGTTGCCAAGTGTCTGAATTGTGATTGTGTGACTGTGGGGATGTCACAAAAGACATAAATGTGAAAAGCGGTAAAAAAGCTGTTTATACTATTTATACTAAATGAACTGTTGAGGTTAAGGTTAGTAAAATACTACCTATATTTTACAAAATAAAACAATATTTTGCCTTGTCCTTCCTCCAGTTTGGCTTTTCCATATACTAACAGAAATCTTCGAGGTCAGGTTATCATGACAGGCGGATAGTACTGAGGTTGGGCTCAATCTTTTCCCACACCTAAAATAAATTAAAAAAATCTCCTCCGTTATATGAAAAACAGGGTCACGTTTTACATAGTTACAGAGAAGTTTCCTTACTGGCATTTTCCAGGGGTATTATAATACAGGACCCATCATCCATAGTTCTCACAAGGAAGAGAATAGTTGTGGTCTGAGCTACAGAAGGAGAGGAAAGCTACAATAGCAGTAGTACACAGGGAGGAAAGATTGCCAAAAGAGTAGCAATAAGTAATGAGTAGCATCTCTGTTTTTCTCACTTGGATGTTGTTGTGTGTTTTTTAAAGAAATTAATAGCCAGGATTCAGAAAATAAGCTGAATTATCTCCCTATATAAACCTGGTAGAGGATAACATAAAAAAGAATATAAGCTTTCCTGGGTAGGAGCATCAGTGCTTGCTAATCAATGCTCATCAGCATTCTTCATTGGTAAATGCTTATCCTTCCTAATACAAGCAGCTATGATGGGGGCTTAAATGATGATAGAAGAACAAGCAAGATTAAGAAAGGAGGAGAAGTAGGCAGGGCAATATTCTGGCCTGACTTGCACTGCCATCTCTAGGCAAAGTACTACTCTTACTGGGACTGAGCTTTCAGGTTTACAGAAACATAGAAGACTTTAAATTAATTTAGCATCCATCATCTTTTTTTGTTTCCCTGCAAATGTACTGTATGAAAATTTCAACTCCTATTCGATTTATTGTATGTACGAAAACAAAACAGAACAAAATTGCATCCCACTGTTTAATCACTCCAAAGTCTTAAATAGGTTTGTCTGTGAGACACTTAAACAAATAGAGAACATTTGTTTATGATTGGTTACAAGTCTAGCATCACCTTCCACTACCTCAGTGGTGGGTTGCATACCGGAGCCAGCCCAGGAGCACTGGATACCATTCCGGAGGGTCCACCCGCCCACCCGAGCTCCTTACCTGTGTTTTAAAGCTTCTGCGCTGCCGTGCACCTGCATGGTGTGTACAGCACCTGCACGACGCTCCACAGAGCAGCTGGAGCATCATGGAGCATCACGCAGGCGCTAAGATGCATCCGCGCACTGCGCATGTACCAGTTGGAACGGGATTTGAAGCCCACCACTGCACTACCTGTACCCCATTTTACAAAGGCCATATCTCTTTAGCAAGGCACCCTGTATTTGAAGAGTGGCTGATTCTGACTTTAGGAAAGGAAGGTGGAAGCTTTATGAAAGCTTTGATTTGAAAGAAAGACATAAAATACCAGTTGCTTTATTTCCTAATGAAGATTCTTTCCTCAACCCCCATAAAACTTTAAATACATTATCTCTAAACCATTCAGTCAAGGGCAGGATTATTTGGAAATATAACATGAGTGTGCCTCTGTGTGTAATAAAACTACACTTTGCATTAAAAAAAAATAACTGGATAAGGTAAAGGTAAAGGTTCCCCTCGCACATATGTGCTAGTCGTTCCCGACTCTAGGGGGTGGTGCTCATCTCTGTTTCAAAGCTGAAGAACCAGCACTGTCCAAAGACGTCTCCGTGGTCATGTGGCCGGCATGACTAAACACCGAAAGTGCGCAGAACACTGTTACCTTCCTACCAAAGGTGGTCCCTTTTTTTCTACTTGCATTTTTACATACTTTCGAACTGCTTGGTTGGCAGAAGCTGGGACAAGTAACGGGAGCTCACTCTATTATGCAGCACTAGGGATTCAAACCACCAAATTGCCAACTTTTCTGACCGACAAGCTCAGTGTCTTAGCCAGTGAGCCACCACATCCCTTTCCATAACTGGGTACACTACATAATCATGTAGTTTCAAAATTATTGACACGTCAAAAAATAGTTGAGTAAGAAAAGTAGGATCATGAATGGGTTTTACTTACATGTAAGCTAACCAATAAAAATACACTCCAAAGAGCCTAAAGTCCAGATATTAAAACAGTAGAGACTATGTTTCCCCCCTGCTATTAAATGTTATTCAGGTTGTCCAACCTAGTCAAGCCCATGCTCCTTGTGCTGCTGTTGCTCTGGCTGGTCATATTGGGTGGGGGGAAGACAAAAACTCAGGCCCTTTGTACATTCAACAGTGCTGTGCTCAAGATCAACTTAGCTCTTGTTTCCAAGCAAGTTTGTTATTTGTGCTGCAGGAGCTTTTCTGGAAGAGGAGTGGTTACTCCATGAATAAGTTAGGATTGTGATAATGATGGCAGCTGCCTCGACCACACTGCCAAACACAATGGGGATGGGCCATGTGTGGCACTGGATGAGGAGAGAGATTGGCATCAACATACTTAGAACCAGTTCCAACCGGGCACTGGCTGCAGAATTGCTTGTTACAAACTTATGCAAAAACAACAATTGAATAAACCACTGCACAAAGTTCTACAGTGCCATTCTTAGAATTCAGAATTTCAAAACACTGAATACTTGGTAATCAAATTTTGAAGGCTTTAATAAAATATGAAGATTATTATGTTTGCTTAATTTATCCAAAATTGAGTGAGAATTAGGAATGCTCTAACACATTATCCTTTCTCCTTTCAGACATGTTCTTTTTTTTTTTTCAAATTTTGAACACATAATTCTGGGGGTACAGCAATATTCAGAACTTCAAGAACTGATCATAACTACCATTTATTCAGTGATATTGTGATATAGAGCCGCATGGCACAATGGTTAGAATGTAGCATTGCAGGTTAATTGGTTGAGAACTACCTGTGCTTAAGACATCCTTCCCTCTGTGAAGGAGATGGGCAATTTCTAAATTTGATATAAAAATAAATAATGTTAATAATTAACATTCAAGAGGCATTCAAAATTTATATTAAATTTGTGGGCAAGAGATAATAAGACTATTGTAAAACAGAAAACTGAATGACATTGTATAGAATTGTGAGGAAGCAAAGTTAGCTTTCAATGAAGCCACCATAATTTTTCCTAAGTGTAATACATTTGCAATTTGTTTGCTACTAATTAGATAGAAAACACATTAGATTTAATTTGATTAGACTTTTTTTTTGAAAATCCTTTTACTGAAAATGATGATAATTAACTTAAACAAAATAATAATTTAGTATTCTTGCAAAGGGTATTTGTTTACATCAGACTTTGTTGTATGATTTATGTAGTCTAATGTTATATTAATATATTAAGAATTTTAAAAATTCAGCCTGTTTATTTCCATTACAAAGTAATTTAAATATGTGTGCTCTCTTTCTCTCTTCAAACATACATGCCTGTGTGTGTAGATTCAGGTCTATCCATTCACACAATAATGTTTCAGTGTAAAAGAAGTATAAGAAATCAACATTTCCTGCTTGAATTACATTTACAAACTTCCCAGAATGCAAATGATGTTCACATTTTGTCTTTATATTCTCTTATAAAGTGCAATAAGCAAGTACAGTTTATGTTTCTGGAATTATATGTATTTGTGTTCTTTTTTTTTTCTTCCATTGGCCGAGTAAGATTTACTTTTTAATTTTAGAATAAGCATATGGATTTATTTATTCATCCCACTGAAGATCATTGGCTTAAAAGCTCTAAAACTTATATAGTTAAACGTCATTATTAAATCTTTTCTACCACTTGTATCATTGCTTTTCTTTGCATTTTGGGATATTTTGTTCCTCCTTGTACATTCAACAGAAGAGATAGTTTGGCTTTCATTTTTATATACAGTATATATCACTGGAAGTTCAACATGGCACCTCATGGCAATGAACTCTGTCAGGATCTGAAAAAACTGAAACTTGAACGTCCAGTGACCAGTATGAGAGAGTGAGAGTGATAACACCAAATTTAACACACCTGCTCCCCCTTCACACCTAAGACCTTGTAACACCAACGAGTCACATGACACCAGGGAGGGAAAACGGCTACTTGGGCCCCATTTCGACATTATCACTTGGGGGTGTACTCACTTTTGTTGCCAGAAAGCTAGACATTAATGGCTGTGTGTTGCGTTATTTTGAGGGGACAGCACATTTACACTGTTACACAAGCTGTATGCTCACTACTTTATATTGTAGCCAAGTATCATTTCTTCAGTGTTGTCACATGAAAATATATACTTAAATATTTATAAAATGTGAGGCAGTGTACTCACTTCTGTGATATACTGTATATATAGTTCCAAACACATTCATTTTTATTTCTGAGCAAGCATGAAAACAACAATAATGGCATGACCTATTTTCTGGGACTTCCTTCAGAAATAATTGCTACAAATATTTCTTCAGAATCCTTTTAGACAACTGAGAATCACTATTCATATGCGGGGGGGAAACTATGGGAAGTATAATCAATATTAATAGTATTTATACACAATGAAATATCCGTCATCCTCGACGTGATCACAACTGTGCACAAAATTTATGTTGCTAAGAGAGACATTTGTTAAATGATTTTTCCCCATTTTACAACCTTCCATGCCACAGTTGCTAAGTGAATCACTGCAGTTGTTAAGTTAGTAAGACAATTGTTAAATGAATCTGGCTTCTCCATTGACTTTGCCTATCGTAAGGTCACAAGAGCTGATCAAGTGATTCCAGGATGGGGCAGCTGTCATAAATATGAACCAGTTGTCAAGCGTCTGAATTCTGATCACATAACCATGGGGAGGCTGCAATGGTTGTCAATGTGCAAAATAGTCATAAATCACTTTTTTTCAGCATTGGTCACTAAACCAATAGTTGCAAGTCAAGGACTGCCTGCAGGCAATTTATATTGCCAAGCTAATTAAGAAATAAGTGCCACACCCACATTCGGAATCCTTCGGGTAGGGGTGAAATCAACTTCCCTTCGCTACCGGTTCGCAAATGTGAGCGCAAACCTTTCATGCCTGTGCAGAGTGTCAAAAATGGATGTGATGACATCCGGGCAGATGGGTGGAGCCTGTTATCGAGCGCGCCTGCAAGGGTAAGTTGTACAGCAAGGTGGGGGGGGGGGAATCCACTGTGCCACACGATTTAGATTAGCTAGAAAGCAGGAAATCCTGCTTTCTAGCTAATCTAAATTGCGCGTCACAGCTGATTGTTCCAAACCGGTAGCATTTTTTTACTACTGGTCCAGGCAAACCGGTAGCATTTTTTACTACTGGTTCGGGTGAACCAGTCCGAACTGGTAGCATTTCACCCCTGTGTTAGGCGGGGGTGAGAGATGGAGAAAGAAACAGTTTAATGGCAGAAGTCCAGAAACTGAATTGAACAGAGTCAGACGACATCAGGCCAATCACAAAAATCCATTCACAAAAAGGGAGACATTCTTTGGTTTGCCCCCCTCCCCACTCCACTTCCTAAGACCCCCTTCAACTAATATAGGCCAGATATGTCATGACCTTTTCCAGCCTTCACCCAAGATGCTGCTGCTTTGTCACATTATTGTTGACTTACTGGCTGACACAGCTCCTTTCATAGGGAAGCTGATCAGCCCGCAACCAATCGGGAGAGAGTACCCTCCCTCTCCAACAGAGGACCAGACTGAGAACTTCAACAGACAACTATATACAATACAATGGTGGGTTTCAAAAATTTTTAGAACCTCTTCTGTAGGTGTGGCCTGCTTTGTGGGAGTGGCTTGCTGGCCATGTGATCAGGTGGGAGTGGCTTGCCGGCCATGTGACTGGGTGGGAGTGGCTTGCCAGCCGTGTGACTGAGTGGGAGTGGCTTGGTAGTCATGTGACTGTATGGGCATGGCCAACTTGTAAAATGTGGTTAAACTCACTTAACAACGCTCTTGCTTAGCAACCAAAATGTTGGCTCAGAAACTCTGGCATTTGAAGCATGCAAGTCTTAAAGCTGTCAAGTTACAAGACCCTTGCACCCCTAATCCTTTAAAAAAAACTCCAGGGGTGTTCAAACTTGACAGCTTTAAGACTTGTGGGCTTCAACTCCCATAATTCCTCCTCTCGCTCTTCATCTTGATGATGTTCGGATGGGCAGGGGGAGGGAGCTGTAACTGGTTCTAAACGGCATTGTAGATTTGTGGAACCTCTTCTATAGAAGAGGTTAGAACTGGCAGAACCCACCCCTGATACAATACATAACAGTTCCCAACCCTCTAGAAGAGCATTCCGCTAGAGATATGGATAGCACCTCTCTCTTGGGATTCCAGAAAGCTCTTAAAACCCATCTTTGGTTTCAGAACTTGAAATTAATGAATTAAGGGAGAGAGTGTCAGGCACAAAGAATCAAGATCATTCGTGTAGGTTGAATCATAAATGATTTATTGAAACCTATACACAAGAATCTGGTGAACAATAAAATGATACAAGATGAGGGTCAATGGAATTCAAGGGGGCTGGACTTGGGTCTCTTGTGGCAATGCAAGGTCTCTAAACTGTGGATGCATTTTATTCCGCCTTCCAGTTCTGTCTGCTCCTTTCCTGGGGAGGGAGGGCTGTTGTAATTTCTTGTTGCTGATATCATTGCTTTACTCCAGGCGGTCTCTGTGGTTTTATGTTTTTATTTATTTTATTTTATTTTATTTTTTGGTTTTGTACACTAGCCAGAGTCTGTCGGAGTTTGGCAGCTATTACAAATTTAAATAATAAATGATTTTCAGCACTTCTTCATTACTTCCAACCTGTCAATTCAGATCAATTCACTTCACAGTAATAACAAATGAAGTACATTTTGCAGAGTTATATTTAGATTCACATGGTGTCCTTGTAAACCTGTGGAAAAATTATACTTGATTCAGCCCATGAATCTAAAAAAAAAATCCTATCACTTTTCATAAGAAACATTCTGATTAATTAAGGCAGTTTGGAAATTAAACAATATTACATTATCTAAGAAATGTGTTGTCTAATAATATTCACCATTGCTGTTTCTATGCATATACTTCTATGCATATAAATATTTTGAATGCTATGAACAGAACTTACCATGTTACATTTCAATTACCATTGAATTAAATTTGATTTATGTGAAGTAACACTATTAATTAAGAGATTAAGATTACCATTTCTGTTGTCAGATGTTGTTATTTTCATACTGTTTGCTGAGAGAGAGATATACTGGGAAAATATAAAATTGTTCACATAACACAAGACATATTTTCAGGGTTGATGCATTCCTACCACATTATATTTATTGCTAAGCCACAACATTAGGGTTAGATACTGAAATGTTTTGATTTATGTGCCTTTCCTGAAGTAAGAATTTGTAAATTATTTCCATTTCTTTAAAATGAATGTTAAGGGACTGATTAGGATTGCCTGACCAACTCAAGATTTCCTAACTACTGAGAACTTTCAACTCACTCTGCCTCTCTGTTAAAAGAAAACAATCAACACAGAGTAATTCCTTGGGAATTTCTGATACAGAAGCCATTCAATAAATATCAATCTTTTTACATTTTTATCCTATCGAGTAGGAGTAAAAACAGCAAGCAAGGGACTTCCTCTCTTTTCTGTGTCTCTACTTATATTTTCCCTGATATTAGGTAAAGGTTCCCCTCGCACATATGTGCTAGTCGTTCCCGACTCTAGGGGGCAGTGCTCATCTCCGTTTCAAAGCCAAAGAGCCAGCGCTGTCCGAAGACGTCTCCGTGGCCATGTGGCCGGCATGACTAAACGGCAAAGTGCATGGAACGCTGTTATCTTCCTACCAAAGGTGGTTCCTATTTTTCTACTTGCATTTTTTACATGCTTTTGAACTGCTAGGTTGTCAAAAGCTGGGACAAGTAACGGGAGCTCACTCCATTACGTGGCACTAGGAATTCGAACAGCTGAACTGCCAACCTTTCTGATCAACAAGTCAGCCTCTCAGCCACTGAGCCTCCGCACCTCTACACGCATGGCTTGGGCGCTTCCATGTAGCAACCATTGGAGACAGTATGAACGGTGTCTCTGACCCTAAATACCTGAGCTAAGATACAAGACACCCCCCCTGTGAGCCAACCACCTTGTAGAGGACTTGTTGCTGGATACTAACATGCATATAGCATTCAGTCCTGGTTCCCTTGGACTTTCGGACTGCAGCAATAGAGATGGGAACACCAAGGATATAAGCACCCAGAACAGAATGGAAAATCCCAGCTTCTCGTGCTTCTGTGGTTCCCGTTTTAAGATCGGCAAACACTAATCGCACCGCCACCCAGCAGAGGTGAATGTTGAGCATGTAGCTGTCCTACCCACATGGCATGGACCCATGAGGATGACAAGGATATTACCTATCACTATTACGCTTAAGAAAACACATTAAAAATTGCAGCTTTCTACATATCCCTTTCCTGACACCCACTTCTCTCCCTCCCCCCCCCCAAAAAGGAAGGATCTCCCCCATTCATCCAAGGTTGCCCACTTCTATGCAGAGAATTAGAAAACCAAAATGCAAAGCCCAAATAAGGTTTGCATCTATCATTCAGAATATTCTGCATTCTTTTGGAACTTCAGCAAGCTGAAATTATTCCTATTTTTCTCTCCATCCTTGCCTGGTCCACTGGGCCTTTTCTACTACAATTGCAAAACTTTCTTCTCTATATTCAATCAGACGATGAATTCAGAAGAGGCAAAAATTTAAATAGGTGATGGAAAGGCTGCCCTAATTTCTAGGAAAAAAAAGAAAGAGAACAGCAGGAGATGCCTCTCTTTGATCACTCAGAACTGGAGCAGCAATATCAAACCCTTCATGGTGTCTCACTTTGATTGCATATGATAAGAATATGAGCTCCTAGCAGGAAGTAAAACTGAAAAAAAAATACTAGCACAATTATTTACAATTTGTTTTCAAAAAGATTGTTATCCCAGGGCCTTTTGCTAATTAAATAGATGCCCCACCCAAGCAAGATATCTATATTTGCTGCTTACATATGCTGTGTTTTTTAAACACCAGCTCATCATATTAATATATTTTTGTATATGGACTTTTAAGATCAATATAAAACCTTTGTCTCCACAGTAGCAATGTCTTGGCTAATTAGAGTTACCAGAAAGCATCATTAAATACAGAATTTTAGGATTCTCAGATCAAGAGGCATCACCAATACTGACAGTTCTTACTAGCCTGCATTATTCCCAGCTTGCTTTTGTAGAGCTGTGAATATTTCAGAATATAATGTTTGGGTTGAGGCAGAATTCGTATCTACATGCCCTCTAATACGTTCCCTGGTGAAAAAACTTGAAAAATGAAAGTTAAATTATAGAAGTGGAATGGATTAGACGAGGCATCGCCAAGATTTTATACCGAAAAGAACAAATGTAATTCACAAATATAAAATTGATTACATGATTACTGTCTCCAAGCCCCATATAAAGCACATTGGTTTTTACATATCAAAGTCTGGGTAACCAACCCAATAGATCAATACTTGTCATTACTCATATTATCTGGACTGATAACCGGTTGAGGATAACATGAGTGGGATGGGGTATCTGACTGCTTATTGTTTTTCTACTGCTCACATAATACATCATCTTTGAAGATCCAGGATTTCTGTTTGTAGTCCAGGACAAGAAGGATCGCTCTGAATCTCTTAAAACAGCCAATCTTTGAGCTATAAATTAAAGCACTATCAATAAGCCAGTAATTGTACTTGCAGTATCCATAACTGGCCACTTGGAGGCAAAAGATCTTCTAATCTAAAACAAGTAGGCAATTATTTGCTTTTTTTCTTCTGTGTATGAGTTTTCCTGGAAACTCATTCATTCTACAATGCCAGAATTGGAGCTGCAGCAGTATTATAAAAGCCAAATAAATTTTCAGAAATAAACAAGGATACTAACCAAAGTCATTAATTAATTTAATTAAATTGGAACTACTGAGTTCTCGAATTTAAATTTAAATAAAATTTAGAAATCAAACATTCAGGAATAATCAAGCGCGGCAAAATTTAAGGACTAAAAGCTTTAGATGCACTATTGGGGTTTTTTTGATCTAACAAAATAAAACTCAATAAAACATTGACTGGATAGTACTGTTTTAAGTCAAAGAAAAAGAATATACATTGATTGACCCGAAGTGATTGACTACAAAAAATTCCATGCTAGGGATAATTTGGAATGAGAAAGAACATAAAACTGCTAGAAAGGCATTTCTAAATGTGTTTTCTTGGGGTCATGCACATGATTGGATTGCATTTTTTAAAAAATAAATGAATATTTTTCTTTGTGTGTGTGTGTGTGTGTGTGTGTGTGTGTGTATGTCGCAGGGGAAGGCTGCTGGAGGTTTGCAGCGGTTTGGGGGAACCTCTAACTAAGATTCTGTGCAGTTCAGAGAACCGCCAAATCCCACTCCTGGCTGGCCCCACCCACCCCTCCCCTCCCAGGAGTCCCGACGCGGCCCATTTGGGATGCAGGTAAGTGCAGGGTGCACGCGGAGGCTCAGGTAGGGTGAAAAATGGGCCCACCGGAAGTTCAGGAAGCCCAGCAATAGGCCCATTTCCAACCACCCCCGCCATGGTGCTGTAGGCTGACTAGACCACACCCACCATGGCCACACCCACCCAGCAACTGGACAGAGAACCCATTGCTAAAATTTTTGAAGCCCACCCCTGTGTGTGTGTATTATTTTCTGAATTTTTGAGTGGAAAAGAATTGCCATCCTTGTATTAGGTTAAAATCATGTTCTTAATTTGGGATATTTAAATACCATCATAAGGAAGTTAGTCAATCGGCTTTCCCTAATCTTTTAACCAGCAGGACAGGTTAAAAATTCAAGATGGTGAATGAAAGCAAATAATCCCTTTTTTTCCATGCTCAATCACGACCGCCATCATGATATTCCACCCTCACTTCCAATGTTCCTGACTTTCATAATCTCAAACGTGGGGGAAACTGTTTTAATTGTGGATATGGTATACCCAGATTTGTCTTACAGGGGTAAAGTGTTGTTATTTCAGAGTTTAGCCTAGAAAGCGGTGATTTGGGATGGGGTGGGGTTGGAGAGGAAGTGTTAGCTTCCATCCTTGTCTTGTTAAGTGTTATAAAAGGATTAATGCAATATGCAGCCATTCCTTCCTGCAAAATAGGATTTTCATCTCAAGGGACCAGCAGTTCTAAAAATATCATGGTAATGTAGGTTGCTTGATTTAATCAAAAGGATTTGGACTCAATTACTTAATAAATAATAGTCATTTATTTTGCTTTATAATTCCTCTCTTAGCATCCTACTCCCCAGAGTTTGGATAGTCCCCCTGCACTGTAGTCCACTTTCATAGCCAAATATAGCAGCTTCTTATCAAGATTGCTGAAAAACACCCTAGCATAGCGCTCTCTTCCCATTAGAAAGTTCTGAAACTAGTTGAGAAATCTGAAATAATAACCAGCTGTTATTTCAATCCCTTTGGTTAATAGAGACATTTAATAGACACAAACGTCTGGCTCTCTGTTGTAAAATACAATAGCACCAGCTATAACTAAGAAATCCTTCCTTTACGGCCATGCTTGCTAGGGTATTCTCAGATCTGAAAGATAAAACAACAGGGAGTCATTATCACAAGCCTATAAGAATAATAACAACATGTAGATTATTTATTATATCTATGAAGATAATACAATTCCATGTGTTTATTATACTTCCATTTGAAAACGTCAGAAATTTGCTCTCCATAAAACTATTATAATATCAGAGGCAGCTGTGATATGTGTCGGTCTATAACTTGTGCACACTTATTTTTGTGGTAGTTAGATTTGATGCCTTTGCATTGTTGTACTGAAATTTGAAGTCAAGAGTTTGTGTGTGTGTGTGTGTGTGTGTGCGTGCACGCGTGCATGCCTGTGCGCGCGCATGTGAATGCATCCCTTTGAACACACATATTTATTTTGGTGAATGGCTTGGCTATCTTCAGTTGACTTGCCATCCTTAAATATCTTTCTTTCATTCATTCCTGAGTAATGTATGCTGTGTTGCCATGGCAATTGTTTCTTTTTCTACCAAAAGGGCCAGGTTAGTTGTTTCCTGCCAATGCAGAGTCACTCTAGTTTCTTCATTACATTGGTATTGGTATTTAATAGCTTTTAACAGGTTCTTTTAAAAAATCAAGAAGGAAAAGGATAAGATGGAATATGTTATTGAGAAACATTGGGAATATATAGCACATTGAAGACTGCCAGGCTATAGAAAACTGGGTTATTGTTTTTTTTATCTTTGGTGAGCTTCTAGTCCACTGACTTCTTGACAACTGTTTTATGTATATGGATATCAGTAATGGTATCCTCATTTCTTCATAATGGTTGGGTAGCAGCAGTGGGAACATCTGGGCATGCCCAGAAGCTTCTGATGACTTCTGGATGGGTGGGAGGAGCCTCGTGCCACCACCACTACTGGTTCACCCGAACCTCTGCAAACCAGCAGAATACGACCTCTGATGTACATAAAGATAAAGATTTCCCATGTCCAGTTGTACCCAACACCAAGGGGCAGTAATCGTTCCATTTCTTATCCAAGAGAGTCAGAGTTGTCTGAAGACGTTTGTGTGGTCATGTAGCCAGCATGACTATATGCCAAGGTGCACGGAATGCTGTTACTTTGCCACTGAAGTGGTACCTATTTATCTACTCACATTTGCAAGCTTTTGAACTACTAGATTGGCAGGAACTAAGGCAAGTACCAAGAGCTCTCTTCGTCATCCAGCACTTGGGTCTTGAACTTGGAATATCAACTTTCCACCCAGCAAGCCCAGAGTCTTAATTGCTGAGTCATTGTGCCCACCCCCCTCTCTGTCTCTCTCTCTCTGTCTCTGTTTGTCTGTTTGTCTATATCTATATCTATATCTATATCTAAATCTCTATATCCATATCCATATCCATATCCATATCTATATCTATATCATCTATCTATCTAACAACAAGTCTCTTGGGCTTCATCTTGTGCCTTCTTTTAATAAAATCTTGTTAAACAAAATGCTTTGTTTTAAAAACAATTTTTTTAAAAAAGCTAAGAAGGAAATAGAAGACCTTTCCATCAGTCAACATCCAGATGGGCAGGAATTAACCCCAGATAAACAATCAAGCAGGAAACAATAGCTTAATTAAGGAACTATCAAAGAAAAAAAACATGCCTGGAGTGCAAGCTACTGTATATAAACAAGGAGTGAATCCCATACTTACTATCGATGATGATATTATGTTGCCAAGTAATAAAACATCTTCAAGCAAACAACCAAGCTCAGAGGGCACCAATATTTAAGCATTGTTGCCTATGTTTCTAATATCTTCTTGACAAGATCCTAGGTCCTAAGGTATTGATAAATCAATGCATAAACTACATTCCACAAACAAGCAAAGAAAAAAATATTGTTGGTTGATGAAAAAAATGGTTATCCAAGCATTCCAGTTTGGTGTGTTGTCCTAGAAGGTAATGGAATCAGAGTTCCTTATTACAAAGAGACTATTTTCTACATATTAAATTTACTCCTAAGTATAAAACCTGAATAATAATTGCTCTACAAAGAACATTATGGGAGGAATATTAAATGTTTTACGTTTGAGGAGTGTGAGTGATCCATGGAAGCTCTTCCATATTTCAACTGGAGATTGAAAAGAGAATGTCTAGAGCAGAGGTGTCAAACTCGATTTCATTGAGGCCTGCATCAGGGTTGTGTTTGACCTTGGGGGGGGGGTCAGGGGGTATGTGGCCATGGGGGGGGGCATGGCCTGCTTGACGTCACTCGTGTTGGGGGTACCTGTAGCAGCCCAAGTGCTTTGCCAGTTAAACAGGCTCCTAAGCTCTGTTTTCAGCTGTAACAGCTTCTGCAACCCTCTGCCAGTGAAAATGGAACTCAGGAGGGCCACCGAAGCCCTCGTGAGATCCATTGTCAGCTGCGATGGCCTCCTGCAACCCTCTGCCGGTGAAAACAGAGCTTCATTTTCACTGGAAGAGGCACCACAGGCCAATCCTGCTTCCAGGGTGGCCTCGTCGGCCAGATCTAAGCTTAACTTTGACACCCTGGTCTACTGTCTAACCCAAATGGTAATTTTATATTTGCATTTCCGCATGAATTAAACACAGATAGAGCACATCAAAAATCCATGAGGAATGAATGTAAACATTATTTATATTTATGACTTTAGCAATAGCAGCATTGCATCTTGTTCTTTGGAGATGAA
This sequence comes from Natrix helvetica, assembly GCF_964273705.1. Classification (NCBI taxonomy): domain Eukaryota; kingdom Metazoa; phylum Chordata; class Lepidosauria; order Squamata; family Natricidae; genus Natrix; species Natrix helvetica. The sequence goes on from NC_138550.1 coordinate 141,290,219, forward strand.
TCAAAATTCCACTCAAATGCAAAGAATGCTATACAATTTCAGAGTTATAGATGAATTGCATTGTATGCTTTATTTTCTACTTTTTCAGACTAGCCAGTGTAGCTATACTGTACTCCCAATGTTTCTGAAAGATACCATTTAAGAAAGACTATTTTATGTTTGTGCTGTTGCTGTTCAGCCAAGAACACTTACAAATGTTACTAATTTAGAAAATTAAAAGAATTCCCAAATAAATAAACATAGAATTGATTGCTAAGAAAATATTTATTGGGATCAAAGTAAAACCAAGAAGTGCACAAGCTTTTAAGTTCTCCAAAACTTTTCCACATGTGAAATATGGTAAATAGTCCTGAGCTTTGTATATTCAAGGAATAGGGCTGAAAGGGGCCATTGATTCCAACTCACTGCTGTATAAAGGCAGCCATGTTAAAGCACCTGGAAGGTTGAACATTCCAAGCTCTGCTTGAGCAACTTCTGTGAAAATCAATCCCCCTCGAATACTTTTCAAGTGACTTTTCTGCCTGAGGGGAGAGCCATGTTTCGATGAGTGGTGGGTTCCAAATCCCTTTGCAACCGATATGCTGCAATGGGGCCCAGCGTCCCCCACACGCATGCGTGCAGCATGCGCGAGCACACACGCAGCATGCGCATGTATCCTTACCTCCACGACGCCTCTGCGACGCTCCAGCTGCTCGGCGGAGCATCATGCAGACACCGTGTGAATGCACGGAAGTGCCAAAGAGCTCAAATACAGGTAAGGAGTTTGGGCAGGTGAGTGGGTGGGCCCTCCAGATCACCGTACTGGAACGGTATCTGGTGCTCCCGGCAGGCACTGGTATGTCTGTACCACCTGCAACCCACCACTGGTTTGGATCAAGTAGCAGACTGCTGGCCTACTCTGCCCCTTCAAAACTTTCCTCAGATGAATAAAATTCAGCAACACCAAAACTGAGCTAGAGCATAAATGCTGAAAGACAGAGAAGTGCATTTAAATCATCCCAAGAGTGTCAAACTGAAGGTCTGCATGGCTGCCTTGCAAACAGTGAAGGACCGGCCCACGGTGCTTCTGCCAGCAAAAACGGAGCTTGGGAGGACTGCGTGTGACACTCCTGAGCTCCGTTTTTGGCTGCAACAGTCTCCTGCAATCCTCTGCCAGTGAAAACGGAGCTCAGGAGGGCTGCTCCATTTTCTATGGCAGAGCGTTTGGGCCACCACGGGGCCCCCCGACATGCCCACCAATGGCCATGCCCACCTGGCACCCCGAGGTGAAACACAACCCTAATGTGGCCCTAAATGAAATTGAGTTTGACACCCCTGATTTAGAGCATAAGCAATACCACTACAACACTCACTATTGCACCAATAGGTTTTGCAACCTATACATGTTCTGTGCATTAAAAAAGTCTAAGCTAAGAAGAATAACATTAATTAAAATACAAGTATAGGTATTCTTCAACTTACAAACAAAATTGAGACAGGAGCTTCTGTTGCAGTTGTTAAATGAATGATCATGTGACCATGCCCAATTTTATGACATTTTGCCATGGTCATTAAGTGAATCTAATTTCCACCATTAACTTTGCTTTTTTAGAAGCTGACTGAGAAGGTTGCAAATGGCAGTGATGTCACTCCACACTGCCGCAACCCTCACAAATGCATTTCAGTTGCCAAGTGCCCGAATTGCAATCATGTGGCAATTGTTAAGTACAAGGACTGGTTATAAGCCACTTCTTACAGTGCCTTGATAGCTTCTGATGGTTGCTAAATGAATGTTCGTAGGTCAAGGACTACCTGCAGATATATTTAGTCCCAAAGTTATACTCCAGTGCAAGACTTTAAACCAGGGGTGTCCAAACTTGGCAACTTTAAGACTTGTGGACTTCAACTCCCAGCAGAGCTGGCTGGGGAATTCTGGGAGTTGAAGTCCACAAGTCTTAAAGTTGCCAAGTTTGGACACCCCTGCTATAAACGGAAGTATCACAATAGATACTAATCAGTCTCCGCTTGAATACTTTCAGCAAACGGAAACTTATCTCCTTCAGTAATTCATTCCACTGTTGCATTTATCCTTAGGACGTTTTCATAACATTTACCATATTTTTTGGAGTATAAGACGCACCAAAGTTTTGAAGAGCCAAATAAAAAAAAAAAATTACACTCTGCAAACCTCCCGAATCCTCTGCACGCCTCATTTTTGGGTGAAAAATGGGGCATGCAGAGAGTTTGAGAGGCCTGCAAAGTGCTCCTGGAGGCTGGGGGTGGGGGCAAAAATTAGCAAAAAATGACCCTTTTTTGCCCCCAAAAAGGCATGCATAGCCTTTAGAAGGCTTGTAAAGTGCTCCTGGGGGCTGGGGGGGGGCAAAAATGAGCAAAGAAAAGGCCAGTTTTTTGCTCGTTTTTGCCCTCTGCAGCCCCCAGGAGCACTCTGCAGGCCTTCCAAAGCCTCTGCCATTTTGGTGAAGGGGGCGGGGTTTTGGGAGGCCAAAAATGCTGTATTCAGTCTATAAGACGCACCCAGATTTTCACCCTTTTGGGGGGGGGGGGGGAGAGGTGCGTCTTATACTCCGAAAAATACGGTAAGTTAAATCTCATTTTCTGTCCTATTCTAAGCTTAATAAAGGACCAGTTGCAGTTTTTCTGAGGTATACCTTCAGTTAGCTGGATAATACAGTTATTCCTCGATTTACAACAGTTCATTTAGTGACCCTTCAAAGTTACAACGGCACTGAAAAAAAAAACCTGACTTATGATCATTTTTCATACGTACAACCATTGCAGTAACCCCATAGTCACATGATCAAAACTCAGACGCTTGGCAGCCGACTCATTTATGACGGTTGCAGTATCCCAGGATCATGTGATTCCCCCTTTGCGACCTTCTGACCAGCAAAGTCAATGGGGAAATCAGATTAACTTAACAACTACGTTACTAAATTAACAGATGCTACGATTCACTTAAGAACTGCGGCAAGAAAAGCTGTAAAATGGGGCAAACTCACTTAATGAATATTTCACTTAGCAACATTAATTTTGGACTCAATTGAGGTCATATCTCGAGGACTACCTGTGTTATCATATCTCCCTTTATTCTTTTATGCTAGTTGATTGATTCTAAAAAAATATCCAGTTATGGATTTAATTTTTCAAGGACCAACACAGCTCTCACTGCTTTGTATATGCCTATGATAAAATTCAGCTCACACATTTAATATAGGTATAAAATATATTATCTTCACAGTTTTTAAAAATGTACAACTTTAAATACATTCTTCATATCTAAAGGCAAAACCAAATATATCAAAGCCCTCAAAGCTTTCTTATAATGTTCCTTGTTTGGCATGTAGTATATGAGTTGGGGGGAAAATACTTTTGTTGGTAATAAGGATCTCTTAAAATGCTGGGAGATGAAGCAAAATCTTGTTGTTTTATAAGGCACTTATCCACTCCCTTCATTTATTGTATTGCTGGTAACAGTTAAGGTCTAAAGATTTCTTCCATTTGTTTTAATCTATTTTTATTGAGTGCTAATCATAACAATAGAAATATCAAATAGTTCTCTGGTTTTCTGACTTACGGCATCACAGTTTCTTTTTCTCAGATTTTTATACCTTTTTGTCAATGGAAGGTCTTGAAGAGTTCATTAAATGTCTGCTGAATTTTCATAGATTTACACTGCTATTCTCTGCAGACATCAAAAACACAACCTTCCTCCATTGTTCTATAATCTAAGTGACATACAGTGAAATAATTGCTTTCTCTTTGAACTTTCTGGTAAATAATTTTTATTTTATAAAAGCACAACATTTTACAATGCTGTTCTACTATTCCAGTGTGTTTTATTATATACTGTAAGAACAACCGTGTGAAATTAATATTCAAGGTAGACGAGTCGATGGTCAAATTAAATGAATAGCTTGTCAAATAAAAAAATATTCCCACTTATTATTCTGGATTGCTACACAAGAAATACAATTATTATTATATAAAATGTCTCAAACCTCAAAACCACCAGAATTCCAATTTGGTTTCAATCTCCAAGATCCCTTCCAGCTCATTCATTTTAAGACTTGGGATACAAATGTGACGAGTTAGTTGGAACTCCCTATTGTATAAAATTCTTTACAGCAAATTATTTATATCCTCTAACTTTTCCCAATCAAGCATTATTTGAAGCTAGGCATAACATTGATCCCACCCTAACCCAACCCTAATCTTAACTTAACCCTAATAGAAGGCAGGTAAATTCCATTGATTGAACATACATGCCCACATAGTGCTAATGAGATAGAAACACCCACATAGTGCTATTCTAAATTTTACAGAGCCATTTGGATCAATCTTATATTATCTGTATTATGCAAACATGCTGGAAGACCAGACAAGCATTTTGTGAAACTTCTTTTAGTTTGAAACCTATCGCTCAGTCAGTAACTAAGTTTTGTATCGCCAAACGGAAATAACGTAAAGCTGGTACAGGGATGATTTAATTAGCTTTTTCAATTTAGGTTCATAGTACTATAGTCTATAGTCATACTGTTAATTGTTTTGTTTTAGTGATGATCTTAATTTCCTTATAATTTTAATATTCACAGTGGTTTTATAGATTTGTTTAGTATGGTAATATATTCTGTTGGGTTACTTCCTTCTCCTACTTGAGATGTTTTGGAACTGGGGTGCAATGTTGTCAGCCTCAATGAGGAAATGTGCTGCTCATTGACTAAATAAAGATTATTTGAATGAAGTTCCTAATAGATTAAAGGTAAAAGTTCCCCTTGCACATATGTGCTAGTCGTTCATGATTCTAGGGGGCGGTGCTCATCTTCGTTTCAAAGCCAAAGAGCCAGCGCTGTCCGTAGACGTCTCCGTGGTCATGTGGCCGGCATGACTAAATGCTGAAGGTGCATGCAACACTGCTACCCTCCCACCAAAAGTAGTTCCTATTTTTCTACTTGCATTTTTATATGCTTTCAAACTGCTAGGTTGGCAAAAGCTGGGACAAGTAATGGGAATTCACTCCATTACGCAACGCTAGGGATTTGAATTGCCAAACTGCCGACCTTTCTGATCAACAGGTTTAGTGTCTTAGCCACTGAGGCACCCCATTCTTCCTAACAGATTACTTCTCTCTATATAAACATTTTTTTAAAGTGCTGAAAATGGAAGTTTAACCTGTGTATCATTTCTTAAAATTACACACACACACACACACACACACACACACACACACACACACATATATATATATATATATATATATATATATATTCAATAATATGTTTTTCTTGTTCTTTTTTGCAGTTATCTCTTGATAGATTGGTTGATTGATTGATTGATTGGTTGGTTTATTTTCTATTTTCATTGTTATTTTGATCACGGTATATTCATATTTTTGGCCATCTTTTAGAGTGTGCATTTCAGAAGCATGGATCTGGTATGAAATCAGCAGAACAAATGAAGAGAATTGTTATAAAATCTATTATCATCCTTAATTAAGTGCCAGGGATTACTCTGATTAATTGAGACTGGTGGTAATTAAGTCAACATACTTCATCCTCTTTTTTAAGAAGATAAATTTGTTGATGATGCTTGTGTTTTTGTTGCATATTCTGAGGACGCTTCCTGGCTATAACTGATTACTTTGAAGGAGAAAAATGTTTGAGGAAGCATAAAGTCCCACTTTTATTCATTTTCCAGAGTAAATAAATTGTTTCCTCTGCACTCAAGGTAAGATAGATTTATCTTAGTGATTTTGTCTGGACTTCACTGGAGTATTTATCTTGAAAAGGAAATCATTTGTAGATAAAATGAAATCCCCCACTTATAGTAATCACACTGTTGATATGAAAACAGTTTCTGGGCTTGTAACTGGTAGTCACCTCAAAACACAACCATCGTGGTAATTATTTCTGTCAACCCTACTTTCAAGCCTGCTTCCTTTAATGTCAAGACTGACAGGCCAATTCAGTATTATTGTGGCTGGATAGAAATCATTTTGGGCAGCTGTTTCAGTTTCTGCCCAGTTACCATGGTAATGCCAGAGTAATAAAGAATACACTAAACAATAGGCCTGCAAAGAATAACAGCAGCAGAAACATCTGCTGAAAGAGAAGGGTATAGCTTTTAGTATTTCAGGAAGGTTAGAAATCCCAATATGATAACTTGCTTCATTCATAAGATTTGTTTTTCTGTGGTATGTACTTTGGTTTCCTTTTACTTGACAATGGCTAACAAGCAACATACTAAGAGAAGGCCAATGTGTCATGCTGCCTGAAATCTCAGGAAAAGGGTGGAGTTTTTACTGTAGTGTCATATCAAGTTTCAGAATTGTCCCATTACAAAATCCAAAGAAGACCTCTATGCTTCTTCTGAGTCTGGAGAAAAGACGGGACCACAGTATATAGGTATTTATAGTGGCGACATAGTAAGTGCATCTGAAGGTTCTGAAAATAGATACACACAGTTGCTGTGTTTACACATCTATGAATAATTCACAGTACATGGTCTGCATGTGGCAACTAGGAGGCTTCTGTCAAGCCCCCAAATGGCAGGGATGGGCTGCTACAGGTTCGCCCAGATTTGGGAGAACCTGTAGGTAACGTTATGCCCGATTCAGAGAACTTCCAAATCCCACCCCTGGCTGGCCCCACCCACCCGTCCCCTCTCTCTCCTCCCAGGAATCTCCATACGGCCTCTTTTGGATGCAAGGTAAATGCAGGACCCATATGGAGACTCGGGGAGGGGGAAAATGGGCCTCCCAGAAGTTTTGGAAGGCCAGAAATGAAGTTTCCTGCCTCCAGAGGGCCTGCGGAGCCCTTGGGAGTCCATTTTTGTCCTCCCAGGGGCTCAAGGAAAGCCTCTGGAGCCTGGGAAAGTGAAAATCCTCCCCTGCCCCCCCCCCCCCACTGTGGTGCAAGATGACGATTAGGCCATGCCCAGCATAGTCATGCCCATCCAGCAACTGGGCAGGGAACCCATTGCTGAAATTTATAAAGCCCACCCCTGAAAAATGGCTATTGGTTAATTTCTCTCCGTCTGTCTCTGTCTCTCTTTCTCGCTCATCATCATGTACCTTGTAATGTGAGTCAGATTGGTTTAATGAGGGCACCTAACTATTGTGATTATTAAACAAGGCTAAACAGGCATCCACAGGCATCTAATTTTCTCCTTAGATGACTTTAGGGAAGACTCTCTCTACAATGATATTGGCAACTTCGTGAAATAATGGTAAGTATTCTTGGGTCATAAAGGAAAATATGGAATTAGGTAACATGAATGGATGGCTGGGAGAGATGAAAAAAGTGATTGGGCCATTCAGAGACTCATTTGTAATGGAGAATGGTGATAGCTTGTGGGACTCTCATCTGAGAAAGAAGCCTCTTTTGAATGGGTGGCTTAAGCATGTGTCTATTCATGCATGCATATGACAAAGGAATGAATATAAATCTGAAAGCCTGATTGATTGGCTATTTATGATGAAAACAGAATATTAGTGAAGGATATAAAGTTTTGAATTAGGACAGACTGTTTCTTTGGTAATTTCAAGTGTGAATATTAAGGAAAATTAACATAAAAGAAAAGCAAGGAAGAGAAAGTAGTTAGATTAAAAGTAATTGATGGTGAGGTTGATAGAAAGTACTCAAAAGGTGACAAAGACCAAAATGTAGAAATTTGGGTCTGGAGAGTTTTAGGAGATTGCATAGTAGTAGGATGATACTTTAATGTTCTTTGTGTATTTTATATTTCATGAGGGAAAGTTTTGGTCCCATTAGCTCTTTTTGGTTATAGACTGATATATAATTTAAATTATTAATTAATCTAACATATAGGCCACCCAGCTCTCAAGTAGCTCTGGGTGACAACTAATACATCTATAAAAGCATATAAAAGTGTGTTATAACTGACCAGAAGTATTCAAAAAGGAAGAAACAAATTGCTGCAAAACAAGTAGATAAAAGAACATAAAGGGGTCCACAATCACTTTGATCCTGGGAGAACAACCAGGTCATGAGTATTCTTGCCCCATTCTCCATGTTATTTTTGGAGACTAAAGTAATAGTATTACCCTAGCCCAAAAATAATCCTCGCTGTTTGAATGATGCAAGCAGTAATTATGGATAAATAAGAAAAGTTGCATTAATTCAAAGTGCGTAGAAATACACTTCTTGAGCACTATATAAAAAACTTTCTCCCAGAGTACTGGATAAAATGAATTCATTGTTTTGAACTATTGCAAATCTCCATGGATTTTCTAGTATTCTAGACAAAATGAATATTATTTAATTGGATTCTTACTAACAAATCCTTCATCTCCAACCTTCATACCTGCCAATCCTTATTTTCTGTCTAAATGCACATATGCCTTTCTTTATCAATGTGGCATTTTCTTGCAAATATCATTCTAAAGTTATTACATAAAATAAAGTAAAATAAACTGATATTTCCATGGCTATGGAAGCAGGGGGGAAAAAACAACTTACCTTATACTAAATGCAAGAACTCAAGAGAAAATGATGGATAAGCAGTTATATACCCCAAGTAGGAAAGGACAGGTCTGTGCTAAACCTTAATAAGACTGAATAGCTGGGATTTCAGATTCCCCCAAATTCAGGGATTTTTCATCTACCAGAAGAATGAATTTCTTTCTCTTTCTTTCTTTCTTTCTTTCTTTCTTTCTTTCTTTCTTTCTTTCTTTCTTTCTTTCTCTTTCTTTCTTTCTGTCTTGGGAAAGAACTTTGATGGCATAGTTTGATCATCCAGAGATGGGGAGAGGAAATTAAGTATTACCAGTGTACTGATAGTACCTCACCACATGCCCATTTCTTTCATATAGAGGTTTAACAGGAATGGGAAGAAGGTAAAATCCTAAAGGAATTCTCTAAGACTCAGTCTCTCTTTTCCCCTGATCAATATTGCCTGTAACTCACCCTGGAGAATTACTTGGCTAAAGTAAATAAATTGGACTGTATAATATTATTCTACCTATCATAAAGATTTTGCAAAGTTATGATTTTGCAAATGAGGGGGAGGGGTTACAAATATGTGGTCAGTTAAACTGATAGAAAGATTATCTTTCAATCATATGCATGTTGTATGAGAAATGTATATGTTTCTTGATGTTTTTCTAAGAAACCGAAAGAAAGGAAGAGAAAGGAAGGAAGGAAGGAAGGAAGGAGGGAGGGAAGGAGGGAAGGAAGGAAGGAAGGAAGGAAGGAAGGAAGGAAGGAAGGAAGGACAACTTTGCTGAGGGAATAGCATTTTTATGTCAAAAATTCCCTTGCCTATTAATTACGCTTCCATTGTGAGAACATACTGTAAGCAAAAGGAATCAAATCTCTGCAGTTTTTGGCAATCTATTTTAATTTTATTTACTAACTACTCAAGGACAAATGGTGTAGACAATAATAATATACCAGGACAATAAATAAGTGTCCTTCCTAAAATGCAGTGCCAAGAATTGAATTCAATATTCAGTGGTCTAACCACTGAATAGACAACAAGAACTCTTCTGGATCTTGACACTATACTTTTGTTGATGAAGACTATGCCAGCTATTGTTCCCCTCCAACTATAGTTATGCCTTTGATTTTTCGTACTCTAAATTAGGGTTTTATATTCATTCCTCCTGAAATTCTGACCTTCATTTCCAGTAAATGATTGGATAGTGCAGAATCATACTGTGGAAGCTGAATTATGTGTATGGGTACTTGCCTTTCTCTTAGTTTCGAGAAACAAGGGAAAATTTTATATGAAGTCATCCTTAGAAACCCAACATTGCTTGACTTCACCAAACAACAGCTCTTTACAGAGTCAGAGAAACTTCTTTTGTCATCTGATTCTCTTGATAGGACATGAAAATTCCTTTGTAAGATTATAACCAAGTCAATACAATACAATAGTAGAGTTGGAAGGGACCTTGGAGATCTTCTTGTCCAACCTAGGCAGGAAACCCTATACCGTTCCAGACAAATGGCTATCCAACATCTTCTTAAAGACTTCCAGTGTTGGGGCATTCACAACTTCTGGAGGCAAGCTGTTCCACTGATTAATTGTTGTGTCAGGAAGTTTCTCCTCAGTTCTAAGTTGCTTCTGTCCTTGATTAGTTTTCACCCATTGCTTCTTGTTCTACCCTCAGGTGCCTTGGAGAATAGTTTGACTCCCTCTTCAAACTATTCTCCAAGGCACCTGAGGGTAGAACAAGAAGCAATGGGTGGAAACTAATCAAGGAGAGAAGCAACTTAGAACTAAGGAGAAATTTCCTGACAGTTTATGCATTACATAGGGTTACAAAGGAATTCTAGATCTGGGAATATCTATATAAATTCCAGTGGTATATTCTGATTAGATTCTTCTTAGGGAAGGTGAAGAAGTGATGGGGAGGGAATTATGCAGAAAGAGACTTTGTATTCAAAGGTAAAGGTTCCCCTTGCACATATGTACTAGTCGTTCCCAACTCTAGTGGGCGGTGCTCATGTCTGTTTCAAAGCCGAAGAGCCAACGCTATCCGGAGACTTCTCCATGGTCATGGGGCCGGCATGACTAAATGCCAAAAGCGCATGGAAGGCTGTTACCTTCCCACCAAAGTGGTCCCTATTTTTCTACTTGCATTTTTACATGCTTTCAAACTGCTAGGTTGGCAAAAGCTGGGACAAGTAACGGGAGCTCAGTCCGTTATGCAGTGCTAGGGATTCGAACTGCTGAACTGCCAACTTTTCAGATTGACAACCTCAGCGTCTTAGCCACTGAGCCACCGCATCTCTGACCTTGTATTTATGGCTCATTAAAAGGGAACAGGCAGATCAGATCAGGTTGCCAGATCAGGTTTCTCAAGAAACAAATTCACTTTGGGGACCAGTTCCAACATGCACAGACAAAATCAATGTTCATGTTCAGATGAGGAAGAATTGCTCATGCCATTCTCTTTAATCACACAGCTGGGCAGAAACACAGTGTCACAGTGTCCATTTTTCATGTGCTCTGTCCTTCCAGATGCTGCAATAGACAGTCTTCAAATAATATCTTCAGCCACTCAGTTTCTTTTGTCTCTGTTTCATTATTATTTTTTAAATATTTGGCAGCTAATTTATCCACAGCATTTTAGTGATGACTCTTATTCTGAGTTTGGTTAGTAACTTGAATGCCAGACACAATAAATGAATATTAGCTGCTACGCATATTGGGTGACATTAACTTGCAAGTTTGTGTTTTTTCCCTTATCATTTAAATTAACAGAGGTATTGGCTATATATATCAATATTTATTATGAATTCAGGTAATACACTACTAAAAAGGCTTGCATTATACTAGAGAACAAAATGGAACTTCATATGAAGCACACACATTATTTATGAGATTGTTATGAACCTATTACTTGAAAGTTTGAACTTAACCTCAAAGGCCCTATCAGAAAATCAAAATAAATTACCTTTTTAATTTAAGGATATGCAACCAATTTTTAATTTGCCATTTGTAAGGTTGGTAAAGGTTAAAGGAGCTTCTTTTACAAAATTATGCTTATTTGTTTAATTTAAAAGATGTAAACCAAAATTTCAAAATTATTTACATTAAATTAAAAGAAGTAAGTCAGCAACAAATCTATAGACTAGCAAACTGCCTCCAAATTATCTAATCGAATTTTCCACTCATTAATCCACATTCCTAATATGTAATGCTTTTATCCATGGATATAATTAATATCATGGCTGTTTATTTGCTACAGTATAATATCATGCCAGTTACAGATTCTATGTGAATAAAGCAACCCCTTATTCCCATCAACTGTCAAGCACAAGAAATTAGGAACCAGCATAGAGTTCAAAAGCACTGTCAGTTTATTCCATACAGCACATACAAGATTCTGATCTACTAATAGTCAAGGCAAATTGGTGGCAGATAAAAGTCAATGGACTTCAAGAAGGACTGGATTTAGGTCTCCTGAAAGGGACTCCAGAAGGTGCATTTGACCCTGCCCTCAGGCTCAGCCTGGTCATCTCCTACATCAGCTGTTCTGTTCTTTCTGGTCCAATATTCCTCAACAATGATAGGATCCTGATCCCAAATCAACAAACCTGTGATGGAATTTAGCAGGTGGTATTCTCGGGAGAGAGGGTGCTGCATTCCTGAGAAATAAGTCAGAAATCAATCCAGATATTTTGTGTGAGAAAAAAAGGTTGAAGACAGCCCCTCTGTAATAGTTTTCAGGCTTGATGAAGACAGTAGAATGCTTCAGTTTGGCAAGATTCTGTCTAGAAGTGTAGAACAATAAAGAACTGCTTGGAACTATCACCATATGTCTTCCCAAGTTTTGGGGCCAATTCAGGCCATGCCAAAAATATGCCACAAACTAGCATAAATGGCTTCAAATGCTGGGATTAGTAGATTTTAATCAAGTTGGCTGCATTTTATTGTACTTATTGCAAATGTTACTCTGGTTTTATAGTTCTCACTCCCAAAACTAAACTGTTTCTTGATGCAGTCTCCATGAAATGATGAATGCAAAATTATGTGAAATAACCAACAAAATTCTTAAATTGAGCATGCTTTTAACAATACAACCATCTGTATGGCATTGAGCATATTGGCTTCACAATTGATGTTGGATGAACTTCTCCTGTGAAGGTAGATGACCCTGAAACATATTTAATGCACCATCTTTTGCTTATCTTTGGTTCTTCTGTGCCTTCAATTCTCAGAAGATATCCTCATCCCTTGTTATTTGAAATGTGAAGGAAATATTTTGATTATTCTGTCTTATCTAGGATGCAGCAGACATTGGAATATGAATAGATTGCTTACAATTAATTAACTGAAGTTGTTACTTATGAAGGAAAAATGTCTTCTAATAAACTGACCATAGATAAAAACTTCTTCATGGCTAATTGAGATAACGGCCTCATATTCCAGTGATTTATCAGCATAAATGAGAATAATTGATGCATACATAAGACAGAATAAAGGAAGCAACAATGAACCATGAAACAAAACTATCTGGATTTAAGTCATATTTTCAATTGATAATTTGGAAATAAATCATAAAATGTTTTTATGGATGAAATTTTCCTACAGCTAAATATTTTTTATTATATAAACTCTGATCTTATCCACAATCCTAATATTTCCTGGAAAAATCCCACCTGTCATGGCAGAACCTGGGTCCAAGGAGGAGGACAAGACAAAGCTGGGGCCGACAGAGGATGATGGTGTGGCTCTCTGACCCTCTGACCCTGAGGAGTGACTAGGGGAGCACGACCAGTCAGTCCTGGGTCCCTCGGACCTTGGAGGCATGGCTGGCAATGGAGAGAGGGCCCAGGACAATTGAACAAGGGAGGAGGAGAGGGAAAGAGTTGGCAGCAAAGCAGAGGAGCGACGAAGCTCTGGGGAGGAGCAATTGCCTCCCACGCCTGATCCTCAAGTGTGGAGGGTGGAGAGGAGACAGGATCAGCGCAGGGCAAACCAACGCCCCACCCCTTATCACAAGGCTCACTTGAGGAACAAAATTTAAAGATATGGCGTGGGGAGGGGTGTTTGTGGGGAACAAGTATTGCCTTTTTCCAGCCATACTTGCAGTTGTCAACGTCTTGCCACTTTGTCTTACTGTGCTTAGCCTTGCCTGGCCTGGCCATGGGCAAATACTCAGTGACACAGTTCCGCTTTGGGTTGTGCTACAGCCCCAACAACCCCTCTGTGCGACAAGGATTCACTGGAACCACGTTTCTCTAGACTCACAGCAGCCAGGAACTAGTGGAGGTGTGTGTGTCTGTTTGGAGCGTTGCTCTTGGGCTTACAATGAACTGTGCGACCTTTGGGCGGAAATGTTGGAGCAATAAAAGAGAGTTACGCCTTCACGGTGGCTGTGTTGCTTTCTTTCCCAGCCCTGGGTCATCACACCACCCTAGCATTAACTTGATCCTGTTTAACTTCTTGATGCAGGGAAGGTTGTCTAAGCACCATACCCATCGAGATTTCAATTTTAGTAAACTTATTCCATCATATTTAATGATATATGAGCATGTGCCCATGTGACCTCCCTGTGTATGTGTGTGTGAATACCCTGCACCTTTTTGGGCCTAGTAGGCCTCCCTGCAGCCTCCTGGGAGCAAAAACGGGTTGTGTGGGGATGCACTCCCCCCTGTGCTCCCCTGCCCCCCTTGCATGCGTGTGCCTCCCTCCCTGCAAATGTGCAGCAGAGACCCGAAAATCAGCTGGCCAGTGGGAAGCGTGTGCACATGCGTGGTGGAACTGAGCTGGGGCGACAGCTCCTGTGCCCGCAGGCAGGGCACGCGTGCCTTAGGTTCGCCATCACAGTTCTAAATGGTAGCTTTTGGTTGCTGACAAACTCCTGGATATGTAGGATTTATTTATCCCTTTAATATGATTTTGTTTGGAAAGTTCACCAATATTATTCTTATTGGTTCTTTACCTAGGAAGGACTCCCACTACGTATTCATATGGTTGGTCAGACTCTTCACAGAAAACCATTACTTTTAGGACTCCCTTGACACCTTGTGGTTTATGATTGCAGTTTCTAGAATATTCTGAAACAGCTCTCTCTCTTTTTTTTTTTTTTTTGGTCACACTGTTGCTTATTTCATAGCCTAGTATCTGCTGCAATGTATTCATGGATGTTCTTGCTTTGTATTGTTTCTTTTTTGTCCTGAATCTTTGTCAGCATTTTTCTGACAAAGGTTTTAATCTTCAGAATTGTTCCTTTCTGGTGTCTCTTGGTTCTTGTTTATCATCCTTGTCTTTGTGAATTCTCAAGCGTCCCACAGAATTTCTCTGGTCTTGCATCACACTGTTTCAAACTGTTCATTTGCTAATATAATACGCTGAATTGGCCATTCAGAGTACTGTAGGCAAAATTTTACTTACATTCCCATCTGCCCAGATGCTTCTGCGTAGAAGCATTGTGCGCAAGTGCTCGTGCGCCCGAACCGGTAGTAACAAAATTGGCAACCCACCACTGGTGTGTGTGCGTTTGTGTGAAAATTATTTTATTTCCTTTTAACAGTGCAATATCTGTGGCAACTGACAGTTAATCAATCATGCTTATTCCTTGTTCTCATCTGAAAATGGTGGTGGATTATATTCAAATTGTGTTTTGAAGGATTAGTATTAAAAATATCCTAAAACAACCCTGAAATACTTGATGGATACCCTTGGCTTTCATACCTGCATAAAAGCCTGTAAATACTGTGTTTCTCCTTAGAAAAGCTGTTGATTTATATTCATTTCCTTGGGATCATTTAAAAAATGTGAATGTGAATAGCGAAGAGGATGGAATTCTCTTACCAAATACTTTTTAACAATAGCTTTCAAGCTGTGGAAGACAGCAAGATTTTAAAATGACACAAGGACACCATCCCCTGGCATCTCTTAGTATTGCAGATCACACACAATTGTATACACAGAGGATCTGTTCTTTTGAATACAGGGAAATGGCAGAATGGAAAACAAGACTTGCCAACATTAAAAAGCTTGGATATAAGGTTAAGTAAGATGTCCACAAGGAAAAAATATAAAGTAATATAAGTGTATCTTTTATGGACAGTTCCCCATTCTACTGCAGATATATAATTATAAAATAGTTTGCAGTTTAGGAACGTAATCCTCAATCAAGATCAACATCAATAGGGCTATCATATCTGGATTATAAGAATCCAAATGATAAGATATTTTTATAACCTATATAGGTTGCCCTAGTATCAAATCTGTGTTAATCATTTGCTTTTTAGCATGATACAGAAATTACAATGACCTAGAATCATATTTAGGTCAGTGCCTAAGTTTATCCACAGATCCCAGCAAACATCTTACAGTAATATTTCTTCTTTCTGCAAATTTCCTGCCAACTTCCTTGTCTCTAATATCTTGTTCAGACTGCGGGGAAAGCAAACGGCAGAAACTTTGCCAATATTTCTCTTTTGCTTTCTGAAACAAATAACAAGCGTTAATCGGCAGAAATTCACAGTCAAAAGAAGAAAAAACAGACTTTCTGAAATATCATTTTTTTTAAAGGGCCATTTGTACGTGTGAGAAAAGAATGGGTCGCAGTAAGCTTTGTAATCATCTTTGTCATTCTACAGAGGTTTTCTTTAAAAAAAGAATAAGGAAAACAAAACCCAACCTTATACCTGGTTCCTTAAAAATAAATCTGAGTTGATGCTGAAATACACCATGTAAATGAGATAAAGAGTGTGGAAGAGAGGAGCGAGGCAAGAGGAAGAAGAGAGGGTTAGGAGAGAGGGAAGAGGAGGAGAGAAAGATGGAGTGGAAAAAGAAGAGAGGAGAAGGAGAGAGGAAGGGGAAGTAGAGAAGAGAAGGATGACAGAGGGAAGAAAGGAGGTAGGGAGGAGGAGGAGAGAGGGAGAAGAAAGTGATGGATAGGGTATAAATATGGTGTAAGGAGAGCAGAAGAGCCAATGATAGTTTTGGGGGTTGATGGTAAGACGAATTGACATAATATTCAATAATAGAAAAAAGTGTTGGTTATGTAATGGTATACATGTGGTTCAGTGGTGGGTTTCTGCCGGATCGCACCGGATCGCGCGATCCGGTTGGCCAATGAACCCGGAAGTAAGTTTCCTGCCCCGCCCCTTTCACGGGACGGCACTTGCCTGCGCTCCACCAGCTCGGGCGTGACCGGAGAAGTTTCTCTTCTCAGAAATGTCTTCAGTGGAGCGGTGGCAGCCTGCGTCCCTTTCAGGAGCTCCACTGAAGAAGCTTCTCCGGTCGCACCCAAGCTGGTTCACGCTGCAGAGACGAAATGCTAGCCTTCGGGTTGCAAACCCCACCTGCCTCCCCTTCGCGCCTCTTGCAGCTGCCAGCTGCTCAGGAAAGGCGGGAGGCTTCAGCTGGCCAACTTGTGTAAGACAAGACAGGCAAGCTGGTGGGCACATGACTCTGCCCAGGACAACGTAGAAGGTGCAGAATCAGCTCTGTCTGAAGGCGAGAAGGCTCGGAGCTACCACCACCCCTGCTTGCCCACCAGCCGAAGCCTCCTGGGAGGTTTTGGCTGATGGGTGCGCGGGGGGAGGTCCAAGCTTTTTGCCTTCAGGCAGAGCTGATTCCGCTCCTTCTACGTTTTCTTCGGCAGAGTCATGCGCCCACCCGCCTGCCTGTCTTATCTTACACAAGTTGGCCGAAGCGGCTTCTCTCTCCTCCTCCTACCAGCCCTGCAGAGCAGCGCGCGGAGTCCGTCTCTCTCCTCCTCCTACCAGCCCTGCAGAGCAGCGCGCGGAGTCCGTCTCTCTCCTCCTCCTACCAGCTGAAGGAAAAGCCCCGGGGAGACGGGCTCTGCACGCTGCTCTGCCGGGCTGCAGCGCGCGGAGCCCATCTCCCCGGGGCTGTTCCTTCGGCTGCAGGAGGAGGAGAGAGAAGCCACTTCGGCCTTCGGCTGTAGCACAGCGGAGGATCGGCTGCGACAGCCTTGCAGAGCAGTGCACGGAGTCCGTCTCTCTCCTCCTCCTACCAGCCGAAGGAAAAGCCCTGGGGAGACGAGCTCTGCGTGCTGCTCTGCCGGGCTGCAGCGCGTGGAGCCCGTCTCCCCGGGGCTTTTCCTTCGGCTGCAGGAGGAGGAGAGAGAAGCCACTTCGGCCTTTGGCTGCAGCACAGCGGAGGATCGGCTGCGACAGCCTTGCAGAGCAGCACACGGAGTCCGTCTCTCTCCTCCTCCTACCAGCTGAAGGAAAAGCCCCCGGGGAGACGAGCTCTGCGCGCTGCTCTGCCGGGCTGCAGCGCGTGGAGCCCGTCTCCCCGGGGCTTTTCCTTCGGCTGCAGGAGGAGGAGAGAGAAGCCACTTCGGCCACTCTCTTCCAGACGCCCAGCTGAGACCGAAAAGGTGCCCTTTTGACCAAGAAGGGATCAGCTGTGAATGTGGAACTGCGGGGTCTTTTCAAGTGCGTAAGCTGAGCAGAAGGAACATCCGTTCCTCAAACCCAGCACTACTCCCACCTCCCCATTGTCCGAGTTGCAGCAAGTGAAGTGCCACGGGCGGCAGGCAAAACGAGGCTTCTTTGCCAGCCTCCCAGCTGGCAAAACAGAAATTTTCGCCAACTGGAAGGTATGTGTGTGTGAGAGGGGGGGGGAGTGAGAAAGAAAGAGTAAGAGAGAAAGGAAGGAAGGGAGAGAGAGAGAAAGAGAGAGAGAGAGACAAAGTTAGAAAGAGAAAGAGAGAAAGAAAGAGAAAGAAGGAAAGAGAAAGAAAGAACGTTGGAGAGAGAGACACAAGAAGGATGGAGGGAAGGGAGGGAGGAGGGAGGAAATAAGTGGGGGAGAGAGGCAAGAAAGAAAGAAAGAAGGAAGGAAGACAGAGGAAGAGAAAGGAAAGAAAGAAAGAAAGAAAGAAAGAGGGAAAGAGAGGCACAAGAAGGAATGAAGAAAGTAAGTAAGTGGGGGAGAGAGACACAAGAAAGAAAGAAGAAGGAAGAAAGAAAGGAAGAGGGAGAGAGAAACAAGAAAGGAAGGAAGGAAAGAAAGGAAGGAAGGAAAGAAAGAGGGAGAGAGAGACACAAGAAAGAAAGGAAGAAGGAAGGAAGAAAGAAAAAGAAAGAAAGAAAAAGGAAGAGAACTTATGATCACAATTGAGCCCAAAATTTTGGTTCCTAAGCAAGAGCATTGTTAAATGAGTTTCACCACATTTACAAGTTGGTCACTCCCACCCGGTCACATGACTGCTAAGCCACGCCCACAAAATAGGCCACACCTACGGAATAGGTTCCAAAAAAATTTGAAACCCACCACTGATGTGGTTATTTGTATGAAAATAAAAAAAATAAAAAACTTTATAAAAAATAAATAAATCTGAGTTCATGTATGTGTGCATAAAACTTTTGTGCTTTGTTTTTGTTTTTTAAGATATACTGTACAATGTGACAGTCATAAGTAGGAAGATATTATGACCAGTCAGTCAGCCTTTTATGGACATTTTGCATTTATAGCATGATTGTGTCTTCACATCTGTCACTAGCCAATTTCCATCTACAACATACCCTGTTCATTTAAGTACTGGAAAATAGTAATTGACTAAAAGCAGTAATTTTATTGTTTTATTAAATTAATATAGCAGAACAAAATCTTGAGACTTTAACAATAAGGAGTACTGTCACATGGAAATAAAATAAAGCCTTGTTTTATTTTATATAAAAGTTTACTACGGTTGACCAGGATCTGGTAAAAGATATTTTACCTTAGGAATGACATTCATTTTCAAAGTCTAGTCCAAATCTGAAAGGTTCGGTTACAGACAGATTTCATCATGTTTCAAAAGCAATGTTGAAAATTTAATTCATAAAGATTTATTGCAGCTAATAATGGAATAAATCCATTCAATTCTTAGAATTTATAGGATTACCAGGATTGGTTAACCATCTCCTTCCCATATATGCATTTCTTCTAACAGCTTTTCCCAACATCAATTACCAAAATTCTTGCAGTGACCTTGCTGCAGTGGTGAAATTCAATTTTTTTTTACTACCGGTTCTGTGGGCATGGCTTGGTGGGCGTGGCAGGGGAAGGATACTGCAAAATCTCCATTCTCACCCCACTCTGGGGCCAGCCAGAGGTGGTATTTGTCGGTTCTCTGAACTATTCAAAATTTCCGCTACCAGTTCCAGAACCTGTCAGAACATGCTCCATTTCACCCCTGCCTTGCTGACTGGGGAATTCTGGGAGCTGGTCCATACTTTTAGGGCACGGGTGTCAAACATGCCGCCTCACGTTGCCATCACGTGACATATTTTTTCCCTTTGCGGAGCTCGGGTGGGTGTGGCCTGCACGTGACGCATCCAGCCCGTGGGCGGGCCAGTTTGACACCCCTACTTTAGAGGGTACAAAGTTATGAAATGCTACACATTTTATTACAGACATGGGGCCAGATATAGTAAAACATCTAAAAGTAGAACTGTTACATATAGCTGTATACGGTATGTATCAGAAAACAGTAAATATATTCAGATTTAAATCAAATAACATGTATAATAAAAATGCTATATAATAGTAAAAACTGAATATCTACTGTTCAATAGATTAGATCAGAAATGACTTTGTATGTGTGTATGGTCTTATTTCTTCACAGCTAATACATATGGCAGCAGCAAAAGCATTTATAGTTCAGCTTTTAATATTTCAAGGATTTTTGTCTTGTAATCCATAAATCTAAAACATGCTTCTAAATGTTTTTTCCATTTTTCATCTGGATCAACAATAATGGATTCAATCACTTTATAGTGGCCCAGCGCCCACAAGATGTTTAAAGGAATCAACCAGAGTTAAAGTAATAACAATACCCCAAAGGGGTCAATTTCTGTAGTTAACTAACTCTAGAGAATTAGATTCCTCCCCCCCCACACCAAATTGAATTGTGTATAAGGTTAATCTAACTACTTAGGCAGCTGTGTAATGTGAAAACTACAGCTCAGTCAATTATCCTGTTTTGCCCACCCTGTCCTCCAAAAAGAAAGACAGGGGGAGAGGGAGAGGGAGAGGGAGGGGGAGAGGGGGAGGATGTGTGTGTGAGAGAGAGATGGAGAGAAATAACAAAAAAAAACCTTCTCTAATCCAGAGCTCACTGTCAAACCTGCAACACAGAACATGCTTGCTACTGATTTACTGCAATGGCTAAGCCACACAGCTTCTTGCAAGCCTGATCAAGGGGAGAAGACTGGTGAGTTAGTAAAAGCTCACCTCACCTCACGCCAAAGGCTCACAGGAGGCCAGGTATTTTCTCCAGAAAATGGGTGGGAATTTGTATTTCCCAGATTATTATATTTGACCTAGTTAATGGGTTGTGTGCTGTCAGGACTAGGGAGAGAGGTACACTCTTCAAAAGGAAATCACCTCAGGGTAGAATGAGAAAAAAATGACAAGGCAAAAGCAAAAAGAAAATAATTCTGTGGGCATCCTTCCCAGATTCCCTTTTAATATCTTGGGGATAGAATCTGCTTTACGCCAGTCTCGGTGTTGAGGTTGCAGTGAGAGTTTACTCAGGTGTCTGGTTGAACTTGTTGAGCAAGAAGCAAAATATGAAGTACTGTAATGAGAATGAAATTTGGGCAGCTTTGGATCTGAGCTCTCTTTCACAATCCAATAAGTTTGAAGAAGAGAGGAATCTTTCCTCCTTTCTGTCATCAAGGATTTCACTTCTCCACCCCTACTCATCCTCTCCATACTCAATCTTATCAAACCAAATACATATATATTGTGAGAGCTTGTCTTTTAATGGAGCTGCTTTGCTGCCAGAAAGCCATAGTAAAGCACATGGATGGATAATCAGGAGCAGCCATAGGACCCAGGGCCAGGGGACAAAAGTGTCCAAATGATGGCTAAAGGGTAAAGGTTCCCCTCGCACAAATGTGCTAGTCATTCCTGACTCTAGGGGGCAGTGCTCATCTCCATTTCAAAGCCGAAGAGCCAACACTGTCCAAAGACATCTCCGTGGTCATGTTGCTGGCATGACTAAACGCCAAAAGTGCGCAGAACACTGTTACCTTCCCACCAAAGGTGGTTCCTATTTTTCTACCTGCATTTTTACATGCTTTCGAACTGCTAGATTGGCAGAAGCTGGGACAAGTAACAGGAGCTCACTCCGTTACGCGGCGCTAGGGATTCAAACCGCCAAACTGCCAACCTTTCTGATCGACAAGCTCAGCATCTTAGCCACTGAGCCACTGCGTCCTATAGATGATGGTTACAATTACCCAATTAAAGGCCTGCTCCTCTTTTTTTATTTTTGTTTTACAATTTTGACCCATCATCTTGTCTCTTCTCCTGTCAGCAACTCTTCTGCAGATACAGCATTGTGCTTCCTGGAAATATCAGAGGGTCATTTTGAATAGGAACACACACAATAGAATTTTCTCTACAGCAATGGTCAGCCTTGGGAATGGCCTTGAAAGGGTAACTGATGGGCTCCTTCCCAGATATTTTTCCACCAGTTTGTTATTTTCAGATCTTCTTCATAACTCCAATCTTACCATGTCTTTTTCCTTGATTCTGGTTTGATATGATGAGCTTTGGACAAGGTGTTATAATTTATTTCAAACTTTCAATAGGAGATCATTTCCAGCTAGAAAACAATGCCCTCTTCTTGCCATTTCTATTTCCTCATCTACAGTTCCAAATTCTCAGGTTTTCCTTTTCTCAAACATGAGTTATCAAGTATGCTCAAAGTCCCACTAGGTTTACCTGTCATCCAGTCCTCGTTTATCTTTACTTCTGCAAATCTTTTACATGTTTACAACCCTCTTTTTCTCTCCTAGCTCTGTTTTGGCTACAATTTCCACATGAAAAGGAACAATAAGCTTCCTGCTTTGTTTGTGAATATTTGATTTAGGGAAATGCTCTGACTTTTTTCATAATCAGACAGGAAGATAGGATAGAATCTTTTTAAAAGTCAGTTTATTAATAATGATGCCAAACAATTCTATTCATGTGTCAGAGGGGTATCAAAAATATTTTCCCTTATTCATTTACATTGTTGAAGCAGGTTGTACCCTGCTAGTTTACACCTCATTATATTTCTCGTGGGACTTCCTAACAGCAGTCAAATGACTGTTGATTACAGATTGTCAACAACTCTAAAGTTGCAAAGTATTTATAGGTAAGAAAATAACCTTTGTAGCATTTAACAATGCTGTGTGTACAAGAAAGGGGAAAATGCAATGAAGTTGCTTGAGCTCTTTTGTGTTAGCATTGAGAAAAAAGAACATTTGTTATCCTAAAAGCATAATTTATTAATCCTATCCATTGAACTACAAATCTGATTTGTAATTGTATATGGGAATGACTCTGAGGGATGAGGGGATAAGGGGCACTGCCTAGGAATGATCAGGAAAAAAGTGAGAAAAACCCATAACTGCTTAATGGGCACAGAAAGAAACTTAAAAAGGACTCACCCTTACATATCAGAATGTTAAAAGTGATGGTGGGAGACCTGTATTTTCAGACTTACAAAATTCTGTTAATATGACCCTACAATAAAGCAGAATTAGCTCATGTGGTTGTGCTCTTTCTCTGGCTTACCTGAGAGAGCTAAGTTGCTATTTATTTGGACTTTGAACTGGCTTTTAATGCATTTATTCATCAGAGAGCCCAAAGCAAACTGAGACCATTTTTATTGCTTTGCATTTTCGTTTCTCAAATTCAAATCTAGTCTCTCAACAATTAGTAGTTGTCCTAGCTGCAGGTCTCTCTCCAGCTGTCTTTCTCTAGTAACACCTCACCTGCGTCCTGTTGCCTTCCTTATGTCACTTGTTTATCATTCTTGCTTGACTAGCTCTGCAAAGTAGAGAAAAGGACGCAGGGTTTTCAAGATCTCAACTGCAGGAAGGGAACCTGGAGCAGAAAATTCCCACCAGTGTGAAAGTGACCCACTACACTGCCTCCAAACCTAAAAGTACTCTAGTATTTCAATTTATTCAACAGAAACTTTATAGATTAGGATTTCGGGAGCTGAGCTGAAAGAAAATCCACTCAGTTAGTCCATGGGTACACAGGTGTAGGAACGCAAGTGCACAATAATATTATGAATGAAGTGCCAAAAAAACCAGAATCATTTAAACTGGGAAAGTATAAAGTTCTCTAAACAAAAAAATGGATGCGCACTTAGAAGTCTAATCAAGGTCCTCTTAGGGAAGTAAATCTGACAGAAGAAAAGTTTTTAAATAGAAAGATATGACCATGGGGATCTTCCAATGATCTGTACTGACACTGATGTGTTCTTACCAATTCAGAAGAGATCAGAAATTGGTGATGAATCATGAGTGAACAAATGTACTGGTGATACTAAATTATTTAGAGCAACAAGCATAAAAAGGATAGCAGTGATGACAGATGTCATTTCATAAACTGAAGCATACTAATATACTGCCTTGGATACTGTCTATCTAAGTGTAGCTTCTGGACTATCCTGGATAATCCTGGTGATGTTGATATAAAGAGAAGAAAAAGAAGATGCAGGAGGGAAGTATGTATTGGGAATCAGTCTAAAATATTACAGTGTAATACAACACAGAGTTTAAGCTCACAACCTTTTGTGCTCACCAAGCCCAGGAAACTATCCTTCACATGCATAGGTGGCTAAAGACGAAAGAGGATGTCTATTCATACAAACTGTTGAAAATCTGCTCGAAAAACCTAGAAGAAGAGCCTTTCTTTTGGATATCAAATTCCCCACAAATGTGGAATTGTGTCTTGTATCCACTTGTATCTCATCCAGGAACAAAATTGCATCTGGAACATGGATGACTTCCTGAGGACTGGTTGTCATGATCTCCTGTATAGTTTTCGTTTAAAGATCCCTTAATGCCAATTTAAAAGTTTGTGACTTGAGGACCGCACAGATACAAGAGCAGTTCATTGTATTATACCCTTTCGCAGTAGCAGCAAAAGTTCTGCTCCATCTCTTGTTACATGGAATGTGATGACGCAAAAGGCAGGGGCAGTAAAAGTCATTATAACTGGCTCATCTACATAGAGACAAGTCTCTTCGCTTAGTACTAAGGACATGCTATCATTCAGTATAAGAAGCCAATTAATAAATCAAGGTGATGATGGTGGGAAGTAATCTCAAATTCTATAAGACACATTGTAGAGACACATTATTTAACATCATTGAACAGTAATTACATTCTCAAATCAAGGTGATTCAGAAAAGTGATGAATCTGTTTTTGCGATTCATCTTGAAGCAGATTCTTCTTCTACAGGACTAGAACAAACTAGAATTATGCCATTCCCTTGACACTCACTCCCTTTTTTGCAGCTGTACACAATATACCAAGTATGTTGACAAAACTTCCCAACCCTTAATGTGGTATCAAAAAATAACACAGCCTTTGGGAGAAGAAAGTATCATAGAATATCTCTGGCTAATACTTGAATGTAATTTGGCTTTCAAAAAACTCATTAATGAATCCATGTGAGTGCCTAGTTTGCACTCCATCCATCCATCCATGTATCTATCTCTAGTTAGCTAGCTATCATCTATCTACTTCCCTTCTTACCTACCTATCACTTAACTACTTCCAAAATGTTGCCTTTAAGGAGGCTGAAACTTGAGATTGTACATACAAACTTATGTATTCATTTAAATTTAGAGGCCACCTGAGTCCAGATTATTCTGTGTGGTTTACAATTTAAAAAGCAGGAGCCTCCCTCCAATAAAACAAGAAAAAAGAACCATGCATATTCAGAACAAAACATACAATGGAACATAAAGGCAATCAATGGGGTCATCTTCTACCTACTCCAAAGCATGGGAGAAGAGACTTCCAGAATGTCATCAGGACGGAAGCCATACAGATCTCTGGAAGACGGTGTTCCAGAGGGCAGGCACTGCAACAAAAAAAGGCATACTTCCTAAATCCCAATAAATGACATTGCTTAATCAATGAGATCTGGAAGGCAGACATTTACCCAATCTAAGTGGAATGGCAGAAAGTACCTAACACAGGCAATGCCTCAGATAACCAGGCCTATACCATGGAGAACTGTACAGGCGGTAACCAGCACTTGGAAGCAAAGTAGCAACCAATAAAGTATGTGCAGTGGTAGTGACCCATGGGCATAACACAGCATGTCAATCATTGCCTAAATTGCTGCATTTTGGATCACCTGCAGTCTCTAAAGGCAGTCTCGCATACAGCACATTTTTGAGATGTCTAGAGCATGAATGATTATCTGGATGGTCTCCTGATCTGGAGACAGGTGCAGCTGGTTCAGCCAGTTCGCACCTATTCGGGAGAACCGGTTGTTAACTTTCTAAGCAATTCGGAGAACCGGTTGTTGGAAGAAATCTGCTTTTGTTACAGGGCTAATCCGGTAAGGAAGGCAGAAAGGAAACATTCTGGTGTTGTTTCTAGCCTAATCTTTATTGCCTTGCTTACAGAAACTGCTTCTCTGGTTAATCCTTATTACATTGTAACAGCTAAGACGAAGCACCCATTGATGTGAGTGACATTGAGTTGGCCATGCCCCCATAGTCACATGACCACCAAGCCATGCCTACCCAGTTGGTCATTAGGGTAGAGAACTGGTTGTTAAATTATTTGAATCCCACCACTGGCATATGTGTGTATGTATGTATGTATGTATGTATGTGTATACATACATACATACATACATACATACATACATACACATACACATACACATACACATATACATATCCGCTCTCACAGGGAGGGACTACTACTGGTGCCATCCACTAGGCAGTGCCAGCGGGCGACGCCTAGGGGTAGGACCTTCTCTGTGATGGGCCCAACCCTCTGGAATGACCTCCCCCCCGACATTAGAACTACCACTGACTTCCGTTCCTTCCGTCAAAAATTAAAGACTCACCTGTTTCGATTAGCTGGCCTGGCACATTCTTAGTTTTTACCTCCCGATGGATATATTTTAATGGGTAATTTGGGGTAATATTTTAACTCTTGGGTTATTAGAGTTTTTAATGTATTATATTTATTATTCTATATGCAGTCTTGCAACCTCCTCCACCTACGTATTTAATTATTTAACTCTTTTATGTATGTATTTTATAACGCATTTTAGTGACTGTACACCGCCCCGAGTCCCTTTCGGGAGAGGGGGCGGTCTATAAATATGAATAATAAATAAAATAAATAAATAAATAAATATACATATTTATTTATTTTAGGAAGAGGAAGTGGAAATTGTCAGACCTCACATGTAGAAGAGATCTGGTTAACATCAGCAGTACTAAATGCATTATTTTGAAGTATCATAATGTTTTTTTCAAGAAGGACTCGTTGTTTAAGAAAAATATAATACAAGGATCAGGAATCATTTCAGTACTCTGAGTTTGGCTTGTCCTTTGTTTAATGGTTGGGCTGGGCCATTGAACCACCTGTTTTTAATATTCCCTTGTTGAACTATGAATATTATCTTTAAAAGGCAGAGTAAATATATTTTCTGAGGAGTCTTATCACTCCACTCTCTCTCTCTCACACACACACATACACACATTACCATACCAACTAACCAATATGGCTCTAACCAATGGATAATTGGGTAAATATATTCCAATCTAACTTTTCTATCATCTTCTATACCTGTTTGTATTGTATACTATACATGCCTTTTTCCCATTTCAATTGAAGAATCCAAAACACATACAAGCCATTCATCTGGTCTGGTGTTTCTCTAGTTAGAGAACAAATATAAAATCCTGTGTAGAAGCTTATTTTGTTCTACAGCTTATTCTCAGAAAAAGAACCAGAGTCTACATATAGTACATAAACACATTTTTTGCTTCTGCATTACTTTTCCATTCCCCGCATGCTCCCATTGTTTCAAATTGATTGAGGAGAACAATTGAACAGTGGTGAAATGCAATTTTTTTTACTACTGGTTCTGTGGGCGTGGCTTGTTGGGCATGGCTTGTTGGGCGTGGCAGGGAAAGGATACTGCAAAATCTTCATTTCCACCCCACACTGAGGCCAGCCAGAAGTGGTATTTGCCGGTTCTCTGAACTACTTAAAATTTCCACTACCGGTTCTCCAGAACCTGTCATAATATGCTGAATTTCACCTCTGCATCTGAGGTTTTCAAGGTAGTTACTACACTCCACTACAAAGGATCTAGATGTTGGGAAACTGCCAGCTAGGCTGGAAGAAGGGGTCAAGTGAGGAGCCTGCTTAGAATCGTTGTGCAGCTGCAAGCAACGTAAGTTTGACTTCCCTCAAGATTCATGAAGCCTTATCTGGTCATCCCCAGGAGAAGGTAAGCAGTCTGGGATTATTCTTGTAACTTAGGTAGAAGACAACAAAGTAGCTTTCTTTAGCTATTTACAAATGGCTCTGGTTGCTTGCACCTGATAAGATGGGCACAATTAATACAATCCAATGTATCGATGCAAAAGGTGGAGGAAAATAATTAGGATGCGCAACTTATAAAAGTGGCAAGCTGAAGCTATAGGAAATTTGAAGGAAGCAACCAGCTCAATACATTTATTTGTAGCCGCTGAGCAATTCCTTGTTTTAGGGACACCCTTATGAAAAACACATCAATGAAGCAGAGGCACATGTTCTCACATTCTTTTTCCAGTTATCTGCTGAGTGCATTTGAAGCCTTAAAACAGCAGGTGCATGCAGCCTATATTTATCTCACACATTTAAAACCACAACTCTTACAGTAAACGTTTAAACAACAGCTGAGTAAAATTCAAATAGCTTGAAATAGCTATGCCATACATTTCTTTTAAGCAGGAACATAGCAGGTAGGGCACAAATAGGTGAAAATATAGCAGGCAAAGTCCATAAATACGTACATCTCTGTCCTGAAGCTATTTTGGTTTCTTTGTTTTTTAAAAGGCAAAACATATTTTTAGCCATGCTTAATAAAAAATCTGATCTTTCTCTGAAATATAACCATTTTAAAATCTAGGTCAATCCATTATACAAACAGGTTTGTTATCTACTAAGCAATAATATTAAATGCTTGGATGTATATAACCTTTAATATTTGCACTAAAAATCTGCAAAGGCTGGAGGCAGAGACTGCTTTACACAATGGCATCATTAACAACTACATTGATTTGTGGTGCTTCAGATATTCAAGACTTGTATATATTTTTAATTCTCATGTTTGGTACTGAATTCAAACCCTAACAACACAGATTTGGGGCTAATTTCCTCAGTACCATCTAAAGCGGTGATGGCGAACCTATGGCACGCGTGCTACAGGTGGCATGAAAAGCCCTCTCTGCAGGTAGACAAGCTGTCACCCCAGCTCAGTTCCACCGCGCATGCACTCGCACGTCCCACCAGCCAGCTGATTTTCGGGTCTCTCCCATGCATGCGTGGGAGGTGGAGCACATGTGAGAAATGTGTGCACATGCGTGGGGGGATTGTGCACAAATGCACGGGGATTGGAGGGAGCATTGGGGGGTGCAGTATGTCCCCCCGCTCCATTTTTGGTCCCAGGAGGCTTCAGGGTGGCCTGCTAGGCCCAAAATAGGCTGCAGGGGGGTCACACATGCATGCACAGGGGGACAGGGCACATGGGGGGTGTTGCGCATGCATTGCATTATGGGTGTGGGCACGTACGCATGCGCTATCAGCACACGACGACAAACAGGTTAGCCATCACTGTACTATAGAATGATTTTCACTAAATGCGTTGATAGCATTTTCCCATTGATAATTGTTAAAATAGAGGCTAGCAGATGATCTTATTTGAGATGTTTTAATTACTTTTTATGTTTATTTAAATACTAACTGATAGGCAATGCATCCCCAGGTGATGAACAGAATACATTTAAATATTAAAAGAGAATGTGATATAACTGCATAAAAGTAAAGTGCATAATGTAACAGTAGTATTTCAGCATTCAATGTAAATGAAAAATAAGCACAGGAAAGTAAATTGTCTTGAGTTCAGTGTCAGTTGCTATACCCTTAGAAATTCTCTGAAATATGTTCAAGATATGCGTTTAACACTTCAGATTAGGTATTCTAACAATCCTCTTAATGTTTTTCTTAATGTCTTAATGTCTCCAAATTTCATACTATGTGCATTCTGCAGGTGATATATGTATTATAAAGGGAAAAAATCAAAGTGTTCTAAATAGCAGATTTCATTTCAATATTTTGGGAGAAAGGCTATACCTCAGTGGCAGAATATACACTTTGCCCATAGATTTAAAGTGTGGTTGTGAAGGTGTCCTTTTTTGGGACAACTATAGAGAAAGCCAATTTATTATAATCCTGAATTTGATGAACTAATAATCTAGATCAGGGGTGTCAAACTTGATTTCATTGAGGACCACATCAGGGTTGTGTTTGACCTCGGGGGGGGGGGGGAATGGACGGTGTGGCCAAGGTGGATGTGGCCAGTTCAACATCACTCATGTCTGGGTGGCTGAGCGCTATACCAGTGAAAACAGAGCTCAGGAGGTCCATGCACAGGCCTCCCAAGCTGTTTTTGCTGGCAGAGGCACTGCAGATTGGCTGTCGCCATTTCCAGGGTGGACCCCATGGGCCAGATCTTTGACACCCCTGATTTAAATAGTTACAGATTTCTTCCACATGCATCCTTATTTTATGACTAGAATGCCATTACATGGAAATAAAAGTCATATTGTTCTTAATAATGGAACAAACATTAACAAACCTTTGCAGCCTTGATACATTTGCTTAAAAGAGGTTTTGGTCTTCATTTACAAACTTTCATTACATTATCCTCCAAGTAGCAACCCACTAACCAAGAGGTCCACAATTATTTGGAGACGATGGGGAGTGTCAGGTATCACAAATTGGTTTGCAGAAAATGTGGCCAGAAAACACCTATTCCAGAAGATGCAAGAGAAGAAATCTTAGCCAACTTTTATAGTCTCAGCAACCCATTGATTAAAAAAAAAATTCTTGGAATGCCTCAGATGAATGATGTTTGAGACAAGCATACTATTTGGCAGCAAGCTAGATTCCTGGAATTACTAAGCATATTAGCAGAAATAACAACAACAATATTCAAAATCCAGTTGTGGACAATTTCATGTGATAAGTTTAACAGTATTTGCTACCATTTGTCATCATCAGATTTTTAAAGCTAGGCAAGATAGGGAAAATTTTAAGCATATTTTGGAAGAAGTGGAACACAAAGTGGACAAGATCCTTATGATGGTGAGTTTGACCATCAGTCAATTGACTACATGGCTCTCGTGGTTGGTGAAAGCCTTCTGGGAGAACCTGTGTGGGGTTCTAGTGGTGGTTAATTCTTCCTTGAGGGAGGCATTCATTGCTCTCTTCTAAGAAGGCATTTGTTCTTCCCCATTCCAAGAAACCATGTCTAAACCCAACTATACTGGACAATTTTCTCTCCATATCTTCCTGTTTTAGGGAAGTTTGTGGAGAAGGTGATCATGCAACAGGTTCAGCAGGAGCCTGGATGAATTGGATTATTTAAACTGTTTCAGTTGGGTTTCAGGCTTGAGACTGATTGGTTGGTCTTTTGGATGATGTCTCACATGAGCTGGATGCAAGTAGTGCATTCATCTTTCTCGGGCATAAACAACCAAATCCATACGTGCATAATTCAAACTAACTATTTTGTTCTGCCTGTAATACAGGAATCTCCCCAGACTGGCAGTCTTTTCCTGGAAATAGTTAAGGCTCCAAGGAATTTGGCTTATAGGTCAGTCCTAGACCTTTTGTGGTTGTGCAGTGCCTCCAGACTAACTCCATGCTTCAGCCGTCCTCTCTGCCACATTGGGTATTTTCTGACAATCCCAAGAAACCATATCCTTCTGGACCAGTTTTGAGAATTGGGGGTTGGCAGCACTGCTTCTGCTGGTTCTCCTCCTTCCTCTGGCATTGGTGTTGATCAGGAAGGTCCTATCTTCAGCCTCTGCATTGTGAGGTTCCTTAGGGTTTTGGTACTTCGTCCGGTACTGTTTAACCTCTATATGAAACAGCTGGGTCAGGTCATATATTGCCATGCGATGAGGCATCATCAGTATGTTGCTATCCAGGATGGTACCTCTTATCCTTGGCAAATTAAGCAGTGCTATTGGGGTCCTGTTTTGGTGTCTCAGGGCTGTAGGGTTCTGAATAGGGAACAACTAGCTTTGACTCAACCCTAGCAAGACACAGCAACTTTGATACTGAATGGGGTGGAATTCTTGAAAAACATGTGGAAGTTGCAGTTGGTATAGAATTTGACAACATGGGTAATCATGTGCATTCCTCAATCAGTACACATTATACTTCTGTTCTGCAATCCGTATTGGCTGACAGTATTGTCTTCAAGATGCTTGTTTTGACTTATATGACTCCATATGCATGATTCTGGTTTGAATGATTGCCTCTTCCCATCTCATCAGGACCAGCAGAAGAAATACGTTATGGATGCCATCTATGAAAAAGTGTCATTTGGCAGGACCTAAGAAGAGACCCTTTTCTGCCATGGCCCTAACCTGCTAAGGGTATAAAGATATGGCTCTACTGCTTTGTCTAGCGTCTGGCAATAGTGAGGAATTTTTGCAATGACTAAGTCATATAAGTTGAAATTTGCCACTGTTTTTAATTGTTTTTAAAATTGCATATAATTTTTATATGTTTATATATTAGTTTTTAATTATTTTATTGGATTGTTTTTACCTGTTTTGAGTCACACAGAGTCACTTGGGTAAAATAGGCAGAAATGTAACTCAAGAAATAATATTAATTATTCATTCTTGAACATAAATGCCACACTGTATGCAAAAACTTTGAAAGGATTCAATTTTAAAATCCTTGTACAATCAGATTATCTCAACTTGAAAACACAATGCAACTAAAACTCCAGAAAATATAGCTTTGCAAAGATTCCTTTATTGTTGTTAACAAAGGAGATCACAGAATAACAAATATTGATAAAATCTTGGGTGAGGTAACATCAAAGTTACAGTGCCTATTGGTATTACTTTTCAAATGAAAGCCACAGTAATAAAGGGATCAGCAATCATTCACTATCAAAGTGTCATAAAATAATAGCCAAACTTCCAATTTTCAAGTAACAAAAACAATTCAACTGTAGAACAACACCAAATTTCCCAAGCAAGATTTTGCCAATAGTTCCATATTTATCACTAAATTTGAAATATTGTAATATTTTAAGCTATGTGGGGATATGGTATAGTTACCTATTCAACTATTTAACAAATATGGTAGAGTACAAGCAGATTATTATTCTGCGCAATAAATTTGAAAACGATTTGCCTCAACACAAAACAAACTTGCTGAAGTCAATGGCCAGATTTTGTATTGTACTTAAGAGTCTAAAACTTTCACAGGTCATTGCATGGTGACAAAAAACTAGGAGGAAATGGGATATTGCAAAACTGTAAGAGCCCAGAAATGGACTCTATTGTTCAGACAAAAATGAAACGGAGTTCAAAGCTTTGAGTTCATTCGAACGGCTTTGAAGTATCTTTCTGAATTCTCATTCAGGCATACAAATATGCAATCTCTAAAGAATTATGATATGAATACACATAAGCAAGTTATGCTTATTCCAGTTCATTCAAACCTATAGAACGAAGTTAGTGATTTTCTTAAGATAATTCAACATATTTTATGAAATTGTCTTTTAAAAATGTTTACAGATTCCTGAGCCTCAAGACATTTCTGCCATATCCTAGTCAATGTTTTAAAGATGGAAAATCTATTTTTTTCTTAATTTTTAAAGAAAGAAAGAAAGAAAGAAAGAAAGGGACACATCCTCATAGATGCAAATCTTAAAATACTGCAGAAAACTTATATAAGAGCATTATTTTATGATCAGAAGAAAATATATGTAGGGAGGAATTGTGTGGATTTTTAAAGCTTTTCAAAAAAGAAAAACCAAAAAGTCTTCTCTAAAAAATAAAGGCCACATGATTAATTAGTATCATTATGTTTTCAGAAAGGTTTATTCCACCTATTTTGCTCATGTTACAGAGTGCAGAATGAAGCAAATCTGATCTAGTTTCCTAAAATCTTTTCACAGATAGTTAGAAACAAGCCCTTTTGTTGTTACTCACAAACATAAATCCCTTCAAAGATTTGCATTTCACCTGCAAATTCTCCTTCACACTACCCTTTTCCACAATCTGTAAGTACTCTGTAGTTTCTCTTTTACTTTGCATATTATACAGTATAACTTAACATATTATATAAGAGCACTTCAGTCCCACAATGTAGGATTTGGACTTATATGAACATTTATGATGGCTCCAGAACATTTCAGAGGCTTACAAAAATACATTCAACTAAAGCAGGGGTGTCCAAACTTGGGAACTTCAAGACTTGTGGACTTCAACTCTCAGAATTCCCCAGCCACAAGTCTTAAAGTTCCCAAGTTTGGACACCCCTGAACTAAAGATTTATGAAAGGGATTTTCTGTCTCTTAGTTCTCAGACTTTTTAAGAAAACAAGGTAAGGAAACCAAATAGTTCCCAAAATAGAAAAAACGTTCTCCCCCCCCCTTTTTTTTAAGGGGGTAACCCCAGAGAAGTGTGGGTATGTCCTTTAACCTGTTACAAACAAGATTACTCTGGATTCCAGAACAGCTTTCTCATGAGCAAGTGCTCATCTTATCCTCCCAGCTATGAAAAATGGGATTTTCCTGCATTGATTGTTCTCAATTCTGAAAAAAAAGGTTGTATTTTCCAGAAATACAGTGAAACCTCAATTTAGTGGATACCTGTTTAATGGACTTCAGGTGTAGTGAGTCAATTTTTCTCTACATTTTCTCCCAATTAATGGAGAAGAATTTTCCATCCAAGATAATCAAACCGAGGCCTGTAATTTTCAACAAGTATTACATCATTTTTGGCAGCATACATTATTTGCTCAGATAGCTAAATCACCTGGAATGATATAATTGGAAGTTTCATGGGCATTCAGAAGGAGCAAAGTCCATTCTGCAAACTGCACTGTTAGATCAAGGTTTCACTGAGTTTCAAAAACACGCATATTTAAGAGTTCTGCACATGAAGTTGCATACTTTACATTTTTATAAGTATTAAAGATCTACCATTTATTAGTCAGTCTTATAAATAATGCTAAGCAGAAAGAAAATTGTATCAGGGTATTCTTCAGTTTATAAAAGCAAACACCAAAGTCTAAAGTGCAGACTATAAATCATGATAATAAAGACAAAGGTTCAGCCAGATTTGCATCTATGTATATAGTTACTATTGAACCCTACAAAAATTTAGCCAGTTTACTATATAAAAACTGCCACGTACTTCTTATCACAGTACATCTTCCAGCCACTTGGTTTGTACGTTTTGCTGAAAAGTCCAGCAGTTGTAAGCAACAAATTAAATGACCCAGTTTCACAAACGTAACATAATACTGCAGAAAATGAGAGGAAGTCACACAATGTTGATTCCTCCTCCGGAAAATGCAAGTGTCCTCTTGTTGCAAGATGTTGAATTGTTGCTGCTGGTCTGACTGCTTTTCACAAGTGATGTCTTCATTTCAATTTCACATGCAACTATGGCTGCATTCAATTCCATTTGAGCTCGGTGGACAACATAGAACATGAGGCCTATACTTATTACAATCTGTGAATGAAGCAGATACAATTGCCTTATTTTATATTTTCAGCTGCAAACATGGTCATAAAAATATTTAAAGTACATCAAGAAAATGGCTTTTTAAAGTGGCTTTTTATTGCAGTTGATTTGTCATGTGCCCACAAATTACCAAGCAAGATAGAGAGTCAAAACACAGGTAGTTCTTGACTTACAACAGCTCATTTAGTGATTGTTCAAAGTTATAACGCCACTGAAAAATGTTAATTATGACCATTTTTCACATTTACAACTTTTGTGGTACCCTTATACTCACATGATCAAAATTCAGACGTTTGGCAATTGACATATTTATGAGTTTGTCAAGCTTGTGTTTAATTAACCTATCTGTGTTCTTTTCCTGTCTTCTTCCAGGAACTCCTTTTCAATTAAAGAGGGGGGGGTGCCTGTCAACCATGAAGTTGGCCTGACTGAAGCTATTTTGAGACTTCAGTGCTGACACACTGGAGAAGAGGGATAGGGAGGGGGGAATAGAGATAATTCGGGTGTTGTAGTCAAAACAAAATACTTTGTCTTGGGAACCAAGGAAGTCCTGCAAGAGCTCGGAAGGAAGGGACTTGAGTCACCTAGCAACTGGACAGTATCCTGATTGGACCTTGTGACTGATTGTTTTGAAAAAAGCTGCGGGAATTCAGAATTGGTTTTCACAAGCCTGCGCCAATATGACATATCCAATAAACCTATTCTTTGAGGAAATTGGCTGCCTCAGAACTTTGTTTGCTATGAGTATATTACTTGGAACCCTGACACAGTTGCAGTGTCCTAGGGTCATGTGATTCCCCTTTTGTGACCTTCTGACAAGCAAAGTCAATGGGAAATCCAGATTCATTTAGCAACTGTGCTACTAACCTAACAACTGCATTGATTCACAACAACTGTGGCAAGAAAAGTCGTGAATGAGACAAAACTGTATGTATGTATGTATGTATGTATGTATGTATGTATGTATGTATGTATGTATGATGTGTGTGTGTGTGTGTGTGTGTTACAACCCCTGGTATGCCCAAATATGGGAGGGAGCTCACTACTCCCCCTTTCTGTCCTTCAGCTCATTACAGAGGACCATACAGGCAGAAAACCATATTTTTATTTTTAATGTTGCCTTTTTATATTTGTGTTTATTTATTTATCAGCACAAATACAACATTCACACACACACACACACACATATATGTGTGTGTGTGAAACTCAAAAAATTAGAATATCGTGCAAAAGTTCATTTATTTCAGCAATGCAACTTAAAAGGTGAAACGAATATATGAGATAAGACTCATTACACGCAAAGCAAGATAGTTCAAGACGTGATTTGTCATAATTGTGATGATTATGGCTTACAGCTCATGAAAACCCCAAATCCACAATCTCAGAAAATTAGAATATTACATGCAATCAATAAAACAAGGATTGTACATAGAACAATATCGGACCTCTGAAAAGTATAAGAATGCATATGTACTCAGTATTTGGTTTGGGCCCCTTTTGCAGCAATTACTGCCTCAATGCAGCGTGGCATGGAAGCTATCAGCCTGTGGCACTGCTGAGGTGTTATGGAAGACCAGGATGCTTCAATAGCGGCCTTCAGCTCTTCTACATTGTTCGGTCTCATGTCTC
Organism: Natrix helvetica; assembly: GCF_964273705.1. Lineage (NCBI taxonomy): Eukaryota > Metazoa > Chordata > Lepidosauria > Squamata > Natricidae > Natrix > Natrix helvetica. Next base: position 141,326,902 of record NC_138550.1, read on the forward strand.
TCATCTTTCTCTTGGCAATGCCCCATCGATTCTCTATGGGGTTCAGGTCAGGCGAGTTTGCTGGCCAATCAAGCACAGTAATCCAACAGTCACTGAAGCAGGTTTTGGTGCTTTTGGCAGTGTGGGCAGCTGGAAAATGAAGTCAGCTTCCTCATAAATCTTGTCTGCAGAAAGAAGCATGAAGTGCTCCAAAATCTCCTGGTAGGTGGCTGCGTTGACCCTGGTCTTAATGAAGCACAGTGGTCCAAAGTCCTCTTTTCTGATGAGAGCAACTTTTGCATCTCATTTGGAAACCAGGGACCCAGAGAAGTAGTTGCTGCAGTAATTGCTGCAAAAGGGGCCCAAACCAAGTACTGAGTACATATGCATGCTTATACTTTTCAGAGGTCCGATATTGTTCTATGTACAATCCTTATTTTATTTATTGCATGTAATATTCTAATTTTCTGAGATGGTGGATTTGGGGTTTTTATGAGCTGTAAGCTATAATCATCACAATTATGACAAATCACGGCTTGAACTATCTTGCTTTGCGTGTAATGAGTCTTATCTCATATGTTAGTTTCACCTTTTAAGTTGCATTACTGAAATAAATGAACTTTTGCACGATATTCTAATTTTTTGAGTTTCACCTATATACACACACACATATACCATGTCTAGTTTAATGTAACAAAATTTACATCTAGATATAATGTGATATAGAAAAGAAGAACTGTAAATTACTGTATACTACTGATGGTTTGAATTTCATTTCTGCCATTAATTTACTAGGCAATTTAGGCTTAAACAAATAAGCAAACAAAACAAAAAAACTTCAGGTCTAAAGAGTGATCTTGGCATCTGTACAGCTCTCAAATACTAAAATATTAATGCCATTTCAAAAGACATACTGTATCTCAGTACAGAATACAAATAAAATTTGTTTCAACAGAGTAATATTATCTTTTCACAGAAGCCATATATTGATTTAACTTGGGAAAATTATTTAGAAAAACTTGCATATATCACGCTGAACTACCTGGTGTTCCTAAGTGTCATTCACAATGCCACACATATTAATATTTCAGTACTCTATGCCAAAAATTCAGATAAAACATATATTATGTTATATATTCAAAAGTAAGTAACATATTTTTCCCAACTTGGCATGGGCTGAGATTATGTAATTTGCAATTTGGAGGATGCCAGTTTGGAAAGTCTAGTTAATGAATGACTATGCATTTTGCATACAAATATTTTCTGTCAATCTCAGATTTTTAGCCCACTGCAAAGGTTGCCTGAAGTGTCGCATCCTTCACCAAACCTAAGTGCTGCCGAGGATCTCATACAAAATGACTTTAAAAAGACAGTAAAGGAAGACCTTAATGATATTCAAATTAACAATGGCCTACAAAAATGTCAGTTACAATCTAAATTCAAATCACCCTGCCCCTGCAATCACATGATTGCAACTTGGGCATTTAGCAATAGACTCACATTTCCAATTAGCTGCAGTGTCGCCCATCATGTTATTCAATTTGCTATGGGTTAAACTGGAATCACACTTATAACTGAGTGACTCGACTTATGATCGTATAACTTGACTTATGACCAAAATAAGAATAGTCATAAAATTGGCAAGATCATGTGATGACTCAACCTATAAATTTAAAATGGAAATTGTGGTCCCAATTATAGTCAAAAGTCAAGGACTACCTGTAACATGGAATGTAATAGGAAACTGCTGCCAACATTTTATTATGTATTCCTTCTTACAGTTTTACCTATACTTATAAAAGATTTGCCCAACTTACAAAAAAATGTAAGTTATTGTCATACATAGTTTTGCCATATATGCTAACACTAAGAAAATATTGATTTAAAAGCTTTGTAAAAATAAATAAAAATCCTAGTATTGTAATTTTGGGTTTGAGGAAAATGGCAAAACTCCAACTGTTATCAATTACTGTTAACAAATATGAGAGGGAGCTACTTCTTTAACTGCTGAGCCATTACATTTGGTTCCAAAGCAAATATTTGAAAATCTTAATCCAGAAACTTGCTTCAATTAAAGCATTATTTAAATACAATGGCTTCTAGAATGGGCTGAATAGTTTTTTTTTTCTCCCCAAACATGTGCATTTCAATCAAAATTTAGGAATTACCCTTTCTGTTAGGCAGGATATTCAGATGGACTGAGGAACTTCTATTCATGGAAGGATCCAAATGAGTATATTTAACAACACCTATAATGAAGGAGTAAATTCCACACAATGCTATGGGATATTAGATACAATACAATAGCAGAGTTGGAAGGGACCTTGGAGGTCTTCTAGTCCAACCCCTTGCCTAGGCAAGAAATCCTATACAGTTTCAGACAAATGGCTATCCAACATCTTAAAGACTTCCAGTGTTGGGGCATTCACAACTTCTGGAGGCAACTTGTTCCACTGATTAATTGTTCTAACTGTCAGGAAATTTCTCCTCAGTTCTAAGTTGCTTCTCTCCTTGATTAGTTTCCACCCATTGCTTCTTGTTCTACACTCAGGTGCTTGGAGAATAGTTTGACTCCCACTTCTTTGTGGCAAACCCTGAGATATTGGAAATAACTTCTTACTAAGGATAGGCAATATGCTAGATATTTTGTATGTCAATTTCCATCAATATAGTCAAGATCAGAGACTATGGAAGTCCCAGCCCCAAATAGCAAGAGGGTACCACACAGATGCACCAATTTATAAAAGTTAACCTAAAATGCTATGACAATAAATTGCTGAGTGAGATCAAAACAATTTACCTGTAAACTAAAAATGAAATAACCACTAAAACTTTGTTCTGCAATAACATCTTCCATAGTGCGCAAGGTAGTTCCCAGGTATGAGTTTAAAAGTTGAGTTGGAAGTAATCCAATGGAAGAAGCCATCAGGTAGTTTGGTAGTGAAAGATCTGTGATCTAAACAAAAAGAATACATACAAATTATTCATTAGACAAGCAAGTCTGATCAGTTTTTTTCACTCCTGCTGAAATGACAGCAATTTAACAACCCCACATTTCAAGACAGACAAAAGAGGGGAGGGGGGAAGTATCTGACTGCTTAAACACAATTTGTCCAACTTATGTTTATTCAGAAAGATAAAGAACAGTTTGCCAAAGCTATATAGAAGTTTCAAGCTGGAGCATATCCTGGATAACAAAGCAGAAAAACATACCTTTAGAAAGATTTTTCATTTATATAAAGGCCTTTTGTACATGGCAGCCCAGAAAGAAGCATCTTGGCAACCTACTCAGAATGGATTTTATTTAGCTGTAGCTTTAAATAATTCTTTCCCTTATTCTGGTATATTTTAGGGGATGGGGTGGGGGCATATAAAGTTTACATTCACATCTGTATTTTGATCTGCTGCCTCTTCTTTAATGCTGATGCCATTCTATCATATTGTTTTGAAACTTTTTGATTGTGGGGTTATTTATTAAGAGATTGTACCATTTTATGACACTTGATACATTTTATTTTTTGCATGCGATTATTAAATTGAAATAGAAACTGCTGTGGCTGCTTTTGCTGGAGCAAATGCTTAAGCCTGCAGGGTATTCAAGAAAGTATTTGTGAAGTGAGTAAGACTTTGATCGTGCTGTGCATTTCTTCCCATAAGCTTGTTTGCTCTGCGTCAGAGACAGTACAGCATCCATTCTCACCCTACATCTCTCTTTGACTGCTACTGCTGAAAATCAAGGGTATAATCTAGGAAACTAATTTAAATCCTACAATAGGCCTAAAGTTATTTTTTTAATTTCTTAAAACCTCAGTTTTCCTTAAAACACAGGAAAATTTGATGAAATAGGTTCACACCATATTTATCATTATTCACTAACTATTCAAATGTTAAGTACATTTCCTGACAAACTATCCAACCCGGCTACATGCAGTAAGAGCTAAAAATCATTTTTTTAAATCCATGTTTTTCTAAATAAGTTTTTTCACTTCATTATATGTAGGTTTTATAGATTAGATTGCTATAATTTAATGATTTTATTTATGTGAGGTAAATATTATTTTCTAATGATTTTAGGAGATAATAAGGATCCCGAAGGCCCACTTATTTTAGCTTCAAATTTAATTGTAATGGCTAAAGAATTTATCCAGGACAACACATTTTGATAATTTTGAGAATCCTATTACAGAATCCAAACAGAGAGTTTAATATGACACAAATTAGGAACTGCAACTTAATTTACAACCAGACAAGAATAACTCATTAACAAGCAGCCCAAATCTTCCATGTTTGAAATTTGATTGGCTGAAACTATGGATCACTTACTGATATGTTTCCTCATTTTATTTTCTTTATTTATTTATATATCAAATTTAAAAACTGCCCAATTTACACACAGAAAGTATGATATTCTTTCTTTTGTCACATCCTGCTATTTGTGCAAGATCAGTTATATCACATTTAACTGATCTTGTAAATCACATGTAAATCAGATACATGATTTAAATTTTCAAGAAAGAATATACGTACTTTCTTATTTCAAAATACATACGCTTTTTGCAAAAATGTTTGGAACTGGATTATTTAATTCCATGTAGAAATAAACATAGTCTTATGCAATTTTACAGCATACTCCAGAATCTATAGCCATTCTTGTTGTTTCACAAATTTATGAAATAAATATACATGTATGTATGTATGTATGTATGTATACATTTTAAGCCCAAGCCTGAAGATGGCAGGTGAGATCTTGCCGAAACGTTGCCAAGACAATCTCAATCCTACACGGGAAAAGACCCGAATACAACAAATCCAGCATACATACATACATACATACATACATACATACATACATACATTTGTTTTCGTAGATTTTCACGGGTGTAGGTATGCTGGTTTTGTTGTATTCGGGTCTTTTCCCGTGTAAGGTTGAGATTGTCTTTGCAACGTTTCGGCAGGATCTCACCTGCCATCTTCAAGCTGTGGGCTTAAAATGTGATCGGAGCTGCCGTCTTTCTGTAAGTCTTGGTGGGAGGGGATGGGGTGCTGGCTTTGTTTCAGTAAGTGGAATGATTGGTTGTGTGGTTGTATCATGATAGGTAGATTGGTGCTGATTGGTGCAGGCTGTGTGTGCATTGTTGTTTTGTATTGTAACGGCTTGGGTGGTGGGTGGTGTTCGTTTGTTGGCTAGGGCTGGTTTCCAGATGTTTGGTAGGCGGGAGGTATCATCACGTTTGTTCATGTTGTGGGGGTGTTTCTCTATTTCGATGGCTTCCATGATTATTCTCTTGTGGAGGTGTTCTGTTTTGGAGATTAACCTGGCTCCTTCAAAGTTGATTTCATGTCCTGTAGCTTTAAGGTGCTGGAAAAGGGAGGAAGTTTTTTCTTTTTTTCTTACTGCGTTCTTGTGTTCTGTGATGCGTGCATTTATCCTTCTGTTTGTTTGTCCTATGTATATTGCTGGGCAGATTTTGCATGGTATTTTGTAGACTCCTTGGTTTTCTAGCTGGATTTTGTCTTTGGGGTTTCTTAAGATGTTGGCTATTTTTTGGTCAGTGGTGAAGGCTGTCCTGATATAACACCCCCACAACATGAACAAACGTGATGATACCTCCCGCCTACCAAACATCTGGAAACCAGCCCTAGCCAACAAACGAACACCACCCACCACCCAAGCCGTTACAATACAAAACAACAATGCACACACAGCCTGCACCAATCAGCACCAATCTACCTATCATGATACAACCACACAACCAATCATTCCACTTACTGAAACAAAGCCAGCACCCCATCCCCTCCCACCAAGACTTACAGAAAGACGGCAGCTCCGATCACATTTTAAGCCCACAGCTTGAAGATGGCAGGTGAGATCCTGCCGAAACGTTGCAAAGACAATCTCAACCTTACATGGGAAAAGACCCGAATACAACAAAACCAGCATATACCACACACACATACACACACATAACCACACACACACACAAACACACATACACATACACATATATACAACACAAATATAAAAAGGCAACATTAAAAATAAAAATATGGGTTTCTGCCTGGATGGTTTTCTGTGAGGAGCCGAATGACAGAAAGAGGGACTAGTGAGCTCCCTCCCATATTTGGGCATACCAGGGGTTATAACACAAATACATATATATATAAACCCGAAGATTGTGAGTTCTAGTTTTGCCTTAGGCATGAAAGCCAGCTTTGTAGCTTTGGGTCAGTCACTCTATCCCAGCCCAACTCACCTTATAGTGCTGTTGTTGTGAGGGACGAGGACAGGACGAGGAAGGATATTAAGTATGTTCGCTACCTTGAATTATTTATCAAAATAATAAAGGTGGAATGAAAATCTAAATAAAATGATATAAGATAGTCAGCCCGGAGAGAAAAATCATAACAATAATAGGTAACTACTGCATGCATTAACCCCAGGGCTTGGACCAGAGCCCTGATCATAAGAGGACACCATTCATAACTCTGGGGGGAGATTGTTCCAGAGTGTAGACAGATTATGCTTCCTTGCTTCATGCATATTGAGAATGTATACAACGGAGACAAATTCCTTGTGTTTCCAATCACACTTGGCACTGCTAGAGTACCAAGTAGACAGAAACATTTGGAGAAGGCTAGTCCCTCAATTATCCAGGACCTATGCCATGAAGAGCTTTATAAGTAATGACCAGCATCTTAAATTGAATTTGAAAGTCAGCTGACAACCAAGGGAGGTCATGTAGCATTGGCACATGGACATACTGCTTCTGATTACTTATATAATATATATGCAAACATTGGTATAGTATATTAGCAGTTCGGCCAGATTCAGTACGTCCTACTGCCTCCTTGTATTGTAATGTTATTCTGTAAAGGTCTGTTAGAGACTTATGGAGCTTATAAGCTTTAAAAAAAACTGACCTAAAAGTGGGCATTTTCAGAATATTCCTGATTATCTGAATCTTTATATCAGAAACTGCAAGATCTAGTAGATTATCTTACAATTTACAATTTAATTGGTTATACATATCTAATAGGTGAATAATGGTCACAATGGCACTGAACACAGGTGATTATGATTGATCCTGAAAGTCCAGGCCATTCCAGGGCGTCCACATCATGTAAGTGCCATCTGGGCACTTGGCAACCAACTCACACTTATGACCATTGATTGCCATTTGCACCTTCCCTGCCAGAAAGTCAATGGGAGATTAGCAGGGAAGGTCACAGATGGCTGGGGAATGTCCCCTCTACCTATTTCTGCAGGTGCAGACCAATTCTGCTAACTACTGACTGCCAGCAATTTGGCAGTTCGAGTCTCACCTGTTCAAGGTTGACTCAGCCTTCCATCCTTCTGAGGTCAGTAAAATGAGGACCCATATTGGTGGAGGCAATAGACTGACTCTATAAACCACTTAAAGAGGGCTGTAAGGCACTGTGAAGCGGTATATACATATAATTGCTATTGTTACTGACTCCCCCTCCCCCAGCACCTCTGCACTTGCACTGCACCACTTGCTGGCCCATGCTGTCCCTTGCTGTACCTCTGTTGAACACTTGTGCACCCCCTTATACTCTCCCCAACCTTACCATGCCTTCCTCACACCCTCATGCAGCCCCTTGCATCCTCATTGAGCCTTGCACCCTCCCAAAGTCTTGTTACACCTCCATCACATCTTCACACATCACTGTGGACCCTCCCTGAGCCTCATCAAGCCTCCCTTGCACCCTTATACACTATTCCTGAGCTTCACTATGCCTCATTCGCATTGTCCCCCACCCAGCAGCAACCACTTACTTGCCTGCCTTACTGCTTGTAAAGCTATCTGGAACTTGCAACTTCTTGCCAGTTTCTCCATTGACTTGGTTGTGCGAAATTAGCAGGAAGTTGTCTTGTCTAGCAGGGATTTGGCTAATATTTATAAATGGGAAGGCAAATATTCCTGGCATTAAATAGTTTGTTTGCAAATTATGACCACAACTCTAGGCAACATATTTTCTTGTCCCAGTTACTGTCCTAACTCAAGGACTACCTGTAGGTTTCAACTCAGAAATAATACAGCAACAGCTTAAACTTGAAATTTTAAGGCTCATATTTAATAACTGGTTATATGAAGTTAGTCCACTGAATGCAAGAGTACTAATTACCTGGGTAGATTTGCAAAGATTTTATATATTTTTTGAAGATTACTGTATTTGGCCAGATTTTGATGTGGGATTGTCTACTGCTGTCTTTTTACTTAGAGTTTGGCACAACTGCTTTTGATAGACCCAAAATATATAGTTCTATCAGGCTAATGGTCTTGTGAGCTTTGTTTTTCTATGTTTCTATCTTTCAAACTAACAAAAATAAATGATAACAAGTTTTGTAATTTATAGTTCCATATGTAACACATTGATAACATGCTTAAAGACAACTCATTTCATAAATGTAAATAATAAAGCCTTTCTGAAGATCACACTTGAAGCAGCTGTCTAACTGCTCCTTTATGACTTCAGGGAATGCTATTGTTAAATATATGAAAACATGAAAACTCCTGACTATCTTAATTCTGTACTGTTTGAAGTTCACAATTAATTCTTTTAAAATATTTTTTTCCAACGTCCTTTAATGTGGTCTATATAACTATGAATTGAATTCTGCAATAGAATGCAGAATTTCCTGCTTAAATCTTGCACCAATTGTTTCATTACAACCCTGTCATACAGATTACAGACAATAACTCCCTTTTTATGATTTTGTAATTGCTTAACTCGGGGCAGAGTCGGGCGGCTCGATGGAGCTGAGCGCTTACTGGCCCGATGCCCTTCCTGATACCATAACAGAGTTCGCAGTAGATTGGGTTTTTTGCGCCCTACAGACAATATTACCTTCAATTATCTATCCTATGCAATAAGATTTTATAAAACATTTTCAAGCCTAACATAATATTAGATTACCCCTTGATATTTTAGATATGTGCTCAGAAAAACTGGAGTTGGCAATGGACGTTTTGATGGATATGGAAAAAATCCTTGATATGCCAATTTAAATTCTGGTGCAACATTCCTTGATATGCAATATTTTAATCCTTCAGCAAGCTAATTATAACTGGAATTATTTACTCACACATCGAGATATCCTGAGGAAGTTGAATAAAAGATGCCCTTGGCTTGGGTTGAGAAACATGGATTGGCCCAAGGTCACCCAGCTGGCTTGGTGGGAAAATTGTTTCAATTACCTGAAAATAATTACCCATGGCAATATCCCTTTCTTTTTAGTTTGAATTTTATCAATTTTTAAATTTTAGTTTACTATTAAAAGATGTTTAAAATCCTAAAGATCCCAAAGGTGCTTTTTCAAGAGGCAACTGGACTGAAAACACCTTTGGGACAATCATGGTCTGATGACTGAGAAGCTCCATAGACAAAATCCTAAAAGGCTTATAGGAAAATATTATTATTGTAAATTAGTATTACTGAAGGATGGATATGCTGTAGATAAGTCAATATTCCCATTTAGGATTATTTAGGGAGAGCACCAAATAAAGTGTTTCCTGGAAGAAAGATGGGTGACAATGTGCTTGTGCAAGCCATTATTTCAAGGAACAGAAAGTGGGACCAGGGTGTCAAGACTCAGATGACTTCTGGGAAAGGAGGTTTGAATTTAAGATCTCCACTGTACATAATTGTTAATTGAGAACTGAATTAAATTTGTTTAAATCTGAATTACTGCAAAGGGGATTTGGGATTGTCTAAAAATTAAGATCAGTGGGACATTTAATTAAAACAACTTTTTATTGAAAGCTTTTTGTTCCAGATGCATTTCAAAATCCCGAATACCATCATTGAAATGTGTCTTCAGTTATTTTAAAGTACTTTGGAATAAATAGAATATCCTATATTCATAAATCAATGAATTAAGACTCTTAAAGAACATTAAATATGTTACCTATAACTTCAGGATCAGACTCATTCAACTTTTGTCATTTTTATTGGATACTTCAAAGAATGCATTAAAAAATTTTTGTCTACTTTGAACTGGTTATACAAAATGACAGACACATTTACGCTTACCGTAGATGTATATTCTATTATTGTTCTAATTTTGGTGGAGTGTCTTTTAGCTGTTAATGGGGCTTGGAGGAAAGACGTTTAAGGCATCAATATGATTTGAATCATATATCAACATTTTGAAACATACTAGTATTAAGAGAACTACAGATTTACCCGGATTATTACTTTGCAATAGAAATGCATTATATGTATGAAATGCCACCCTCAATTACAATCTTGGACTGATGACTTACATTCTTTATGAACTGGCCTTTTACTGATATAATGGAAAGATGGATCAATATTATTCCATCTGCTCAAGATTTAATACTTTCTTTATATGTTTTTTTTAATTGTACAACTACCTTTTTCTTTCACTTTATTTTTCTTTTTTATATCTTTTTTCTCTATTTGTGTACACTAAGCCAAAAAAGAAATGAAAACCTATTTTGCATATTAATTGCACTACAAGCATAACAACAGGTATAGCCTTCAATAATGCTTCTAGTTTCCCAAATAAAACCTTTTTAGATGTCTTCTGGTAACAAACAACCCACGCTTCCCAATCAATCATAAAATGTAAACTATTTCAAGGACCAAACACAAGTACTAAATATATATTCATCCTTTGCCTTGAATGCAGGAAAATACAGAGGTGCTATATTACAGGCCAAAACCAACTATTCATTTTAGAAAAATAAAAAAATGTACCAAATTAACCTTCATAAGATACAGAACCAGCACAAAATTGGCTTTCATATTTTAAGCACAATTTCTTCTAAGTAGAGGAGAGATAAGTTGATTCTTATGTTAAAATAACTCCTACATCAGAATTGTTTTGGAAGCTCCTTTGTGATGAATCAAGTTATGTCAAATTTAAAAGCCATATACTGTCTTCTAAACACTGAAATAATAAGTAGGATAATAGTCTACCAATATCTAAACATGTATTGCTCTCATTGGTTAGGAAAGGTATGCTAGAAGTTGTAAAAATGTTTAAAACCACAGCTTTCTGATAATCAGAAGCAGATAACTGATAGCAAGAAAGCATAATTTAACCCGTTTTCTGCCTATGTTTCCTTCTGAGTAGCACAGCTTTATTTATTTTTTCTAGATGCAAGAATATATAGCAATGTCTTCTCTCTCCAGGGAGTAAATTACTGTACGCTACACAGGAAATGGTGCTATATGACAGAGATTTGAGACAAGATAACTAAATATCCCTCTCCCTTGTTTCTCAGTGTCAAGCTACATTCAAGGAAGCTTTCCCATTGTGGGTTATCATTACATGCATCTGCAGGGAATATCTGGCCTATATTGATCTTCTTTGAACAATCAGTGCAGATTTAAGAACTCTTCCAAAACACTACTTGGGGGGCAAAAGCATATATTCTGATTATTTCTGAATTCTGACTTTTCCTATCTCTGAAATTAGTATAGTATAGCCTTTATTGTCATTGTACATCATGTATACAACAGAACTGATCGATAAACCAATTATTTGCAACCTCTTTGCCCTGTAACTGGATTTGAACTGGTAGGATAGCCTATATCTAGCCCTTCTGAACTGTAGGGCGCACAATCCTGTGCAAAATGGGTCGGGTGGGATCTCATACAAGACACCTGGAGAGTAGCAAAGTGATAAGCCCTAGGCTGGAATCGGCACTGGATCCAAGAAGGAGCCTTTCACCTGCAGTTTGTTAAAGGCACATCCACAACTCCTTGACAGTTACTCACAGAGAAGAGTGCATTTTGAAGTCCAAAGGGTATCGGTGTAAGTCTAGCCAAGGCCACCACCTTGAGGCCGCTTCCTCCTTCCACAACGCGGATGACGGCGCTGAGCTTCTCGCTGCCCTGGATCCTCGCCAGCACCCATCGGGCCAGGAGTTTCTTGCAGACCACGTGGGAGATGAAGGTGCCGATCACGACACCCAGAACCATGAGACCCATGCCCAGAACGAAACCGTAGAGATAGCCGGCGGCCACGTTGAGTAAGATGTAGCCCCAGCCGCAAGGGAAGGACACCACGATGAAGCCCACGGTGAAGAGGAGCACGCCGGCCAGGCTGTCCAAGCTCTCGGCCCAGAGCATCAGGTCCCGCAGGTACTGGCGCACCAAGGCGAGCGAGGCGAAGCAGAACATCGCCAGGAAACAGACGCTCAGGCAACTCTTGCACCAGCAGGTGCCCAGCAGGCATCCCGAGCAGTGCCACGTCCTGCTCTCCCCCAAACCATGTCCCGCTTCGGGCAGCTGGCAGAGCAGGAGCTCCACCGACGGTTCCTGAGAAGGATGAGGCGGAGAGCAGTGATACAGCCCGTTCTGCTCCCCGAACAGCAGCGGCTCGCCGGACACCCCTCGGCTGGCCGCTTCCGCCGGCTCGCCCGCGGCTCCCAGAGGCTGCAGCCAGCGATTCAGGTCTTGCCGGGCTCCCTGAGCGAAGGCTTGCTTGGTCGCCCGCGAGAGCAGCTGCAACGCGGCGGCCCCGGAGCTCCACATCGCCGCCCGGCGTCTACGGCGAACTGAGCGCGGCGAGGCCGAGGAGGAGGAGGCGCCGCCGGCGGGCGAAGGTCGAGGGAGAGCTGCGCCTTCCCTGCTTCGCTGGATGAAGACGCGGCCGCTCGCTCATCGCCGCCGCAGCCGAGGAAGGCGCCGGGGCTGAGGAAGGCGCTGTTCTCTTGCTCGGCGGTGGTCTCGTTTTACCCGGCGGTTAAGCGGCGGCGGCGGCGACCAAAAACATCGCGGCCTTGCCAGAAGGGACGTCCCGCGGTGAAGCAAGAGCAACAGCTGCGGCGCCCCATTCCCAAGCGCTGCCGAGGCCCCCTCAGCTGGGCCGGCCGGTGCGAAAGGCCGCCGTGACTCAGGCGCAGCCGCCTCAAAAAGCGCGCGGCGAAGCGGCGGGGAGCGCGAGGTAGAAAGACGCGTCGATCCTCCGCGGCCTGGTGGGGGCGGATGGGCGGCGCTGGGAGGGGGCCGGGCGAGATTGCCGCCGACGTCGCCTTCTCCGCCTTCTCCTCTTCCTCCCCCTCCTCACGCAGCGGAGTTGCAGAAAGAAGGGGGTGCTCGGCGCTGTTTCCTTCCCCCCATCTTTCACATCCCTTTTCCGTTGCGTTGTGGTGCAAAGATAAAACACCTCATAAGTCTGCGTCCACAAGGGTCCCTCTCAGTCTCTCCCTCTCTGCGGAGTCTGCCACGTCTCTCGCCACAGACGCCCTCGCAGTCATAAACAAGTGTTTTTTTATTTATTTTTTGACGCGCAGGGCGTCGTGCTTGCAGATCTGAACCTCCCGACTCCTTTGTCTTTCTGTCCAAAAGCTCTCCCGTCCTGAGTGCAGTCGCATCGATCTGTTTACACAAATGCACTTTCACATTTATCCGCACACTTCTCGCTGGCCTCCGACAGGCTTGTGATCTGGTGAGGATGTTTGTTCACAGCGCGCAAAAACCGCAGCCTGAAGTGCTGTACCAGGGGATTTGGGACATTATTACCATATGAAATCCCTCATAAAGGATTTTGCTTTCAGTTGGAAAGAAATGAAGCGTGCGGCTTATAAAGAACATAATTACAAGTTAGCTTCATAATCTGTAATTTAACACAAATAGAATCAAAGCTGATGAAAGAAGGAAAATGGAAACAAGGTTGAAATCCAGCCACTTACTGAAACGTAGCCCCTGGCTGGCTTTACTTGCATTTTCTAACAGGTTATATACCACCTAAGAAAGTGAAAACGGGGTACCATCACCTTTGCATGAAGTAGGAAATAACTTGGAGTTTCAGGATAAACTGCATTGAGTTCTTAAATATGTAAGACCTATTTCTGATGTAATGTGTGATGCATGATGTATGCAATGGTAATGTAATGTCTATGACATCATATAAATTTTAAATAAGTGTAAGTCTGTTCTTTCATGGAATAGAACCACTTAATTTTCAGGAACTGAGATGTTTACAAACAAACCCTAGGTGAAAAATTTTGGGGTGCTTTTCCGTAACACTTTGTTTCCATTGGAGCTTCAAACTTACAGAGGTGCTGGCAAAAAAAGGTGTAATGTTTTATTCTAAACTATTTTCTCAGTTAAAACTACCAGTTCTTAAAACATTCAATTTTAAGTTTAATAAACTATTTGCACCCCATTTTCCTTTCCTTTTCCACCCCACCCCACCCCACTTTATTACAGTTTATGGAATCAGACTTAAGGATTTAAAGGGATCTTGGAAATCACTAGTGCAAACCCCATGCCAGGCATAGGTATTAATAGTGATTTGCCTAAGGCCGTGATGGTGAACCTATGGCACAGGTGGCACATGGAGTCATATTTAGTGGTACGCCAGCTGTCAGTTCTGTCACGCATATGCGCACCAGCCAGCTAATTTTTCACATTTCCAGAGGGCCAGGAGAGGCTGTTTTCATCCTCCCCAGGACTGAGGAAAGCCTCCGGAGGTTTGGGAGGGCGAAAAACAGCCTCAATGAGCCAACCAAAAGTTCGTTCCAGAACTTCCAGTTGGGCCGTTGAGGCCGTTTTTCGCCCTCCCCAGGCTTCAGGAAAGCCTCCGGAGCCTGGAGAGGTGTCATTTGCACATGTGCAGGGGTGGGTCGCACGCGCATGCACCATTGGGCAGAGAGATTGAGTAGGCACATGTGTGCAATAGCACGCACATGCAACTTTGGCACACCATAAGAAATAGGTTCACCATCACTGGCCTAAGGTAACTCAGCTGGCTTCCATGCCTAACAATGGACTAGAATTCAGAATTTAAATGTTCTCAAGTAGTATACCTGAGCATCTGTTTAAACATCTCCATCTTCACCTTTCAGAGATTGAGAAAACATTGGTCTATTTAAGTAGCTACCTTTTAGCTCCCCTTCAGTTGCCATTCTCTTCTTTTGTAGTTGTTCTATTTAGGTCACAAATAGATCAAAATTCTTGGGGGAGAACACTAAAGAATGTGAAGGTTGATATATCTTCTCCCCATCATGGATTATTTTCTAACCATCTGCTCATAGTACTGCACCCACCCCTTCAGTGGTGGGATTCAATAATTTTTACTATCGGTTCTGTGGCCGTGGCTTGGCTGGCATGGCATGGTGGACGTGACAGGGAAAGGATACTGTAAAATCTCTATTCCCTCCCCACTCCAGGGGAAGGTTACTGTAAAATCCCCATTCCTTCCCAATCAGCTGGGACTTGGGAGGCAGAGAATAGATGGGGGCAGGGCTAGTCAGAGGTGGTATTTACCAGTTTTCCGAACTACCCAAAATTTCTGCTACTAGTTCTCCAGATCTGGTCAGAACCTGCTGAATACCACCCACATCTGCACCCCTTCCTGTTGTTGTTTTTTACTAGTATGGTAGGAAATAGCTCTTTTTCTTGCCTTTCTTTTCCTTTGCAAATCTAAGTTCTTTTTGCTCTCATTTTCTGTGGATATTAATTACTTTGTGCTGCAACTCCTTGGTAATTACATCCATCTTCTGTTTTGTATGCATGTTCTTTTAAACTCTTAGTTCTGTTGAAAGCTTTGAACATATCCTGAGTCACCTACTATGACCACAAGGTAAAACAATATTTCTAATTTACTCCTCTTAGAACTAGGAAGGAATAGCGCCACTGAAAAAGAAAATCAACACTCACATTACACCGTGATCAGAAATTTGCTGAACTGTAATTTGTTTAATGCTAGAGGCTGCTCTTCTGCTATGGAATGTAATTGCCATTGCTAGACAAGCTGAGAGGGTATTATCTAAATACATTAAAGATCTGGGTGTAGCAGTCTCTCAGGGCTAGATAATAAATGAATTGACTCAAGTCTCCATCAATCCAACAAACCTTTTTTTTAACATGAGAAGGTTGTATTTTTTCCATTCAAGTGCATAACGTAAGGAAAGAGACTGAAAATGCAACAGCAGATCCTGCCAATACATTATCTTTTAATGGTCCTTAATGGCTTTCAGAGCAGTCCATATGATGCCGCAATAGAAGCAATAAATCAAATTCAAAATGAATAAGGGGAGACTGTAGGAATAATTTGTTCCCATATTTATTTAGTATTTCAATAAGAAGCATATGCTCCACCTTTTGTTTATTGTTTGTTTGTTATGTCTGTTATGTTAACATAATTGCATAATAAATACAAGACCATCTTTGTAGTTTTTGACATAAGCAGAATGACAAGTCAATTTGATATTTAATTTATTTATTTATTTAATTTATTCTTAGTATATCTTTAACCAGACGTCTCGTCTGGACTACTGCAATGCTCTTTACATGGGGCTTCCCTTGAGATGCACCCAAGGACTGCAGTTGGTCCAGAACGCGGCCGCGCGGGCAGTGATGGGGAGTACGAGGTACTCCCATGTGACACCACTCCTGCGCAAGCTGCACTGGCTCCCTGTAGTCTTTCGGGTGCATTTCAAGGTTTTGATTACTATCTTTAAAGCGCTCCATGGCACAGGACCTAGCTATTTGCGGGATCGTATCCTGCCCCATACATCCCTGCGACCAATTCGCTCTCACAGGGAGGGACTTCTCCGGGTGCCGTCCACCAAGCAATGCCAGAAGGCGGCTCCGAGGGGCAGGGCCTTCTCTGTGATGGGCCCAGCCCTCTGGAATGACCTCCCCCCCGACATCAGGACAACAACCGATCTCCGCTCCTTCCACATGAAACTCAAGACCCACCTGTTCCGACTAGCCGGCCTGGCTTGAATTATAGCTATTCTAATCCCTCTGGATACAATTTTAAATTAGGTTTGACTCTGGGTGTTTTAATTGTTTTTTTAATTGCCTTTTGCTGTTTTTAATTAATTGATTATTTATTTATTGTGTGTGTATAATGTTTTTTGTATATCTCCTCCTTGTCATTCATTTGTTATGTAGTAAATTGTACGCCGCCCCGAGTCCCTTGGTGGAGAGGGTGCAGCATATAAAAATGATTAATAAATAAATAAATAAATAAATAAATAAACCAAACAATAAATACTTGAATGGTTTTTAAGTCAATGCAGAAGAGGGAATTTGCTGAACAGATAAATATCATTTTGGACATCACAAGGGTCAGCTTCCAAGCAAACACATTCTAGACATTAGTCCAAATGAGCTAGAAGGCGTATGGTATGTCAACTTTGTAGCAGGCAGAGATCAAAAGTCCAATGCAGGAAAGAAAAAAGAAAAAAAACTCAAATTCAAGTGAATAATCAAACCCAGAAAGAGCTTGAAGTAATTATTATCAAAGAGATCAGATGAACTAGAGAAATAAGAACATATAAAACTAGGAAAGAGTAAAAAAATGCAGTAAAGGATCAGAAGGGCTTAGAAACAAAGGCAGAGCACTTAGGAATCAAGCTGCATATGTCAATCAGAAAAAAAGCAGGAGACAGATAGCATTCCCAGAACAAGTATCAATTATCCAGGCTAAGGATCATACTCGATTTAGGACATTAGAAAACTTGGTGGCAATTGGCCCTTGACTAACAATGTCCAGGCAGGTTGGTCCTGTAACCTAAAAAATGACCTTGGAAGTATCTTTCTTTTTAGGTTTGTGATAGAAGAAATACATAGTGTACACATCACAGGAACTAATTTGAGATTGTTACACTATAAATTGTGCAATCTTTTAGTGATTTAGAGGCTGCCATTTATCCAACTCACTTGTCCTCCAAGTTGTTCTCACCAAGGATGGTTTGAATAGTGATATGAAACATGGCAGGTAGAATGCTGAAAGCACCCATTTACGGTTTCTAAATCAGAGGTGGTTGCTGCCAGTCGCCCCAAATAGCGTTGCTTATATTTACAATTTAAATTGTTTAATTAGTATCCAGTATTATTTATGTTGATTGCTTATTTAGCATCCATGACTATCACTAAGTGTTGTATCTAATGTTTTATGATGAATATATTTTTACAATAACTATGATAATGATCTATCACTATTGTTGTATGTACACTGAGAGCTTATGCAGTGGAGAAAAATTCCTTGGGTGTCTAATCATACTTGGCAAATAAAGAATTCTAATTCTAGTAAACTATCACTTTGGTGCTTCTCCCTGAGAGGCTACAGAGAAGTACGAAGGTTCTTTTTGAAGAAGGAGGAGAGGGAGGAGGAGGAGGAGGAGGAGGAGGAGGAGGAGGAGGAGGAGGAGGAGGAGGAGGAGGAGGAGGAGGAGGAGGAGGAGGAGGATAATTCATGTAGAACATGCAAGAAATTGTAATTACCTGGCTGTGAAGGAGGAGTGGCGTTTGTTTTATATGACATGGAATTTCCAGTTATTCCCAATTCAAAGCATTATTTGCTATTGGATTCTGTGATTTGCAGCAGTATACTTAACAATAGAATCACAATAATTTGTGATTAATTGACTAGGGTGAAAAATGTGCTCCTATTTTTACTTTTGAAACATTGGAAAGCATGCACAATTTAACTCTAGATAAATATGCTTAGTGCCACCAATAAATCAGTACGTGAACATCCTTCATAATACCGCAGAGTCTGCAGAAATACATTTTTTGCATGTGAGTAAAGGCTGTGGTAAGGTATTTTAATACCAGAAAATTGCTATCTCGAGCACATTTCTCCAAACCCTGTTCCTGCATAGCTCATAATAAACAAAGAGTAGGTTTGTCTTCCATGAAGGGATTAAAGTTGATCTGCCAAGAACAGTCATATCATTATATCTTTAATTACATATGGAGTTAAACAAAGATAGGAAATAAATAATAATTAAAGAGAATCAGTTCAAGCCTGTAATAAAAATCCACGGCAGTGTGATGGGCAGCCATATACTTCTTAAATATATAAATAAATAAAAGCACAAAGAGTTGTGCAAAAGACAGGGGGTGGGGAGGGGATTACAGATTGGAATTTATATATTTATCCTATTTATATTTGTTAGCTGCCACAGAATTATGACACAGTGTATAGTAAATCCATAGACCAGTTCTTCCAGTCTCATGTTCTCCGAAGACAGATATTTCCACTGCTTTTTTTCCCTTACCATCTCAGAGAGAATATATCAAAGAAAAAGTTCTTATTTCCTTCACATTTTCTGCATCCATCAGAGTTGATCTTATTGATTAGTGTATCATTCTTAAATGACTCCTCTTCTTATAGTCAAACTAAATTAATTTCTTTCAATGACACCGAAATGTGTAGTCTGTTATTATATCCATTTTAAACAACTGCAAGAACAAATTCTAAGCAAATTCTGTGTGCATGCAACAACCTAATTTGGTGTTACTGTTAAGAGTGGAGAGTTAGAAACTCTTCAAAATCTATGGATTTTGATCTAGTACGTTTATTCTGCTGTTTATATAGTATCTCAACATAAGGCTGAATTCAAACCAAGTTACCGCAGATGGTCTTTAGATAGTTCTAAATGCTTTGTTATTGACATGTGTGATCAATTTCCATCCTACTTAAGTATATCAATAATAATAATAATAATAATAATAACAACAACAACAACAATAATAATAATAATAACAACAACAACAACTTTCACCTCTTCTCTTCATCATCGCGATGATCCCGCTATCGGTAATCTTAAAAAAAATGAAATTAGGCTACCAAACAGCCAAAGAAGCTGAAAAAAATTCACATTTATTATATATGGATGATTTGAAACTCTATGGTAAGTCAGAAATAGAAATCCAATCACTGACAAACACAGTCCGAGTATTCAGCACCGATATTTCAATGCAGTTTGGCGTGGAAAAATGTGCCACTGTATCCATGAAAAGGGGCAAAATCACTGCATGTGAGGGAATTGAAATGCCCAATGGCCAACTAATTACGGTAAATGCAACGAAAATGAAGCCTACAAATACTTAGGCATTCTGCAGTTGGATAACATCAAACATGGAGAAGTAAAAACTATTGTCAGGAGAGAGTACACCAACAGAGTTAGGAAAATTTTGAAATCTAAATTGAATGGTGGAAATACAATCAAGGCCACAAACACCTGGGCAATACCAGTTATAATATACACAGCTGGTATAGTTAACTGGACACAAGCTGATTTGGACATTTTGGACCGAAAAACCAGGAAACTAATGACAATGCACTACAGTTTACATCCACGCGGTGACACTGATAGACTATACCTGCCCCGAAAATCAGGTGGCAGAGGACTATTACAAGTGAAGCAAATAGTTGAAGAAGAAAAACATGCACTGGCTGATTATTTAAAAGAAAGTCAAGAACATCTATTAATCGAAGTAAAGAACAAAAATCTACTGAAGGACCAACAGAAGAAACAAGAATACAGAAAAGATGTGATAAAATCAAGAATGGAGAGTTGGCAGAACAAAGCCTTACATGGTCAATTTCTGGAAAAAATAAAAGATAAAGTGGACAGTAAAAAAACTTGGTTATGGTTAACAACAGGTACATTAAAGAAAGAAACAGAGTCACTAATCCTGGCTGCGCAAGAACAAGCTATCCGAACAAATGCCATTAAGGCCAAAATCGAAAAATCCTCTGATGATGCCAAATGCAGACTCTGCAAAGAAGTTGATGAAACTGTTGACCACATACTCAGCTGCTGTAAAAAAATCGCGCAGACTGACTATAAAATGCGGCACAATTCAGTGGCACAAATGATCCACTGGAATTTGTGCAAAAATTATAATATTAAAACAGCAACAAACTGGTGGGAACATAAGCCTGAAAAAGTCGTTGAGGGTCAGATGGTCAAGATCTTGTGGGATTTTCGCATACAAACGGATAAAATACTGGCTCATAATACACCAGACATCACACTGGTTGAGAAAAATAAGGTTACAATCATAGACATCGCAATACCAGGTGATAGCAGGGTCGCCGAGAAGGAATATGAAAAAATCGAGAAATACCAGGACTTAAAAATCGAAATCCAACGATTATGGCACAAACCAGCAGTGGTAATTCCAGTGGTAATCGGCACACTGGGTGCTATTCGAAAAGCACTGGAATTACATTTAAAACAGTTTAAAATTGACAAAATCACCATCAGTCAAATGCAAAAAGCTGCACTGCTTGGATCTGCACGTATATTACGAAAATATGTTACGACGTCCTAGGCCCCTGGGTGGGGCCCGACTAGTAATCAATGCCAAACCTGGCGAAACAACTGGCCGCTGTGATACAATTGCATAATAATAATAATAATAAAATACGTTACGACGTCCTAGGCCCCTGGGTGGGGCCCGACTAGTAATCAATGCCAAATCCGGCGAAACAACTGGCCGCTGTGATACAATTCTGTTGATGCAATAATAATAATAATAATAATAATAATAATAATAATAATAATAATAATAATAATAATAATAATAATAGCAAAGCATGCTACTTAAAGTGTGCTATTTAGATAGCATACAAATTAGAGATAATCAATGATTAAGTTAATGTAATATATAGAAATAATTAGCTAAATGTTTTAAACCAGAGAATTATGCAGTAAACTCCCAATAGGTTAATACAAACAATCCCGAAAGACCTGGACTTATTGATTTATTTGATTTATTAGATTTTTCTCCTACCTTTCTTATTTTATAAGTAATTCAGAGTGGTGGGTATACATAATACTCCTCCCCCCACCACCATAACATTTTGTCAGGTGGTTTGAGCTGAGAAACTGTGACTAGCCAAGATATGAGAGCCAGTGAGTGACTAGCCAAAGTCACCCACTGGGTTTCATACCTAAGGCAGGACTAGAACTCATAGGCTCCTGGTTTCTAGTCTAGTACCTTAACTGCTACATGCCTTTAACACCTCAAATACAATAAAGCCAGGTATGCCAATGGAGGTGTCTGCAAGGCCACAGTGAAACCTCTATCTCTTTCATGCACACATGCAAAATCATCATGCATCTACAAAAGGCACAGCTTGCATCCTTGCATTAACAGGCTTGCATCTGTCATTTGCTGTGAGTGATTCTGAGAAGCAGAGTTCAGTGGAACTGAGTAAAGGCAAGCCCAGATCAGACATTTGGAAACATTTCATATCTTAATTGGCTTTTTATAAGTCTGACTTGGAACTTACAGTTTTCAAGACAGTGTTTGTAATCCCTGGCATTAAAAGTATCTTTTTAAAATCTGTGTGGTTCTTACTTTTGGCATTTGCCCCTCTCATCACCACTCTGATCCCTCTGCATGCCATAAAATGCACAGCAGAAGAACAGAAAGGGAATATCATACTTCCTTTCTTTACATACACAATATGTACTATATATATATATACAAGATGGTGTTCATCAATCTGAAAAGCAGACCCTGCACCTGCGAGGAGGAGGAAGAAGAGGAGGAAGAAGAGGAAGAATTTCTTTTCTTCACATATAGAAATTTCCCAACAATAAATAGAGCAGGTGTATAGGATGCTTAATATTGGCAACGTTAAAATGTGTGGACTTCAATTTAAAGATGTGTGGACTTCAGTTTGCTGGCTGGAGAATTTGGGATTGCAAATCCACACATCTGAAAATTGCCAAGTTTGAAAAACACAGCTAGATAGACTATCTGATTGCAGGGCAGTTCCAGAAGAAGGTATAGTGCAAAATCCCCAATGATGTGTAGCATCTCACTTCCCCATTTAGAACACCATTGATTTCTACTTCAAATATTTAATACATGGGTGACAAATCATCCAGAAATGCCAGGTGGCATTCCTGTGGTCAATAATAATAATAATAATAATAATAAGCTTTTATTTCTAGACCGCACCCTTTCCTAAGCAGGACTCGGGGCGGTGTACAGTCATTATTAAAACCATATACAAATACCTGGACATAGACATAGACGTAGACGGAGGAGGTAGAGAATATACTGTACAATATTTAGTAAAATACAAATAAAATTAAAATTCCCTTTAAAAATTCCCAATAAAATGTTTGCCAGGAGGTGGAAGATGGAGCTATCAATCGGCTAAGCCAGCTAATTGGAACATGTTGCTTAGACTACAGAAACATCTGGAATTAGATGAGGTCTAGTTTGAATTCCATAGGGTTGCCTAGACAGCCATCATTTGTTGTTATTATTATTAACTATTTGGGATTTAGGCATATTCTTAATACTCTGCTTAAGTTGCTGTACATGTTATAATGCATGGCTCAACATTGTCTATTTTTTGAACATACTTAATAAATCTCTAGTTCCAGAGCTAAATCATTCCTAATGATCTTTTCTGTCTATCTGTATACATCTACTTACTTGCACCAATATCTGGATTAGAAAGTGGTGATGGTCTCTGTGTATTTCACATGCTGACTTTGGCATTCAAGTAGAGAAAATAGATGCTACCCTACAACAAACAAGCTGCACCGGTAATATTTTTCTAACTGCATAACATCTATAACTATTTTTCATATATTTCCATCTGTTCTAGGTTAAATAGTCTTCAGGCCAGTTGACCTTTACAATGTACCTTACACTTCTTCAGTAGCATTTTTAGATATCATTTTTAATTTCACCTAGGAGAGGGGAGCCTGTTTCTACAATCAGGAGAAATGCCATGCTATTCTAGAAATAATAACGCTTTTAAAACACTTAGTGGAAAATCAATCTTTCTTTTCACTGCACTTTTAGACTGTATTTAGGTTTTGCCTGAGCTTTTAAATTAAGAACAAATTTTCTTTTACTTTCCTGTGATATGTGACCTTGTTTACACATCCAAAACTGTAAAATTAAATTGAAACCAAAAATCCACATAAGTGTATATTGTAGGGTTTGAAGCCAATATGTTTCTGCCCAAGTATTAAGGTTCAACTGGTAGACACTTTTCCAGCTACAAAATAATTTTTTAACTTCTTTCTTGGGGGGGAAAAACTTAATGGAAATGTATCAGTAGTTGATTTTAATTTAAAGTCAGGGGGGATTATAAAATACTAAAGAGAACTCATGTGACACCAACATCCATCAGTAATCATAAAAGAATTTGCAAAAAATAAAGGCAAGCTGCCAATTCTAGTGAAAACAAAATGTGTTTATCAAGTGTAGTTAGACCATGGAGGGCATATGTGTAATAGTTTACCAATTAGTTTTATAAATGGAGTTATTTTAAGATATTTTTCTGTATTTCACTTGGACAACTGAAGCTTTGGGTAATGTTAAAATTCAAAAGCATTTCCAGGTTCTTATAATCTGGTAGCATGGAGGTGTTTGAGAGTTGATCAATGACAATTGTGACATAGTTGAAATTGCAATAAAACTAGTCTCTTGTTCAACATTGCAACTCTCTGGACTCAAATAAAAAGTCCATGTCTCCATTTGCAGGAACCACTCTTTGACACACTTCTGGCTCTTGGACTTTGGATCTTACAACAAGACAGATTCACTTCACAGGAATTAAGGTATTTTGCATGCAGTAAAGAAAAGCATACATTTGTTCCTTATCATTAGCTTTGTAAGATCAAATTATCTGAAAAGTTAAAAACTGAAGAGTGAAAATGGAGACAATATGAAAACATTCCCAAACAGTGGAAATCTGTTATTCACCCCCTTGCGCTGCCCGCCACCAGTCTCTAATATGGAAGGAAAAAACCCATATGAAATGTTTGAATATAACTTTTGATCACAAGAACTAGAAAACTTTCATAAATCTATGAAGTCACAATAATCTGAAAGCAATTTTTCTAATTCAAAATATACTTAATAGGTCACATCTGCCATTGTTGAGGAGCAACATCATAAAATATAATTGATTATATTGAAAATAATTATGGTCAGTCTACATACTATAAAAGTGGCAAATTAGTGTAGAAAGCAATTATCACACTTAAAACTTTCTCCTAAAATAATATACCATTAGTGGTTTGGGCTGATGTCTATTCTTTTATACAGCTTGGAAAATTAGTTCAAATTGTCTTAAAAAGAAACTTTTATGTTCTACATGTTTATTGATTTCATAAATTCAATCATGTATGATTTCACACCTCTAGCATTGTCAGCATGGCATAATGTTCTCATATTCTTGGCATCCTAATTCTATGTAAATGTCCTTATTGTTTCAGGGACAGTCACCAACATATTATAGAGTTATATATTTGAAAGAATAAAATTACAGTAAATAAAAGATTCATGAGAATGTGTGTTCTTAATTTATATTGATCATTTAGGAAAATATAAAGGTAAAGATTCCCCTCACACATACAGTATGTGCTACTCGTTCCCGACTCTAGGGGACAGTGCTCATCGCTGTTTCAAAGCTGAAGACCCAGCGCTGTCGAAGATGTCTCCGTGGTCATGTTCCTATTTTTCTACATGCATTTTTACATGCTTTCTAACTGCTAGGTTGGCAGAAACTGGGACAAGTAACAGGAGCTCACTCTGTTACATGGCACTAGGGATTCGAACTGCCGAACTGCTGATCTTTCTGATTGACAAGTTCAGTGTCTTAGCCACTGAGCCATAGATATACATTGAATTTCACATTGCAACTGCACAGATTGTATCATGCTCTATCATATAAATTTCTCTTTCTATGATTGTGTAAAACTATAATACTTAAAATATAATATAGTATGATCATCCAGATCTTTACAATTGTCACAATAATTAATTTTGTCTAGCTTTTAAGGCAAAGTAGGTCCACAACTGGCTGGCTAACCACTGTCACAGAATCTGCATTAATGGCTCTACAATGAATTGGAAAGCAACAATCAGTAGAGTTCTGTAGTGATCTGGTTTGCGAAATGTTATTCAACATCTGAATTAATGACCAGATGATGGGACTGATGGACTGTTTATCGGATTTTCAGATGAACAAATTGGGAGGTCTGGACAACATCCAAGATGACAGAATGAGATTACAGTCTAATCTGGCAGTTTGGAAGACTGGACAGAGAAAACAAGATGTCCTTAAATAGGAAGAAACATATTGCACTACATTTGCAGAAAAAAATAATGTGGGACATAATAGAGGATGTACAGCTTGGAAACACTGCTTTTGAGAAGGAGTTAAGCGTTATCATTAAAAACAAACAGCATGAGTCGGGAGTGTGAAATGACTGCTAGAATGACTAACACAACTGCATTACAAGGAATAATGCATCAAAGACATGTGAAGTCATTGTTTTCTTTACTCATCTCTGGTGATACCACACCTTAGGTAAAAAGGTTAGATGTACATTGGAATAATAAGTAAATAAATCAGTCTGTAAGAACATTTGATGAGTGATATATCATTTTCAGAAGCAAGTTCCATGTTAGAACTTGATGAATTTTAAGGGAGCTTATGGTTTTGCAAATATGGGAAAAAAACCACAGGTGATACAACTACAAAACTACATGTGCTTCATTGATTTTGAAAAAGCATTTGATAAAATAAGACACAGCAAACTATTACAAATCCTGAAACAAGTGGGACTAGATGACAAAGACATCCAAAACATAAAGAATCTATATTGGCACCAGGTAGCAAATATGAGACTAGGCCAAAAATACTCAGATGATGCAGAAATATGAAGAGAGGTCAGATAACGCTGTATTCTGTCTCCACTGTTGTTTAATATCTGAGTAAATTTTCAACGAAGCACTGGAAAACATTGATGCTGGCCTCAAAGTAAACGGTGTTCAGATCAACAATTTAAATTATGCTGATGATACAGTTCTGCTTGCCAGTAAGACCTTTAGCTCCTCATCAACAGAGTCTCAGAAATATCTGAAAAATACAGCTTGAAGCTTAACACCTCAAAAACCAAGATCATGGTTGTCAGCAAACAACCCATAAATTTACCACTGATAAATTCGGAAGGAATACCACTAGAAAAGAATCACATATGTCGGTTTTAATTTACATGAAAGCTGGGACATGATCAGTGAAGTAAAGACAAGGATAGAGAAAGCTCGAACAGCATTCTTCAAAATGAAAAAAGTCTTCTGCAGCCACGACATAAGCCTAAGACTGAAAATCAGATGTTAAATCTTTTCTATCCTGCTCTATGGAGTACAGAGTTGGTCTCTGACAGAAAACCACTTGAAGAAACTAGAAGCATTTGAAATGTGGATTTACAGACGGCTGTTACATATAAGCTGGGTTGACAAAATTACAAATGAGAACGAGATAAGCCACCTGGGAAAGCAAAGGGAAATCATCAAAGCCATTAAAAAGCAAAAGTTAGACTATTTTGGACATGTGATGTGACACCCAGAAAAATATGGCATACTACATGTAATCCTCCAGGGAAAAATGAAGGCAAATGAGATCCAGGCAGAAGAACATCATGGCTTCAATATCTAAGGGACTGGTTTGGACAAAACTCAGCAGCACTTTTTCATGTGGTGTTGATAAAAATAGGATTGCCAACATGATTGCCAGCATCTGATGGTGGATATGGCACAAGAAGAAGATAGCTACAAAAAGGATGTTCAGTTGTATGACGAATAGCAATAGCACTTAGACTTACATACTGCTTCACAGTGCTTGACAGCCCTCTTTAAGCAGTTTACAGAGTCAGCATATTGCTAGGTCCTCATTTTACCG
Source organism: Natrix helvetica (assembly GCF_964273705.1). Classification (NCBI taxonomy): domain Eukaryota; kingdom Metazoa; phylum Chordata; class Lepidosauria; order Squamata; family Natricidae; genus Natrix; species Natrix helvetica. Next base: position 141,354,362 of record NC_138550.1, read on the forward strand.
ACCTTGGAAAGATGGAAGGCTGAGTCAACCTTGAGCCTAGTGAGATTCGAATTGCCATATTGAAGGCAGCGGGCAGTCAGCAGAAGTAGCCTGCAGTACTGCACTCTAACCACTGTGCCACCTCGGCTCTATTAAAATACTGTTTTTTTCCTGAAATTTATATTGCTGCCCACTTTAAAAACAAACCTATATTTCTTTTTCACTTTGTATTATTTTAAAATTGTGTACTCCTGCTTCTGAAAAAAATATGCATGAATGGTCATTTTATGCCATCTGCTAATGCAGTTAAGCACTCCAGAATTAGTAACATAGTGAATCTGAAGTAAAGGAAGGCTACAAAACCCTAGATTTTCCTCATTGATTTCTATGGGATCTGACCAATCAAATTCTCTGCAGGATAGCAATCATAACAAGTAAAGATATTATTTAATTGCAGTATAAAGAAGTTCTATGATGTCTGCTGAAGTTTAAGTTCTACTTAGCCCAAGTCCACATGGCTTCTTTGTTCAAATGTGATGGTGGCCCACAGACCATTACTGCAGGACCTGTTCTCAAGCTATTGTCCCATCTCATCATCTTCTTGATTTTAATGAAAATTCCCATTAAATATCTGTAAGACATTTAACTGCTTTTTAAGCAACTGAGTGTTTCCTGTTTGGGAACATCTAAAATGAGCTTCTCTTTGCTCTTAATTACCTCTAAGGAATGGAAGAGGAGTAATTTCCAAGCATTTAGTTCAGAGAATTGAATGGATTAGGAAAAGAAGCTTAAGTTAAAATAACAATAACAATGGCAAAAGGAATGATGGCTTAGAAAATCAAATGTCATGGTGGAAATCAATTAGCAGAAGAAAACTCCTCCAAATATAAACAAAACAGGAAGTGAAGAAGCCAAATAGTTGTCCAGTGTGGAATTATAATAAAGAGCGAGCAAGTATTAGCAAAATTACACAGAAGATGAATATAGTCTGCAGATAAACAGGATTTTGAAGAGTTGCTTCAGAAAGGACTCTAGTTTTTTAATTAGGTGGTTAACAGCAATAAAAGGGCATGAAGGGTACTCATACTTGTAGAGGGAGAAGTCTGCCAAATGTTTATAGAAGAGGAAAACAAATCCCAGAATTCAGAGGTAAAGCAAATGCTGTATGTGTTACATCTTTGATTCCTGAAGCATCCTTCCCTCCCCCAATACAGGTAGTCCTCGGGTTATGACCACAATTAAGCCCAAAATTGATATTGCTAAGTGAAACATTTCTTAAGTGAGTTTGCCCCATTTTACAACTTTCCTTGCCACAATTGTTAGGTGAATCATTGCATTTGTTAAATTAGTAACATGGTTGTTAAGTGAACCTGGATTGCCCATTGAGTTTGCTTGTCAGAAGGTCACAAAAGCTGATCACGTGACCCCAGGACCCTGCAACCGTCATAAATATGAACCACTTGCCAAGCATCTGAATTTTGATCATGTGCGCATGGGGATGCTGCAACAGTCGTAAGTGTGAAAAATGGTCATAAGTAGCATATTAAATGTTGTATTTCTTTACAAAACTATTTTAAATATATGTTATTATTTGAAATCAAAGCCGAACCATGGCTGAACATAAATTCCCCTTTATATTCAATTTTGGATAATTCCATAACATCATATTGCTACAGCTTTCAAGGCTGGGGAAAAAATCAATGTTTATTTCTCCATTATCTTAATACTTGCCAAGATTTCAGACGGCCATGTACTTACTCTTTAATTGGGCCCAGAGGAGACTAATATTCAGAAAAGTTTCCATTCCACAGAAAACCTGTGCTGAAATAAAAGGCCAATTGTAAAGCTGAAAGTCTGATAAACTTACACCACCTTCCTCATAAAGCAACTTCAATTTGGCCAAATAGATTTGAGGGGCTCTATCTGGCTATACAAATGTTCTCAATAATACTGTTACCTATCTGTATAAAATATCTATCTCAGTGGCAATCTTAACTACCTACTGTTTCTATCTACTAAAATTGCAACTCTACATTTGGATATCTTTAATTCAACATACTGTCGTATATTTCAGAAAAAAATATAATTGCAAGTATTTTATAGAGTCTGTACCCAATGTAAAACTTAAATTTTGTCTATAATCTACCCAGTAATTGTGAATGTTCACATGAAGCATGTGGGACAATATTTTGTTTAATCGCAACACTCCAGTGATGCAAAATATGAGCACTATGAATATAGAACATAGAATATGTTCTATTGGAAGTGACCTCAGAGGTCTTCTAGTCCAACCCCCTGCTCAAGCAGGAGACCTTACATCATTTCAGACAAATGGTTGTCCAGTCTCTTTTTGAAAGCACCCACAACTTCTGAAGGCAGGCTATTCCATTGGTTAATTGCTCTCACAGTTAGGAAATTTCTCCCGAGTTCTAACTTGCTTCTCTCCTTGGTTAGTTTCCAACTTGTTGTGAAGGATATTTGGTATTTTATTTTCTTGACTGGAATGATAATCAATATTATTATGGTTTTGATTTATTTTTATGACCCTACTAATAATATTTTGTAATGTTTCATAAATGTTTCTCTTAATTACATTCTGCAATAATCTAGTGGTAATCCATGATTCTTAGAAAGAAATACCTTTAAAAAGAAACCCTCTTATAATAATTGAAAGCACCCTATGCTTATATTTCTGAATTTAATCTAATGGTTATATAAAGATTTTTAAACCCAAAATATGGAAATTATATATTATATTTCCTATGTACCTCAAAACTGTTGTAGACAATATTATTATTATTATTATTAGCCTGTTTTTGTGGTTCAAATTCTAGATTCCTCAGCTGATCCATATGTCACCCTAGGTTTGTATGTAACTTTGGAGGAGGGGTTTTCATAACTTTGAACAGCTGCTGTGACCAGTCATAACCCAAGGACTTCCTGTACAGTATCAATCTAGTGAGATACTACCCAACTGGATTAGAACAGGCTCCTACTGTATGCTGGGAAATTTGAAGGCAAAGGATATATTCTGATTTATTTAATCATATGCTAATAGTCCTCTATGGTTCCATAATTTCAGAATAGAGGTGCTGGCATTGCAATATATGTCTCTTTGACGACAGAAAAATGGCACACAAATAAAAAGATTAACAGAAGAGACTACAATCTGCTTTATTACCATGCTTTTTTTTTTACCTTTTGACCTTCCAATATGTATTTTCCAGCTACTTTTGGAGAAAGTCTATATTGGAATTCCCAACGCAAGCTCTATGGCAGAGTGAAAGCAGTGTTATGCTATAAATCAGGACCACGGACCTGCCTCTGGCCTGTTAGGAACCGGGCGTACAGCTGGAAGTGAGCAGCAGGTGAGCGACTGAAGCTTCATTTGTATTTGCAGCTGCTCCCCTGTGCTAGCATCATCACCTCAGCTCATCAGGGATTAGATTCTCATAGGAGCATGAACCTAATGTGCACACAAGGGATCTAGGTTGCATGCTCCTCCTCCCCTTCCATTTTTCCATGGAAAAAATGCCTTCAATGACACAGGTCCCTGGTGCCAAAAAAGTTGGGGACCATCAGTGTAAGCCTGCCCCTTTGAATACGATGTGATAAGGCATATTTAATCTCTCTTAATTTTTGATTCTTTTGTATTATATTGTTCTCTAAGATACCCAGATTTGCTGTAACAGTGGGTTGGGCAGTGTATCGATTTCATAAATAAATAAATACAAGGATTAAATATATTATTTATTTAATAAACAAATGAAAAATAGAGAAAAAGGTAGTGGTTAGATCACAATGCTGTGATACTGCTTATGCCATTCTGATTGCCCTTTTCTCCCTTTGCAGGTGTCACAGCCATAAAATTTCACAGCATCCAAATGGATCAATATCTTTTTTTAATTTTTTTAATATATATTTTTATTGTTTTTACATTTAAAACAATGCAATGCTGCGGAGTCAGGGTGATCATATATTCACATTATGTACAGCTAGTTTCAACCATTAACAGTTATTCTACTTAATACATTGTCTGTCCTTCTGTTCGATCACAATATATACATTTGTTCCAGTCTTGTCATCTTAACTTATACCAGTCATAAAATCTGTTCCATACCTCAAAATATTCTGATTCCCCTTTATTTTTAAGTTCCAAAGTGAGCCTATTTGCTTCTGCACAGGCCAACACTTTTCTGATTATATCTAGCTCTGATGGTGTATTTTCTTTTTTCCAATACTGTGCATAGGTTATGCGCGCTGCAGTCAGTATATGTATAATTAGATGTCGCTGCAAGGGTCGCGACACACTTGAGTCTGGATTCGCCTGTCTGGGCCTTCAGGGTTCTCCCTTGGGTGGGAGAACGAGCCCCGGTCCTCACCGGGAATTTGGAGGGTCCACACGTGGACGAAGGCCGCAAATTAAGACACCACACAAAGAGTTAGCTCGAGGTAGGCAAGCACAGAGTGCCTGGAGGATGTATGGCTACATTCCTCTTGACATGTTCTGCACAGACCCTTTTATTAAGCAGTTTCTTTAAGGTGGGGGAGTGGACACATACAAAGAAGTACATTCAGCAATTTTCCACAAGAAAACAATTAATAGGTATGTAGCAGTTAAGGGGTTTTCAAAAACATCCCTAATAATGCATCGTATACACAGTTAGATATTTGCAGTTAACCAACAACCTATACAAACGCTATGCTAAGCTAGATAAACGGTTAGTTAAATATTGTGGTCAGCAAACATCCTATACAAGCACTATGTATATTAAAGGTCACATTCTTATGCAGGCACTATGTTAAAGGTCACATTCTTATGGCCTACTTTCGTTTCAGCTTCAACAAGGCCTGAACCAAACTACTGTCATGCATTCACATCTCCTCTGTTTTTGTTTTAAAAGGAGGTCAATATCCCTCCAAGGCTATGCGTTCCTCTAACAGCCCACCCTCCGGCAGGCAGCGAGAAGAACCATTCACCTTATCCGGGAATTGAAGCTCACTTTCTGTATCGGAGTCTGAATCCGAAAATGTTAACAATGGTTGTTTGCAGGTGTCATACGAGGAGGGTAACAAGTGTTGCAGTAGGTTTAAATCTTTGCGAGTAGCATCAACTTCTTTATCTATGTCACCCAGGCGATTACGTAAAAACCTGAGCAGTTTTCCCATAACACAAGGACCAATGATACAAGCAATCAAAATCAAAATCAAAGGACCTATAAGGGCTGAAAGCAAAGTTGTAAGCCATGGAGAAAAGTTAAACATTCCTTGATACCATGTGTGAAACTTGGAGCGTTCTGACTCTCTATCTTTCAATCGGGTATTTAATTCTGCCATAGAATCAAGCACAATGCCTGAACTGTCAGTATAAAAACAGCATTCTTCTTTTAAAGCTACACATAAGCCGCCCTGTTTCAAAAATAACAAATCCAATCCTCTTCTATTCTGTAAAACAACTTCAGATAGTGAAGTAAGAGAATTCTGGAGAGCAACCATAGATTGTTCAGGTACGGCAGAACCTATGGCCTCATAAAATGGTGGTTGGAAAAAAAAAAAAGAAAGGCACATCCAACACTCCGGATCAGCATTAGGAAAGGCATGACTGTTATTAAGAGCAAAATAGGAGGAAGAAATAAGAGACAATAAGGCTTATTACTTAAAAATATACAGTTAACTACTTTAACACATGTTACATTTTTAGGAACTGCTACTATCAATATATACAAAGCAATTGCATCAGAGGGAGGATCATAAGCAATTAATCCTCAATGAAAGATAGTCTTATAATTCGAACCAATGAAGTGTTGAATTACTGCAGGCAAAATTCAAACAGGATCCAAGCATATAAAAAGCAAATGTTTCATGTACAGTTCAAGTCAGTGTGTGTAATGTTAGTTGCACCCATAGATTTTTATTGCAGTCACTGTTCAAATGAGTTTTTTGGTGAGATGACAAAACAAGTAAACATAAACAAATGATGACTAATGATGACTAAAAACTTGGCAAAAATGGCAGCACATAAGTTGTCGTGTCGTTGTTTCAGCACTGCTTTGGTGGTTTTTGGTTTTTCATATCACTGGACAGCTGTTTTGGCAAGATCGTATTGGCCACTGTGCTGTCTGTAAAGTCATCTTGGTCATCTCTGGAACTGGATTTGGGAACTGGTACGACAATATTCTTGTCTAGACAAACATCACGTACTAGAATCCATAAAAATCTGTAAAAACAAGCACAGCATATCCTCGTCCCCCTTGCGGGGGAGGCAAACAAACTTTTTAAATCTATTGTGTTACCTATGCCAAATTAGCCAAATTGGGGTACACCAAATTACTAGGTACCCAAAATCCCTCCTTTTTTATATGTGTGAAAAAACAGTCCCTGAAGGACCAATTAACACGTTCCACAATGGCTTAACCTGTGGAATTATAAGGAAAAACCCCAAAAATTAAAACTGGTGCAATTAGTACAAAATTACAAAAAGGCCAATGAAAAATAGGCCAGGCCATTGTCAGTTTTTTAAAAAAAAGTTTGCCCAAGGCAATAAAGGCTGGAAAAAAAAATAAAAAAATGTGGCCAAAAATTAAAAATAGATAATACAATAATAATACAATAGTAGAGTTGGAAAAAACCTTGGAGGTCTTCTAGTCCAACCCCCTAACTAACTAAATAAATATATTTCTAAGGAGCCAAAAAAAAGAAAACATAGGTGACATCCATTTGCCATAGTGATTAGAGGCCAAATCATAAAAATTAACTTCTTTGTCCCCAGAGGGGGATGCCCCAAAACACTGGGAACAAAATAAAACAATTTGCTTGGCCTGGTTGAGTGGCATATGGCAAAATTGTGCCAGTCCCCAGGCATTTTGATGAGAAAAAAAATAATCAAAAATAAATCTAAAGAAAAAAAAAAACATAGTTTCTAAAAAATTAAAAATAAATTGACACACATAATAAAAGTCAGAAATATAGTTAAAAAGCTTATTAAAAAAAGATGTGAAAAAATAAAATAGCAAAAAACAATTTGTAGTGTTACAAAAACAACAATATTGCAAGGTAGGAAACTTTCATAAGAGTCCTTATAAACAATTTCATCTTCCATCCAAAAAAAAAAACAGTCTTATGAAAGCAAAGAATTGAGAACAATAGGCAAGCAGAAAAGTCATACAGACCACATAGCCAATTAAAAGACACTGAAAAAAAAATTATTTTGAAAATAAAATAAAAAAATCAAATTTTGGAATAGAAAAAATAATGTTAATAAAATCAGTCCAATTTCTACAAAAAACCCAAGGTTATTAATTTAACTGCCTAAAAAATGGCAAAACATTTTAAAACGGAGTCTGTTGTCTTTAAAAAAAAAAAACATCAAAAGAATTAGCTGACAAGTTACGCAAACCACAAATGGAATGCTCAAAATCTCATTAATCTTTTGAACTGTGGCAAGGGCACAAAAAAAAGAAAAAATAAATCACATAAAAAACTTTAGATAGCGGCAGACAAAAACGGACAAATCCAAACAAAGATTCCCCAATAGCTGCCATAAATTAATTAGCAAAATAACTCCTTTCAAACAAAAAAGGTTGGAACAAAAAAGACTATAACATTTTATGCAGTCATGCTTTATTAAAACTATCTACAATTCATACAATACAATACAATACAATACAATATCAGAGTTGGAAGGGACCCTAGAGGTCCTTCAATCCAACCCCCTGTCTAGGCAGGAAACCTATACCATCTCAAACAAATAACCATTCAACATCCTCTCAAAGACCTCCAGTGTTGGGCCATTCACAACCCCTGGAGGCAAGCCGTTCCATTGACCAACTGCTCTTAGAGGCATTCACAGGTATCACTGGGGCGTTTCATACACACACTCATGGTAAAAATGAGCAAACACTCATTCTCCCCGCTCCTCCTGCTTCCCTCCAAAGAATGACCCAGAAGGAAGAGTGGGTGGGGGGAGAGGGAAATTCACACAGGCAATCACGTGGACCTCTGGAGCCATTCACTTATCACTCCCTGGGGCATGGGGGACACATATTCACATTCATACTGCAATCAAACCTTCATGCTTGCTCATGCCAAACAATTTGGAAATGATAACACACATGCATACACACACATACCATTCTTTATATAAAAGGGAATCAAACTACATTCATACCAACTTTTACCATCAACCTACTCACATTTGCACTACAATCATTAATTTCACATATAAAAATCCCATTTCATTCTTTCTTCATGCAAGGCAGTTATTACAATTACTTCAGGGAGCTGTACATAAGCCAATGAGCTCCATTTTCTATTATTAAAGGATCTCAACTTCCCTCCATGTCTGGAGATGATCACACACTAGATTGTTAATGCCTGTCTCTGCCCTGGGGTGTTCGTTTCTTAATTTGGATCTGCCAGCGGACGCTGGCTAAGTTTTAAAGATCCAAATTCTATCTTGATATCCCAGCACGCGCTGGCATTTTTAAATATCAAGATGTATAAAAACAATGTACAGAGATGTTTGTCCACACATTGTTTGCATTCAGCCAGGGTTCTAGGTTGGCTCATGCTGGCATATTTTTAAAGATCCAAGATGTATGGAGACTTTCATTAACACATCATTTGCATCTGGGTGGGGCCCTTGATTCATCTGATGGTGGCCAAAAAATCAGCAAATTTGTTGACAAAATCTAAATCAAAACTGCCTTCTGGAGGCCAGGTTTTTACTTTAGGACTAATAGAGTAGGTTGGTCAGAAAAATGTGCAGAGGGTTTTTACTCAGGTTGAAGGCAAACCTTTAGTAGGAACTTCCTTCATTTCATACATACATACAAGGCAACAAAGGCAGAAAAGGAGCCAGCCCGTGGATCTACGTCAGGAAAGTCAGTAGGAGTTTCAGTAGGAAAAGAAGCAAAAGTCTCCGCCGGGGGAGCGGAGGAAGCGACTGAGACTTTGGGGGCCTCATAAGGAGGTGGTGAAACCTTCGGGGTTTCGTCTGAAGGAGAAGGATTAGGAACAAAAGAAACGGAAGAATCGTCTGAAGGAGAATTAGGATAGAGAGTAAGCGATAGATTTTCGAGAAAGCGGATAGACAGTGATGCTGTTAATCTTTTGGAGAGAATTAGTACGCTTCACGAGAGCGAAAAGTTCCTCTCGGTGATGAGCAGAAACTTTTGAGCCCGAGGATCCCATGACTTACGTGTGCACAGTGGCGCGTCCGGCCGGGTAAGTTCACAGGAGTGAAGGAGAGCACACCGCTAGACAACAATCGTGCCCATGAAGACGCCAAGACAGGACTGGACGAGCCCCCAGATGTCGCTGCAAGGGTCGCGACACACTTGAGTCCGGATTCGCCTGTCTGGGCCTTCAGGGTTCTCCCTTGGGTGGGAGAACGAGCCCCGGTCCTCACCGGGAATTTGGAGGGTCCACACGTGGACGAAGGCCGCAAATTAAGACACCACACAAAGAGTTAGCTCGAGGTAGGCAAGCACAGAGTGCCTGGAGGATGTATGGCTACATTCCTCTTGACATGTTCTGCACAGACCCTTTTATTAAGCAGTTTCTTTAAGGTGGGAGAGTGGACACATACAAAGAAGTACATTCAGCAATTTTCCACAAGAAAACAATTAATAGGTATGTAGCAGTTAAGGGGTTTTCAAAAACATCCCTAATAATGCATCGTATACACAGTTAGATATTTGCAGTTAACCAACAACCTATACAAATGCTATGCTAAGCTAGATAAACGGTTAGTTAAATATTGTGGTCAGCAAACATCCTATACAAGCACTATGTATATTAAAGGTCACATTCTTATGCAGGCACTATGTTAAAGGTCACATTCTTATGGCCTACTTTCGTTTCAGCTTCAACAAGGCCTGAACCAAACTACTGTCATGCATTCACAATTAGATAGAGTGTATCTTTTTTAAACCCCTCCGGTATTATGCCTAGGAGAAAAGTTTCTGGTTTAAACATAATTTGTTCTCTCACCATTTGTTTTAACCATGATTGAATCATTTTCCAATATTTTTTTGCTTCATTGCACGTCCACCACATATGGTAGAAAGTGCCTGATGTTTTTTTACACTTCCAACAATTTGGGGCCAAATGGATCAATATCTTGCTGTCATAGTTGGCCTATGTCAGGACTGTCAAACTCCCGATGACACGGTATCGTCAAGTGACTTATCACAACTTTTTCCCCTTTTGCTAAAACAGAGGTGGGTGTAGCCAGCAGGCGGTGCATCTGGCCCTGGCCTATGTGAACAAAAGGAATTCTGTGCGAAAGAGAGATTGTGGGAAGCTGAGAAAGGAAGGAAAACAGGGGTGAAATGCTACCTGTTCAGACCGGTTCTCCCAAACCAGTAGTAAAAAATGCCACTGGTTCAGCCGAACCGGCAGTTTAAAAAATGCTACCGGTTCAGGGGCGAGCCGGTATTTCCGATAATCAGCTGTAACGCACAATTTATATATCTAAATCATGTGGCATAGTGGATTCCGCCCCTGCTGTTCTACTTACCTTTGCAGGTGCACTTCGTAGCAGGCTCCGCCCCCCCCAGACATCATCACATCAATTTTTGATGCTCTGCACATGTGCAGAAGAGCCTGCGCATGCGAGGAGGTGGCGCATGTGATCTAAGCATTTGCAAACCGGTAGCAAAGGTAAGTAGATTTCACCCCTGAAAGAAAGTGATAGCAAGTGGATTCATAGATGATCTTATAAAGGACAATTCAGCCCGTGAGGGAACAATCTGGAGAAAAGAATCTTGAAGTATTCAGTGAGCCTCTGCCTTAAAACTGTAAATGAGCCTGGGAATTTCTTGTTACAGTTGCCAAGATTCTGAATTTATTCCAGTTGGATTAAAGAGATCTAATTGAAATATGGAGTTGTTGCTTCATTGGGCTTGATTACTATGAGATGGCCTTAATTTTCTTGCATCTTTTATCTCATCTGTCAATCACTATTTGACACATTTTACCATTATATTTTAATTGCTTTGAAATCTAGTTAAAAGCAGTTAAGTAGATAATAATTAATTACAGTAGACGCTACCAAGCAACAGAATTTTATAATCTCCCACTAGGATCTAAAAGACTTAATGACCTTTTGGGAAAAAACATTATTAACTACTTTGAAAATTAACGAGGCTTTTAAAACAATGAATTGATTAAATATTTTATTTTGTTCATGTTTTATAGAGCCAAGGTGGCGCAGTGGTTAGAGTACAGTACTGCAGGCTACTGCTACTGACCAATAGCTGCAGTTCGGCAGTTCAAATCTCACCGGCTCAAGGTTGACTCAGCCTATCATCCTTCCGAGGTGGGTAAAATGAGGACCCAGATTGTTGAGCCAATATGCTGACTCTGTAAACTGCTTAGAAAAGGCTGTAAAAAGCACTATGAAGCTGTAGATAAGTCTAAGTGCTATTGCTATTGCTACTCAGATGAATTGATGCAAAAGTAGATTGATCTAGCATTTTGAACATTATAACTAAGAAAATGTCAGACTATTAGCATAGATAACATAGGCATGACAGTATGGGTTAGTCATGTTGCAATAAATTGCTCTCAAAATTTAGTTTATTATGTTATTGTATTGTATTGTATCTTTTAGGATGCTACAAGTAGTTTAGTGGAATGGTAAATTCACATGTAAAATTTGTTATTTCAAAACAATTCAAATAGTTCTCTCTTTAGACCAGGAGAGGGCATGTTTGTTGAAGAAATTATGAATTAAAGAACATTCTGTGAACTGAGACAGAAAGAGTGGAAATAATAATAATAAATAATTAATAATTTAAATTTATTAGCCGCTCCCTTTCCGAATAGGACTCGGGGCGGCGTACAATGGAGTAAAAAACATATAACATTTACATAAATCCATGACATACATAAGTACATAGACACACATGTTCGGAGGAGGTTAACAGATACAATACATAGACAATTAAAAACCATTAAAATACCCTAATTATAAAACCCCATGTACAATCCAAATTCAAAATGTTAAAAAACAGACAGTCAGGAGGGATACGAGAAAATTACGGTTGAGCCAGGCCAGATAGTTGGAAGAGGTGGGTCTTCAGTTGTACACGGAAGGAGCGGAGATCGGAAGTAATCCTGATGTCCCGGGGGAGGTCATTCCACAGGGCTGGGCCCATCACAGAGAAGGCTCTGCTCCTGGGTGTCGCCCCCCGACACTGTTTGGCGGTCGGCACCCGGAGAAGTCCCTCTCTGTGAGAGCGGATTGGTCGTAGGGATGTGTGGGGCAGGATGCGATCCTGCATGTAACTAGGCCCTGTGCCATGAAGCGCTTTAAAGATCATAATCAAGACCTTGAAACGCACTCGGTAGACCACAGGAAGCCAGTGCAGCTCGCGCAGGAGAGGTGTTACAGGGGAGAATCTAGTCCTCCCCATGATCACCCGCTCGGCCGCGTTCTGGACCAACTGTAGTCTCCGAGTGCATCTCAAAGGAAGCCCCATGTAGAGAGCATTGCAGTAGTCCAGGCGAGACGTCACCAGCGCATGGGTGACTGTGCGTAGGGCATCCCGGTCCAATAAGGGGCGCAATTGGCGCATCAGGCGAACCTGATGGAACGCCCCCCTTGCCACGGCTGTTACATGGTCATCCATGGACAGCCGGGCATCCAGGAGGACGCCCAAATTGCGCACCTGTTCCATAGGGGCTAATTGCACGCCCCCAATGGCCAGAGATGGAAACACCTGGTTGAACCGGGGCGCCGGAAGCCACAGCCACTCCGTCTTGGAAGGGTTGAGTTTCAGTCGGTTGCCATCCATCCAGATCCGTACGGCCTCCAAACACCGGGACATCACTTCGATGGCCTCATTGGGGTGGTTTGGGGTGGAGATGTATAGCTGAGTGTCATCAGCATACAGATGATATCCCACCCCAAAACCACGGATGATCTCGCCCAGCGGTTTCATGTATGTGTTGAACAGGAGAGGCGAGAGTACCGAACCCTGTGGCACTCCACATGTGAGAGGCCTCCGGGTCGATCTCTGCTCCCCTGCCAACACACGTTGCGTCCGGTCAGTGAGGTAGGAGCCAAACCACCGTAAAACGGTGCCCCTGACTCCCAGCCCCTCCAGCCGGTGCAACAGGATACCATGGTCGATGGTATCGAAAGCCGCCGAGAGGTCTAATAGGACCAGGATAGAGGAACAACCCCTATCTCTGGCCCGCCAGAGATCGTCCACCAATGCGACCAAGGCCGTCTCCGTGCTGTGCCCGGGTCGGAAGCCGGACTGGCGTGGGTCTAGATAATCATTTTCCTCCAGGTGGCGTGGGAACTGCTGTACCACCACACTCTCTACAACCTTCGCTAAAAAAGGAAGGTTGGAGACTGGACGGTAATTGACTAGGTCCGTCGGGTCCAGGGAAGACTTCTTGAGCAGGGGTCTCACCACCGCCTCTTTCAAGGCGGCTGGTAGAGACCCCTCACCCAACGAAGTGTTCACTAGGACCAGGAGCCAGTCACGTGTAACCTCCCAGGATGCCAGTACAAGCCAGGAGGGACACGGGTCCAATAAACATGTGGTGGGTCGCAGACGTCCACGCAACCTGTCCAAATCCTCGATGGCAACCGAATCAAACTCCTCCCAAAGCGGACCCTCAAGACTCGCCACGGGCGTCTCTACTGAACTACTGAAGGGGGTCCATCCCGTCCGGATTTGAGCGACTTTGTCATGTAGATATTTCCCAAACTCCTCTGCTCTACCCTGTAAAGGGGCTTCCCGCGGCCTCTCAAACAAGAGGGAGCGAGTCACCCGAAACAAGGCGGCAGGGCGGTTATCTGCAGACGCAATAAGGGCGGCGCAATGTTGACGTTTGGCCGCTCTTAATGCCACAAGGTACGTCCTCAAGTAGGCTCGTGCCTGTGCTCGGTCAGATTCGGAACGAGAGGATCTCCAACGACTCTCCAGGCGTCTCCTTTGGCGTTTCATCACCCTTAGCTCCTCGGTAAACCAGGGGGCCAGGGTGGTTCGTCGCCGCAGGAGAGGCCGCAAAGGCGCCACCCGGTCCAGGGCCCCGGTAGTCGCACTATTCCATGCGTCTACCAGGTCCTCCACTCGGGGGCGGGTCAAAACCACAGGAGGTGGCCCAAGCTCCGTCTGGAACCTATCTGGATCCAACAGGCGCTTGGGGCGGAACCATCTAATACCTTCCGGTTCCGCCTCCTCGCGGTGTGGGGTAGCACCAGGGAAGTCCAGCCGGAGAAGATAGTGATCCGACCATGACAGGGGAGTAATGGCTAAGTCCCCTATTCCCTGATCACTCATCCACCGGCCTGAGACAAAAACAAGGTCCAGCGTGTGACCTCCCTCGTGAGTAGGGCCCTGAATTAACTGGGTCAGGTCCATGGCTGTCATGGAAGCCATGAACTCCCGAACCCCCTCAGACGCTTCTCCCATCGACGGCAGATTGAAATCCCCCATCACTATAAGATTGGGGGTCTCAATCGCCACCGATGAGATCAGCTCAAGGAGTTCAGGCAGGGCCGCTGACGTATAGCGAGGAGCCAGGTATACTATCAGCAGGCCCAACTGCAAGGGCTTCTACAGAACAGGACATTAGAAATTCTCTGAAATATAAAATGTGTTTTTATTTATTCTGTCATTCAATTAATTCATTGGTTTCATTGTTATTGTTAACTGCATTTTAATCTTTAGATTTTACTGTTTAATTGCATAATTAACTGCATCTATAGAAAGGCACCAGCTTTAAAGAAAAGAAAAACCCCCAGTAACGCCCAAGGATGAAGCTGTCTTCTGCTAGGGGATTTCTACCACCACCTGGCTGTCCTGTCAAGCCAAAATAGTTGGGCAGGAAGGAATGCAGCAATAGGAAATGCCTTCATTGGTATTTGATATCAAGGATCGATAAATAACAAGGGTAAAATCAAAAAGACTGATGAATTTTCCTTAGATGAGCTTTGGCTTGTCATCAGGAAGAGAATAAGACAGCTAGTAATTTATTTGTTTACTTACTTACTTATTCTGCCTTTAATGTTTTGTTAATACAGACTTTGGAGGTCAGATTTGCCACAAAGCTACCTGACTATCAGTGATTGATCATTTCATTTTGTGCTCCTAAAGAATAAAAGAATCTGCATAAAACCAAAGTATAATTAGCTGCCAACTAATAAGAAATTTTAAACTTCTTTATCCAGAGCTAAGCTCACCCAGTTATATCAAGCTCATTTCTAAATTAATTTGTTTAAAATTATAATGCAAGTCCCAGTAATAGAACTATGCTTTATTTTTTATGAATTATGTCTAACTTTCCATCAAACATAGTACTGATATATAAATACTATGTGTTATGTACTATGTATGTATGTGTGTGTGTGTGTGTGTGTGTGTGTATATGTATATGTATATGTATATGTATATGTATATATATATATGTATATACATATATATATACACATATATATTCATACATACATAGTGCATATATATATATATATATATATATATATATATATATATATATATATATATATATAACATCTATACATCTATACATACATCTATACATACATACATACATACATACATACATACATACATACATACATACATATATATATATATATATATATATATATATATATATATATATAACATCTATAAAAATAATAAATGAATTCAATCTATATAAACAAAATATTATGAACTAAATATAATAAAGTATAAAATCCGGAACTCAGCAATATATTTTTTGTTTTTGCTTTGTATTAGCTTCAAATCCATCAAATAAATGCATGACAAAAAAATAAGTAAGGAAATAAATTAATAAAATAGTGTCCTTCTAATTCATATATATTCTTTTGTCTGTTTTAAACTTACAACAATGACAGCCATTAATCAAGGTACAAACAAAAGCAGTGAAGACTATAAAGAACTCACAATCTTGCATAAACTTTTGACCAGAACTTAATAAAGGCTTTGTTTTACAATGGAAATTGGATTCTTTTTTTTTTTACAGAGCTGTTATTATTTTTAACAGTATCTTACAAAATACTCATTTGGATACTGTTTTGGTTGAGAAGCTGTGCAATTTGCAGTGAATCTTAGGAAACATGTATGATGCAACAAACAATGTGGATCTGAAAATCAAATGTATTGATGATTATGACTGGCACCAATAGAGTAACAACTGAAAATTATATATGAACATCTATCTGAGGAATCATTTTTGTGACTCTGTGTGACACCCTTATGTCACAGTTATGTCACAGAGGAACAGGAGTGATGTGACATCAAGAAGTTTTGTGTCATTCACAGGTCTTGGCAGGGTTTTTCAACAGTAGTCTAGAAATGTCCAGAGTGTTTTCTGAGCACACACAGGAGCTATGCAAATGCTTATTTTGGTTTCCAAACAAGGTCTTACAGCAGTATACAACAACCACAAAAAATGCAGCCATTTCCCTTTGCTTTTAGAAGTGGGGTTTGAAGGTTATTTAATGAAGCAGCTTTGAAGGCTGCTGTGCTCAAAGCAACATGAAAGCAAAGCACTCCCTCCAAGTTTTGCACAACCACATTAAGTGTAGAATGTTGTCAACAAAACTTTGTTTTGAAACCTACTGAGAAGACTCCAGCAGAAGTCTCCTCCTGCTGAAGGGCATATTCTCTGTGTATGTGTGTGTCTCAGCTAGAGTGGAATGATGCAAATTATATCTCACTCAATTAGATCTGAAGAAATCAGCAGGTGGAGTATTTCACAGCATGGAGATAAACATTGCCCGGTTGTAATGCCTACACAGACAGCTACCACAGAAGATATTAGCTGCTCAGCCAATTAGAAAGTTGGCAAGCCTTTTGCATGGGCACCACACACACACACACAGACCAATACAACTGCTTGTAGAGCAATGTGTTGACTTAATCAAAACAATCCTGATAATTGTATGAATTGGCACACAATTAACAGGGCTGAAGGATGTCTTAGGAACAGGCCTTGAATTCAGAATGAGGTTGAAATCATCCCAAAAGGTCTAGCAAACAACCTGTTTCTTTCTGAGTCAGTGAGCAATCAAAAACCTCTTAGTATATGAGAAAGAATATATGAATCTGAACAAAATACTGCATTTTACCTGTGGATTTTACCTTCCACAGTAAGATTTTCTTTTCTACAAAATTGGCAGTCTTTAAGAGCAGAGTTGGAAATTGAAGGTGGCTGTGAGGAGGGAATCCATCTACAAATTATCTCTAGTAGAAAAGTCAGAGCTTAAAAAAAAATAAGACCACACCTGAATATTGCATCCAGTTTTGGTCACCCCATTATTTTAAAAAAGATGCTGGGAGTTTGGAAACAATGCAGAGAAGGCAACAAAGATGATTAGGAGCTTGGAAGCTAAAACATACAAAGAATGGACTAGGGGTGACTAGGGATGATAGCAGTGTTCCAATATTTGAGGGACTGCCACATTATGCTACAAAGAAGAGGGGATAAAGCTATTTTCCAAAGCACCAGAAGGCAAGACAAGAAAAATGGATGGAAACTAATCAAGGAAAGAAGCAACCTAGAACTAAGGAGAAATTTCCTAATAGTGAGGATAATTAACCAGTGGAATGATTTGCCTTCAGAAGTAGTGGATGCTCCATCATTGGACATTTTAAAGAAGAGACTGGACAGCCACTTCTCTGAAATGGTATAGAGCAGGGGTGTCCAAACTTGGGAACTTTAAGACTTGTGGACTTCAACTCCCAGAATTCCCCAGCCAGCCATGGGGAGTTGAAGTCCACAAGTCTTAAAGTTCCCAAGTTTGGACACCCCTGGTATAGAGTTTCCTGCTTGGGCATGGGATTGGATTAGAAAACCTTCAAGTCCTTTCCAATTCTGCTAAAGTACCTTGTTTTATTTTCTGAAAAGAACATTATAATATAGAAATATGCTAATAAAGAGCAGCCAAAGGGCCTTAGAATAAATAAAAATTACTAAGAAAGCATTCAAATTTCTCAAACTGTCCTCCAAGTGAGTGCTGGTTTGAAGGAATAAATAACAGAAGTTGTTGAGGGAAATGAGGAAAATGTGCTATTGTCAGAAACTAGTTGAATTCCCTGAATCACTTTTATTTGAAAGTAAAAACAGCACAGATGCAAAGGAAATAGAATTGATAGTTTTTCTGTGTGACTTCCATGCATGGAAGTTTTCTTGTTATTCTTCATCCACAGATGAAAATAGACAAGAAAAAAAAACTTGAATTTTTACAATATGGACAAATATTAGAATTGCAAATATATTTCAAATCAGCTGAGAGTGTACTTTGACAAGAAGCATTCTTTTAAAAGATCCCCACAAATCATCTTGAAGATCTACGAGTATGCCACCAACTTTCCCACAATCTCCTTACCATGATTCACATAAGCAGGTTGGCTTAATCAATCCAGTTTGACATGCACTGAGCCATAAACTGTATCGACTCAATTTGCATAAAATGCCAAACCAACACATAGGTTGCTGCTTTGTGCCATCTGTGAACCAAGCCAGTATTCCTTGTAAAACACAATTTGTAGTTTATATGTTTGAGTGGTTACATCAGTGCAGTTCGCTGAAAAAAAGAGTACAAAATAGGAGTTCAAAAACAATACTGGCTATTTTTTCAGTCTTTTATTTATTCAGAACAAATGTTTCCAACTTGACATCCTTCGGAGTGCAAATTTCTGAAGAAATTCTATTTCATTGGATTCTAAGACAAATGGAGAGCACCTCAACTTCCATGTTCAAAAGCAGAAAACATTGGAATGCCACTGGTGAAGAAAGTCCATTGACCATGGCCCTCTTCTAGGCCAGCGGTCCCCAACTTTTTGGGCACCAGGGGCCAGTTCTGTGGAGAGAGGTTTTTTTGTGGATTGCAGAGACAGTGGGTTTGCATGCTGTCTGCATCCCCTGGATGGGGCTTCCCTTGTTTTGTGTGGCTCAGTTTCTGGCATGACATGGCCAGTGGCCTGTCCATGGACTGGGGTTGGTGACCCCTGTTCTAGGCTGTCTAGAGCAGTGGTTCCCAACCTTTTTTTTTGGCTATGCCCCACCTAAGTATCTCTAAAATCCTGGCCCCAGCCCCCACCCCATGACATATAATTTTTATTTTACTCCAAGAGTGAACTCTACTCATGCGGAGGAAGCCTAAAAGGCCATTAACTTGGTTAAACAAGGTTCAAATTGCCCCCATTAAAAATCAAATCCCCCAGCCTGTGGGGCCTAGGCCCCACATTGGGAACAACGAGTCTAGAGATTTCTGAGAGGACTGTTTCATCTGACCTAGCAAGGAACTTTTTATACTTGTGGAAATTAACCATTTAGTATATGGGCAACAAATCGTTATAGTTTTCTCTGCCATATAGGGATGTTTCATTTATTTATTTTTAAATTTATTTTCTTGTTAATGCTAGTGTTCACATCTGTGCTAATAAGGGTTCCCTTGATGGATGCCCAAGGGATAAAAGTACTGCATGGCGCCAGTCTGCGTATGCTCTTCACTTCGGTTTCACCCAGTTGCAACGCCGCGCTCGGCGGCGAGCGGAGCAGAAAGGCCAGGTGAGGGCAGCGTCGAGGCTGGCGGCAACCGAGGGCTGAGCGCGCCTTCCCCTTCTTCGTTCGGACGCTGCGGCTGCTCCTGGTCGCCTTGCGAATCGAGAGCCCGGGAGGTTCGTTGGTAGCGGGAGGAACAGCCGCCAGCAGCTGCCGTCCTCCCTCCTCACATCCCGGCATAGCCCCAAAGGAAGGTCCGGAGCGAAGCATGGATGGCGTTGAGAGCCCGGACGCAGCTCCTGCCTCCTCCTCCTCCTCTTCCCCCGAGGAGCCCCGCTCTGCCCTGACCATGACCAAGGGGCTCTCCATCTTCCTGGATGTAAGCACGGCGGGTCCCTCGCCTCCCTTTCTCTGGCTTTGATCTGCTGGGTCCTTGGGCGTCACAGAAGTTCGACCCTTTTCTCTTGTGAACGGGATGGAGGTTGGCGGATGGGGAGTGGGGGGATGGGGGAGAGCATTCCTTCCTTTCTTCTTTTAAATTATTGCAAACGTGTAACAGGTTGAGCTTTTGCTCCTCTCTTTGTGCGGAAGCCTCAACCTGTTGAACGTTTGCCCACCCCCAAATCGGTGTGTAGCAACAGTTCCTTGATTTTAAGGAGATTATCCTATCAAATGATGCTAATACCAAGATCCTGGTTATTTGATACGGGCCCTATTAGAGTCCTCTAAATTAGATTCCTCTGGCTGAATGATAAAACAGCCTGAGGCACAAATCACAGGTGCTGGATGGTGGGTTGAAAATATATTAAGTTGATTTGCACTCTTCTCTGTAAGAAAAACAGATTTAGATTAACATTTTTTCCATGCGGTTTTATTAGAAGTTTAGAAGCACAACCAAGAAAAGGGAATGCATTTTCGGTACTAAAATGACAGTTGACTAGTTCTTCTATTCAGATTTTTTTTTAATGCCAGTTTTTTTAAAAATAATGTATTTAAAATTTGGTGTTTACAAAATTAGTCACAATGATTCTGTCTGACAGGGGTTTATTCAATTTGCTCTAATAACAGGTATATTTCCAAAGCAAAAGAGTTGGTTGTTCAGGTTGGGAAATTAAGAAAAGCTGTTGTGAATTTCAGTAATGCTAGATTACCTGATGCTTCCTTAGGATGGTCTCAAATGATAAAGATACATCTTTGGTACAACTTAGAAGAGCAGTGCATGATTGGTGGGTGTGGGCATTATGTACCCACCTTATTTTGTGTGCTAAACAATAATTAGGAAAAGTGGTTCTAGTCTTGGTTTGGGGCAGGAGAGGTGTGGTTTTTAAAATCAGCTGAGCCATAGAGTGATTTTAATTCCTTTACTATATCTGATTAATACATTTAATTAAATTTGTGTGATGAAAAATAAAAGGAGGGTATTCATGTACAATACTTGGAACTTATGGAGCAAAAGCAGAATATAATTGTCATAAATGATAGAACAGCAATTCGTTAGGACAATTTGTTTTGATTTAAAAATAAATCAAAGAAAAAATGCTAACCTTTCAATCTAATTAGTGAGTTATTAACTGTTGGATCTAATAGCTCCTATGGAAAACAGAAGACTATGCAGTATACATAGAATTTAGTATTTAAATAGATTGTTTTATTTCAATATATAGGTGATTTTTCAACTCCCAATGACTGTATACATACAAATATTAACACATCAGTAAAAACCACAAGAAGAGTATTGTTTAAAGCAGTTTTGTTATAATGTTATTATAAAAAGACAAAAGATAATCCTGGCACAGAAGTAGCAACAGAGTATATTTAAAAACCTCATGTATCAAATTAAACATTTTAATATTTATTTAAGAATTTCAATATGTATTTTCTCCTTCCAAATCGAAATGCTTTTAGATGAGAAGCTCATGATAGGGTTGGATTTGGAAGGTAGTGTAAAATCATTTGTTGACAAATATTGTCCAAATATGTTAAATCTTAAGCACTATTTTAATGTCTTCTATTAAATACTATTCTTTGTTAAATGCTACTATATATCAGTGGCCTTAATATTCTGAAATCACATATTAAAATATGTGATAACATGTGAAATGTGAATATCTGGTTAAAATCCATCAATTATATTCATTGTCACAGGTGATCCCAGTCCTCATATAGATAAATCCTCAAATACTGAATAGCTATACATTTTGACAATATTTCATGTAAACGGATCACCAGTGTATGGGGCTTTTACCTACCAGAAATCCATCCATGTGATTAAATGATGCAATTACAAATGTCTATTCCAGTTCGTTGCTGAGATGCTCAGTGGATCAACATTTCCAATGCCAGTCTTCTATTATAAAATATTCCCAGAATACCACAAAAAAGTAGAACATTGAATTAGAACACCTAATCAGTGATTACTTCCCTGTAATGTGTCTTCAGCGAGTCTGATACATCATCCCACAATTGATTAGAAAACCTGACAGAAGTGAACTGTTTTACCTGGCACCAAATACAAGTGCAATCTGGCATCTAATCAATTGCAAATGTTCACCACCTATTGGTCCAAAGAAAATACTAACACTAAATGCACCTTTCTTCAAAAGTATAGTCTGTACTGTCTATTGTAGTACTGTGCTATCTGTACCGGGATCATAATTAATAAGCCTTTTTAAAAAATCCTTTAAAACATTGCTAAGTTTACTAAGCTATTAATATGTCCTTGTAAGCATTACAGTATTTCTTTGTTGATGCTGATATATATTGGTGTATTCCCTCTTAGATTCTGAGAAGAGCAGATAAAAATGGTAAGTACAATCATTTGCTTTTCTTTCCCAGAACATAAGTAAAACAGTGAGGGATTTGGAGGAACATTTCATTCAATTGCTTTGTGTTTCCCTAGGGGAGACAGTGGCTGGTTGGTGAACCTGTCACTTCAAAATTACCCCGTTGAGGAGTTTGATCCATCATCACTGGCAACTTTAAGATGTGTGGACTTTGACTCCCATGCTCCCTGGGAAATACTGGGAGCTGAAATCCACCTGTTTAAAGTTGCAAGGTTGAGAAACTAGATGGCACTGGTCTAGATGGCACTGATTATGGGAATCCACAGGGGACTGTGGGCAAGGGATGCTATGCTTGCTATCATACAAATGATACAAGTTACATAATTCAGGTGTGCAATCATGTCATGCTGCATGCAACATCATTATAGCCTATGCTGGCATCTATGGTGCCATATCTATGGAGATCATCTGACTTGTTGGGATATTTGGTTGAATAGGGATTATAAATCTATCCAAAGCTCTTTACATATACAAGCTTGTTTACACATTATGTAAACAAGCTTTATTTGGCTCAATCTTTATTTGCTGAATAAATAACAATGCTGAGTCCAGACATCATGACAAGTTATAAAACATGTTTTATAGTCTGCATTTAAATCCTTGGCTTAAAAATATTGTTGCGTATCATTCTGGCAGTAATGTGCACTACTAGGTCACGGACCATAAATGGTCCAGTCATGGGCTGGACAGAGGAGTCATTCCCTTTGACACACTAGTGTTTCTTGGAGTCTTACACACAACATTTATACTTAGGCAGGACCCTCCCTAGGGATTTACATATCTTGTAGAGGTATTTAATCATTGTTGTGCCACTTAAACAGTAATGAGAGGTTTTATGTCACCACAGTGATGGCCAGAAGGGAAACAGGTTTAATATGAAAATGGGAAAAGCCCCGACTGTAATTTTCCCCCTCAGATATACTGGTAAGTATTACAAATTCCCCCGTGATGCCAGGAAAAGATACAGCTGCTCTGAAAAATTCCAGTCAGATGCTACGTGCTTTGAAGCCCCTTTTTCAAACTATTTCCAGTGTCTTCCCACTTCATTGCAACATATGAGCAAAGCTTTTGCCTTATAAAAGGCCCCACCAGAGAATATTTCATAGCTGGAGACGCAAATCGTGGAGCAACAGCTGTGCAGAGCTTCCAGCAGTGCTCTGAAAATACAAGGCACTAAAAATCCAATAATTAAGAACTGATGAAAAGCCGAGGAGGGATGGTTTAGAATACCTGATGTTAGTATCATTCATAATATGCCAGGAAGAACAGCTGTGAACCAAATAAACTAACAACAACAACAATAACAACAACAAAACAAAAGCCACATCTGAGGCAGAATGGATGAAACCCTAAATAAAAATAATATGAGATTCCTGTTCTTGAACAGATTTTTAGCTGTAGCAAAACAATTGGGACAACATAAACTGACCTGCTGTTTTAAATGTAGAATTGGCCCAGTTTCACAAAGATCTGTCCAAGGAGCTGATGGGAAGGATCTCATCTACATGACAAAAGCCAATTCTACTTTTTCACCCAAAGAGAAAAAATATACAACATATTCATCCTTTATTTCAAATTACTAGCATTGTGCTCTTTCTCTAATGTTTGCAATTTTCCCCCTTACATGGAATTGCATTCAGGGTATATTAAACTGCATTTAGATTTTACTGCTTTTGTTAAGTAAAAAATGGTAGTTTAATCCTAGGCCTTTTTCCAATTATTCTTTTTTACTATAATTCTTTTTTACCAATTATCATTTTACCACAAAAACAGCTGCAATGTTATTTGAAAACGGTTTCAAAACCAGTTACAAATTTGTTCAAGGAAATATTTCTTCATTTAAATCATAGACTTTACTATTGATTATCTGGTTGAAACGTCAGATGTTTAAAGTAAAATTAACAGCACAATTCTATACAGTCTGTTGAAAGTTATAGCCACCTGGATTCAGTAGAACATATTTCCAGATCAATGAGTAAAGGATTCTACTATATGCAGGCTTATTGGCAGAACGTATCCAGTCAAAATCTACAAGATAAGGCTACAATGTCATGATCCGTGTCCTTCCACTTCGGCACTCATGTGCAACATCAGGAAATGTATGAAAGGACTTTGGATTGTGAAAGTATGCCCCATCATTTTGTAAATTTTAATACTTATGCACACTGACATTATTTGACTGTAGCCATTTTTTGCACTCTGTATTCCCTCCAAATGTCTGGACTTGAATTATCTACAACAAGCTGGCTGGGAGATACATAACCAGTATGAAGGAGCAGAATACTACCTGGGCTTCAATTGGGCATTAATTTTGTATTAGCTTAATTCACAATTATGCTTTACAGCAACAGACTTATTAGATATTAAAAGCCTTTCTGATACAATGTACCTAAATGACATAAGATTCTACAGATAACCTTGTCTAGTGACCAAATTGGGACCAGCAACCTAGCCATTAAGAGGTTCATAAAGAACTGGTGATTGTGCTTAATATTTTTATTTCAGGTTTCCTTTGCTTTACAGACCTGTGAGGATCATAAATGCAAGGATTGGTATTTGTAAAAATATACATTTTTAAAAATAAAAATAATAAATAAAATTGCTTTTTTTTATCACCACCATAACTGTGGATGTAAATGAGTCAATCACTAGAAGAGGACTGCCTGTGTAAACATCAGTATAAAGAATTCTTCTTCCCTTTCAGAAATCTTCTTACTCTAGCTATACTTAACATTATACAGCTAAGATCCAGTTGCTGGATGACAGCCTGATGAAAAAGCTGAGAGAATCATTGATGCATAATTATCAGTTAAAACAAATATCATGTTGCTTGCTCAGAACAGGTTTCTATGGCTACTTGAGGAGATGCTAATGAAACACTTTAGAAAACAGATAGCTTAGACTACGAAAGCAGGTAAAAAGCACTGTTGCAAAGGAAATGGATGTACTATTGAGCTATCTTTCAGCGTACCTGAAGTAAATGCCATTTCAGAAAATACCTCTGTTCATGAATCATGTACAGCAAAGCCTGAATTTTTAGTCTTCACTGAAATTGGACTTTCCTTTCACTGTGGCACTCATTCAAGAATAAATGGGTCAAACATTTCTTAGTAGACAAATATTCAGCACTGATAGCTTCTGATGATGGAACAACTATTCACAATATAAGTGGAATTTATTCGTGTGTAATAGGGCTAGCAGATTGAGCCCTACTACACAGGAATCAAACTGTGGGTGCTCCGTCACTGGAGGTTTTCCAAAAGAGACTATGATTTGCCTGAATGGTCTAGTACCCTGCCTGAGCAGGAGTTTGGATTAGAAGACCTCCATTGTTAATGTAATGTTTCTGGGAGTTGTAATCTCAATAGGTTGGTAAGACACTATATGAAGATGTTGGATTTTGGATCATCTCATTGCACTCTTGAGCTAATTTGACCACTAAGAGAAATGGTTAAAAAAAATCCCTGCATAAAGGACAGGCTATCCTTATGGCTATTTCCCATGTGATCTACAGTAATATTTGTAATAATCAGGGATGGTGATCCCAAGGACAATGGGACGTGTGCTCCTGTAAAAAAAAAAAACTTCACCTCTACAGGACTGGTGAAAAGTCTGTAAGAACATGACAACCAAATTTTGCTGCACTACAAAAATGACCATCTGCAGTCATAAGAAACACATTTTTCTAATATAATAATGTACCTTATATCTGTGTATGAGGGAGGGGGGTTATTTTAACCAGAAATGTATAAACGCCTGTGGTGCTTCCTTTTAAAAAGTCATGACCTTCAAATTATTTAGAGTAAAATGTGTCTGGGTAAGGAAATCCTTCTCTGATTTCAGATGATGGCAAATTGTCCTTTGATGAATTTAAGGCTTATTTTGCGGATGGAATCCTGAGCATTGAGGAGCTTCACCAACTGTTTCAAAAGATTGACATACACAATACAGAGTAGGTAGCATTGCTTTTAAAATAATCAATTCGGAATCACAGGGGCGGGACTATTTTCTGGTATGGATTTGTCAGGTAAACTTGCTGCTTTATAAATAATGTATGAAATGTATGAATAGCCTTATCCATAATCTATAAACCTTAAATATTTCTAAGGATGCAGGCTACAGTAGTGAGTTGGGTGGAGTGGGGAAGTGATCCATACTCTTTGGGTAATAGTGGATTGTTTTATGCATATAAATGTTGAGAGAGTGCCTTTTTATTTTCATTTGTTATAATGCCATTCTGCCATTTTGAACTTTAGTTTGTTTGCATAGGGATGTGTCAGTGATTTATACCATTATTGGACCAATAGTAAAAAAAAAAAGATCCTGAAGATGAAACTCAAATACTTTGGCCACCAAATGAGAAGGAACTCCTCACTGGAAAAGAGCCTAATGCTGGGAAAGATAGAGGGCAAAAGAAGAATGGGATGACAGAGAATGAGGTGGCTGGATGGAATCATTGAAGCAGTAGGCATGAGCTTAAATGAACTTCAGATGATGGTAGAGGACAGGAATGCCTGGAGGAGCATTGTCCATGGGGTCGGACACAACTTCACAAATAACAACAACAAGTAAAAAAATGTTTTAAAAATACTATTGTGCAAAGGAAAAATAAATCTCTTCCAAAACTGCCTATGGAGATTCTCAATCATCCAGGTTATGGCTATCCTGAATGTGTTTTCAAAAGACAACTAGTTTCCATGTTTTTTTTTCCCTTGAAAACATTTTGCTTCTTATCTAAGGAGAACTAAAGAAGCTTCTTGGATGAGAAATGAAACGTTTTCAAGGAAAAAAATACAACTCCAGTTGCCTTTTGAAAAGCACCTTTGGGATCCTTCCAAAATTGTAAAGCTGCTCCCATATAAACATCTCTGACACTATTAATTCAAAAGATGAAGGAATAGCCCCACAAATTGTATTGGATTCCAAGAAGAATGTTATGCATACATAGACATGCTTTCCTTGTGTCTGTGTATTTAAATATAATTTAGAGATGCCCCTAAACAAAAACCTCTGCGCCTATTTGTATTGCATTCCATACAGGAGTCCTAATGCCTACAACTCTCATTTTATGCTATTGGATGGGAAACAATCATAGCCTTTTGTTGTCCTGCAGTTATATTAACAGTTGAGATGATGTTCTGGATTTGGATTTATCTTACAAATCTAACTAATACACCAGCCAAATAAGCATGTCTTCCAAGTTACCAGATTTTTGTAGGCCAGATCTGAAAGCCTTAAAGTTAAACTGTTTTTGTATTTGGACTTAACAGGTAGTTATACTATGAATATCTCGCTGGTGGCATTATTTCTCCTTCGGTGTTTACATTTGGTGCAGCTGCTATAAGCTCACAAGTCTCGTCAGATAGTAATAAAAAGCCATGGCAACCCATTTAAGGTCAAAGTCCAGGGGAGAACTCTGTCAATCATAAGTCTAACGTGATAATTGCATGTTTAACATTTAATATTTTCAAAAATGCAAATCAGAAAACTCATGTTGGATCCCTTTTTTGCTAGAACTGATCTCAACATCAGTCTCTTTGACAATCTGAAATTACGATTATAGACATGAAGCTCAGCTGGTATCTGCCATTACCTTCCCCATTTGTAGCAATTAATATATTAATAGCAGCTGTGCCTTCAAGCCTCTTTGCCATCGATTGTGGGCAGGCCCTGTGTCTCTTTCATACCAAACCAGGCTCGATTGCTTTGGGGGTAAAAGTGCTTGCTACCGTCCACTTTCTTGTGGTCCATTCCAGGAATCCTGAGCTTGCAAAGGCACAATTTGAGCAAGCTAAAGCAATGTTCTTCTTTTACCAGAAGGTTGAAAGTATTAATACCACTTTATAATATTGTAATATTGTATAATATTGGAACATTATATTCAGTTTTGGTGGCCACAATATAAAAAAGATCTTGAGACTCTACAAAGAATGCAGAGAAGAGCAACAAAGACGATTAGGGAACTGGACACTAAAACATATGAAGAACGGTTGCAGATTGGGTATGCGACTGAAGTGACATGATAGTGGTGTTTCAATATTTGAGGGGCTGCCACAAGGAAGAGGGGTTAATCTCCAAAGCATCTGCAAGCCGGACAAGAACCAATGGATGGAAGCTAATCAAAGAAAGAACCAACATAGAACTATGGAGAAATTTCATGACAATTAGAACAATTAATCAGTGGGATGAATTGCCTCCAGAAATTGTGGGTGCTCCAACACCAGAGATTTCTAAGAAGAGATTGAACAACCATCTGCCTGAAATGATACAGGGTTTCCTTCAAGGGCAGAAGATTAGAAGACCTCCCACGTCCTTCCCAACTCAGTTATTCTGTTATTTGTTAACACGAGGCAGATCCAGAAGAAGATGGAGAGAAATGTTCAATGCTCACTGCTGAAAGTTGCATAATGTTCTCCCTTTCCTACCAATAAATTTTGCTAAAAGTATTCTGAGGTAGAAAGAAGCACTTTCTGTTTTAAGCAACTGTCCAAAAAACTGATTTTGCCCTAGGCAAAAGGGAAATAGTTTCGTCAAGTGGCTAATCCTATGTTTTTCTTTTATCTATCAAAGGGAAGGTGGGTTTGGCCAACTGTCAAAACTTTGTTTTTCCTTTGCACAGACTTGTTGAATGTGCTTGTAAATATGAGAAGGCTGTTGTTGTTTTAATCATTCAATCATGTCCGATTCTTGGCAACTTTATAGGCGAGTGCTCTCCATGCTATTGAAGAATGAGAAGGCTTTTGTAGCATATTTTTGAAATTCCTCATTCATTCAAGAACATTGCACATGAGTAGCAATGTTGTTAGGATTATAGCATCATAATTGTAGACTGCATTTATTAGTTAGTTTGTTTGTTTTTCATTTTTCTAAATACCTCTCTCTCAAAGAGGGGTTTTAGTACCCATGCACATACATTGGGAAATTTCTAGAAGGCAGCCATGTACATAAGTTCTAGGCATGGAAAGTTCTCTTCAGTTGGCATGGCTACTTTATTGAGGTTTTCATGGTACCGTTGTATCGATATTCTAAATGTGTCATTTAGCAACTTTTTCAAGCATGTTAATCTGCCTTTAATCATGCAATGTCCATAGAATGTCTAATTTAGATTTTTATGAATTTGTATTACATGAATTTTTCTAAAGCAGAGCACATTATAATTAAAATTATGATTCGTCACACAGTCAGCCAGATGTTCAGACTGGAATGTTTGACACACTTATTATTAGTTTCAAGTGTCTTTCAAAATATGCATCTTTCCCTTTTGCAAATGGAGCCATTGAGAGAAAAAAATGTTTAGAAAGCAATTATTGTAATTATTAATTGGTAATCCTGCTTCTAGTTTCTCTATTCTGTCCCTTGAATGATAAAAAGGGGGCACAGGATCTGCCTCGAAGCCCCTTCAATGTCTGTGGTTTCAGTTTCCAAAATGCGATCGCCTTTCAGAAAATGAGATCAACTGCAGTGTGATGAGGGGTCCCCAACCTCTGGGCCACAGCCCACTAGTGGGCCATGAGGTGGTTGTAAGTGGGTGAGGAAATAGCAGTATCCCCACTTGCGTGAGCAGCAGGCAAACATATGCACATGCACTCCATTTGTGTGAGCATTGGGCACATATAGACACCGCTTGTGAAAATAGAGCTGCAGGAAATCATCCACTCTCTCCCCCATTCCAGTCCGCAAAGCCAGAAAGGTTGAAGAACTCTGTGATAGATACATCATTAGAACAGGAGCACAAGGGCCATGCTTCTCTGTCCCAGAGCCTGTTCTCTGGGACATCTTTCCCTCAGATGGCCTCCACCCTGTTAGCCTTTAGGAAGGCTTTAAAACCTGGTTCTTTTCCCAGGTGTGGGAGCAAGATATTAAGCAAGCTTGGCATATATAATTTGAGCAAGAAATTGTTTTTAGTGGGTTCTGGCCCATTTTACATGGTTCTCATGGTTTTGTTGTTACTATGGTTTTTGTTATTCAAGTCTGTTTTAGGGTGTTTTTTTTAGGTCTTGTTAGCTACCCAGAGTAAGAATAAAATAGGCTGCTGTATAAATTGTTTAAATAAATAAGCTGAAGGACAGGTTGCTTCCTGAATTTGCTTCTTTTTGGTCCTCCTTTCTGTCTGCAAATATGCATAGGTTTTTTTTATTTCTTTAACAATAATTTATTGAAAGTTTTTAAAAAGAAAATAATACAATATAATACAATCTAAAAAAGAAAAGAAAGAGTGAATAGGTGTAAGAAAAAGGAAAAAAGGAAGAAAAAAAGGAAAAAAATATTTAAAGAAATAACTTCCAATCTTCATTACAAAAAATACAAACAAACGTAGCAATTCCTCACCCCCTTATAAAGTTACATGAAAATATCTCTTCTTCCGATAATCCATCCCTTATCCATACACAAATCTATAAATCATTAACATTTCAGCCCTGGTGTCAGCAAAAGTCCATGAAGTGTTCCCAGATATTATACAAACATGTCTATTTTAAACTTGGTCAAACAAACCAACTTTGCACTTTTCTTTTGCTTCTAGACATATTAATCATTTCATTCAGATATTGTCATAGGATTTGATGCCTCTTCAGATTTCCTTATCCCATTGCAGAAGCTGCTTCATTAACAAACCTCTTTTGTAAATCCTGTAAAGAGTCATTGTCCAGGACATCTTGGTCCGTAAAGGGGGTGTGCATAAGCGCATCAGAGTGCCTACCGTCCCTGTCCTACTGTCCCCATTTATTTGTATTCATTTATTTCATTCATATCCATGTTTATATTTATACCTGCTATCTTGTACATATTTGACAAACTAATAAATACAAATACAAATTGCCATTTGTATTTTCATTTTAATTGTTATATCTGCTTATTATCCATATTTTTCATTTTCCAGTAGGTCAACAATTTCTTTATATTCTAAATTTTCTACATCAGATAAGGTTTATTCCAGCTCTCTATTCTGTAGGTCCTGTAAAAAAAAGACAGGTATTCTCTTTCAAATTTGCCATTTTGGTAGAGAAAAAATAAGTCTTTGAAGTACTCTTCATGCTGCAAGGCACAAAATTGAATTTATAGGTGCATCTTTTATTTGAGAAAGTTTCTTGTTATTCTCTTGCTACACCATTTTCAACTATTTCATTTTGCATTCGATGGTAAAGCATATTTCAACCTTGCTATTCAAGCTTGGGAAATTTGTTTGAGATGCAATTGAGCTGCATATTTAGTTTGAAATAAATAAATTGTATGCAAACTTTAATCCATGCAAATCAACATAATAGAAATTAAAAACTGGTCAAGCACATTTGATAATTACCTACAAACTCACACTTAAATTATTAGTTGGTGTACAAACCTAATTAAAAGAAATTGATTGCAGAATTCACAAAATAGCAATGCATTTTTTATATTATATCTTTTTCTTGCAGCAACTTGGAAACTGAAGAATTATTTGGTAAGTAATTCTTTTTTAATTAAAATAAAAGAATCAAATTCATTGCTTCCAGAAGGAGAGAGAAAACTAGTGAGTCTGAACAAGGACAGTTGAGTTTGTTTTATTGTTAATGCCTAAGAAGTAATTTGATTAAAAGCAAATTACTTCTTAGGTCATAAATGCAATGAGAATGTTGAAACATGGTAAGACTATAGGAGTAGATGTGTGCATAGTGATTTTATTTTAGCGGGTCTTCAGATCAATTTTTTGCTCTTTAGCAACTCTTTGAGCAACATACGACTGTGAGAAAGTTTATTGTGCAGTTCTTCATTAAGAGAAAACATATGATAAAGTGACTGGAATATTATGAAGTTGGGTGCAATAAAGATGAACTACAATGAAAGTAAAGCTTGCAGGAGAATAAATAGAATATTTCACAATGGCTCAATATTGAGTAAGGAGTTTAGTGTATGATGTTGCCTTAGCTTTTTAATGCATTAGTGGATAAATTTTCCTGGGGATGCATGTGATGACTTTAGAATTATGTTGCTTGGGGACAGGAATATGCCTGTATTTCTTTACATAGCATTGTTATATTAAATGTGTTGCTCATTGTGTTTTAATATAAAGATCTTTTTGGAAAGATATTTCAGCCTGATTTCCCTAACTAACCTTTATTATAACTTCTGAAGCAAGCATATAAACCCTCCATATACTTTGCATTTTCTTTCTTTGCTTGTTCCTTCTCTTCTTCCTTCTTTCTTTTGCTATTGTAAAATAAAACCAGAACAAAGAACATTCAGAAGGATTTACCACTTTTACCCAGCCTTAATAAACTACTATCCTAAAGGACCCAGCTTATACTTGCCTGCCTGCCTGCCTGCCTGCCTGCCTGCCTGCCTGCCTGCCTGTCTCCCTCCCTCCCTCCCTCCCTCCCTCCCTCCCTCCCTCCTTTCTTCTCTCTCTCCCTCCCTCCTCCTCTCCATTTTGGTTTTTCAGACTTTCCACTTTTTCATTCTATATTTCTATTTATTGTAGAATATTTTTCCCAGCATCTGGGAGCTTATGAAAGTGTCCTATCTGCTTTGGAAGATCTCAATGTAGCCATACTGAAGGCAATGGATACTACAAAGAAAGTAGGCTTCCTTGTGTTATTTTTGTATGATGTAATGGGGGCTTTTGTTGCATAAGTATATATGGATTTGCTCTGTGAGAAAAGAATTGCTATATTTGCTTAGATGAAGGACAAAGTAATCATCAATCCCAGTTCCATCAGCTCTTTCCAGCTTGTTTGAAATATTTCTTGGTACCGGGCATAGACGGGGCATCTTGGAGCTTATGAAAGTGTCCTACACATACACCCATCCTCTGCACTACATATTATACCAGTGTATTTCTCCACCACCACCAGTTTCTTCTTAACTGTAGCCACTGGTGCATAGAAACTCAAAATACTAAATAATGTTGAGATTAATATGTAAAGTGACACATTTTATTGCCTTGAATAAAATGAATTCACATTTTTGATCACTTCAAATACTAAACTCTAATTTGAATGGGACGCTCAGTACAGATGGAAAATGTTTGTCTATTCTACATGAACACTGCATACAGTCCTAGCCCTCACCAGTGTATCAAATTATCAGATAAGAATGTAAGGTGGTTCAACAATAGTAGAAGGGCGTACTAGATTTTCAAGTTTCATCTGACATGATATGGGGGAGGAACATGGAAGTTATTATTTATGAAATAAGATGAAATATGCTGCTTTCTGTATAACAACTTTAGGAAGTTATCCAACATCCCACTTATTTCTTTACTTTAATGAAAGAATACATGGTTTTCATGAAAAATGTCTCAGGCTCAGTTTCTAGTATACTCAAAGCAAAACTGAAGCAACAATTGTAGAGTCACAGCTAATCAATAAGTCTATAATGAGCTATATTGGGGTGGCCAATCTTTTTTAGCAAATGTAACATTTGTCTCCTTTGCTCATGTAATCACAGCTTCTTGCAAGGCCAGATAGAAGAAACACTTATCCAGACACTCTTATCTGAGACTGAACTCATTAATTCACATCTGTGCCTTGAAAGAAAGACCATGCTGTGCTGGGCTGTGTACAGTCAGATCAGGAAAAAATATCAATTCTCTTAGATGGGAATCTGAAGTCTATAAAACAATTTCATCCAACCTGGCATCGAGAGATGTTGGAGTATAATCCCAATGTGAAGGGGGCTCAATTAAGTCATGGAACAAAACTTTCGCTTTAATATCCACAGTAATTAGGTAGAGCAGGAGCAGAGACGAAAAGAGTCTAAAGCTGATCAATCTCATTATTTCAACAGGTTAATTATTTATTGATTAGATAATTGATTAGGTTCCTTCATGATCCCAAGTTACTACATATTTTGTATATGAACAATTGATCAGATTAAGAAACTGGGTTGTTAAATTAATTTTTCAGCACAAAAGAGGATAGAAATGAGCCAACCTAATTTAAAAACCCACAGAGCCATGACTAACATGACCGGACAATGAAAGAGTTGAACCTGGCTGACCAACCGCGCTCAACATGTAGTCCTCAATGGAACTGCATCTACATGGAGGGACGTATGTGGTACCCCAAGGCTCTGTTTTAGGCCCAGCACTCTTCAACATCTTCATCAATGATTTAGTCGAGGGGATAGATGGGGAAGTCATCAAATTTGCATACAACACCAAGCTTGCAGGAATAGCCAATACTCTGGAAGATAGGCTTAAGATACAGAAGGATCTTGACAGACTTCAACATTGGGTGCTATCTAATAAAATGTAATTTAATGGTGAAAAAAGTAAGATTCTACATTTAGGCAAGAAACAAAATGCACAGGTACAGTATAGTGGTACCTTGTCCAAT
Source organism: Natrix helvetica (assembly GCF_964273705.1). NCBI lineage: Eukaryota > Metazoa > Chordata > Lepidosauria > Squamata > Natricidae > Natrix > Natrix helvetica. The sequence continues at coordinate 141,388,998 of NC_138550.1, forward strand.
AGTAGTAATTGTGAGGTATCTTGGAGTCCTAGTGGGCAACCATTTAAATATGAGTCAGCTGTGTGCAGCTGCCAAAAAAGCCAACACAGTTCTAGGCTACATAAACAGAGGGATAGAATCAAGATCACGTGAAGTGTTAATACCACTTTATAATGCCTTGGTAAGGCCACACTTGGACCAGTTTTGGTCGCCATAATGTAAAAAAGATGTGGAGACTCTAGAAAGAGTGCAGAGAAGAGCAACAAAGATGATTAGGGGACTGGAGACTAAAGCATATGAAGAACAGTTGCAGGAACTAGGTATGCAGTCGGGAACGGCAAAGGGAGATGGCTGCAGCGTCGGAGGTGTGGAAAGAGCTGCAGCCAGGGACTCCTCTATGATATTTGGCCGTAGCCTGGCTGCTCCCATGCTCCCGGAATCTGGAGAATGTTCCTATAATTTTTGAGAGCTTTACCCAAATTGCAATGATCACTGAGGCGCCGGATGGGGGACCAAGATGAATGTGTTGGGGAACCAGAAGTGAGGAGAAGAACTAAAACAACGGCTGGGGATGGCCTAGAACTTTAGAGGCCACTGGAGGCCCGTTTCAGGGCTATGGATGGGCCTGACTGACTGCCTTGATTAAAAACAGCTGGGCCCAGAATGCCCCACCCACCCACTAAGGATCCCACATCTGTAATTATATCTATCCTCAACCACCTTAGACTGTCTCCCATTTTTATGACATCTCTGCCTTCCTCCACTATTTGGGAATATTTGAACATTTCCCCCCGCCTTCTTTCCAAGTACTATCTGGATACTAAAGCCTCCAGCTCCCCCATTAAGACCTTAGCCCTCCGGCTATTGACTTTTACCACCAGCACCCTTACCCAATTGGGCTTTAATATTCTATCAATTTATTCAAGGTTAGACCTGCTCCGCCTGCGGGAGGCCCCTCTCTCGCAGGTATGGCCCTTGGCTCTTACAAGGGCCTGCCTTGATGACGGGTTTGTGAACCCCGAGAGGTGGAAGAAACGGAAGCTGAGGGGATTTTTAGTCAAATGTTTTACATTGTTTTTAGGGGGCTCCAGGGAGGGGGGGTGGGTTAACCAGGCCGGGAGGGAAGCCAGCGCCAGTCGAACAGGTGAGTCCAGGAGGGAAGTGAGCGGGGTGGGGGGGGAGAGGGAACAAATTATTCCGGTAGAGGGTTGTTTTATTACATCGGTCGCGGGGAGGGGGGGATGCGAGGACAAGAGAAGATCACAAGGTCGGTTGGGAGACCGTGGCTGTTGGCTACGCCCGGTCGTTTGTACCAACCCCCGCAGCCTAGGTGGTCAGGAACTACAGAGCCAGGGCCTGCGGCTGATGCTTTACAATGCAAGGTCCGTAACCAACAAGGCCCCCCTCATTAGCGAGTTGATCTCGGAGGGGGAGCTGGACCTTGCAGGGATAACGGAGACCTGGTTGGGCCACGAGGGTGGTTTACCCCTCGTGGAAATGTGCCCACCGGGTTTCCGTGCATTCCATCAGCCTCGGGCCCTGGGTAAGGGTGGTGGGGTGGCGGTAGTTATATGGGATGGTCTGGAACCGAGAGAGTTCACTGTTCCTCAGATACCCGGTTGTAAATCCCTAGGTGTGAAATGGGGACCAGGGAGGCAGTTGGGCCTGCTGATTGTATACTTGGCTCCTTGCTATACATCAGCGCCCCTGCCCGAGCTCCTCAAGCTGATCTCAGAGACGGCGGTTGAGATCCCCAGGCTCTTGGTCATGGGGGACTTCAACCTGCCGTCGACGGGAGCAACATCTGAGGTGGCTCGGGAGTTCATGGCTTCCATGACAGCCATGGGCCTGACCCAATTAATTCAGGGCCCCACACACGAGGGCGGTCACACACTGGACCTTATTTTTGTATCTGAACAGTGGACGAGTGATCTGGGAATAGGGGACTTAGTCATTACTCCCCTGTCATGGTCAGATCACTCATGTCTCCGGCTCGACTTCCCTGCCGCTACCCCCCACCGCGAGGAGGCGGAGCCAGCCTGTCCAAGGTGGTACCGCCCCAAGCACCTGATGGAACCGGATAGGTTCCAGACGGAACTTGGGCCACTACCTGTAGCCCTGACCCACGCTCGGTCGGAGGACCTAGTGGCCGTCTGGAATACGGCGGTGGCTGGGGCCTTGGATCGGGTTGTGCCTTTGCGACCTCTCCTGCGGCAGCGATCCACCCGAGCTCCTTGGTATACCGAGGAGCTAAGGGTGATGAAGCGCCATAGGAGACGTCTAGAGAGCAGGTGGAGATCCTCACGCTCCGAGTCTGATCGAACACAGGTAAGAGCCTATTTACGGACCTACCTTGTGGCATTGAGAGCGGTCAAACGTAGACATTGTGCCGCTCTTATTGCATCCGCGGATAACCGCCCTGCTGCCCTGTTTAGGGTGACCCGCTCTCTCCTGTCACAGGGGACGCGGGGGGCACCCTTGCAGGGTAGAGCAGAGGAGTTTGGGGAATATCTGCAGGACAAAGTCGCTCAGATCCGGAGCGGATGGGCTCCCTCCAGTGGGCCGGACGAGCCGTCAACAGTGAGTCTTGTGAGACCATTCTGGGAGGAGTTTGACTCTATTGCCCCCGAGGATTTGGACAGGTTGCGTGGACGGCTGCAACCCACCACATGTTCAATGGACCCGTGTCCCTCCTGGCTGGTACTGGCATCCTGGGAGGTGACACGAGGCTGGCTTCTGGGCCTGGTGAACGCCTCATAGGGTGAGGGCTTCCTACCAACTGCCTTGAAAGAGGCGGTGGTGAGGCCCTTGCTCAAGAGGCCTTCACTGGACCCAATGGAGCTGGCTAATTATCGTCCAGTCTCCAACCTTCGCTTTTTAGCGAAGGTTGTTGAGAATGTGGTGGCACAGCAATTTCCACGACACCTTGACGAATCCGAATATCTAGACCCACGCCAGTCCGGCTTCCGACCCGGGCACAGCACAGAGACAGCCTTGGTCGCGCTGGTTGATGATCTCTGGAGGGCCAGAGATAGAGGTTGTTCCTCTATCCTGGTCCTATTAGACCTCTCAGCGGCTTTTGATACCATCGACCATGGTATCCTATTGCGCCGGCTGGAGGGGATGGGAGTCGGGGGCACCGTTTTACGGTGGTTCGGCTCCTACCTCTCCGACCGGTCGCAATGTGTGTTGACAGGGGGGCAGAGGTCGACCCTGAGGTCACTCACTTGTGGGGTGCCACAGGGGTCGGTCCTCTCGCCCCTCCTGTTCAACACATATGTGAAGCCGCTGGGGGAGATCATCCGTGGTTTTGGGGTTGAATACCATCTGTACGCTGATGATACTCAGCTGTACGTTTCAACCCCAAATCACCCCAGCGAGGCTGTCGAAGTGATGTCCCGGTGTTTGGAAGCCGTCGGGGTCTGGATGGGGGACAACAGACTCAAACTCAACTTGTCCAAGACTGAGTGGCTGTGGCTACCGGCACCTCGGTTCAGTCAGCTGACTCCAACGCTGGCCATAGGGGGCGAACAACTGCCCCCTGTGGAACGGGCGCGCAATTTGGGCGTCCTCCTAGATGCCCGGCTGTCAATGGACGACCATGTGGCAGCCGTGGCTAGGGGGGCGTTCCACCAGGTTTGCCTGGTGCGCCAATTGCGCCCCCTTCTGGACCGGGATGCCCTACGCACGGTCACTCATGCACTGGTGACGTCTCGCCTGGACTACTGTAATGCTCTCTACATGGGGCTTCCCTTGGGATGCGCACGAAGACTGCAGCTAGTCCAGAACGCAGCCGCGCGGGCAGTCATGGGGAGTACTAGGTACTCCCACGTAACACCGCTCCTGCACGAGCTGCACTGGCTACCTGTGGTCTTTCGGGTGCGTTTCAAGGTTTTGACCACCATCTTTAAAGAGCTCCATGGCATAGGGCCTAGTTACCTGCGGGATCGCATCCTCCCACATACATCCCTGCGGCCAATTCGCTCTCACAGGGAGGGGCTTCTCCTGGTGCCGTCCACTAGGCAATGCCAACGGGCGACACCAAGGAGTAGGGCCTTCTCTGTGATGGGCCCAACCCTCTGGAATGACCTCCCCCCCGACATTAGAACCACCACTGACTTCCGCTCCTTCCGGCAGAAACTGAAGACACACCTATTCCGACTGGCTGGCCTGGCATAATTCTTAACGTTTACCTCCTGGCATATATATTTCCTACTGGTTTTTTAGGGGATTTAATTTTATAGGACACGGGTTTTAAATTTTGTATATTTTAAATTATTTATTTGGCAATTACAGTTCTGTCTATTTTATCCTCCTCTTATTTATTTATGTATTTATCCATCTAATAATTCTAATTGTTATTATGTATGATGTTTTTGATATGGACTGTACACCACCCCGAGTCCCTTTTGGGAGAGGGGGCGGTCTAGAAGTGCTAATTAAATTTTAAAAAAATTAAATTAAATGTCTAGTTCAATGAAAAGAAGTACCAGGGGTGACATGATAGCAGTGTTCCAATATCTCAGGGACTGCCACAAAGAAGAGGGAGTCAAGCTATTCTCCAAAGCACCTGAGGGCAGGACAAGAAGCAATGGGTGTAAACTATTCAAGGAGAGAAGAACCTAGAACTAAGGAGAAATTTCCTGACAGAACAATTAATCAGTGGAACAACTTGCCTCCAGAAGTTGTGAATGTTCCAACACTGGAAGTTTTAAAGAAGATATTGGATAACCATTTGTCTGAATGATGTAGGGTTTCCTGCCTAGGCAGGGGGTTGGACTAGAAGACCTCCAAGTTCCCTTCCAACTGTTATTCTGTTATATTCTGAACCTGCCTTACACTGGCCTGGATCACTGGGTCTAGGCTACTAGACACACTTGCTAAACTGTAACAGGGGAAATCATTTTGGCTAGTGTTTTTGTTTGAATCTAGAAACTGGGACTTCCTCAGCAAACTACATTTAAGTAGGTAAATTTTGGTTCGCTGAGAGTTATGCAGTATCAAACTAGGTATGTAGCTAAGTAACTCTATCAATTTTTCCAAATAAACCCTTATAATCTCTTGCTTCAAAGTATATCACAGCATCTTACCTCGAATTGGCTGAGTAACCATACTTCTTTACTCATCAACTAACCTTACAGAAAAAAATATATTTTTGGAGTCTAGCTTGATTTTAGCAATGAAGACTGCTAGCTCAAAGCTTTATTTTTTTTAATTTAAAAGTAAAAAGATTAAGAGATGATACTACTGAACTAACACAAAAAGAACACAATGGTTAACCTTAACCCTTTTAAAAATTTTGTCCAGTGTTTTTTAAACCTGACAACTTAAGATGGGTGGACCTCAACTCCCAAACTTTCTCAGCCAGCAATTTCTCAGCCATATTAACAGTGCCATGTTTGAAAGACATAGTATCCATGGAAATAAGGTATCCTTGAATCAAATTCCCTTTCTGATTTAATTATTTGGAAATTTTCTTTTTTTCTGAAAATAATCAGAGGCTGGAAGAGATTGTGACAGGATTTACTGTCCTCTTTCCAAGTATACTTTATTTCTCCTTTTCATCTGGAGTTCCACCTTCAGGCTCCCAAAACTACAGCAGCCATTTTGGAAGGAGAGGGTCTATATGACAGAAGAGGTAGAGCCAGAATATCTGCAGTTCGCTGGCCTGCAATTGACAGGTTGGACCAATGTGTTCATATGTTACTTCCCAGCACTTTTAAACCAATTAGTGTTTGGCATGATAAGTCAGTGGTTCCGAAGTAGAACAGTACAATATGGATATAGAATGCCTTCCTGAATATGAAAAATCTGCATTAGGAATTTTTGTTTCATTTTTTATTATTCTTTCAAAACAAAGACCTTGAAGATTTTGAAGTTTTCTGTTTTTCTTCAAATCCCTTCAAATGTTTTGTTTAAATAGAACATTTCAAAGTTGCCTCATATATGACTGAGTTTCATTAGCAACTTATGGATATCTAAAACTCTTACCAAGACAAGTTGAATTGTATTCTATTTTCTTCAGATGCTCTTTCTCGCAAGAACCCCGACATGAAAGATCCACAGACTTTTCAGTCTCATCTCCTTGGCACATTCAGCATTTGTTTTCATCTTGTCATTTTTTTGTGGCTAAAGTGTTGTTTTCACTTTCAAAGGAAGGAATCAGATAGCTAAAGATACCTGGCAAAATCATGTTTGACTAATGCTTTGCTATTGTGTTACGAAGCCAGCATGCAAGGGAAAGGAGACAAAGGCCCGTGAAAGTCTTTATACATGTAATGGAGTGTCTGAAGAAAGATAGATATTGGGAATAAGTGTATCATATAAATCTCATTACTTCTATCCTGGAGGGGAATTGCTATGAGTCACTTCTGTTGCAAAGTAGAACTGTGATTATATTAACAAAAGGTCTAAGACTTTTTCTGCATCTCTGTCAACTTAAAATTTGCCTGATCAAAGAAGAAGTGAGAAGATTTTACCACAGCAGCATCTTAAAATTGGAATGCTTTTTCCTTCAAAATAATTGAGGCATCTCATTATTTCTCTCCCTTTTGTTGTTTTGGTTATTTTATCTATTATCCCTTATAAACCTGCCAACAACATAAAGTTGTTTTCTCTATCTGGCAAAGTTCTTACATTGCCAATTGCAGTTCTATTTACTGAACTGGCTTTTTGTTATAATAAATACAGGAAAAATAAAGAGCAAAGAATGTGGTCTTCATATATTAGGAATTAACTGGGAAGCACTATCTTTTGCAGGTGTAGGCCAGAGCAAATGTCCCCAATATGCAGTTCCCCCTAATATGTCCAATTTATAAGGAATGCAGTATACCATTTTAGATAAAATGGAATGATGAACAGCATTGACACAGGATATTACACTACCTGAAATGGAGTCCCTTTCATCTTTGGATAGGACCAATGGTTTCAATCATCTTGCTACAATATTGAGACATGAATCCAGACCAACAGTATTCATATCCATTAGATGACAATGAAAGAAAGAAACTTGTATATTATATTAAATGTCATTTTAAAGGTCCTTTGCAGTACTACCATACTTAATTTTCTAAAATATGTGTTTTATAACCATGTTGTTGAAAGAGGCTATTTATAACAAGTTTCTTGTCTGAATAACAACAGCAAAAACCAAGATGCTTGGTATTTATTATTTGAATAAGGATGATGATACGTATATTAAAAGTGTATGCCAGCTCAATTCCAAGCAGCTCTATATTATTATTAAAGTGATGTATACTTAGTTCAAGGCAGATAACATTAACCAAAAGACAGGTCTACCAAGAAGAAATTAATTTAATGTCTATTTCAAGATATCCCACTCATCAATAGCCTCAAAATGTTCTACAGAGCATTTAGGATTTGAATAGCTTTCTAAAGACTAGGAAGTTTGGATGTTTTGGAAGACAAGATGTTTCAAAGTACAAGGGTAGCAAAAAGAAGATATATGATAGCCCCCCCCCCCCCCCCGCTCCCATCACTTCATTAGAAATGGATAATGTCCACAGGTTTTCTCTTAAAGATGCAAGAAGCTGACTAAACAGAGGATAAGAACTTTAAGGTCCCAGGTTCAGAAACTGTTAGAAAACAGAAATACCCGTCAAGTTCTGGGAAGGCAGAAGAGACTCATCCCTCACTCGCTGGAGTATAACAAGAAAGGGAAAAGAAGCACAATCAAATTTGCAAGATTCTGTAATTATACCCTACAAACACCTAAAAACTATTATCGTTATTAATTATTAAACACTTAAATCATAAAAGACTATAAAAACAAAGCAAGAACAAAGAATTACCAAACAAAGGAATAATAATGGAACCATCAAATTGTGACTAGGATAACCTTCGCACAGCTTTGGTTTGTGCACCAGCTGCAGTCTTTCCTGGATTTTTTGTTCTTTGAAGAAGAAAAAAATGAAAACAATTTCTTTCTAATAGAATCAGCATGATTAAAAACAATTTTGTACAGTAATTCCCAAAGCAAAATTCTTGGCCCAGGAGACAAATTGTGATGTTGGCAGATTTTGAAAGATCCTCTGATCATCTGTAAGTAAGGTATGTAAATACACCTTTTATATTATTGGACTTTATACAGGAAAGGTAGATCTCCTAATAATTCATCTATCTTTCTTCATTCATTTGCCACAAAAATATAATTATTCAGGTACAATTAGTTCAAATAGTTGTAGTCCACTGAAAAAAAAGTCTTATTGTCTGTTTCTGTTCTCCTTTATGGCTCTAGCCTCATGCCTAGAGAATGAAGGCCACTAGCAATTATATTATGTTTTCCAGGAAAATCATCCTTAATCTAATTAGAGGCAGCCTTGTCAAATAATGTAGAGGAAGACATAAATTAGCTTTACTTGTACAAATGAGTTCTGACACTTTCAAATATCAGCCACAAATGTTTTCATGCAGAGTTGCTATCAGGTTAAAAAGCGGGAGTGACATATAATTTCTCAGAATTTTTCTTCCCAATTAATGGTAGAAATAACAGCTACTGTGGCTGGTAGTATTACAGGCTTGATTAATGTTCATGAATGCTAAATAAATATTTTGAAAAATATAATGCCTTCTGCTATCCATTAATGTGGACAATTTCTAAGATGAGTGACAACTGGGCTTTCAATAACTGCTTTTACCACAAATAGAAAAGAAATGATATACAATACTTCTGGTCTATTTTTTTTTTTAAAAAAATATGTAATAACAAAAATGTTATACTCTTCTTTTCTTTCCGTATGAAACTTATATTTGATCCCTACTCACTGAACTGTATTATTGTATTGCTGATTCTGTAATTATACAACACATACTGAAACAAGCTGATATAAAAACCATTTGAAATAATAAAGAATATATTCAGATCATTGATTTAACAAATTTTTCTCCCATCTACAATCATGCCAGCATCATTTGCTCCATCCTCATAGCCGGTCCTTAGTCTGACTTGGCAGGTGTTACTATCTTAATAGTTCACAGTAGGGAAAATTAGGATGCAACTATTAATGATGTTTCTGCCAGTGAGACACCCATAAATCATTCTCCTTAATGTAGGCTGGGGATGGGTGTGGAAATAGTGGCAGGCTTCATCTGCAGCATGGGATCTTTCCATTTTTGTTTTACTGGAATGCTTAGTTCATCATGTGTGCGGTACATGTGTGGTACAAGATCTTCAGATGATCTATGTGCTGGGTAGGCAGTTGGATTGTTAGATCAAGGGTAGAGTGGTAAAGGCCTGCACTCTCCTGCTCCACAAAATGGCCTCCTTTCTAGGACATTTGTTTCTTCATGTGTTGGCCAACTGGCTTAAAAAAACAAAAATGCCATGGTTGATGGGTAAATTGCAGGGCAGAGGGAGCAGCAGTATGTAACCTATTAAAAGCAGCCAATAGGCTCCGGAAAGATCCCAACCCTGCTAACATCCTCCCCAAGGTCACAACTAAAAATACTGCACATAATATTTGCAGCAAGTCTTATATTGGAGAAGATGGCAAACTTCACTAATTTACCTAATCAGAAACTTCACAAATTGGGCAGAGCCACTTATCATTTGGATGGGTGGAAGGGGGGAAGGCTGAGCATCTTCAAGGGGAAGATAAGGGAACAGATGCTTTTCTCAAGAATCATTCATTGAAAATTCAGGTGAGGTTTTATAGTAGTAGACCTTTTAATCAATGTGCCAGAATCATTTTCAGTTTTAAATGAGGTATAGATTATTATTATTTTTTAAAGAAAATAGGATTAGCAATTACAAATCTGTATTTTACTGATTTTTAAATTGGCAGTTTGCTCATTTTTTACTATAAGTCTTCTAAAAGTCATTGGAATATAAGTATGTCCTAATGTTAATTTGCCCTTAACATTTTTTCAAGTTTCCTTGTGATGCTAAATATGTTATTTGATTGAGAAGAGATTTAACAGGGTGAAAATATAAATAACTAAAAAGTTTATCTTCCAATAATCTTAAAATAAAGCAATTCTTGAATACAAGATACAAGAATGCAAAGTAACACAGTCCAGCACCTATGTTTTTACTTATTGACTTGTTTTAATCATAGTTGAATGAGTCAAAGTATCTGCATTCATACTGTTGCTGTTTACCATGATTTGTTGAACAAACCTCAAGCATATGAGTTGGATAATATCCTAAAACATGGTTTATAATGTACAATGGGGGAATTCGGACAACACAATAAGCAAAATAAAACTAACTATATTATGATTTAACCTTCTTTTAATCTCCAAGGTCACACGGCTGACTCCCGATGATCAGTTTGCAACATTTGTTTTGAAAGAATGTAGATATGGTTTACCATTGTTAACTCCCCCCGCCCCCAATTTTCCATTTGGAATAACATTTGGAACATAACAAATCTGATTTTAGAATTATGACTGTAAGGAACTATTATTTGGGAGAATGTGCTTGTAGCTGACAAATGTTAAGCTTTTTCTTTTTACTAGCAGTTTTCCCTATTTGCTTTAGAATTATCAAGAGGCTTCTACGTTGGAACAATTTGCGACTCGCTTCTTGTTAAAAGAAACCCTGAATCAACTACAGTCTCTACATAATTCCCTGGAATGTGCCATGGAAACCACGGAAGAACAAACCCAACAACAGCAGTAGGATTCTTACTATTGTGTCTCAGTGGCAGCATGGTGGAAATTATTATAGGAAAGCTGCTATGGACCAATGTCTTGCTCAATTAATTTAGAAAATGACACTTTACTAGTACTTCTACAAAATAAAACCTGTCCTGAGATTTGTAGTTAGATTGCTTGAAAGTACCTGAGGCCCACAATTTATTCCCTAACTATTCCTTCTATTTCAAGACTCTTTCTTTTCAATGAATCCATATCCAGGTAGTGATTTCAAGGGAGCTCTTGTGTTGATGAGCTGTTCTTTTTTCTGGTTCCATTGTCTTTGAACTAAAAGTGAACTATTTTGGAGCTTTCTGTCTCATTGCCTGGTCCCAAAGTGATCCTTCATGATTCTCATTCTCACTAGAGGACTTTAGGCAGGCATTCTCAACCTTCCTCCCAGTGCTATTGTTACAGGAACATATAAAAGGAAAGAATCCTATCTTGACCTCCTTGCTCAAGATTAGATAAAAATAAAGATATAAATATAACTATATTGGGGTCTGTTACTTTTTATATAATCATGTTGTCTCAATACAGAAATAATGTTATCTAGTTCTGTATTCTTGTTGCTGGTTTTGTTTTCAACTTGCCTGGTTTTTATTTTGATACCCAGTGCATTTAGGATCAATTTTGTGACAGACATAAACAATAATGAGAAAGTTTAACAAGGTTTGTCTATGTAAAGCAGGGGTGGCGAACAAGTTCGACAAAAAGAGCCAAAATTTTAAACTGTGAGAATCAGAGAGCCACACCACGCAGTGACCTGCCAAAACAGACCCGGAAGCAATGTTCCCTCTATTTTTTTTTCCGATGTGAGCAGAAAAGTATAGTGTTTGAGCGGCACATTTTCATGCCTGAGCACCCGAATTTTTTTCACAGATGTCACCTAAGACAACAACGAAATCAGTATTATTTGAAACTCAAAGTTATGTTTCTTCAAGGTACCCGCTTAATTCAAAGTGTTATATAATATCAGTATCACTTAACAATGCTCCTGCTTAGCAACCAAAATGTTGGCTCAGAAACTCTGGCATTTGAAGCACGCAACTCTTAAAGCTGTCAAGTTACAAGACCCTTGCACCCCTAACCCTTTAGGGAAAAAAAACCCCAGGGGTCTTCAAACCTGACAGCTTTAACACTTGTGGACTTCAACTCCCAGAATTCCTCCTCCAGTCATGTTGCAGCGACGTCATCTGCGTGGATCTGCTCCATCTTTGCTTTCTTCATTGTGGGCAGGGCTTCTGCTGAAGATGCCGACGAGTACGAGTTGCCACCAGAATAACTGCTGCTACCTCCTCCTCCTCCTCCTCCTCCAACAGAATCACCAGATTTGCTCCTGAGCTCAGCGCTGGGTTACCTCTGCCCCCTCCCCCTCCTCCGTGCTTTTGAGGAGCCATGAGGCTTTTTTCCCCCTGCTCCCCCCCCCGCCTTCCTACTGGCTCCTGCAGCCTCATGGCTCCTCAAAAGCACGGCGGAGGAGGAGGAGGGGGCAGGGGTAACCCAGCGCTGACTGAGCTCAGCTGCTCCGAGTGGAGGGGAGGCACCGCTGCCACGCGCGGAGATTCCGGCTGGAGCTTTGGCGGCTTCATCTCAGCCACAGCGCCGGGCAGCAAATCCGGCAGTGCTGCCTGTTAGAGGAGGATGAGGAGGAGGTGGCAGCAGTTCTTCCGGTGGCGGTGGGGGCTTTGGGGCTTCACAACTAGCCTCAGTCGCCCCGTGCTCCTCAAAGCAAGTCTGGGGAAGTCCTTTGCAGGCGGCCCGTTCTAGCTGCCTGCAAAGGACCTCCCCAGCTTCCGAAAGGGAGCGCACGATCCGAGCCACAGTATACTAAATAATGATAAGAGGCAAAGAGCCTCATTTATTTTGGCCGGGAGCCGCATGCGGCTCGCGAGCCGCGTGTTCGCCACCCCTGATGTAAAGGGTTCTATGTAAAGGGTTTAATCTATGCAAATAGATTAAAAATACAAATAATTTAAATACTGAACAGCTTTATGTATTTTTTTTCCCTAAAGGAAAGTCCCAAAGAAGCCAGAGGTGCTAAAAATACAACACCCAGGAAGACGTTCAGGTCGAAGGCTCCAGAGAAATAATAGTTTTTCTCCAGTTAGTCCTCTTTTGAACCCAGGTAATATTGTTTAACATTTACCATTGTTTATTCATGCAAGTAAGACATCATATAAAATTAATGAAGAAATAAATTTCATTTTTTTTAAATGGATAAAATCAATCATTTCTTATATTCTGATCATTTTTAATATTTATATTGTTTGTGTACAGTACTGGCTTTACATCCGCCAGATACCTGCAACAAACGTTAAACATCTTGCAGGGTTTAAAATATTTCAATATATTTGAATTATAATATTGTTAGATATGCATCTTAATATATTCAGAAACAAATATATTGTATGCAAAATAATTTGAAGTAGCCACTTATATTCATCCTGATAACCCACTGTGATGAAAAGGCCATTTCCACCTTTGTGGTCTGTTTTTACTATAGTTGGATGTGGAGAACATATAAAGTATCTCCCCATTTCTGAACAATTGGCAAGGTGATGCAAGCCTCTTGTTGACTTTCTGAAGGAATTTTCTCTCTTCTTACTAATACTCACTTTAGCAGACACCTAGCCTTGGCTGCTTTCAAAAATTAAACAAAATTGACCCTGGGTAGAATTTAGATGAGAAACTATTTTTGAGTTTTAAACTGCTGTGAAGTCTTTTTAAATAAGAAGTGGCTTATGTGTGTGCATAAATAATAAATTCCAAGATTACTGGTGTCAAAGGGGAGTTTAAAAAACAGAATAAAACAGCAGACCACGAAATGGCTGCCCAATTTTTTTTTAGAGGGCTAGAATTAAACTTGCAGTCATATTTATCTTTATTAATATTTATTCGGGGAGGTGCAGCAAATTTGATGCAGTGCAAGCAATCTATGAAGAATGAGGTCAACATTTGCTTAAAGAAAGCAGCAGTAGAAAGATTTAAATCAAGACAGAATCAACATGGGATTTATACTTTACATGCACCACTTGTCCAGTGAAACAAAAACTCTCTTCCCTCGCCAAGAAACAATACATAGATATCATAAACGTTTGTCTTATTAAGCAAGTACAATCTTCAATCATGTTTTCAATTCAGGTATGTATGTTTTACAAAGGTTTGCACAAGAAGGACAATCAGTGGATGTCTCAAATAAACAGACTTCAGAAGCTGATTGATAAGCTAGAACAGAAGGTATGCATGGCTACTTCACTACATCCCTCTTTGCTACTGGAAGCTTCTGTAAGAAATGGGATTCGTTCAGTATTTAAGGTTTCTTTTTTAAGAATCGCTAAAGTTAATTTTGTTCTAGAAAGAGGACACATTGATTCCACTAATTGTTTTGTATATTTTCACTAAACCAAAAAGCAGCACAGTAATAGGGCATGTCCATTACCTCCAGCACTTAAGGAGTCTGTTCATCCACTTACTGATAGGGCAACTTTCCAACAACAGAATATAACAGAATCAAATTTTGTGTGGTGAGAGAAGCTGACAAAAGAAAGACCCAGTTTGACTATGATGTGCATAAGAACAGGGGTTCTGACTTAATTTTTTAAAAAAGGAAGAAGTGAAGTTTTATAAGTTCAAGAAAAGCCACAACTGTTATCAGGAAAAAAATTACAAATATAACTATCCTTTGCCATTGAGCAGGTACACAACAAAAACTAGCATATTACAAAAAGTACACAGTGAATTCACAGAGCAAATTAAGACATACTCTTGCTCTCTTAATATCTTTATTGCTTTTCATCATAGAGTAGGTAAAGTTTTATTGATAATTAAACAACATGCATAAAGGAAGTTCCAGGAGACATGATGTATTGCTTTTGAGAGAAAAGATCCATCTTGATTGTCCAGGATATACTTATTTTTAATCTGCATTTTTAAAAAGTGATATTTTACAAGTAGATTATCTTCTAATCTACCACCCATTGCAAATCCTATTTTACTGTAGATTTGACCAGCTGAAATTATTAATGTATCACCATCTGCCAACATGTTTCATCTACTATCTGCTGATTGCTTTATCATTGCAGCAACCATAGTTCTTAATGTTTGCCATGTGGACCATGTTCAACCAATTCCAGACAAAACTAGTTTTTAATTCTGAAACAGAGGAAATACACTGAGCATAAAAATGGGCTTTTATGGTCAGCCATAGATCAGAAGAGGGCTTTAGATGGCAGGATATGATGCTCTCTTGGCATAGTCGTGTGTTGAAATGATCTGATGGTAGAAATATTTGTAACTATTCTAGCAACCTTCATAGATGTATTTTTCCTAAAACGAATCAATGCTAGACTGTTTCCCCAAGAAGAGGAAATAATTTATTCAATACCCTTAAATTCCACTCCATTTTTATATATTTTCTATCAAAATAGATTAGGAATCACAGTATTAGTGATTTTTTAAATTATTATTGAAGAGTGTTAAAGCACTAGATAAACCTTAACTCTTTTGTATTGCCCTTTTATTGGTTGACAAGGACCTAAAACTCGAGCCACTAGAAGAGGAGGTTTCAGAAGATAATACTAAATCTGTAAGTAATATTTCCCAACTCCACTCCATGGAATCCATATGAATGGAAAAGCAGAAGAAAGAGTTCTAAATCTGTTCTGGGACTTGCTAAGGCTGGCGTCTTCTGTTCAATCCACAATCTTTTGTGGCACTTGTTTCTAATAAGGCTTTCTAGAAACATGATCCAAGAATCACACAAGTTTATTTATTTACATGTTGCTCTACTCCTGCACTCAAACATGAAAAACTTTGGTTTTGCTTTATCATTTGACCTTTGGAGCTGGGTTCAGACTTAGTCATTCATTGGCTGATCCATTTTAAAACCAACGAAAGGATTGAATATTTCCTATGATAGCTATTTACTTTGTCACTTTGTGTGCATTCTAGCTTAATAAACTGCTTTAAAACCCAGCCAAACATATATCAGAAGTAAACTTTAGAAGCATTTTTACATGTTGAATGCATAAAGCAATATAGCATGTGAAAAAGAAACCCAGAATTGTTAATATAAAAAAAATATTTAGGGGGGGAAAGGGCTATTGAGTGGAACCAGAATAATGTGGCTGTTCTGACCTAGGCTTCCTGATACAATAAAAACCACATGCTTAGTCCCGAAAACCCTCTTTTTATTTCAAAGGCTGTGAATTATGTTTATTCACAGCCTGTAATGAATCCCAAATAGTTGTAAAGAGTCCTACAGTAGGCTGCCAAAGTCTTTTGGGATAAGACTGATAAGCACCCACCTTTATCTTCCTCGAAATGCTGCCAAAGACTTAATTGGTAATTAGCTAGGCAAGGCCACACAGAGCAAAGAGTCAAAACGGAGCTTCAGAACATAAACTGACCAGCATGAACCAAGTTGCTTCCTGCAAAGGCTCACATGCCTTTGCTCCTCCTTTATGTCCTGTGGGAGGGGCAAATCACCTCCAAGCTTTACTTCCAAGTCGTCTCTTCTGTCTTAACTGTTCTTGCCTTCTGGCAGCTCTACGCATGCGCGCACTGGGAACGGGGAGTCTGTTCTTCTGTCTTGCTCTTGGTCTGGAGGTTCCAGAGGCAGCACATAACTCCCAGATGGCCCTGGCCCCTCTCTGCCTTCAAAGCAGAGCCCTCGTCTGAGCCTTACCCAGACTCCAGGACCGACTCATGTTCCTCCCCAACCTCCTCACTATCTGACTCTGCTGCCAGCTTCATAGGCCGGCAGTGGACCACAACAGTGGCTGGAGTTGCATGGAAGAACTGGAAAAACAATCTCAGAATAAACTTTAAAAATAAAAAAAAGATAATTTGATGACAGTATAGTTAATGTCAATTAATCGGATTGCACTACTGTTTTGCCAGCAAATAATGATTGTTCAGCGTAAGATGTCAGTAATCACAGAAGAACTAGAGCCGTTCCGCTTTGCTCTAAAGCAGTACGTAGATATGGCCTCTTCTCAGGATGGATGTCTGCAGTGAGTATATCATTCTCAAGGGATGGAAGAATGCATGTCATTATATTATAGAGAGACTGCACTTTGGGAGACACTGGAAATCATTATTAAAGAACATTTATAAACATCCTAGGCTGACTAATTCAGCAAATGCAGTATCACCATTATATTGTTCTCTTGGAATTATAAATGTCACAGTGGGCCATAGTAAATGTCAGGCCATAGTAACCTAGGACAGCAGCCATTAATAAGATAGAAGAGGCAATCTTTATTTTCCTGGAATAAATCTGGTTGAATAGAGCGGCCTTATTCTTCAGAAGATGTGTCAGCTACCACACTTTCACTAGAAACTATTATCCAAGGGAGAAAATAATTAACATCAATAATCTGATGAGGATACAGAAAAGTAAAAGAATTTCCATTTAATCTTATGTATTACTTTCCATGTATATGGTGCCATCTGCTGGCAATTCTAAAATTTGACATTCTCCTGTATGCTGCTTGGAGAGTCCAAGCATGGTTAACACAGCCTATCTGCCCTAGGACTGAGTAGATTTTTCTTTGCTCATGCCTCCTTTGCTTCCCTGAGGTCAGTTTAAAAACGCAGTCTACACGATAGGACTAGTTTTGGGGAGCTCTTCAGTCCTTTGACAGATAGATTGGACTCTCCAGGCAAATTATAGTAGATTTTAGAATTCGGATTTTTCTTCTATTTTTTTTCTAGTGTAGAGTTTTGGTGTAGAGATATGTACTGTTACAAAGAATTCTTATTTTTCGGATTGCTGAGGTGACTGTCGGGTTCTGACCTGCTGCTGGCCACACGCAGCAGTTGGGGTCGCAGAGACCACTTGTCCGGCGGCTGCTGGCGAGTGCGGGGATGGCAGCGGCGTTTCTGCGCGTCTCCGGCCGCTTGTCAGAGTTAGGGGCTTCAGAGAGTCCCGGTTTCCACAGCGGCGTTTCTGAAAGCTCGGCTAGCGCAGTGGCCACTTTGGAAGCGACATTTTCGCACACTTTCTAAGGGCCACTAATTCAGGCACCGGCAGGCATCGGAGAACTCTTTATAGATAGCGTGAAGCCGCGGCGGCCATTTTTGGCATCCAGATCAAAAGTTAGTCGCCAGAGCCATTGAGGATATCTACACCACGTGCTTAACCACCTCAGTGCAGATCACCGCTGGGGATTGCTTGGTCCTGTCCGGGGCGCCGGCAGGGCCTCCCTCCCCCTCCAGAAGAATTCCTGTCTCAGAAAGGCGGCATCGGAGTGCCCTGGTAATCCAACCAGCCTCCAGCTATTAAGCAGATCTGCAGACACTTCGGAGTCTACTGGCCAGCATCTGGTGCCGTTCCTTGCTGCAGCTTCACCCTCCACGCTGACAATCAACCGATCTCCATCATCAGAATGGCAGATAAAGATTTGGAGCCGTGAAAGGAGCTGGCAGGGCCCTCTGCGAAGCGCAGCAGGCCAGATCCCCCATACCAAGGAAGGAAGGGGAGTAAGGGCACTGGGGGCAAATCATCCCATAGTTCCTCTGGGAGCAAGGGTTCCAAAAGGCAGGGTGACAAGAGGCAGGAGGCCCCAAGGGAGAGATCTGGTAGGCCCCAGGCCCCAATTCTCCCTCAAGTTTGTGAGGCTGCTTCGGCCTCTCATCCACCCAGAACTGAGAGAGGGGATTCTCCCTCTAATCAAGGGGATCAGTCACCATCCCTAAGTGGTAGGGATTCTCAGTTTGGGTCCCCTGCAGCCTCCCTGGGATTCCCGGATTTCCCCAGCTCTTCTATAAGGGAGGAGTTGGAGCCTTTTCATGGTTGTTTTCATGTAGAGGACTCCTCAGCCCCAGTTAGAAGGGAACGAGGCCTGACTTCCTCCAGGTCCAGACCCGCAGAAGACAAAGGCCCTGCTCTCTCAGCACAGATGCGGGAAGTTATATCCCAGGCTATTTCTCAGGGCGTGGTTGAAGCTTTCTGCCAAAAGGAGGCCAGGGGTGGCAGGGGCCTTAAGAAGGGCCACCACCACAGTGAGAGCAGGAGCCGCAACCCCAAGTCTTTGGATACCTCTGTCACAACAGAGGTTTCTGTCTGGGAAGAGGAGGCTGCGGACAAGTTTGAATTATCGGAGGATGAGGATATGCCTCCCAATAAACCTGCCAGTTGGCCCCCATGTCTCCTGTATGCCTTCCTGCCCCTGCCACTCATCCCGCAGATAATCAACAAGCTCCTGGAGGAGGAGGCGGAACTCATACTGGTAGCTCCGCATTGGCCCAGGAGGTCCTGGTACGCAGATCTGGTCGATCTGTTCATAAGGAAGCCATGGAAAATTCCTCAGGAGCAGATCTCCCTCAGCCAGGGGGCCATCAGTCATCCAGAGCCCCAGTGGCTCCAACTAGCCGTATGGCACTTGACAGGGAGCTCCTGAGGAAACAAAACCTATCAGACAAGGTTATCCAAACCATTCAAGCATCCAGAAGACCATCTACAACACACATCTACGATGCAACCTGGACCACGTTCTCCACTTGGTGCAAGCGCCATGACATTGTAGATGTTGCAGCTTCCATACCTCAACTTCTGGACTTCCTTCTGGAGGGGTTGGACAAAGGCTTGGCTCCCAACACCCTCCGTCGCCAGGTTGCGGCCTTGTCAACTATTCTGGCTAGAGACTCTCATCAGTCCTTGAGCCAACACCCTCAGATCAAAAGTTTCTTGAAGGGAGCGACTAATCTTCGACCTCAGGCGATACACAGGTACCCGTCCTAGAACTTACCGTATCTTCTGCGAGCCCTAACCACCGCACCATTTGAACCGTTGAGAACTGCCAGTCTTCGCCACTTGACTCTTAAGACTGCCTTCTTAGTAGCAATTACTTCTGCTAGGAGGGTGTCGGAGATTGCGGCGTTCTCTGTCAGGGAGAAACTGAGTATCGTCCATCATGATCGGGTCACCCTGCATCTCAATCCTTCCTTCCTACCAAAGGTGAACTCTCACTTTGACAGATCTCAGGAGGTGATCCTCCCGAACTTTTGTGCCAGGCCTAAGCACCCCAAGGAACGCGCCTGGCACAAGCTGGACGTTCGATGAGCGGTCTGCGTATATATGAAAAGGACTAGACTTCAGACATTCAGAGTCATTTTTTGTGTCGTTTCAACCTGGGTCGTTGGGTAGTAAGGTCTCGTCTTCAACCATTGGACGTTGGCTGCGGGCCTGCATCAAAATGGTTTATGAACATCAGGGGAGGACCATGCCGGGTCGTGTGATGGCATACTCCACAAGGAGTGCCGCCACTACAGCGGCCTGGGCGACCCAAGCATCGATCATTGACATTTGCAGAGCTGCGACGTGGGCGTCCCCCACAGCTTTCATCAGAAATTATAAAATTGACACCTTTGCCTCAGCCGAAGCCTCCTTTGGAAGACGTGTTTTGCAGCAAGTTGCCTCGGCTCTGGAGAATCTGGACATGACTTCAGCCCTCCCTGGGAGAAAATAGCTTGGGTATGTCCCATGCTTGGACTCTCCAAGCAGAGCACAGGAGAATGACCGTTGGCTTACCTGAACGGTTGTTCTCTGAGCGCTGTGGGAGAGTCGAAACCCACCCAGGGTTTCTTGAAAGGTCCAGGGTTCTGCATTATGATTGATACCTGAAAGGCGTCCTGCAGCGGACAAGACTTCGTTTTTAAACTGACCTCAGGGAGGCAAAGGAGGCATGAGCAAAGAAAAATCTACTCAGTCCTAGGGCAGATAGGCTGTGTTAACCCATGCTTGGACTCTCCCGCAGCGCCCAGAGAACGACCGTTCAGGTAAGCCAAGGGTCTTGTTGTAATTAAATAGCTGAACATAAGACATGACTATTTCCATTTCATTCAGCCGAGGGCTAAATATCCAAGGAAATAGGTTTTCCTACAAATCTTACCAATTGAATAAGGAATCATGTCCTCCCAGAGATACATCTTGTGCAGTTTCTAGGTATCAGATTATGAATTCCCATTAATAAGATTTTGGCAGGTTAGATTCAATGCTTTTTCTTTTTCCAAAAACTAACAGTCTTTCACTTTTTAAAAGTGTCAATGGAAATAATTATGCATGTTTACATATTTCCTCATTGAAAAGTTTAACTTTGAATGTCAAGCTTTTATTACGTTATATACAAACCACATGACTGTTATGCTATGGCCAAGAAATTTCATTTATTTGTTTTGCTAAAATATACTCTGCTCAGCTTTTGGTTCAACATCCCTCTGAATACTATGCCATTTATTGCAAATATATGTTGGCTTTCAATCAGTTTTATATGAGGTTGTAGTGCTGGGAATGATTTATTTAAAATATCAATCTCATGGTAATAAAAATGGTGAGCTTTAACTTAGTTTAATATTACAGAAACTCGGCATTGTCACTAGGCCTATACCAATCCAAAGATGAAAAACAGACATACTTTTTTTGTAAATAAACATCAATATGGGCTGTTTTCTATCCAAATAAATTTTGTGCTTATATTTTAGTGTTTCTGTCCAGAAACTTTCAGGCAAATCCTGTTTCATTGTTTATGAATTTTGGAAAAATAATGCCTGGAACAGGTAAGTAGGTTTCTAAAACAGTTATTTATCAGCATCATCATGCTTAGGCAACATAAGCAGTACACTACATGTCAGTCTTCTGCATTAATTGGTTTAATCAGCAGCCAACATTGTTACTTTTATACCTTTCTGAAAAATATCAACTTCCTATTTCAGCAGTATTAACCTTAATATATAAAAAGTTTTTTGTGGCAGGAAAGCAATGTAAAACAATGTGATAAAAGCATCAGTTGATTCTAATAGATTTAGGGATGAAAATACTGATTCATCAAAATTCAGAAAATATTTTAATATGGCAATATTTTTACATGTGAAAACTCGTCTGGTATTCCAGAGCAAATACCTCAGAAGTCCATGGTGGCTCTATTTGTTTTTAGATCAAAAGCTCTGCGATAAAACAATTCATAATTGCACCCAGCCCCATTGACACTTTAATCACAGATCATGTTTCTGAATGAGTTCTGCCTGGTTATGAGCCTGTGCACATCTGAAGTATTCATTTGTGAATTGGAACAGCTAGGTTTAAATTGGGCTATTTTTAATATTCATGATTAATTTAATCATTGTAATTCTATAAAATGTAAACCAAAGAGTTTTAAGTATGGTTTTGGGTAAAATAAATATTATTTATTTCTCCAGCCATCTCCAGATGAATTATAGCAAGTCATTCCAAAGAAGTAATGTAGATTGTCTGGAGACTCCAGAACACATCACAACTATGCTTGTTCCTGGTAATGGTTTTTACTTTGAGTTTGTTATTTCTGTGTGTTCTTCTTTCCAATTGTTATTTAGTTCTACTCTAAGAAACAGTAACAAATAAATATCCATTTGGAAAATTTTATAAGAGTATAAATCTCATTGAATGCATGGGACTTGCTTCACAGAATGTCATTAGATTTGTCAATTCCAAAGTTAGTCATAACTTTATTTTGCTTTGCTTTGGTTTTGCAAACAGTAAACAAGACATAGTAGTCTAGCTTAGCTGCACACATAATGCCAAGTTGTAAATGTTGAAAAAAATGGCTGAAATTACCTACAGATAGTCCTGAACTAACAACAATTCATTCAGCAGTCATTCAAAGTTATGACAGCAATGAAAACAATAGTAACTAGTCCCTGAACTTGCAGCTACTGCAGCTTTCCTGCAGTGGTGTGATAAAAATTTGGGTCTGCCCAGATTTAGCTATAGGGACTCCCCCCCCCCCCCACACACACACACACTTATAGTCCCATTTCTGCTCTTTTGGGTGCCCTGCACTACATAACCTTGCCCCCTGCTGCCGCCACCTCCCTCAGCTGATGTTTGCTATTTTCTTCTGAATCCCCGGGCCAAGATTCAAGTATTGGATGAGGGTGTAGCCATGGGATGTACAGTGAGCACAGCAAAACCGCAAAGCCTTGTCTTCCCTAGGTGGTGGCTAGGCCTGGCTGCAAAGGAAGCAGTGAGACAGCGCAGTGCTCTCCATTACCAGGCAAGGCAAGAGAGCCAGAATCAGTTCCACAGCAAAAATGGAACCTGTGGGAGGTACTGTTCAAGGTGGTGGCAGAACTGGAGGATGCAGAAAACACAGGTGGTCCAGAGGTTCAATGCACACTCTGCAGCTGTTGTTGGCAGCACCTTCTGTAAAGCTCACCCCTGGAAGCACCTGCTGTAAAGGAAATACTCTTTGCAGGAGGCCCTTCCAGGGAGTTTTGCAAGTTCAGCTATACCCAGTGCCTAAATCCTCAGTCACCAGCAAGAGGAAAAAGATGGCAAAGGTCAGCTAGGGTAGCAAGTCCCAAGTCAGCAAGGGTCATGAAGATAGACTAAAGCTTTGTGGGCTGTAACAGCTTTGTGGAAGCCCCTTTCTGCTGCACTGGGCCAGGTTGCAGCTGGACTTCACAATGTAGGTCAGGGGCTTTTTGCAGCCCCAGAACCATGGAGTGCCAGGAAGTCGCTGAGCTGCAGCATATTCTTTTTCTAGCCTCCTTTTCTAGTTCACTGCATTCCCTTCAACTCATGCATGGCCAACATTTCCAGGCATCCATCTCCCAACAGCACTCTCATGCTCTGCACCTGGGATTCCTGCCTTTCTTCTTAATAACCCATGTATTTTGGGGCTACAATGGAAATGGGGAATACCAGATTGCAGTTGCTAAGTGATAGTCACATGACATCTCGCTTTATGTCTGCACAGCTTAACGGTGGAAATTCTAGTGCCAATAGTGGTCCTAAAAGGATTACATGTATGAGTTTTAGAACAAAAATATTAAGATTTCGTGGATTGCATAAACTTAGTTGATGCCAATCTCTATTTGACTTCCGAGATTTGTTCTGTACTATTGAATTATTGCTCTGATTCTATAAATCTCAAAGTTAGAACGGGCCACTGAGTCCAACCATCTTCATTTAGTAAAAATAATTCAAAAGCATTTATTGATAGGGAATAGAGTTGAACGAAATTGTAATTCATATGTGCTGATTCATTTAAGTTTTATTTGCTACATGGGTGCCTCCAGATCTACCGGTAATATAAGGGATTGATCATTTTCATGGGACAGATAGTGCTGATCCAGAAAAAACCAAAAGGTTTAAGAAATTCTTCTGTATCCAAACAAAATTTAAGATCTAGAAATATCCTCCTTCATTACTATCTCTTTCACCAGAAGTGGCAAAGTTAATCTATAAGGGTTCTTTCAGATATGGTACCTTTCTAATGAAATTAATCTAATTCCCAAATTAAAAATCGTTTAAATGTCAAGTACACATTTTATCTATACAGCATTTTACCAAACTGTTGAGTTAAATGATGAATTTTAATTAGCTCCTTCCCCGTATCAAATCATAATTTCAAAAAAAAAAATAAGGCTAAAACCATCTATATATCTATCCATCTATATATATAAACTTTTATGCAGATGACAAGTAATTTTACTCTAAAGCTATGCTGTTACTATAATCAGTCAGATAAAAAGACTGCCAAATCCCAACAATTTTTAATTGTCTTAGTCAAATTGGGATATGAATATTACACCGTTTAAAATATTTTAATCTTGTAGGAATTTTGCAAGGTTGATGTTTATTTGTTTATCTATTACATTTATATGCTGCCCATATCACTCTACAAAGCTACTCCACAAAGATTATTTATGTATGTCAGTATATTTTAATCTGTTCTGGTATAACAACTAAATAAAATGAAATATCTATTTACATATTGCAAAATTATTTTACAACTAAGCAGTCCTTTGAAATGTTGATGGAAATTACTGACATGATTTAAATCATTAATATTTCCTTTTCAGCTTCTTGGTGCATCCTGAACAACTAGAAGTACATACTTCTTAAAAGTAGGCGCTACATTAAACTGCACCTAGAGAACAATCATAGTCTCTGAAGTTACCAAATCATGACTATTCCTTCACGGATAATTCTTCCTTTTAAAACAAATTCACGTTGTAAAATTTATTGTGATTAATATTGTATGAAATGATACAAATTCATTTTAATTTCATGGTTATTTTTTAAATAAGGTATTGTGTTCCCTGTGTTTATTATGCGCATTTGTGTTTTGTAAAGTTCCCTGAAAATTTATTTCTACCATCGTTTGAAATTGTTCTGTCTATTAAATTAGTGTACAGTGATGTTAGTCAGAAAAAGACTTGTGACGAAACTAACATGTTTTACTGTTTTATATTTATAGAAATAGAAAAAGTTTCATTATATGATGTTTATAAATAAATCTGTAAGGAATAGCTATGTTAACATCAGACAGAATATGAATACAAATCTTTGTGTGGAGATGATGCCATGTTTTGGGCTGAAAACTTGAATAATTAGCAATGAACATTAAACTACAGAAATCATGGACCTGAAAAGTAATCTATTAAAAACTAAGATAGCTATGTTTCATAAAATGGATCTAAAGTCAGAATCTCAAAAGGAGACAGAAAGACACTGTATGGACGTTGCATAAAACAAGAACAGTTTGCAAAGACAAGCATGGAAACATATTGATATTGATGTCAACTAGAATTGGCAGTTTCTTTTTCTTATCACATGCCTTTAATTTCTTTGTCTTATTGTGTTTTTTTAGGCTTATTGTGTTTACTCAATTTTTACACTTTATTTTGAAAGTCTGATAAATATAGATGTATGTAAACTTTCAAATGCTGCTCTATGTGAAAGTATCTTTAGTTGCTCTATACAAGCAACTAAAAAAAAATCTTCACAAAAGCAAATACCATTCCACATTTACATTCATAACACAGATAACACAAGAAAAACATTACAATTGTAACATATTTGCAGAATTTGGAAAAGTTTGAAAGGAACAAAATACCACAGTAGTTGATTAGCGATATTAGATTAGGATGACCATTGTACTAGAGGACTAGATGTATCTTTGAATCCAAAATCTTAACTATTTAGATGCTATCATGTGGAAAAGAAAGTGAAACCCAATTTGATTTAGTAGTTCTAAAGCTTAAGCATCAGCTAGAAACGAGAAAACTGAGTTCTAATCCCGTCTCAATATAAAAGCTGTCTGGGTGACTTTGACCCAGTTATTCTCTCTCAGCCCATGACATCAGGCTCTGATGGCAAATCAATTGATCAATTCCTATCACAAAACAAATGGATCAATACTTAGTTGATCTGAAAAAAAAATGATTCTGCAGTTGTGGGAAAATGCTAGGGAAAAATATGGAAAAGAATGTACAGCAAAATCTGGGAAAGAGGGGAGGGGGAAATGACAGATGTAGAGATCAAATTATTAACACTTAACCAATACTTATATGTACAATATTTTTAAAAAACTTTCAAAAATGACATAGCATCTAAATCCTAAGAATTGAAAGTTTTAAACATTTAACAAAAAGACAAAAAGCAATAGCACTTAAACTTATAGACTGCTTCATAGTGCTTTACAGCCCACTCTAAATGGTTTACAGAATAAGCACAATTGCACCCCACCAATCTGGGTCCTCAGTTTACTGACTTCAAAAGAATGGAAGGTTGAGTCAACCTTGAGCCGCTCAGGATTAAACTCCTGGAATGAGCAGTGAGTTAGCCTGCAGTACTGCATTCTAACCACTGCCTCATCATGGCATTTGTAATAGCCCCATACAAGCATTGCTTGTATACAGCTAATTAAATCGGGACTAAGGATATGGGGCAATCTATATCTTTGATGGTCATGTTTTGCTATTTACTACTTAAATGTTTGGCATGAAAATCATCAAAGATTCCAGTGCTCATACCACTTTTTGTACATATTGACGTTAAAAGGTTCTACAATCTAGCAAGAAGATTGGTGCATGGAAGCAGAAGTTATGTGTGTGTCCATGTTCCCCAACTCAGTTTAGTTTATGATATGAGTTGGCATCTAGTCAAAATGCAAACAGCCACAAGATATGAGCAGTTTATAGCAGTGAGAGATATGGCATATTCCCAATATTTGGAATTTTGTTAGAATAAAAGGTGAGGAATGAGACTTGTTAGGATCTGCAACTTATTTTCATATGTAGCATTCCCAAAACTTGACAAGTGATAATGATCCTGCTTCACTTCAGCAGTTGTTTCCTTTATCTATCACTACAAAAATCTTAATATACTAGTTCAGAATCAGACAACAGTTTAAGTTGATTCACATACATTTTTGCTTGAATATAGCTTTACTGATGATTACACCAACTGTAAAAGATACATCTGAATTCAGTCTATTGATATTACAGATCACTTTTCCTTAATTTTTTTTAAATGGTGAAAAGAGACGCATTCTTTATCTTCAGAAAGATCTATCATTGCTTGTAGCGGGTAATAAACAATAATTTTTCTACAAAACAAAAGGCCCACACATTTGGTTAATAGAAAACATTACATATTTAAATAAGTTTTGAAACATGTTAGCATTTATTAGATTGAGACACAACTCAAGACAAAACTGCAAACTAAGAAACTCAATCCTCTGACATAATTAGAAGAGCTATGAAAAATATATAAACAATGAATTAAAGTATACTAGCAATATTTATGGGTAAAATAATGTGACAGGATATCCAGAAGAATACTATTCCATACTGGCAACTCTCTCAGCTTTAACCTCCCCTCCACAAAGTGCTTTTTATATCCAATGCAGTTAATGTTATTTCAGACATTCTCTTCTCAATTCTCAAAATATGCTAATATACTGATGCAGGCTCTCACAGCCAGTGTCAATCTAATAGTGATGACCTTCCAGAGTAATAGGTTAAGGTCTAATTAGGAGATCTGAGAAATGTGCTACAAAGCAGATCGCTGTCATCTCAGAAAATGCCAGCCACAACTGCTGATGAAATGTCAGGATACCAGATACTGTAATTAGATGACACCTATTAGCCCAGAAGCTCATCACTGGAAAGATATAGAGGCAATCTGCAACTTATGATCATTTGTTTAGTGACCATTTGAAGTTACAATGGTGCTAAAGGAATGGCTATGACCAGTCCTCAGAGTTCTGGCCACCCCAGCACCCTTACTGTCATGTGAGCATGAGCTAGGCATTTGGTTCACATTTATAACTGGTTGCAGCACCTGCCAATCACGTGATCACAATTTGCTACATTCTTTTGCTAGCATCCCCAAAAAGTCAATGGGGAAGGTCACAAGTCACTGTGGTAAGTCTCTCCCCCCACGCACTCTCCTCCAGCCCCATGCCCTCAATGCTATGCTGGCCACTTGTGCACCATCCCTCACCTGTACCCTTGTGTACCCTCTCTGACCCTCCCTCCCAAGCATCTTTCTGACCCTTGCTGCACCCCTGCACTCTCTCTATCTCTTAAAACTGCATCTCTTAGCAATAGGAATTTCAGACTCTATTGCTGTCATAAATCAAGATTACCTGTATTAGTAAAGTTCGGACAGGCATTTATAATCATATGTAGTTTTTGTATTTATAACCACTGTGTGAATGATTGCAGAGTTATGGAATTACAAGCAGTAACTTAATCTAAGTTCATATAACAAAAATATATGAAAAAATGTTCTTTAATTTACAGAAATCCATGTATAAATATGACAGGAAAAAATTACAGCTGCATTATTTATTTTGCAAATTGGAAACACAGCATCACTTTCCCCACTGTTAAAGAAGCATGCTTTTTACAAAGCTTGAGCAACTGCTACTGAAACTTTTCCTTGTCTGTCTCCCCACCAATATACATGCACAGGTACTATATACAGTTCTACTTTCACTATAAAACCCATCCCCAATATTTCAGTGGGAAAAAGTTTGGAAGGACCTAATGTCTCGAGTTTCATTTTGGTATATACTTTTGTTCAACATCACTTTAAATTTATAATAGGTTGGAAAATCATGAACATCTATTCATTACTTTATGTATTAATTCTAAAGCCTTCAGACATCCATGGCCTCATTCCATTCATTTCAATCATTTCCAGTTTATTTTTATATCTAAAGGATAATAGTTTTTTAATACCATGAAATATACAAAATGCACTTTGCTTAGATTTTGTATGCAGGTAATTCTGGGTTATGGAGAATATTTGCATAATATATACAGACCTTCCCATTTATTCATAAAATAATATAGTAAGTAGCAGCAATTACCATTTGTGAAAGAAATGTGGTTCTTCCCTAAACTACTAGAGATATCTAATCTGGTAAGAAATTACCTGTATCATCATTTTGTCATCATTGTGACTAAGAACGGATATCTATGCTGCAACTTCACTATACAATAAAACTGTACTACTAATTTAAATGTTAGTAAAATTATTTCTACAACCTCGGTTTTAAATTCATATACTTACTGGTTTTTCCAGTACAATAGGATGATCAGGAAGAAATTCTGGCTTCTTTTGGGCAAGTGAAACCTCTGAAAGTTTCAGAAGGAAATCTCTGCTATATGTTATTCTTTCTGCCAACACAAAAATTTATTAATGAAAAGTAATAGGAACACTGATATACAAATCAGGCATCTTCTAATGAAAATTAATGACTATATTTTTTTTGCAAACAATTTTACAGGAATTTAGTTAGCAAAACTGTATCCTTATTACTAAAAATAACGAAGTATGTTATTGGATGTTTATACACAGTAACTGTCATTTGAATTATGATTATCATTCTATACTAAATGTTATAGTAATTTATACAGAATTTTAAAGTTCAGAGTCTAGTGTTGTAAAGAGATTGGATTGACATGCAATCATTATGTGGCTTATCCCTTGAGCTTCTGAAATATAAATACCACCTTTGCTGTAAGCATGGTATGCTAAATGAATTCTTGAATAAAAATTCATTTAAGATGACAGATAAATTTCAAATATTGAATTGAAATTAAAAATTAATAGAAAAGTCTAAGCTCAAAACCTGAAATAAATTTTGTATATTTCTTCATGATAATTTAAAAAATTTTAATACTTACCTTTTGTGACTTCATTTTTATGCTGCACTGACAGACTAGGAATCAAATTGTCATTTAAAACCAGCATTCCATTAGATTTACATATCTAAAATAAAGTGTAATACATATTATATTCTAATATGCATATATATCTAATATACATATTTTGTACATTATTTTACAAGGTTCTAGGAACTTTTGATAATTCGTGCAGGAGATATTGTATACATATTTTATACAGATTCATACAATGTATACCACTTGTAATTTTAATAGTGAAGAACATCCCCATAACATTCTAATTGCAGTTCATAAGGTTAGAAGTCACAATATACAGTGTGGAAGGAAGAACTAGATTCATTCAAATTCTATCACATTTTCACAGGCATACATGAGAAAGTACTATATAAGACTGTCAGATCAGCCACCACAAAATTGTCAGTGCTTCTTCTATGCTGCTTTTATGTACCATTTACATTTTGAAAGAACAAGATACAGGTAGACCCTGACTTACGACTGCAATTGAGCCAAAATTTCCACTGCTAAATAAGACAGTTATTAAGTGAGTTTTCCCCCATTTAACCTTTTTGCCACAGTTAAGAGAATCACTGCAGTTGTTAAATGAGTCACACGGTTGTTAAGTGAATTTTTACAACAAATGCACTGTCCCGATGTTTTGTAACATTCCTAGCCAGCTTCTAACAAGCAAAGTCAATGAGGGAAGCTGGGTTCGCTTAAAACTGCAATGTTTTACTTAAACAACTGTGGCACAAAGGTTGTAAAATGGGGCAAAACTCATTTAACTACTGGTTAGCGATAGAAATTTTGGGCTCAATTATGACTGTAAGTTGTTAGATGTTTCAAATTATGTATTAATTTGGTATGCACACTGTAGGAAGAGAATCATATTAGTCTATGTTAGCTAAAAATGGGCAATTTGATACAAGATTTAAATTGGTATAAGAGAAGGAAGAAAGTTATGAAAGTACACCTTACATGTGAGACAGATTATACTTGGGATAAAACACATTCATTTTGAGGTAGCCTGAAACTTTTTGATGTATATAAATTGAACAATTTCTCATTCATTCTTGCTGCTACAATCTCATTTTTGCAAAATGATCATTTTGAGATTTGTAGTAGAGTGCCTGGAAGTTGAAATGCTCTATATAACTTAGTCCTTCTTTTGATTCCCGATATCAATTTGTATCCATTCATTAAGTCTGAACTATTAGAAGGTCAAGGCTGGCAAATGATGGCATATATCATATTAGAAGTCCTCTAAGTACTATATACCCTATTTTTCGGAGTATAAGACACATTGAAGTATAAGACGCACCAAGGTTTTGAAGAGGCAATTTTTTTAAAAAAATAGGTAGTTAGAGAGGGATAGAGAGGGAGAGAAAGAGAGAAGGGGGGGGCATTGCAGAGTGCTCCTGATGGGGTGGGGGGGGCAAAAACGAGCAAACAGCCCGTTTTTCGCAAAAGCATTTTTTTTGTCAAAAAAATTGCATGCATAGCCTTATGGAGGCTTATAGAGTGCTGCTGGGGGCTGGGTGGGGGCAAAAAACGGCCCATTTTTCGCTCATTTCTGCCTTCCCCAGCATCCAGGAGCTTTCTGAAAGCCTCCATAACGCTATGCATCGCCATTTTGGTGAAGGCGGGGCTTCAGGAGGCAAAAAAATGCTGTATTCGGTGTATAAGACGCACCAAGATTTTCAGCCTCTTTTTTGAGGGAAAAAGGTGCATCTTATACTCTGAAAAATACGGTAGCTGTTTCCATATGTCTCAAAAATATGTTTTGGAAGTGTTTAATACATTATAACTGTCAGCTGATAAGGTAGTCATAATCTGTGCAACATAGTTTAGTTTATTGATTAGTCTTCTGATCATATTTTTTAAAAAGTACCTGATCTAATTTCAGGTAAAATAGTTAAAAATACAATAATAAAATAAACATATGGTAAATACAGAGAATCATTCAGATAAGTATATGACATTTGCAGAACACCCCAATCTGCTTGATATAATGGGTTCTTAGCTTGACTGTCTTAACTATAGACTTGGCAGTTCTGCTCACAATATATTCATTAGAGCTGAGGAGAGAATAGGACAATCTAATTCAGATCCCAGTGGGCTGTTCTTTCAAGTAGGGATGTTAAATATCTAAGACTTAGGGTTCTATACTGTAGGTGAAAGTGGGGGGAAAAGCATGATCAATATCTTCAATGGCTGGGACACCATATTTACATATCCTCTCATATGGCATGTAATCTGTCCAACATATAGCCTGTATGTGCCTAACCAACTGACTTCTTTCATTTTCCCCTACCTCATCCCAATTTAAAGTGTATATCATTTAGCTCTAGCTCACAAAACTTATTCCTTTTAAAAAGTTTGTTAGTTCAAAAAGATTATACCATTTTTTTATTTGGGGTAGGTACAGTAAAGTACAGAGTATTCGCTGGCAGGGACCAGAGGACAAGCTTTTCCTGCAGAGTAGAATGTTCCATGTTCCACAGAACATAGCCAGGTTTTTAGGGCCTTATGAAAGACTAACGTGGTTAGGGCCAGTCTTGGGTCCTAAAAACCTGGCTATGTTCCCATGCCTTGGGTGCTGAATGTGATTAAAAACCCCATTTTCTGCCTGTATTGCTAACTGGCCAAGAATTTTGCTCCTGCGTATATTTAATTTGGATGTTTTTACTGTTTTTAATATTTTTAATTGTATTTTTTTCTGTTACAACCCAATCATGGGCTTATAGAAATTCAATGATTGATTGACTGACTGAATCAAAGTTCTCATCCTAGTAGTTTAAAATACAAGATAATCACAATTATTATTTTACAGTTATTTCAAAACAAGTTCAAGTAATGGGTTATGACGCTGGCATGTGAAACTAGCCAAATATTGTTACACATCACAGTATCTAAGGTATTTATAGCATGAGGTTCCAGTAAAAGAGGGATTTTTGTTGTTGCTCTTTTATTGAAATAATACTTACTGAACTAATTTCATTATGTAAAAAGACAGAAGCACTGCATGGAAAGTCAGCCTGAAAACTACCAGAGTCTGTTGATACCGTGGCTAAGGATGCTGCAAAAAAAAAGGAATAGCTTTAATTCTTCATTAATACGCTGAGTGCCCTTCTAAATCTCTGTATTAATGTGGTGTTCTCTGCACAAATACTTGAGGTGATCAAGACACTTACCACGAGAAGAGAGGCACAGAGATCTTGCTGGCTGAAGGTGCTTACCAATCAATCTCTTAGTTTCCATTTGTTAAAACACTTGGAGATGCCATGCTGGAAAATAAACAGCCCCATAATATACACAGATGGAAAACCGGGCAATTACTTAAAGTGTACTATTTCAGGACTTCCCAACACCATATCTAGTACTCAAGTCCTTGCCTAAACCCTCCCCCATCTTCCTACCCACCCATCCCGTCCACACACACACACATATATAGTTAGTGGCTGGCTAGGACGCGACTGCACGATAAAGGAAATCTGTAAAACTCCTCAAGGTGCCTCCACTCGAAAAACCCCACTGAGTTTGGAAGGTGTTAAAAAAAGAGCAATAAAGCAAACTCTTTGGGAACGATAAGAAACGGCGGACTCGCTCAGGGGCCTTCATAAAAGAGCGCTAAATTCATAAGGAAGAACTATCGTACTTCATAAGCACTTAAACAACAACAAAAAATATTTTCCTATTTTCGGGCAGCTCGGGCGGCAAAAGCGGCCACAGCCGCCCTTTAGGGCCATGCGCTTCATGCGCATGCGCGGTTCCCTTTCTGGCGCGGCCTCGCCGTTTCTCTGAGGCCATGGCGTTCGACCTTTTTGTTGGTCGACGACTCGACGGCCCCTTCTTCCTCCTCTCTCTTTTTTTAAAGCGAGGCCTGCTTACCAGCACTCTGCGCTCTCACCCCGGGAGCAAGAGCAGCGCCGGCCGTTCCCGCGAGCGCAAGGAGCGGTCTTCGAGAGGGAACCGGACGGGACAGCCCGGCTAAGTGACGGCCCGAATGTTTGTGGCGGAGAAGCAGCTAACCGCCGCGGCGGCAGAGCCGCCAGTATTCTAAAGGCGCGCGCAGGGAACCTGGCGGCAGCCGTTACTGTCCATCATCGTCGTTGTCGTCATCATTATCACCACAGACCCTCTTTTTTTTTTTTTAACCAAAGTTGGCTTTGGAGGCCTGCTTACCAGCACTCTGCGCTCTCACCCCTGACTCTTTGCCTTTGGCTTCTCGGCCTTCGTGTGCAGGCACACTTGTAGAGAACGGGAAGGCTCCTCCCGTTTCTTGCCTTCGCTCTTTTACATCCATTTATTTCGAAGAATCTTAGGTTTCTTACTGCTGTTTGAAAGCGCATAAAGGGGAATATAAAA
Source organism: Natrix helvetica (assembly GCF_964273705.1). Classification (NCBI taxonomy): domain Eukaryota; kingdom Metazoa; phylum Chordata; class Lepidosauria; order Squamata; family Natricidae; genus Natrix; species Natrix helvetica. The sequence continues at coordinate 141,422,970 of NC_138550.1, forward strand.
ATATTTAAAGGGTAACCGTTGAATAATTTGGCATACGTTTAGTAAAGCCTAAAAGTGTAAGAGACCTCTGGTTAGCTTGCATGTTTTTCAAGCAACTTAGATATAGATTAAGAGAGTTAGAAGGGACCTTGTAGGTCATCTAGTCCAACCCCCTGCCCAAGCAGCACACCCTACAGCATTTGACTTTTTTTTTTCATTGAGTTATAAGATAAGATACAAAATACAAAAATAAATAGGAAAACAGTTGGGAGGAAGGGGCAGGAAGAAAAGTGAGGAAAGATTAGGAAGAGGAAAAAGAAGCATTGACTTCCGACTCTGTTGCAGTAAAATAAGGCATTAATGTCAAATCACAACTTTTTGTTTTTTCATAATAATATAAACTATCCATTTCTATCGGTCAGTCTAATAGGTAAAACCCAAAATCAAAGTTTCATTCTTTGCCACTTCAAGCACAAAGTGCAGAAGCTGTCTCCATGTGGAAGCAAAAGCATTTATAGTCGTCTTTAATCAAAACGGTCAGTTTTGCCATTTCAGCCAACTCCCATCAGCTTCTGCAACCATTTGTCCATGGTAGAAATCGAAGTGTCCTTCCATTTTTGTGCATACAGTAGTCTTGCTATAAAATCTAAATGTATAAGAGACCTCTAGTTATCTTGCATGTTCTTCAAAGAAGTTGATTCTGTTGCCTCAGACTTTAGGTTTCATTATTAACTTTTAAAAAGATAATACTAGCACTTTCAACATGGCAATGAGGGCCACATTTTTATCAGGGAAAAATGTTTTTTTTTTCTTTTTAATCAAGACTTTTTTCTTTTGGTAAATAAAGACTTGTATTTTTAGCAGTAAACAACAACATATTCTTTTAAAAAATCCTTGAATACAGTGGCAAGTTCTAAGAAAGATACAAATCCAGCTGGAAAGGAGTAATGTAACTGATAAACTTGCCACTTGTGAAATATTTACTAAGTTTACTAACAAGAGAAACATACAACATAGACTCATTGAATACAAAAAGCAAGTTATTAGAATAATTGAATGTTTATGTTGTGTGTGTTATACTATACATATACTGTAGGAAATGAGTGGTATAATATTCAAATAAGGGCATAAACATTCAATTACTCTTCATATTTCTGTATTTAGAAAGCACAAAATGATTTAATATAAAAATGAACACATTTAAAAAATATTACATATCAATTTGTTCAGTTGCACAAATAAACTGAAAATTTGTAGTGATATGAGTCTTAAAATGATGACTTTTGGACTGCCCCATAAATAAAATTAATGTAGTCTTCTCCTCCATAGTAATGTTATCTGGAATTTTAGGTTTCATTCTTAGCTTTTTAATAAAGATGGTAGTAGCTTTAGCATGGCATCCATGTTTCCTTTTAAAGTTCAAGATACCCATTTTTGTTTTAGCCAAAGCCATTTCTTTATTTCTTTATTTTTAGCTGCAGGAAGTAACCTCTTTAGAAACTAAACAATAGGGAGTGTATTCTAGAGGTCCTTGAATACATTTGCAAGTATTATGAAAGAAACTCTTGGAAAAAGCTCTACTCATGTAGAGTAACCCATAAATTTGCCCTTTGGAATGATATCTTTAACCAATGGTTTCTACTGTTCAATTCTTACCTCTAATGTATTTTATTGTTCAATTACCGTAGTTGCTTTCTGACTCATTGCATATACCTAATGTACCATTTATTTCTGTACTATATATAAACATTGACCCTTAAACACTTTTTGCTTGTGATTCGGAAGGGGTGGCAGCGAAAGTACCGTATATGTGATTTAAAAGCTGCTTTGCAAAGTTAGTGACTCCCAAATTCTTAGATCAAGTTCCACTTCAATTGGTGGGTCTGCGTTTTAAAGGAAACTGTAGCCAGGAGGTACTGTTGGGAGAAATGTCCTTCTGGGTTCGGCTCCAAGTGGGGAAAAAAGACACTGGAGACATGGAGGCTGCTTGGAAAGATGGTTTAATGGTGGACAGGACCACATGGCCTGAGTCCTGAACAGAAAAGGTGATCACATGCTTCAATGTTGGTGGAGAAGAGAAGAGAAGGGAAGAGAAGACAAGAAGAAGGGCTTGCAGGGATTTTTATAATCTGTTCTGCCCCACCTATCTGTTTCCTGTTCCTGTGTAAGAAGTGTATTCTGATTGGTTGTCAGACTCCCATGGGCCCGTGCAAGGGCAACCCTCTAGGCTGTTTTGAATCCAGGTTTGAGTTCAGATGCCATGTGGTCAGTTGAGTAAAGGCTTATTATCCTGCCTTAATCCCATCACAGCTGAAGAGGAGAACTCTTTATTATGTAAAGTGGACTAGCTTGGCCTTCTTAATGGCCCATTGATAAAGTGGGGATGGGCAGGAAGCTGTAGGAATTTAGTGTTTAAAATGTGTTTCTCCCTTTTTCACATCCAGGAAAATATAATATTCTGCCTTATCAATATTTCCTAGGATATTTCATTTTTCTGGGAGAGGGCTAGGTGATAACTTCCTACAATCCCTCCTTTTTTTTTTCAAAAAAATGTGAGTGGAACGCACATGTTTTTGACAAAAGATAAAATTGGTCAGATCAGGGAAACTTAATTTTTCTGATGGAAAAGCATTGAAAGAGACAGCAGAAGGATCCCTTCAGTGGCTCCCAGAGAGCTTTCAACCATGAAGGTCTTAGCAACCAGGGCACAATTTCTGGAAAGAAATTTACAATATCCAATTTACCATGCCAATTATTTTCAGGTGTTTGATATCACTTTCTGTGAGCTTCCAGACTACAAGCAAGCAGAAGTCCCAAAAAAACTTCACAGCCATTGAAGGATTCTTCCTTTTAAAGAAGTACAGGCTGCCCATTTCCAAGGGATTTCTTTAACTTGCCCTGGCTCCTATTTTAGTGAGGCCAAATTGAGTTTAGCTAGTGTGCAATACAAGCTATTTAGTATTTTTTTTTAAGTTACACACAATGAGCCCAGGGACTCCTATCAGAGACCACCAGTGCAACATGTCCTGCTTTACTGGGCAATTGGGCAGCATCATTTATTTTTGAGTCACAGGGTTTGAGTTTTGAAGATCCTTTCTGCTACTCTTCAAGTGGGGGAATTGCCTGAGGGGAACTGACCCTCCCCTATGGGATTAAAAGGGAGATATCACTGCTTAGGCTTTTTTTTTCCCCAGGGGAAAAAAATCAACCTAAGAAAAGCTTTGTGGAGGAGATAGTTTCTGAATGGAGCCCCCCCCTCTCCCTCTCTCTCTCTTTTGTGTGTGTGTGTGTGTGTGTGTGTGTGTGTGTCTGCTTCAAAATACAGAAAATACAGATATTTTGGACAAAATTTCCCTCCCACCAGCCAGGAATCTAAGGTGTTCAGAACTTGCTGTGCTAGCCATTCTCAAATACAATTCTTACATGAATACATTAAACTGATTACAATATAAATGAGACAGGAAAGAAGAATTACAATTACAATTTCTGTGAAGGAGGCAAAGAAACAAAACTTTACAATCAGTTTCCACCCTCCCCCATAGTCTTTACAGCTGTCTTCTGGGGATAGAAGAGAGTCTTTTGGTCTTTACTTCTTCATCTCCTTTAGGGTTCTTTCATGTCTGCTAGGGTGGCATGCTTGGTTTGGTGGTAAGGCTGGTAAGAGTGGTCAGTCAGTCTTGGCAGTCTGTCCCAGGCTTGGCTAAGTTTTTTTTTTTTCTCCTCATGTCAGGTTTTATCAGGAGGCAATCACCAGCAGCAAATTGGAGAGTTATGGTTTGAGCTAGCAGTCCTGTGTTTCTGAGGTTAAAAAAAAAAGAGAGGCCAAGAATACAGTTCTTTACAGACATATCTTTAGTCTCATGTTGTGGAATATCATCCATTCTGTCCAAGTGTGGAAATCCAAACATTATTTCAGGAGGTAGACGATGTAAATTTCATGGAACATGACATTCCCACTGCCTGTATGATTGAAACACTTTTGCAGTAAGATGAGTAAATTTCCAAGATGGACAACAACTTGTGTTGCAAACAAACAAACAAACAAAATCTCATAGGGTAGAGCACCTTGACTCATAAGCGTTTAAAAATGCACTCAGGTGTAAAAGAGGGAGGTAAGAAGAACAGCTTTTAAAAAAAAATGCAATTTAAAAAAAAAAGGTACTTTGAGTCAACACTCCAAAATATCAAATTCCATTCAGATGGAAGCAAATTCTCATTAAGTATGTTAAAACATTTACAAATGTAAGCAAAATATCTCAAAATCATTCCTTTTTATAGGTTTAATTAAGCATTTTAAACCTCAAAAATTTCAAGAAAAAAAAATCAAAATTGTATTCAGAGCAAAGAAATGTAACTGCATAATTGTTATATGCAGATAAAAGATCACAATAGTGAAAGGTAAGCGGGAGCAGATCACCCATTTACTCCAAATTTCTCAGAAGAGAGGGGGGGGAAAAGTGGTTAAAGTGAGGAGAAAAAATTTCAGCCTTTAATGACCCAAAAGGAAGGAGGGAAAGAAGGAGGGGGGGGGGATGCCCAGAGGCATTCACAGGTATCACTGGGGCATTTCATACACACACTCATGGTAAAATGAGCAGACATTCATTCTCCCCGCTTTTCCTACTTCCCTCCAAAGAATGACCCAGAAGGAAGAGGGGGGGGGGGAATTCACACAGGCAATCACGTGGATCTCTGCATCCATTCACTTATCACTCCCTGGGGCATGAGGGACACATACTCACATTCATATTGCAATCAGACCTTCGTGCTTGCTCATGCCAAACAATCATAGGTATTTCAGGAAGCTTTTTTTTTTTTTCACAAGCCACCAAGCTTCATTTTCTTTTATTAGAGGATCTCACCCTCCCTTCAGGTTTGGAAATGATAACACACATGCATACACACACATACCATTAAACAACCTTGTAACTGACTGCTTCTTTATATGAAAGGGAATCAAACTACATTCATACCAACTTTACCATCAACATACTCACATTTGCACTGCAATCATTAATTTCACATACAAAAATCCCATTTCATTCGTTCTTCATGCAAGGCAGTTATTACAATTACTTCAGGGAGCTGTACATAAGCCAATGAGCTCCATTTTCTATTATTAAAGGATCTCAACTTCCCTCCAGGTCTGGAAATGATCACGCGCACACACACAGAATTTCTTAACAGACATTACATCAAATTAATCAAGTCCAATTACCTAGGTCTTCCATTCAGACAGGCTTTACCTTTTTGTTACCTGCTAAATTTCTTACTTTTGCTTGAAGTGACCCCGTTGTCCTATTTCCTTAAGCACTAGATTGTTAATACCTGTCTCTGCCCTGGGGTGTTCGTTTCTAATTTGGACCTGCCAGCGGATGCTGGCTAATTTTTAAAGATCCAAATTCTATCTTGATATCCCAGCACGCGCTGGCATTTTTAAATATCAAGATGTATGGAGACTTTCATTAACACATCATTTGCATCTGGGTGGGGCCCTTGATTCATCTGATGGTGGCCAGAAAATCAGCAAATTTGTTGACAAAATCTAAATCAAAACTGCCTTCTGGAGGCCAGGTTTTTACTTTAGGACTAATAAGAGTAGGTTGGTCAGAAAAATGTGCAGAGGGTTTTTACTCAGGTTGAAGGCAAACCTTTAGTAGGAATTTCCTTCATTTCATACATGCACACACAAGGCAACACTCTCCTCCTCCCCCCCAAAGGGAAAAAAAATCTATACTCACCTGAAGAGTACAATCTTCTAGGGCTGAAAGACATGAGAACAAGGTTCCCTCCCCCACAGAAAAGGCATTGTTGGAGGATTAGAGGTAAGGGAGGGGCGTGGGGGGGGTAGATAGCTTGCAGGCAGAGTTTGAAAAAAATAAAACCATTAGTTACTAAGCAGATAAACAGATAAACATTATGGGGATATCACAGATGAGAAATGGGGTCTGGATTCACATGCTCCAGGAAAGAAATGGACAGGTAAAATCATTTAGACACACAATAAATGCAAGGATGAAACTTTTCTTGCAAACATTTCCTGGGTTGTTACTTTAAGGTATAGGCAAGGAAGGAAGGAAGAAAAAAGTATCTTTACTCTGTCTCTGCTGGCCAAAACAGATGCAAAGCAAAGATTCCCTCCACCTTCACTCAGTTTTTGTGGGCCCAACAAACTGAGCGAAGGCAATTTCTGCCAGTTTACTCCTTTCTTTCTTTGAACACTTTAAAATTCTTGTCTTTTGGATTGGAGACATCTTAGTTACAATTACCTTGAGGGTGCACAAAGACTTAGACATACACACACACAGACAAAGAGGGAAAAACAAAATCATTCCCACCATGAATTTCAGTTAAATTGGGGAAGGCACAAATCTTAAGAAACAAAAACCACGTGGTTATATAGAAGACAGAGAAAGAGACAGACAAGAGGAAAAAAAAAGAAATCCCACCATTTCCTTTTAAGTACCTTTTCAGCCAAATTAGTTTTTCCTGTATCATCTTTCAGCAAAGCCCATTTTCTACAATCTGCTCTTTTTTTTCTTCATTCCGGCCAGGACGGGCATTTGCTTTTCGTCCCAGGCCCCCAACAACTCCCCTAGGGGGGTTTCCATGGCTACCCTCGAGCTACCGCTTCCCATGATCCCGTTTAGATGTGGGTTCACTTCGTCCTAGCCGGGTTTGCCACTTCGTATTTCCCCACTTTACTTTCGCGTCCTTAGAGGACCTTTCGCGCCCTTTTGAAGGGACTTTCTCTGTTTGCCCTTCGGAGGGTCTTATTGGTGCCCTTCGGAGGGACTTTTCTGGGGGTGCCCTTCGGAGGGACTTTTATCGCGTTCCTCACCGCGGGAACCTTCTCTCGATTCGCGCCCTTTCACGCAGGGACTTTCGATTCGCGCCCTTTCACGCAGGGACTTTTCTTACAGTTTCAAGTCTTGGGGAAAGAGACCCGGAGGACCAGCCGCACAGTGACCCAGGAGGGGTGCTGTCGGAGCGGGTATGCGTACCTCCCTTTTTCTCACTAACTTTCTTATGGGCTTTAGCTTTTTTTCTCTCACAGGACAAAAACAGCAGCAACAACAAAAAATAAAAAATCCATTCACTTTTCCATCCATTTTCACACACACTAGTCACACACAGGCAGGCATACACACATTTCCCATGCTTTAAAATTAAATTTTAGAGAATTAAAATTTAGAGGTACTCACCTTCTTTCCAGGCAGCCTTTGAGCTCAAACTCAAAACCCCTTTAAAGCCTAGATCCAAATGGCTAAGGCCAAGATAAAGTCCACCCACAGACTCAATGGGGTCTGTGCCGGCATGGGAGGCTTACCTGGGCCATATCCATTTGTTAGGCTAGCTTGGAGTCCCATCTGTGGTGTGCCAATTGTTGGGAGAAATGTCCTTCTGGGTTCGGCTCCAAGTGGGGAAAAAAGACACTGGAGACATGGAGGCTGCTTGGAAAGATGGTTTAATGGTGGACAGGACCACATGGCCTGAGTCCTGAACAGAAAAGGTGATCACATGCTTCAATGTTGGTGGAGAAGAGAAGAGAAGGGAAGAGAAGACAAGAAGAAGGGCTTGCAGGGATTTTTATAATCTGTTCTGCCCCACCTATCTGTTTCCTGTTCCTGTGTAAGAAGTGTATTCTGATTGGTTGTCAGACTCCCATGGGCCCGTGCAAGGGCAACCCTCTAGGCTGTTTTGAATCCAGGTTTGAGTTCAGATGCCATGTGGTCAGTTGAGTAAAGGCTTATTATCCTGCCTTAATCCCATCACAGCTGAAGAGGAGAACTCTTTATTATGTAAAGTGGACTAGCTTGGCCTTCTTAATGGCCCATTGATAAAGTGGGGATGGGCAGGAAGCTGTAGGAATTTAGTGTTTAAAATGTGTTTCTCCCTTTTTCACATCCAGGAAAATATAATATTCTGCCTTATCAATATTTCCTAGGATATTTCATTTTTCTGGGAGAGGGCTAGGTGATAACTTCCTACAGTACCATAAATTTATCCTCGGATAAAGTATCTCATCCTTTTTCTCAACCCCCCACATGTATGAGGACATTTTAAAACTTTTCCTGAAAATGTCCAACTGCCACTTTTGTAGGTGGTCAAGGCAAACTATACATTGATAGGGATTGTCTAGAAATGTTCTTTTGCTTTTGACGCCTGCGCAGACACTCCAAAATCAGACGGGGTTGACGCTGTTCTCTCTCAATAGACAGTTAAGACCTTGCCTGCGAAACAAGGTGTTGCTGGCTACCTCGGTGGGAGAAATTTACCTGCAGTCACTTTTAAGTATGGTTTTTTTTGGGGGGGGGATAGAAAAAGAATCCTGCATCGTGCCAATCTTGTCTGGTTTCTTGGTCTTCAAAATGCATTCCCGAAAGCACAAGGGATTTGCGTTTTGCGTGGCGGAGATCAAAACCCAGCAATTGAACCACACGATCAGCCTCGCATTTTCTGGTTTCCCCGAATGCTCACGCGCTCAGGTTTGCACGCATAAACACCCCCACACACACACACATTTATGCATCAATATTCTCCACATAAGTATCTTTGACTACGTATGTGGATCTGGGAAGCTTCTATTCGTCGATCGGCGCTTGGGAGACTCCCAGCTGCCTTCTTTCACCGATTCTGTTCCCTTTCCGGGCAGTTTCCGTTGCAGTCGGCTGGCCAAGATGTTAGCAGAAGGAGAAACCGGGGGTCCTTTTTCTATCCCTTAGGACCAGATTGTGTGGGATATAAAGAAAACTCACAAGCGGAATTGAGGATTATGTTACGGGAAAAAGGTCACTGGTAGCTGCGGGGCGTGGGAAGAGAGATTTCCCAGACCGAGGCGGCGAAGAGGGCTTTCCCCGATTGCTCTTTGCCGGTGGGAGAAAAGGCCCTCGCCGGGGAAGGAATTTGCACGCGATCCGAGTTTCTGATAAGGGAGGGGGGAGAGGGAGGGGCACGTTTACTCGCCGGCTCAAAAAAAGGGGCGCCGAGAAGAAATGGACCCTCTGGTTCGGAGAATTCCTGAGCTAAAGAGAGCAATGGCTACCTCTGTTCCAAAGAGCAGGGTTAGCCTAACGAAAAATTATCACCAGACTAGCCGATTTTGAGAATTTCCTTGCATCCAAATAGAGACCAGAGGAAGACACATTTCAGAAATCTGAGCAGAAATCTTCCAAATATCTATTTTACAAAAACAATTTCTGTAAATTAAATCATTTTTAAAAATCGAGATAAAAATGAAATACATACACAAGTACACACACACACACAAACACACACTTAAATGTTCCTTGTTGATTTGAGTACTTGCTGGCAAGCACCATGAGCAATAAGAATTTCAGACACTAACTGATGAGAGAAGAAACATTCATTTTCAATAATCATCTTTATTAGTATATTTTAAAAGGTACATGATAAACCTGAGCTACTGCTTTTGTACATTTAACATTATACAAAGACAATTTCCATGTACATTTAGGATTTTTTTTTGTGCTCCAAATCCTCAGCCAAGCATCACTTTGTCCTTTATCAGGGTTATTATATATATATAATCCTAGAAAATCCATTTTAATCTACTTTCTTTATTTCCATTGTCTAAGGACTACTATAATCTAAAACTCAGGGTATTCCCTCCAATTTTTTTTAAAAAAACCCATATTCTGTAAAACTTCAAACTTGGTCAGTGCAGTAACTGGTCCCAATATTCTATTTGTGAACAAGTCATGAAAAAAAAATATTTTTAATCTATCATTTAGCACGATTAGTTTTTTAATACTGTACCAACCAGCTACACATGGATGGAATGATCAGGATAACTTGTTTGCTCTATTTAATTTTCTATTAGCTGAATTAAGCTATAAATATGTCCCTTTATAATGACTGGAGAGTTATTCTCCCATTATGGAAAATAAATGACCAATCTAAACAAACTAAGAGATAGCCCAACATCACTCTAAAATCATCCAAATGTATAAAACAAGTCATATCAAATGCTTCCCTTATTTAGACCCTGTAAAGGAACTCATACAAATAACCAGAGAAAAGTTCCAGAAATCCAATCATGGCTTTGGATGTTTAAAAAAAATACAAGAATAAAAAAAAGAATATTCAAGTTAAATTGAAATTCAACTTGAAGAGGGTAAATGATTTTTTTTTTCTTTAGCTAGCCTACTAAAATACCATATTTCTCAAACTGGAAATCTGAAAGGATAGTATATCCCTAAGAAAAACTCTACTTCTTTGAAAATGATGCACACTTTTTAAGGTCACGCTGATCTTAGGTGAAAGTTAAAGCTAAGCATTTCAAGCAAAATGTTTATTGCTTAACATTCTAGAGCAAGTTGCTTTGACAGTTTTAAAAGTGTACATACAAATGTGAAGCACTTGTAGAAACACCTATAAATATTTCTTGCTTTTACATATTCATCCCCAAATGGCACAAGCACATTTAATACTGAAAAAAAAATACTATAAATTGAAATTGAATTCAGCAGTTCTTTTAAGACAGATGTACAATTGTGTAAACAAAGCTTTAGTATTCAGAGTTTGGGAATCTAGCAGCAAAACAAACTATTTGCATATAATGTAGTGCAATGAACATTTGTTCTTAAAAGGATCCCCAGTCTTGAAACTTTAGTAACAAAACAGAAACATTTAATAGGAAAACTGTTTAAATTACTTGGCTCCTATAACCATCAGATTCTCTAGAAAGCTCCATTTTCCAATAAGATACTGTTAGAAGTCTATGCAAAACTGTGTTCTGGATAACTGACTTTTACAGCTCCCCAATAGCAGGCTCGGACCAAGCAGACTAAGCCAAAGAGGTAAGCGACAGCCCATGAAACGTAAGTGGCATGAAATGTTCTAGCAAAATCCTGGGTACCAACCTTTAAAAAAGAAACATGGGGAAAAATATAGTTAATGTACAGTACTAAATCTTGGAATAGTTTTTTATTTAACTGACAAATTATCAAAATTTGAGATTAAAACTGCCTGACTTCTAACAGATAACTTATTTCTGATAACAATTATATAGATAGTCTTTGACTTATATCCATTTGTTTACTGACCCTTCAAAGTTACAGTGGTCCTCACACTTACAATCGTTGCAGTGTCCCCATGACCCTGTGATCAAAATTCTGGTACTCGGCAACCAGCATGTATGTATGGCGGTTGCAATATCCCTGGGTCATGTGATTACCATTTGTACCTTCCCAGCCAGTGTTTGACAAGCAGGGTCAATGGGGGAAGCCAGATGCACTTAACCATGTGATTCACTTAATGACCCTCATGATTCACTTAACAGCATGGCAAAAAGATCATAAAATTGGGCATAATTCACTTAACAACTGCTTCGCTTAGCAATAGAAATACTGTTCCCACTTGTGGTCATAAGCCAGGGATCTGCTTACTATCTGCTGCTTTGCTTGAACTGATTTGAAAGACGGAATAATTTAATGTTTTAAACAATCTGTATAAAACATGTAGTTCTATTACAAATACTGTGCCGAATACTGAAGAATTTCAGAAAGGCCACCTCCATAGGATCAGCCAGTCTTACTAAGGTATTCTTAATCGCTGGATATAAACATATGATAAGAATCTAAGAAATTTTCTGTTAAATGCGTCAAGGAAATTCTTTCTTTCTTTTTTTTAATTTAGAGTTTTCTAACAGGAAATTGTCACTCTTATCATCACACTTTTCTCCCCTTCTTCATTTTTTTTCCAAAGAAACTTTGCTGATCTTCTTGTATCTTTCCAGATACTATATGAAGCAGTGATGTGCAGTCAGGGGAGGCAGGGGAGGCGGAGCCTCACCACTCTCGTCATGAAAATAAAAAAGAATTACTCCAGGAAGCCGTGAAAGTGGCTGGGAGAGGCGCGCGGCTTGGTTTAGCCTCCCTGGACATCTCAGCAGCAGCCCCAAGTGTGCCGATCTCGCCATTTTTTACATCGGGCGAGCCCAGGATCCTTGCAAGGGGAATGGGACCACGTGTGCAGGAGGCTCCTCAGCTCCAGCCTCAATCAGCGCAGCCGCGGTCCCCTTCATCTTGCCTCAGGAAGGAGGGGAATGGGACCACGTGTGCAGGGGAAGGGGATCGCGGCTCTGCTAATCTGAGGCTGTGTGCTGAGGAGCCTCCTGCACACGTGGTCCCATTTCCCTTGCAAGGATCACAGGCTCGCCCAATGCAAAAAATGCCTAGGTACCATGTTTCCCCGAAAATACAACCTGTCCTGCGCTCACTGACCTAGCGTTATCCCGAAAGCACCAAGTTACAGGAGCCGGGGGTGGGGGGAGGGCTCACGTTGCTTGCCGCCTTCAATATACCGCTAGGTTGGGGAGTGGCGTTCTGTCCGGCCAGAGGGGAGAGTTGCCGGGCGGCTGCTCTCTTGTGAACTGGCTCCCGAAGAGCCGGGCACAGCCTCAGGGGCGAAGTAGCCATGAGGTAACTATGCTCACGAGCAGCCGCCCGGAAAATCCCCTCTCTAGCCGGGAAAAGCGCCATTCACTGACCTGAGCAGCCGCCCGGCAAATCCCCTCTCCAGCTGGGAAAAGCGCCATTCACCAAGCCCTTGCGCAGCTCTCCCAGGCGACCGCCGCTGGCTGCTGCTGCCCGCCGCTGCCCGCCGCTCCGCTCCGTGCATAACTTCCAAACTCCAAAACTTCCAGCATCGCCCGCTCTAGGAGTGCTCTCTATGGTGGGCCGGCTGCTGGAAGACTGTCCGGAAAACTCTCTGTCCAGCAGCCGGCCCACCATAGAGAGCACTCCTAGAGCGGCCGATGCTGGAAGTTTTGGAGTTTGGAAGTTATGCACGGAGCGGAGCGGGGTGGCGGCGGGCAGCAGCAGCCAGCAGCGGTCGCCTGGGACAGCTGCGCAAGGGCTTGGTGAATGGCGCTTTTCCCGGCTGGAGAGGGGATTTGCGGGGCGGCTGCTGAGGTCAGTGAATGGCGCTTTTCCCGGCTGGAGAGGGGATTTGTGGGGCGGCTGCTGAGGTCAGTGAATGGCGCTTTTCCCGGCTGGAGAGGGGATTTGCGGGGTGGCTGCTGAGGTCAGTGAATGGCGCTTTTCCCGGCTGGAGAGTTTCCCGGCAACTCTCCCCTCTGGCCGGACAGAACGCCACTCCCCAACCTAGCGGTATACCGAAGGCGGCAAGCAACGTGAGCGCTCCCCCCACCCCCGGCTCCTGTAACTTGGCGCTTTCGGGATAACGCTAGGTCAGTGAGCGCAGGACAGGTTGTATTTTCGGGAAAACACGGTACCCAGGCATTTTTTGCATTGGGCGAGCCCGGGATCCTTGCAAGGGGAATGGGACCACGTGTGCAGGCGGCTCCTCAGCGCACAGCCTCAGATTAGCAGAGCCGCAATCCCCTTCCCCTGCACACGTGGTCCCATTCCCCTCCTTCCTGAGGCAAGATGAAGGGGACCGCGGCTGCGCTGATTGAGGCTGGAGCTGAAGAAATTTCTCCGTTTGGGCTGCGCCCCTGCGATCGGAGCAACCACGTGGTTTGATGACGTCACCAGCCTCACCAGTCATAAACGTCACCGCACGTCACTGATATGAAGACATTGAGTATTAATTTAGAATATGACTTTACCATTAGTATGCTTCACCATTTATAATAACATACATTTTTTCTTAATAGCTTTTTTAACCTTATACTAATATATACTACATAGTATAACAGTATGATTTAGTCTCCTATAATTGTATATCATGGGTGCTAATTCAGGGGATTTATTCCCAAATAAGTGTGCACAGTATTGTAAACAAAGAGTTACATACATACATATTTGAGAATGGCTAATAGAAGCCAGGAACCATATTCTTCTTTACAACACTTTTTTCTAGCAGAAATTAGTAAGGAAAATAGCCTTTGTACATGCAAAATACAGAATAAATTTTCTAAATTAACAAAAGTGTTTTGTAAGCATGTCTTTCCTCATAAATTGCAATGTAATATCTATATTAAAACTTCTTCCCTGCGAAAAAAGAAAAGCAAAGCCCTTCTGGACAATATGGAAGGTATTGCATGTAATTTCTGATGGGTGATTGTTTTGTGAAAATTTGTCTTGTGGTGTGGGGAACATAAGCCAGCCTAGTATGAAGGCCGCATGCTTCCATATTTGGCAGTTGAAAACACCATCAGGCCCATTAAAGATCTAGTTGGAGCACAGCCAAGAAGACACAGGGCAATTTCTATTTCATGTACAAGTAATCTTCAAATTTATGATCCTTATGGAACCATTGACCAACTTGATTTTACAACTTTTTTGTGGCTGTCGTTTAAGAAATCATCACAGTCATTAAGAAAAATGCCACCGGCCTAAAGAAAACCAGTGGTTCACTCAGACATGGTTTTGCCAAAAAGCGACTGGTCATAAATTGAGGACTACTTGTCATCTGGGCCATAAATTCTAATTAATAATTTGCAGGCAAAATCTTGTATTTTGACATTTTCTAGATGTTTAAAGGGCAGAACTGATTTGCAAACTTTTGATAAGACACTAGTTGAAGACATACCATGTGTCTGAGTCAATATTAAAAACCAACACTGATGTTACTTACAGTTAATCCAACGCCAATGAAGATAAATATCATTCCAATTGTAATATATACACAGCACCGTCTTCGTGGGAGTGCACATCCAACAGAAGAACTGAAAACACAGTATTCCATAGCCAGAATTAAACAATGATTGATACAATGATTTTGAAGGTTCACTGAAGAACATACAAGATAAAACTATAATTTAAACTCTTTGGGGTTCAAAATCACATCATGTTCTAGTGTAAAAAATATTTCATTTCATAATTCTAATTGTTTGTTTAATTACAGACATTCCAACATATTTGCAGGAACAGTAAGCTAGCATGTGATTATCCAAAAGCTCTACGACTGATTTCAACAAAAAAGACCCATGTGCCCAACTTGTGATTAGAATTCTCCCCTTAAATCTTGATGGAATGTCTTTAAACTGATTGACTTAGGCAGTTTTACTTCAATAACAAATGTTCTACTTTAAAACAGAAGAGAAAGCATGACTTGATCACTGTTAATTGGCCTTTAATCTGTTCCCTAAGGGTTCCCACTGTGGAAAAGAAAGAATAAATGCTATGTCTATCACAGGGTAGTTTTAACGTCTTTAGAACTACTATATTTCACACTTTCAGTTTTTATAGGCAAATTTGGCTTTGTTACCATTAAAATCTGGATAATGAATATGATTCAAGCAATTTTATTGGGTGGTAAAACCTGTTTTTTTCTCAACTTTATATTCTGATTCTAAATATAACAAAGACAGTGAGATTTTCATTCTAAAATGTATATGGCAGCAAGTATTTATTAACCCAGATTTGAAATATCTAATTCAAAGCTCATATGAAGGGTAGCCTCAACCAGATCTATTAGCTAGAGTGCAATTCTACATAGTAATTCATGGGCTTTTAACTTTTAAAAAAAGTGAAAATCAAGCCTACTAAAAATTGTACATGCATCACTCACTTAATTTTACCATAAAATGGATGTCTGAATAGACAATTAAGTAGATAAGCTAACAGGAGAAAAACTAAATTATTTTTACCATTTTATTTGCAAATAATTATTGTATACAAAGCATTTACAATCAAGAAAGTTTACAAGATTTTGACTTGAAAATGTTAGAAATAAAAACATCAGTTGACAATGTAAACACTGTAAATGTTATTCTTTTTAAAAAGAATATTGAGAACTAATATTTGGAATAAAATTGCAATCACTAGGATTTGTAAATGTATTTGTAGTAACTTACATTTTTTTGCAATGTGGGCACTTTGCCAATGTGTTGAATCTCAGTTCCATCCACTGCAATAAAAAAAAACCTAGGTTGAAAAAAATGCCAGCATACTTATTTTGCTTCACATTAAATGTCATGGGTATCAAAGCAAAAGAGTTTGCTTCTCATGACTTTTATTCCTTATTTTCTTTCGTCACTGCAATGCTCTATTGCAGGCAATAGCCCCATACTTTGTGGTTTGGGATTTCTATGTAAAATAATTTCCTGTGGCTTGCTAGTTACAGACCTCTGTATATTATTCAAAAATTGTAATATTTTTCAGTACTAATAATTGTAATATCATAAGTGTTCCATGATTACGATTTAACCTACATATAATCATAATGATAGATGATACTGATAGATAGATAGATAGGTAGGTAGGTAGTAGGTAGGTAGGTAGGTAGGTAGATAATGAGACAGAGATAGAGATTATTGATGTCCATAGAAAATAGTCTTTAAATATATATATTTCTAACTATAAATAGACATCCACAAAATCATGGCATGATTAAGAAAATTGTTATTTCATTCAAATGGTCAGCTAACAGCACTGTGTCATCCAGTTGTCATATATTACAGGTAGTCCTTGATTTACAACTGTAAGGGAACCTGCCTTATACGGTCGTAAGTTGTGACAGTCAGATCCCCATATGACTATGATTTTACAATCTTTTTTGTGGTAGTCATTAAGTAAACCCTTTGTTCGCTATGGGCCAGTTTTACCAAAAACCCTGAAGCAAATGCAGTCATGTGACCACATGATATGCAGTCATGTGACCATGGGTTGCTGAGCACCCAAAGTGAAGTCACATGACTGCAGGGGGTGGGCATCGGAGCTTTGAATCCACATTGGAAGTATCCCTCACAACTTTGAACAGTTGCTAAGCGACCGGTTGTAAGCCGAGGACTACCTGTTCATCATCTTGTAATTGGAGTGTCAGGTTTTAGGTTTAGTCCCAGGTGTCAGCGCAAAGTACATATTTTCTAGTTAGCAGTAATTATTTCATATCACAAAATCATTAATTACTTAGAACAGAAAAACTCTTAATGGTTTGCCCTAAAGCAGGGGTGTCAAACTTGATTTCATTGAGGGCTGCATCAGGGCTGTTTGACTGGGGGGCTGGAGTGGGCGTGGCCAGGTGGGCATGGCCAGCTCGACGTCACTCGTGTTGGGGGCACCTGTGGCGGCCCAAGCACTTTGCCAGAGAAAATGGGCTCTTGAGCTCCATTTTCATTGGCAGAAGCACTGTGGACCAGTCCTTCGCTATGTTCAGGGCAGCCCCACAGGCAAGATTTAAGCATCCCGTGTGCTGGATGCTGCCCTCGGGCTTTGACTTTGACACCACTGCCCTACATCTTACATTTTATGCTTGTGAATGAGCTTGCTATGATAAATTAACTATGACAAAAGATTTAAAAACCTCAGATTAGTTTGAATATTCTATCTAATGAATTAATGTGACTCTCTTGTTTCATTATGATTGCACTTACTAGAAATGTATTTCCACAGTGTCCACACACTACTCTGGTGCCTTCTGGCTGAGCAGGTATTGCAGGCTGCGCTGGCTGCTCCTCTGGAATTAGCATTACTGGACCGAGATTAATGATGCGTCTACTGTCAGAAGTAAAGATGTCATACCATATCAGAAAAAAAAAGAGAGAAAAAGACTCTTTCATCATCTAGTATCCTTTCTACAAAGAAAACTCATTGGCTCAATTGCACCAAACACAAAGACAATTGGATAAACTGGTATCAATCTCTGTAAAATAATCAAAGTTTAGAAATATAAGCTTATCTTCAAATGAATACAAAATGCCATAAAATTAAAAATTTTGCACGTGTTGAAACCAAGGTAAATTAGGAACAGACCAGTCTGAAACATTTGGTGCAATTCAGGAATCCTAAATAAACCATCTCAGACAGTTGCTACTTCGCCTCGGCTTGAACACATCTGGGAAGCTCTCATAGTAATTATTTCCACCGTCAAACTGTCTGAGTTACTAAGAGCTGAAACTTTATTTATGTAACCTGGCTGCACTGCCTTGAAGTCTTAACCATCCCTGTAAACTATCATCCTTATAATTCAAGCAGTCAAAACGCTGAAGGTAACTACGGAGAATTCATTACTCTGATCCATGGTTAAAGTAGTAATTGTATACTCTTTCTAGTAACTAGGCCAGATGATAGCCAACTTCAAATCCAATTCCTTGAGAACTGATTAATAGAGAAGTCTAGTTTCAGAAGTTAAACGATTGATCAGAAGAACTTAAAAGTACCATCTAAAAGAGTGGTAGCATTCAGCTGGTTCAGACTGGTTCAGGTGAATTGGTAGAGGCCCACCTGCCCAGCACAATCCCATCCTATATCGCTGTATTTTTGACATTGCACGCATGTATGGACGATGTGCATGAGCGAGTTGCACACATGCAGATGGCATGTGCATGTGAGCGAAGCATTCATTTGCGCATGCACACTCACATTTCCAGTGCTGGGCAAACCGGTAGTAACAGTAAATGAATCCCATCTCTGATCGAGAAGATTTCAGTTTGGAGCTGAATACTATTCAAAAACCAAGGATACTATATTCAGGTCCAAACTACTCCCAGCCCAAGACCAAACTCATGGTGATCTTAGTATACATCATAAAAGTTACTCTAAATTCTGAACTGATTGCAAGTACTGCATTTTCTGAAATGGAGATAGGAAGGTCAATATCCTGACTGTATTTATAATTATTCAGAGGAAAGTAAACAATGCTTCAGTAATATCTTTCTCAAAAGTTATAGATTGCTTTAGTTAAGATTGAGAGGAAAAACTCTGCATGATATCCTGTCCAGTTTTCTAAAACATCTAATTTCATAACTGTTATTCATAGGATTCTTGATTGATTAGTTTTGCTGCAAACAATGTATCGGACCATTAGAAACTGATAAGGAAACAATGAAAAGAAGAGTGATATCTATTGGTTTGGTATCAATGATAAGAAAGCATTTTATTAATTAAATGTGGGTTTGACTTTAATGCAATAAATAATGCTGGTACCATGTTTGTCCATATCTATGTGCGTGCTTGTGCATTACACATATTCCACTTTACAATCCTCTTCTACAGATTAAAGATATTTAAATTGAATTTAGTGATCAATCTCCTTGATTAATCCACCTATCTCTGGATCAGTGAAACTGAAGGTGGATTAAACTCTTGGGCAAAGGGGATTAAAGCAAATATAAAGGGTTTCATCATTTAGACCTAATCTAGCATTAAAAAAATACAGCATTATTAATATCATATCTGGTATGTAGTTCTCAAGCTCATCCCATGTATACATTAACAATACAGGTAGTCCTCGACTTACAACAGTTCATTTAAAGACCATTCAAAGTTACAACAGCACTGAAAAAAATGACTCATGACCATTTTTCAGTTACAATTTTTTGCAGCACCTCCAGGGTCATGTGATCAAAATTCAGGTGCTTGGCAACTGGTTCATATTTATGATGGTTGCAGTGTGCCAAGGTCACATGATCACCTTTTGCAACCTTCTGACAAGCAAAGTCAATGGGAAAACCAGATTCACTTAACAAGAAGTTTACTAACTTACCAACTGCAGTGACTCACTTAATAACTATGGCAAGAAAGGTCATAAAATGAGCAAAACTCAATAAATGTCTCACTTAACAGTATAAATGTTGGTCATAAATCAAGGACTATGTGTAATTGCTGTTGAGGTAATAAATATCAATTACCAGATATAACCAACTTTCCTCCTGTTTTCATACCCTTCGGTTGATGGAGTTGATTAGTTATCATACCAAAGTAAAAGAAAGGAAATGAAAGTAATCCCTCAGACTTTTTTTTAGTTTAGTTCTCTGGTTTAACCATACACCTTTTCCTGAAAATTAGTCAGTTTAGTACTCAGTTAGTCATACTCTTCTGCAGATAGAGGATAATGTATAATATAAAATGTGTTTGTGTGTATGTGCATGCTTGTGTGTGTTTGTATGAGTGTGTATTTTGTGTAAAATCCCAAACATACTTTAGAATCAGACCTGGATAGCTTTTATTCTGATGGCATTTAGGAAGGACTTACAAACTTGACTTTTCCAGGCCTTGGGGCAGGTTAGAAGGGGAGTGATTGTTTTAAAGTTGTTGTTTTTGTATTGATTTGTATTGATGCACATATTTCCAATGTGTTGAGTTTTTTAATTTACATTTTAAAATTCAATTCAAATTAATTAAAAATTGAATTTTAAAATTTAAGTTATTTTATCTCAATTTTGTTTTAGAATTTGAGTTGCCTGCTCAAAATCGTACAAATGTTGGGAAGCGCCAAACAAAAATTAAATAAAAAATTAAACACACATAAACAGTACAATATGACTGAAACTTCTAGTAAATTACTTAAAAAAGGTAAATCAACCCCATCTACAAGGCTCAATAGACATCTGGCCCAACATCAAATCTCCAAGGCCTTCAAGGATATATGTATGTATGTATGTATGTATGTATGTATGTATGTATGTATGTATATGAAGGTCTTGGCGTATTCAGGTCTTTTCCCGTGTAAGATTGAGAATATCTTGGAGACATTTCGACAAGGTCCCACTCGCCATCTTCAGGAATGGGTTTGGGTTTGAGTGTGGTGAGCGTGATTGATGGTGACATCTTGTGTTGTTCTGGGTCCGGTGTTGGTTTTCGTGGCTGGGACTCGTTTGTTGACTAGGGCTAGTTTCCAGATGTCTGGTAGGCGGGAGGTATCGTCACGTTTATTCATGTTGTGAGGGTGTTTCTCTATTTCGATAGCTTCCATAATTATTCTCTTGTTGAAGTGTTCAGTTTTGGAGATTAATTTGGTTCCTTCAAAATCAATTTCATGTCCTGTTGCTTTAAGGTGCTGAATAAGAGAGGAATGTTTTTCTTCTTTTCTGACTGCGTTCTTGTGTTCTGTGATGTGTGCATTTAGTTTGTCCAATGTATGTGGCTGGGCAGATTTTGCATGGTATTTCATAGACTCCTTGGTTTTCTAGCTGGCTCTTGTCTTTGGGGTTTCTTAAGATGTTGGCTATTTTTTGGTCAGTGCCGAAGACTGTCTTGATATTGTGTTTGTGGAGAATTTTGTTGATTTTATCTATAAGGGAGGAGGGCGATGCCGTTGTCCTGTTCTATGTCTCGGTTCTTGGGGGGTGTCTCCTTTTGGATTAGGTTGGTAATTGTGTTTCTTTGGAATACATTGGAAATTAATACGTTTGTGAGAGTGTGTAATTCAGTTTTCAGGTGGACTTTGTCGGCTAGGCGTTTGGTTCTGGAGATGAGGGTCTTGGCTACGGAGTTGATCTGTGCAGGGTGCTGATGGGATTGTGCGTTTAAGTAGCAGTTTGTGTGTTTTTTTTCTGGTAGATGGTGTGTCCTAGGGAGCCATTGGGTTTTTTGTAGATTAGGACGTTCAGAAAAGGAAGTTGGTTGTTAGCTTCTATTTCCATAGTAAATTGTATTTTGGGGTGTAGGCTGTTGAGATCTGTGAGGAAGTTGTCCAGTTTTTCCTTCCCGTGTGGCCAAATTACAAAAGTGTAATCTACATATCTAAGCCCTTAGAGAAAGTAGATGTGCACAAAAATTAGTAATCTTCCTTTGTTCCTGAGTCATTATTATTGATCTCCTATTGCTCTTATTAATCTATATGTGATAATGGCGTGAATAAATATTTATCTTTACATCTGTTGCATAGGGCTAATGTCACAGTTTATATGAAATAAAATGATGAAAACAACCAAAATCATATTAAGGACACAGATTGAAAAAATTTATGGCTCTTACCAATTGGGTCTTGGACATCCTATTCTCCGTGATGTATCCTTACAGATAAGCAGACAGTTACATGGACATCTAACATACTTTTTCCCTGAAGGAGGGTTTTTGATTGGCTACACAACAAGAAAAAGAAATCACATATATGTTGATTCTCAAAAAAAAAAAAGAACTTACAATGATTAAAACAGAGCAACGGAAACGATTCAACTTGAGTTAAAAGTGTTATAGCACAACATATTTTTTTCTTTTAATTTAATACCAATTACTGGTATTGTGTTTAAAATTCAAAGTTACATATAGAAGTGTCAGTGGCTATTACTGTATGTCTTCATTAATAAAATGTCTTTCATAGTACTATATTCTCCTCTATCATCCCTAGGGAGTATACAAGACTTTCTTTAACTATATCCAAACATGGTTATCATACAATTAAACAACACAATATATAACATAAACATAGACAATGCCATAAATTGCAGTTACTACAAACAAGAATCCTATTGTTGTTTACTTATTTAATTTTATAGATGAAGGTCTCAAGAACCAGAATACCATAAAATAATTATTTTCTTAGGTATTAAAGATTCCCGAGAATCAAATTACATAAATATTTTATTTAATTTATTTGGTCAAGCATGTATTTGATAATATATATAAGTATAAACATGATTTGAATACATGAAAGGGATATGAATAAAGAGAAACATTAGGAGAGGGACAGTAGGTACTTTGGTGCATGCCCCTTACAGACCTCTTAGGAAAGGAGTGAGGTTGACAGTAGACAATCAAAGGTTAAAGTTTTGGGGGTTTCGGGAAGAAACCAAACCAAACCAAATCAAACTCTTCCAAGAAAAGAAGTTCATAAGTTGACTTAATTTGGAGAAATGCCCAAGCAGAATTCGAAGAATTGGTGAATTGGCTTTTTCTTTTAAAAAAGCAGAATCGGATGGCCAGACAAATACTGGGAAAACTTTGATCAGAAGTGGGGTGAATATAAAATGGGTAAACTGGTGGCTATGTCAACAATCAGATATAAACTCTTTCGAAATTCTAAACTATATTTTAAAGAAGGAGTTTTATGCAAAAGAGTTAAGAAACAATAGTTTGACTTGTTTTTGGCTGTTAACATCCAAAAAATTATTGTGTGTTTCTATCTGGTTTCCATCAATCCTATCTGTTTATAATCTGTATCTTTTTTCTTGCTAAAGAGATTCATGTGCAATGTAATAATATCTTAGAACAATGTAATATAGTATAATAAACAAAATATTTTTGCAACCAAAAATCAAGAAAGATTCAAATGACATGTTTGATGTTGACTTTCTAACGATTTCAATTATTTTCTAATCCAATAATATAAGTCTTATTTTATAATTAACAGAATGGTATAAATGTTTTTAATGCAATTATGATAAGAAAAAGAAAACATTTGCAACAGAGGAAAAATAATTATTCTGCTAAAAGAAGTTTGAACAAACTATTTATGTGGATATGTGTGTATGTACACACACATGTAGACATACACACACAGAGAGAGACTCAAAGATTAACCAGTTATTTAGGCTAGCCAGCTTAGACCATAACCATAACAAATAAACACTGAATTACAACAGGGCTTTTTGCATTATTATTGGTCATACTATTTGCCATTTCTGAAATGACTGTCTGACTCACAGAACTTAAATTCTCATGCAGGAACTGAAGCTAATTATTACTCCCCTTCCTGAATCATACTGAAAACATTCTCTCTTAGGAACAATCTGCTCCCCAACTACTTTTTTTGATTTCTTCCATGTTCCCCCAAATTCATGTAACACTCTCCCAAATGAAGAAAATTCCCATTTTCCCTCAGCTAAATTCATCTATACAATGTAGAAGAAGACTGATAAAAGCAACACATCTTGTAAGGACCTGGTGAGCCCATTGTTCCTGCAATCTGGGGAGCCTCCTATCATAAGAGTTACATCTCTTTTTCTGTTCCATCTTCTCAGAGAACAAGGAGTTTTAATTATGGTAGGTGTGTTCTCTGGTAGTTATACAACACAATAGCAGAATTGGAAGGGACCTTGGAGGTCTTCTAGTCCAATCCCAGGGGGGTTGTTGTAATATTCCACATACATAGGAAAGTGGCAGAGCTTCTTGTACTATTATGGTGCAACAAAAATGCTAGATCTTTCAAACTAATCTTACAAACATAGTTCCTATGAAATCAACGGAAAATCAAACTTCGATTTGATTTACATCCCTCGACAGAACTCTCTCTCACACACATCACTAATCGCTGAAATATACCTTACATGAGCTGTTGTCACAAAGAAGAGTAAGATCAAAAGCCAATCCTACTATTCCAAGCCCAAACAATACTGAAGCTACTGTTTCCTACTAAAAATATAACTATGGCTGTCCTCACACAAGTGATTCTTGTAATGGCATGTACAGATAAAACTCGAAAAATTAGAGTATCATTCAAAAGTTCATTTATTTCAGGAAGTCCTCTTTTCTGATGAGAGCAACTTTTGCATCTCATTTGGAAACCAAGGACCCAGAGTATGGAGAAAGAATGGAGAGGCACATGCTGCAAGATGCTTGAAGTCCAGTGTGAAGTTTCCACAGTCTGTGTTAATTTGGGGAGACGTATCATCTGCTGGTGTTGGTCCACTTCATTAAGTCCAGGGTCAACACAGCCATCTACCAGGAAATTTTGGAGCACTTCATGCTTCCTTCCACAGACGAGCTTTATGAGGATGCTGACTTCATTTTCCAGCAGGACTTGGCACTTGCCCACACTGCCAAAAGCACTAAAATCTGGTTCAATGACCATGTGATTACTGTGCTTGATTGGCCAGCAAACTCGCCTGACCTGAACCCCATAATCTATGGGACATCGCCAAGAGAAAGATGAGAGATATGAGACTGAACAATGTAGAAGAGCTGAAGGCCGCTATTGAAGCATCCTAGTCTTCCATAACACCTCAGCAGTGCCACAGGCTGCTAGCTTCCATGCCACACCGCACTGAGGCAGTAATTGCTGCGAAAGGGGCCCAAACCAAGTACTGAGTACATATGCATGCTTATACTTTTCAGAGGTCCGATATTGTTCTATGTTCAATCCTTGTTTTATTGATTGCATGTAATATTCTAATTTTCTGGGATTGTGGATTTGGGATTTTCATGAGCTGTAAACCATAATCATCACAATTATAACAAATCACGGCTTGAACTATCTTGCTTTGCATGTAATAAGTCTATCTCATATATTAGTTTCACCTTTAAGTTGCATTACTGAAATAAATGAACTGTTGCACGATATTCTAATTTTTTGAGTTTCACCTGTAAATGAAACAAACAAAATGTTAAAAAGTTATGATATTTATGTAGTTACTTACCAAGCACATCTAAATTATATTAAAGTAACCAAAATATCTTTACAATCCCCAAGGCAAGTCATAACTTTTGAGCACCTGTAATATTTGGAAATTGAAAGT
The DNA here is from genome assembly GCF_964273705.1 of Natrix helvetica. Lineage (NCBI taxonomy): Eukaryota > Metazoa > Chordata > Lepidosauria > Squamata > Natricidae > Natrix > Natrix helvetica. Next base: position 141,448,060 of record NC_138550.1, read on the forward strand.
TGAAAAATTTGACACGCCCCAAATTGCATTCTTGGCTACCGTAAACTGCATGTTATAGAATGCGAAACTTGTAAATCCATTTACCGTAGCTTCATTGCAGTCTGTGCACTTGACCACATGTTGGTGAAGCTTCCCTTCCAAATGAATTGCTGACTGGCACACACGGCAATTAATTATAGGAATAGCAGCGGCATCCGGGCTAGCAATGGCAGTGTAAGGTGGCGGGAGTTCTGCTATAGAAAGAAAAGACATGTTTGTGACAAAGCATCTAAAAGTCATTCACACAATGAATACAGAACTAATAGCTCATGTGCCCTTGCAGTTAATTCAACTGTCCTTTCATTCAGAGAATCATCCACCTTAATACTCAAATGCCATTGTTCCAGGATACATTATCTGTAAAAAAAAAAAAAGTCAGAAATTTCCAAGTTGAAATACATATGAATATACAAATAATTTTAAAGAGGAACATTTGATTGAAATCAAAACTTTTCCTGTTGCCATTAATGAATAGTCAATTAGGAAAGAGCCATGGAAGAATGTTTTTATATATGAGGCCAGACTATCACATGTGTAAAAATGGAAAGATTTTGAAATACTCAGAATGGAGGAAAGATTGGTGAAGATGACAGAACTAGGATAGATGCCAAAATTAACTTGATTAGAGAAGGATTTACATTTATCAGTGCCTGGACATCCCTTATGATTTTTTTGCAGAAAAAAAGAGAAAAATGAACTTGTGATTGGGTTTGAAGATTAGAAAAGGTAGCTTATGGAAAGAAGGAACATCCTGATATAGCTTTAGAAAGAAAAGGCAAAATATAAATATAACTGCTGCCCAGAAGTCAACAGCCACTTCTTTATAAACTTTTCTGAAAAGCTACCATTTGTCAAAAAACATTCAGTACCTGATACCTCTAATAAAATAAACTCCAGGCAATTCTAGCCCTTATTAACAGATATCAAAATTAGAAAAACAGCTGTATCATACCAGTTTTGCAAATCTGAAGTATGTCTAAATCTGGGTTTAGATCTGAAATTAATATTCTGCATCAATATCACTTGTAGCCCTAGTTTGTATCCAGGACAAAATGATTGCAATGAAAAATGTATTATTTCATCTATTAGTAGAGACAATGCTCAACAAGTACACTAATTAGCTGGTGGTATATAGAAAAGGACTAACTTGGCTTGCTTCCTTTTAGCCTTGGATTTCAGAAGGTGACATATGCCCAAAGAATCCCTTTGAGCTAAATTTGCAAAATACTTTAAAATTACATATGCCTTTGCACTTTTAAATATGCAAAGAAAGGATTTGGACCGAGAAGGATGTGTTCCTCATACACACATTCTCCTCTCCAACAGATGGCAGACGAATTTAAACCCAGGCCGTCATCCCAATTCTTAGCTTTACAGACTTTCTGAGTTCATTGGATTACTGTATGCTTTCCTGAGCTGGACTCAAATGTTTGCTGGCTTTTGAAGTGTCTATTGATTAAAATTCAAGAAAATCAATTGGAGAGCTTTAATTTCAATCAAATCTTTCCTGGTTTGTACATATGACAACTGTGTCCAACAGTTCCATCAAGGAAAATTTGAGGAGATCCGTTAAGGTCCCTTTCTTTCTTTGACTCAGATAGGAAATAATAGTTTCATTTTGGGAAAAGAGTGTAAAGAAACAAAAATGTTCTCTTAGCATATTGCCCTGCCATTTCCCTCACTGTGCTTTGTTTTTAGCAATTTCCCCCCCAACTGTAGATACATCTAGAATTTAAGAAAGCATTCTGAACTGCAATAAAGATTTGCCATCATGGAAGTGAGGACTTGGTCAAACATGAAATGTTACATGAGATTTTTTCCTCTTCTCTGTTCACTTGCGTGTGTACACATGGATGAACTTCATATAGTCTCGCTCTCTCACATACACACAGACACATATCTTCCATTACAAGCACCGTCGGTGTTGAAATATCAGACTTTTTGAGTAAAGGGCAAAGCTATCAGCATCTGAGCTCTGGTGCTTGTAAACTGAGCCAGTTTGAAATAATTAAAAATGGTTAATTTTAAAAATGACAAGTTGGAAGGCCTTAGCTCAGACAGAATGCTGCCAGCTCCACCTCATCTACTGCTACAAGATATAAAGAATGCCATTGAAAACAACAGTTTCACTTGGTTTTATGACTCCAAGGCAGATTATAAACCCAAGCATAGGATTAGTTGAAAAGTAAGGAATCTTGTGACAATCATTTAAAGAGGAAATAAACTTTTGAGAGGCTCCTAAATTAGTAGCATTTCAAAGGAATTCCCTGGGATAAACCAATAAACGTTAAGTTACTCCGTTTCCAGTATGTATACATTAAGATTTATTCCTACATTGCAAAATATTTACACTGTCAGACAACACATAGTACTAGCAGCTGTGGAAATGTTTATTCCTATTTCCCAGGCATTTCCAAAAGGCCTCATTTCCGCAAGTCTCTTGTGTCCTTAGAGCAATAAGCTTCAAGCCATCTTGCTAGTACTGGGATATACACAGATTTATAGCCCCTTCTTGACGTCAGTCACATCTCCAGAAATAAATGGAGAAGTCAGGGAAGGAAAAGAAAAACAGAATTTCTTCTAGCCTTTAGACCTTAGATCCAAGAAAGTGTGTGGAACACTTTCATGATCACAAGTCAAGGAGAGTAGATATTTATTTAGCACTTCAAGACATATGGAAGATTTGCTGTTATAAAACTTATATTCTCTTTGGCTTCACACTCACAAAAGCCAACATTGATCCATAGAGCATCACACCTATTTCCACTTAAAATTTCCTTTCCCATGAAGATTTGCTCTAGTCAGACACAATACAGGTAATCATGAACTTATGACCACAATTGTTAAGTGTATATTGCTTTAAGTCAGTGTTTCTCAACCTTGGCAACTTGAAGATGTCCAGACTTCAACAGCATCCGCTGGCTGGGGAATTCTGGGAGTTGAAGTCTGGACATCTTCAAGTTGCCAAGGTTGAGAAACACTGCTTTAAGTGGAAATCCTACATGACTACCAGTAGCAAAGAAAAAGCAATATTAGTATATTGCCAAGTGAGAAATTTGTTAAGTGAGTTTTGCCCCATTTTATGACTTTTCTTTCCCCATTTGTTACGTGAAACACTGCAGTTGTTAAATTTTATGACTTTTCTTGCCACATTTGTTAAGTGACTCACAGCAGTTGTTAAATGAGTAAAATGGTTGTGAAGTGAATCTGGTTTCCCCATTGACTTTGCTTGTTTGAAGGTTGCAAAAGGTGATTGCGTGACCCCGGGAAACTGCAATCATCACAACTGAGTCAGTTGTTCAAGCATCCAAATGTCAATCATCTGACCACGGGGATGCTGCAATTGTCAGAAGTGAGGAAAATGGTCATAGGTCACTTTTTTCACTGCTGTTGCAACTTCAAATGGTTACTAAGTGAATTGTGGTAAGTTGAGGACTAACTGTATATTCAACACAATCCATGCTCTGCAACTGGGAAAGACAAAGGCAGATTTGGTTTTGCTCCTTTGCTCCGTTGTTGTTAATGCAGCTGAAGAGAAACCTGCCCCCCTTGCCTAGACCTTGAATCCTAATCATCAAGAGGAAAATGGAAATAAAGTAGGGGGGAAATGGACAGGAAAAACCACAGCTGCTATACTTCCAATTTTAGTTGGAGAGTTCCATCCATCAGGTGTATCAAGACAGAATATAAAAAAATGACAGGATTTGTGACTCCACTAGGCAAATGACACAATTATGTACTTGGATCATAGCATATGTTGCAAAAATATAAGTTCTATTATTTGAATGACAGTCATGATGCTCATGTCAACATCACACCCCCACCCACCCACACATGTAGGCTTTCCCCATATGGATACCCTTTGTGTCCGATTCTCAAATGTGCCAAATCCATATCAAGGGTTACTTCTCTGCCAACAACCTAATCGGTTTGAATAAGTAAGTGGGAATCCTACATGACTACCAGTAGCAAAGAAACCGTATTTTCCCCTCAACTAGCATAGCCCCTGCAATCATTCTTTTAAACCTCTTAATGTCTTGGGGGTCTCTTAACAGCAAGGCTTCAATTAACCCTTAAATGCATTATGAGAAAATTGAAGGGGACTTAAGTGCAGGGAGGAGCAGTCAAATCAGTGAGCAGGTGCTTTGGGCAGCTGCAGATGGCATCCCCTTCAGCAAAATGAGAAGAGGAGAGGAAATTGGAGCTGCCTGGTTTCCATCTGGAAGGATGGCGGAATGACTACATTGCTCTTGCCCCTCCTGGGATGCATGAGGGAGGATCCTGCTCTTTCTGCCTCCATTGCCTTTGCCTTAAACACACTATGAGATAATGTTATCAAGAGCCTACAGCAGGGATGACCATGTCTATGACACGGGTGTCAACAGTGTCACCTACAATGTTTTGGGTGACCTACCAGCATTCACCAACACCCAACAACACTTATTCCCGAAAGCACAACCCATTTTTGCACAATTTGAGGAGGGTGCATGAGAATGTGCTGTGTATTCTCATGCAACCTCCAGACAACCCCCCCCCCCCTCCGAAGTCATGTGAAATGGCTGTGCTCTCACATGACAGCTGGAGTTTAGGAGGCTCCAGAGGCCATGGAAGAGCATTCTACAAAGATGCTTCAAGAAACAAGGCCTCATAAGGCCCAGAGCTTTCTTGGGTAGGTCCCAGGGACCTATCATTAGAAGGAGATCAAAACTTGAACACATGGTTGGATTGTACATTTTATAAAATAAAATAATATGTACGGTAAACAATTGTTTCTCTCTTGTTTTGGAGAGGGTATTGTGATATGCCAGCAAAATCAGCATAGGCATTTTCTGAATCTTTGGCATGCTAAGCGCAAAAGGTTTGCTATCACAGACCGACAATCATTGCTTAAAGCTGCTATATTTCACCTCATCCATCAAAAATGTAAAATAAATGGCCTAGGAAATAGCTTAATCTGCCTCCCATAATCTTCCTCTTTGAGATTTCTGGAACTCGACAAATGGCAAAAATGGATACTGTTTTCTATTATTCTAGGGGAACATATGCATGAAATGTAATTTATTCCTAAATTAGATTTATTCATTACGTTTAAGAAACCCAAGAATATTTGATCCTGCTCACACACATATCCTGTCATGTCTACTTTGCATCATTATTCCAGTCATTATGAGCTTTATACCGCCACCCTAAATCAGCAGTAGCAACCACCAAAAGTGGTCCAAAATAATGAATCCATCTCTGAAAAGCAAAGGGATATTTTCATATTGAAATATTGAGCTTTGTTTACAGTATCTAAGCATTCTAAGTACATGAATGTAAAAGCAAATAAAATAAAAAGTGTGGTTTTACAGGAAAAAAATGACAATGACACACGTATTGAAGAGCCTGGAATTATGAAGTGAAAATATTTTAAAATATTTATCTCTAGATAACTCCCCCCAACAAAGACACCATCTGATATACAACAGGCTCTGTTTGCCCTTAAAACCTGCCTTTTTCTCCAGGGATTTGGCTTCAGTGGAGTGAGGGGTGTCCCTTTTTGGTTGTTTTTACTGTTGTGTTCCATCACCATTTTGTATTTGGAATTTATATTATATATAGCATGTATGTTGAATATTACGTGAATCTTTTGTTTTTCTGATGTACACCATCTAATCACATTGTTTGCCTTATAAATCCAGTACAGTAAATCGATCCATAAAATGAATATATGATATATCTATACAATGTCCATACTTGGGAATAAATCCAAGAACTACAATGCCTTTCCAGGGATATTTTGACCAAAGGAAATTAACCCAGTAAACACAGCCTTTTGCACTTTCAATTGTTCTCAAATTTCAGGCTAGACACAGCAATAAATCTCAGTGCTCCAAAAACTTAACCCCTGAAAGTGCAGGAACTAAGTAACAGAAGAAGCTTCTTCACAGATTTGACCCTGCTAGATATATTGCTTTACGAGGGTGAACATTCATTCTCCAAGCTTGTGGGTTGATTTACGCATGTTTTGTTTACCAGGTTAAGTAACATCTTCAGTGGGGTTTTTCCAAGATGTTATTGGTGATGAAACGTTTGGAAACCAACCCACAAGGTCGGAGAATGAACCTTCCTACATCTGAGCTACAGATATTTGCCATTGTTGCATATTGTTTTATTGCAGATAAGAAAGTAGTGGTATCTACCCAGGAAATCGGCTTACCTCAGAAGATAGGAATCAAGGTATTTTCCTCCTACTTTTCAAATCTAGAGACTATCTCAGTACTTCTTAACTTCAGTGCCTTTAAGATTGTGGATTTCAACTTCCAGAATCCCCCTGCTTGTGTAGACTGTCTGCGCAATTCTAGGAGTTGAAGTCCACACATATCTTAAAGGTGCCAAGGATGAGAAACAATGGACTGTCTGACTGTTTCCTGGTCTGCCTCACCAGGGTCAGCACTTACATAGATTCAATGATGCACCAGCTATATGATACCACTACAAGCTGTGGCTATTGTGCATAATAAATACAAATACTACATAGTGAGATCTGTAGATCATTGAATGTGTACGAAAACTATAGTTTTTCTACTAAGAAATTCATTTGTTATCTGCATAGCCATGGTGATGAGTAATAATATTATTACCGAATTTAAACTGATCCATCTTTCATTTGCATGATGTTTATAAATGTAACTCTGTGTAACTAATTAAGATGATTATTTTCCAGGTTTGGGAAAGAGCATCTTGCTGCAGGAGATAGGCTTCGTGTTACTCATAGCTTATGTAGGAGTGCATCTATGGAAAAATATTTGGCAATTTTCACCTACCTCGACATTTAAAATTTAAGAGTAGATTACTGTTTCTTTATATCTTTACTCAAGCCTGATGAATTGAGCTACACTTACAATTAGAGCAGTGATCACAGAATTCCATAGCATCTGTTAACACATAGGTAACAAAACTGAAGTAGCCAGCCTTAAAAAAAAAGAAAACAATACATAGCTAAAGTACAAGCTGGCCCTCAGCTATGCAAGAGGTAGGGTTATTTCAAAGAATAAGCCACCAATGTGCCTGCATATAGGATCAGTACAGAAACTAAAGAGACAGCAGCCATATCACCCAGTGACCTGATAAATGTTGTTGTATCCTTGCCAAGAATATCTTCTCAGTGATTTTGATCACTGGCTTCAATCTCTACTGCCCAGAAAATGATTTAAAGACTGCTTCGTGCTCATTACCGTGGGGAACAAAAAAATCACCTGGACAGCCATCAACCATATCTTTTTTTTAGCTCTTTTAAGTAAGCCAACAGTGTCTTGATTCACAAAAAGCATTAAGCCAACAAGTGTGTTTAGCAGGATGCAGTGGCTAGATGTGCTCAACATATTAAGCCAGGGGTGTCAAATTCAAGGCCCACGGCCAGATCTGGCCAGTGGTGTGCTTAGATCTGGCCTACAGAGCTGCCCTGGAAACAGTGAAGGACCGACCTGCAGAGTGTCTGCCCACAAAATGGAGCTTGGGGGGGGGAGGCTCCCAGGTTCCATTTTCGGTTGTGACAGCCTCCTGCAACCCTCTTCCAGTGAAACAGCGCCTGAGGAGGCTGTTGCGGCTGAAAACGGAATCTTGGTGAGTGACATCAAACTGGCCACACCCATCCTGGCTGGCCATGCCCATCCTCACACTTGGCCCCCTGAGGTCAAACACAATTCTGATGTGGCCCTCAATGAAATCGACTTTGGCACCCCCATATTAAGCCATACCCAAACACATTACAGTAATGATCTCATTGGCAGCCCTTCATGGTAGACCAGGCCAACAAACAGACCCTGTTGGGATTTCAGGAAAGCTCTTTATTGTACTTAGATAAAATAGCGCAGTCTTGAAAGCCTGTCTAAGATCCCTCTCTATCCAGCTTATACTAAACAAAATAAAGGGGGAATTATTTAGAGTTTCTTTTTCATTCTTTCTTTTTCTGGACTATGTAATCTTTTCTGCAAATCCCCTTTAACAACTGGCTCATTCCTGAAGGTCAACCCTACATTCCTTCATACTTAGCCACCAAATCTACTCAGTGCTAAGGCTGTATGAAGTTTCAAATGTTAACTTGTGTTTTGACTGGATAATTTCTTCAAATTAAAATGACTCAAATATAGTATGACTCAAATAACCTGAAGGATTTCTGCACGTGCATTGTTTCACTGAACTGAATTTTATCAAACTAGTTTGATGATTTCAACCAACTTCATTCTTCAAATAAAATCCCTCATTCAAGCTGGGCCAATGATTCACACTGTAATTTGCTCAATCCACAAAACTCTACTAGTAGGCCCCATTCTCATGGTACCATATCTGTAGCTATCAGCAGGATCTCTATTTGAACAAAAGAAAGCCTTGAACCCTATTACAAGGCAGAACTAATTATAGCTACATCATATGAAAAGAGACAATGGGTTGACATTTATTTGTCCATTTCCACACACTTTCACTACAATATTAGCAATCCATTAGAGCACACCAAGATAATGCTGCTACAATCAAAGCAAGTTCCAAATAACTAAAAATAATTACAGAAAAAGCATGGCATCAGCCAAGATGTTGTCGAGCAAATGAAGAATTCTTCGGTACTAGAACTTCCTGCAAGAATTCCTACATTTTATTTTAGCAGATTTCAATTATTGCTTTTAATGAATTGTGTTGGTCTTAAAAAAATATCATCTATCCAGGTCCAAGAAATATGCTTCCTCTGAAGCTGTGCCTGCCTTTTGGAATGGGGTTTCCAACATACGCACACATCCAGATCTTTAACAATCTTTATTGTTCATCTTTTATTGATTTTATTATAACTTCTTTGATGATGTGAACTGTTCATAGTTGAGAGTTGGGTAGCCTGCAAGATGATGATGATTATCTGAGCCTGAAACTGAGAACTATGCATTACAGGCCTTGTAAACCAGTTCCAGAAGATATGGGTCCGAGTTTTATTAGAAAGAACATTTTCTGTGCTACCAGGGAAGGTTTTACCTTCCTGTTTGCATTTTCCTAGTTCTTCAAGTTCTACCCTCTGCTCGGTTTCTCAAATAATGAACTTTTGCTCTGTAAATATTTCCCAATGTGGATTCATCTTTGTGCTATGACAATAAATAAAAAGCTCTGACCAATAATTAATCATTATCAGCCTTTGCTTCTAGAGAGGTCAGGACATTTTGATTTTTCTTGCCAGGGGAAACACATGAGCAGAATCACATGGATTGCAATAAGCAAAGGCTTTTTGTAGCTTTCTACTGTCTTTCTGGGCTGTGGAATATATTAAGGCAAGGCAAAAAAAAGTTGAAGCAAAACTGGTTACGAAAACCAAAAATGGAGCAACATCAAAGAAGAAGAAAAAGAAATAATCCTCTTAGAGCATTCCAAGATTATGTAGGCTTTCCTCAAAAGGCTCATGCGGTTTTATATTCCTGGTCTCAGTACCCAATTCCAAGAAGAGAAGCATGAAAGCTTCTGGGAGTAAGATATGGCTTCTATCTATTCTTTTTTCTTCTTTCCTTCCTTCCTTCCTTCTCCTTTTTATTCTGATCATTCCTGACACGATCAACTCTTTTACAACATGCTCTGCTAAAATGTATTTTTCTGATTTGTTGTGTTGTAGAACCCCAGAGCATGTGATAAATTTATGATTTGTTGCATGCAGGTAGTCCTTGACTTACAACTATTTGTTCAGTGACCATTCAAAGTTACAGCACTGAAAAAACTTACAACCATTGCAGTATCCTTACAGTCAGCTGATCAAAATTTGGTCGCTTGGCAACTGGGACGTGTTTATAATAGTTGTAGCATCCTGGGGTCATGTGATCATCATTCACAACCTTCCCAGAGTGCTTCTGGAAAGCACAGTCAATGGGAGAAGCCGGATTCCCTTAACAACTGCCTGATTGACTTAACAACCATCTTGCTTAACAATGGAAATTCTGATTCCAACTGTTGTTGTAAGTCAAGGACAACAATGAACCCTGGTCATTGGGCTCATGGGTAAATTCAACTACTTGTAGTTTACAACTAACTAATATGAGGAACAAGGGAAGCGGTGACTCAGTGGCTAAGATGTTGACCTTGTCAATCAGACAGGTTGGTATTTCGGTGGTTCGAATCCCTAGCGCCGCGTTACGGACTGAGCTCCCGTTACTTGTCCCAGCTTCTGCCAATCTAGCAGTTCGAAAACATGTAAAAATGCAAGTAGAAAAATAGGAACCACCTTTGGTGGGAAGGTAACAGCTTTCCGTGCGCCTCTGGCATTTAGTCATGCCGGCCACATGACCACGGAGACTTTTTCGGACAGCGCTGGCTCTTCGGCTTTGAAACTGAGATGAGCACCGCCCCCTAGAGTTGTGAACATCTAGCACATATGTGCGAGGGGAACCTTTACCGTTACCTTAATATGGAAGAACCCACTTAAGAGCAAGACACCAAATTCATATCTGTGAACCAGTCTCACCTTCTTTATAAAGGGGCACTGCCTAGAGAAGGGAATAGGTGTGAGTGTACTATACTAGCCCTTATACCCTTCTATTCCCTATCACTTTTACATACGATCACCAAGTATGATCAATTACTACAGTATCAGCAGCAGAGGACAATCTTTGAAGAAAGAAAACAGACTCCTTTGTACTCTAAGGCAGGGGTCACCAATCTTTCGGGCCACAGGGGCCACTACATTCATAATTCTAAATCCCACGGACTACAAATATCTTTTTAAAAAAGATAAACAGCGTTTAGTGCAATATAAAAAATGCAAATAATTTTTCTGCAGAACACCAAAATTTTCCCACGGACCACCTGTTGGTGACCACTGCTCGAAGGAGCTTTAGGGGCCTATGTGGAGTTTTGCCTTGGGGACCCCAGATCCCAGGAACCCCCACCTAACTGAGAATTGCAATAACACTGGTTTAGAAAGCCGCTAACTACAACTACGTTAAAAGGCACGCCCCCAACCGTGTGGAGGCTTTCAAACACCCTCTTAATCTTCTCCAGCTCCCGGGATTCAGTTTTTCTGCTTTTTACCGCGCGGGTCGCAAAGCAAATAAACCCCCTCCCCACACAAACACACACCCTCCACCCGCTCTCTTCTGTGGTATCTCGCCAGAAGCCGGGTGGGGGGGGGGGAAAGGGGGGAACGTATTATTTACGCACACAGACGCCAATTCTTGGCCACTGCGTACCTGTCCTTCTTTTCTCAAGAGAAGCCCCTGATTCAGCAGAATTGGGGAGGGGGGGGAGGAGGGAAGCCAGGCAAATGGGAAGAGGCTCGGGCGCTTCAGCCTTGCTTCAAGGACACCGGAGTTCTGTCCGCAGCAAAGGCGTCCCCGCCCCCTTTCAAGCCAATGCCTTCCCCAACTCCGATCCCCAATTCTTCCCCCGCCATCAACAAAGCAGGCAGGGATGCTGGGGAGAGGGCGGGGAGGGCGAAGAGGGACGCACGTGCACCCCTCTTGCCCCCCAAAAATTCACTACCCAGCCGTCCTAAGCCGGGAAGTAACACGAACCCCCCCCTGAAGACGGTTCGTTCCTCCCCCCCATCCCCGAAACAGACCCACCGAATTATTCACCCCACCCCACTCCAAGCGCGTCCACTAATTCCCCCGCCAGCCCGTCCACCCCTCCGGTCTTATTCCTCACCCCCCTCGAACTTGGCACCGATGCCGGGAAAGGGAGTTTGTGGCCAACGTGCCGGGCAAGGCAGGGAAAAAAAACCCGCGGCGAGGATGGGGTTGGGGGGGGGGAGGAGAGAAGCAAGGCTTCGCTTTACCTCTCGGGCTGCTGTCCGGGAAATACGGCGGGGCCGTCGGAGTCACATTGCCCGAGCCGGGCGCTGACAGCAGCGGGGACCGTTCGTCCATCCCGTCAGCAGCCATGAAGCCTCGCACTGAACGGGGGGAGCCAAGGGAAGAAGAGGCCGGACTGCCTTTCAGCCCCGCTGCGCCAGTGTGCGCGTCGGCAGGCGGCGGAGAGCGGGGGAGGGAAGGCGCCGGGCGGAGCGCTGTCCAAAGGGGAGGGCTGGGAAAAGGCCTGCTCGCCCGCCTGCCTGCCTGCTTGGAAGGTATAAGTTAATCAATGAAAAGGGGGGCGGACTCCGAGGAGGACTCGCTCCCGCCGCGCTTCAATGGCTCGAAGTTGGGAGGGAGCGAGGAGGAGGATGCTGTACACACTTTAGAGAAATATGGCCATGGCCCAGTGCCTGCCCGGATCTCCAGCACGCATTTGCTGGATTGGTTTTACTCAGGAAGCACATTATTATGCTTGGTCGCCTAGTCAGCCAGATGTTTAGGCAGGGATTTTAATTCACCTATCCAGCTCTCCTCAAGGACCTGGGATAGGCAGATGTTGCTGCTTGGTGGTGTTAAAAATGTGGTCGCTGTTCCAAGTAGAGGATAGTCCTCTATTTAATAGCAGGACTGAGCCCATAATGTATGTTGCTAAGTGAGAAATTTGTTGAGTTTTGCCCCATTTTACGACTTTTCTTTCCACAGTTGTTAAATGAATCACTGCAGTTGTTAAAATAGAATAGAATATAGAATAGAACATAGAACAGAATATAGAATAGAAAAGAATAACAGAGTTGGAAGGGACCTTGGAGGTCTTCTAGTCCAACTCCCTGCTCAGGCAGGATACCCTACACCACTTCCCACAAATGGTTATCCAATCTCTTCTTTAAAAAATTCAGTGTTGGAGCATTTACAACTTCTGGAGGAAAGTTGTTCCACTGATTAATTGTTCTAACTGTCAGGAAATTTCTCCTTAGTTTTAACTTGCTTCTCTCCTTGATTAGTTTCCACCCATTGCTTCTTGTACTTCCCTCAGGTGCTTTGAAGAATAGCCCGACTCCCTCTTCTTTGTGGCAACCCCTGATTAGTAACACAGTTATTAGATAAAACCTGGCCTTCCCCATTGACTTTGCTTGTCAGAAGGTCACAAAAAGAGATCACATGACCCCAGGACATTGCAATGATAGTATCAAACAGTTGCCAAGCTTCAGAATTTTGATCACATGTTCATGGGGATGTTGCAAAAATCATAACTCTGAAAAACAGTCGTCACATTTTTCAGTGCAGTTCAGTGCACTATTCAAGTTGTGCTCCAGTTATTTTGTGATTGCACCCAAGGCATCTATTAGTATTGCTATCTTTTCTTTTGCCACAAGTTGTTCTAGTTGGGAGTCTTTATGCAGTAAATTTTCTCCAGTTCATTCTCTTCTCTTCTCCTATCTCCATATACAGTACTAAAGTACTAATATTCACACTTTTTGTCTTGCTTAATAATAGTTGTCAAGACTGGATGTTGTGTGGCAGGTATTTGCTTGGGTTTGACTTTTAAAAAAAATAAATTTTAAAGTCCCAGAACACTTTAGCTACTTCATTTTTTAATTACTTTGTCTATTCTGTGGTTCCACCAGTACTTGCTTGAAGACAAATGGCATTTCATGTAAATCTCCCAATGAGCCAATGTTGCTACTTTATCATGTAGTTGTTTATCGTCACTCTGTGCAATCTTGCAGCAGCTAATTAGATGGTCCACTATTTCTTCAACTTCTTTGCAGAAGCAACATTTGCTGTCTTCTCTGTTCTGGTTTTGTATGCAATTGTTCTTAAGGCTTCGTCTTGTGCAGCCACAATTAACCCCTCTGCTTATTTTTGCAACTTTCCTACTCCTAGCCATTGTCAGGTCTTGTTATTATCTGCTTAGCCTGCTATTTTTTATGCATATAATAATATAGCTTACAATGGCTTTTTTCTTCTTTAACTGTCTGTTGTAGTTGCTACATTGCACACCCACCTGTTTTGAATAAGTGAATAATCTTAATGTTAACCTCTCCCAATCTATCACTATTGACCAACAACTGTGTCACTGACCTTTGCACAAAGGTGTCATTGATCTTTGCACAAAGCTTCAGATATTTCTACTGACTTCTATTATTTCTAGGCACTTGATTATCCAATCATGTAGTAGAGAGTCAAATGCCTTCTGGTAATCCATTCAAACTACAGTATATTGAAGTTGATCTTCCTTCTCCTGCAGTTTTCCAAAGTGATCTTTTGTTCCTCTGCTATTTGGGATATCTCCTTTCTGTTCAGGTGGGCAGAGTTTGTTTTCAACTAGATGCTGTGGGACTGCATCAGATACACACTAATTGGCAATTTGAAAATCGTTGGTAAGAAGATTATTATTATGGGTTGGTTACACAGTCAGCCAGATGTGTAGAGAGGATTTGGCATTTTTATTCATCTTTCTTTTCTATTGTCCTTCCTCCAAGTTACGACCACATCCACCATCCAGACTATCCAGTCCACTATAAACCAACCACGGAAGTTGAGAGGGCACCTAGTGCTAAGCTAAATATATGGACCATTATTATGGGGTTCAACGGGTTGTACAATCAAGGCCATTGTTTTTAATTCCATTTGAATGAAACTGATGGGCTGTCTGAAAAAAGAAAGCAAGGTCATGGCACACACTTGAAAGTAAATCGTAATTGTGGGGGTCTCTCTGGCAAGAACAAATGATGCTTATCAACAGGAAATATGCATATGTAGCAATTATGGGTAGTTAGACAACTTGCAGACCTCAGCTAAAAGTTAGGGATGGCCTGCAGCAAATGAAATGTGTATTAGATAACTCCTGGGGCATTCATTATCCAAGGCTTAGGAATAGGGACAGCTAGAGACCAATAGAACAAATGGTAGAATTATTACTAAAATGTTTATTAGATGATATTTCTTGTTATCTCACCTTGTCCTGCCTTCTCCTTTAGTGAAAATGTATAAAGCTCACTTAATCCTTTGTTCTTGGCCTTTTGACCAGGAACCCTTTTCCTTGGATTACTCAAATAAAAAACAATTAGAAAACCTGCACCATGGTCTGGCGTCCATCATTGGCTTTGGCACCAGGCTCTGACCCGAATTGGGGACAACAAAACTGCTCATGTAATTAATTAATTTAACAACATCTGCAAATTAAATGCAATCAGGTCAGGATTTGGTGGGGGGAACGGACATAATCCATATACGCCCCACCTAATGTATAGAACCTTTCTCAATAGCTCTACTTTGGGAACAAATAAAAACCCATTCTCGTGTCCGTTCCCCCCTCCTCCATGGCTTTCAGTATGGCTTGCAGCTGGGATAGTATCCCCATTTCCTATACAGAGATGGCTTCCCTGTCCCACCTTCTCAACATCACCAGCAAGAAGACCATCCTCAATCCCAGCACTGGGGTGGTTTATACAAATTGATAGGCTGAACATGTTAGAATTCTCCCCACTTTGGTCTTCCACCTTTCCCAATCTGTGGAGCAACCCCTTGGACAGTTAGAGTTGGTGGGTGAAGGGGGAAAGGAGGAATTTGAAAGGTCCCTGAACTACTCCCCAGTTTAGAGACCTGGATCCGCCTGAATAACTGATAGTCCTGGCCACAAGTATTAGAGATTTTGTAAGATGATTTTCTCCCTGCTGCTAAACAGTGCAACCCCATAGGGTTCATTTTTTGTTCCAGCAATTTTGGGGAATGATTTTAGTGCTGTTATTAGGAAACGTTTAACCCATTTTCAGAAGCGGCTTGTACAATACCTGGCAAGTGTGATAGAGGAATTGCATCTTGGAGTGGTAGAGCTATTTTTCTCTCTCCCACTTCACACTACACAGCTGCTCAATGACTGCTTCGGATCAACTAGGGTACTTTCTGATCCAAGTCTTCAAGCTAGTGGTGAACTGGAGATTTGCCTTGTACAGAAAGAGCCTGTTTTGGAAGAACAGGTTGTCCTGCTGCCCAAAGCAGAATAGATTGAAGGGAGCAACTGCTAAAAGAACTGAACAGTCATAGTATATAACAAACATGCAAATATTGATCAAAATAATCTTTTCTCTTAGTGGTAACCAGGATGTGCAAAGTTGATTAAAAAAAACTTGGCATGCAAGCATCTGAGTTTTTTTTCTCCCAAGTCCACACGAATCTTTGCAGCAAGCAGAAATTTCAACCTACTTCATGATGGCACGATGCAAGCACCATCCCTTATGTTCTTGTACATCATGATACAACATATATATAAAAATGTGGCATTTATGTCATGACATTGCAGTGCATATTTTGCCATTTCCCTTGCACCTCTTTCTATCAATGTCAGTCCATTGAAATTATGAATACGTAGGTTGCAGAGTTTTACTATCTCTATTGGTTGTAAAGAAGCCCAGATCAAGTAATGTTAAAAGCAGTGGTCAGATTCCAATGATTTAACAACTGGTTCTCTGCCCTAATGATTTCTTCCAACAACCAGTTCACCAAACTGCTCAGAAAGTTAACAACCGGTTGTCCCGAAGTGGTGCGAACTGGCTGAATCTCACCACTGGTTAAAAGGGTATGTGTTCTGTCAAAACAATAAACCAGTCAGAGTTTGGCCATGTGACCAGTTTGGAAGGAGTGAAAACTTTTGCAGTAGATTTCTGCATAAAGGATTGGACTCCTTAGAGCAGTGTTTCTCAACCTTGGCGACTTTAAGTCCTGTGGACTTCAACTCCCAGAATTCCCCAGCCAGCTGGCTGGGGGATTCTGGGAGTTGAAGTCCACAGGACTTAAAGTCGCCAAGGTTGAGAAACACTGTCTTAGAGACTAGGTGAGGGATGAGGAACTTAGTTTCTTTGGAATACCACTGACCTACAACTGCCCATTATCATCACCGTTGGCTATGCTGGATAGAACATCAGCCAGCAAAAAACAAAACAAAAAACAGCCTTTTAAAACCTCATGGAATTGTCTAGTACTTTAAGTCAACTAGAATACAAGTAACCCTCAATGTATGACAACTGGGAGTGGAATTTTGGTTGCTAACTGATGCGGTAGTTAATCAAGTCATATCACCATACCAATTGTATGACTATTTTTACTGAAGTGGTTGAGCAAATCACTGCACTTGTTAAGTGGATCACACAGTGAAGTGAATCTGGGGTCCCGAATTGAATTTGCTTGTTGGAAGCCAGTTGGGAAGGTCACATATTTTTCTTTTTTTTAAAAAAAACAAAAACACCTTTATTGAAAATTTAAAACACTAAAATACAAATATCTTTAAAAATAGTTTTATATAAGCTACAATCCTTTTTGACACTACTAACATAACCTCTTGTTATTCAAATACATTTTATATAACCCTAATTTTTCCTACATCTATACATTTATGTTTCTAAGTTGTAAATTTCATGTTCCTGTTATTTATTCATTGATACCAGTTTTCCCAAACTGTATAATATTCTGAGTCTCCCTTGTCCCTTAACTCCAATGTGAGTTTATCCATCTCTGCGCAATCAAGAATCTTTTGGATTATCAAACAAGTCTGTCGGCATGCCATCACTTTTCCAACATTGTGCGAGCGCTAGTCTCGCTGCTGTAATTATGTGCAAAATTAAATATTTTATCTCTTTTGTATACTTTCCCTTAATAATCCCCAGAAGGAACAATTCTGCTTTGAGCTCTATTTGTGTGTTTGTAATTTCCTGTTACAGATTTTGATCATGTAAGTAACCATAAGATG
Source organism: Natrix helvetica (assembly GCF_964273705.1). Classification (NCBI taxonomy): domain Eukaryota; kingdom Metazoa; phylum Chordata; class Lepidosauria; order Squamata; family Natricidae; genus Natrix; species Natrix helvetica. The sequence goes on from NC_138550.1 coordinate 141,465,643, forward strand.
CTGCAACCTTTGTAAATGCAAGCTGATTGCCAAGTGCCCATATTGTGATTATGTGACCACAGATATAGTGTGAGAGTCATAATTTCAAGGATGGCTTGGGGCATGTTACTTTTCCTGAGTTCATGGAACTGCTGTTAAATGAATGGTTATAATTTGAAGGTTACCGTTATCTTGAAAAGTTATTGGGCCATTTTTCTTATGCAAAATTTCTTTATTGGAGTCCCTGGCACTCTTCCGTAGGCAACCTTAGCCAAGGCTGTATGATGGCGAGGAACTGAAAATGCAAAGGGCAACAGAGCTCCCCTGTCCAGGATGCAAATGGAAAGAGGTGGCCTTGAACTGCTAAAATGAATGGGACATATACACATATAGAAAAGCAGGGTGAATGTGAAGTGGAAGAAGAGTTTGTGTGAATAATTCATTCCACTCTAATAGTCTGTGGATGAATAACCTAAACAACAAAGGAACTGCAAGAAACCTGGGTGGAGAGGCTGTTGAAAAATGCTGCTGATTGCATTTTGCAATTAATGGATAAGTGACAACCTTACCTTTAGGAAAGGGTCAGAATTTATGATGGGAATTCTGGCTCTTTGTGAACAGGCTTAAAATGATTGGCAGACTAATGGTTTATTGTTATCTCGTTTTCTAAGCAAAAACAATAGAAGATTGGGAAACGATCAGTAAGCAGACAGTGGAGAAAGAATCCATGGATGATTCACGATTTCTATACAAGGGCTAAAAAAGAAGTAGGTCAATCCACTTAAGTGTTGAAAGTTAAAATGGAATGAAAAATGTTACTGATTTGCCTAGCATTTTCATCAAATAGAGCAGTTCAGGGATACATATTTAGCCTAAAATACTAAATTGCTATACTTCATGAGAAGAGTACTCCATTCCTCTACTCACAATAGAATTTCCCTATGCCACAAGACTTGAAATTTTGGGCTAGGACAATCTGGAACTGCTCTGCCTGCGGTATAATCTAAGCACAGCACACAAAATTGTCTGTTACCACAACTTACCTGTCAATGACTACTTCAGCTACAACCTCAATAATACACGGGCAAACAATGGATACAAACTCAAGGTAAACCGTTCCAAACTCGATTGCAGAAAATATGACTTCAGCAATAGAGTGGTCAATGCTGGAATACTCTACCTTACTCAGTTGTTACATCCTCAAACCTCACAGCTCCAACCTTAAACTGTCTACACTGGACCCCACCCCATTCCTAAGAGGTCCGTAAAGGGGATGTGCATAAGCGCACCAGCGTGCCTACTGTCTCTGTTCTACTATCCCCATTTATTTGTAGCTTCCCACCAAGGTTCCTATTTTTCTACTTGCATTTTTACATGCTTTCGAACTGCTAGGTTGGCAGAAGCTGGGACAAGTAATGGGAGCTCACTCCATTACGTGGCACTAGGGATTCGAACCGCCGACCTTTCTGATCGACAAGCTCAGCATCTAAGCCACTGAGACACCGCGTCCCTTAGCCACTGAGCCACTTAACATTAGGTAGGTTAATTAGAGATTTTTTAAAAAATTATGACCCATCAAGTAATATTAAAATGGAAGAATCTATATTGCTTTCCATTAGACCAGTGGCCCCCAAACTTTTGGGTATCAAGGACCGGTTATGTGGAGAGAGCTTTTTCTATGACTTGGAGGGGATGTGGTTTTGCCTGCTGCCTGTATCCCGTGTATGGAGTTTTGTTTGTTTGTGTGGCCCAGTTTTTGGCATGCTGTGACCTATGCCAATCCAAGGGGACCCTTCATTTAGTGGTTAGACCTTAGTAGTCTAAGGACCAGCTCAGTTATACTAAAAATATCAGGCCCTTTAGCACATACCGATTTCAGGAGTTTTAGCTGATACATTCAGATCAAAGGCAAAAATCATTTACCGTACACAGCTGCTCCTGAGTTTCCTTCCAAGAATGCTTTCTCAGAGTGGTTGAAAAGGCTGCAGTTGTTACTATTATTAGATTACTGGTAATTAGAAACCCTTATTGATTAGCTGAATTCATGTAGGTAGTGGTACTCCAGGAGGTCCAAGTTCACACAGCCAGGAGAAGCTTCCAAATAAGGTACTATTGGATTAGTGATTTTTAACCTTGGCAACTTTAAAATATATGGTTTTCAACTGCCAGGATTCTCCAGCCAGCTTGCTGGCTAAGGAGTTCTGGGAGTTGAAGTATCTTAAAGTGGTTGATCTAAGGTTGAGAAATGTTGGATTAGATGTCCAATCCTGCCCCCTTCTCCTCTCTTCACCACAATCTTCTAGTATTTTTTCTTCTTCACTCTCTTATAATGCAAGGGCGTGGGGGACAAGAACATCCATTCTTGACAACAGTTAGTTTATTTTATTGTCATTGCACATGGTACAACAAAATTAAATGTCGTCTTCAGTGTACATTATAACTATAAAAATAAAAACACAAAGATACATCCTTTACATTCTATGTAATTGAAATTGAAAACCCGATATTGCACTACTATAACATCGAATTCAATATGGTTACTGCCCTGGGGTAGAAGCTGTTTTTCAGCTTATTTGTCCTTGTTTTTATTATCCTGTACCGTCTGCCAAATGATAATAGTTCAAAAAATGGGTGCCCAGGATGAGATGTTAAGAATGTTTTGAATTTTCTTAAGGCAGCGGGAGCTATAAAACTCTCCAATCTTGGCAGTGCCACTATACCCCAAACCCCATGAAGTAGAAGAGTATTTAAAAAAAAACAATAATATCTATTAATCTAAAAGGAGAATGCTGTCTGACATTGAAGGAACACAAAGAAATTAGATGTTTCAGAACTGTGTGGGCCCATCTTATAGTTTTTGTGAAAAATAAATAAACCAAATAGATATTTGATCAGAGAAGAAAATTTGAATATCCATTCTCTCAAAGAGGTAGTAATTTCTTGTGTAATACAGGAGTGGTCATATCAGTGAATGGTATATATTTATGTATGTATATAGCATGTATATGTGTTATGTACTGGTGTGTGTTTCGGTAGGTATATACTTTCTCTTGAGATCAAGCAACAGAATTTCATTTTTAATGTGGGGCAGTATGCTCACAAAAAATGACCATAAAAGTTATCTTGTCTCTTATCTTTTAATTTATCATTGTTTTAACCCAAGCTTGTTAGATTTTCTTTATTTCTGCACTAATATAGATTTTAATGCATCTTTCTCCTAATGTATACAATTCTGTATCTACTCTGATTTTATACTTTTGCAAGCAATTTTATCAAACTAATAATGCATGTCTATGGTTTATTTTCAACAAATTACAGCTTTTCAGTATTTCCTCAAATATATTCATTTTTGCCCATATTCTATGTTGGTGAAACTGTAGTGCAGAATTTGGATGTATTCAAATTTCAATGTAATGCTTATTGCACACATATCAGTTTGAAAGCACAAAAGCAATTAAGCTTATATTAAAAACTAGTGTTTTGCCCACCTTTGCAAAGCAAGCACAATTATTTTGTTGTGACTAGGTTGACATAGACTAAGTGATGACTTGTTAAATTAACCACAATTGTCAAGTTCACACAACACATTAAGCCATAAATCATGGTTTCCAACGCTATTGCATATCACCATAATGGCTTGCATCAGATGTCATGCTAAACCATAAAGAGCCTACAAATTCAACTTGTTAGTTTCATGCACATATAGTCCATGTCTTTTTGATGGCAATGTTTTCAGGAATCCTTGCTGATGAATTTTAACTGATTCACAGTCTTTGTTGCCAAGCAGATCCCCTACTAGATGTTCCTCTCTGATGAACATTTTTAATCGTGGCTGTGAAAATTTGTACAGCAAATAAATCAGTGAAACCTTCAGGGGTACATTTATAAAAAGCTTCCCCGAGTAAGCCATGCTGTGCCATCCACAATTACATCTTGCAGACTTTTTATTTCATGTACTATCCTGAATGTATGGAAGAAAACAGATAAAGCAATCCTTGCAGAATTTTTAAAAAGGACAAAACCTACAAAGAAACAGAAATAGACAGAAATATATGGAGTGCAAGGAAAATATAATGAACTGGCAAATTCTATTGCCTGGAAAGACCCATATTCTTGTAACTTTTACTCATATGATCAATATTATGTCTGGCACTCTAGATGCAGTATTGTCTTTTGAGTCGCTGTCCAACCATCCCAGTTAATTTATATTCTCTTCTTTATTAAATAAATATCCTATGTACACCACTAATACGTAGCCCAGTGAACATGTTTTTTTTCCAAAATGTCAGATCAAAGTCTCACTGTACTAAAGACTTACGTTAAATATATTTCTTGTCTCAATCTTTTTCCAAGGTACTGTACAACATACTGTCAAAAATAGAGAACTTGTCACAAGAAAACACATATCGAGTTAAACTCAAGATTCTGGATAATTAGTCATTAGTAATTGTAATCTTTAGCTGTTAAATACTGTATATGCACATCAGGCTTTGCATGTGGTTAACTGTACACTGCAGTACTGCTTGATAAAGAATATTAGTAATATCAGACGAATGAAAAGGAATACATGAGGAAAGGAAAGCCAGAAATGCTGTGAGGATGTTGAAAAATTGAAAGGTTGCCTATGTAGATGATGCAATTGTTGGGTTACGGAGTGCAATTTGATTAATTTAGATGGGCTTGGCAAATGGATAAAGGTCATTATTGTCCTATATAAATAATAAGATAGCATGCATAAATGTTGGAGAGGCAGGGGAATTGTTTATATTTATAGGGAAGGGAATCAAAGAAAAACACAAATAGATAAAATAAGAGGGAATGAATGAAGAGGAAGATGATAGATAGATAGATAGATAGATAGATAGATAGATAGATAGATAGATGATAGGCAGGCAGGCAGGCAGGCTATAGACTAGATATGATAGATCAGGGTCACCAACCCCCAGGCTGCAGCCAGCTACCAGACCTTGAGCCATTCAGAACCAGGTCATGGATGTGGTAGGCAAGCATGTGCATCAGCCTGCACATCTCCAGCACGGGTGAGCAGTGGATGAGAGCATGTATGCACGCTCCATTTATGCAAGCGGTGGGTGGAACCATTCACTCCCTCCCCCGGCTGGAAACCATCTGTATGGAACCATCTCTTCTCCTCCAGCCAGGCTGCAAAGCCAGAAAGGTTGAGGAACTCTGTGTTAGATGATCATGAGCTGTGGTCATGAAGCGGTCAGGATGCAGTATTGCAGGCTAATTCTGCTGACTGCCAGCAGTTCGATCCTGACTGGTTCAAGATTGATTCAGCTTCCATCCTTCCAAGATCACTAAAATGAGGACCCAGACTGTTGGGGAAATATGCTGACTCTGTGAACCACTTACGGCTGTAAAGCACTGTGGAGCAGTATATAAGTCTAAGTGCTCTTGCTCTTGCTATTGATAGGTGGATAATCGTTATTACAGCTACTAACCAAGATATAAAGAAGAGTTGCTGGAATTGGGTATGTGTAGTTTAATGAAAAGAAAGACTAGGGGTGACATGATAGCAGAGTTCCAGTATCTCAGGGGCTGCCAAAGCATCTCAGGCAGGAGAAGAAGCAATGGATGGAAACTAATCAAGGAGAGAAGCAACCTAGAACTAAGAAGAAATTTCCTGACAGAACAATTAATCAGTTGAACAACTTATCTCCAGAAGTTGTGAATGGTCCAACACTGGAGGTTTTAAAGAAGAGATTGTCTGAAACGGTAGGGTTTCCTGCTTGAGCAAGTGGTTGGACTAGAAGACCTCCAAAGTCCCTTCCAATTCTGTTATTCTATTATTTGTTAACTAAAATGCTTTCTCTCCAGGTCCTTAGTGCCCTATATCAAGACTACATCATCGCATGCTGACAACAACGTATAGGATAAGCAGGATGTTATGACATAGTCCTGCTATATTTTGGTAGCATTTCCATTATTTATTCTGTATGGCATTTCTGTCATGGCTTTTAATCCTTCTGCTATTCTTCCTAACTTATTTTTAGCTACATGTGAGAACATTCAGTCCTGAGGCTTAAATGTGTTCTCATTGGAAATGTGAACTGGATCTAACACTGCAAATAGTTACTATAATCTAAAAATATTTCTGGGGCTGCTTCTACGTTCTTCCTCTTGAAAGTGATCCCCTATTTGAGTCAACCTATTCACCCAATTGCCCCCCCCATCCCATTAAAGCTTGCTTTATCCACTCTTATTTCTAATTATTTTAATATGTTTCTTGCTATTCATACAATAGGGTTGGGTAACTGTACTGTCTTTAATTTTTAACACATCTGAAGGGCCACAGACTAGTAATGTCTTAATTTTTCTTTAGAGTGTGGATTTGTATTCCTGTTATGAATTTGTATACATACGAAATCACAGTAAGAATTCTATTCCTGTTGAGCTCACTAGAATTTTCTTAGATCCATCTAGGATTGTAATGCTAATCATTGAAGTCCTGTTTATCCTTTTTAAATGCCCATGTTTTAGTTTTCTTCACCTGTCTCGCCTTCTAGTTTGGTTCGGAGAAGAAGTATTTTTAAACCCAAATTCAGTAAATCTCCATTGCCACGTTTACATCTTCGTTAAGGAATCTTCATTTGAAGCTGTAGAGCAGAAGCTGCGGAAAAACCACTTGAAGGTGCAATATCTCAAACAGCCATACGGTGGCGCGCCGTCTTAGTCCGAGCGTTTTTTTTCCCTAGCCGCATACCCTCTTCCTTCCTTTCTCGTCATAGATATATAAACTCATATAAGAGTAGACCAGTGTTTTTTTTAAAGTTGTCAATTTAATCCGTGTGGACTTTAACTACCAGCATGCTTGGCTGAGGAACTTGGGGAGTTGAAGTCCACACATTTTAAATTGCCAATGTTGAAAAACATTGATTTAGACCAGGAGTTCCCAAACTTGGCAACTTTAAGACTTGCGGACTTCAACTCCCAGAATTCTCCAGCCAATTCTCTAGTTTTTCTAATTCTCTAGTTTTTCACTTCAAGTAACAACAAAGTTTGAGGGAGGAGAATTTTTCACAATTTATCATTGTGCCACCATCACAATTTATTCTGCCATAGCTCCACAGCAGCGCAACCATATTAATTATTTGCAGAAAAACATGCCACCTTCAAGAGGAAAGCCTCAATTGAATAGAATAAAATAACTTTATTATCACTTAGGTCCCCGTTCAGCCCCCCCCTCCCCAGCACCCACCCAGTTTTATGGAGTTTGGGATTTCTTGGTAGACAACTTTCTCTGAAGTGTACCCGTTTTTCCCAAACTTGCGCTGAAGTTTACCCTCTCTATAACAGCTAGCTCTATCAATCCCCAGCCTGGCTCCTCCCACGTTCTTATCTCTTTGCACTGCGGCTGGGCTAGGACGATGCGTAGAGGGGCGTGTCTTCGCCAGACTCCACCCCCTTTATCCGCACGTGGATAGCAGAGCCAGCCGGGCGGTGGTGCTGAATCCGCCATGGAGGGGCGCGGGCCAGGCGGCTCAGCCGCGGTGGCGGAGGACGAGGAGGAGGAAGAGGAGGAGGGCGGCGCGCTGGAGCTGCTGGCCAGGCGGCAGCGGAAGGAGAAGCGGGACCTTCAGGGTGAGGGCGGCGGCGGCGTAGGCGGCGCAAACCCGGGCAGCGGGAGGAGAATTGCAGAAATGGTCTTTAAAGCTTGCAGGGGAAACCTGCATCCCGAAGCGAGCAGCTGCGCTATGTTGGCAAGACACGCTGACCCAGGATTTGCTCCACCCAGTTTTATCAGATTGTTAGCCTGCTATATTTTACAGGGCAGGGTGGCAACTTCTAGAATGACCGTGGCTGGTTTCCCCCCAAAAACTGAATAGGTTGAAATCAGGTTAGTATTTGGGATGAGAGACCACAAGGAAACATCGGGGTTAGATAGGAAACCGCCTCCAAGATGAAGGCGGGGACACAAACCAGGTATTGTTGGCAAGGGGATGACACGAGACTGTCAAACCTGGGCTCAACTTGAAGGAGATCTTATCTTGCTTGGTCTGGGAGCTCAACATATAGCAGTCCCTCTTCAATGTAGGAACAGGTAGATAGGTAGGTTGGTCGGGGAGAACAAACAGCCCTGGCATCCTGTGGGCTTCCAGGTTTTTTTTGGGGGGGGGAGCACCTGGTTTGGAGTGTCTCCAGATCTGCTTGACCACATTAAATCATAGTATCGCTCTGGCTAAATTCATAATGTAACACGCTAAGGCACCTGAGGGTAGAACAAGAAGCAATGAGTGGAAACTAATCAAGGAGAGATCAGTGGAACAGCTTGCCTCCAGAAGGTGTGAATGCCCCAACACTGGAAGTCTTTAAGAAGATGTTGGATAGCCATTTGTCTGGAATGGTATAGGGTTTCCTGCCTAGGCAGGAGGTTGGACTAGAAGACCTCCAAGGTCCCTTCCAACTCTGCTATTGTATTGTATTGTAATGTAGGAACAAGTAGATAAGATAGGTTGGTCGGGGAGAACAAACAGCCCTGGCATCCTGTGGGCTTCCAGGTTTTTTTTGGGGGGGGGACCTGGTTTGGAGTCTCTCCAGATGTGCTTGACCACATTAAATCATAGTATTGCTCTGGCTAAATTCATGTGGCTAAGCTATAAACTAACTAAGGGTTGGTTGGTTGGTTGGATGCATAGTATGGAAACCTCAGTTGTAATTGGCTTATTTGTGGCACGTTTGTCATATAAGCAGAGGGACAGAGCTCTGTGTACCAAGGCTAATGAGCTTTTGTGGGTTTCAGGCTCTGCATGAGATGCCTGTTCTTATGAGTGAGAGCGTGCAAGTATATACTGTAAATGAAGTCTCTGCATTGGGGTTTGAGATGCCACAATGAGATGCTTTATATCATCTCATCACTTTTGACATAGTTTGACAGGGCACTTGCAAAAGCTGGAAGTCTGGATGCTTCAGCATGTAGACATCTCGTACGGCACCTCTACAGCCGCACCCACACCTTCCAACAATTGCAAGTGTGAATTGAACCAGCAAGTGACATGGCTGCTTCACTTTTATAACCCAAAAGCGTGTTGCTTTGCAAAAAAGGTTCCTGGGAGAGTGTTTCTCCAGAGCATTTGTGAACATACAATGAGTGTACAACATATGTGTTGTACATGTATAAACAGATTTCCACACAAGGTCCAGGCTCAAAAAGAAATGATATAGAAGTTCTCAAGTGAGGCCGTGCAAAAAACAGCAGAAATGCATTGATTATAATACTAGCCTCATACTAATATTTAATACTGGCAATGGATAAAGGTAACAGAAACAAATGTCTTGATAAAAATCTTAACATAAGAAAGGACAATATTCAAAACCCAGTAGAGCCTTTCAGATGTTCCTGGTACCAATGGAAATAGCCCCCTTTGGCTCTAGGACTCCAAATCTAAATTGCAGTGTGAAATAATTAAACTCTATTTTAATGTAGAAAATATTTAAATCATGAAATATTACTAGTTGCTTTGAATGTATTTTGAGTGCTTTTAAAAATAGCACCCCTAAACTGAACCTGTCAGAACTGCAATTACAGGCATTTTCTTGACTTATTGCACCAATATGACAGGACTGGAACCATAGAAACTCATGTTGTTGCATCGTCACTTATTCTGCCTTGTCCCATATAGCTTGCATCCATGCATGGAAGGGGAGAGAAGGATGGCAGTGCTGCTTTCCTGCTGTCGCATAACATGAGAAGCTGTCCTAAGATGCAGGCCTTGCTACATTGCAGTACTTGGGGCAAAAGTGACACCTTTATTTTAGTTTTGATTAATCAGATCTTCCATATAATATTTTTAAAGCCAATCTTTTGAATAGAATATGGTTTTGAAAATTCTTATTTTTATATGCATACCACTTTTTGCAGTAGCCACGAATCAAGAATTTTGCAATATTCAAAAGCACATCATTTGTATTTTATTCTGTGGATGTATGTTACTTAGAATCTGTATGAACTAGGAGGCCGCTTTGCTCAATAAATAAATAACCAGTTCTGTATACACATATACCTCTCAAACTCATTTTTTAAAATATGTAGGGGAATTACAAAAACTAGAAATAATACAAATCGTTGAAAAAATGTAATATTTTATTTAGAACAAGATGTTATTTCTAATAGCAGCCCCTTCAATTCTACAATTTTCTGTTGATTATGCACCATTAAGTCATGTCAAGTCTTAGCAACCACATAGATATATTTCATTATCAATGAACTGACAGACACCAGCCTGGTCCTTCATGACTTCCAATGTTGCTATAATTGAACCTATCTAACATGCTACTATTTTTTCTCTTTCTTTTCACTTTAATTGCAAGTTTAGCAAAAGCAACTATTGTAATCAAAGTTAGCATTTTGTCTTCATAGGACAGACGGAAAGAATTCAGATCAGGTCTTGCATGACCCACAACTACATGTACTTACAATATCATGTGCCACATATTTATTTACAAAAAGGGAAACTATTTCCCATCAAAACACAGGCACCTCAAACTAATGAGCTAAATTGTATCCTGACTATAAAATGTAGAGCTACATAATACAGTCTAGTTTTAATTATGCATGTCAATTGCCCTTGATTTTTTAAAATTAAGAGTTTTGGATCAGCATGAATTAAATTTCATTTTATGTTTTGAATTGTGTTAGTAGGAAGTAATATAGTAGCCTGAGATAATTTTTCGTTCTTTTGAGAAGGATGTTTTCTGAAATTCAATTACTGCAGTTTTATTTGATTTAATATGCATGCGTAAGATAGTTTTTTTTGGTTAGACTCAAATCATGTATAATGGCAAGAATAATTTAAGATGCTTTTCATTGATCTCACCTGTTTTTGCTTCTGTAGCCAAAATCCAGGGAATGAAAAATACTGTTCCAAAGAATGATAAAAAGAGAAGAAAACAGCTGCTGGATGATGTTGGCAAGCTGGAGTCTGAGTTGGAAGAGAAGCACAGAGAGGAATTAAAGAAGTTAAAAGAAACATTACCTGAACAGAATAAAGTATGCAGCTTTTGTTTTTGAGATACCTTGAGTTTGTTGTATTTCTAGTTACTAAAAATGTCTCATGTTTTTAAAGTAAATATTGCTAAGGACTTTTTTCATTCTGAAAATTGTTGTGTTTTGAACTTGTTTGTGGGCAACTTGTTATAAGTAAAACAAATGAGCAATCACTGGGAAATACAGTTGGACACTTCGCAGTGATTTTGTATAAAATTTACACGTGTTTGGGGCAATAAGGTAATTTTTGTGGAAGAGTGGGCGTCCAGCTGGTAGAGCTCACAAGATGGAACCTTAAGGTTAGATGGAAGCAACTGTTCTTAGTAAAACATTCTTTCTCTCTAACTGAAAGAGAATGAGAGAATCAGCCATTGCAAGAAGGCAGAAAAAGATTTGGAGAAGGGTGCACACGGACTCAGGAAGAAGGCCTAGCACTGCCGTCAGTTAGGGGACTGGAGGCTAAAACATATGAAGAACGGTTGCTACAACTGGGTATGTCTAGTCTGATGAAAAGAAGGACTAGAGGTGACATGATAGCAGTGTTCCAATATCTCAGGAGTTGCCACAAAGAAGAGGGAGTCAAGCTATTCTCCACAGCGCCTGAGGGAAGTACAAGAAGCAGTGGGTAGAAACTAATCAAGGAGAGAAGCACCTTAGAACTGAGGAGAAATTTCCTGACAGTTAGAACAATTAATCAATAGAAAAACTTGCCTCCAGAAGTTGTAAATGCTCCAACACTGGAAGTTTTAAAGAAGAGATTTGGATAACCATTTGTCTGAAATGGCGTAGGGTTTCCTGCCTAAGCAGGGGGTTGGACTAGAAGACCTCCAAGGTCCCTTCCAACTCTGTTATCCTATTCTATTCCTATCCTATTCCGTCACTACCTTACATAAGGCCAGGCTGTGCACTTTGTCAGCTTTAGAAGGAAGGAAACTGAAGGATATCTGGGGCAGCAGGGCCTGCTGAGTCCAGAGCAATGGGGCCTTTGTTGCTGTGGCACTGGGATGGCTGACTGTGGCATGGGGTTTGAGGTGGCACTCAACAATGGTGGCAGTGCTGGTGATACTGAGATTGAAGCATGAGAGCACTGGCAGCTGGTTTAGAGTTGAAGGACATGAGTCTATCACCACCACTGCCTAGAAGTGCTACTGTTCAGGGCAGCTAAAAGGGCATAGATGGATGGGAGATAGGGGGTGGGGGATTGAAGAGGAGGCAGTCCGTTACCTTATTGAGTCTCAGAGCTGGTCGGGCTCAAGGCAAGAATGGTTTGGATCAGGGTGGATCCTTTACTAACCCCTGGTGGGATTCAGTTAAGGATGGCAACAGGGGCTGCTGGGATATCTGTTGCTAAATGATGCAGTCATGTGACATCGTATTTTATGATTGCATCGTTTAATAACAGAAGTTGCAATCCCAATTACTGTTGTAACCTGAGGACAACCTATATTTATTAGCCCTGGGATTATAGTTTTCTGATTTTAGTAGGAATTTAGTGCTGCATGTTGGGATCAGGTGCCTCAGAAATGTAAAACTTGTCTATTTCATTCTTATCCCAAATATAATGGGATTTAATAGAATTTCTGATAGTTAGGGTTCTCTGGTTGGCCACTTGCCAGAAGAAAAAAAGTCTCTCAAACTAACTGGGAGGTAGAATTAGCACAGAATCATGTAAAAGAGAATGATGGCTATAGTAGAAATGGTGTAAAATATCAGGAGACAGTGAAGATTATGAAACTTTAAACGTAGCTTCTGTTAAAATTGAAGGGCTGTAAAAAATTCTTTGTGAAATATCTTAAGTAATTTTTATTTATTATTTAGGAATGTCTGGCAAGTCTAAATATTGCAAAACTGGAAATTGAGAGCAGAGAACAGACCCAGCCTGCTAGAATATCAAAAGCACAGAAGAGACGGGTAAGATTATTTCAGTGTTAATTCATTAGATTGTGAGTAGGTTTTACAATGAAGTGCAAGGTGTAATCTTCAATGTGGTATCTATGGGATGATTCTAGAACCTGATTCCAGTCCCAAATCCCAAGGATTATTCTACAAGACACTGAATTAACGCAGAGACAAACATGTAATGGTTTCCCCAGATCGGGTGCATTGTTTCACAATTAAAGGGAAAAATAATATGCACAGAAATAATTAGGTGAAATTATGTGTGGATTTGCCTGTATTTGTCCATCTGAAATTCAGATACTCCTTGATTACAATCATTTGTTTAGCAACCCTTCAAAGTTGCAATGGACTGGAAAAAAAAAACAATGTACAACCAGTCCTCCCACTTAATGACTATTGTAGCATCCCCATAATCACGGGAACAAAATTTGGGTGCTTGGCAACCAGCATGCATTTATGGCAGTTGCGGTGTTCTGGAGTCATGTGAATGCCATTTGCAATTGCAATAGCACTTAGACTTACATATCACTTTACAGTGCTTTACAGCCCTCTCTAAGCGGATTACAGAGTCAGCATATTGCCCCCAACACTCTGGGCCCCCATTGTACCGACCTTGGAAGGATGGAAGGCTCAGTCAACCTTGAGCCGGGTGAGAATCGAACTACCAACTGCTGGCACCGGTAGATAGCAGAAGTAGCCTGCTGTACTGCATTCTAGCCACTGCGTCACCACAGCTTTGCAACTTTCAAAGCCAAGCAAAGTCAATAGGGCAAGACAGATTTGCTTAATGATCACACGATTCACTCAACTGCAGTGATTCACTTAGTAATTATGGCAAAAACTCCTAAAATGAGGTGCAGCTCAATTAACAGCCACTTTGTTTAGCAATGGAAATTCTGGTCCTAATTGTGGTCAAAAGTCGAGGACTAATTGTAAAATAGATACTTTCCAATCTACGACTGCCATATTTGAGGGTTTAGAGCAGTGGTTCTCAACCTGTGGGTCGCGACCTCTTTGGGGGTCGAACGACCTTTTCACAGGGGTCGCTAAGACCATCGGAACTCTAAACTTTAAACTCCACTTCATGTTCCTCGAAACACATGCGGATGGGCTCCGGAGTCATCGCCAGCTGCGCAGAGAGTCGCCGCGGCTCCACGCTGTAGAAAACAGGTGCGCACGTGCACCCCGTACAATTACAGCTTTGGACACTTCATAATGGCGGGAAAATGTTCTCACTCTGACAAAGCGCTGCCTTGTCTTTCACAGCCACCTCGTTTCCAATTGGGGGGGGGGGAGAAATCCTCTGCATGGATTCCCCCAATTGGAAATGAGACGGCTGTGAAAGATGTGTGGGGTCCGGACCCCATCCGTGCTGCCAAGGACGGGCACCAGACCGGATGCCGGCCGTGCTGGGAGCTGTGCTGAGCACGGAGGAGCCAGTGGCTGGGGCGCCCTGAAGCAGCGCCAGCCAGCATGTCCCGCAAGAAGAGCCCCAGAGGTAAGGACGCACCCTCCTCCACCCTGCCCACCGCTCAGCAACGCACTGCCGGCGCTGCTTCATTGGGTGGGGCAGGCAGGAGGTGGGCGTGGCCTTGTTTCCAATGGGGGGGGAGAAATCCTCTGCATGGATTCCCCCAATTGGAAACGAGATGGCTGTGAAAGATGTATGGGGTCCAGAGCCCATCCACGGGGGGGGGGGGAGAGGTCGCCCTCGCATTCCTCGTCTTCCCGGATGGGCTCCGGAGTCATCCCCAGCTGCGCAGAGCCTCACCGTGGTTCCACGCTGTTGAAAGCATAGGTTCGTGGCGTGCGCACACCCCGTAAATTACAGCCTCGGAGACTTTCCCCCAGGGAAAAACGCCGCTGCCAGGTACTTTTAACCTGTGATTAAAGGTGACCACAGTATGTGTGTCTGTGTGTGTGAGTGAAAGAGACAGACAGACAGACACACACACACAGTGACAGAGATGGGGGAGAGAGGGGAGAGACAGAGAGACACACAGATAGACAGACAGACAGACAGAGGCACACAGGTTACAAGTTGTCTAATATAATATCATAAATACCCGAGAAGGTTAAACTCCATAGACTGTATTAAAATATAGCATGGACTAATGTAAATCTGCAGTGTTTTGCTGTGTTTCATCGCAGGATAAAAAAGCAGCTCTGGAAAAGGAAAGAGAAGAAAGAATAGCAGAAGCTGAGATAGAAAATTTAACAGGTGCTAGGCACCTTGAAAGCCAGAAACTTGCAAACATTTTAGCCTTAAGGCAATTGGAAATTAAGCAAATCCCATCTGATGGTCATTGCCTATATAGAGCTATTGAAGATCAGCTCAAAGAGCAACAAAACCTGTGGACAGTTTCAACACTCAGAAGTCAGACTGCAGAGTATATGAGAAGTCACGTGGATGACTTCCTTCCATTTCTGACAAACCCAAATACAGGAGATTTGTACAGCCAAGGTAAGTAAAGGTCTCCTAATTTAAAAAACAAAACAAAAGCTAAAAACATGTCATTACAGAGAACATTAGTTTCAGTATGCTTCAGATACTTAGTTGAAAAACACAACAGTGTTTTTCAAACTTGGCAACTTTAAGATGTGTAGACATCAACTGCCAGAATTCCCCATCCTGCATACAACTACCTATTATAAATGCACAGCCCACTTTTCTGTCTTAATATGTTTATTGATGTTCTTTGTCTCTCTCTGCCACATTCATACAAATATGTATGTATATGTACACCCAACATCTTTAGGGTAGAGGTAAATGAATCAATCTGTATAAAGCAGGGGTGTCCAAACTTGGGAACTTTAAGACTTGTGGACTTCAACTCCCAGAATTCCCCAGCCAGCCATGCTGGCTGGGGAATTCTGGGAGTTGAAGTCCACAAGTCTTAAAAGTTCTCAAGTTTGGACACCCCTGGTATAAAGCATAAAAAAACCCATTATTTACAGTCTTAAGTAAAAACAAATCTCAGCCTGTATTATCTTTGTTTATAACTAAAATGATGGTAAAAATGATCTCTGTAGTACTTTTTCTGAACCATATTTATGAAGTAGGGATACACCTCAGAACATGAAAACTTACTAATTAGGCACCATAAAATTTTGCTATTAAACCTTATCAAATTAAACCTTTCATTTTTTTTTCATTTGTGGTCTGTACACCGCCCCGAGTCCTTTTGGGGAGAGGCTGCGGTCTATAAATTTAATAAAATTAAAATTAATTAAATTAAAATTTCCTGTTTCGTACCTTTGTCATCAATATCTTTTGTCTTTTTGAGAGTGGTAGTGTATGTAAATCTTTGATTTTTCTTTTGCTTTGTGTGTTATTCCACAAGTGTTTATATTCTACAAGCTTCCTTTTGCCATTCTATTTTTTAAATTTTTTAGATTATTCCCCCCCCCCCCCCCCAATTTTTATGTTTTTTAAAATGTGATGCTTTCTTTTCCTGCAGAGGAATTTGAAAAATACTGTTCCGATATAGCAAACACCGCTTCATGGGGTGGTCAGTTAGAAGTAAGTATGACATGCTATACTTTCTTATTAAATATTTATGATATTATAGGAGAGATATGAATTACAGAAAGCACTAGTGAGCTGAGTTTCTTCTCCAGGAGAGAAATACCTACAGTTATTAGGATTTTCCAAGGTCTTTAAAAGAACTAGGGAAAATTCTTAGGCAGTGAGGATTGTGGTGAAAATAAAGAGCATTTTTTCATATTGTTTCACAGAGAAATTTGGGAAACATACAGTATATCACAGAAGTGAGTACACCCCTCACATTTTGAAAATATTTAAGTACATCTTTTCATGCGACAACACCGAAGAAATGACACTTGGCTACAATGTAAAGTAGTGAGTATACAGCTTATATAACAATGTAAATGTGCTGTCCCCTCAAAATAACGCAACACACAGCCATTAATGTCTAACTTTCTGGCAACAAAAGTGAGTACACCCCTGTGATAATGTCCAAATGGGCCCCAGGTAGCCCCATTTTCCTTCCCTGGTGTCATGTGACTCATTAGTGTTACAAGGTCTCAGGTGTGAAGGGGGACAAGGTGTGTTAAATTTGGTGTTATTGCTGTCACTCTCTCATATTGGTTACTGGAAGTTCAACATGGCACCTCATGGAAATGAACTCGCTGAGGATCTGAAAAAACGAATTGCTGCTTTACATAAAGATGACCTAGGCTATAAGAAGATTGCCAAGATCCTGAAACTGAGCTGCAGCACGGTGGCCAAGGCCATACAACAGTTTAACAAGACAGGTTCCACTCAGAACAGACCTCACCGTGGTCAACCAAAGTTAAGTGCCCGTGTTCAGTGTCATATCCAGAGATTGGCTTTGGGAAATAGATGTATGAGTTCTGCCAGCATAGCTGCAGAGGTTGAAGGGGGGGGGGGAGCCTGTTAGTGCTGAGACCATACCCCGCATGCTGCATCAAATTGGTCTGCAGGGCTGTCGTCCCAGAAGGAAGCCTCTTCTAAAGATGATGCATAAGAAAGCCCGCAAACTGTTTGCTGCAGACAAGCAGCAAGACTTCTGTGATATACTGTATGTCATGTTTAGATGCTTAGTTTTCTCATGTTTGCTGAGGCTCTTACTTGGCCTATAGAAATAATACAGGTAGTCTTTACTTAAAGATGTAATTTGGATGTTTAATTATCTGGAGCTAGTACAATTATGCATTGTGTAAGTTTTTGTTAGAAACATATTTTGTAGCGATACAGAAGTGAAGAAGATAAGATTAAAATGTAAATTAAAATGTAATTTTGCTTTACAGCTAAGAGCTTTATCACATATCTTGCAAACACCAATTGAAGTAATTCAGATGGATTCCCCTCCTATTATTGTTGGTGAAGAATACAGTAGGAAACCACTAGTACTTGTGTGAGTAAATATGTTAAATGTTGAACTTCAAAACAATTTTTTGTTGGGTTGCTTTATACTTGCAATGCAATTAAGAAATGAACTACAAATTATAAAACCACAGAGCTCTAATTTGGCACCATTTTCATAGTTTAGAACAGTGGTTCTCAACCTGTGGGTCGGGACCCCTTTGGGGGTCGAACGACCCTTTCACAGGGGTCGCCTAAGACTATTGGAAAACACATATTTTCAATGGTCTTAGGAACCGAGACGCCAATTTTATGGTTGGGGGTCACCACAACTGTATTAAAGGGTCATGGCATTGGGAAGGTTGAGAACCACTGGTTTAGAAATGCATGCAGAAGTTTAATATTGGCCTTCAAACTTGTAGGATGCTTGCGATCACTGTGATCACCACCTTCATTACATTTTTGATAATATTATAAAGTAACAGAAATCAGTAGGTTGCTACCTGTTTTCTTAAAATAAAATAAAAAACCACCCCAAGAATAAAAGTGTTGACTTTCTTATAGAAAATGAGCTCAGTTTAAGAAAAGAGAATATTGATTTAAGCAATGTCTTTCTGTTTTGTAGTAAATAACTCAGTGACAAAAGCTGCATTTTCTCATTATATTTATTAACTTACTCTTAAAGTGAAGTTTTTTATTTAAGATATTTGTTTGACCACCCATATCTTAGAATACAACTTTGGGCAGCCATGCAATCTTTTAATTAAATAATGTGGTAACTTATATCAAGTGTTCATGTGCTTTTTTAGCTTGGTGGAAGTCCTTGTGTTTTTCACATATGTTTTTCTTTTAGGTACATGAGACATGCGTATGGATTAGGTGAACATTATAATTCTGTAAAAACTCTCTTGGAGAACACAGCAGAAAATGAAAGCTAATACACAGATCACCAGACGACATGAATGATGGCTACAATTTTACTAAGTGTCTCTATATAGGTCTTAAAATGAATTCTCAATTCTTTAATAAGGCATACAGGGTCATACAAACACACACATATAAGGTATGTGGGTCTGTATATATGAGATCTGTTATCAGCACTACTCAGTTTAAATCATGTTTTTTTAAAAAAAAAATTCTGATGTGTTTCTAATGTATCTCATAATAAATTGTGGGTTATATTTCCTTCGTTTGCTTGACTTCTTTTATTTTAATAGGAAAGCCAGTATACACAATACATACATGCACAGACAGACAATATTGCATTGTGGTTAAGTTGTTATGGACACCAATCATAAAATAATTATAAAAGCCACTCACATTTGGATCATCAGAAATTGCTGAGCTCTTATAATAATTTTCAAGGTGATTTGTTCTGAGTATTGAATCCATTTATTGAAACACTCATATTGTTTTTATTTTGGATTGTGGCAGAAGAGTACCTGATTCTGAAAAGCAAAAACCTCCTCTCTGATTATTAAAGTATAGGAAGTAGTCTTACCATATTGATTCCTCTAGCTCAGTTTACAGTAATAGTAATCAGTATAAAGAGATACTTTGCTAACCAACCTTGGAATTGCCAGGAACCTTTTGCAAGCAAAGCACATGTTTTTCCAATAAATTAGAATGTTTCCTTTTCAAAGGAGAACTTCTACTTTTCAAGGCTGTTGAATTGATCTTGCTTAGTTAACAGGAGAAACCTTTCCTTATGGAACATGTAAGTAGAATATCTGCAGAAGTCTCACCATGATAGTATCTATTTTAGATAGGTATTTAAAAGCTCTGGTATAATGAATGCTGTCCATTTTAAAACGAAATAGTGCCTCCACCTACGTATTTTACTTATCACATTATTTTGAAACTGGAAGAGTGGATTATAATATTGCTATAAGATACGTATCGCCACATACATCCCACAATGACAATATATTTCAAGAAATGAAACAATTTCCCTTGTAAAGCATGATTTATGAATATACTATGATCCTGCAGGCCATTTCATATTTGAGGTAATAATGACAGTATATAAAACTTCAATTAAATTATTTTCATCCCTTGCATTGTGATGTGCTGCTTTATATATCATTTAAAACATTCTTATAATTAAAATGGTTCATAATAAGTCTGACTTCCACAATGAATGAATGAAGATCCAGGAAACTACAGACCTATCAGCCTGACCTCAATACCAGGAAAGATTCTGGGAAATATAATCAAGCAACGAATTAGTGAACACCTAGAAGTAAACAAAGTAATAGCCAAAAGCCAACACGGGTTTGTCAAAAACAGATCATGCCAGACTAATCTTATTGCATTCTTTGACAAAGTGACAAAATTAATGGACCAGAGGAATGCCGTCGATATAGTTTACTTAGACTTCAGTAAGGCATTTGATAAGGTAGACCATAACCTACTACTAGACAAAGTAGAAGAATGTGGGTTAGACAGCATCACCACCAGATGGATTCGTAACTGGCTGACCAACCGCACTCAACGTGTAGTCTCAATGGAACTGCATCTACATGGAGGGAAGTATGCAGTGGAGTACCCCAAGGCTCTGTTTTAGGCCCAGTACTCTTCAACATCTTCTTCATCAATGATTTGGATGAGGGAATAAATGGGGAACTCATCAAATTTGCAGATGACACCAAGCTGGCAGGAATAGCCAACACTCCAGAAGATAGGCTAAAGATACAGAAGGATCTTGACAAACTTGAACATTGGGCACTATCTAATAAAATGAAATTCAATGGTGAAAAGAGTAAAGTTCTGCATTTAGGCAAGAAAAACGAAATGAACAGGTACAGTATAGGTGGTACCTTGCTCAATAGTAGTAACTGTGACAGGGATCTTGGAGTCCTAGTGGACAACCATTTAAATATGAGCCAGCAGTGTGCAGCAGCTGCCAAAAAAAGCCAACACAGTTCTAGGCTGCATCAACAGAGGGATAGAATCAAGATCACGTGAAGTGTTAATACCACTTTATAATGCCTTGGTAAGGTCACGCTTGGAATACTGCATTCAGTTTTGGTCGCCATGATGTAGAAAAGATGTGGAGACTCTAGAAAGTGCAGAGAAGAGCAACAAAGATGATTAGGTGACACGAGACTAAAACATGAAGAACTGTTGCAGGAACTAGGTATGTCTAGTTTAATGAAAAGAAGGACTAGGGGGGACATGATAGCATTGTTCCAATATCTCAGGGGTTGCCACAAAGAAGAGGGAGTCAAATTATTGTCCAAGGCACCTGAGTGTAGAACAAGAAGCAATGGGTGGAAACTAATCAAGGAGAGAAGGAACTTAGAACTGAGGAGAAATTTCTGACAGAACAATTAGTGGAACAGCTTGCCTCCAGAAGTTGTGAATGCCCCAACACTGGAAGTCTTTAAGAAGATGTTGGATAACCATTTGTCTGAAACAGTATAGGGTTTCCTGCCAAGGCAGGGGGGGGGGGTTGGACTAGAAGACCTCCAAGGTCCCTTCCAACTCTGGTATTGTATTGAATACTTTTTTGATCACTCATATATTGTACGTAATACATGCATTTAAAACTCAAGGGATAGATAGATTTTTATTTGTGGTCTACTGGGAGTTTATATAGGTACACTGTTTGCTGATAAAAAAAAACCTCCTTAATTTTTGAAAGAGGTTTCGGTCTGAATTTCTTGAGAAAAAAGAAAGAATTGCTATGATAAATAGTACTGGCATTTGAAAAGTGAAACCTTATAACTGAAAACATAAGTACTGTGGTGGTGATTTTACCTTGAACCTTATTTCCATTTGCCTCTATTTGACCAGTGTAAACTGTGCTTCTTGCTGTTTTTAATGAAAGTTCAAGTGGTCTTCAGAACTGATCAATATTTAGAAACAGGCATTTTTTTGCTATGAGTATTATTTGTTAAATGCTATATGTCCTTTCCTCTTGACCTCTGAATTGTCCATTTGGGAATGGCCTCCTTCAATCTATTTTTTCAGGGTACAACATGCGGTGGTCACTGTTTGTGTGAATGCATTTAATGCTGCAGTGAAGTATTTTGTAAAGGCCCAAAGTTCATTAATTCACTTTAGTATTACAAAGTACAAATCACTAAAGGCTAGGGAGGATTAGATTTTTATTCCACCTTTATATTTGGTTAAATCAAGATGGGGAACATAACCTAATACCTCTGCACTTCCTATTTTCCCACAACAGCCACCTTGTGAGGTGGTTCAGACTGAAGGAGTGTGACTGGGCCAAAGTCACCCTTCCAGTTTTCATGCCTGGGTGGTCTAGAATTAACAGTTTCCAAGCCAGCATTTTAAACACCACACTAAATTGAGATGCTGAAATGACGCTGATATTTATAAAGCAATGTCTCCTTTAAGAACAGTTATTCATTCAAAGAAATGAGTGGTATAATGAAATTTGGAGTATGGCAACAAATGATAAATTAACAACAGAAATTAAATTTAAAAAAGGGATGATCAAAGCAAATAATTATAATGAAATATGAGGGGATTTTATAAAATCAGTGTTGATGGAAAGCAAAGGGTATAATAAACCTACTGAAGAATATAAGTTGTTTTGGAGGGGATAAGGACACAATTGGAATATATTGTATATCTTTTTGTTATAGATGAAGAAATGTAAGGGGCGAAGGTCTAGGTGGGTGCACTGTAATTCTTTTCCCTTTTTTCCTTTTTTTATTTACTATGTTTGTATTATTTGTATTTTTTAAAAAAAATAAAACAAAAGAACAACTCTTCCTAGATCTAACCAGCAACACTCCACTTGACTTTCTAAATTAGCCAAGGTCACACTTGAATTTATTTGCACCTGGATGCTGATCTAAATTAACTGTTATTTTGCAGATCTATTGTTTAGAAAATAATCTGATACGTTTTAACGTCATTATTTATCGTATTTATCTCTCCGGATTCTGATCAGACCTTTCAACGTTATCAAGCGACGGCAATTACATTCATACATCCCATGTTTCTATTCCCAATAAGTGTGTTCCCCACTCCCCAACACTTCGTAGCGCGCATTTTTTTTTAAAAAAATACTTTATTCGTCATCAATGAACACTGATGAATGATTGTGACAGATGACCGCCGAGCTGTAACAATCGCCGCAATTCTGTCCCCGCCCGTAGAACCCGCTGAGGCTTCGGCGTTGCCACGACAACGGGAGGAAAGAACTTTTTAAAGTTCTGCCGTTTCCACAGCGACGTGATCGGGCCGGAGGACAGTCCGCAGATGGCGGAAGGGAAGCTGCTTCGCGTGCTGCGGGGCGGCTCCGGGACTCGCTCGCTCTCCCTGGCACGTCGGGGTCTGCAGCACCCGCCCCGGGGCTTGGCCAGCTTGAGCAACCTGGAGCGCCTCAGCCTGCGAGACAACCGACTGTTCAGTCTCTCTCACGAAATGGAGGCTCTGAGCCGGGTGAGGGGAGGCGGAGGGCGAGATCCTGGCTTGGAACCGCATTTGTGAAGCAGGGTTATCATTCGCTTACCCCGATTGTAAGCTTTGTTACCCAGAATGCTGGTTTAAAGAGGTCTGTGACTGGTCCAGCCAGGCTCTTCTTGCATTGCTATGGAATGATCTCCTGCAACAATCACCATTCTTCCATACTAGAGAACCTCTGATATTTACAAGGAAAGAACAAGGGGGAAACATTCATTCCGTTCTTAATTTTTTTTGTTAAAAAAGATCTGTATTAATTATTACACTGAAGCTATCCTTAAACTGATGTTGTAACAAATTTGTTTAATAATCTCGATCTCGGTAATCTCAGCTGTAAACAAGATACTGCTGAATTTTGAATGAATACTTTTTCAATCCAGAATAATTTTGTAAACCTTTGTAAACTTTGTAAGCCTTTGTAAGCCTTTGTAAACTGT
Organism: Natrix helvetica; assembly: GCF_964273705.1. Classification (NCBI taxonomy): domain Eukaryota; kingdom Metazoa; phylum Chordata; class Lepidosauria; order Squamata; family Natricidae; genus Natrix; species Natrix helvetica. The sequence goes on from NC_138550.1 coordinate 141,489,254, forward strand.
GTAAGCCTTTGTAAACTTTGTTGGAAAATCTTCATTGGAAAAAAAATAGTATACTTTGTAATATTTCCCCCACCTTCCCAAAAAAAGAAAATTTGTTTCATGGTATAGTGGTTTCTTAAAGTGGGAGAATGTGACTCTGGCTAGGGCAGGAATAGTTATCGGCTGACATAGAATGAAGAAGCATTTTAAAATGAATTTTTCTCCTTTTGAAAAAAAATAGATTTGTATTTTAGGTCTTTTGATCAACATCTTTGAAACAATTGAGAACTACATAGTACTTTTTTAACAATTTTGCTGCATGGCATTTTTTTGGGTGGTGGTGGTGATAAAATGTATGTTATTTTGTGAACAAATAAATATGCTGCAATTGTAATAGTATAAATCCATGGCAGAATCAACATTTGATCATTATTAAAGTTTCAGTTTAAACATATCCTCTAAATAAAGGCTACTTACTGGGCTTGCAAAAATCTAAATATCGGGAACTGGAGAAGCAAAATATTTTCAAAGAACTAAAAAAGTTCAGTTGTCATTTGGAAAAAATACTTTGGGGACAACAATGACCTGGATGAGTGAAAGTCTCTACAGACATTCAGCAAAGTCATATTATTGCATCTTAAGACAGATACCTTCATTCATTGCATTAATATGACTCCGTTGCTATTATGGTTTGTAATTCATAGTTTATAGATCATTTTGTTGTGTTAGCCAGCTAATTTATTAACGAACTTGGACTTGGAGCAACATGTCAACCCAGTATTACTTGATATAAAATTTCATTGTACCAAACTTAATACTTAAGTATACTTAGCCTTTAGCCATGAAAACCAGCTGGATAACTTTGGACTAGCCATTCTCGTTCAGCCTAACCAGTGGTGGGTTGCAGGCGGTACGCCCTGGTACACGCGTACCAGAGCCAGCCGGAGCACCGGATACCGTTCCAGTACAGTGCTCCGGAGGGCCCACCCGCCCGAGCTCCCTACCTGTGTTTAAAGGCTTCTGCGCAGGCGCATAGCATGTACAGTGCCTGCGTGATGCTCTCCGGAGCAGCTGGAGCATCACGGAGCATCATGGAGGCGCTAAGATAAGTGCGCGCGTGGCGCACATCCATGACGCCACTGGTGAGCCTAACCCACCTCACAGGGGGGTTCTTGTGGGAAAATAGTATTTATTTTATTTATTTTTATTTATTTATTTGGTTTGTCAATGTATGAGAAAGGAATATTTCTCAATTTCAATCTAACTGACAATACTGCCCAGTTTTGTTTTAAGAGATAGAATTTCTGTTAGTATACTTGAATCACGGGATAGTTTCAGCTTTTAACATGATAGTTCAAAATTAGGTAGTACTAGATGTTCACAAGTGTCTTTTTTCAACCTTAGAGGAGAACTGATTAACATGATTTAATCAAATATCTGATTGTAGTTGAAGGTACTAAATATAACATATAAACATATAGGTATAAGCAGGTATATGTATATACATAAGAAATGAGTACAAATAGATGGGAACAGTAGGACAGGGACAATAGGCACACTGGTGCGCTTATGCAGACCTCTTAAGAAGGGGTGAGGTCCACAGTAGATAGTTTAAGGTTAAAGTTTTGGGGGTTTGTGGATGTAATAAGAGAGAGTGGTAGTGCATTCCAGGCATTGATCACTCAGCCATATTTCCTGCAACAGAGTTTGGAACGGTTTACTTTGAGTTTGTATCTATTGTTTGCCCGTGCATTATTGCAGTTGAAGCTAAAGTAGTCTTTGACAGCTAGGACGTTGTAGCAGACAATTTTGTGTACTACGCTTAGGTCAGATCCGTAGGTGGCATAGTCTAGGTTGTGTCCAGGTCCAAAATTTCAAGCCTAGTGGCATAAGGTATTCTATTGCGAGCAGAGGAGTGGAGTACTCTTCTCGTATAATACCTCTGGACTCACTCAATTATATTAATGTCCGTTATACAGTGTGGATTCCAGGCAGACGAGCTGTATAATTGGTCTGGCAAAGGTTTTAAATCCCGCAAAGGTTTTGTATAGGAGGAAAATGTTTCACACTTTTGAGTTATTTGTAAAAATAATAAAGATGGGATATAAATAAAAACATAAATACTGTATTCATCTATACTTTGAGCTCCTGAATGAAAGCTTTTATTTCTTTAATAAAATCATAAGGACCATTCCAAGGAATTTGCCTGCCATTCCATTCCATACAAAATATTTTTCTGATAATTCCATGCCATTTGGGGTATCCTGCTATAATAATGTAGGATTTTACTCGTAGCCCATTTCTCAATTTCAATCTAACTGACAATACTGCCCAGTTTTGTTTTAAGAGATAGAATTTCTGTTAGTATACTTGAATCACGGGATAGTTTCAGCTCTTAACATGATAGTTCAAAATTAGGTAGTACTAAATGTTCATGAGTGTCTTTTTTCAACCTTAGAGGAGAACTGATTAACATGATTTAATCAAATATCTGATTGTAGTTGAAGGTACTAAATTTGGGAAATAATAATTTTGAGGAAGTTCCAGAGCAATTGAAATATCTCATATCTCTGCAAAAGCTTTATTTGTTTGGAAACAAGATCACCAAAATGTCACCTTTAATATTTGGTAAGAGCATATCATGTTGTGTTCAAAATCAGATACTTTACTACCGCATTTACTATACAGTAGATATATAGCCACATATGTGCTATGCTATTTACTCAGCAGCAAATTATGCTATGTGATAAAATCGCTACCCTCATCCCACTGTACTGAAATCACTTTTAATTTACATGTCCATTCAAGTGTATTATAATAACTTCTGTTGTATAAGCGTATGAAGGAAATGAATAGTTTTTTAAAAAATATTTTATTGTCAATGTTTTAACTGATACAATCTCAGAAAAAAAAATCTGTCATGAGAAAAGAGGAATATGTTTTCTAAAATACCTACTTTGGGGGATTTTAAAGAATCTTTTATGAGAAAGAAAAAGAAAGAAAACGAAGTCATCATCTCAAAAATCTACTCCAAATCCACTTCTGGAGGAAATTGCAATGCTCTGCAGACGATACAGCGAATAACGTTGGCGTGACAGACGAAGATTCATGTCTATGCTCTTTGAAAAGGATTCTGTTCCTTTTTTTAAACCAAAATGTTTATTATGGTTTTATTAACAGTTGTTACTTATAAACTGCTTTATCCGTCTTCAATCACTGGCGACTTGGTCCTCTAAGCATTCGTTGTTGCCAGTAGTTAAACTGAAACTGGTCCTAACAAAGCTAATGCAGAGATGCAGAGATTAGGTGTGATCCTTAAAAACTCCAAGTGCAGCCCTCAGAATTCTGTGAATGCTCTTACAAAACATTTTTTTTAGTAGAAATGAAGGTTAAAAAAATAAATGCATAGCGGAATGGTACTTACATGTACTTAAATGTACTCTTGGTTACTTAAAATAGCATTATGACCCCTAGGGATATATAAATAAAATGGAACATTAGGAGAATAGGCATAATATAAGACTTCATATTTCTGCAAAAGCTTTATTTGAAGGCCATGTTTGTTTATAGATGAATTGAAGAATTTAGAACTTCTCAATCTGAACAAGAACCAACTAAATGATCTTCCGCCAGAGATTTGCAGGTATATTTGATAAATATCAGGATGAGGTTTTGCCTGAATTGTCTGCAATGGATAAGTTAGTTTTAATAACCCGTCACTATTTTTGTGAGCATCAGCGGCTTTTGAATGATGAAAGCAGTGTTGCAATGTGATGCTGCAAGATCCATCTTTTGGTTGCTATTCCTCTCTCTGTGTGAGACATCCTAAGGCAGGTACAACATGGACTGGGCTTGTGGGATGGTCTCTTGGCCTTTAAAACAGTTCGACCCTCATTGCTGCCATCTATGGATGCCATTGTGTTGAGATAGATCCATATCTTTCTCATAGTATTTCACCATAACAATGTATTTTGCAATCTTTGCTTAATTTTAAATATAGCTATTTGAAGACTTGACTGTGCGTGTGTGGTTGAGGGGAATATATGTTTATCTTACAAAAAAAGCTACTTAACAAAGAATATAAATACTTTTCCTAAGTCAATAGAAAGGACACGAACTCTCAGATTAGCATTAAAGGAGAGCCATTATTACAAGAGTCAGTGCAATGTAATGGCTAAAGTGTTGGATATAGAATATGAAGATCCTGGTTTGGATCTTCTAAACAATCTGGATTAGCCAGTCAGTCAGTCATTCTCACTTAGCTTGCCTCAAAGGGTGGTTGTGGGGGAAAATAAGTCCCTTTGATTTTGAATGAAATGTGAGATAAGTTTATATTTGATGTTATGTTTAACAATAGAATATAGTTAATTATTTATATCCACAGTTGGGGTCGTAGCTGAAAAAAGATATTTATATATCATTCCATTTATCAACAGTAGATCAGTGTTTCTCAACCTTGCAGCTTTATGACTCTATGCTGGCTGGGGAATTCTAAAAGTTGAAGTCAACACAACTCAAAGTTGCCAAAATTGAAAAACACTGATCCAGATCACTTTTCTCTTTGTTTAAACACTATAAACCAAGGTGAACCCATAATATATTATAATTTCTATAAACTGTAAAATTTGCCAAATTTTAATTCCATGGGAGCTCTGTGTTGCACATCTGGACATATTCTGTAAGGTAGCCTATATGATATACTTTGGTTGAAAAAAGATTGCCCTATGATGCATTGTTTCAATCCAGTTAAATGTTACAGGAACAAGAGTTGTCTTGAAAATAGCCCACGTTGAACTGTATAGAACAGTCATAAACATAGATATAGGAAATATTTTATGACCATTTTATATCATAAAATATTGTTAAAAATTTGTCAAATTTCAATTCCACAGGAGTCTTGAGTTCTAGATTTTGGACCAGTGGTGGGATTCAAAAAAATTTATTACCGGTTTTGTGGGCGTGCCTTGGTGGGCATGGCAGGGGAAGGATACTGTAAAATCTCCATTCTTTCCCCACTCCAGGGGAAGAATACAGTAAAATTCGCATTAGCTCCCAATCAGCTGGGACTCAGAAGGCAGAGAATAGATGGGGGCGAGGCCAGTCAGAGGTGGTATTTACTGGTTCTCTGAACTACTCAAAGTTTCTGCTACCAGTTCTCCTGAACTGGTCAGAACCAGGGACGTGCGGTCAGGGGAGGCAGGGGAGGCAGAGCCTCACCGCTCTCATCATGACAAGAAAAAAAAGGGAAAAGGGAAAAGACACACGTGGTCTGATACCTGCCTTCCTGAGTCAACATGAAGGGGACCGCAGAGCGTGCTCCGCTGGCTTGCGCTCCGCGGTCCCCTTCATGTTGACTCAGGAAGGCGGGGAATGGGACCATGTGTGCAGTAGGCTAGGGCAGCCTCAGCCTCCTGCACACATGGTCCCATTCCCCGCCTTCCTGATGATGTCACCAGCCTCACCAGCCATAAACCTCACCGCATGTCACTGGTCAGAACCTGCTGAATACCATCACTGTTTTGGACCCATTCTGTAAGTGAGCCCATTCGAGATACCTTGGTTCAAAAATTGTCTATGATGTAACATTTTGTCTAGTTTTAGATTACAGGAACAAAACAAGTACAACATAGATATGTTGTTCAATAGTGATAAATATCAGTTCCCATAATATCCAGCCAACGTGGTGCAGTTGAATTATTGGACTTGATATCTGCTGAAGGCTAGAAAGGCTGATTTGAGAATATGCTATAAGTAATTTCATTAAAATTGATTTATATGCAACATTAGAGGCCATCATTTATAAATAGCTGTTAAATATTTAAAAGCAAATATCCTCAAATGCTTTCTTCCAATAGGCTTGAAAATCTTGAATGTGTGAGTTTAGAGAATAACAAATTGGAAAAGATTCCCAGGGAATTTTGTTACCTTCAGAATTTGCATGAACTTCACTTATCCCACAATTTCATCACCTCATTACCTGAAGACATCCAACATCTGGAAAATCTCAAGATCTTGATTTTGTCAAGAAATAAAATAGAATCGCTCCCTGATGTGAGTAGCTATGTTTGGAAAACAATGTATTATATTGTGATCATTAAAAAAGCTATGCCTTTAGAACAGAGTTACTCAAACTTTTTAAACGGGCCAATTCACAGTCCCTCAGACTGTTGGGGGCCTGGACCAGCTGGATGGTCATAGCTAGGTGGACGTGTGACTGAGTGGACATGGCCAATTTAGCAGTCCAAACAATACAAATAAATTAAACTTTAATTTGTTATGCTCCTGGGGGTGGAAAGCAGGTTAGTGAAGGGATGTGGCTGCCTTGGGGTATATATGAGGGACTTGTGTGTGTGTGTTGCTTCTTCCCTCCCTCTTTCTCTCTGGAGGCTGGGAAGGCCAAAAACACGCCGAGGCCTCCACACGTCCCATTTTGGCCTCCCCAGTGTCCAGAGGTCAGGTGGGGGGCAGGGGGTAGGTGGGGCAGTGTGGGTGGGGCAGCCTCACGGTCCCGAATGGGCCGGATTAATGGCTTTGGTGGGCCGTATATCTGGCCCGGGGGCCATAGTTTGAGGGCCCCTGCTTTAGGAGTTGGATAGGGAAATGAAACAGGCTTTCAGACGCTCAATCAAAAGAGCTAATGATGATGGAGCTTGGAGAGTCTTCTTCAGCAACAACATTTGGAGGGCTGAAGTTTTTCACTCTACTGCAAGGTGATCTTTTGTGTATTCTTATAGTTAACTCATCTTAAAAGTTGCATTGATCAGTTCTGTTACTTAGTATGCAGCAGGTATATCCTAAACCAGGAGTCCACAATAGCAGTCCATGGACCAGCACCAAGCCACAGCATGACAGAATCTGGACCGTGAAAACAAGCAAAAGCCCATTCGCAGGATGCAGGCAGTATGCAAAACCACACCCGCTCCAGTCCATGGAAAAACCTATCTCCATGGAACTGGTCCCTAGTGCCCAGAAGGTTGGGGGCCATTGCCCTAAAGTTTAGGGAAACAATAGTCAAATGTTTTGTTTATGCAATAGTCAAAGCTTTTGTTTATGCAAAGTACAGGTAGTTCTTGACTTATGTACACAATTAGGATCAGAATTTTCATTGTTAAGTAAAGCGGTTATTAACTGAGTGGTGCCCAATAATTGTACAACTTTTTTGCCATGTTTCTTAAGCGAATCACTGCAGTTAAGTGAAACCTGTGGTGGTTTAGCATATTCAGCTTCTCCCATTGACTTTGCTTGTTGGAATCTGATTGGAAAGTTGTTGAATGGAGATCACATGACTCCGGGATGCTGCAACAGTTGTAAATACATTGCAATTCCAAGGCCCCTGTTTTTTGATCACGTAACTGAGAGGACGCTGTGATCAAATCCTTTTCCCTCTGTTGAGTGAGGGCTGTTCAATTTTGACATAGATGGCCTCATAGGTGATAGAACAAACCTCAGCCCAGACCAGATATGACATCATCTATTTCCAGTTTATAACACAGTCCTTTCAACAATTCCAAGAAGGCTTCACACCCATTTGCCTTACTCAGGTGACCCTAATAACTCTCAGGGAACCCTCCAGGTGGCCTCAGCGACTCTCTAAAACAGCGGCGTCAAACTCACATTGTCACATAGTTGTCACGTGATGTGTCATGACTTTCCCCCCCTCCGCTAAACTGGGTGTTGGTGTGGTCTGCGCATGATGCAACTGGCCCACGGGCCACGAGTTTGACACCCCTGCTTGCTCTAAAAGAATGCAAATGAACAGCTGTTTGCAAGGAGTATAAATTGTTCATTAACCACCATCCGGTCAGAGCTGAAAAAGTTTCTTGGATGAGAAGCAAAATGTCTCCCCCCAAAAACCCCCAGAAAGTCCAGTTGGCTCTTGAAAAAACACCTTTGGGACAACTATGGCCTGGATGGCTGAGAATCTCCATAGGCAAAGACTGGAACAAAATAATGATACCGTAGAGAAAAAACCCTAAATTTAATATACTTTGGTTTACATTTAAACATGATTGAATTGTATTAATTATTCTCCATGTTATGCTTTAATTATTTAATGATGATTGTTCCTTCTTTGACATTAAAATTAAAATTTGATGGTTACTTCTGAGGATCTGTAGAAATACATTCCAGGAATTCAGTAACTTTATGCACGTTCACTTGGGAATACTCTGCAGCACATCAAAGTAGGTCTACTTAGGTTTGTGCTGAAGGACACTTATTTTAATATTATTAATTCATATTTATCATTTTAATTAGGGAATCTGCAAGCTGGAGAGACTTAAGATTCTTGATGTTGCAGGAAATAATATTCAGATTTTTCCCAAAGCAGTAAGTATGATTGTTAATCAATCTCTTCAGTGGAAACCTCCCTAACCAATCTTCTATTGAAGTCTAATGGTTGGCCTAGAAAATACTCAAATATAATGCATTTCCAACAGTGCCATATAAATATATCAAAGACCCTTACTTGACTTTTGATATTATACTTTTGTAATTGTGTTTATGTTGTTATCGCATTTGAGTCTCACCAATTTGTTTTTCTACATGAATTTTACCATTTTGTTGTTGTAAAAACACACAAAATCACACAAAATCACAGATGGTAAAGAATTGCAGGTAAAATCAGCCAGATCAAAGGCTTGTTAAAATAAATCATGTACAATCAGTCACATAAGTCATTGAAATGTATCTCTAAGCAGAGCCTCATCATTTTAGTGTAGCTATAGAAAATGTTCTTTTGGGTGCTTTTAGATTGCAATACAAGAGACCTTTTCAATCTGGGCAGAAAAAACATACTTTTTTCCAATTGTTTTTGTAGCTTTCTGTTTAAATATGATTACTTATGTTATCTATCTAACGGTGAAATTTATTTTTTGTTACTACTGGTTCTGTGGGCGTGGCTTGGTGGGTGTGGCAAGGGAAGGATACTGCAAAATCCCCATTCCCTCCCCACTCTTGGGTGAAGGATATTGCAAAATCTCCATTCCCACCTACTATGGTATTTGCCGGTTCTCCGAACTACTCAAAATTTCCGCTACCGGTTCTCCAGAACCTGTCAGAACCTGCTGAATTTCAACTATCTATCTATCTATCTATCTATCTATCTATCTATCTATCTATCTATCTATCTATCTATCTATCTATCAATCTATCTATCTCATTTGGAGGGCACTTGGCTCCCCCCAAAACACTGGACAACTTATAATTTGAAGGAATGCAAATAGCTACCAGTACTCCCAAAATTGTCAGGGGGCAAAACCAAACTATAGGCATAAGATGTAGGGCAAATAAATGATGTTAATGGAAAAATATTAAATATATTGTTTTATATTTGAAATGTTATTTTGTTATTTAAATAGATGGGATATCTTCAGCTTGAAGAACTTTACTGTGAAGATAATCCATTGCTTCAGAAAAACCCAGTTAGTGCCATACAAGAAGAGGACATTCTCACTCTTAAGGTTCATACAGAACATGTACAGAAGTACATGTTCAAGAAACTATTGCTTTAGCATGATGTTTTCCCTAGATTTCAAATTTATATTTTGCTATCCAAACAATTTCAAATAACTATTTTGTAACCTGGGATATATGTTGAAAATTAGTTATTGTTAATTATATGAGTACTGTATATTAGTTTTCAAGTTAAATGGATTGAAATGATTTAGCATAGTACTAAAATCCTTAATTGTATGAGTTTGAGATGATTAAAACATCAATTAAAATAGTGGTTGGGTTGAAGTGTAGTCCTAAATAATCCTTTGTTTAAAACATGGGCCAGTGAACAATTGGTTACATGTAACACCAAACTATATAAGTAATGATTTATGAAATAAACTAGATATGTTCACACTAAAAGAAAAGAAAACATCTTATCACTCAGTAAAATGTATGAATCAGCCAATAATTCAGAAGGAAGGAGCATTTTTGATATACACTATGCAACAAATGTAAATGGTATCCTCTCAGGAGGAAGAATTCTTTTAAGGAACAGAGGCGATAGAGCAGACGTGGTATTCAACAGGTTCTGACCAGTTCTGAAGAACTCGTAGCGGAAATTTTGAGTAGTTTGGAGGACCAGTAAATACCACCTCTGACTGGCCCCGTCCCATCTATTCTCTGCCTCCCGAGTCCCAGTTGATCGGCAGGGAATGGGGATTTTGCAGTAACCTTCCCCTGGAGTGGGGAGGGAATGGAGATTTTACAATATCCTTCCCCTGCCACACCCACCAAGCCATGTTCATCAAGTCATGCCATGCCCACCAAGCCACGCCCATAGAACCGGTAGTACAAAATTTTGAATCCCACTACTGAGGTAGCAGACCTTTTATCAGGTTCAGCTGATAAATTGGGTGGTTCTTTTTTTGAGGGGGCGGTGCTATCTTTGAGTCAGTCTTGATCCTGGCAACTGCCTGAACAGGTTTCTTGGCAAGATTTCATAAATAGTTTGCCATTGCCTTCCTCCTAGAGCGAAGAGAGAATGAGAGGGTCAAGGCTACCCAGCTGGCTTTGTGCCTAAGGCAAGACTAGAACTCACAGTCTTCTGTTTTCTACCCTTGTACCTTAGCCACTACACCAAATGAGCTGCTATTAAATCAAGCATGCATGCCTTAAAAAAAAAGCCTGGAAATTGTTCAGAATGCAGCAGCATGAGTGCTGAATGGCGTCTCTCAAAGGTCCCACACAATCCATGTACTGAAACAGCTTCATTGGCTATGGGTTGCCTTCCACCCTCATTTCAGAGTATTCCCACTGGTGCATAAAGCATTGCATGGCTTAAAGTCCAGCCAACTACAGATTTACCTACCTACAGTGGTGGGATTCAAATAATTTTACAACCGGTTCTCTGCCCTAATGATTTCTTCCAACAACCAGCTTACCAAACTGCTCAGAAAGTTAACAACCGGTTCTCCCAAAGTTGTGCGAACTGGCTGAATCCCACCACTGTCTACGTATTCTAAGAGCCATGGTGGCACAGTGGTTAGAATGCAGTATTGCAAGTTAGTTCTGCTGACTGCCAGCAGTTCAGCACTTTGAATCTCACAGATTCAAAGTTGACACAGCCGTCCATCCTTTCGAGGTCAGTAAAATGAGGATCCAGATTGTTGGGGTCAATATGCTGAACTCTGTAAACTGCCTAGAGAGGACTGTAAGGCACTGTGAAGCGGTATATTTCTAATTGCTATTGCTATACCCACATAGTCTCCTCCACGCTTTTAGATATCAGTGGAGCACATTCTGCAATTCTCAGCACAGAGGCATTTAACATCAGTAGTTACTTTTTTCTTTCCCTTGGCAGGGACCATGCTAAAAAACAAATTGCTACTTGAAAAAAGTACAGTCTATCTCCTTATTAAGTTTGGAGGGGGTTACAAATATTCGTACTTATGCAGAGTTTTTAACGTTTTAGCATGAGGTCTCTACTGGTTTTCATTTTTTTTGTCTTCTTTCTTAATTATGTTCTAATAATGGTTTTGTTGTATTTTTTCTCAGCTGCACTGTGCACTTGAAAAGACAGTGCCATATAATTTTTCTAAATTAAAACTTCAAGTGACATATTTAAATTTCTATTACAATTCTTGTCAATAATATTTATTATTTTGTCTTTTAATTCCACAGGAAATAACAGCAAGATTTATTTTTACTCAGCTGGAAAACGAAAACCCTCTTTTATGCAGAGCAGTAAAACAAAACCCACAAGCACAGAATTTACTTTCCCAGAGGCAAGAATGTGCACACTGTGGACATAGCTTTCTGAGTATGTGGCTAGAATGCGTGCGCTTCATAGATATAAAACAGGTAAGTTACTTTGATACCCATAGCAATAGAAATAGCAATAGCACTTAGACTTATATACCACTTCATAGTGCTTTTACAGCCCTCTCTAAGCAGTTTACAGAGTCAACATATTGCCCCCAACAATCTGGGTCCTCATTTTACCCACCTCGGAAGGATGGAAGGCTTGAGCCTGGTGAGATTCGAACTGCCAAATTGCAGGCAGCCGACAGTCAGCAGAAGTAGCCTGAAGAATTGCACTCTAAACAATGCACCACCAAGGCTCTTCACTATATATTTTTAAAGATGGAGTCACTGCAATTTTAAGATTTTATTGCTGTATGCGTTTCTTATGCAGTTCTAAATGCCTGTTTCTCTTCTGCATTTCATCAATAATAACAATTGGCTTCCAAGCAGAATCTTGATAAATTAAGGGAAGACTGCATATGGTTGAGAACTAATTTTCTATCAATGGCCAACCAGATCTTATTTATACTTCTATACATTTTGCTCTTTTTGATTATTCTGTGCTTTTTAAAAATCGATTTATTCAGTGAGGAGTGTAGTTCTAAATAGGCACAGTATCTCAAAGGTAAGCTCCACTGACTTCAGTCGGACAGAGTCTCAGGTATGTGTGAGTGCAGCCATAATTTCTTAATTTGGATCTTATAATTTTTTTTTTCATTATCACACCCCTCCAGAGTAACAATTTATCCATACAATATAGAGGTAGTCCTCAACTTACAACAGTTCATTTAGTGACCCTTCAAAGTTAAAACAGGATTGAAAAAAGTGACTTATGACCGTTTTCCACCTTATGACCATTGCAGCATCCCCATGGTCATGTGACCAAAATTTGGATGCTTGGCAACTGGTTCATGTTTATGACTGTTGCAGTATTCTGGGGTTGTGTGATCACCTTCTGTGTCCTTCTGACAAGAAAAGTCAATGGGGAAGTCAGAGTCACGTAACAATCGTGTTACTAACTTAACAATTTCAGTGATTCACTTAACAACTGTGGCAAGAAAAGCGTAAAATGGGGCAAAACTCACTTAACAAATGTTTCACTTAACAACAGAAATGGTGGGCTCAATTGTGGTTGAGGGCTACCTATACTCTTGTTTTAGGTTACATTGAGATAATGGCTTCCTTGAGATTACTGTACATCTGTCTTTCTCAACCTTGGCAACTTTAAAATGTGTGAACTTATACCGGCTGAGGAATTCTGTGAGTTGAAGTCTACACATCGTAAAGTTGCTGAAGTTTAAAAAACATTAATGTATGCCAAAGATCTCTGGTAATGTTTACAAATGTGAATCAGAAGATTGATATTGAACCCCTGTGTAACTTTGATGCCTTCACAGTTCAGTCAATTCAGAATATGTTTATTGAAATAGAAGATGGATATAATGCTTTTTGAGCAACACAATCAATTTTGAAACAACCCATCAGCATATATACACTCATTCTTTTTTCCATAGAATGAAGAGCAATAGCGTAGAGGTTTGGTCAAAGATGAAGGCAAAGATTAAAGCAGCGGTTGGCTTAACATACACATTGCAAAGATAATACAACTGCAAAATTAAAGATTTTCTCATTTTTAAAAAAATGTACAAATATAGCTAAAGTAGAGGAACATTTAGGTGGCATAACTCCATTAAATATCCTGTCATTAGGAGTGCAGTGGTGTGTCTAAAATTAAGAATAGGGCTCTTAAAATACATTTCTTTTTTTTCTTTTGAAGATGTTCCGCTTCTCATCCAAGAAGCTTCTTCAGCTCCAACAGGATAGGGGGAGTGGAAGGATTAGTATTCCTTGCAGACAGCTGGTAATTTGCATCCTTTTAGAGGATCGCTGAAGCACTTGGAGATTTATCTGTGTCCTCGGGTCACCTGAGCAGTGCTCCTGGTTTCTGTAGTCTGCAATTTTTCTCTGGAAATCCATTCCAGGCAACCATGACATGAATGACTGAGAATCCCTACAGCTATGGAATAAAAGTACAGAAAAACCATTCCTTCATCCACATTCTAATATTGCTATTTCAGCACCCAAGAATGAAGTTGATGACAGTACCAGTAACTGCACTGTTCTACAAATAGAAGGGCAAAATGTAACATGCTACAAAGCTGATCATATGACAGAGAATATTTATTGACATTTCATACAAGTTGGTGTATTATTTCTACGTAAACAATAAAGCACCTTAGTAGCTGCACCAAATATAGGATAAACTTTGGAAAGCAATACAAATTAGGCAAGATGGTATTTTCCCCCTCCCAGGAGAATATAAAGGGAGTGAGTGAAAATGTAAAAAAAAGGGAACCTGGAAGTAGAAAAACTATATTTGGAAAATAAAGGAAAAACTGGGTTTAATATTAACATTAAGTATGCTTCAAAATCTGATTGACCAGAATCTGAAACAAAGACATCGTTTTATTTTATTTGTTAAATTGGTTATCATTTTCTCTAGAAGCTTAAGCCTGCCAGGGACGTGCGGTCAGGGGAGGCAGGGGAGGCAGAGCCTCACCTCTTCATGAAATAATAGTATATAATATTATATACTATATATATATAATTATAATATTATATACATCCGTCTGGCCCCGCCTGGGAGCTGCAGAGGCAGAAATGTTGTCGGCGCTCCCAGATGACGAAGGCACGAAAGCGACTGGGGAACGACGAGAACCTTCCTGCCTCTGCTGGATTTCGCGCGCTCCTCGCAACTGCAATATGTTGTATTTTCTGCAATATGCAGTCGCGAGGAGCGCGCAAAGTCCAGCAGAGGCAGGAAGGTTCTCGTCGTTCCCCAGTCGCTTTCGAGGACTGCAGAACGCGAGCCGGCGGAGCACGCTCAGGAAGGCGGGGAATGGGATCACGTGTGCTGGAGGCTGAGGTAGCCTGAGCCTCCAGAACACGTGGTCCCATTCCCCGCCTTCCTGATGACGTCACCAGCCTCACCAGCCATAAACCTCACCGCACGTCACTGAAGCCTGCTTAGGTGGGTAGTTGCCTTAATTTTATCATTAAGTCCATTTCTTTATTCATGGTTCTTCTGATTAGCTTTGCAGTTGTAAAAACCTCCTTAGTTTCTTTTAAATAGATAACCTACAGGGAATAAATTCTACATATGCTTGCCTGAGGGCTTTCATCTCCATAGAAAATCTGTAATATAATCAAAAATTGCTTTTGAAAGATAATGTTGTTTAAAGTTTTGGACCTAGAGAAGTCTGTTTTGAAAAATTAATGTAATTGTATACAGTAACAGCACAAGGTTCAGTCATATATTCAGTTGAAAGCAGTTTAACAAGCATAAATTAAATTTATATTGTAATTGATTATATGACCAATTTCAGAGTTGGACCATGCCTGGAACACTGGGAACGAGTAGAAAAGAAAATTCTGGGAGAAAATCAGGGAATACCAAAACTTTCTTTGACCGGGACACTGAACTTTGTACATAATTATAACAAGAAATATGTTTTACAGTAAAAAAATGTTTTATAAAAATAAACAAACAGTGCTTATATTTTTGGACTTATCCCCATGTAATTCAAACATGGGTATTACAAAATGGAGGCTTGAATGCAGAATTCAGCGACCCGAAGTGAAAATACATCAGTGCATTTGTGAACTTTTGTACAAGAACAAGCGGAACATTACTGTTTAATTTCAGAGATTACATTCTTGCATAAGAAATAATGAATAGGAGCAGTACCACCCATATAATGTATACATTTTAGTAGGGGTTTAAAATCTTATACAACAAGTCCTATAAACAAGCTCTTGGACTAAGTTGAAAACAGACATCATATAAACAAAATATTTTTTTGTTTTGTAAATTATTTTCTCTCAGTTACAGATATTCATTATCCATCTACCCAATGCATGCTTTTATGAGAAGCAGCTCAATTACTCTGGCTAAGTTCCCAAGAACACATGGGATTCTTTAAAAAACCTTCCATGCCATTTTGCAAGCTATATTTGAGTGTCTTTTCCACATGGGAGAGTTCCTTGTGAAACACAACAAACAATTCCCCTCAGGCAAGCACTTTTGACCCAACCAATATTTTTTTAATATCTCAGTTCTTATCTTGCAGAGTTGGCATTTTGTGTGAATAAAGTGGAAAGCATACAATGGCATTTTGAGGGATTTTTAATTTCCTAAAAATATGTCATTTTCATATTTGACACTGTAAATATAAAATCCTGAATTTTACTGGTTCCAAGTTAAATAGGGGGGAAGCAGTGCTATTATTTTTCATATAAGTTACCTAGAACTAAAAGTTTGGACATAGATGTAAGAAGAACAAATTGAACTTTCATTAGGCTACAAAGCTTATTGACTTTTACCTTTGGATAAGTCAACTGCATTGGCCTTCTATGGTTGTCGAAAGGACAAAATACTTCTTTGGGTTAGTGTGGGAAACCTGAGGGAAAATATAATAAATTAAAAGAGGTACTGGTTTTAGTAACATTACTCAGCATAAGGAGGAAATTTATTTTTATTTGATTGGATTGTATATTTAACTCTTGATATAGAATGTGACAAAATTAGTGGACCAGAGGAATGCCGTTGATATAGTTTACTTGGACTTCAGTAAGGCTTTTGATAAGGTAGACCATAACCTACTACTAGATAAAGTAGAAGAATGTGGGTTAGACAGCATCACCACCAGATGGATTGGTAACTGGCTGACCAACCGCACTCAACGTGTAGTTCTCAATGGAACTGCATCTACATGGAGGGAAGTATGCAGTGGAGTACCCCAAGGCTCTGTTTTAGGCCCAGTACTCTTCAACATCTTCATCAATGATTTGGATGAGGGAATAAATGGGGAACTCATCAAATTTGCAGATGATACCAAGCTGGCAGGAATAGCCAACACTCCAGAAGATAGGCTTAAGATACAGAAGGATCTTGACAAACTTGAACATTGGGCACTATCTAATAAAATGAAATTCAATGGTGAAAAGAGTAAGGTTCTACATTTAGGCAACAAAAACGGAATGCACAGGTACAGTATAGGTGATACCATACTCAGTAGTAGTAACTGTGAAAGGGATCTTGGAGTCCTAGTGGACAACCATTTAAATATGAGCCAGCAGTGTGCAGCAGCTGCCAAAAAAGCCAACACAGTTCTAGGCTGCATCAACAGAGGGATAGAATCAAGATCACGTGAAGTGTTAATACCACTTTATAATGCCTTGGTAAGGCCACACTTGGAATACTGCATTCAGTTCTGGTCGCCACGATGTAAAAAAGATGTGGAGACTCTAGAAAGAGTGCAGAGAAGAGCAACAAAGATGATTAGGGGACTGGAGACTAAAACATACGAAGAACGGTTGCAGGAACTGGGTATGTTTAGCTTAAGAGAAAGAAGGACTAGGGGAGACATGATAGCATTATTCCAATATCTCAGAGGTTGCCACAAAGAAGAGGGAGTCAAACTATTCTCCAAAGCACCTGAGGGTAGAACAAGAAGCAATGGGTGGAAACTAATCAAGGAGAGAAGCAATTTAGAACTGAGGAGGAATTTCCTGACAGTGAGAACAATTAATCAGTGGAACAGCTTGCCTCCAGAAGTTGTGAATGCCCCAACACTGGAAGTCTTTAAGAAGATGTTGGATAGCTATTTGTCTGAAACGGTATAGGGTTTCCTGCCTAGGCAGGGGGTTGGACTAGAAGACCTCCAAGGTCCCTTCCAACTCTACTATTGTATTGTATTATAGAAGAAGTGGACATCCATTTACAGAAATTCAAAATTGAATTAGGTATTGTTCTCATATCATTCCAGCCTACCCTGCCCCAAACTGCTCCTTCTTTTCATCCTATTGATTATCTGAATGAAACCAATTATGGGTTATAATCTGCCTGTCCTACTGTTTAGATTAGAACAACCTCAAAAATGTCCATGCTATCTTCATGGTATGTAGTGATTTGTTGTTAATCCTCATGCATTTAAATGGTGGCTAAAAAGAGAACAGTATTTTATTTTCTCCTTTCTCTAAGCAACAAAACTTATAGAGTTGTGGGACAGAATTTTCAGCAGGTCATGATCTACTTACTCCATGAAGGCAGTATAGTATAGATATGTAGAGGATTAAGGATTGTGTATATCTGTCTGCCAATCTCTTTATCAGATTTTTAATCTGAGGTCACATGAGTTTTAGTAGATGCTAGACAACCCATGATGTCTTGAGTTATCATTTCAGAGATTGTTTTTACCAGATTTGTCAATGCCTTCAACGACAGCAACAATAGCTGGTCTCCAAATAGTATCCCAGACAGTAGCCCTTTTCAAATAATAGTTTTTATTTTTTTATTCTTGTATCTATGTGAGCTTCATAAAAACCATTCAGTACTTCTCCATGCCTAGTTGCATGTGTTGGTCAAAGAACATAGCCGTTGGCAAACATACCAGGACCAAGCAGTCCTGTTGTGTAGTCCAAGAAAACACACTGCATATCTTGTCCAAGAAACACGACACAAAAACAACATATCTATGCTTTGTTATCTTTTTAAAGTGGAGGTTTAATCTCTAATCGAGACAAAAGATAGAGAAGCCTGAAACATGAATGGATGGAACTAAAATGGACAGTTCCCACACACACGTGCTATAGTACTTCACAATAGAAGCTGACATCCCTTTGGAGGAACTTGGTAAAGAGAAGAAGATTCTGGAGGCTTTCCCTGAACAAATCTGAGTTTATTTCTAAATACCACCTCAGAATATGAAATCTTGATTTCTAGGTTTAGGTTCTAGTCTTCTAATTGCTACTTTTTAAATGCCATTCAGTAAATTTGTTTTCTCTTGTTGACCTATTTTCCTTGTCTAATTATATTGAACTAGATGGTTCTTTACATATTCAGAATCCCTGGCAACTGCAGAAAATTCCTTAACTGCAGATATGATTTATATCATTTATCAGAAAATGTGAAGTTTGGAAGTGTTTATATTATGAGAGGGATTAAAAGGTATTTTTGTAGTAAATTATAATGTACAAAAAAGAAATGCAAAATTCTGCAACCTAGATGTCACATTTTCTTCTCTTTATTTTTAGAAGCGAATGAAGACAAGCAGAAACTTGAAGCTTTTACCTGTGAAGTCACTACTATGTTCATACAAATGTTTTTACCACCGTGATCACGAAGTCTTTGGAATCTCTGTATTGTAGAGCACACAGTGAAACAGTGCCTCATTCAACTTGCAGCTATCACAGTTTTCCAAAGACATTTAAAACCTGAAGCCAGCATTTATTGCTACATCTGTATTTAATTAAAAATTAATAGTTTTTTTGGAAGCATAATTTCAGAGAAGTGATAGCTGATAATGTGTTTTGGCAAACTAGACTCCATTTCTGAGAGTAGATTTAGTTGGGCAAGCAGCATTATTTAACTTTCAGGTAAAGTTTTATAATGTAAGCTAACTGATCTGGATTATATTATTTCTCTTGGCTTCTATCCACCCAAACTAATATGAAATTCTGTGTTTCTTTCTCTGAAAATCTATGCTCAGAATTTAATCATGCAAAAGACTCTTTGCATATGTGGGTGATTGACTTTTACTTTAAATCTTGTTTTCTAGATGTTTATAACTTTTGACATGTAGAACTTTCAACACTTGGAGAAAACGTATTGGGGGATTTTAAAGAGAGATGGCATGTATAAGGGATTTCTTCACTCTTAAGTGCATTGATTACAGAAATCTTGTGTGTATGATGACAAATTTTGGGAAAAAAATCTGCAAGGAAGCAGGAAGTTAAATATATGTGCCTATTTGCTTTTCCAATTATTATATGAAGGGTTTTAAAATTCTACAAATGTTTCTATATTGTAAATCTTCTAAATGTTTAACTAGCATGCTCATCACATGTCACCAATTGTAGTCTAACAGAATACCAAGCTTACCTTAATTATAAACATTTACAGTTTACATATAGAGATCATACAAAAAGATAAGTAGAAACACGTGATTGCCTTAAGTGTGGACATTTTCCATTTAGCACAATTACATTATTGACAAATTATGCAGCAATACAGACTTTAAAAAAATTATATTCAGCATTTATATTAGGAAAGAGATTACCATACAAAATTATAGATATCTGTAGAATGCATTGAATGATTTTTCCACTTCCCCAAATTTTTCCCAAAAAATTAGTTATTTAGGCTGTCCCTACCTACTGTAGGAACAGTTTTTTGTACAGGTAGTCTTCAACTTACAACCACAATTACAACATAAAATTTCAGTTGTAAATTGTTAGGGTCATAAGTCAAGTCACCATGGGACCAGACTTGATTGAATGACCATTTTTACAACATTTGTAAAGTGAGTCATTGCGGTTGTTAAGCCAATCCATTCTTCTGAATGGACTTTTTAAAATTGGAATTCATAAAAAAATGCCAGAAACATCTCTCAAGCAAATTTAAAGTTACCGTTCAGATAATTCAACTAACAGATAATTCCAATGAAATAATTTGGAAATAATTCTGAAGCTGCTTCTGAATAGTTTGGATTCTTTCTCTTCTACAGAAAAAGACATCTGCACTTAATTTCAATACAATACAATAGCAGAGTTGGAAGGGACCTTGGAGGTCTTCTAGTCCAACCCCCTGCCTAGGCAGGAAACCCTATGCCATTTCAGACAAATGGCTATCCAACATCTTGTACGCTCTTGCTTAGAACTTTGAAAACCACATTTGCATTGCATTTGTACAAACTGTTTTGTGGCATTAGGAATGAAAACAATCTAATAGCTGCTGTATCTTTAAATACAAAGTCACACTGTCTGGATGTTAGTGACAATTTCTGCAAGTTTTATTTTTCCATGATAATTTCTATTCAATCAATCAATAAAAGTAAAGAATTCCTATTGAAAACTCATAGAACAGTATTGCATTTATTTTTTAAACATTTGGTTAGTAGATTTGTTACATTTTGAACTACACCTTCAGAACAGCAAAGTACGCAAAAGAACCACTGCAAAACTCAAGCAACCATAAATCAATGCAAAAGTTTCTCCCAAGTTCTTCTCAGTCTACTGCAAAGGTATGGATTAAAATCACAGAGCTGTTGTTCTGTTTTGTAACTGAAAGTGGTGTCACAAATCACCATAGTTTCTCAGCAAGGTCAAATAAGTGCACATTCACCGTTATTGTTGCTTTGCTTAGAACCAACTATTTTAAGATGTTCCAAAATATGGGACTCCTATTGGGGGCTTAATGTTTCAAACTTCATTGCAAAACAGGGTTTGGTCTTAGACCAGCAAGTTCCAATTTCAAATTCTCAGTCAACCACAGAGCTTGTTGGATGATTTGGAGCTAGTTACTCTCAGCCTTATCTGTCTTACAGTGTTATGGTGATAGTTAGAAAAAACTTTACATACGCTGGTTTGAATTCTCCTGGGAAAGGTGCGACATACTGTAAATGCAATATAAAATAATTACTTAATGATAAACTTAAATAACTGTTTATTCTGCTGTTAGTCTGAATTTTTTTCATTGCTTTTTCCTTTTTTGCTTTCTACATAAAAACAATAAAACTATGTTGGATAGGAAATGGGTGAATATGGGTGCAAGGTATGAAGTGCTAAAATATATAATATTGAAAATGGTAAATTTGCCTGTGGAATTTTTTTCCACAGAAAATCTCTGCTTCCACAGTTGTTTTCAAAGTGGTATTGATGAAATCAAAGATGCTTGTAATATCAAACTTGTAATCTAATGGAAAAGAGGAAAAAAGTGCAAAGGTGAAAGCTATGTTGGTTTGTGCTCCCTCAGCTGGGCTCATGGAATGATCTACCTTTTCAACCTGTATTGGTCTACTACAGTCTGGTGGAATGACATGTTTCTTGAGGACTATTGACCTGATGGGACAGAGTTAATGAACTGGAGCATATTCTGAGAAGCAACTGAACTGATCAGGAGGACTGAGCATATCTTTTCTAGAAAAAAATAAAGGCCAAACATAATCTGAAAAAGGGACAAACCTGAAGGAGGTTCAGAAGGATAAAAAAGTGTACTTGTTTATAACTTTGCTTTTCAAAGTACCAAACCAAGAAATACATACTCAAACACTATATTCAACTTTATTTTAAAAACACAATTCACTTTCTGTATTTTTCACCTGAATATGAAAGTGTGGTACTGTTCTGTCCCGTGATTCTAATGAATATGCAGACACAGGCTTGGCTGTCTGCCATGACTAATTACAGAGATAAAACCACCCCTTGGCTAGGAGCCTAGAACGCTATCTTCAAGAAACCAAGATTAGACTTATGGAATGCTTTCTCTACGGCTAGTAAAATGGACTGTTGTTTCCTGCAAAGATTCCCCTCCCGTCGCTCCACCTATAAACTCTTTGGGAGGGGCCACAACAGTAGCCAGCTGTCCCCAATTCCTTCTATGACGTCTTTTCCACAGCTGCTCCCTTCTCCTCTCAGCTCTACGCACACGCACATTAGGGACAAACCTCCCTCTGTTCCTCGTCACTGCTCCCTGACTCAGATGCCACCTGGTGGCCAACAGGCCTCTTTAGTCCCTGCTCTGATTCCAAACACCCTCCAGAGTCTTCCTCATCCTCCAGTGCAGTCCTATAATGGTCATTGCTGTCAGAGTCCACCAACAGCTCAGCCGGCCGCTGCTGGGCCACAACAGGTACCATCTGTATAATAAAGTTAAATGAGCAAAATAAAGGGCAAAAGTGAATTTTTGAAAAATAAATCTAACGAATGGTTTCCTGAAATAAGGTACTGTTCTTTTTTAATCAAACGTGTGTGGTCACTATACATATCTCAATGAATAAATATAAAATGGGGAATGTAAAATAAAATAAATAAAATTCTGACCATTTGAAGTTCTGGGTGGCCTTCAAATCAGGAAAAAAAGAAGAGCCTCCCCGCACCCTGTTTTGGCTGGCAAAGTGCTGCGGGAGGTCGTCCTGGCTGAAACGGGGCTCCGAGGGGGGGGGGCTGCATGGGCCCCTTCATGCCCCATTTTGGCTGCCAGAGGCCCAGCAGGCCAATCTTTTGCTATTTCCAGGCCGTCCCTGCAGGCCTTGAGTTTAACACCCCTGATCTGGAGATTTGTGAATAATTCAGATAAGATAATATTAAGCTGTGCTACGAACAGTAATGTTTGGCTACTCCAGCTCATGTAATAACACCTTTGCTTTACAAGTTGCATAAGTTGCCAGTTTGTTTCCAGGTACAATTCAAGATATTGTTATTATTACCCATAAAGGCCTACAAGGCACAAGGTCTGACTACTGAAACAACCACCTGTCTCCCATAGTATCTTCCCAGCTGATTCGATGCTGCAGGATTAATGTGCTTCAGTTCCCTTTGATTAAACCAGGTGTTGTTGTTTTTTAAATATTTGGACCACTTTCCACTTTTAGAAATTATGGATGATCCCAAAAAAGCTTTTGTTTGTAGAGGTTATATTTATCAGTTTTTACTGTTTAAATTAAAATTGACACATTTGCTTCTGCTACTGCTCAAAACTGATGAGATTTTAATAATGCTTTATTTTTCAACATGGACTGGCAAGTTATTTTGATTTCAAGGAGCCCTGAGAAAAATATTGGGGGAATCTTCAGGAGTCCTTTAAGAAACATTGTATTAAACAATATCATTTCCTGAGATCCAGAAGCATGCCTGTCCTAATTAATCAAGCAACAGTCGAACGATAGAAAACAACCACTATTTTATTTTGCACTTGGAAAACAAACATTTCATCAAATGCAGTGCCTCATTAGTAAACAGGATGAGTGAAGGACACCTACAAAATAGCTTAAGCTCTTATGTTAAAATGTATGCAAATACAATTCTCTGTCATTTTTGCATTCTTTTTTTTCTTTTACTTTAATTGGTTTATTGTAATGTCCTCATTTTAAATGTTGTGAGCCACCCAGAATTGTTGAGACTCAGGTGGCATACAAGTTTGATAGATAAATAAATAGGCTAATGTTTTTTTAAAAACTTGGCAGCTTTAAAGATGTATGGACTCCAGCTCCCAGAATTCCCCATGCTCATAAGGCCTAATGAACTTTGGCTTGTTGGGGTCAGCTGATTGCATGTATGAAATCATGGCCAACATTGAGCCAGGACAGAAGGCTAGAAGTTGCCACTGATTATTCATGTTAAGAAAGGTAACAGGCTGTCATCAAGAGTTGATTATGGTGGACTCTTCTCCCCTCATTGTCCTGGATCTCTGGGTTTAATTTTCCAAACTATGATTGTGCAAGACAAAAGGGAGCAAAGAGAGGGAATAATAGAGAGAGGGAGGCCTCAGTTACAAACTTAATTTGGGAGAAAATGTGAGGATACTGATTCTCCATGGCCGATTGCTTGAAGAACTAGTTTTCCATATGTGGGGAATTTTGCTGTTCAAGAAGAGCAGCTAAGAGTTCGTATTATCCACTTACGTTTGGTGAAGCTGGAAGGGGATTGAATTTGCCAAATTCACATTAATATAAATTATTTGAGATAGGTTATATATTTTCTCTGCGGGGGACAATTAAAGGTTCATTTTCTTGGTAGAGGGAAATTTAAATGACATTAAAAGGACAAATGGAAAGAATTATTGTTTTAAACCACTGCCTGCCTGATATATTATATTAAAGAGGGTTTAGAATAGGTTATTATCATTATTAACATCATCATTTGATTTATAAATCCATATAATTTCAGGTGCCTCACACTCTATCAGTAGGGCTCAAAGGTAGTTTTAAAAAATAATGGCCTTGATGATGCAATTAAATTTTTCTTCTTGGTTTTTTACAGTATCACACTCTTGTGGTTATCATCTTTACTTTTTTAACCATACCCCATGGACATTCCCTCATCCTATAATCTCATGCTCTGCTTACAGAAAGGAAATACATCCTCTCCTTGATGGGCAAGATAATAGCAAATGTGCATAAATGAGCAGGCTATGGCCAAATGTTTTAATCCACTCCAGATTAGTTGGTGGTCTTTTACACTTATCAACAGAACAGGAAGATCTGTGAGCTCAGAGGATTCTAGTTGTTCTGCATACTAGATGTTAAATCATCCTCAGTTATTGTTTTCAGCCTTAGTTCATTGTCTCCAAGAAGTTGTGGCATGACTAATCTGACACCCAAAACTCTAGAAAAGGCATTACCTGAATAATTTAATGGAATATTTTGAATTTTGAAGTATCCTATTAATGTTGACCAGCATCATTTATCATTGCAAGACAGGAATGTGGCTATTCACAACCATGGGTAACAGTACTGCAAAATTCCACTAGATAATAAGATTCTACTTAACTCTCATAGCTAATAATTGTTTGGGGATTTGTGTTTCTCTTGCTTAACTGATGTTGTGATTCATTATATGAGGTCATTGCAAAGAAGGGCAGGAAAATCCAAGATCTCAAGGAAAAAAGAATCATGCAGAAATTCTGATGAAATATTTCAAAAGCATTTCAGACCCTGGGGGTGACTCCAAGATATATTTTTGAAACCACACTGATTTAATAAGAGAAATCTGAACATTTGTTTGGCCATGAATACATTCACATATAAAAAGGATGTATGATTAACTTTGATTGGAATCAAAAAGTAACCATTAAATGAGGGGGAGGATTCTGGCACCCAGATGAAACTCCTCTGTAGAAGAAATAAATAGGAAAATAATTCATTAATTCCCCTTTTATTCTGCAATCCTTGCATTTTTGTTCTAAAATTTACCTTAATTTAAAAAGAATATTAATTGTCTTCCTGCAGTCTTCTGCCCATGACAACCAGTATTTGTTAAGTGAAATGTCTTGATCCATCCTATTATTTAGATCATTGTGTTTCATTAACATGTTACTTGTCTGGTATATAAAAAAATACCAGAGGTTCTTTCTTTGTCCTGCTAAGAGTCATTTTCTTAGTGGGGACTAGGATGCCAACTAATTTTACTTGACTCACTTAAAAAAAAAAGCAAATACTTCTTTCTTTTTATAGCTCACACTCCATGATCAACTGATGGTAGTAGATTGGATAGCTGGGGAACGATGTCAAACTTGGAGAATCTTATTCAAGATTCAAGATTCAGAAAGGTAGAAATCACACTGATTTAGAGAAGAATGATCAGTTTATCTATAAACGCCACTGGATGTCACTGTTGCTCATCTCTAATGAAAGCTTACAGTTTAGAAAGACAGATACCTTTAGCATTAGATATTTAATAACTAGGACATATTTATGTCCAAATTTAATATCTAGGATGTATTTTCATATTTTTGCCTTTAATTGACAGGAAAATGTCTAATTTGGTTCCACTTTTATAATCAAAATTGGAAGTCATGCGGTCTTGCATGAGATTCAGCATTCTGAACAAATGTAGTTATCAAGTATTTGTGTAATTGTATGTAAAAATGCTTTCATTATCAGAAAAGGACTTCCTCAATGGCACAATGAACAAATAATTTTGGGAGATGTATTTGCATAGATTATGTTCTCTTGTGATATAATTTAAGCTGCTGAGCTATTTACATTTTGATATTTACATAACTTGTGTAAATAATTAGTGCCTAGGTGTTTTATGTCCAAGTCACCTATGAAAAGAGCACATGACAGCAATATGTGAATGTGCTTTAATGGAAATGTTAAAGAGTAATTTCTGATTGAGACTTGGATATATTTGCCTGCTTTGGTGGCATTTAATTAAGGGTGAATAGATCAACACATATAGCATATAATTTCTGATTAAACGAAATATGTGCCCTTATGCAGCCACATCACTGTGCAGAAGAAATGAAATCTTAAAATGATTGTGGAGCCTCTCAGGATTCAATAATTATAATGCAACAACCGAACGTATTGCACACACAAGCTTAAGAATCCTTATCTAACATCACTTATTTAAACTTCTGTCTGTTTCTGTAATGCTTCATTTTTAAAAGGAGAATTTTTGTCTTCAATAAGAAAGCTTTTCTTTTAACTGAGTAAATTTTTGCCATAATCTAAAATGCCTAAGATCCTTACTGGATCATAGTTTTGAGCTTTCTTCTTCCATTAATACCAGTAGAGCTACATAAATTTAGGAATAAGTAAAATAAATTCCTAATCCTTAGGCAATTCAGAAGAATACTTCCAATCCAGTGTTTCTCAACCATGGGAACTTTAAGATGTGAAGACTTCAGCTGCCAGAATTCTACCACCAGCTTCCAGGAACTGAAGCCCAAACATTTCAAAGTTCCCAAGGTTGAGAAATAGTGCTACAGTCAATTATACTATATGCTCAGTGGTGGCTTTGTACCAGTTTTACTACCTGTTCGCTCTTTCATGTGCATGCTCTCTCTTGCGCGTGACGCTTATGTGTATGCCTCCTGCCACCGCCACTACCAGTTCGGCCGAACCGGTTGCGACCCACCTCTGTATATGCTGCTAAGAAATTTAAAAGAACTAGAAGGCTCAATTCTCTCCTGAGCCTGATTCTTTTGAAAAGCACCTATAAGCACAATTAGTATTATTTCTATCCAGTATCCAGGTCTGAACTTTGATTGAAAGAGATCTAGGATGTCCATCTTCAGCGTTCTCCACATGTGAAATTGCATTTAGCATAAGAAACAGTGAAATAAATCTTTCTGACATCCCTGGGCTGAAGAAACTTCAGATTCTTTTTGCATCTATATTCCATAATCTGTCTCTTGTTGTATTTTGCAATGTTACGTGTGCATTCATCAGTGATGCCTTGTGTTTCCTATATCCTAAGATTAGAAGTTTGTCAAAATTAAAACCTGCAGTTTAGAAAAAGATGAATGGCTTTTATGCAAAGCAGATTAGTTTGAATGTTGTTTGTTACATATTGGGATGGTGGAGAAAATCCTTAATGAGTTCTATATCCTGGATTATTTGACATTCACGAAGTTACCTAATCGTTTCCATTACACGTAAATACAAAAGGATAGTATATACTTTTAACAGAATGCCTTTATTTCCTTCTTTCTTTGGTGCTAGTATACAATGTATAATGCCTAAATGCCTAGGCTTTTATAGTAAAATCATATATTCAATAAAATAACATCTGGAAGAAAGTATTTAAGTTAGGGACAATAAGAAATTGCTAGGCATCAAAGATATTTAGAGAATGGTCTCCACGGAAAGCATATTAGCTGTATAAACTTCCAGTAGGGGAGAGGAGATTAAATAGCTATAAAATAAGACATGCTGGGTGCAAATTGCATATTAGAAATTGTGTAGCTAGGTAGCTGTACTTATCAAGGCTAGATTAGTTACCCTGCAAGGCACAGTGTATCTTCAGTTATTTACATTATTATACTATGTAAATCCCAATTTTTCCATCATAACAAATGCAGTCCATTGCTCTCTCCACTGGATGTCTTTTAAGCTCCTGGTGATTCTTAACAGTTATAAATGTATTTCAAGGTACAGAGACAATATCCATCTCTTTTTTTTTAAACAACGTTTTATTGGTTTTTATACATATATAGGAAAAGGTAAATGGATATACAGAAAATTTTGGCAGCTTCCACACTGGTGGTAGAAATCCATCCAAGAAAACTCACAGGTTTAACAATCTTAAAAGCAAAATATAAAAGAAAGCAGTAGACAAGGTCTCGTTCTATATTGTCAACCATGTGTTCATTCATTTTTCTTTGTCACTTTCTATGATATCACCAATTACTATTATTTTGAATACTTTTATTTTTGTGATCTGAGCCTTTTCGATATTGCTCCTTCTTCCCTGCCCCCAGAGGAAGCCTCGACCCCCTTCCACTATCCTCACTGAGTTCATCCCCTGGGAGAGAGAGAGGCTTCTTGATGAAGGCTTCTGCCTCCTGCACTGTATTAATTCTAATCCTGTTTCCCTCCCAGAAGATCAACATTCCCTCTGGCAGTAGCCATCTAAACCAGATCCCTTTAATGTATAATTTTTTTGATAGGAAGGAGTACTTCCTCCTTCTCTCTCTTAATTTTTTTGGAATCTGCTTACGGATGGTGATCTCTTCCACTTTATATTTCAGTGGTCTCTCCCTTTGGGTCCCAAGTACCTCATCCCTTGTGGTCCTCCTGAGAAATTTAACATGTATCTCCCATGGAACATTGTGACTTCTAGCATATGCTGAGTTTATCCTATAGACTATATCCATGTCCCACCACAATTGTTTTTTATCTCTCTTAATATAATCTGCTAAGATTGTACTCATAATATCCTTAAGGTCTTCATTTTCTGTCTCTGGTAGGTTCTGGAATCTAAGAAAAAAGGACATTCTTTCAAATTCTATTTTTGTCAAAAAAAAATCCAAGTCTGCATTTCCCTTCCGGATTGTTTTGACCTCCTCCCCCAGCTCCACTGCTCCCTCCTCCAACCCCATAATTCTCTGTTTATTTCCTGCGATGTGTTGTTTAACATCTCTGAGTTCCTCTTTAACCTCTGTCATTTCTGTTCTCAATTCATTTTGGCCTCTCAAAAGTTCTTGAAACATTTGAGTAACAGATAGTTCTTCTTTTTCCCCCTCTGCAGCCTCCTCCTTCTGTAACAGTGAGCTAATCTTAGTCTGTTGGGTAATGGGGCTGGGAGAAGCAGATGTGGGGGCTGAATGTGACTTGCCCGTCGGAGGTTTCTTTGGCCCCATTGTTTAAGTTCAGAGATGTAAGTCTTTTCCCAAGAAGATGGCGTTTGAGGGTTCGCAGCTGTGCTGGTCCCAGGAGTCAGACAAAACTGAAAGCTCAAAAGTTGACAATTCCAGGGCAGAGGCAATCCAAGAATAAGAAATCAAATAGTCAAAGTTCAGAAGAGCCACATAACAGGGAGGAGCCTCGGCTTCCCTCAGAGAGAGTAAATAGCAACTCCAAAAGGGATTTTTTTTGTTTTTCCTTTGAGAGTAGTTTCAAAGGGCAGACTTCATTTATAAGTAGACAAAGGAAGGAAGGCGGGCGCCATGTTGGCCCCCCTTTCCGCAGGGAGGAAGGAATCAAAAGTCACGTAAAAAGTTTTTTTTTAGGGAGCGGCTCTGCAATCATTTTACAACTGTGATAAAAATCTTTCTCAGTTAACTGGCTCAAGTGATGAATCCTCCTTTATTCTCTCTCTTCAAGAGAGCTCATACAAATGTCGCTTAGTCCGAGGGGGGTAATGGAAAGAAAACACCCCACTCTAATCTCCATTCAAATAGCCAGAACACAAAAGACTTACAGAAGTCTGCTGCCTTTCTTTCAAAAGATCACTGAGCTCAGGATAGAATCCCCACTGCCAGTCTCCAGCTGCGCTTCTCCAGATATTCTTTCTCCCTCCAGAGCCATCCGGCTCCTAGGCGAAGTTGAAAATCACCCCCGCTGGCTGCCGCCGATTCCGGGGGGCTTCAGCAAACCGCCCTCCGGCAGGGGACCCCTCCAGGGCCCCCTGTGCTCCTTTTGGAGCCCCCCAGGGAGACGAGCAGCAGACAGCATGTCCGTCGCCAGCAGGAACCGGAAGTGATCTCCCCTAATATCCATCTCTTCAAGTAGGCAAACTAATATGTCAGCATTTTCTGATTTTTACTTTTACAAGTTTATCACTTTATACATATTACGATAGGTTCTATAGCTACAGATATTCCCCAAAATTCAAAATCCTAACAAACTCTTGTTAACTAGGTGTACAAGGTGAGAATGACTGGTATCATTTACACATTGCTTATATTCTGTGTGCCTTATCATGCATGTAATTCATAAGCACTTCATTCAGGTAATCTTTGCCTTCATCTTGCTTTGCTTTAGGAAAAAAATATATTTATTTGTTAGATTTGTTAAGATGGCCTGATTCCACAAAGTCTCTGGGAAGCTTACAATGTTTCTATGTTCTTTGTCTGAAGATTGTAACTTTGCCATGTTTAGCTGACATTTAACTTGTGTTATCAACAGCTTGTAAGCTGCTTATAGTCAGTTTGATTGAAGCAATGTAGAAGCTCCAGTAAATACTGTACATGAATAATATAAATAAGAATACAAAAACTACCCCCATGCATGCTTTAAATATGTAGTAACGAAAAAAAGTTTTAAATGTGTTGTAATTGCTTTAAGGCATGCTTTACAATTTATCACATGCTAGAACTCTTATTTTATGCAAATTTCAAATCCGTGAAAACCATTGGGTTTGAGGGAACCAGGTAATGTACACTGGCTATGGCTGCTGGCTTAGAAATTGGCATTCTACACCTACCTAAAGTTTGGGGGATGTGATGGCGCAGAGATTTAATGACTTAGACTTAGAATAACTTTATTGCCCCTTTGAATGTATGCTAATTGGCATACATTAAAATGAAATTTTTGAATACTTCAAAACCTCCTCCCAGAGGGAAGCAACAGAAACAGAAATAGTGGGTGTGTGGGGTCTCTGACAATGCTTTGAGCTCTAAGCCAATAGCGCTTATAAGCAGTATCCTGAATAACAGGGTGAGCGTCCTATAATCTTCTCAGCTGTCCTTACAATTCTCTGTATGGACTTTCTATCTGAGGTACTGCTGCCTCCAAACAGAATAGTGATGCAATTTGTTAAAACACTCTCAATTACGCCTCTGTAAAAAGTGGCCAGGACAGAAGGAGAAAGATATGCTCTCCTCATCCGATGCAGGAAAAGCAGATGCTAGATATGCTGAACAATTGCCAACACTCTAGTGCAGTGAAGTCACTTCTGGTTTGTTCGGAGGGTCATTTTAAGCGTTCCGAAGGCTTCAGGGAAGCCTCCGGACGGTCCCTGAAGCCTTCGGAGTGCTCAAAACGACCTTTCGAGCAAATCGGAAGTCCATTCCCGAACTTCCGGTTTGCCTGTAGGGCTGGTTTTTATGCTCCGGAGGCTTCACGAAACTCATGAAGCCTCCGGAGGGCTTCCGGGTGTGGGGGGGAGGCTGTTTTTGCCTTCGCCAGGCTCCTATAAAGCCTCTGGAGCCTGGGGAGGGCGAAAAATGGCTTTAAAAAAGGGTGAACTCAGCTGGCTAGCGCGCTTGCGCGCTGGCCAGCTGACAGGGCAATGACTAGCGTGCCCTGACAAATGGCTCCGCGTGCCACCTGTGGCACGCATGCCATAGGTTTGCCATCACTGCTCTAGTGGTTCGAGTGATCTTAAGGTTGTTTTTGTTCTGAGTCAGAGCTCAGCTTGACTGGATTTTTTTGTACACCAGTTTTGAAATTTACTGAGCCCTATCAGTTTGTCCTCAGAGCAGAGCGCTTGGGTCCTCACAGCAGCCAAAATGGACTAGGAGTCAGATTCTGGCATAAGGTGACTTCTTGTCCTGGCAGCTTCTGAAGCAGCTTTTCAAGTTGTTTCCTTATTGATACTTTAATCAGTGGCAAATATGATACATGACCATATTAATATTGAACTGGTCAAGATCAGAGCACCTGACAACTTCTTCATAACAAGCCTTTTTTAAAATCTGCAGAAACAGGCCAGGTGAGAGTTCATCTTTTCAGACCAAATGACAACCCCAACATTTTACTTTTTCTTCCAATTTACCAGAGAAACTGCTGTGCCTTTTCAACAGGTATCAACTGTGCCAAGAACAAAGTAATCTCAACTCTTTTTTCCCCCAAAAGAGAATGCTTTAAGTAACCTATCATGTTGCAGGAAAGAAAAAAAAAACCAAGAAAACAGGATCCAGCTAAAATTGCAAAATATGTTTAGTAGCTTTGGAATTTAATGCACTGATGAATCTTTGCCGTGGGCAAAGTCCCCCCCCCCTCACAGTAACAGGTTTTTAAAAAAATAATGGTTGGCAAGGAAACTCATGTCTAACTGGGCACTTCCTGATTACATTAGCATAGCTCATCCCACATCGAACAAACGCCCAGCACAACCTCATTTTAATTCTGGATCCAGGCCAAAAGCATAAGCACTACAGTGAATATAAGGAGGAGAATAATTGCAAAGAGAGCCATAAACTGTAATAGCACTGGGATGTATTTCTGTTCTATGCTGTCTATAAGACTTTGGATACTCACACAGTTGAAAATATACTTAGCAAGCAAGCAAATGCTGTGTTTCTCTTGTGGTCTCAAACTATAATCTGATAGAAGCTTCACACAAATCTGGTGCAATTCCATAGAGGTGTGTTTCCCCCCCCCCTTCTTCACAGAAAAAAGGAATATACAAAGGGAAGGAGGAAAGTGGAAATAAAGCATGACAGGAACGAAGAGGAAACAGGAAAATGCCATATGGAGGAAGATCCATGCCTTTCGCTACAAGAACTTCAAACTCTGGTGTGTAAACAGGCTGCCTCTTTTGGAGTGGGCACCACACTATTGTTGGAAAATGGACCTGCTGCCTGATATAGTTTCTGGGATGATGTTGGCAGTTCAACAGGTGACACAAGGTACTGTGTTAAAAACTGTGTTCAGTGACTTGCATTGTTTAAACTGAATTGCTCTAGCCTTGAAAGTAGATGATCTGTTTGCTTACTTATTGGGTTTTTTTTTAAAATGGAGATGGGCACCTTTGCTTTTCCAAACCTCTGTTTGTCTTAAAGCATCTCCCATTATATTTATTGGGCCTTATTTTGGGCGATTTTAATTTTAAATGGGAATAATTACTTTTGATTCTGTTGATTTAAAACAGTTTTATGGACTGGCTATTGAACAACAGTGTACCTCTATAACTTGCAAACAATGTTCATCATGCATGTATGTGTACATGTATACCCATATGATGATTGTGGTGGTTTGCATAATAGATGTAGCTTGTCTTTCCATTTCTTGTCTTCATATCTGTGCAAAGTGGTTTATCTTTGCTTTTATAAAAGAAAGGCTCACTTCAATAATAGTTTATTAGGCAACCAGTTACACAATCTTATTACTTTTATTTTATTTGTGGTTGAAAAACTGCATTGTGCAACATCAAAAAGAGGATTGTAGATACCTAGCATTATGCCTTTGATCTAAACCTTAGAGAAAAGACTTATGCTTTAGATTGAAATTATACTGAAATAGAGTGTGTGTGTGTGTGTATGTGTGTGTGAATGTTGTAAAACACTGTTTTATGAATATTCAGCATTTCATTCTTAATGTAGTAGTTTTCCTTCTCTTCCTCAAACTATGAAAACAATAAAATAAAAAAGTATTACTTTGAGCATTATCTGGTATTCCTTTGAAAATGGTAACCTTCAAGCCATAAACTTTCTGGGTATAAAAGGTCCAGGCTGTGATGCCTTATTTTTAATATCCTGAACTACCCTATATCATCATCACCATGACATCTTTTCTTGGAGAACTAAACAAAGATAGCAGTCCAATTCAGTGAATCACCATTGATAAGAATAATCCTGGCTTATATATAAGGCCATTTTGTGTTTGTGCGGGTGATAGATAAAAATATATATATATGCTACAATAGCTAAAGATTTCTCACATTGTGGTATTTTGGGGGATTTCTGCATGGGATCAAAAATTAAAATGAAATATAAATCATTCAGAAGCAAAAGCTTTCTGATGGCTGCTTTTTTTCAGATTCCCTAACAGCTTGGTCTAGTTTTCATTCATGTCTTGGAAATTATAAGCACTCCTTTAATTGAATTATTCTGCAGCTGGAATCATCCGGTTTGTGTACGTACTTGTACTTTTGGAATAATTAGTAACATCTGCATTGACATGATTTAAGTTGAAGACCTTAATATTGTAGTATTATTAAAAAAAACTTGTTCTCTGATATATTGATACAAAGAATAGCATATTAAATGGTGCTAGTAATGATATTTTAGAAGCCAACTAAAATAATGAGCTTTAAAAAAAGGCAACATGGGTACTTACTTCTGTCCTTTCTGTGAACTTCCACAGAGCAGGAGTTTTACTAGTTATGGCAGCTTTCCCCAATTTAATTCTTCCCAGATGTGCTGGGACTACAACTCCCAGAATTCTCAGTCAGTGAGAAAGGCACTATAAGAATGGAACAGTTAAACTTAAAAAAAAAACCATATCTGATACTGGAAAAAAGTGATTAACTTAAAAACACAGAAACTGATTTATATACTTAGATTTATCTAGTTCAGTGCTGTTTACTCTGAGTTTGTTTCCTAACCAGGTCATAAACATTCCCCAATAAATGTTTTATATCATATGTCCTATGATATTGCTTTTTGTTATAAATCCAGCCTGTAGATAATGTAACCGAAAGTTAAATTTAGCTGTCCAGTTAGGAAGTAGCATGTTCCCTTTAATCCCCAACATAAGTTTTGTTGTAAACCCAATTTAGAAAAAATATGGTCATGGATTGGCATTTATCTAACTTTTGGCCACTGGGTTGCTATTTTGGATTATTGTAGATATCAAAACATACACAGGTTCCTTATACAGGTAGTTCTTAACTTATGTCTGGTTCAGTGGTGGGTTTCAAAATATTTTAGAACCTCTTCTGTAGGTGTGGCTTGCTTTGTGGGATTGGCTTGCTGACCATGTGACCGGGTGGGATTGGCTTGTGGCCATGTGACCAGGTGGGAGTGGCTTGCCAGCCATGTGACTGGGTGGGTGTGGCCAAATTGTAAAATGTGGTGAAACTCACTTAACAATGCTCTTGCTTAGCAACCAAAATGTTGGCTCAGAAACTCTGGCATTTGAAGCACGCAAGTCTTAAAGCTGTCAAGTTACAAGACCATTGCACCCCTAACCCTTTAGAAAAAAAACCCCAGGGGTGTTCAAACTTGACAGCTTTAAGACTTGTGGACTTCAACTCCCAGAATTCCTCCTCTCGCTCTTCATCTTGATGATGTGTGGACGGGCGGAGGGAGGGAGCTGGAACCGGTTCTAAACGGCACTGTAGATTTGTGGAACCTCTTCTATAGAAGAGGTTAGAACTGGCAGGAACCCACCCCTAGTCTCGTTGATTAATGATTTGTTCAAAGTTATGATGGACCTACCTTGGGGCTATTAAGACCTAGATCCAAAGTTCTGAAAGTTGAACCTCCCATGGTTATATGACTGCATTTTGAGCACACAGCATCCCAGATGTATTTGCAGTTGTTTATAGTATCCTGTAGTCAGATGACCATATTTTATGATGGTTGTAATGAAAATGGGTACTTCCAAATTTTGGCAAAACTAATGCCCATAGCAAACCATGGTGTTTGCTTAATGATCCCTGCAAAAAAGTTGTAAAATTGTGATGGTCACATGACCAACCTATTTTACAACTGTTACAACTTATGACCTTACTGGGCAGACTCTGTTATGGTCATATGTGGAGAACTACTTATATGAATTAGCAGCCTTTGAAAATGAGCACTGAACCTGTTGCTTTTATGAATGAGCTAACCTATGCTATATGACTTGAAGCTGCCATCTATGTGTTACTGATGTCACCAATAAATACATAATTGGGTTTCTACCCCCAAAATAGATTTTATGTTTGTAGCTTGTGCTGTTTTCATTACTTTGGGGAGACGAGCAGAATGGTCTGTCCTTTGCTTCTGTCATGTGCTGTTGCTGACAACAACAGTTGTTCAGAACAGAACTCACTAGTTATCAGTTGTTTGTTTTCATTTCTCTCTATGCTTCTTGCCAGGTTGCAGGCAGAGAGATTGGCATGGGATAAAGCAGGAGGCAGCTCTGTAGGAGAGAGAGAGAATCTCCAGTGTGCCTTGCAATCCCTTCTCTGCCCCTGTGATCTGTGAGATAAGGGTTTCTGAAATGGTCAGATTCTCAAGATCTAACAGGTGACTAACCTATTCAAAACATTCACCTACGCTTGCCTAACTGTGCTTTACCAGCCCTGTTAAAGAGAGTGATAGGTGTTTGTTTTTCCTACCTGCAGTTGATACTTGGTAGAATCCGCTTGTTGCTTTCCTTAACTTGTCCCACATTAAACATTTTAAGGATAGCATCACTTACTGGCCTCATGAATGAGGCTGTCTAGGGCTCATCCATTGGGATTGCATAATTTATTATCATATACACCTGCCAAATCAAAAACCGGGGGATTGAAAAGCGCAGTTCTTTGACTGTGCCCTCTGACTGGCAATGCACTTCACAGCAGAAATTTGGTTTCATAAGTTGCAGTCTACCTTTTCCAGTAAATCTGACAATGTCAGGTGTTAAACCTGGGAAATTTCATGAAAAGCTTCTACTTTATCACCATATTGGCTTTTTAACTGTTGAATCACATAAGTTACTTATATTTAGCTGGTACTCTTGAATCTTCCTCGTACGTACTCCTGCTAAACCAGGTCTCCCAAATGTTGTAATAATGCATATGATTTTCCTTATCTGGACACAAAAATCATTGACTGTCATCCTGTTGAATTTGCCTGCTGTTCAAGCCTGTTGAAGTCATACAATATTAATCTAAGATAAGGTATTAAAATACTAACTAATATAACAATTTTGGTTTCATTAAAATTTAATAAGCATTGCTTTGATTACATCCGCTAAAGCAGTGGTTCTCAACCTTCCCAATGCCGCGACCCTTTAATACAGTTCCTCATATTGTGGTGACCCCCAACCATAAAATTGGTATCTCGGTTCCTAAGACCATCGAAAATATGTGTTTTCCGATGATCTTAGGCGACCCCTGTGAAAGGGTTATTCAACCCCCAAAGGGGTCCCGACCCACAGGTTGAGAACCACTGCTCTAAAGCAAAGGTGTCAAACTTGATTTCATTGAGGGCCGCATCAGGGTTGTGTTTGACCTCGAGTGGGCTGGGGTGGGCGTGGCCAGGGTGGGCATGGCCAGCTTGATGTCACTCATGTTGGGAGACCCCTGTGGTGGCCCGAGCACTCAGCAGCAAAAACAGGCTCCCGAGCTCCATTTTTGGCTGCAACGGCCTCCTGCAATCTCCTGCCAGGAAAATGGAGCTCAGGAGGGCCTCCCACAGCCCACGCATTCTCCGTTTTCGACTGCAATGACCTCCTGCAACCCTCTGCCAGTGAAAATGGAGCTCAGAAGGATCACCTGCAGCCCTCCCAAGCTACATTTTCACTGGCAGAGGCACCACAGGTGGTCCTTCACTGTTTCCAGAGGAGCCCTGCGGACCATATCTAAGCACCCCGTGTACCGGATCTAGTCCCCAGGCCTTGAGTTTAACACCCCTGCTCTAAAGAGTTGGATAACACAAATCTGAGGATGGAAAGCTGGGAGACCACAGTGGGTATTTCCTTCTAAGCTTAATACAGAACCATGATCCAGGATGCAGGTTAATGAGCTCCTTCAGGATACATTTTTTTTTTAACCAATTGTAAATCTATTAACCTGCAGTACCATATGCTGGTCTGTAATAACTACTTTATGCATCTTGCACATCAGGATATCATCAGAATTTTTTCATATGTTTTACTGACATTAAGGAACATTATGTCCATATCATTATCTTGGTTTAGTAAACTAATCAGTCTCTTGTAAAAAGAGAAGACAATCTGACATGACCTATTTTTGATAAACTCATGCTAATTCCTGAGAGTAATAATTTTATTCTTTTCTAAATGTTCATGGATATGATGCTTGACCATCTATCCTAGTAAATTGTCCTGTACAGATGCTTAAGGTGATTGATTTGTAGTTTTCAGGTCTTTCACCTTTTTTGAATATTAGGATTATGTTTGTTCTCCAGTTTTCTGACATCTCACCTGTTATCTAGGGAATTCCAGCTGGTGACTATTAGATTACACCTTCCAGTTTCCCCGATGGCTGAAGTGTAATTGGTCTGCCTTTATAATTTGGATAGGGTAGCAAGGAAGGTACATCTTTATCAGTCTTGGCCCAGAATATGTAATATGTAAAAGCTAATGAAGCACAATGAAAAGTTAATGTGGGAAGATGGAATTAAAATACCTCGGATGTTAATTCTCAAATCTGCAACATAAAACAAGTTGCAAGGACACTCTCTTTAAGAGACTGGTAGAAATGAATCCCCTCTCCAAAGAAAATTGGTAAAGTTTATGGGAGCAAGTAAAAAAAACATGTACAAAAACAACTTATTCATTTTGCCCTTGTAATTAAATCTCAGTGCTTCAACTATTCATATCTTTCCTGTCTCTCAAAGTACCCTCATCTGTTCTTGTTGACCACAGTCACTTATGTCTTAAGTAGTGTTTTCTCTGCTTGCCAGTATTTGCTCTCCCAAGCCCTTTTCTGTATTAAAACAGCTCCCTTTCAAGTATTTCTTACCTGATGAACCATTGATTGATATCATCCAAATTAGCTTCTGAACACAAAGAACCATAGCCACCCACTATGTTTCAAATCCTTTCGTTGTCTGCTGCAAATGTTGATAAGCAATCAAACTCATACAATAGTTACCATTCTCCTAGCCAGGGCATATGTTATGCTAAGGTAATTGGTAAAGAATTGAGATTTAAGGCAGATATTAAAGATGCTGTGAGGTCAATTCTTTTGCTTTCCTGGCAGAACTATGGAATAGAATACAAAAATTAGCAGTACCTGGATGGATTCAATCTTTGGTTAGTTACGATAGTTTTGAAACAAATTAAAGTGTATTGGTGCATTATTCCTTCAGCAAAATCATACATAATAAATGAAGCTATATGCCTCATGAAAATATAACATGCTCTTTTGCATGATTACATTTCATCTCTTGAGTTCATATTTTTTTTAAAAATTCCCAACTCATATTCTTCCTCTGTCTGTCGCCAGCCCCAAAACCTTTGTGTCATTTTGAGAGCTATCAACATGCTTACATCAGTTGATCAAAACTGTTTCATAAATACTATAAGAATAGTTGCTAAAATAATCTTGCTGCTTATCTTTTAACAGATAAATGATTCAATAGTCATTCATATTTTTTCAATCTCTAAAGAACACATTTTGATGCTGCTTGGTGACACTTTCCATAATCAGAGGATTAAATTAATTTGGATTTTGAACAAAATGATTAATTCATGGAATAGACACCCAAGAAAGACTGTTTCCACCCATGAGAGGTATTTTTGAAAAGGATATGAACCGGGATATTTTAATTTGCAATGTGCAAGTAGTTGGACTTAAATATTTTAAATGAATATATTATTTTAACTTTTTTTATTATCATATATCATTTTCCTTTTAACTAAGGAGATTTTTCCAATTATACAGTTCTACAAATCTCTGAATCATTTTCTTATCTAAGAAAAAATATACAAACTGTTCCAATAGAATGGTAAAGGTAAATTGTTTGAGAGATTCATGTCGTGGCATCATTGATTGACTTATGATTAGAAAAGTAATTAATTGTATATGTTAACTTGATTGGAGTTCACTAGATTCCCAAACAGTTGTTTGACCAGATGTTCTGACTTGAGAATAAAATAGAATTGTTTTATATCTCTCTTTGATTTTTCTCTAAATTACCTTCTCTAAGATCATAGTCATGTGATGGTGAACCTATGGCACAGGTGCCACAGGTAGCACACAGAAGCCTCTCTAATGGCACATGAGCCGTCGCCCCATCTGAGCTCCACCTCGCATGTACCTCCTGCTGGCCAGTTGATTTTCGGGTCTCTGCAGCACGTGCTGTTTAATCAAAATACAGTTAAAACACTATTCAAGCCATCGAGAATATAACTATATACGTCCAACAGGAACAAGAAGTGCCTCACAGGAGCAGATAGAGATAAATCCTAGAGAGGCAGGAAATGCATCACTGAACAATGGAGATGAATGCTAGAGAGGAATAAAGCTGCATACAAGGCGGACATAACATCTGTAACAGTGTAGGCATGCAGGCGGGGGCAGAGTGAGGCATCCCATTTTTGGTCCCAGGAGGCTTCAGGGAGGCCTGCTAGGCCCAAAACAGGGTGCGGGGGGTCATGCAAACATGTGTGGGGTGGGGTGGGGAGCACCGAAGGTTGCATGCACACCCGCAGGGGGCGTGGAGCACAGGGGGGTGTCGTATTATGGGTGTGGGCACATGCACACATGCTGTTGTGCGCGCACACGTGCTTTCAGCACCTGAGGACAACAAGGTTAGCCATCATTGTTATAGGTTATAGGTGCCAGAGTCAGAGGTTTATTTTAATCCCTAGATTCCTTTGAAGCTGTTCATTTTAAATAAAATAGAATACTTTTCGGAGTATAAGACAAACCTTTTTTCCTCTAAAAAGAGGCTGAAAATCTGGGTGGGTCTTATACACCGAATACAGTATTTCTTGCCTCCTAAAGCCCCACCCTTTCACCAAAATGGCCGTGCATACCGTTATGGAAGCTTTCAGACAACTCCTGGGGGCTGGGCAGGGCAGAAATGAGCAAAAAATGGCTGTTTTTGCCCGCCCCCCAGTCCCCGCACCACTCTATAAGCCTCCATAAGGCTATGCATGCATTTTCTTTGACAGAAAATGGCCCATTTTTGTGAAAAATGGCCCATTTTTTGCTCGTTTTTGGCCCCCTCCCATCCCCACAGGGGCACTCTGCAAGCCCCCCCCCCCAAGGCTATTTATGCTTTTTTTAAAAAAATGGGCCTGTTTTTGCAAAAAACGAGCCGTTTTGGGGAGGTTTGCAGAGTGCAAAAACTCCCCCCCTTTTCAGAAAGCTGTTTAGTTAGAGTGGTTGATGAGAATTATATTAGTCAAGTGCTGTCCCAGCAGAAACAAAGTTTTAGGTGCTACTGGTTGTCAGCTATTTCCTTCTCCAGCACATGGAGACATCTACCTATCCACCTACCTACTCTCTCTCCCTACCTACCTACTGTATTTCTCTCTCTTTCTCTCCCTCTCTATCCCTCTACCTACCTACCTACTTTTTTAAAAAAAAATGCCTCTTCAAAACTTGGGTGCGTCTTATACTCCAGTGCGTCTTATACTCCGAAAAATATGGTAGCTTATTAATATATTTTTAAAAAGTTTTCACTAGTTCCTATCCCTGCTCTTTAGTAATTTTCACTAAATTAAAAGCACCTAATCTGTGCTTTCACAATAGAATTTTCTAGCAAAGGATTTAGTCATAATCTATAAAACAGAGTCCTTCAGCTACCTAATGAAGCTCTCTTATCTTTTCTTTGGATTATGGGTTTCTTAGAAAGTCAAGGAATTTAAAGGCTTCATAAGTTGGCAAAGGCATTCTTTCTTGGGCCACTAATATGAATGCTTGAAATGTGTACTTTAAAAAAAATCAGAGAAATGGATCATATGTATCCATGAGAGCTTCATTCAATCTATATACCACTAACACTCTTCAGTTTGTCAGCAAGGGGAGAAAGGATGCATTGTTGAAATTTTGAATTAAATTTCCTCAAATAGATTAACTTACAGCATGTGTCTAAAATCTAGAACCCATGACTCTGCTGGAACTGAAATGTAACCAATTTTCTGAAATACTTTTTATAATACAAAATATCATAAAGCAGCATCACCACCAGATGGATTCGTAACTGGTTGACCAACCGCACTCAACGTGTAGTCCTCAATGGAACTGCATCTACATGGAGGGAAGTATGCAGTGGAGTCCCCAAGGATCTGTTTTGAGCCCAGTACTCTTCAACATCTTCATCAATGATTTGGATGAGGGAATAAATGGGGAACTCATCAAATGTTCAGATGACACCAAGCTGGCAGGAATAGCCAACACTCCAGGAGATAGGCTAAAGATACAGAAGGATCTTGACAAACTTTGGGCACTATCTAATAAAATGAAATTCAATGGTGAAAAGAGTACGGTTCTACATTTAGGCAACAAAAACGAAATGCACAGGTACAGTATAGGTGGTACCTTGCTCAACAGTAGTAACTCTGAAAGGGATCTTGGAGTCCTAGTGGACAACCATTTAAATATGAGCCACAGTGTGCAGCAGCTGCCAAAAAAGCCAACACAGTTCTAGGCTGCATCAACAGAGGGATAGAATCAAGATCACGTGAAGTGTTAATACCACTTTATAATGCCTTGGTAAGGTCACACTTGGAATACTGCAGTTTTGGTCGCCACAATGTAGAAAAGATGTGGAGACTCTAGAAAGGGTGCAGAGAAGGGAAACAAAGATGATTAGGGGATGCAGACTAAAATATATGAGGAACGGTTGCAGGAACTGGGTATGTCTAGTTTAATAGAAAGAAGGACTAGGGGAGACATGATAGCAGTGTTCCAATATCTCAGGTGTTGTCACAAAGAAGAGGGAGTCAAACTATTTTCCAAGGCACCTGAGGGTAGAACAAGAAGCAATCGGTGGAAGCTAATCAAGGAGAGAAGCAACTTAAAACTGAGAAGAAACTTCCTGACAGTTAGAACAATTAATCAGTGGAACAGCTTGCCTCCAGAAGTTGTGAATGCCCAACACTGGAAGTCTTTAAGAAGATGTTGGATAGCCATTTGTCTGAAACGGTATAGGGTTTCCTGCCTAGGCAGGGGGTTGGACTAGAAGACCTCCAAGGTTGCTTCCAATTCTGCTATTGTATTGTATTGTATTATAATCAACTCCTGATGTTTGATTGTGATAAACAGTTCATCATGGACTACTTTCAAGATAGATGCATCTCTGTAAATCTCCCTGAATTTTAAAGAATTTTTCCAGTGGAGGCAGTACTTTAGAAATTCTGACATTGTTGAAAACATTGAGGAATATGGTAATTCAAATATTTATTTTTATTTATTTATTTTTCAGGATTTATAGACCGCCCCCTCTCCCCAAAGGGACTTGGGGCGGTGTACAGGCATCTCATTAAAACAGATACAAAAGATAAATATCCTATACCCTTAAAAACGAATTAAACCTAATACAGCTGTACAGAAAAGTAAAAATTAAAAACATACCCCTAAGAACTTGAAAATGCAGGCTTGAGGGACTAAAATTGGGAATTAGGCCAGGCCGGCTAAATTGAACAGGTGGGTTTTTAGCTTCTTACGGAAGGAGCGGAGGTCGGTGGTAGTCCTGATATCCGGGGG
Organism: Natrix helvetica; assembly: GCF_964273705.1. NCBI lineage: Eukaryota > Metazoa > Chordata > Lepidosauria > Squamata > Natricidae > Natrix > Natrix helvetica. Next base: position 141,532,811 of record NC_138550.1, read on the forward strand.
GAGGTCATTCCAGAGGGTCGGGCCATCACAGAGAAGCCCTACTCCTGGGCGTCGCCCGCTGGCATTGCCTAGTGGACGGCACCCGGAGGAGTCCCTCTCTGTGAGAGCGAATCGGCCGAAGTGATGTATGGGGCAGGATACGATCCCGCAGATAACTAGGTCCTGTGCCATGGAGCGCTTTAAAGATGATAACTAACACCTTGAAACGCACCCGGAAAGCCACAGGTAGCCAGTGCAGCCCGCGCAGCAAAGGTGTTACATGAGAGTATCTACAATTGTCCGTGCGGCCGCATTCTGAACCAGCTGCAGCCTTCGGGTGCATCTCAAGGGGAGCCCCATGTAGAGAGCATTACAGTAGTCCAGTCGAGACGTCACAAGCGCATGAGTGACTGTGCAGAGGGCGTTCCGGTCCAATAGGGGACGCAATTGGCGCACCAGGCGAACCTGGTGAAATGCCCCCCTTGCCACAGCTGTCACATGGTCATCCATTGACAGCCGGGCATCCAGGAGGACACCCAAATTGCGTGCCCGATCCACGGGGGCCAGCTGTTCGCCCCCAATGGCCAGTGATGGACGTAACTGGTTGAACCGGGGTGCCGGTAGCCACAGCCACTCCGTCTTGGATGGGTTGAGTTTGAGTCTGTTACCTCCCATCCAGATCCGAACGGCTTCCAGACATCGGGACATCACTTCGACGGCATCGTTGGGGTGGTCCGGGGTAGAGATGTACAGCTGCGTGTCATCAGCGTACAGATGGTAATCTACCCCAAACCCACGAATGATCTCGCCCAGTGGCTTCATGTATGTGTTGAACAGGAGAGGCGAGAGGACCGACCCTTGCGGCACTCCACAAGTGAGTGGCCTCAGGCTCGACCTCTGCCCCCCTGTCAACACACATTGCATTTGACCAGAGAGGTAGGAGGAGAACCACCGCAGAATGGTGCCCCTCACCCCCAACCCCTCCAGGCGGCGCAATAGGACACCATGGTCAATGGTATTGAAAGCCGCCGAGAGATCTAACAGGACCAAGATGGAGGAGCAACCCCCATCTCTGGCCCTCCAGAGATCATCCACCAACGCGACCAAGGCCGTCTCCATGCTGTGACCGGGCCGGAAGCCGGACTGGCATGGATCCAGATAATCAATTTCCTCCAGGTGCCGTGGGAATTGTTGCGCCACCACACTCTCTACAACCTTCGCCAAAAAGGAAAGGTTGGAGACCGGACGGTAATTACCTAAATTAGCTGGGTCCAGGGAAGGCTTCTTGAGTAGGGGCCTCACCACCGCCTCTTTCAAGATGGCCTGCAAGGACCCCTCTCTCAGTGAAGCGTTCACTAGTTCCTGGAGCCAGCCTCGTGTGACCTCCCAGGATGCCAGTATAAGCCAGGAGGGACACGGGTCCAGTAAACATGTGGTGGCTCGCAGTCGTCCACGTAACCTGTCCATATCGTCGGAAGTAACAGAGTCAAACTCCTCCCAGGATGGCACCTCAAGACCCACCTCCGACGTCTCTTCTAGACCGCTAACGGAGACCCATTCGCTGTGAATCTGAGCGATTTTGTCCTGCAGATATTCCCCAAATTCCTCTGCTCTACCTTGCAAGGGGGCTTCCTGTGGCCTCTGGGAACGGAGGGAGCGGGTCACCCTAAACAGGGCGGCAGGGCGGTTATCTGCGGATGTAATAAGAGTGGCACAATATTGTCGTTTGGCCACTCTTAATGCCACAAGGTAAGTCCGTAAATAGGCTCTTACCTGTGCTCAATCAGACTCGGAGCGTGACGATCTCCATCTGCTCTCTAGGCGTCTCTTGCAATGCTTCATCACCCCCAGCTCCTCGGTAAACCAAGGGGCCTGGGTGATTCGATGCTGCACGAGAGGCCGCAAAGGTGCAACCCGGTCCAAGGCCCCGGCGGCCGCACTGTTCCATGCGGCCACTAGGTCCTCCGTCCGGGTGCGGGTCAGGGCTACAGGGAATGGCCCAAGCTCCGTCTGGAACCTAACAGGTTCCATCAAGCGCCTGGGGCGGAACCATCTAGAGCATTCTGGTTCCGCCTCCCCGCGATGGGGAGCAGCGGTTGGAAAGTCGAGCCGGAGAAGTGAGTGATCTGACCATGACAGGGGCATGACAACTAAATCCCCTACTCCCAGATCACTCCTCCACTGGCCAGATACAAAAATAAGGTCCAGTGTGTGACCTCCCTCGTCATCATATCTCTGAAATGATGACTGAACAAGACATGGATTGTCTAGAAACTTCTTGAAATTTTAGAAGGTGAGGACTAAAAAGCTGGGGAATCATTTGAGTTAAAACTGGAGAGGAATATTTTTTGTAAATACTAGCCTTTTTGTTAGCTCTGCTGGCTCTCTCATTCTTCAGTGCATCACCTGCAGGAAGTTAGGAATGTTTACATTTTTCTGAAATTGGTTGGATTAAATATTTAACAGTGCATTTCTATGCTTGTCTACTCAAACAAAAATCCCTGTTAAATTTAATTAGATAAACTCCATTGGACTGAGCCCTAGCTTCAACTGAGCTTGGTTTTAACTGGATTTTTAAAAATGATGTCCTAAATGTGAACTAGGTTGTTCAAAGTTGTGGTGCCTCCCAGGTGAGGTTTTTTTTTAAAAAATTAAGAGGGTTAAATTGGCCAGGGCCAAAATCAAAGAGCCTGAGATCAAGTAAGCCCCTTATTTATGTATGCATATCTCACATTTATTATTTTTCATAAATAGCTCTATCATCCTCCTGGGATGCCCCCCAAACCATCCACCGATTCCCATCAAAGTTTACCAAGTTCCAGCGATAACAACTAGGTCTTTAAGGCCTTCTAGGGATCCTATTGAATCAATTGGGGGAAGGCGTTCCACAGGATGAGGCAACCGCAGAAAAAGTATGCGATGTTTCAGGAAGGGACTTGGCGCATGTACCAATTAAGAATAGAATAGAATAACAGAGTTGGAAGGGACCTTGGAGGTCTTCTAGTACAACTCTCTGCTTAGGTAGGAAACCCTACGCCACTTCAGACAAATGATTATCCAACATCTTAAAAGCTTCCAGTGTCAGAGCATTCACAACTTCTGGAGGCAAGTTGTTCCATTCAAGAGGTTGAATGAAGTTTCTTGGACGAGAAACGAAACGTCTTCGAAGAAAAACCAGATAGTCCAGTTGCTTCTTGAAACAACCATGAACTGGATAACTGAGAATCTCTATAGACATTAAGAGATTGAATGTAAATTTAAAACAAATTTAGAAGATTCCCCTTGCTCCTAAATTATACCTGGTTAAGCTTTTGATTTTTTAAAAAATTATAGAATACAAGGCCAAATTCCAGATTATGAATGACTAATGTGCTCCTTAACCCTGGATGTTGTTCTACGTACTGTAGATTTTTTTGCCCTTGTAGTTATAACTTTGAATACGGGCAACTTGGAAGTATTTCTCAGCAAATGGCATTGCAGTTTTGTTTGGCAATTGTCCTGATTACCACAGCCTTTTCTTGTTCCATTGTTGCTTGTGTCCCAACTTCATGAAAGTTCATTACTTGGCATTTTCTGCAACTAGCAATAATACAGCCAGAGGTTATTTGCTTGGCAGGTATACTATGGTTAGTGGTTAGTGTTCTATCATATAGTACAGCAGTAAGTGGTAGCATTGTAAGTATTCCAAGATAACAAAGGGACATATTGTGTACTGACTTCATATTAGCATGCTATTCTGGTGTACACTAATGGAACTTTTTATGTGTGTGTTATTTTCTATCATTGCTTTTCCTTTATATGATTTATATAAACAATTTACATGCTTTTCCATTATGTCATTTAGAATATTCATTCACTCATTTAAATCCTGACAGAATGAGTAACTTTGCATGTGTCTTTCTTTAGAGCGAATAAGGTGTAACTATAATTTCTTTTGCTTTTTCACATAACCTGTCCTTGTATTTTTAATATTGAATTTAGGATATTAGATCTGGGTTGCAAATACATGGTAAAAAATATAGGGCTAGTTTGAGAAATAGTGCAGCCTTATACATAAAAATATTGGAATCTGGAGTAAGTCATGGAATATCTGTGTGCAATATCATACAGTGCCATTAATTATTCCAAATAACAAAAGTTTTCAAGGGCCAAAAAAAGATCTTTTATTAGAAAGGGCCAGATTGCAGGAAATATGAATTCTCAGGGTTATAATATAGCTATTATATTGCATGACCTCCTAAAATAGCCCTTGAAGGGAATTCTTCCCATCAGTTATGTTTATATTTTCCTAATGGCTTATACTATATCTTGTTCTCTCAATGTACCTTTTCTATAGGGTTGGCTTTTGCTATTCTATCATCTGTGCATCCAGTGTTTGGTTTATACGGATCATTCTTTCCTGCTATTATTTATGCCATATTTGGAATGGGTCGTCATGTTGCCCCAGGTAAGTCCTAGTGGTTCAGTTTGAAAAACTTAGCAATCTTACCTCTTTCTTTCCTTTTGATGTCTTAGTATGTAATGAAGACCAACTGATCAGTCAGGTTTGTTGCACTATTCTGTATTTCATTTATTCTGAAACAATGACAGTCTTCAACTTCATAATTAAAGACATTGACTTCTTAGCATGTGAAGCAGGCTTATTTCACGGAAGAGGAAACCATCTGTTCTTAGTTGCAGAAAACAATGGATCTGGGTATGGGGTCATGTCTCCCATAATTCGATATGGGTTGAACATGATGGAGGAAGATAAAGAGTTGTGTCTTTCTGATATTGGGACCGTGTCTCTTCACTTAAAATGCCAAACTGTATGGAACCTCCCACAATGCCAACCCCTCTGAGGCTGAAAAGCTCAACTACATGGACATTCTCCCTGGTTGTTATTATGGTTTCTGAGAAGCAGTTGTGTTCTTTTGAGTAATTGTGTGGCTCTTTGCAAATAGCCTGTGTGCCAAAAGTGCATTCAGCATTACGTTTAACAGCTCTGTGGGAGCTGTGTGGTCTGCTAGGATAGCAACACCCCATCCAAAGTAGATAGAATTTGCATCGGAATGTATCCAGAATGTATTTGTTAAAGCTCTCTTGCCACTCACTGGCAAGCTGGATTGGAATTTTGTAGCGAGTTTCTTGGAAGTGATGATAATGTTGAGTCAGCAGAATATGTTATGTAGTTATTTCATTTTAAGTGTAAAAATTGCCCAACTGGGACACGGTGCACTATTGGTTTCATTAAAAAAGGCATTTATATTATCTTATACTTTGAAAAAATGTTGGATGCACTTTGATTTTTTTAAAGTGATAAATATCTGAGCAGATATTTACAGATTCTGCTGTTACGGCATTTAGTTTATCTTTAAATGAAATAAGAAGGCACCTGAGGGTAGAACAAGAAGCAATGGGTGGAAACTAGTGGAACAGCTTGCCTCCAGAAGTTGTGAATGCCCCAACACTGGAAGTCTTTAAGAAGATGTTGGATAGCCATTTGTCTGAAACGGTATAGGGTTTCCTGCCTAGGCAGGGGGTTGGACTAGAAGACCTCCAAGATCTCTTCCAACTCTGCTATTGTATTGTATTGTATTGTATTGTATTGTATTGTATTGAAAACGCATTTCTTCTTTTGCAGGAACCTTTGCTCTAACCTCCTTGATTTCTGCAAATGCTGTTGAGCGTCTTGTTCCTCCCATAAGCACGAATTTCACTTCAGACAATACACCTGAAGTATTGGGCTTATCTGAGTTTGAGATACAGAGGATTGGAGTTGCTGCAGCAGTTTCACTACTAGGAGGGCTGATTCAAGTAAGTTTTTCAGAATAACTGAATTTTATAAGTAGAAAACTAGTTCTTGTACTAAAATAGCAATAGCACTTAGACTTATATACCACTTTACAGTGCTTTGCAGCCCTCTCTAAGCAGTTTTACAGAGTCAGCATATTGTTCCCAACATACTGGGTCCTCATTTTACCAACCTCGGAAGGATGGAAGGTTGAGTCAACCTTGAGCCAATGAAAATTGAACTGCTGAACTGCTGGCAGCGGGCAGTCAACAGAAGTAACCTGCAGTACTGCATTCTAACCCTTGCACTATCACAGTTTCCATGAGAAGCAGGCCAACATGGAAGGATGTATTTCCACATGATTTGGGATTATATTTCACATATTATATTAAAACATTATTTAATCATGATTTGTAATTTAAGTTGAAATTGATTGGTTTCACTTAACACAATAAATATAAACATGGCACACAAATCAAAGTACTTAGGTTTTCACAACACACTGATCCAAAATTGAACAAAGTCTGCTTGGTGAGAGTAGATAATCTGTGCATTCCAGAGGCTAATAAATGATATACTCTGCCATTGTTAGGGAAGATAGCCAATGATGAAGTATGATGGAAGCTGTAATTCTTAATATCCTAGATGCCTCTGCTCTGTATACTTTTAAGCCAATTCTCTGGTTTAGCATGATTTATAATCCACCAATGGGGCGACTGTGTTTGAGAAGAAGTGCTGTATCAGCAATATTAATTTGGATGACTTTAGTACATGAAATGAATGGAAAAGACATCTTCTCTTTCACCTTGCATAGTAAATATTAGTTTAGTGTACAACTGCATGTTCCACACTTACCATGCACAGTTTCATAAAAAAAGGTCAATCATCTCAATAACTCTAGTGACTTTGCTTATATCATTTATAAATAAGCTCAAATAATCAGTTGCACGTATGCTCTTATATCTGAAATGATAATTATGCTTCTTCCATTTTCCTGGTACAGATTCAGTCTTTAAAAATGTGAATATGTGAAAGATGAAGAATGATTTGTGTTGCTGAATGTTATGTGTGCATGGATCATATCCATAATGAACTATTAGAGTATTCCAGTTTTGCAATGAAAACTATTTTTATACAAATCGTATAACATATTAAGTGAGTCTCAGAAGCTTCTATTTATATGCTTTCTTTCGGGTCAGTTAGAGGCTTTGCAAATTATACAACATCCAGCTCAAATCATCGATTGAATTATGAAATATTTAGAATTGATGGGAAAAAAGTGTATTTGTGTAGGCGCATCTACATTGGTTTCAGAGGGACTCAGTTTTTCCAATATGGGATTCAACTGAATCACCTTTGAATATAATATCTGAATGAAATGTTATTGTAATAGAAGTTGAACATATATTAGCAGTTGAACTGGCTATCTTTTTTGTTTTCTACACTAGCTCCTGGTGTGTTTAAAAGACTTATCATTACTTGCTGATAAATATTATCATAAAGAAAACATATTTTATTCTCACTGAGCATGAACACAAAAACTAATCAGCATTTTTTGTTCTAATCTTTGTTTATCCAATGGAGAAATAAGGCATGCTTTTGAATTGACCTACACTGTGTACGGAATTATGGAAATCTTTATTTCTTTTTTTATTCAATCTTTCTTCTCGGCATTTTTGGTTTTTTCCTTTTTATCTTACTCTCTCTTTTTTTATCAGCTACAGCACATCTTCCCAGAGATCTCCAAAAGGTGACAAGCACACCATAGTTTTAAACACAGCAAAAGATAATTGTTAAACACATGTGATTGGAGAGGGATCATATTCACTAATCCCCGCTGATATTTGTTTTGGACATCATTTTCATGGTTAACCTTGTTATGCGAACCCGATCAACTGCGGCTTATATCACAAATCGTGTTTTAACTGCTCATAGCCTAGATAGCGCAATGCACAAATGGTAAATGATGTTTTTGTTCTAAAGGAAGGCCAAAAGCCAAACTTGTCGAGAGGTTCTGAATAGCTGCATTCATGCTCTGCTGAGAGTTTTTCTTTTTAAAAAGTATCAAATAATTCAAGGTCAGTATGGCAAGAATCTGGAACAAATCCAAACTGCTAAACCTCTTGACTTTTATTTCCCAAAATATGATCTTCATATTTTAACTATGAACAGATAGATATGTGTGTGTGTGTGTAAATATATATTGCATGCAAATAAATAAATAAAATACTATCTCTGGAAGATATTTAATAAAATTCATATAAGCTTTCCATCCGCACTTGAATTCTGTTTAATGGGCCTTGATTTAGTAGACTTTGGGCCTAAGAGGCTATCTCAAAAATGGCTCCTTAATCCAAGCTCAGGAATAGATTGAAAATGTTTTTTTTTTAAAAAACAACAACTTCTGCTTTAATGAACTTACTATCAAATTAGGATTGGAGATTTCTAACACACATTTCAGGATTCTGTATTTTGGCTCTAATTATTGCTTTACTGAAGTCTGTGTGATTCTTCTTTCCTTGATGATGCCCTTGGTGCAGAGCTTGATAAAAGTACTTATGTCACAAGGCTGTTGTCGGGGAAAATGAGTGGAAGTTATCAGGGGTGGGTTCCTACTGGTGTTGCTAACGGTTCGCTTCGCTTTCGCACAGTTCAAATTGTTCTGTGCAAGCACGAAGAATATGAAAAACTGCTAAAAAAAACCATACTGGCAACAGCAGCGGCAACTTCTCTTCTATCCCTCCAGTTGTGATGTCTAGAAATCTAACCTTTTACATTTCAAATGTGTTAGTCTGAATTTTATAAATTGAATATAGTCAGTCCTTAACTTACAACCAATGGTGGGATTCAATTTTTTTTACTACCGGTTCTGTGGTCATGGCTTGGTGGTCATGGTGTAGCTTGGTGGGCGTGGCTTGGTGGAGGTGGCAGGGGAAGGATACTGTAAAATCTCCATTCCCTCCCCACTCCAGGGGAAGGTTACTGCAAAATCCCCATTCCCTCCTGATCAGCTTGGGACTTGGGAGGATGAGAACAGATGGGGGCGGGGCCAGTCAGAGGTGGTATTTACAGGTTCTCTGAACTACTCAAAATTTCCGCTACCAGTTCTCCAGAACTGGTCAGAACCTGCTGAATACCACCTCTGCTTACAACCATTCGTTTCGTGACCTTTCAAAGTTACAAAAAAGTGACTTATGGCAGGTTTTTACAGTTAGGACAATTGCAGCATCCCCACAGTCACATTATCCTGTTATCCTTATCTATTAGATTATTTATGGCAGTTGTACTGTCCCGTATCATATGAGTACCATTTGTAATCTTTCCAGCTGGATTCTGACAAGCACAATTAATGGAAGAATCCAGATTCAATTAACAACCACATGATCCAATGATTCATTTGACAACTGTGGCAAAAAAGGTCATAAAATGGGGCACAGCTCATTTAACAATGGTCTTGCTTAGCAACAGAATGGGGCCATTGTGGTTGTAAATTGAGGCTTACCTATATATTAACTTTTTAAGGGTAACTTGTTGCACACACACACACACACACACACACACACACATACATACATTTGTGTAAACACAAGGGAGATAGCATTTAATAAATGTATGAAAGTTTAAATGGGTTGAAAGATTATTCATGGGTGCAATGAGTAATGAAATAACTTCTACTTGACTGGCTCATGGAACTTTCTCACCTCCTTTAAAAAAAAAAGAATGCAAGTTAGCGTTTCTCATTCCTACATTAGAATCAGTAACTGCGTCTGAAGGCAATCTCTATTATATTTCTGGTTTCTCAGGTAGCAATGTTTATGCTACATTTGGGCAGTGCTACCTTCTTGCTAACAGAGCCAGTGATAAGTGCAATGACAACGGGGGCAGCTACGCACGTTGTGACTTCGCAAGTGAAGTATCTCCTGGGAATGAAAATGCCATATATCTCAGGGCCTCTGGGATTCTTTTATGTGAGTATATATTGATAAATGTTTGTTGTGCTGCTTTGCCTTTATTTGCATGCTTATTAAAGTTGCAGGATAAACTCTAAATACTGTTGTGACCTTTTGGATCAGGCCTGACTCTGTTATCTCTAATTGAAGTCAATTCTGGATGCAATTCTAGTTTTGCTATCTGATGCTATCTGGAACTTGCCATGAGGTCTGAAGCCCAGCTATGGAAAAAAAAAGTGATTTTTTTTTTTGTAATCATAGAGTAGGAGATAATTTTAGATATAATTGCTGTAAAGAAAATTGAAAGCAACTTATTTTTATTTCTTTTCATTCTCTAAAAGACATATAGGTGGTTAAGAAATATAAAATATAAATAAATAAAATTCTTATACTTTTGGCTTTCTGTTTTTTCTTTCTTTACTTTATGTTAGTTCCTATTAGTTTTTATCTTTGTCTCAAAAGACTTACTAAAAATTATATATATAAGAAAATAAAAATATGAGCTCATTAGCCTGGCAAGTATCTTCCAGAAAGATACCACACTTTAATGTAAAAGGATAATGTCACATCCATTTTTCAAAGTAGCTGTTTCCAGCTGTAATTGGCTATGCAGAATGTTGAGATATGCAATATTAAAAATAAAGTATACAACTTCCAAACCAGCTTTTTCAAGACAAGGCATGGCGGGATTCCACTTGACAGCTGAAATGCTGTGTAGCACATTTTCTAAAAATAAGAACAAGCTAAATAATATATAAATAATTCTTTAAAAATGAATGTTCATATTTAGGAACCTGATCTCTTATTTTTCTTACGAACAAGTTTCTGAATTAGATGATTCAAGATTTAGATTTGAATTATGTTTGTAAAGCAATTTCATTCTAAATCGGTGTTGCATTTGGCTGCCAAAAGTTGGAGAAAAGCACTTTTTAGCAATTTAATGGGGGCTTTCTGCCTGAAAAATTGGATTTGTTAGTATAGGTTCCAATCTTCTGAATAAATCTGTTTGCTTTGATAGCTGTACCCATTTAGAACTTCAACCTTAATTGCTTTTCTTTGCAGTTCTACTTTTTGGCATACTAACTCTATGATGTCATTTGTATGTCTTAGTATACACTATTCAATGATGTGGCTGAATTATAACATTGTTGGAGCTCTAATGGGCATCTCTGTTGGGGGTCTACTCTGCCAATTCAGTCTTGCCATGTTCATCAGCCACAGATTTATCCTTCGTCTGTTCAGAAAATCTGTTTGGGCATCACCATTCCAAAAATAAACTTTGCTTTGAGGTCCTGAGATGAATTTCCTTTTCTTTGGAGGAATATCACATGTCTGCATTAGTTTTGAAAATGTTATCTATGCAACAGGTGATTCTTTTTGTATTGCTGTGATGATCTGTTGAATTGATTATGATTTAATTAAATGTCAACAAGGAACAAAAAATAACCTTGGCGTCCTTTGGTCTCACCAAGTGTCGTCCTCAATGTCTTATCGCATTTTTGTTGAAAAGTCCAAAATTCTCCATAAAAATGGGTTGCATGGGTTGACAAAGAGATTTTATCCCTCTATAATTCAGTTCTGGAATTGACAGTCTCAGTTTCTTTGTGTTGTTGGACAAGGGCAATAGATAGTAAGAAGAGTAAGCAGTTAAACTTGATGGTAGAGTTCACAGCAACCTAAAACCCACCAAATTACCTTTTTATTTCTAGAGGTCATCTTCAGTGGAATTATCATTAGGACTCTATCTAGGTTCATTTTACAGCCATTTGTCTGGAATGATATAGTGTCTTCTGCTTGAACAGTAGGTTGGACTAGAAGACTTCCAAGGTCCCTTCCAGCTCTGTTATTCTGTTTTGTTCTGAATTCCCATGGATCTTTTGTCTTTGCTTAGACCCTATTTGTGTGTGTGTTGAAGGTGAGCCTTAAAGCTTGATATTACTGCATTTCTTAAACTAGGCATTCTTATTTCTCTGCCATTAATAGCAGATTCTTCTGTTGCTCGTTGGCTATTAGCCCTGATATTCCATGTCATAGTTATTGATGTTTTTAAAATTAATATTAATTTTGGAAACTGTTACAAGCATAGTTGATTCAACTTGCCATGTCAGTTGTCTACCATATATCTTTCACCTATTAAATAGCATTTATTTGTGTTCATCCAGACTTCTATAGGCATATAAAGCAAATATCAAAGATTCATACTATATTCCAGAAGATTAAGGAGCCTCCTGGAAATTACAGGAAAGATAAAACATTTAGCAGAAGTTCAACCCCTCTCTTTTCTCTAATAAAGATTTGAACTGAATATGCAACTCTTCAGAAAACAAAAGAAACCTCTACTATTTGTGGAGGGCATTGTTGGATCCAATTTGTCTCAGTTTCAGTACCTTCTCCATACCTGAATGTATCTTTAAATGTTGCTTATTTAAAAGGTATGATCTTTCTTTCCATTTAGATTTATGCCTACATTTTTGAAAACATCAGATCCATTCAGCTGGAAACTGTGCTATTGTCTATATCTAGTATTGCCATACTAGTTCTTGTTAAAGAGCTAAATGAAAAATTTAAGAAGAAAATTAAAATAGTGCTTCCTGTTGACTTGGTTCTGGTAAGTATGACTTTTTAGGTACTGTATTGATAATTTGCTACAGTTCCTGATGCCTTCTGCTTATTTCATGAAACAAATATGTATAGATTTATCATTGTAATGATGTTGTAATAAATTTGCTGTGAATCAGATCAAGTCTATTCTCAGCCATGGCAACTGCTAGAATGACCGACACGCATACATGAACATGGACATATATGAAGGTACTGAACAGGGCAGGAAGAAAGAAGGAGGGAATGCTATGCTATATATCATTTCTAAAAGGAAAGGCATGATTAAAAAAATATCTAACAAATACACAAACCAGCTACATTTTTATTTTATAATATAATAAATCATGTTGCTGGATAGTTAAAAATTAAAATTCCCAGGAAGCACCATAAGTAAAGAATTCTAGAAAGCTTGACCATTAAAAAAAATCTTTTCCTTCTGCCTGCATTAATCAAATAAAATGATGTTGATAAGCAGCATGTCTCAAAGTCCACTGCCACAAGATTTGTATATTGTTTCTCATAAAACCTCTGAGAAAAATATTACATTCTTATGAAAGAAAAAGGTAATAAAGATTTAATCCATACTGTTTGTGCCCATTAATGTCAGTCAGGCAATGTTTTGATATATAAGCTAAGGTAATTAATTTGAAGAATGCCCCAATTTGTTTCTCTTAAAAATGTCAGATGAGCTAGCTACATTGATACTTTTTATTTAAATCAATATATATTGTGGCTCCAAAGTAAAGATGTATAAATTTATTGCCAAATCACCATCTTCAGGCAGGTTAGTCTAGGGCTGCCCAGGCAGCGATTTTACCATATCCTTCCCCTGGATTTTTACATATTTAGAAAGGATGACTACACTATGACTATATGACTTTTACCTTTTGGAAGGGGAGTCCCACAACCACCTGGACTCCAGAAAGCATCTCTGGAAGGCTAGGGATTCTCTTCAGTAATATGAGTTATAGGTTCCCCTCACACATATGTGCTAGTCATTCCTGACTCTAGGGTGCGGTGCTCATCTCCGTTTCAAAGCCGAAGAGCCAGCACTGCCCGAAGATGTCTCCGTGGTCGTGGCTGGCATGTCTAAAAGCCAAAGGCGCACGGAACGCTATTACCTTCCCACCAAAGGTGGCTCCTACTTTTCGACTTGCATTTTACATGTTTTCGAACTGCTAGGCAGAAGCTGGGACAAGTAATGGGAGCTCACTCCGTTACGTGGCTCAGTGGCTAAGACGCTGAGCTTGTCAATCAGAAAGGTCGGCAGTTTGGCGGTTCGAATGAGTTAGGTAAAATGCTGATGAATATGGAGGGAACACCTTTGGAATTCTAAAACATATTAAGACACGTCACTGAAGGACGTATGACTACAAGCTCCCATTGTTTTTTCCAAGAAACAATATGGCCTTTGGATCAAAGAACATTCCTTTATGTCTCCCCTGAACCCATAACCAGAGTTGATCATTATGGTATCCAACAAGTGATCCCATCTCATAGTTGGCTGTATAGTTGGTCTTAATCCATATTTCAAAGAAAGTAGAAAAACAGATATGCTACTTCTTGTACTTTTAAAATATATATTCAACCTTGTTTCAAATCACTTAATCTTTATTGTTGCTTGACAATAGGTAATTGCTACCTCTTTCATCTGCTATTCTGCTGACATGGAGCGCAGTTTTGGCCTGGAAGTTGTGGGACATATTCCAAAAGGGTAATGAGCCTTCTATAAATAGGTTTTTGTGTTTATATACATGTATCCGCATATGGAAATATAGTTATTTCTTACCCAGATTTTATACAGTAGGTTTAAGTTGTTAATGTGAACTAAGCAACAAAACAGTTGAAGAATTAAAATAAAAGTGAACAGTTTGTATTAATATAAATGATAACATCTCAGGAGAAGAAATGAAATCAGAATCTGGTACTTAATAATTTTGTCTTTAATAACATATCACTATTGGCAAATGTTTTCTGCATCTTTTTGAGTGTACTTTCTGTAATTCATACAGAGAGTTTTCAAAGGGATAAATCAAATGCTTTTAAATTTATACATTCAATAATAAAATAATCTGTCCTTTGTTTTTCACTTATGGACTATTCTCTCTCTGGTCATAGATAGGGCTTAATCTTGGGTGGAGAAATTTGACATTAGATTTACCTCTTGTGCATCTCTGCTACTTTTACAGTAATTTATTTCATTGATGGGAAATTTGAAGGCTATGGAATGTTCCCTGCCCCCGCACATACCCAGCACCTGAAATGCATTGAAATAAGCTCAGGAGTTGCTATAAATATATTTCCTTTCATTGCGTCTTGTGGGGGCAGGAATGTTTTTTGAAAGAAGAAAAACATAATCAGACAAGGGATTGGATTTATCAGAACATTTTGTTTTCCCAGCACTCACATTTAGGTTTTATTAAACGACACTTTAAATTTAAAAATATTTGACAAAGAATAATCATACAATTTTTATTAAAACTTGTGCGCAGCATTTGAAAGAGACGAGTTAAAGCTTTGGCTTCTTAAAGACCTTGTGTCCTTTGTGTGGCTTGCTTGGCCACTTTATTTAAAATTACATACAATCTCTGTGTATATACAGGTAGTCCTTGAGTTACAATCATTCATTTAGTGACTGTTTGAAGTTACAATGGCACTGAAAAAAGTAACTTATGACTGTTTTTCAAACGTAGAACCATGTTATCACCTTTTGCATCCTTCTGACCACCAAAGTCAATGGGGAAGCCAGATTCGCTTAACAGCCGTGTTACTAACTTAACAACTGCCGTGGTTCACTTAACAACTGTGGCAAATAAAGATGGTAAAATGGGGCAGTTGAGCCCAAAATTTATGTTGTGAAGTGAGACATTTGTTAAGTGAGTTTTGGCCCATTTTATGAGCTTTCTTGCCACAATTGTTAAGTGAATCTAATGCAGTTATTAAATTAGTAATACGATTATTAACTAAATCTGGGTTCCCCATTGACTTTGCTTGTCAGAAGATTGCAAAAGGTGATCACATGATCCCGAGACCCTGCAGCCATTGTAAAGATGAGTCAGTTACCAAGTGTCTGAATTTTGATCATGTGACCATGGGGATGCTGCAACGGTCGTAAATGTGAAAAATGTTCATAAGTCACCTTTTTCACTGCCTTTGTAATTTCGATTTTTGAAAGAACTGTTGTAGGTTAAAGATTATCTGTACTAATCGAATACTTCGTTCACACAGAATTCCTATGGAGACACCAATAAAACAGAGCAAAACTAATCAATCGACAAAAAAGCAAGCTGTAAGACAGACCAGTTAAATTATTCTAACATTAGAAAAAAACATGGTGGCATTTGACGTTGAGACTTGCATACAGTTATCAAGAAATTAAACTGTTGACTGAGTTCAAATTTAAACTGCATCATCCAGATCATGATCTTAGCCATGCTAATGGTTTAACAGTTTTAAAGAATACAGAACTGAGCAGATAACTGATAAATAGATTCAGTTTTGAGAATTGGACATACAATACAATACAATACAATAGCAGAGTTGGAAGGGACCTTGGAGGTCTTCTAGTCCAACCCCCTGCCTAGGCAGGAAACCCTATACCATTTCAGACAAATGGCTATCCAACATCTTCTTAAAGACTTCCAGTGTTGGGGCATTCACAACTTCTGGAGGCAAGCTGTTCCACTGATTAATTGTTCTAACTGTCAGGAAGTTTCTTCTCAGTTTTAAGTTTCTTCTCTCCTTGATTAGCTTCCACCCATTGCTTCTTGTTCTACCCTCAGGTGCCTTGGAAAATAGTTTGACTCCCTCTTCTTTGTGGCAACCCCTGAGATATTGGAACACTGCTATCATGTCTCCCCTAGTCCTTCTTTCTATTAAACTAGACATACCCAGTTCCTGCAACCGTTCTTCATATGTTTTAGTCTCCAGTCCCCTAGCATCTTTGTTGCTCTTCTCTGCACTCTTTCTAGAGTCTTTTTCAGGAATTCTTGGCTCATGATTGAACAGAAGAAAAAAAAATGCAGTACCTGTAATGCATGGCACTTTGCAGGTTCTAATGATATTTGTAATAGTAGAATAATGTACAGTACAGCTGATTTGTCTGGGATATCCATATAATATTCACATCAGTTTTGCCACATTCTTCAGTGGGACTTTTCTGCCACCTAAAAGTGTCCTTACTTTTGCAGGATACCAGCACCAAGATCTCCACCTTTGAAGATCCTCCCTGAAGTAGTGACAGAGGCTTTTGGAGTTGCATTAGTTGGTTATGTGGCATCTCTAGCTCTGGCCCATGACTCTGCACAAAGATTTCATTACTCTGTGGATGATAACCAGGTTAAAAAAATAGTATCCTTAAAATTTGCCTTCAGGATGCATTTATTTGAAGACGATGGTATAAGACAGGGGTGTCGAACTCGATTTCATTGAGGGCCACATCAGGATGGGTTTGACCTCGGGACGCTGGGTTGGGAGTGGCCAGGGTGGGCATAGCCAGACTGACGTCACTCGTGTTGGGGATGCCTATGGTGGTCCAAGCGCTATGTCAATTAAAATGGGCTCCCAAGCTGCAGCCCTCTGCCAGTGAAAACGGAGCTCCCCCTGAGCTCCACTTTCATTGGCAGCGGGCTGTAGGAGGCCATTGTGGCCAAAAATGGATACTGGGATCTAAGTAACCCAGAGGCTGGATCCGGCCCATGGGCCTTAACCCTGGTATAAGAGATGGGAAGGCAAGTTGATTTCAGTTGAGGATATTTGATTGCATGGGACTTTGATCTAGCCCCTTCCTTATTTTTTTGAAAAAACTTTTTCAGGAATTCTTGGCTCATGGCCTCAGCAATGTGATCCCTTCATTTTTCTTTTGCATACCAAGTGCAGCAGCCATGGGACGAACCGTACTTCTGTATAACACTGGAGCAAAAACACAGGTATTCCTACTGCCATGATGGATGGGTGGGGACAGTGGCCTATATACAATGATTATTCAACTCAGAGAGAAGTATTAGCTTTTAATACATCATCTTTACAAATCCTGCAAATCATAGTGTAATTAAGAACCAGATCAGCATGACAAAGAAACTTTAAAATTTATAGTACTTATTCATTTGGCATTTAGAGCAGAGTCACATTTATGAAAGGGATGTATAGCTATAAAAAATAGAAATTCCTTTCCTTTCCTTACTTCTTTGCCAAAATGATGCTCTATATGTTATAGAAACATTTGACACAAAAATCATCACATAGTCCTTTTTTAATATCCAAAAGAAGAAAAAAGAGGAAAAAAATGACAAGAGCTACTTGTTTTGGATGATAGTCATATATCTTCCTTAATGTATCATCCAGTGTAAAATTCTTAAAGTCAAAACAAAATTTACTTAAAATGAAGATTGAGTTGGTCACATCAAAGTACTCTACAGTCTGCATGGTCCTTGGTGCTCTCTGATCTTGGTTGTCTTCTTGCAGGCATTTCACTACCAAACTAGGGAATATCATACTCCACCGCTTGGTATACAGCTTGATCATGATTTCTCACTTGTGGCTTGCATGTACACTGAGAGCTTATGATGCACTGGAGACAAATTCCCTGTGTGTCCCATTACACTTGGCCAAATAAAGAATTCTATTCTATTTGTAGACAGAGTAAAAGAAAGCAAAAGGGAAACTTCTTTAAGAAAATGTAAATTAGGCTCATACAAATCAAATCTGAAGCATATTTTTTTTTAAGTAAAGATTTAATTCACTAACATCAGAGGTGAGTTCCTACTGGTTCGGCCAAGTAGGTAGTAATTCAGCCGGGCATGACCCCGAACCGGTTCTATCGGCGGCGCCTGTAGTGCTGCCATCTTGTTTTTTGCTTCTGCGCATGTGCAGAAGCAATTTTTTAACTAATGCGCACGTCCCTGAGTGAACCGGCAGTTATAGAAGCTGGAACCCACTCCTGACTAACTTATAGAAACATTGTATAGCTCTGGCATTAGTTTGCTGGGGTAACTAGAGCCGGGTTCTCCATCTGAAGACTTCCAGATAGATATATTAGAAAAATATTTCCCAGATTTTCCACCATGGTCAAAAGCCATGGTAGCTTCCAAGAGATGGTTTTGTTACGTATGCATCTTACAAATGCAAATCCACCCTATACGATTTAAATGAAATGAGGGTATAGACCAATATCTGTCGATTTCAACATTTATGCAGATACAAGTAGACAGCGAACACATTGTTATTTTTTTTTAATACAACTTTACATCTTTGAGTTTTCCCCCTTAAAGCTCTTATTTGGTAATGTATCCGAAATAACATGTGCCGCTTTTGAGTTTATGTCGTATATCCTGTTATTTGATACAAGCATTTTCTTCTTGCATAATGTAGGGATAACCTATAACAAGAAAAAATATTAATTTATTCTCAAATGTTTCCAACTCTAGATTGTGAGAGAGCCAAAAGTCCCTTTCTCACCTCTGTTAATTTTTATACGTCTGCAGTGGTTTGTTATGCTCAGCAACTTTGAGAAAACCAAGAACTTTTATTTGAAGGAGTTTTGGAATCTGAATAATATGATACCTTTTTCTTTCCAACTCTTTGTAGGTGGCTTGTCTGATATCTTGTATATTGGTTCTTGTGGTTATCTATACAATAGGACCAATGTTATACTGGCTACCCATGGTACAATTCTTTTTTTCCCTTTTAACTATTATTATGTGCTTATTATTTAATTACTATTCTACTTTTATTATTATAGTTCTTTATTATTATTATTTGGATTGCATCACTACTTAGCTGAAACTATTATTTCTGAAAATGATCATTCCACTTTTCTTTAGGATTCCATGAAAGGACACTCTATTGCTGCATACCAAGAACAAAAAATATGTGCAAAAGTACTTTTTATTTTGCTTGGATAAGAAGCTCAGATATTGTGCGCCTACTATATAAGATTAAAATAGGCTGTAAGACTGAGCTGGGGTTTTTGGCCCCAGCCCAAGAATACAATTTATTCTTCCAGTGTATAAACCGTGAAACATTTTTTTTTCTTTTTTTGCTTAAGAAAGAAAATGTTTTTTGTGTAAGAAAAATGCTTGCAAAGAGACTTAGGTGAACAGGAGAAAGGAAAGCAACTGTAGGGTAATTTACTTCAGCTATTTTCTGGTTTAGGTTGGATTTGCTTAGAATTTTGATGAGAGATCACTAAAAATCCCTGAGCTATAGGCTACATTGGGAAGTTTTTAAAAACAATAATGCCAGAAGCAATCAGTGGTTCACCACTTCCATATGGCCATTTGTCATATGTTGTTTTAAGTTTCCGGTGGAAAGATGGGACATCATTGTAGGGAAATAATAAATATTGTTGCACTGAACAATCAGAAATCAAGGTGCACTGAATATAGTCTCCAAGAGCCAGCTTTGATTCAAAGGAATTATTATTTTTTATAATATGCAGAAGGAAATCCCTCTGCATTCGGTGGAGCTTATTTTTACCTATATAAGTACACACAGATTTCAGATTCATTCAAGACAATCATACAATTCAAGAAGGCTGTTGTGCACAGGTGGAAGATATGATTGCCAACAGGTCATTCATTATTTTAATCATGAATTGCTTTTGGTTGTCCACCACTGAAGAAAGGAAATAGCTGGAGCTTATAAAACCTTATTTGATTAATTAATCAAATTTATCTAGCTGCTGATCGCACTGCAGAAAGTCAGCGCCTACCCCTCCTAGAAGAATGAAATATTTTGGGAAATATTTTTAAAAAGCAGAATATTATATTTCTCCAAAGGGAGAAATGGAGAAACATGTTTTTAGAGGCAGAAAGCAGCCCCAATCTCCCTGCCCCAAAGCAGAAACCGAGGAGGCAACTTTTAGAAATGCAGATCCATTCAAGGCAGGATACTTTGAAACTCCCTGCAGCAAAGTCTGAACAAAGGCAGAATGGTAGGATTAGTCCTCATTCAAGATCCAACACAGGACAAAGCCATTAAGCCAGAATAGGAATTGCCCAACACCCTTTCAGAACACAAGCCCGTTATTGCACCACTCCCAGAGCAGTCCAAACCTCAACCAAACTTAGCTCAGACAAACACCTAGGATTTGCATTTCCTCTTTTGCCTATAGAGCCAGCTATGACCCCTACATGACCTCATAGGAATCTAACAGCATATAATATACAAATTCTTGCATAGGAACAGGAAGCTCAAATGCAAAGTCCAAATAAACTATAAAACCCACCCACTCTCAATTCCATTTTGTCAACTGCCCAGAACCCCAAATCCATGTGGTTTTGCTTCATCAATAAACCATCTTTTCAATCAGCCTCCATGTTTCCAGTGTCTTTCTCCCAGCTTGGAATTGAACAAGATGGATATTGCTGATCAACATCACCAAAAGAAGCACAGCAAATTGGATAAAAACAAACATCGATCCAATTTTAGTTGTAAAAACCTATGACAATTCATCATTCTCTTCATTGGGAGAATTGTGATTAACAAGCTGAATGGAGCTAGACTGGGTTCACCTATCACATTGAACCATAATCTCAATTTTGTTAAAGTTTCTAGACATTCCATACTGCCCTGTGGAAATTGTTGCTTGCAGGAAATTGGCATGCAGGTGGCCAGGGAACGTTCATCCAACCTGTTTTCCCCCTATGTATTAGAAGTATTAAACTTTGTATTTCTACTTTAGTCCTGAAAGTCCAGGCAGAGAAAAGGAAGCTATAGTTCAGATACTGTATCCTATAATAATACAAAACCAAAGGAAAAGGAAAAGGAAAATAGGTGAACCTGGATGTAAGACCAATCTCTTTCTGATGAAAACCTTTAAAAAAAAGTTCAAACAGAGTTCTGGGGCAGGGCAGAAATAGGGACATGTGGTAGATACAAGTGTAACAATTGCATTCAGCTATATATATTTAGTTATTTGGTTAATTTTTAATTTTGCATTATGTATAGTTGGGGAAAGGGAATGATATATGTATGAACAATATCTGCGCCTACCTTGTGATTTGCCAGTCCTTTTTCCAAAATACTTCTGTCAGAGTTTGTTGCAAAAATCTAATCCAGAAAGCACATATTGATAACTTATTCAGCTGGTTTCATTAACTTCTTTATATTCATAATAACACATGAATAAATATACAATACCAACAGCAGATTCTTCCAATGTGGTAGAGAGGAGAGATTGTAAGCATGTTCAAACACAAGCAGGGTATACAGAGAATGAGTTCCTTGTAGTTTCAGTTCAGAGCTAAGCCACACCCAGACTCCAGACTGTTTCAGCTCCCATTGTTACCATGTCTCTGCCAGTTCATGAATATTCTGACAAATAGCACCTCCAGAATAATGAACTTCATCTTGTAATAAATGTTTCTTTCATCCCAGGGTGTGCTAGCAAGTATTATTGTGGTGGGCCTGAAGGGAATGCTGATGCAGTTCCGAGATTTAAAAAAATACTGGAGTGTGGATAAAACTGAATGGGTAAGTAAAGCTGAACTTTACTGCACAATCTTTTCAGGATATGGAGTAATCTTAAAAGTTTCATCTTATCCTTGTAGCTGCCCTGAGTTGCTTGACAGTGAGATGGAAGACATATACATTTAATAAATAAATCCTCCCTTTTGTGTCCCATAGGTGCTTTTTCAAAAGACAACTGGACTTTTCTTTGTTTGTTTTTTCCTTGAAGAAATTTTGCTTCTCATCCAAGAAGTTTCTTCAGTTCTAACAGTTAGAATGAAAGAAGCTTCTTGGATAAGAAGCGAAACATCTTCAAGGATACTCAAGAAAAACAAAGTCCAATTGCCTTTTGAAAAATCAGCTTTGGGACATTACTGGGAGGCCTCAAAAGTTGCTTTTTTGATCATTTTTTCAACATCAGGTAGCAGCTACTAAAGGTCCCATTTTGTATATAACACTTAGAATATTGTTGCAAAATTAACTTTCTCCTATGGTTCATCATTAGAGTGTTTAGCCAGGGTTCTTGTTTCAAACTGGGATTTTTATTTTTTTGCTATTCACAATTTGTATAAAGTTTTCCTGAGCCTCTGTTTGTTGTCTCCTTGTCTTCTACTTGAAATTCATAGTCATCATTTTAATATGTAAGTGCTGAGCCAGTCATTTTCCCAAGTTCTATGCTTCAGTGCTTTTGCAAAGAAATGACTTCACTCCAGATGTGATTATAATTTCAATTTGGCAAATTTGCTCTAAGGACTATGCATTGTGATATGATTTATATAGGAATTTATCCACAATAGAAGACATTGAAAATAATCAGACTGCCTCATTCAAATGTCAATTATTCACCAGAGGATAATTTCCCATCATTTTGATTTCCTTAAAATTCCATATGTTAGGGATGAAGTGGATCTTTGTCATAATTCCTGGCTATTCCAGCTTCTGTTTTGTTTCTAAACACAAATAGCTGGTTTTTCTGATTAGAATATAATGTTTTACTCAGTGTTCCCTCTGACTTTACAGCAAAATTTCGACAATTATGCTTTGAAATAAAAAGCAAGGATTTTGAAATACAGTAGCATTAAAATAAGAAATATATGAACATGTCCAAGCAAATAAAAAATAAATATGGCTTAACTCCAGATTTGTTAAAGGGCACTTTTAATTTTGCATTCGTGATTTTTGCCTTCTTTTCCATGCTATGACATTTTTGTTTCATAAGAAATCAGAAGGATGTCAGAAGGCTACTGTATATAGTCTTTGAGTACAAGCAGTCAACCTTATAAGGGCATGATCTAAGAAAGCAGAAGCGGCATGCATAAAAATATATTCTGAATATATAAAATCATGCTTTCTCTGGTTGTTTCCACATGTATGTGGATCCACATCTGCTTTTCTAATTTTCAGAGGATGCAATTGCTTCAGTGCTTTGAGAAAGAGGGCTGGAGGGCTTCATTAACTTGGTTTGCAAAGCACCCCATTATGAATGCTTTGCACAGCCTTCATTTCATATATGCTTTAGCACAGTGTTTCTCAACCTTGGCAACTTGAAGATGTCCGGACTTCAACTCCCAGAATTCCCCAGCCAGCGGCTGGGGAATTCTGGGAATTGAAGTCCGGACATCTTCAAGTTGCCAAGGTTGAGAAACACTGCTTTAGCAGATACTCAGTGTTCTACAGCAGGGGTATCAAACTCAAGGCCCGCAGGCTGGATCCAGCCATGGAGACAGTGAAGGAGGGGCCCACAATGTCTCTGCCAACAAAAATGGAGCTTGGGAGGGGCTCTCTTTTCGCTGGCAGAGGGTTGCAGGAAGCTGTTGCAGCCAAAAACGGAGCTCAGGAGCCTGTTTTTGCCAGCAGAGTGCTCGGGCCTCCACAGGCGTCCCTGACACGAGTGACGTCGAGCTAGCCATGTCCACCCTGGTCACACCCATCCCTCTGAGGTTAAACCCTGATGCAGCCCTCAATGAAATCGAGTTTGACACCCCTGTTCTAGAGAATGAAATATTCTTCATTTACCAGTTTAGAAGGCCAACATCTTCTGAGGTATGCGGTTGTTAAATTATTTAAACTTAAAATATATATCTTGTAAAATATCTTTTCAGCTTTTACATTTGTTTGCTTCTAATGAAAGTAATGAAAAATGTTAATTGTATAATAAAACCACTAGCACTAAGAATTGTGTCTATCTAATTATGAAATATGTTTTCCTCTTTTGTATCTTTCAGAGTATTTGGGTCAGCACTTACGTGTTTACAGTTTGCTTTGCTGCTAATGTAGGGTTATTGTATGGTGTCGTCTGCACAATACTGATTGTGGTTTTCCGTTTTTCAAGGTCAGGACTTTTACAATGTTTTTAGAAGCAAATAGTTTCTGGAAATGCTGAATGATTTGCCTTCTGCTCATGATGAATGTATACTACAAATTGCTTTTGTTATGTATAACTGTTCAGCTTTCTTTTTTATTTTTACCTCTTACAAATAATCCTGGAAGTTTTAATGAGTTGGAAGTATAATTATTCTGCTATTTCAGTCAGATTTATTCTTGACAGGTTTGATTAGAACAGATATATAGGCCCATAAGGACCCAAGAGTCTCTGATTTATTGTACCAAAGTCAAGAGGGTATTAAAGAAGAATTCCAGTGACTGCTGTATTTCAAGAGCCAGTTCTATGTATACTGCAATAAGCGTTCAAATTCTTGTGCCTCTTTCTCCTACCTGCTCTGTAAAAGAGGTTAGAAATTACAGCTCTGTATTTGTACATATATAAACACAGGGATGTGGTGGCTCAGTGGGTAAGATGCTGAGCTTGTTGATCAGAATGGTTGGCAGTTCAGCGGTTCGAATCCCTAGCGCCACGTAACGGAGTGAGCTCCCGTTACTTGTCCCAGCTTCTGCTAGCCTAGCAGTTCTAAAGCATATAAAAATGCAAGTAGAAAAATAGGAACCATCTTTGGTGGGAAGGTAACAGCTTTCTGGGCACCTTCGGCATTTAGTCATGTTGGCCACATGACCACGGAGACGTCTTTGGACAGCGCTTGCTCTTCAGCTTTGAAACGGAGATGAGCACCGCCTTCTAGAGTTGGGAATGACTAGCACATATGTGCGAGGGGAACATTCACCTTTACCTATTTGTACATAAGTCCTTAACTTATGACTGTTCAAGCAGAACGGCTCAAAGGTATCATGGCCTCGGAAAAGGTGACTTGCCTAACACAATTTGCAATTTAAGGCTTGCTAATCAGCTTGCATTTATGACAGTTGCCATATCTTGCAGTCAGGTGATCATAATTTGCAACCTTTCCATCTGGCTTCCAACAACCAGTCAATTGTGTAAGCCACATTCACTTAATCACATGAGATTCACTTAACAGCCACATGATTTGCTTAAGGACTTGCAGTAAAAATTGTTGTAAAATTGAGTCTGGTCACACAATGACTTACTTAATGACTGCACCAATTAGCACCAAAATTCTGGTTCCAATTGTGATCGTAAGTCAAGGACTACTTATACTTGTTGTGAGGTGTGAGTGAAACCATATCCATCTTTCCTTGTTTTGGTAACAGACAGACCTGATCCCGCATCTTTTACTTTTGATCACATGAGAACTAATTCCCACATTTACTTGTGTGACTTTAGCTATAATGACTAATAATTATGAGTTGAGTAGGCATTAGTTGGCCCTTGACTCTTTTTCAGAACGTCACTTTTCAAAGTGGAGGATTATTGCAAGGACCAAAGTAAGCATTGCAAGTGAAATGTGAGATTCCCAAGCAAACACAGACTCAAACATGATCATGGTAATCAAGGAAAAGTTTAAACATTTGCCTGTTGCTCATCTAATCTCCCGTCACCAGTTCATATTTACACTTCTTCTCTTTTGAACAGAGTTTTTTATAGTCCAGTGCCCTCCTTCTGTGTTAGGCCAACTTTCCAAATTCATGATCTCAGGATGGCCAGTTCAGACATCTGTGTAGTGCTAATGCACTATAGTACTAAAGTAAATAGTGATTCTAAATAGCTCTTTAACATTTTAAATTTTTATTACTCCAAGGAGCCATGGTGGCACAGTGGTTAGAATGCAGTGTTGCAGACTAACTCTGCCCACAGCCTGGAGTTCGATCTTGACTGGCTCAAGGTTGACTCAGCCTTCCATCCTTCCATGGTCAATATTGTTGGGGGCAATATGCTGACTCTGTAAACCACCTAGAGAGTGTTGTGAAGCACTATGGAGTGGTACATAAGTCTAAGTCTGTGATAGTGAACCTATGGCACAGATGCCACAGGTGGCACGTGGAACGATTTCTGACGGCATACGAGGCATTGCCCTGTCAGCTCCAGCGTGCATGCCCATGCTGGCCAGCTGATTTCAGCCTCGATTTTTGCCCATTTTTCAGCCCTTCAGGGAAGCCTCCGGAAACCTCCAGAGGGTGAAAAACCGCCCAAAGTGAACTTCTGGTTTCTGTGTTGGGCCATTTTTCACCCCCTGGAGGCTTCAGGAAGCTCCCCTAAAGTCTCCAGAGAGCAAAAAACAGCCCAACGCACAGACCGGAAGTTGGAAAATGGGCTGTTTCCGGCCTCCGGAGGGCCTCCAGGAGGGGAGCAGGGGAGGCCGTTTTCACCCTCCCCAGGCTCTAAGAAAGCCATGCCCACAAGCTGTGTGGCAGCAGGAGGTAGGGTTATGTGCATATGCATAGTGGGCACGGCGTTAGGAGTCATTAAATTATGGGGGTGGGCATTCAAGGGCGCACGATAGTACACGCATATGCTTTTGGCACCCGAGACGAAAAAGGTTTGCCATCACTGAAGTGCTATTGCTATTGGTAGTACCCTAACAATTGCACGGAAAGTTATGTAAAATCTACCGGGAGAATGCTTATGTTTCATGACCAGCGAGACAACTTAGATAAATATATCACTTCTATGATTAGCTTAAATATTAAGCATTCTTAGAGTATAATATGAATGTTATGGTTTAAACATGCAAGCGCCTTGTGCTAGGAAGTAATTTACAGCATCTGGGACACTTGGAATAGGACCACAAGAAAAAACACTTGATTTTTAAAAGATTTTCTGTTTTATGTATTTGTTTCACATTCTTCTATACATTTGTCATAGAGCAACAACACTGAGCTTGAAGCACATGAATGAAACAGAATGCAAATTCAAAACAGAAGCCGACTTTGTAAGCTTATTTTTTTTTGTTGTTTTTTTTATCTTTGGAAAAAAAATCTTTGCTCCTCCTCCTCGGAAGTTGTATATAGAAATGTAAAGGTTTCAGTTCTTTTTCCAGATGGCCAAATATGTAAGGGATCTATGTGTTCAGGCTTTGCTCATACTGTATGTACTCCTAAGTGATGAGAGAAATGTGACTTTATTCATCTCACTCACAATTTAGTGACAATCCTATTTCATGGCAATTCAAGGCATATCCATGCCATTCCCTCAACTTAAAGTATGACAAAATTATTGGGGAGAAGTCTTTAATCTCTTAACTTGTGGCTGTCAACTTGCTGTGAGTTGATATCTCTGCCTCATTTCCTTTGGGTTTGGATGATAATATTTTATTTTGTGTAGTCTGTTGAACTTTATGATAAATAGTAATTTCCAATAAAACAGCAAATCTAAATATGAAATTAAAGGAGCTGTACAAAAATATAGAATTGCAAACACAAATTCTGAGAGAATAACAATATTATTAAGGAATTTTTGTATCTAGAACAATTGCTCAGAGTCAATAAATGTAGGGATATCAGATTTTGCAGGGCTGCAAAAATCCAGACTTAGATATAAAAACTTCTCCACTTTGGTTTAGTAGTTCCCCATTATTGTAGCTCAGATCTGTTAGATCAACCAGTACTAACCTAAATCATGTTGTCATTGGCCTATTTGAAAATGCATTTGATTATGCTCCTAATATCCATGTGGATAATGCAGGGCTTGTATGTTATAAAGCATTTAAAATATTTTATTTTCTAAAGTTTGGGTTTTTTTTTTTAATTCTAAAGGAATCTTCACAACCAGTGAAAATAGTGTCAGTGAATAACCCATTAGTCTTTCTGAATGCTAAGAAGTTTTATGCCAATATATTAGAAATAATCTATAAGGAGTGGACGTGTGCAAAGGAACTGTCGGAAGATATGAACAAGGTAAGATGCACTTAATAAAGGGAAGGGAAAAGTGAAAATTAATTTGGCCTTTAGATTTGCATTTAAATGATTGTATTTGGTATTGCTGGGAAGAGGTCATGATTAAGAATTTCACACCAGGTCAAAAGGGGGCCTACAATGCTGAGTTGGACTTCTCTTCTGCCCCAGCTCACCTTTGCTTACAGTGACCTACGGCAGGTTCCAGGTTTCTGAAAAAACATGAATCCTTCTGAGATTGAACCTAGACTCGTTTGTTGCCAGGCATTTTCTCTCCTCCCATTCACTCTATCCTACTCTAATAAAAACTCTCAAATTTTATTTATGAAATATCTGACTAAAGGAGGTGTGTGGGGTGCAGTGGCTCAGATGGGCTTGTCAACTGGAAAACTGACTGACCTGAATGCTGTGTGACAAAGTGAGCTTCCGTTACTTGCCCAGCTCCTGCCCACCTAGCAGAGGTGGTATTCAGCAGGTTCTGACCAGTTCTGGAGAACTGGTAGCAGAAATTTTGAGTAGTTCGGAGAACCGGTAAATATCACCTCTGATTTGCCCCACCCCCATCTATTCTCTACCTCCAGAGTCCCAGCTGATTGGAAGGAAATGGGGATTTTGCAGTAACCTTCCCCTGGAGTGGGGAGGAAATGGAGATTTTATACTATCCTTGCCCTGCCATGCCCACCAAGCCACGCCCATCACGCTACACCATGCCCATCAAGCCATGCCCACAGAACCGGTAGTAAAAAGTTTTGAATCCCACCACTGCCACCTAGCAATTTGAAAGCATGCAAATGCAAGTAGATAAATAGGTACCACTTCAATAGGAAGATACAGCATTCCATGAGCTTTTCGCTCTGTCGACTAAGAAATTAAGACGAGCACCATCCCCTAGTGTCGGACATGATTGGACAGGAAAAACCTTTACCTTTAAAGGAGGTGTAAATATGGGAGGAGGTATGAATAGATAGTTATTCACGGAACAATGCTGGTTATTACCGAAAAGCATTGGCCTCTTCCCCCTCTCCAATGAATTCTCCTCTTGTGAAATAGTTCTGGATCTGCATTTAATTTTATTGCTACAGAAATGTTTCTGCTGATTTCACTTAAATATGGTTGAAAAAAAAATAAGATGGATTTTTCAAACCAGCAGATCATCACCATAAGCAAAGACTTCGATTATACAGTACAAATGCCCTCTATCCCTAAAAATATTTTTTGAGGATATGAAATCCAATCAATTAAGATTTGAAATGGCCCTAAAACAGTAATCTGATTAGAACTAACATCTAGGATCCAATAGGGCAAGAAATTAAAGTAGATAATTCTGATGCTCAGCAAGAACACCCATACACACACACACACACACACACACACATGCAGACTGATAAGGACTCTGTCAAAATTGTCCAAATTGAGATGAGTTGTAAAGCTTGTAAAGTCAAGAATTCTATTAAACACAAGGGATGCTGTGAGTGGGTGGTTAATGGGCAGAATTTATCCTCTGAAGATTATTAGGCAAATTCATAGAACGAGAAGCTGTCAGTGTCATTTTAAGTAGTCCTCAGGCATAATACCAGTGGATGTTATCTACTAAAGAGACAACAATAAGTGCTTTATAATCTGTCAGAGATTCCAGAAATGATTTAGCTGTTTTCTAAAACTTAATGGATTTGGTGTTTAATGTAGTAGATAGCTATAGAAATAGAAGTGAGAGAATCAAATGGAAGCAAGCTCCTTTCTGTTTAAAGCTTGAGAAGGTAAGCATATTTTGCTGTAACAGTTTTAGATGTGGCTCTTCAATTGTCCAAAGAAAGCATATTCTACTCCAAAAAGAGACTGAGGGGCAAAATATGAAACCATCAATACAAATAGAGATATCTGCCTGCACAACTTTACTGTTCCTTTCTGTCTAGAGAAGAGTGCCCTTGATGTAACATACATGTCTTGTCAGACAAGGCATATACTTTCAAGGCATATTTGAAAGTCTAGGTCTACACATGAAGGTTTAATTAAACGTATTCATTGCTAAAAACCTATGCACAGGAATCTTCTCAACTAAAGGTCAGCACTTGCTTGGAGTTAGATAAGGATCAATGGTATTCAAGGGGTTGGACTTGGGCTTGGGCTTAGTTCATTTGTGGCTATGTAAGGATTCTAGGATGATCCCTCTTTTAACTCCGCACCCAGGTTCTCCTACTCCTTTTTCTACACATACAGCTAGTGCTTGCCTTCTAACTGTCCTGTTTATGGGAGCACTGAAAGTTATGGCAGCACTGAAAAATTAATTTTACCACTGGTCTCCTACAGGGTGGGTTCTGGCAGAGACTACTGCTGGTTTGTTCAGGGACGCGCCACCCACGCATGAACAATATAAATAAAATTGCTCTGCGCATGCGCAGAAGCAAAAAACTAAGATGGCGCTGCCGGGAGAACCGGTTTGGAGGGCCGTGCCAGGCCCGGGTCACTGCCAGTTCCAGCGACCCAGGCCGCCAAGCTACTACCAGTTCAGCCGAACTGGTCCAAACCAGTAGGCACCCACCACTGGTCTCCCACTTACAATTATTGCAGCATCCTGACAGCCATATTTTATCATGTGCATGTTTCCTAGGCCTCTGACAAGCAGAATCAGTAGAGAAGCTGGCAGTAAAATCACAGGGTCATATGATGTCTCACTTAACTCCTATGTGTGCGTATGCCTGAATGCTAATAGTTCTACATCTGGAGGGAAGCATATTGCTTATTTCATGCACAGTCTCTTAGTCAATTTTAGAATTAATCAACACTTTCCATCCATGTCCCTACAGTGAATGAAAGAAATCAGATAAAAATGATTGGGTCTGTTTCAACACTGCTGCCAGTAAATAATAATAATAATAAACCCTGGGAAGTATGCAGCTTTCTTATTGTTATTTTTCATTATGGGTTACATTTTGCATCCCAGGTAATAACAATGCTATAAATTTTCCCCATAGCCTTAGCAATTCTTGGAAACCTGCTCCTGTAAACATGCTTCCAGGAAAACTGTATTCAAATTCTTTTTGTTTTTGTTTGAGCTGTATTTAATATGCCCTTTTAAATGACAATATTGTTGCTCTGGCAGCCAAGTTCTTGAAGGTCTATAATGAAGAAACTTGATGGATTCAAAAATAATGGAAAAATAACTGACGGGGTTCTTCGCAAGGCAAATGCACACTGTATTCATAACAGAATAACCATTTTTGAAGCAGAAAATAAGAAATAGCGTTGCAATCAACTATGCTGCTGTGCTTTTTGTTTCAGTATGAACAGAACATATTGCTCACTTCATTATCCAATGGAAACTGCCATGGTGAGTGAATAAGTAAAGAAATAATCAGTGCTTAATTTTCCTGTTAATTTGTTTATTTATATTTCATGTTTTTTAGATTGCCCCTTTCCATCAAGGAGACGGTCAGGTTGTTGTATCATAGGAAAGAATCCAATTTACTGCTGTCCACATATCTTCCATCGGGCATAGGAAGGGAAAGGACTAGAAAAGGGTTTCTCAACTTTGGCAGCTGGAGGATTTGTGGACTTCAGCTCCCAGAATTCCCCAGACAGCAATGTTGGAAGTTTAGTTGAAGTCCACAGAACCTAAATTTACCAACATTGGGAAACACTGGCATATAAGGCATGTCTGTGTGGTATGAATTTTTTTAAAAAGGTGGGTATCAGATTGTTCCAGTGGTGAAATTCATTTTTTTAAAATTACCGGTTCTGTGGGCGTGGCATGGCGGCATGGCAGGGGAAGGATACTGCAAAATCCCCATTCCCACTCCACTCTGGGGCCAGCCAGAGGTGGTATATGCCGGTTCTCCAAAATTTCCCCTACCGGTTCTTCAGAACCTGTCAGAACCTGCTGAATTTCACCCCTGGATTGTTCCCTGTAGTGTAATTCATGTACCCTCAGTTGATGGAAGGAAGGGATTGTGCTGACCATTTAATTTAAAGGGCCTTTTATTTATTAATTTATGTGGAGTCATAGGAGACAAGGAATGCAAAGGTGAGCATACTGTAGAAGAGTAACATAAGGGCTGTGATGGCGCAGTGCTAAGAATGCAGACTAATTTGGCTGATGCCAGCAGTTCGAATCTCACTGCCTCAAGGTTGACTCAGTCTTCCATCCTTCTGAGGTGGGTAAAATGAGGACCCAGATTGTTGGGGGCAATATGCTGACTCTGTAAACCACTTAGAGTCTGCCGTAAAGCACAGTGAAGTGGTATATAATTCTATTGCTATTGCTTATTTATAATATTCATTCTTCCATTGTGTGCAGTACAGAATCCAAATAGACTGTTATGGATAGAAAAAAACTCTCCTTAACCCACAGCATAGGAATTTAATGGAGTTCTATAAAAGAATATAAAGCTTTCTGTCTCTCCTATGCCAGCTCTCAGGAGGCCAATCAACATTCTTCCAGGAAAATATCTTTGTGAGCTTATTTACAAGGTTGGCTCAAAGTTTTTCCAAGTGCAACATAGGAAATTTTCAAAGTATTAAATGTACAAGATTTTCAAAAATGCCTCCTCCTGTAATTTATTGAATTTTATATGGTAAAGTATGCTATCTTCCTAGATTGGTTTATCTTAGACGTATTGTCACATTGTGTTCTCATTGAGACTCCCCCCGCCCCGCCTTAGTACTGCAGACCTATAGCTGATATCCCTATTGTATCTGAGGAAAAAGTTGTGGTGGAAGAAGAGCTTGACTTTTCTTAAAGTTTTTATTAAATGATAAAAACTGGAGAATCCTGAGACTGAGTGAAAAAGCAACAAGCATGTCAGGGGAAAATTTCACCCTGAGCTAATGAGGTCTTAGACCGACGGCTTTCCCAAACAGCATATCTTCAAGAAAAACAAAAATAAAAACCCGAGAACATGTTCTAATGAAAACAAACTTTTAATATGAAAATAAGAAAATAAACAAATCTATCTAATTGTTACATTTTGGCAGAAGCAATTTGTCGTCCACCTTCTTGGCAGACGAACAAAGATCAAAAAGGAAAGAAGTCTCTGGAATGTGTGATGTATTAGAAACGTGTTAAGCATGCGCAGTAAATTATTGCTGATAAAATCATTGCTGATATGACCTGCCTATGACCTGCGCAGTAAGTCTTCAGGTCGGCTAGCAAACAATTAACGCAGTGACAAAGCATGTATGAAAAGTCCTAAAAGTGCTTTTTAAAAGGCAACTGGACTTCCTTGCGTTTTTTTCCTTGAAAATGTTTTGCTTTTCATCCAAGAAGCTTCTTCGATTCTAAAGTGGGGACTTCAGTAAGATATAATCCACAGACTAGCATGTCCTCCAGAGAAATTTCAGAAGTATTTCCTTTTTTAGTGGAACAATCCTACTGCTTAGAATAATCTAATAGTATCAGTATCTGACGTTCTTGGACTATTACTGAGGTGGCTCAGTGGTTAGAATGCAGTATTGCAGCTAATTCTGCCAACAGCCAGCAGTTCAATTCAAAGGTTGCCTTAGTCTTCTACCATTCCGAAGTGGGTAAAATGAGGAACCATATTGTTGGGGGCAATATGCTGACTCTGTAAACCATTTAGAGATGCATATAAAGCACTATGAAGCAGTATATTACAGCTATTGCTGTTGCTATGTCTCCACACTTAAAGCAGATATTTGCCTGGATCTTGTTTATTTTCATGGGTTACACTTCTAGGAGCAATGGGTTGCTTGTTCATCCTTCAGTTCTTCTATGTCACTGACCTTGTGGAGAATTAGAAAAATGGCTTATGTCTGCAACTTTGTTCACACTTCGGCCTCTGCAGCTTAACAAACAAAGAGAGTGTGCGACTGGAAGAAAACCCAAAGTAACACATGTTGGATTCATTTTGGAAAGAAAAGCCCATATATTTCAATTTCTAGAAAAGGTTTATTCATTTGGAAATTTCTACTTCTTCTAGAAGGGAATATAGATCCTGCATTTGCTGATCTAAGATGTTCATCTTTACAACAGCATTCCAGTGAAAGGCACCATCTAATATTTGACTGCAGTGGCTTGACTTTCTTTGACTACACTGGTATCTCTATACTTATTCAGGTATTTATGATCTTCTATGTCTTCACTTTCATCTAGTTTTTAAATAAACCCCATTCTACATTACATTTAGTTGGCTGAAATCAGAAGACTGGTACTTAAAACTAAGTGCCCTAATAGACTTGCCTCCCTTTTTTATTGAAATATTTATCTTTACTTCAAGAATATTGCAACTCCACATATTTCTTGATGTTCCTGAAATAGTCATAGAACTATTGTGATGTTCCTTATTATTGGATTTTAGAGAAAGTCTGATTCATTTCTTGATGATCACAATCTTAAACTACCTCTTAAAGTATACTTCAAGAGAATAATTTACTCTTCAGGCTATGAGTCATTTTATGGCATAAATTGGCAAAGGTATACATGGAAATGAAATCTTAATCTAAAAGGTATATTTGCATATTGAGCTACATTTCATTGAGCAGAGCAGTTGGAAAACCACTGAGAAATCAAGATGATCTGCGATGGATACACTAGGCCAAAATAGCTTCCACTAGAGGTCATTCAAAAGTGTGACCAATGTCATTTCTGTCCCATATGTAGGCCTAAAATTCACTGGAGGTTCTGGGTAATCCATCTCATTCCAGGATTCTCTGGAGCTGCAGTGCAGCTGCTTCTCAACCACCTTCTCTAGAAAGTGGTATTAGAGTGAATCCAAGTAAATCTACACCAGAGGTGGTATTCAGCAGGTTCTGACCAGTTCTGGAGAACCGGTAGTGGAAATTTTGAGTAGTTCGGAGAACCGGTAATTATGACTTCTGACTGGTCCCGCCCCCATCTATTCTCTGCCTCCTGAGTCCCAGCTGATTGGGAGGAAATGGGGAATTTGCAGTATCCTTCCCTTGGAGTGAGGTGGGAATGGAGACTTTACAGTACCAAGCCACGCCCACAGAACTGGTAGTAATTTTTTTTTTGAATCACTGATATAAGCATCGTAAAATTAATAGGCATACCAGAACTTTTTTCTTTTAAACTCCACATTGTACCAGATTTTGCAGTTACCAACTGATATAATTTACACTATAATATAGTGCGAATAGAATATGTTTTGTGTTTTATGCAAACACATTATCAGATACATATTTTATTTTATTTTCAAATTCACAATCTAAAACAGAAATGGATGAACATGAAACTGATCACAGAAATAACCTATCAATAAGTTACCTCTTCATTGTTTCTGGATGATGATGACTTCTACTTTTTGACAAAATCTGTTTTTGCCCCCCCTCCCTCCCCAGTTTCTGCTCCAATAACTCCCTTTCTCCTTGGGTTGGATTTATAGCTGCTGGGAAATTTACATAATAAAATCTGAGGAGTGAAATGTTAGATATTTACATAAACTGCTGTAGTCTCCACTCAGGTCCGCCACTAGGGCGGGAACAAGGGGTTGTTCTGATTGGACGGGAGGTCTGCCAGCTCCCTATAAAAGGGGAGCCGCACGACCCCATAGCAAGCTGGATCACTGCTACTTAACTAATAAAGAGCTGTTTGTCACTATCGTCTGAAGTCTGTTCTCTCGTTGCCCGAATCTAACATGAAACATGCCATTTTGTTGATCCTTCTTATTGCTTTGTAACTGAGTGAGAGAGAAGCAGTCAAAGATTCAAGCCCTATGACACGTCATGCTTGTATTTTATTCGTTTTTGTGGAGAACTTTATATGGGGTGGGTGTTTCTGAAAAGCTTTGCCAGGTTAAAGATGGTAAAGTTTCCCCTTAAGCAACCTTCGCCTGAGCAGTTTCACTCTCCCCAAAAATATCAGCAATGATGATAATAAGAGCCATACACATTTCCTTGAAAACTTACAATTAGCCTTCAAAATGATAATTCGTATATTTGTCAGTTCCCATCCATTGGAGACATTCAAGAATATATTGTCCCAGAAGAAGCTCTCTAAAATTTACCTTTAGGCTTGGTTTTAACTCTGGGAAGAAAAGTAGAGGGAATTCTTGGTATACCATTGGAATAGGTGTAATCTGTTTTCAATTCCCCCACCCTCTTGCCCAATTCTCATGTACCAGCACAGCTACCAACAACCTATGTCAGCATTTAAAGTCACTCAATGGAGAAGTCACATTTTGAATATTAATTGCAGATTAAGTGGGGAACAGCTGCAGGATAATTATTAATGACACACTCTTTTTGGCTTTCTGAGAAAGGTAGAACAGACCTTCCTCCATCAAACCATTTACTGTACTGTTGCATTTGTTTTAAGCTGAGTTTTAAAAAACCATGCTGTATTTTAGAGAATGTTTATATTATAGAACACCTCCCCCTAGTGGCTGTTTGGAATACAGCTTGTGACCCCCTCAACCTACAATGCATTTGGTAAGACCTTCGAATAAGGCTAGAACAAATGTTAATTGTTTTCAATATTTATATACAATATTTATAAACTACCACTCAAATTACTCTTTCATATTCTTAATATTTTGCTAGATTTTGTCTACAGATTTCATTTAGTAGCTACATATTTGGCATTCTATTAATCCTTCCCAATGCTGGTATGCCTTTCTTTCTTCCGCACCTAAGAACTGATTTCAAATAGATTATTTCTTGATTTTTTTTGTTCTTTGACTCCTGAACTTAAAGCATGTGATACGGTCAGTGGTGGGATATGACGTGTACGCCCTGCTACGGGCGTACATGTGCCTGCTGGGAGCACCAGGTACCGTTCCGGTATGTTGCTCCGGAAGGCCCACTCACCCTGTAACCCTCCTTACCTCTATTTGAGCCGACCGGAGCATTTACGCACACACAGGGGGCGTACAGTGCCTGCGCAACGCTCCGCTGAGCAGCTGGACATCCGGTCCCGTTGCAGCATACCGGTTGCAACAGGAGCCGGAACCCACCACTGGATACGGTATACTGTAGATGCTATGATCACTTTCGATCGTGTGCCTGTTCAGCTCATTGCTTTGAAATGCATGGGCGTTTGTTGAATGAATCATTGCTAAACAAACAAACAAACAAAAAAGATTTTGTAAAGCAAATGCAGCAAGGAATAGCAGAGTTGTGTTAGATATATGAGAGACTGCTGAAGCATTTATTCAGAGTCTCATTATGGCATAAACTTCGTGCAGAATGAGGTGCTCATTTGCCAAAATTTAACTTTGAGAGGCGGACATTAAAAAGAATGATTATTGCTTTATGCACCCCATCCATCTCATATAATTGACTGTCACTCACTCCTCACTGATTCTCTCCTTGTGACCAGACAATTCAATGATTATTTTTTTTGGTACTGATCACTTAGTTTTGCATTTAATTCACATACATTCAGCACCCATTCCTTCTTCAGCATCAGTGTTGTTCACCCTTTACACTTCTTAAGCATCTGTTTCCCACAGCATCAACTTCTACGCTTTTCTTGTTGTACCCAATTGCCACTTCATATAACGAGGGGCCGAACTACAGTCTTACTTTATACATAGCCATTGTTCCCTTGACAAACATTCTTTCCTAACAACAGGCCACCTACTACCTGTACTTTTCTGTAAGAATATCCATATGTTAAAATTAGTCTACATTCTGCTGTTGGAAGAAAGGTCCATCTGGGTTCAGTTCCAATTGGGAAGAAAGAGACTGGAAACATGGTGGCCGCTTGGAATAGTGGTTTAATGGTGGAGACGACCACATGGTTTTGAGGTCCTGAGCAAAAAAAGGCACATGGTTGAGAGAGATTTATACCCTCTGTTCGGCTTTGAATTTGAGCTTGTATTCTGATTGGTTGTCAGACTCCCATGGAGCCATGCAGGGGTGACTTTGTAGGTTGTCTTTTGAGTCCCAGGCTTGGTTGATCCTTGCTGGGTGGTGCAATCTCCCCAGGTGCCATGTGGTGAGTTCT
The DNA here is from genome assembly GCF_964273705.1 of Natrix helvetica. Taxonomy (NCBI): domain Eukaryota; kingdom Metazoa; phylum Chordata; class Lepidosauria; order Squamata; family Natricidae; genus Natrix; species Natrix helvetica. Next base: position 141,570,630 of record NC_138550.1, read on the forward strand.
GTTGCTAACTGGGTAGCTAGATGGGTAGAGGGCTAATCCTACCTTTGTTGGATCTTAGGTGAGGGCACTTGCTTATGAATAGACCTAGCTCTCTCTTAGTGCTGACATCTGCTGTGGGCTATTGAGGAGGGTGGGGGCTATTAAGAGTGAGTCTGCTTCCTGCCTAAAAAAATGTTCCTCCATTTTTCATCCAGGGAAATATAATATTCTGCCTTTTTAATATTTCCTAGAATATTTCATTCTAGGAGAGGGGTGGGTGCTAACTTCCTACACTACTAAAAATACTCTGATTTTTTTGCATGTAAGTATAACCTGTAAATGTTCATTTCATTTCCCCTCTCAAACACACCTATTCATTGTATTATACAATCTGGATGACCTTGGGGCAGTCACTCTCTATCTCAGGCCTAGGTAGAAAGACATGGCAAAGCACTTCTGAATGTGTCAAGAAAATGTGTGGACTTGTCCAGGCAATTGGTATGAAAAGAAAAAAAAATCCTGTATTAGCCCTTAGGCAACAAAACAAAATTTATCTTAAATCTTAACAAATGTTCTGAAAGAAAATGATGCAAAGCAAATGAGATAGGAGGCTATGGAAGCAAGTAGTATGAGGAGAATGAACAAAACAGCTAAATGTAATTAAAAAGAAACCCTCACAATTAGCAAGAAAATTACAGGCTGGCTGGGAAATTCTGGGAGTTGAAGTCCACAAGTCTTAAAGTTCCCAAGTTTGGACACCCCTGGTCTACTAGGTGTAAGAATTAATTCTGTTAATGTTTTTATTTACATAAAACAGTTTTAAAAATGCTTCATAAAAATGCTCAATAATATATATCAATATTTCCTCTCTTTTAGATTTATACGGATGCTCAAAAAAATAATATAAATGTTTATCTGGCAAATTGCAAAGGCAGGTATCTATTTCCAGTGAAGATCATTTTTATGGATTATGTTTAACGTGTGGTGTTCCTGCTCGTCATTTACAAGCCACCTTCTCTTATTGCAGCTTCTTTGAAAAAGGCACTGAAACTCAACGGAAAGCTAGAATTAGAGAATGCTGTCTTCTATGAATCGGTTTCTTCGGCTGTTGCTTCCATTCAGTCTAGTAGGGTAAGTGTCAGTCTATGAGAAAAACAAATGCTGAGAGGTTAACAGAGGTTACTTCGAGTCCCTCTTTCTAAACTGAATGCCCAATTTACAGATAGGGAAAAGGGAAATGATCAGTCCTTATTGTTTCTGTGTATTTGTTTATATGTGTTTATTTTCATCCTCTAATATTCAGGAACTTTAAAGCAGATCTGTTTCTAGCTTGCATAGTTTATTGCCCCTGATAGCATCTTTTCATCTCTCATTAGACTGTTGACAGTGGGACGGTAGCAGGGGTGAAATTCAGCAGGTTATGACAGGTTCTGGAGAGCCGGTAGTGGGAATTTTGAGTAGTTCGGAGAACCGGCAAATACCACTTCTGGCTGGCCCCAAGAGATGGATGGGAATGGAGATTTTGCAGTATCCTTCCCCTGCCACGCCCACCAAGCCATGCCCACAGAACCAATAATAATAAAAAATGAATTTCCCCACTGGACTGTAGTTATCCGCAATAGTGAAGTTCAGACATGAATTAAAGATTATGTGAACTTAAAAAAAAAACCTTTTCCTGCTAATTTTATTGGGTGTCTTGAGATTTTATGAGTTGAGAAGGATGAGTTATGGCTTTCCAATTCACTCTGTCCTGCCACCTTCTGAATCTATGAGCTCATCCACATATTCCACTTAAAAGACATTGTGGTGAAGAATATGGCATCCCCTTATGTCTCCCATAGAAGCAGCCTATCTTTCTGATATTAGGTAAAGATTCCCCTCGCACATATGTGCTAGTTGTTCCCAACTCTAGGGGGCGGTGCTCATCTCCGTTTCAAAGCCGAAGAGCCAGCGCTATCCGAAGATGTCTCCGTGGTCATGTGGCTGTCATGACTAAATGCCAAAGGCGCACGAACACTGTTACCTTCCCACCAACGTGGTCCCTATTTTTCTACTTGCATTTTTACATGCTATCAAACCGCTAGGTTGGCAGAAGCTGGGACAAGTCACGGGAGCTCACCCTGTTACGTGGTGCTAGGGATTCGAACTGCCAAACTGCTGAGCTTTCTGATCGACAAGCTCAGAGTCTTAGCCCCTAAGCCTTTTGTTCCTCTTCTGGCACTTACCTTGCCGTACAAATGATCTTCATTTCATCAATGATAGGCTTACTGATGCAGTCAGTGGCTGAGAACCACTCATCTCCCATTGGCCAGGATAGGTAGCTGTGGATATGCCTCTCTTATCTAGTTCCTGGGCACAGTTTTCCAGCTCTGTTTGCTTTTGGAACCGGCAGAGAACAGTTCTATCTAACTAGGATTTCCCCCTATACAAAACAGCCACCTATCACCACCTTACCTCCATTCCTTTAAGAGCTGGAACCAGGTTTCTTTTTTCTTTTTTTTTCCAAAAATTCTTCAGTTACCAGGAAGTACACTATGGTATTGGAGAGTTAGTGGGTATTTTCCAATTCCATTCCTTTTTTTTTCTTTTGCCACTTTCCCTAGTCTTTTTCCCAGTCTAGGAAGGGTGACAGGAATAGTGTGGTTATCAGAGACCATCTCCTCCCATCTGCTTCTTTCGGCATCTCACCCAACACTGGAGCTATGATTGGGGGAGCTGAGAGTTTGGCTGTCAGTTCTGATGGCATAGGGCTAAACCATTCAATTCTCCAACGAAATAGGGCTAAACCATACAATTCTCTAGCAATGAAATACAGGGTTCCTTACAGCCAGCACCGCTCACCTCGCTCCAGAACTGATCAGAAGGATACAGGTAATCCTCAACAACTGTTTGTTTAGTGATTGTTTGAAGTTATGATGGCCTTTGAAATAGTGACCTATGACTCCTCCTCCTCATCCAAGTTATGACTGTTGCAGGGCCACATGGTCTCAATTTGGATGCTTGGGCCCATCATCTCCTTTGCTTTGCCCTTTCATTCATTAATGTTTCCAATTCATCCACCAAATGATAAAAGTAGTTTACAACTTCTGTGCGGTGGGGGGAGCATTATGCATATTTCTCTTGGAACCCTATAATTGGACATAAAGTATGCTTTTCGGTTTGCAGTTTTACAAGGCGTAAATTTACTTTGTAATGTAAACTCCTATAAGCTCATTTTCTGTAACTAAACCACATCTCTAGGCAATGAAGAGCATTTCCATTTTTATTGTTTTAGATATATGAGCTTAAGACAGAGATCCCTCCAAAAGAAAAATGCAAAACTAATTAATGAGGTTTTACTTTCTTTTTCTCCATCCTATTACTATAAACATTGCTGTTATCTAAAACAAACAAACCCAACTATTATGCCTTTCCCATTGAAGTTACCATACTTGATCAACCAAAGTTAAGAAATTAAATGGCATTTGTTTAGATGTATTACAGAAGGAGGGGCATATCAAACTTAACCATCCAACCATTCTGAGCTCTGCTTTTCCTTACATAAACATAAGATTTTTTTGAATATTCCCTTAGTAGCAAAAAATAAGAACGGATAATACTGCAGCTGTTATTTACAGTATATCCATTTAATAATGTTGGAATTAACTCTATGGTTTATCCCTTCCTTTCGAAATCACAATTATGATTATTGTGAATTGTTGTTAGAGACTCTAGAGATCTATACCTTATTCAATGAACAGGCCCAGTGCCAATCAAATGCTAGGGCCCACTGCAACTGATGCGAATACTGTACATCTGCCAAGTTGGATTTCACTCAATTTCTCATTTTTCCAGTGTTATATTTATTCTATCTTGTTTCTCCATCAATTTTAGTGAAAAAAAATAAACAAACATGAAAATGTCTATTGATTTATATGCTTATTTCCTGATTATATGTATTTTATAGACACATTTCTTTGTGCGCTGTTTTTGAAAAAAATAATATGCCTTTTTCTGTGTATCATTAGCAAATGGAGTGTAAAATCTGAGAAAGGGTTGTTGTCAACACAAAACAGGCCTGGAATAGGTTTGAAAAGAGTTAATAAATTAAGTCAGTAGCACAGTTGGCTACTGGTAGGTAACGAGATGATGGGAATGAAAAGTAAACTTACTAATGATGGATTTCTTAATGAATAAATAATCAAAGAAGTTCTGGGTTTGCAGCTTGAAGATTTGAAATGCAGGAACCAGCTTCATTGATGTCATGAATTTGAGCTGCAAGATGGGTGGCAAATAAATTAAATATATAAAATAAATAAAATAAAATGTAAAATAAGATATTCTTGATTTGGGTTTCTTGAATCAGCCATGATGGCTGATTCTGATAGCTGTTCACAAAATACAAGATCTTACTGCCTTTTCCCTAGATTTGTGGCTTTCAAATCTTAGCTATCAGCAGTCAGCAGGGCCAATGCTGAGAATTGAAATTCCTCAAATCTGTTAGGAAGCCCCCAAGAGTGGCCCCAGTAACACCACTGGTCCACAAGCTGCATTGGCTATCAGTCTGCTTCCAGGTGCAATTCAAAGTGTTGAATTAAAGCCCTTCATGGTGTGGGCCCAGGTTACTTGCGGTACCATCTCACCCCACTGGGATTGGCCTTCCCCACTTGTGCCAGCAGAGGAGGCAGGCTGTGGGTCAGGTCAGCCCAATGGAAAGCTGGCGGAGTCAAGGGGGAGGGCCTTCTCTGCTGCTACTACTGACCCCGGGAACATCTTGTCCCTGATGTGAGGTTGGCCCCAAACCTCCTATCCATTTGTAAGGGCCTAAAGACCTGGCTCTGCCAATTGGTCTGGGGCCCCAATGGGGGAACAGCATAGTGGAGGTGGTTGATTGATTAACAGCAGATCCCACCTCTCCTCATTCCGCCCCCCATTCTCCCCATGTCATCCTTTTATGAGAGCATAGAATGTTCTGGAACAACATTGACAGACTTCTGGAAGAGATACTGCAACTACTGTTCTCTTCTACCACTAGGAAATTATAAACCCTACTGCCTTTCCCATCTGTGGAACTTCAGCTGAGAATAAAGAAGTAGCAGCACCGGGGAAAAGTGCCCACATAATACTAGAAATCTTGATGTTAAGGGAAAGTAACCGAGTGTAGTCAAATATTTATTGTGGAAATTGAAGCCATGTAGTGCATTTTAATAATGTCTAAGCAGTTATAGTTAAGTTCTAATGACAGAAGAAGCTAATGGCAAGTTCCCAAGATGGCTGGAATTTCCAAAAAGAGAGACTAAGAACATAGTTGCAAACAATTTCAGTGGGGGTCGGGGGGGAGGGCAACAGAGAAAAAGAGAGACAGAGAGAAGATAGATAGATAGATAGATAGATAGATAGATAGATAGATAGATAGTAGTGACGTGCAGTCAGGGGAGGCAGGGGAGGCAGAGCCTCACTGCTCTCATCATGAAAAGAAAAAAAAATGTAAAAGGGAAAAGGCGAGTGCTGAGGTGAGGCTTAAAAAAGCCTCTAAAAAAGGGAGGACTGTGACAACTTTGATCTTTGCAAGCGTGCAAGCAAAAAACCCTAAGATCACGGTGGCGGGGACAGCAACTTCTTCCGCTGCGCTGAGGAGAAGAGCCACGCTGTGCAGGAGGCTCCTCAGCACTAGCCTCAGATCAGCGTGAGCCGCGGTCCCCTTCATGTTGGCTCAGGAAGAAGGTGAATGGGACCGCGTGTGCAGGAGGCGCCTCAGCGCTAGCTTCAGATCAGCGGGAGCCACGGTCCCCTTCATGTTGGCTCAGGAAGGAGGGGAATGGGACCGTAGCTCGCGCTGATCTGAGGCTAGCACTGAGAAGCCTCCTGCACACGCGGTCCCATTCACCTCCTTCCTGAGCCAACATGAAGGGGACCGCGGCTCGTGCTGATCTGAGGCTAGCCCTGAGGAGTCTCCTGCACAGCATGGCTCTTCTCTGCAGCACACCGGAAGAAGTTGCTGTCCCTGCCACCATGATCCTGAGGTATTTTGCTTGTACGCTTGCAAAGATCAAAGTTGTCACAGTCCTCCCTTCATAATGATCATTTGATGATGTCAGTGCCTCACCAGCCATAAACCTCAGCACACGTCACTGCTAGATAGATAGATAGATAGATAGATAGATAGATAGATAGATAGATAGATAGGAAGAAAGGAAGAAAGAAATATGCATGCACATCTGAGAGAGATCAGCGGTTAAGAAATACAAAATATAAACAAATATGCACATAGTGAAATGGCTTTATTTATTTATTTTACATTTCAGAACTTTTGCAAGCTTAATGAACATACTGAGATTTGATGCCAGTCTGATTCGTCTGTCTATCAAATTGCTCACTTGCAGAAGGAATCGTGCCAAAGAATTTCTTCAGATGTTTAAACATGGGATTTTGTTGGTGATAATTGCCAAGCATATTTAACAAATTCAACAGCAGCAGTGTTTTCTGCCTATATTTCCTGAATATTTTTTTTTCTCTGTGTTAACTTCAGCAACAGGGTTTATTTTTATAAACTTAGATTCTTCTTCAATGATCACATATTTTTCTATGCATGAAGAGCTAAGAAATAGAAAGCAATTTAACATACTACTGTGATGTATGCTGTTTTAGCTGTCTTATTACAATTTAAAAATATAAGTTTGTGCAGAAGAGAATGCAACATCGTTGAATTTTGTAGTGCAATGTATGTAATCCAAAATCTGTCCTTTTTTATGTGCAGTTGCAAACTGCAATAAAAGACCATTTTTTTCCTGCTAAATGCCTAGAATTAACAATCATATCTTGCCACTTCCACATTCTGCTTAATACATTGAAGTTATTATTTTGATTTTTGTCTCTTTACTACAATGTTTTAAAGAGAGATATAAAAGAATTTCATTATATATTCATTTGAGAATAACTTTTAAGTTTCTATATAATAGAATCCTGGCAGGGAAAACCATTGCAATAAACAAAGTCTAACTAGCATTTGTTCTTCTATCAAAAATACATGAAAGGTTATAAAGATTGCTCTTATTTTTACACGCACAAAGTTGCCAAGGGATTGTTGCAACCTTTAAAGGTCAGCTATAGCAAAGCCAGACGTATTTCCCCATCTAGCACTTCATGCATCTAGCATGGGACGAAAGCGTCTATCATTCATACAGAAGCATCTTTTAATTTAAAAAAAACTTCCTCATCAAAAACTGCTGAGCCAGTAAATGTCCTTACCGAAGCAAGCAATAAAAACAGTGCACTTTTAGTGTACACAGAGCAGTGGTGGATTCCGGATCCCGTTCCAACCAGTACAGTTGGAAAGGGCCCGGCACATGCGCCGCATGCGTCTTAGCCCCTCCATGATGCTCCAGCTGCTCAGCGGAGCATTGCACAGGTGCTGTACGTGCCATGCGTGTGCGCGGGAGCGCCAAAGACTTAAAAGACTGGTAAGGAGCTTGGGCAGGCAGGTGGGCCCTCTGGAGTGCTGTACCAGAACGGTATCCAGTACTCCGGGCAGGCTCCAGTATGCCCGTACCGGGGTGTACCGCCTGCAACCCACCACTGGCACAGAGCCATGCCTTATTTATTTTTGTTTTACTTTACTTTCTTCCCCATAATTATGTACTGCTCCGTTTTAATTTTGGGCTGCTGTGAATGTAAATTAAATTAGCAGCATTACGTTCGTCAGAATGTACAAATAAAAAGTGGGAGGATCTAAATGAGACTTATTTTAAAACCATATTGTAAAAGAATTCATTTGGGTCAATATTAAACGTTGTGGAGAAATGACATTGCCATAGGTCTATACTACAGGCCACCCAACCAAGCAGAGGAAGTAGATGAACTTTTTGCTAGTCAGCTAACTAAGGTATGTAGGAAGCACACCACAATAGAAATGGGAGATTTTAACTACCCTGACATCAATTGGGAAACAAACTCTACACCAAGTGGAAGATCCAACAGGTTCCTAACAAACCTAGCAGACAACTTTGTTTTCCAAATAGTAGAGAAGGGAACAAGGGGATCAGCCATATTGGACTTAATTTTCACTAACAGAGAGGAAATTTATTTATTTATTTATTTATTTATTTATTTCTTGGATTTCTAAACCGCCCCCTCTCCCAAAAAAGGAGAGAAGGTGTTGAAGCCACAGGAACCCTGGGGGCAAGTGACCATGCAATATTGGAATTCAACATTATGCAAACACAAGTAGTAGAACAAAGTCAAACTAGAGTCTTGGACTTTAAGAAAGCTAATTTCAATAAACTTAGAGAGAGCTTGGGAAAAATTCCATGGATGAGAATCCTCAAGGGGAAAACAACTCAAGAAGCTTGGGAAATTTTGAAAAACGAGATTACAAAAGCCCAGTCTAGCACAATACCAATGAAGAAGAAAAATAACAGCTCCCAAAAGAAACCAGCATTGCTGCATAAAGAACTATCTGACAAACTGAAAGACAAAAAAGGTAAGTATAAAAATGGAAGGAGGGGGACATAACTAAGGCAGAATATCAGCAAATAGCCCGAGCCTGTAAAGATGAAGTGAGGAAAGCTAAGGCTCACAACGAAGAAAGGCTTGCCACAAAAGTAAAAATTAACAAAAAAAGCTTCTTCCAACATGTTAAAAACAAGAAAAAAGTTAAGGAAACAATTGGTCCATTGCTAGGAGAAAGTGACAAGAAGGTGACAAGCAACAGGGAGAAAGCAGAACTATTTAACTCATGTTTTGCATCTGTCTTTACACAAAGGGATAAAACAATCCAACCTATCAAAAGCAGCACCACAAAAATCAGATTAGGAACACAAATTGAAATAGGGAAGAAAATGGTAAGTGAGCACCTGTCTACCCTAGACGAGTTCAAATCACCAGGACTGGATGGATTACACCCCAGGGTTCTGAAGGAACTAGCAGACGAGATCTCAGAACCACTGAATTATACCTTTCAGAGATCCTGGAACACCAGGGAACTACCAGAGGACTGGAAAAGAACTGATGTGGTTCCCATCTTCAAAAAAGGGAAAAAAATAGATCCAGGAAACTACAGACTTATCAGCCTGACCTCAATACCAGGAAAGATTCTGGAAAAAATAATCAAGCAACGAATTTGTGAACACCTAGAAGCAAACAAAGTAATAGCCAAAAGCCAACATGGATTTGTCAAAAACAGATCATGCCAGACTAATCTTATTGCATTCTTTGATAATGTGACAAAATTAGTGGACCAGAGGAATGCCGTTGATATAGTTTACTTGGACTGCAGTAAGGCTTTTGATAAGGTAGACATAACCTACTACTAGATAAAGTAGAAGAATGTGGGTTAGACAGCATCACCACCCGATGGATTCGTAGCTGGCTGACCAACCGCACTCAACGTGTAGTCCTCAATGGAACTGCATCTACATGGAGGGAAGTATGCAGTGGAGTACCCCAAGGCTCTGTTTTAGGCCCAGTACTCTTCAACATCTTCTTCATCAATGATTTGGATGAGGGAATAAATGGGGAACTCATCAAATTTGCAGATGACACCAAGCTGGCAGGAATAACCAACACTCCAGAAGATAGGCTTAAGATACAGAAGGATCTTGACAAACTTGAACATTGGGCACTATCTAATAAAATGAAATTCAATGGTGAAAAGAGTAAGGTTCTACATTTAGGCAACAAAAACGAAATGCACAGGTACAGTATAGGTGGTACCTTGCTCAACAGTAGTAACTGTGAAAGGGATCTTGGAGTTCTAGTGGACAACCATTTAAATATGAGCCAGCAGTGTGCAGCAGCTGCCAAAAAAGCCAACACAGTTCTAGGCTGCATAAATAGAGGGACAGAATCAAGATCACGTGAAGTGTTAATACCACTTTATAATGCCTTGGTAAGGCCACACTTGGAATACTGCATTCAGTTCTGGTCGCCACAATGTAAAAAAGATGTGGAGACTCTTTCTAGAGTCTAGAGTGCAGAGAAGAGCAACAAAGATGATTAGGGGACTGGAGACTAAAACATATGAAGAACGGTTGCAGGAACTGGGTATGTTTAGCTTAAGAGAAAGAAGGACTAGGAGGGACATGATAGCAGTGTTCCAATATCTCAGAGGTTGCCACAAAGAAGAGGGAGTCCAACTATTCTCCAAGGCACCTGAGGGTAGAACAAGAAGCAATGGGTGGAAACTAATCAAGGAGAGAAGCAACTTAGAACTGAGGAGAAACTTCCTGATAGTTAGAACAATTAATCAGTGGAACAGCTTGCCTCCAGAAGTTGTGAATGCCCCAACACTGGAAGTCTTTAAGAAGATGTTGGATAGCCATTTGTCTGAAACGGTATAGGGTTTCCTGCCTAGGCAGGGGGTTGGACTAGAAGACCTCCAAGGTCCTTTCCAACTCTACTATTGTATTGTATTATAGGAAGCATCTGTATTTTCATATCAATATATTTGCATGAGAAGAGCTAAAGTGATCTGCTACACAGAGAGAATGTTTATAACCATAAGACCTTCCCTTCAATAGAAAAACAGTGAAAAAGTAATCAAAAGGTTGTGTTTTAGCTTTAAGTTTGAATGAAACCATGGTTTGTTTGAAACAGGAGATGTGCTTTTGATCTACCCTTATGATCAGATGTGGTGAATATGCAGACAATATAAAACTAAATAAATGTATATATCAATATTTTCTGTGTGCAGTCAAGACAAAAGTACTTTCTTCTCAATCCTTGGGAAAACCTGTAAAATGCCTCCCCCGAAAGCATGTGCTTGAGATGCCTCATTTAGTGGTCTCTTCATTTAGTTAAATGTTATTGTCTGGTCCCCCATTGGGTTGCATTACTTTTCATCAGCAAGTAGGGGGCCCCAGTGATTCCCAAGAGCCTGCAAGTGTCCACCAATTAAATCTTTTGCATTGTTTTTTTTTTTAAGGTTGAAGCTACCAAAGATGAAATTCAGTCAAACCCAGTACACAAGAAAGGGTTCAGCTGCAATGAATCCAAGGCTTCTGTTTGCTGTTTTGAAAACAGTTGTGTGAGTTGTAAAAGTAGTGGTATAATATTGATTAAAATACAGTCAGGGGAAAATATGTATCTATATCGGGTGTGGAGAGCTAGCTCATTCAATTTCCTCCCTGTCCCAGAATTCTGGGCCTTGCATTATCCCCAAACTGTAGTTTTCTTGCTCTTCTGCATTCTGAGAGAGATCAGCAAAATACAAAAGAGAAGAGTAAGAGGATAAGGCATTGTGCACCAACAGTTATTTAGAATGGAATGGAATGGAATATGTAGAATAGAATAGAATAAATAGGATAGAATAGAATAGAATAGAATTCTTTATTGACCAATTGTATTTGGACACAGAAGGAATTTGTCTTTGGTGCATAAGCTCTCAGTGCATATAAAGAAAAATAAAATACATTTATCAAGAATCATAAGTTGCAACACTTAGTGATAAGTCATAGGTTACTAATAAGCAATCAAATCATATTAGAAAACAAATAAACAATATCAATTGTAAAGATACAAGCAACATGGTTATAGTCATAAGTGGGAAGAGATAGGTACTAGGAAGGAAGAGAAGAATAATAGTAATACAGTCTTAATAAATAATTTGACAGTGTTGTGGGAATTAGTTGTTTAGCAGAGTGATGGCATTCAGGAAAAAACTGTCCTTGTGTCTAGTTGTGCAGTGTTGTGTCTGGTGTGCAGTGCCCTATAGTGTCGTTTTGAGGGTAGGAGTTGAAACAATTTATGTCCAGGATGTGAGGGGTCTGTAGATATTTTCACAGCCCTCTTCTTGACTTGTGCAGTATACAGGTCCTCAATGGAAGGCAGGTTGGTAGCAAATTTTTTTTTTTTTTGCAGTTCTACTTATCTGTTGAAGTCTGTATCTATCTTATTTATATGCCGTAACCCAGTCTGGGCAATGTTTCTCAATCTCACCAGCTTTAAGATATGTGGACTCCAACTCCCCAAATTGCCCATCCAGTATTCCAGAAGTAGAAGTCAACACATTTTAAAGTTGCTGATGGTGAGAAACCCTGCACTAAAGTATGCAGGTAAGGAAGGGCTCAGAAACTGAGGTCAGACTGTCCCAAAGGCTTCTTTTTTCCAAACCTTCAATTTGTCTTGTTACAATTCCTATAACAGAGGAGATACTCTGGAGAATTGTAAGTCGGTTGAAGGGGTCTCTCAAAGAAAGAATCAAACTCCAGTACAATGTCAGCCTCTAACTTGTATGCTTGCTATTGGCTGCCATAGTAATGGGAAAAGTGGGGGCTTACGGTATTTGAGAGGTGAAATGTGCTGGTGGAGACATCTCGGAAAAGGGAGTTTTGTTCTCACCATCTTCTGTGCATGCTGATGCGTGTTTGAGTTTGATCAAGGCCAACTGTCTCTGCATAACAGCTGAATGAGGCCACCTGAAGATGCGCCGCACATGACACCTTTGGGAGTTGGAGATTGGACTGGGTCGGGGTAACTTGGGGGGGGGGGGAGATTTGGGTAAATGTTTGATATGTACAAGTTAGTGCTTTTTTGTTTCAGATCTTGCTTCACTTTCGCTGTTTTCATTTCATATCCAGTAAAAGTACCTTTTCTCTAACTAAATGGAGTTGGGGGTTTTCTTTCTTGGATGTTGAATGAGGCACACCTGACATACAGGTACAATTACAGCTGTAATATAATCAAACTGGACATGAAATAATTTGAACTATTGTCCATATCAGAAACTTAGTTTATCTTCTGAAGCTGATTCAGAGTTGGTGAGCTTCTCACATCAGTTTTCATTATGGAGCTATAATCAGTAACAGCTGTTAGCAATAAAAAGTACATGCGTTGCAGTGTCAAATTTCTGCCAATTCCCCAATTGCAGCCTTCTACCAACATCCCATATTTTTGAAACCAATCCAGAGTTCTGCAGGCATAATGGGGAACGGTTAGAGAAAAAAAACAATTATATGTACATTATGATATTTAAGCACTGATGATGTAACCATTGCTATGGTTTCAACTTATGTTAAAAAACTCTGTTCTTGATATTTATTTTCTTTCCCTCCCATTATTACAAGGAACAAAACAGTCATGGATTCATTTTTTTTACTTAAATATTTTGCACATCAGTTTGAACATTGTTTCTCTAATTAGGAACAAATGTACTGTAACAGCTCTTTACTTTCCAAAGCAAAATCAGAGTACTACTTCATTACTAACCAGATCTAAACAAGCTTTGGTGTAGTAAAATAGAATTGATGCTTTTTTACCAGGCTCATTTCAGATAATCACATTTTTGCAAACAAAGAGTATTTAGTTTATGATTAAATTTATTACAGTATGATTATCTTCCCTTTTAAAAACTTCCCTTTTCAAATATAGAGAGATTTGGGTTTATTGCATGAAATCAATAAACTTTAGATTGCACTGTATTAAAAATGCATTGAAAATGTAGCAAGTAGAAATTTCAGTCTTTATTGCATTGGCAATATATGTCTGAAATACTTATCCACAGTAGAATTTTTTGTAATCATTGCAACTCCATTTCCTTTGATGCAGTAAAACAACATGTTTTATATTTTTATGGTACAGTTTTAAATAACTATTACATGATTTGTTTTATTAGTATTTGTATCCAGGAATAACATTTGAATTAAGTATATATGTATCACTGCACCATTTATCATTGGTTTTATCTCCAACTTAAAAGAAAGCAAAATAAAATTTAGCTATCATATCTGACATAATTATAGTCCTTTATTCCTGCAATCTTTTCACAGATATTTGGACACGCAGTAACAGATTATTGATGGATGTGTGTTCAAGTCATCATTCATTTTGACATGTCCCAAAGGTGCTTTTTCAAGAGAGAACTGGACTTTCTGGTTTTTCTTTGAAGGCATTTCACTTCTCATCCAAGAAGCTTCTTCAGCTCTGCCTTGGATGGTGGGGAATGGAAGGATTTATATTCCTTGCAGGCAGCTGGTCATTTGCATCCTTTTAGTGGGTCTTTAAGGTCACCTGGAGGTTTATCTGTGTCATCATGAGTGGTGTAAATTGGTGTGGAACAAGTTCCTTCTTGGAATTGTTGAAAGGACTGTGTTGTAGATTGGAGATAGATGACGTCGTATCCCTCCCCCCTCTTGTTGAGAGAGGGCTGTTCAGTTTTGACATAGATGGCCTCTTTAACTCCTCTTTCAAATCAGTGATCCTCTGTCTAAAATGCTGAATGGTGGGCGAAGTACGAGGCTGGACACAGCTGAGGTAAAGTTGAACTCTTTATTGCAACAGACAGAAACGCAACAGTACAGGAGAGAAGCAAGCGTTCCCCTGCCTGACAGCTATTTATACGAGAGATGTCAGGCAGGGAAACCAATCGGAAGGCAAGAACAGCCCGCCTACAGCCAGGCCGCGTCTCATTGGCTAAGACGCGGCTTGGCTGTTGCTAGCTGCCAGCGAGGGAATCCCCGGTCGTAGGTCGAGGAAAACAGGGAATGCAACATAAAATATGGACTTTGTTGTCTTTAAAAGAGTGCCCTGTGTCTTTTAAATGCAGATGGGCTGCCGAATCTAGTCCTGATGTGTTTGTTCTCCTATGTTTGTTCTCCTATTTTGGACCTTAACGATAGGCGCTTATTATGGGTGGAATATTGTGTTGTTCAGAGGTGGGTTCTTACCGGTTCGGACCGGTTCGGCCTCGTAGGTAGTAACTCAGCCTGTCACGCTCCCGAACTGGTTCTATCAGCGGTGGTGTCATCTTGATTTTTACTTCTGCGCATGTGCAGAACAATCTTTATTGAAAAAAATTAATTTTTCCCCCTTTTCTAATGCAGACCCTTTTAGGTGCACATTTTTGCAGTAATGCCAGCAACAACCCACCCCTGGTGTTGTTATACTTTTTAGTTATGAAACAATTGATATAAGAAGCTGTCTTGTGTTTCATTTTTTCAGGTTGGCAGTCTCTATGTTTTCCACACTTCTGTGACATCCGAGGGAAAGAGTTTATGAGAGAAGACTCAGTAGCTGTTCTGGTATCATTACAAAGAGGAAATTATCCCCTTGAGAAAATTATTGATGATTTTCCCCTTCTCCTGTAGTAAGTCAGAACAGTAGTCCAGCCAGTTTCACTCCCTGCAGTTAAGGGGAGAATGTTGTCTATCTCTAATTTCTTTTATTGTTATAGTATCAAATAATTGAATAACTAAATTGATATGATTTATTTATCAATCCCCTGCCTCCAAATAAATAAGTAATGGCCTTCAGTTTTATTGCTTTTGCAAATAAGCTGCCAGAGGAATGCTGCTTTGGTACACTGAAACAATCCTTTAACATTATTCTAACATAGATTTTTCTATGCAAATTATCAGCTAAGTTCATTATGAAAACTCAGTTACCAAAGGGGTTGGATACAGAATAAACTGAATGCTGCTACAAATCCCTAGGACACAACATCTGCTCCATAAAATTTAGCTCAACCATTCCAACCATTTATCTATACAACGTTACTTTATTGTTTCTCAAAAGACCAATTTTCTCCTCAGGACACACAAGTTTTCAGACAGCCTCTTCCAGAGGCCAAATGTCTTTTTCAGTTCTCTAAGCAAAGTAAGTTTGAGACAGATGACAGAAACACCATAGTAACATGTGAAGGAAAGACTACTTGCTCATTAAAAGGAGGACATATAAATATTTTGGTATCTTCCTTTACCCAAGACTTGGAAAGATCTCTTCCCACTTTTGCATTGGGCTGATTTCTGTGTAGGTTTTCTGCCTACTACACAATGAGTTTAGATATTTTATGTGTGCTGGTTAGTAGTTTAGCTGATGTGCAAATCATCTCCATTCTAATTGCAGATTCTTCCTCTGGCATTTCAGAGACTGGCATGCGTTGCTATTGCTTCTAACTGATCATCCACAGCACCAGGATCCATAGGCTGAAAGTTCCATTAGTCTAAATTTCAAAAATTATGCTTTCCTTCTTAAGAAAAGGAAGAAAATAATGGAACCAGCAACCATTTTTCTCCATAACGTGAGGCTGTGCTGTCCCGCTCACTCGCATGCACATGTAATGGTGGTTCAGTAGGTTTTTTTTTTAATGTTCCCCACAATTCTCTTTGCCAAAACCCTAGAACTGTCCCAATTAAGTTCAGCCAAAAGCAGACCAATGCTAGTCCACAGAGCAATGGCCAATGAGTCTTTCAAGGCACTTGAAATTTTCCCAATCAAGATAGGCAAAATTAAATCCACAACACAAGTGGATTCACAAGGCCAGAAAAGTCCAGAGTTCACAAGGCACAATCCAAAGTCAATCCAAAGCGAGGCAGGGATCACAATAACCAGAAACCACAGTTAGGAAATGAACTTAGTCTCGATCTGTATGCTGTGCTAAATAGCAGGCTTTTGGTGCAACCCATCAAGAGGAAGGAGGCTGCTTCTTTGCAAGCAATTGGAATGATCCTTGCTGTTCCTCCTTTTTCTCTGCCCTACATGTTCTTGAATCAAGTACAGAAGGCAGTTCCTCCTCATCACTAACCAGCTGCAGCTGTATGCTGTCCCCAACTGAAGCCTCAGGCTGTCCTGCTGCAGCTGTGCTTCAGCTAAACCACTCTCAGCTGGCTGCTTAGAGCCATTGACCAACTGTCATCCTGATGTGCTTGGGACTGGTTCATCCTCCTCTGAACTGACATCTGGAGAGGTATATGAGGACATGCCTGGAGGAGTCATCACAGAGGCTTTCTTTTTGCCTTTGCTTCAAGGATTCTTCAGGTTAGTGTTTACAAGTAAATGATTATTTACAGAAGTTTATATCTGATTGTGCAGAAGATTAAGCAGGATGCTGATTGAAATTATTCTTGTGTAAATGCATATGCTGCTCAATTGCAAAGACTTCCAACAACTTACAGCAAACAAGTACATACAAAACATACAAATCAAATCATCACTCAATTGTATCAGAGCTTTCCTCAACATATAACTGTAGTGGAGCCTGCCCAGTTACTGCCAGGTTTTAGCAAAATAGTCATAAAATGTGATTACATGATTCCTCCCCAAGACAGCTGCTGAATAGGAAGGGATTTTTTTCTCTCTTGCTGATGAACTGCTGATTGTGCTGCCAAAGCTGATTTTGTCCAAGATAGGTTTTGGATGATCCAAGATGGCTTTCGGATGACAGTGGACCCACCTGGGAGGAGGAATCTTGAAGATTGCAGTTGCCTGTGGGAATGGTCAGAAAGTCACTGGTCACCCATCTTTCCTCTCAGCAGTTCATTTTCTTAAGCATGCCTGGATTTTAACTTCAGTTTTTTAAGTTTCTGCTTTTCTTTGCTTTTTATCTTTAACAGTTGACTGGCTGGTTGAATGCTGATTTATTATAATCCCCTGATGGACTGTAGTTCTCTGAAGAAACTTCTTGGATGAGAAGTGAAACATTTTCAAGAACCCAACCCCCCCTTCCCCCCGTCCCCAAATCACCTTTTGGAAAAGCACCGTTCTAAGAATTTGTCTGCTGTTGGGTCAGAGTACTGGACCGATATACTTAATTCCTGCTGTGAATAGACTTTTTACCCTCAATGTTTTGTAATTTAGCATTGTTTTTGTTACTTTTCTTTTTTTGGTCTATAGATACACTTTTTAAAAATAAATAAATACATTTGATGCCTAACCATGAATGTCCCATTTTCATATAATATATTGTGAAGGGAAAGTGAAATTTATAATGCATCAAGAGAGTATAATACTAATGGTGCATTGGAATATCTACAAGAAAAGCATCTGACTGTGTGATGAAACATAACAACAACAACAACAACAACAACAACAACAACGATACCCATTGTCATCAGGGCACTTGATACCATGTCCAAGAATTTTATAAAACCTATTAAGAAAATTGCAGCTTCCTGCAATAACACCAGCAGAACTGCAAAAAACTGTGCTACTCAGAACATCATACATCTTAAGAAGGTACTTGATTGATACTTAGGATGCTGGCAGCAACCTGTATCAACCATTAGCACCAGTCAATGGTTGATACGTGATAAATGAAATGCATTTGTGATTCATTTTTGAATGTTCAGTTGTCTGAGTTTCATGTTTAATGAATAATATACAAAGAGCCCACAACACATATTCTCAAAATGCTTTTTCAGTGAAAGAGTTTTGAGGAAGATAAATACAAAATTCAGGGTAGTTTTGGGATAGGTTCTGAAAGAAATGTAGCAATGATTTAGTTAATATATAACAGGCATGTCAAAACCAGATGGGAAAGCATTTGACACCATAGAGACCAAACTCATAGCTGTCATTACCATGTTTCAAAGTTACTGTCTGCAATTTATATTAAAAAGAAACATGTAAACAGGAAGTAAATATGACTTGTTGCAGTTGGTACCTATTAACATGGCATCTGATCTTAATCAAAGAAAATAAACACAAGCAGATATGTGCATATTGTCTAACCTTTGAAAGTAAAACAAATTCCCACCATCAGGATCTAATAACCATTCATGTCTCTGTGGGCCACGCTGCTTGCAGCCAAGGAAATGCCTGGCTAACACAAACATGTCCAACACATCATGAATGATGATCAAGGAAGATTCTAAAGAATAAAACACCCACACAGAGAGAAAGAACATTTCAGGATATGGTAGAATATTTTTCCAGTGATGAACAGCTTCATATCTATACCTGAAACTGAGATGGATAAGCAGGGCCCCTTATCCATTTCCTTCATGATGTCACTATATTTGCATGAAGGACTTAGAGGACTATAACCCATTTATCAACCACCTACCTTTGTTTGCTTTGAGCAGTCACGTTCCCACTTAGGTAGTTTATAAATCCAAAATATTATGCAAGCTTGATATCTTGCCAAAATCTCTAGCAACAATAGTAGATAATTGATTTGTCTGGTCATAGTAGCTTTTTTTTTTAAAAAAAAAAAAACCCATCAAATGTACTGTTATTGTATGTTAAATCACAAAATGCTGAATATTCTCTTTGAATATTTGCACATAACTTCCAATGGAATTGGTTAGTGTTATTCTGATGTCAGGCATCATGACTTTTTAAATTTCAAACTTTCTCAGTTACTTTGTTCCTCAAATATTTCAGTACCAAAAAAAAATTGTGGCCCTGATATTTTGTGATTTTTTTCAAAAAAAATCTTATTGCAATATGGATCCTTTAAATTAGTTTTCAGACATGTCTATATGAAGTTGAGACACTGTAATCCATGATTCTGCAGGGGAAGTAGAACAAATTGACAATTTCCTTAAACAACAGTTTTGTCCACATATAATTAGCGAGTCCAATGACTAAGAATAGAAACACTTCAATTATATATTTGTCACCTCATGTGACCCTTTATCATAATACAGGCATGTCTTTTGAAGCTGTACATCATTAGTTAACAATGGAGACTGTGCTTGGCAAGATATTGCAATCTGTTTATCAGAATTCATAGGAAAATGTTAATAGTGAATATATTCAAGTAGACCCAAAAACCTCCCTTACAGGGTGCTTTAATTAGTGTAAGTTGATGGCCTAAATGCCTTAACCCTAACTCTTTCCAAATTTTGGATTCTTTGAACTAGAATAATATCAGAATAAACAACTGGAAGTTCTTATCCCAATATATTTGAAAGTTTCAAAGCCGGAGAAAGCTTTAACACAAGATGCAATTCTGTAATGAGACAAAAGAAAATAAGTCTCCTTGCCCTTAAAGGAAAGTGAAATCCCATCCTTAGCAAAGCCCACCCTATTTCCCGTCTTTCTACTGTGTTTCCTTTTTGCAAGGCCTGACTTTAGTCCCAGATGTTTCTTGTTCTTGCTGGGAAGAGTCATAATCAATGGCACATGGATTTCTAGCTTTGGTGTCTGGCAGCTCTGTTATCGTCAGTGGGCTACAGATTCTTCCACTTCTTCATTCTACAGTTCTCCGGACAGGATCCCGACAGGCTCCATGTGGGCCACATATGCCTCAAAATATCTTCTTTTCCCAAACGCATTTAGGAAAGGACATTTTGTAGTTATTTTCTTCTTCACTGACGTCTCTAAACATTTGGAGACTTCAGATCCCTTGAATAGAGCAGTTTTGCCCTTAATTTGAATGAAAGGGCCATTCAAAACATTCAAGTCAGTGTGGGTTGCAGACGGTACGCCCCGGTCCGAGTGTACTGGAGGCTGCCCGGACCACTGGATACCGTTCGGTTCCGGTGCTCCAGAGGGCACACCTTCCCGCCTGAGCTCCTTACCTGTCTTTTAAATCTTTGGCGCTTCTGCACACGCGCATGGCACATACAGTGCCTGCGGTACGGTCCACTGAGTAGCTGGAGTGTCGCAGAGGGTTGCAAAGGCGCTAAGACGCATGCCCGTGCTGCCCGTGTCCATGTGAACACTGTCGGGCCCATTCCAACCATACCGGTTGGAACGGGATCTGGAACCCACCACTGATTCAAGTCATCTGTTAACAAACTTACATTTTGATCTGTATTCATGGGTAATTAAGGCATCATTTAATAGTGTCTTTCTCTTTTTTCTTGTTATCATTGATTAGTTCACAACTATCCACTGTTATTGGGCGTGCCAATAAAGTCATTGACCACACGTTGAAAGTGTACTTATATCCTTTAGAAAGGTGAAAATAATCTCATGTTTTTCTCATGAAATTGTATGCCTAAAGTGTTGGTTTTGTATGTGTGTTTATGGATCTCATATGACTCAACTGGCACCATTAAATCTCATATATTAAAGCTAAATTCCCATGTTAAAATTGAACAATTCGATTGCATGTGGGTGAGTGTACATTTGAGGGATATTTTTTTACTTCAAACAGAACACAACGATCTTCCATCAAATTTTGATATGTTGTAAGAGAAAAGTTAATGGAAAAAATGTAACTCTATGTTGTGTTGGTGATGGGACTGCAGATTATTGTGGAATTGATTCTTGTATGACCATGTAATGGTAAGCATCTTATTGTTTTATCATTGTACTGCTTTTTTCTGTTCTCTTGAGCTGCTCTTCCAAAATGGAGTTCTTATTGACAGACAGTGTAAATGTTACTGTGGAAATGACAGCAATTTGGTATTGTGGTACATAAAGTGCTTTTAATAACCACTTGGGGAAGACTCTTTACCTGCCTTGCTTCTCAATTCAGCAACATAGGTGGCTTGGTTTGCCACCATCATGGGCACGTTATTAGTTTTTTTTTTAAAAAAAATCCCTTTTGTGGAAATCTATTTTCAGCATTCAACTTTTAAGAGGGTGGACTTCCACTCCCAGAATTGCATGAGTGAGTTGGGAGTGGAAGTTCACACTTCTTAAAACTGCCAAAGGGGCGATACACCCCAGTGCAGTTACTATGTTTGGCATGTCTGATGGAAGTTCAACATCTGTACGAGCTGCATAAAACAGGCATGGTGCTCTCATCCCATGCCCTGGTTCCCAGAGACCAGGCGCAACATCAGATTCACAAAAAGAGGCAAGCAATTGCTTCTTTGCACTGCAGGAAAACACACCCCAATTCTTTTTTTTTTAATAAAGTTTTTTACTTTTCCCTTTCAAATTCATTCATAGATATACATTCTTATAATTGCTATTTAATATTTGTCTATTCATCATTAGTCTCTATAATCCTTTTTACACACATATAATACAGTTTGGCTCACTTTCTTGCCACCCCATCTTATTTTGCCACAACCTTAGTCCTTCCATCTTCTCAACCTCCATTCTCTGTCTTCTTCTTTCCTCCTCCCTTTCCTCCTTTCTTTTTCCCCTCTCTTTCCCCTCTCCTCCTCCCTCCTCCTTTTTCTTACCCTCTCTTCTACTCTTAATTCCCCACCCTTATTTTCTCTGCTTTACCCTTTCTTCCTTTCCATCCTCATCCCCCCTCCTTTCCATTGTTGCCCTTACTTATTTATTTTCTCTGATAAATAAGAGAATTGGGGGGGTCACTCCAATTCAAAGGTGCATTTAGTCCCCACCCCTTGCTTTTTTCAGTCTCTGGGCTCTTGACTTGAGGGGTTTAGGAGAAAAAAACATGCACTCCACACGCGCGCCTAGCATTATCAGCTTGTCAACGAGACCTGGTCGCTTTTCAGGAGCAGGCAAGCAGGCACCGCGCCTCCCCACGGCCCTCCCCTTCGGGCTTGCTGTACGACTTCAGGCCGATTCTCCGGAGGGTCGGGAGGAGAGAGAAGTTGCCGAAAGCCAGAAAGTCCCCGGACACCATTCCATTCAGCCACGTGCCTCTCCCCTCCACCACCCCAGGTCGCTTCCCGAATCAACCGCTTTAATTTGTTCCAGGCAGTTTTGCTAAACTGTGTGCAGATGGTTGGGAGCGCCTCTCCCGTCGATATGGTTACCGCGACCTGATCAGCGGGCTCGTATTTCTTCCAGGCTCGCAGTCCCTCGCCACGGCTCTCCTAGCAAGGCAACATAATGCTTGGAAGGCCCTTTCGTCCACCTACGGATCCTGATGCTCTTCACCTTTCTACCCCCCCCCCCACAAGCGTGGCTGAAGCTCCCCCGTCCTGCAGGCTGGAGGGGTGGTGGTGGTGGATCTTGCGCGTGGCATGCATCCTTGGTCCTTGTGAGGAAACTTGTTGATTCACTTGTGGATTCCTTCCTTAACCCGGAGACGCATCTGGGACTTGGTAGGTGGCACAGAAATGGGGAGATAAAAATTTGTACCAACAGAGGAGAAAACAGGTAGCTCAGGGTTGAACTGTAGTCTTGAAGTGGTTACCTAGCCAGGTAATGAAACATTGGTTACAACCAGCCGCAGACAGCATCAAGGACTCCAAGATAAAATGTGTGCCAATAGAACGAAAGGGATGCCGACTGCACTTCATCCACCCAGTTTTCATGCTTGAACATTTGCCAAAGGAAAGGAAGTTAAAACTTGGGTAAGACTCCAATTGTGTGCTTGCTGCAGACAAACAGGTCTTGTGAAGCCTTCTCTGGTTTTGCTTCTTGAGGGAATCATTAAATTGTTGCTGCCTTTCCTGAACTCCCTTTTCACCCAGAACTAGAATACAGAAGCTTTGCCAGAGTTTTCAGATGTCACTTTGTCTGTACTGTAACATCCCCTCCCCCATGTTAATCCACAATATTCAGTGATAGAACACTGAGATGTTTTAATATAAAACATCTCTGGATGTTGACTTACTTCTCCTGATGGTGGTCTTTAAAATGATGGCTTGATTTTGTAAAGTGTTTAAGCTATTCTGAATCGACATTGGGATTTTCACCAACATACTATGAAATAAATGAAAAAAGAAATCCAAATTGTTAGATTGGGTAATGGATAGGCACACACAGGCTTAATGGTAACAACAACTCTTTATTAAATACAACAAGTGAGAACAATCCAGCAAAGATTGAGTCTGACAGCAGCCCTTTTATAGGGAGCTGTCAGACCCTTCGACCAATAGGATTAAACCTCTGTTCCCGCCGGAACAGAGGACTTTGGTGGAAACCACTGTAGTTAGAACAAGTATCTAATATCCCTCCCCTCTTGGATGGAACAATCCTACTTGTTGCGTAGTCACGCAGGTAGGCGGGCTTTTGGATAGCTCTGCCTGAGACCTGCGCAGTTCAGTAGGAGGGGTTTCCTTGGACAGGTCGAACGGACCTGTTTTCTCCACAGCTCCGCTTGGTGGAAGCTCCTGGAACCTTTCACAGGCCATGGCTTGAGTTTCTAGAGCTGGTTCGCTCGGAGCTCGCTGCGGGCCTGTAACATAACCAGATAGGTTTCCCGGTACCCTCGGGCTTGAGCTGGCTGTGGAAGGAGTGAGTGTTTGCTCCGTTTGGGTAGGGCTTTGGCTAACTCGTGCAGGAGTTATCTCTGGTTGTCTAAGAGTGGAATTGGAGAGGCGGCCAAGGAGTTGGTCAATATGCCTTCTCCAATTCCTACCGTCCTTGAGCTCTAGGAGGTAAGAGTGAGGGCCGGTGATGCCTATCTCTGTGGCAGGAATCCACAGAGTTCTCCCGGCATAGTTGTGGGCATATACCGAATCCCCTACGCTAAACATCCAAATCTTGCTTGTGGAGTCTGGGAGTGATGAGGCAGAATAATTGAGGTGTAGCCGGTCTAAGTGGGACCTTAGCCGGTGACCCATGAGAAGCTCGGAGGGGCTTCTCTCTGTAGTGGCACTGGGTGTGATATGCTGAATTAGCAAATAGTGGTCAACCTGTGTTTGCCAATCTCCAAGGCTCATCCTAGAGAGGGCCTCTTTTGCAGATCTCACCATTCTCTCCGCCTGACCATTGGAGGCTGGATGGAATGGCATGACCAGGGCATGCCTGATTCCCTGAGCTGCTAGGAAGGTCCCAAATTTCATGGCCATGAATTGGGGCCCATTGTCAGAGACCAAGACCTTGGGCAGGCCATGCGTGGAGAACAGTCTCCGTAGCACCTTGATGACCACTTCTGCAGTAGTGGAGGTCATCAGGACTACCTCTAACCATTTTGAGTAGGCGTCCACAACTATGAAAAATGTCTGGCCGTGAACTGGGCCAGCAAAGTCAATGTGAACCCTAGACCATGGTGCTTGAGGTCGCTCCCACTCCTTAGCGGGCGCCTCTGGGGGAGCTGATCTGGACTCCTGGCACGGTGTGCAGGTAGCCACCCATTCTTCGATGTCCCTGTTCATGTTAGGCCACCACATGTAACTCCTAGCCAAATACTTCATCCTGACAATTCCAGGATGCCCTACATGTAAAGCCTCTAATACTGAAATGCGCAGTTGGGTGGAACAATGACCTGGTCCCCCCACAGTAAACACCCATTTACAACCGATAACTCATCGCGTTTGGCAAAATACATTTTGAAATCAGCCCCAACAGGCCCCTTGGACCACCCTGTCCAAACCCAGTTCAAAATTTATTTGATGGTGGAGTCCTTTGCAGAGTGATGGGCAACATCACTGGACGAGACAGGCCCAATCTTAAGGCAGTCAATGAGGAAGACTGGCATCTCGGGGGTCGGGTCAGCGAGACGTTCAGGCAGCAGATAGCGGCTTAGAGCGTCAGTGTGGCCCAAATTGGAGCCTGGTTGGTGGATGAGACGGTAGGAGTAGGCAGCTAGAAAGACGATCCATCTAGTCATGCAGGGTGATAATGACACAGGGGTAGGTCGGTCCCCATCCAGTAAGCCCAACAATGGCTTGTGGTCCATAACCAGTTTGAAGTCCCGGCCATATAGATACCCATGGAACCTCTTTACTCCGGCCACTGCAGCCAAAGCCTCACGGTCCAGCTGACTGTAGTTCCGCTCTGTGGCAGACAAGGTCCTGGAATAAAATGCAATAGGGGCTTCAGTTCCATTGGGCATGCAGTGGCTGAGGACGGTGCCAATGCAGAACGGGCAAGCGTCGCAGGTCAGCACCAACGGAAGGGTCTGGCTGTATTGTACCAGAAAGGACTCTGCCAACAGGAGTCGTTTTACTGTGGCAAATGCGACAGCCTCGGCTCTGCCCCAGGACCACTTCACGTTCTTAGCCAGGAGATGGTGTAAGGGCTCAGCAATGGTGGCTTTCTGTTTAAGAAAGAGAGCTGTAGAAATTAAGGAGCCCGAGGAACGCCTGCAGCTCGGTTTGATTGCGAGGTGTGGGGGCGTCCTGAATTGCTTGAATTTTTTGTGTGGTCGGATGAATCCCAGAGCCATTGATTAGGTACCCTAAGAATTCAACCCTTGGCACGTTAATTTGGCATTTCTATTTTTTGTGACGGAGGCCTTTGTCTCTAATTTGAGCCAAAACTGTTCGTACACGTTTGAAAAGTTTCGCCTCATTTGCAGCTGATACCAAGATGTCATCGAAATAGGGGATGACTCCTGGAATCCCCTGCAAAGGTCGTTCCATGACGCTTTGGAACAGTCCAAAGGGGATACTAACGCCGAATTGCAGCTGGTGACATTTGAACGCACCCCTGTGCATCACAATGGTTTGGGCCTCCACCGTAGTGCCATCTACAGGCAATTGTTGGTATGCCTGCGCCATGTCCAATTTTGCGAAAAATTTTCTGGGGCCTAATGAATGAAGGAGGTGCTGTACAATTGGTACCGGGTAGGTGCTTTGTTGTAGTGTTTTATTTATTGTGCACTTGTAGTCCACGCAGATGCGGACAGACACATCAGATTTGACAGGTGTCACTATAGGGGTCTCCCAGCGTGCGTGATCAACCGGCTCTAGGATTCCCTGGCCTGCGAGCATGTCAATTTCCCTGTCAATTTTGGGGCGGAGAGCAAAAGGTACTCTCCTGGGTTTTAGCCTTATTGGTGCTATGTTGGGGTCCAAACTAAAAGAAATTGGAGTCCCCACATACTTACCCAGACCAGTGCCGAAGATGTCCTCGAACTCCTTAAAGATGGCTTCAGCGCCATCGTCTTTCAAAGCGTTGATACCGGTCACCTCTAGGCCCAGGGCTTGGAACCAATCTAGCCCTAGGAGGCTCTGCAGGCTGCCGCTGACCACTGTCACTGAGAGTTTCCCGCTGAACTGCTTGAACTTCACCTAGAAGGTGCCTTGGCCCACGATGGGGACCCGGTTCCCCTGGTAATCGCGTAGGCGGATGTCAGGGGTCTGAAGATGCTGCTTCTTTAGGCTAGGGATAGTTTGCTTTAAGGTAGACCATGGCATGATGGTCAGTGATGACCCAGTGTCGATCTCCATCTCACATGGAGAGTCCTCAATGAGGACTGTGACCTTCAGCTTTTTTGGCTGCCTGGTGCGGACTTGGCCGATTGACTTGTGGTAGGTGACTCTATTGTCGCCCTCTGTGCACTGTGGTGGCTTCTGCCAGGCCCCTTGGTTGGGCCTCTGTTGGTGGTTTGGTGCACTTCTAGGCTGCCAGGTAATGACAGGGAATTCGCTCTGGCACATCTTGGCGATGTGCCCCTTTGCTCACAGCGCTGGCAGATTGTGTCGCGGAAATGGCAAGCCAATCAGGCATGGTCTCTTCTGCAGCTAGCGTAAGGTGGGAGACATGGTTTAACTTTGCGCACCGGCTGGGCGTGGCTACTGTGCATGCGGCAGCTGCACATCTTCCTCGCCCTCTGAGCTCTCAGGCTCTGCAACCTCGTGATGTACATGTGTACTCTTTCGTGTGTCTTGTGGAGCGCTTTGGTGCTGCAGAGTCTCAGTAGATTTGATGGCTGATTCGGACGCCCTGGCCTCGTCCAATGCGATCTGCAGAGTGAGGTTAGATTTAGTGAGTAACCTCCTCTATAGGTTAATGTCCCACACACCGCAAATTATGCGGTCCAAAATCAGCTCATCCAGGTCTCGGAATTCGCAGTACACTGCGGCCTTGTGAAGCGCTGCAACGTACTCATTAATCGACTCCCCCTCTTTCTGGTTCCTGATGTTAAACTCATGCTGGCGAACGTGCTTGGATGGCTTGGGGTCATAATGGGTCCTCAACATTTGCTGGAGCATGGACCAAGGAACTGATTGCAGCGGTGTCAGCTCAGAGAGGTCTTTTGCCATCTTGAACACTTCCCGGCCACAGTATCTGAGGAACATGTTCTTCTTGCGGCCTTCAGAAAGGCCCATGAGGTCGTTTGCCTCGAGGAAGCAGTCAAATAGTAGCATGTACGAATCGCAGTGCTCGGTGACTGGGTCATATAGAGTCAGTG
This sequence comes from Natrix helvetica, assembly GCF_964273705.1. Lineage (NCBI taxonomy): Eukaryota > Metazoa > Chordata > Lepidosauria > Squamata > Natricidae > Natrix > Natrix helvetica. The sequence continues at coordinate 141,598,213 of NC_138550.1, forward strand.
GGGCGTGCATGGATATTTTGTGTTCAGAGGGTGTTTTGAGTTTGCCGCTCAAAAATGGCTGCTCGAAACCACGCTGAGTTCCAGGCTGGATGTACTTGTTGGATTGCTATGCTCTTTAGGTTTGCTTAGTTGCCGTCCAATCCCACCTTCGTCGCCAGTGTTAGATTGGGTAATGGATAGCCACACACAGACTTAACAGTAACAACAGCTCTTTATTAAGTACAACAAGTGAGAACAATCCAGTGAAGGTTGAGTCTGACAGCAGCCCTTTTATAGGGAGCTGTCAGACCCTTCGACTAATAGGAGTAAACCTCTGTTCCCACTGGAACAGAAGACCTTAGTGGAAACCACTGTAGTTAAAGCAAGTATCTAACACAAATATCAGACCATATTAACCATTTGTGTGAAGTGGTGTAGGGTTTCCTGCCTAAACAGGGGGTTGGACTAGAAGACCTCCAAGATCCCTCCCAACTATTATATTATATTAAGACTATTAAAAGTCATAAAAGTACCCAAGCTTCTTTTCATCCAAAAGAGAGAATACCTGACTTAATGTAGACATGATACAGCTTGGTAGACATACAATTAAGATTGGGAGGACATTAATGAAAAATGTTCTCTACATTGAGTGGCACTTCTGCTGACTTCATGGACACTGAATATTTCTAGGGTAAAATGCATTTTAAACTATAGATCCATGTTTTTGTCCAAGATATGGCATAATTTATAATTATGCATGGACATTTTTAATTTGAACTCCATAACTAAGAGAATTACAGATACAATTCTCTCTTATTATGTGTCATGGGAAATTCTGTCCTTTTTGTGCCTTCAGTTCAGTTTTGAGTTCTGGGGACTGTCTGAACAAGTCCTTGCAGTTTTCTTAGCAAAATTTCAGAAGTGGTTTGCCATTGCCTCCTTCTCAGAGTTGAGAGAAAGTGGTTGGGCCAAGGTCCTCTAACTGCAGGGACCCTTTCAGCAATTCCAAAAAGGTTCCACTCCCATTTGCACTACTCAGGTGACTCTGAGGACACAGATAAACCTCCAAGTGCTTCAATGACCCTGTAAAAGGATGCAAATGACCAGATGTCTGCAAGGAGTATAAACCCTTCCATTCTCCACCATCCAGTCAGAGTTGAAGAAGCTTCTTGGATGAGAAGCGAAACATCTTCTGAGAAAAGCAATAAAGTCCAGTTCCCTCTTGAAAAACACCTTTGGGTTTGCTCCATGTGTTTCTATTTTTGCTAATTTTGACAGTAAAGTCCAGTTCTGAGAACATTAAAAAATCAAATCGAGATTAGGATTATTGTATCTGGGATGCAAAAAAAATCTTGATAACCAGTAGATGGCAGTGGTGAGCTAGTTTTCCAATTAGATAATTCATGTCATTATCTGGATTTTTGCAACTCAGACATGGTGACCTCATCTGATATAAAAAAAGGCTAGGAAATGAATGCATTTTTAATCTGAAGAATTAATCTCAGATAAAGCAGAGGTGATTTCAGAGTATTACTGAGTCTTTCTCTAATTAGAGATACAATATATGTTTACATCAAAGTTCTCCAAGCAAGATACGTTCCAGATGCGGGAACCAATGGCTGAGAATTCCTGTGGAAGTTTGCATTCGTTTTTCTAGTCTTAAGAAAGCAGGTACCAATTTTCTCTCCTTAAGATCAAGTATACTGGAAAAAATAGTGTTATCACATCATGGTCTTCAACAGGACTTGTGAAGTGAACAAAAGTCCCTTGGCGTCTGATCTTTTCTTTCCATTGGATGTTTTAACATAACACCCAAGAAAGTCCCAAAGGTGCTTTTTTTTCAAGAGGCAACTGGAATTCCTGGTTTTTCTTTGAAGGCGTTTCACTTCTCATTCAAGAAGTTTCTTCAGCTCTGACTGGATAGTGGGTAACGGAAGGATTTATACTCCTTGCGCAGAACTGGTCATTTGCATTCTTTTTAGAGTAATTGAGGCCACTTGGAGTTTTATCTGTGTCATCAAATTCACCTGAGTAGTTCAAATGGGTGTGGAGAGTTCTGTGAGAACAAACCCATCAGAACAAGATTCAACAGTCCATCTGCATTTAAAAGACAAAGGCCACTCTTTTGAAGGCAGCAAGGTCCACATTTTGGACAGAGAGGACCGCTGGTTTAAAAGAGGAGTCAGAGAGTCCATCTATGTCAAAACTGAACAACCCTCTCTCAACAGAGGGGGAGGGATACGGCATCATCTATCTCCATCTACAACACAGTCCTTTCAACAATTCCCAAAAGGCTCCACACCCATTTACACTACCCAGGTGACCCTGATGACACAGATAAACCTCCAGGTGGCCTCAACAATTCTCTAAAACATGGGCTGGCTGGGGAATTCTGGGAGTTGAAGTCCACAAGTCTTAAAGTTCCCAAGTTTGGACACTCCTGCTCTAAAAGAATACGAATAACCAGCTGCCTGCAAGGAGTATAAACCCTTCCATTCCTCACCATCCAGTCAGAGTTGAAGAGGCTTCTTGGATGAGAAATCTTCAAATAAAAACCAGAAGGTCCACTTGCCTCTTGGAAAAAGAAAAGAAAAGCACTTTTGGGACAACCATGACCCGTATGACTGAGAATCTCCATAGACAACATCCACGAAAAGACAAATTTCCTGTGATATTTGAGATGCTTACACAGCAAACAAGATCCCTTTTCTCCAGATGAAGAGTTATGCAAATATTGGATACCTCGTAGACATTTATGTTTGGGTGTTGGGCAGCTAGTGCAGCTCAGCAGCAACTCCAGGTGTGATTCATTCGGCCAAAAGATGCCTGGAAATCAGTGATGGGTTTTGGATCCCGTTCCAACCGGTACGGTTGGAACGGGCCCGGCGTCGTACACATGGATGCACGCTTGCGTCTTACCACCTCCGTGATGCTCCAGCTGCTCAATGGAGCGTCGCACAAGCGCTGTATGTGCTGTGGGGATGCGCGGAAGCACCAAAGACTTAAAACACTGGTAAGGAGCTCGGGCGGGTGGGCCCTCTGGAGCACCATACTGGAACGGTATCCTGTGGTCTGGGCAGGCTCTGATAAGCCCGTACCAGGGCGTACTGCCTGCAACCCACCACTGCTGGAAATGCTTACTATAGCTACAATAAAGGACGCTGGGAAAACATGCTTGGCTACTGCTGCTTTCATTCTTTTATTAATGCTTGGCCTGGCTTTGGTTTGTCCTGATTTAAAACACCTGGCCTGATGTTGGATGCAGATGTTTGTTCTGTTGTCCAGGAACCAACATTTGTTCTCTTTTACAGTCTGCATGGTGACCTTGGGGAATTTTTTAAAGCTGTTGTTTAACAGAGTCTTCATTTTTTCCTCTCACTCTCAGTTTCCCAGCTCAAAGTGTGACAGATTAAGTGGCAAGGGCAAATAGAGATGAAAATCTGAATTTTCAGGTTCCCTCTAGGCCAAAACTAATTGGCAACAACTTGGTCTAGGGCAGTGTTTCTCAAACTTGGCAACTTTAAGTCCTGTGGACTTTAACTCCCAGAATTCCCCAGCCAGCTGCTGGCTGGGGAATTCTGGGAGTTGAAGTCCACAGGACTTAAAGTCGCCAAGTTTGAGAAACACTGGTCTAGGGTTTTACAGTGCACCATGCCTTGATTTCAATTTCCTATAGGGAGTCCCTGCTTTTAGATTTCTCTACTTTTAAAAAGAAAATAATCTTAGTTCACCTTTGGGCCCATTGAAATGGGGAGTTGAATCTTAATATAATGCAATATTTTGGATTTCCTGGCGGCAATTATGGGGTGAGATGCTTCCATTCATCTATTCCTGGTTTAGTCGTTTGTATATTGTTTAACAAATGTAAGCATTATTATTGTTTATAAAATCTGCCATTTGTCCATTAGTAGTTTGATAGTACAGTTCTACTTACTAGTCACAGTTAGTGGAAGAAAGACAAGAAAATCTTCGAGCAATTTTTTTTCCACCTGAAAATGCCAAAAGTTAAACATTGAGCCTTGGTCTGAAGTATGGAAATAATCTATTTTACTTTTTTGAAGTGGCTTTTCCAAGGACCAAATGCAAATTGATCTTAAATGCATAAATGCAGGGGGTGAGCTGCTATGGGTTCGCCTGGGTTTGGGAGAACCTGTAGCTAACATTATGGCCGGTTCAAAGAACCTCCAAATCCCATCCCTGACTGGCCACGCCCACCTCATCATGTCCCTTTCACCCCTCTCCTCCTAGGAGTCTCGACGCAGCCTGTTTTGGATGCAAGGTAAGAGCAGGGCCTGCATGGAGGCTTGGGGAGGGGGAAAAATGGGCCTCCCGGAAGGCCTCCGAAACCCAGGGGAGGCAGTTTGTGCCCTCCCAAAGGCTCAAGGAAAGCCTCCAGAGCCTGGGGAAGGCAAACCTCCCCCCATGGTTCAGGAGGCTGACTAGGCCACGCCCACCATGGCCACGCCCACCCAACAACCAGGCGGTAGACTTGTTGCTGAAATTTTTGAAGCCCATCCCTGCATAAATATATTTAGAATTCATATCTTGCTGACTTCTTGCTACATGCAATAAGTAGCTTCACAGGGAATAGGGGACACATTACATTTTGCTTCTTATTAAGGTTGCCTTTTCAGAGCTGCTGTGTTCCTTTTAACAAAAGCAGTAGCAATATTAATTGCACAGTTGGGGAGGGAATTTTGCAAGTAAGGAAAGAGTTTCATCTTCCTTGCATCCAAAAAGCTGTTTCTGTTTCCATGGGCAACTCTCATATTTACATTTTACGCCTAATTGAGTCCCGGGTCCATACTTTTAACAGCAAAGGTAAAAATTCTACCAGATGCATAATAACTTCAGCACTGTTTGCATTCTTCTAGCAAGTTGAATGTAGTGCAAACCATTACACCTCAGAGTGGCAATTACAGAGGGAAGCTCTTGTAATTCTTCAAATAACTTCATTGAACATTTTTTCCCTGTATATAAAGAATAACCTGGAAAAATACTCTTACAGATAATGCAGTAACCTGCCTGATAGTATGATGGAATACTATTCAGGCTTTTTGAGTGAATGAAGGAAGAATGCACTAAAAGTGTTGCAAGAAAGGACAAATTGTTACTCTCCCCATTAATGTGATTTCTCTTTCAAAGCAGCATCCGTGTAGGAACAATTAAATGTGTGTTTATTGCTTTAAAAATGTGGATTCTCCTTAACCGTTGGCAGCTGAGCCCTGCTATCTCTTTATTCAGAGCCTTTTAAGATGAAGAATGGCTTGGAGGGGGCTGCAGAATTTTCACTTGATCCCCCCCTCCCCACACTGGATGAGGTCTCCCCCCCCCACCCCCATCAGTTTCTCCCCAGAATATATAGTATTTGAGATTCTTTGGCACTCTTTCAAATTACCATCTCTTTATGTTGTTTTTTCTTCCCAAATTATCTGATGTAAAATTATCATTTGTAGAGGACACTAATGACTAAAAAGATGGGCAGAAGGACTAAATTAGAACAGATACTGTGCTGGTTCAGAAGCAGAGGTGGGTTCCTATCGGTTCGGCCCGGTTCAGCCGAGTAAGTAGTAACTCAGCTGGCCACACCCCAAAACTGGTTCTATTGCCAGCGGCGTGATCTTGATTCTAGGTTCTGGGCATGCACAGAACAATCTTCTTATGAAGAAATGCAATTTTCCCCCTTTTCTAACATCCGTATGCACAGACCTTTTTAGGTGCAAATGCATTTGCCATGCACGGGGGTGAAGCGAGTGCGCGCGCACAATGTTTTTTAGCGCCGAACCGGCAGTAATTCTGGCAGCAACCCACCCCTGCTCAGAAGGATATGGGAGCAATGAGCAAGAACAGCAAGAACCCATGGCTTGCCCACAGGGATGGCAGGCAGTCCTTGACTTACCACTATCTGTTTAGTGACTGTTCAAAATTACAACAACACTGGGAAAAAAATGACTTACAAATTGATCCTCGCAATTACAGCATCCCCACAGTCACATGATCAAAATTTGGATGCTTGGCAACTGGTGTGTATTTATCATAGTTGCAACATCCCGGATCCTGTGATCACTCCAACAAGTGAAGTGAGTGGTAGTGGTTGGGTTAGCCAGATTCACTTAACAACTATATGGTTCACTTAGCAACTGCAGTGATTCACATAATAACAATGGCAAGAAGGTCATAAAATTGGATGTGACTCACTTAACCACTGTCTTGATCAGCAACAGATATTCTGGCCCCAATTGTAGCCGTAAGTTGAGAACTACCTATATCTGCTGCTGTTTGTGTGTGGGAAAATAATGGTTTGTTTCAGGGGTGGGTTCTGGCAGCCACGACTGCCCGGTTCACTTACTGTGCGCACATGTGCAGTATAATAAAAATTGTTCTGCGCATGCGCAGAAGCCAAAAACAAGGTGGCGGCGCCTATGGCGCCACCAGGAGAACCGGTTTGGAGGCGTGGCAGACCTGGGTTGCTGTCAGTTTCAGAGACCCAGGCCGCCACATCCCTACCAGTTTGGTCAAACGGGTCCGACCCAGTAGGAACCCACCACTGGTTTGTTTCCCACACCTGAGGCTCGTAGGATTGCCAAAATGTGTTCATAACAATTTCTACGGGTTGATTTGGGCTCCTATCCTATTATCTAAAAATGTTTTAGAAACCATACCTGAGAAATGCCAAATTAAGGTTTTTAGCATGGATTAAGTTTAAATGTGCTGTGCGATTAAGCGGGATCAGATCTGATTAGTGATTGGATGGGAAGTCATCAGGAACAAGAAGACTGAAAACCAAGTTCTAGTTTTACCTGGTAAGTTCACCAAAGTGCAATTCCTAAATAATCACAAATGGCTCATTCTTGCAGATCAAAATACAATCTATTCACATTAGAAGATACCAGGAAGAAATAACAATCCAGATCTCCCACATGGTGTCGCTGTTTCTCTTTCATAAACCAGAATGGATTCTTCATAAGGAAGCAGAGGGGGTGCCATCTCAGATGACCTAAAAGCACAGACATAAAATAAAATCACCAAATTCTTGTATTTGTGAGTCAAGCCGTGGAATATATTGTCAGCAGCAAACAACAATCTGCCCTTGAACCGATTCCCAGTTGTACCCTGATTCTGATGTTTTCAGTACATTTCACAGCTCACAGCAGACCTGAGCTTGGCTCATTCAGGCAGCTGCTTTAAAGAGCTTTCCACCGGCGTGCAACAGAATAGAAGTACACCAACATCATTTTCTCAATGTCTTGGTAACAAAGCTAGTGGAGCATGCTGTCCTTACACAGTTAATCTGGGGCAAATTAAGGGCAGACATCCTCCTCACCTAGTGGTTAAGGCATCAGGCTAGAAATTAGAGAATCTAGTGAGTTTTAGTCCTACCTGAGACCAAAAGCCACGTGGAGTACCTTGGACCAGTCACTTTCTCTCAGTCCTGGAAGGACCACTTCTGAAAATCTTGCTAATAACATTTTCAGGGACTTGTTCATGAAGTCTCTGCGAATTGGACATGATTGGACATGAACAGAATAACAGAGTTGGAAGGGATCTTGAATATCTTCTAGTCAAGCTCAAGCAAGAAACCCTATAAGATTTCAGACAAATGGCTTTCCAATCTGCATTCAGTTTTGGTCACCACCATGTAAAAAAGATGTGGAGACTTTAGAAAGAGTGCAGAGAAGAGCAACAAAGATGATTAGGGGACTGGAGACTAAAACACATGAAGAACGGTTGCAGGAACTGGGTATGTCTACTTTAATAGAAAGAAGGACTAGGGGAGACATGATAGCAGTGTTCCAATATCTCAGGGGTTGCCACAAAGAAGAGGGAGTCAAGCTATTCTCCAAGGCACCTGAGGGTAGAACAAGAAGCAATGGGTGGAAACTAATCAAGGAGAGAAGCAACTTAGAACTGAGGTGAAACTTCCTGACAGTTAGAACAATTAATCAGTGGAACTTGCCTCCAGAGGTTGTGAATGCCCCAACACTGGAAGTCTTTAAGAAGATGTTGGACAGCCATTTGTCTGGAACGGTATAGGGTTTCCTGCCTAGGCAGGGGGTTGGACTAGAAGACCTCCAAGGTCCCTTCCAACCCTGCTATTGTATTGTATTGTATAATCTCTTCTTAAAAACCTCCAGGTTGGAGCCCGCACAAGTTCTGAAGGCAAGTCCATTGATTAATTGTTTTAAGTGTCAGGCAATTTCTCCTTAGTTCTAGGTTGCTTCTCTCCTTGATTAGTTTATATCCATTGCTTCTTGTCCTGCCCTCAGGTGCTTTGGAGAATAGTTTGACCCCCTATTCTTTGTGGCAGCTCCTCAAATACTGGAACACTGCTATCGTATCTTTCCTAGTCTTTCTTTGCACTGGGCTAGACATATCCAATTCCTGCAGGCATTTTTTGTATGCTTTATCCTCCAGTCCACTCTTTTTCTGCACTCTTTCCGAGGGTATCAAACTTGATTTCATTGAGGGCTGCATCAGGCTTGTGTTTGACCGCATGGGGTGGGCATGGCTAGAAGGGGTTGGACTAGAAGACCTCAAAGGTCCCTTCCAATTCTATTATTCTGGTATTCTCATAAATATTGGGGGTGCTAAAATGACACTTTTGATATGATCACTACCTCACTATTGTTTACCCATTCTGGGTTAAATGTTGAAACATCTGCAGAGACTAGGTTTATGGCGAGACCGGCTCCTCCTAGTGGTGCCACTGGATAATGACCACCTGTCAGGATGGTGCCGAATTAAGACAAACCAAATTGATATCAGTCCCCAGGCGACAAGCCAGTTGGTCAGACCTTTTTTTGTCTTTGTCACAACCAATGGATCTACAATCCGCCAAAATGCAAACATAACCCAGATGCTTTGATTGTGCAAGATGCTTTTAGACGATTTGAAAAGCGGACTCTGTGCCTGCAGGAATAACCCTAGGAACATGAGGGTGATGATCTGGACAAACTAGGTTTACCGTATTTTTCAGAATATAAGATGCACCTTTTTCCCTCAAAAAAGAGGGTGAAAATCTGGGTGCATCTTATACACTGAATACAGCATTTATGGCCTCCCAAAACCCCACCCCCTTTGCTGGGGAAGGCAAAAATGAGCAAAATATGGGCTGTTTTTTGGTTGTTTTGCCTCCCCCCATTGCCCAGGAACACCCTATAAGCCTCCTAAAGGGCTATGCATGCCCTTTTCTTGACAAAAAAACACACTCGTTTTCGCAAAAAATGGGGCATTTTGGGGAGGTTGGCAGAGTGCAAAACTTTTTTTTATTTGTCTCTTCAAAATCTTGGTGCATCTTATACTCTGAAAAATACGGTAATTTGCATCCTACAGATGTCAATCTTCTCCAATGATTGCTGTTGTTTTTTTTAAACCTCAGTCTGTGCAAGAGCTTCAAAATTTTCTTCATTCACAAAGGATATTTGCTGGAGCCTCTTCTTATCCAGAGCATCTTTAACTAGACAACATGAATCTGTGGGAATATGTATCTATAAGTTTTGTGAAGGTGTTTGATATTTGTTTCACTGCGAGACAAAGAAAGCACGAGAGTTAAAGAACAAAGGAACAGGTTGTCTGTCTCGCTGGGAGCAGTTGCAATTACCTGGTGTTTTCGGGGAAAGCGTCCTTTGCTGGAGCACAAATGGAATAAAAACTGGACTTCCTTTTTTTAAATAATACTCTACATCACTCACTCTGCTTCCAAGTCTCTTGTTTCTACAAGCCATGCCTTTGTGTTTGGAGAGGTTTTTGGCTTTTCAAACCCCAAAACTACCCTCCAGGATGGGAGATCTTCTGATCTAGGCCACCAGATGTTTGGGTCATGCCCAAGGCTGAGGAGATGGAGCATAAATGAAAGTGTGTACATCATTCCCAATGTAAAGAAATGTTGTATCTAAGCATTACCATCTTGCAAGTGTGTAACATATGAAGTTAATCACTTAATGAGGATCTGCAGTACAGCAGTTTGGTGAGCCTAGGATGGTGAGGTTGCCAAGATTTATTTTTTGGGGAGGTGTTATTCATTCTTATATATGAATCATACCAAGAATCAGTTCTGACTCTAAATAAAAGGCAGAAGCAGTACCAAAAATTCTTCCTTGTGTGGTATTGGTGGGGCGGAGAGAATAAACAAAATCCTTTCTTTAAGTTACTCATTTTCAAACAGTCATACATATTTATAGTGCTTTTATTGTAAAATGTACTTAACAATTAAAATATTAAGAAGATGCCGCTAGGATACTCACAGTCAAATACAATCTCAGTCCATTGGTTTTGCTAAGAATTATGCTGTACCCTAGTACAAAAAAAAAAAAAAAAAAAAGCCCAGAAAACTTTAAATTTTGGTCCATAATAAACATAGGTCAAACCTAAGATGCATTACTGCTCAGGTCAAGGTAAAAATAGCAGTACTGTACGCTATCATAATGCATAAAACAGTTGCAATGGCAAAAGTGAAATTGAAAAAAAAAGTCTTAACGAAACCTGGACCATGTGATCAAAACTCCAACTCCTTTATGAAACATGTGGAAAAGGGGTACGCCTTTGATTTCATCTTTGTGGGACCTTCGTGGCATTTTTTAATGTCCTTCCCACAATGCCTCTGTGTTGAATTTAGTCACACCAGTCCAATCGTTAAGAAAACTGCTGCACTTTCCCTGATAACTTTCCACATGACTTAGGCCGCAGGATAAAATAAATTTATTTTATTTTAAACGTTAAAACAAATACGTAATTCCCCCAAAATAGCAATAGCAATAGCACTTAGACATATGTGCCACTTTACAGTGTCACTTTACAGGGCTTTACAGCCCTCTCTAAGCGTTTTACAGAGTGAGCATATTTCCCCCAACAATTTGGGTCCTGATTTTACCCACCTTGGAAGGAAGGAAGGCTGAGTCATCCTTGAGCCTGATGAGATTTGAATGGTCAAATTGCAGTCAGCCAGCAGTCAGCAGAAGTAACCTGCAGTACTGCACTCTAACCACTGCACCAGCGTGGCTCATAATCCTCAACAGGTGGACATTGCAAAACTTTCTGTCTTGTAGTGTGTCACATTTTACCTCTCAGCAGTAATATTTTTATGAATATTTTTGCTTAAAAGAAAATTTTACAAACATTAGAAAAAATTAGAGGAACATAGAAGAAGAAATAGAAACAGATAAAAGGATAAAAGAAAAAGAAGTATACAAAAGAGAAAGATACTCAAAGAAGTGTCCTCTGATCTTTGCAACAGTTACAAACAGAGTAATTACCATTTCTGCCTTCCCACATTGCATATTATAGTTCCCCTCTTTCTGTAAACCAACCTTTTTAATCAATAAAACTTGAAACCAGAAGTCCATTTTTAAAATCAATTTTTAGCAAGAGATCTATAAATAGTAGTCAGTCTTTTATAAAACTAATTGTAGTCCCCTCCTTAATCAAATAAGTCAATTTAGCCATTTCTGCAAACTCAGCCATCTTTCCAATTCATTTTTCCATTATTGGTATTTTTGTAGCGTTCCATCTTTGTGCTTATAATAACCTCACCGCAATTACCATATTCAAAACTGATCGTTCATGAACTTTTAATAGTGGAGTGTCCATGAGTCCTAATAAGAAATGTTTCAGTTACATCTGAATGTCAATTTTTAAAACTCTCTGCATCATCATGGGTGTTTGTGTCCAGAATCTTTTCACTGTTTCACAAGTCCTATACATGCATGATAAAATGTTCCTTCGTGTTTTTCATATTTCCAGCAGTGATTAGAAATACTGTCATATATATCTGGTGTCAGACACCAACAGCACATCATTTTTAAAAGGTTTTATTTTAATTTGTAAGACAATAACAACAACAATAATAAGGTTCCTGTTGTGGATGTTAATATATGTATAGAAAGGCATGGTCTTGAGAGAAATACTGAGAAACAGTTACAAAAGCAAAGCATTCTTTAAGCTCTGGTTCTTCCAAGTGTCTTTGGATTGAGGAGAGATGGAAACATAATCAGACTTTCAAAATTCTGCTAATATAGCCCATTTCAATAAAGTTTAGTCCCCAGCTTCTTGTGGAATCTGCTTCATGATCTGGACAGATCTGAAAGATTAACAATACCAATCTTGTTAATTAAAAATTTAAAAAATAAAGAGAGACCAGTTGCTTGCTCTGAAAAGTTTTATCACCTAAATTCCACCAGAATATTTGGGTCCATGTAATTCTTAAACTCTAATATGCAGTCTGTCAGGGTTCCAAATAGCATCCAAAATTAAATCAGAGTCCAAGGCAAAGTATTGCTCAAAGTTCCAATGTATTAAGAGAACCATGTTGGCTCACCTGGGAAAACCTGAATCTGAAAGCTTCCCGGTTTTCCTCATCCATTTGAAAGTTCAAGATCTTGACCCCACATCCACAAGTCCATCACATGGTTCAATCTTCCACTGCCATGCTGGCAGTTCCACTCATCCAATTCTGATCAGGTGCAGAAGTGCAAAGACAAAGGATGACCTTGGCTTTCTAGAAAGAATTTTATTATGGCTACATTGCATCTCCCTTCTACAATCCCCCCTCCCATTTTCCCATAATAGAAAATGCATAGTAGAATAATAGAAAGTGTGACAGGCCAAAGATCCAAAAGAAAAGACAGCAGCAGGCCTGACAGGGTCCTTGATTGTGATTTAGAGTGTTATATGAACCGGTTATATACCCATTGTTGTCCTTTAATGAGCTGTATGAACTCATGTCAAAGTAAACCCATGTCTTGTATGTGAGTTGATATAGTTATGAGATTAAATATAAATAAGGAAAACAGGTAGAATCAGGGAAAGAGTAACTGATAATTTTGGTTATTAGTCCTTATCTGTAAGCAGTGAGAATAAAAAGCAGAGGTCCAGCTTGTCATATGCCCAACCCAACCCAACCCAACCCAATGATGCTAAAAACAAGGCAAGAAGACTTATTGTTTGCTGCTCAAGTGTTAGATGTATGGCGGATTATTCAGAATTGGCAGGGCTACACCACACAAGCAGAGAGGCCTGGGATTTTTTTGGGGGTAAATAGGAATAGCATGTTTAAAAAGATTTATTTTTAAATTCTGCCTTTATTATTTTAATAAATACCTCAAGGTGACGAACATATATAATATACCTTCCTTCTACTATATTCCCCACAACAACAACCCTATGAAGTGAGTTGGGCTGAGAGAGTGTGTGGCCCAAAATCACCCAGCAGATGTTCATACCTGAAGAGGGACTAGAACTCACAGTCTCCTAGTGAATGGCCAAGAGTCACTCATTTGGCATTCATGCCTAAGGTGGAACTAGAACCCATGGTCTCCCTGTTTCTAGCCTTGGCTCTTAAACCTTAGACCAAACTCTCTAGATTGTATTATTATATTATTACATGTGACACAGTGGCTCAGTGGGCTTGTTGATCAGAAAGGTCAGCAGTTTGGCAGTTTGAATCCCTAGTGCCGTGCAATGGAATGAGCTCCCGTTACTTGCCCCAGCTTTTGCCAACCTAGCAGTTTGAAAGCATGTAAAAATGCAAGTAGAAAAATAGGGACCACCTTTGGTGGGAAGGTAACAGTGTTCCATGCACCTTCGGCGTTTTGGCATGCTGGCCACATGACCATGAAGACATCTTCGGACAGCGCTAGCTCTTCAGCTTTGAAACGGACATGAGCACTGCCCCCTAGAGTCAGGGATTGAGTACCACATATGTATGAAGGGAACCTTTACCTTTACCTATATTATTATTTGGCATACAACATTTTCTGGTAAAATATTCTACTTCAAATATAATCTCATTTGTAAACAAAGGTAAATATAATACAACAACAAAAATTCATCTGCTGAAACTGTGAAGTTGATGTCTGAAGAATGCTGAAAACAGCTCTTTATGAACAAAAAATATCCTGAAATGAAATGAATGCCTCAGCATTCTTATTCACTGGCTGATATATTTGTCTCTCTCTGAAAGAGAACTAAATGGGATTCTCTTCAATTCCATAAAAAGAAATATATATTTTTAAAAAACATAACAGCAATTTACCAACATTTTAACAAAAAGTCAGTTACTGGAATTGGTATGCATTAAGAAAAGGTAAAGGAGATCTTCATTATTGGCATTGTTTCCACTTATGTTCATTTTCAAAGTCAACCTTAGTAATATTGTACTGAACAAAAAAAATTCAGGAATATGTTGTTACTACAATATTACTAATGTTGTCTTTGAAAATGAGATAAGACTTCAGCCAAATGGGTGCAATGCACCTAAAGAGCAGGCAGAGCTTCCAGGTTACCATGGTGATGACCATCCTATTTGGACCACAGCCTTTGGCTTCCCCTGTGCTGAGGACCATTGGAGTATCAAGAAGACTACAGACGTGATTACGTGATTACACAAAGGGATAAAACAGTCCAACCTATCAAAAACAGCACCACAAAAATCAGATTAGGAACACAAGTTGAAATAGGGAAGAAAATGGTAAGTGAGCACCTGTCTACCCTAGATGAGTTCAAATCACCAGGACCGGATGGATTACACCCCAGGGTTCTGAAGGAACTGGCAGACGAGATCTCAGAACCACTAACCTATATCTTTCAGAGATCCTGGAGCACCGGAGAACTACCAGAGGACTGGAAAAGAGCTGATGTGGTTCCCATCTTCAAAAAAGGGGAAAAAAAACAGATCCAGGAAACTACAGACCTATGAGCCTGACCTCAATACCAGGAAAGATTCTGGAAAAGATAATCAAGCAACGAATTAGCGAACACCTAGAAGCAAACAAAGTAATAGCCAAAAGCCAACATGGGTTTGTCAAAAACAGATCATGCCAGACTAACCTTATTGCATTCTTTGACAAAGTGACAAAATTAGTAGTCCAGAGGAATGCCGTCAATATAGTTAACTTGGACTTCAGTAAGGCATTTGATAAGGTAGACCATAATCTATTACTAGATAAAGTAGAAGAATGTGGGTTGGACATCATCACCACCAGATGGATTCGTAACTGGCTGACCAACCGCACTCAACATGTAGTCCTCAATGGAACTGCATCTACATGGAGGGAGGTATGCAGTGGAGTACCCCAGGCTCTGTTTTGGGCCCAGTACTCTTCAACATCTTCATCAACGATTTGGATGAGGGAATAAATGGGGAACTCATCAAATTTGCAGATGACACCAAGCTGGCAGGAATAGCCAACACTCCAGAAGATAGGCTAAAGATACAGAAGGATCTTGACAAACTTGAACATTGGGCACTATCTAATAAAATGAAATTCAATGGTGAAAAGAGTAAGGTTCTACATTTAGGCAACAAAAACGAAATGCACAGGTACAGTACAGGTTGTACCTTGCTCAACAGTAGTAATGGTGAAAGGGATCTTGGAGTCCTAGTGGACAACCATTTAAATATGAGCCAGCAGTGTGCAGCAGCTGCCAAAAAAGCCAACACAGTTCTAGGCTGCATCAACAGAGGGATAGAATCAAGATCACGTGAAGTGTTAACACCACTTTATAATGCCTTGGTAAGGCTACACTTGGAATACTGCATTCAGTTTTGGTCACCACGATGTAGAAAAATGTGGAGACTCTAGAAAGAGTGCAGAGAAGAGCAACAAAGATGATTAGGGGACTGGAAACTAAGACATATGAAGAACAGTTGCAGGAATTGGGTATGTCTAGTTTAATAGAAAGAAGGACTAGGGGAGACATGATAGCAATATTCCAATATCTCAGGGGTTGCCACAAAGAAGAGGGAGTCAAACTATTTTCCAAGGCACCCGAGGGCAGAACAAGAAGCAATGGGTGGAAATTAATCAAGGAGAGAAGCAACTTAGAACTGAGTAGAAACTTCTTGACAGTTAGAACAATTAATCAGTGGAACAGCTTGCCTCCAGAAGTTGTGAATGCCCCAACACTGGAAGTCTTTAGGAAGATGTTGGATAGCCATTTGTCTGAAACAGTATAGGGTTTCCTGCCTAGGTAGGGGGTTGGACTAGAAGACCTCCAAGGTCCCTTCCAACTCTGCTATTGTATTGTATTGTATTCCATTATGAACATGGTAGGTCTCCTCCTTCCTTCCATATGCAAGCGGTAAATTAGGAATTTGTTTACTTATCAAAAGGAAACATTTAAAAGTCCTATCATTCCTCTTGAAAATCTTTCAATTGCAGTCTCATTGTTTTATGACTATTCTTTTCCCTATTAACTCCTGCCAAGTTTTAGTTTATTTAAAGTTTAAAGTTTAGTTCATTTAAAAGTTTCAAAAATCAATTGCAGTATTGGAAAACATGTTAGAACATCTAATCGGTGGATTTTGGGGCTTCCCTTGGGATGGGGCTTCCCTTCGATGGGGCTTCCCTTGGGACGCATCCGAAGACTACAGCTAGTCCAGAACGCAGCCGCGCGGGTGATTATGGGGAGCTCAAGATACTCCCACGTGACACCTCTCCTGCGCGAGCTACACTGGCTACCTGTGGTTTTTCAGGTGCGTTTCAAGGTATTGATTACCATCTTTAAAGCGCTCCATGGCACAGGACCCAGTTATCTGCGGGATCGTATCCTCCCGCACACATCCCTACAACCAATCCGCTCTCACAGGGAGGGACTACTACTGGTGCCGTGCACTAGGTAGTGCCAGCGGGCGATGCCTAGGGGTAGGACCTTCTCTGTGATGGGCCCAACCCTCTGGAATGACCTCCCCCCCGATATTAGAACTACCACTGACTTCCGTTCCTTCCGTCAAAAATTAAAGACTCACCTGTTTCGATTAGCTGGCCTGGCACATTCTTAGTTTTTACCTCCCGGTGGATATATTTTAATGGGTAATTTTGGGTAATATTTTAACTCCTGGGTTATTAGAGCTCTTAATTGTACTATATTTATTATTCTATATACAGTCTTGCAACCTCCTCCACCTACGTATTTAATTATTTAACTGTTTTATGTATGTATTTTATAACACATTTTAGTGACTGTACACCGCCCCGAGTCCCTTTCGGGAGAGGGGGCGGTCTATAAATACGAATAATAAATAAATAAATAAATAAAATTTTGATGTTGAGTATCATGTTTACCAGCAGGAGAACATGCAAATGACAATGTAATATCACATGGATTCCATATATACTACCCTAATCCTTGCTATACACTTTGATGCATGATTAAAATAATAAATTCCCAAATCAAGACACAATGATTTCAAGTCAGTATGTATATTGCCTTAATGATTCATGCAGATGCATATACAAGTCAGCAAAACACCACACACAAGGAAGCATTATGCAATCATGTGTACCTTAACATAATAACATTTTCCATCCTCATCTCCATTGTCCACTTTCACTGGTAATGCAATGATGTGAAAAGGTATGTATAAACCCAACTGTGTGGTCCCTAAATAACTGGTATTGGATGAGGATAAGCCCCGAAGGTATAGCAGCTCCTTTTGACCCTCCTGGATAATAATGATTACAATTTTAGGTGCCAAGTACAATTCTGTGTCCTTGTAAGAAAAGAAAACGTGATTGAAAAAGTGGCTGAAATTGTTCATGGATGTATGAAATTTTGCAATCTCTCCTAAGATCTCTGACTTCTTGTGACTGAAGACGCTTCTTGGATGAGAAGAGAAACATCGTGAAAGAAAAACAAGAAAGTCCAGCTTCCTCTTGGGGGGAAAAAGTGTGGGGGGGGAGAAGCACGTTTGGGACAACCATGACCTGGATGACTAAGAATCTCCATAGACGTCTTGTGACATTTTCTAGTCTTGCAAGATTCCACCAATTTCTAAATCTTAAATTTAAGAAAAATAGATATATGTGCTTTTGTTGATACCATCTGGGGTATTATGTACATTCTAATGATATTGGGTGTTGCATTGCTGATCTTCCTATTTTCAATTATTCTTATTACTGATTTGCAATTGCCCTGAGATCATTGAAAGGAGAACTAGCCCTCAATGATACTGAAGCAATTGATTTAGCCCTTGATGTAGACCCATCAGAGCAGGGGCGTCAAACTCTCTTTCATTGAGGGCCGCATCAGGGTTGTGTTTCACCTGGCATAGCCGGGACATGGCCAGGAGGGCATGGCCAGCTTGATGTCATTCGTGCCACTTGTGTTTGACACTCCTAAATTAGAGGCACCCACATTTCTGGAGGGACCAGGGAAATGCCCGTAGGGCACCCAAAATAAGCTTGAGGGACTTTCCCATTGCATCTAGGTCATAGGTGGTTTGTCACTGTCTTACACAGTTGTCCTAAGGAGTGGAAGTAGAAGAAAGCAGGAATTTTCCCGATATGCTGGTTATGCGAGTTTCTTCAACGTGAAGTGTGAGCACTGTTGCCTTTTTAGCCTGAACGTTGCCAGCACAATTCAGTCTTGCTTCCTGGTTCTCGCACATCAGCCACTCATGAGGCAACACTTTCATTTCACCAGATGTAACCCAGATGGTATGTATTAATTTATAGAAGGAGGCTGGAAAATAAATAGATATTTTTCATCGAAAGTCTTTTAAGTATGATTTTTATGTTCATTTGAAAATTGTTCATTTGCTGTGCTTCTGCCATAAGGCAGATACAGTGCGGCTCCCAGGTGAATGCACATTTCTTCTGAACGGTGCCAAGTGTTTGGAAGCGGATTCGCAACGTGCCTCTTTCTGGCTTCTTGGAGGAAATCCTAACTGGGGCTGTAACAATGTGTTCCTGAGGATTCCTTTACTTCGTTGAACAGAAGTGTTGGTGAGATAAATTTAAAATAGCTCCATCTTATTCTCAGAATTACAGCTGCTCTATGAACTTTCCGGCAGCAGCAAAATATATTGAATCAAGTATTGTGGTTGCCTTTATTTATTTTTTTGAAATAGAAGCTTAAATAAGAAGTCATCTTTGGCAAGACGCCCTCTTCATTTTTTAAAGTGTTGCCACTTATTTACTATGTTATTTAACATGTAAACAATATGTTAGATGTAAACAATAATATTTTGAGGTCTAAGACTTCCCCCCCCCCCCCCCCCAAATGTATACAAGCCACCCATCACCCAAAAAGCAACTCTGGGCAATAAACAGCAATCAGAGAAAAAAACAAATATAAAACCCACATTAAAAGATAAAAATTATAAATACAATTTAATAAAAATATTATGTACAATATTATCTAGTGTAAAGGGTACTGTAAGGTATAGAAATCGCAATCTGTAAAGCTGTCAGTGATTTCATTTGAGAATATTTCTGTATCACTTAAACAGATTTTTGAAGCAATATATTCATGTCTGTTCATATATTTTTTTTAAAAAATTATCCTCATGAGATGAAATCAATTACTGTGTGATAAAGATTCTTCTGTGGGATAAAGTTTTTGATTACATTCAACCATGCTTGCCCAGTGTGGCTTGGTTGATAAGTAGATAGGTAGGTATAGGATATAGATAGATAGATAGACAGTAGATAGATAATAGATAGATAGATAGATAGATAGATAGATAGATAGATAGATAGATGATGGATGGATGGATGGATGGATGGATAGATAATAAACTTAAAACTTCTCCCCAATAAGAACAAAATTGGAATGTGCATTGCTGATTCCACCCCTTTTTAAAATTAAATCTATTGCTGTCTGTTGACAAAACTAAATAATGGTAGGATCCACACCTAACTAAGTGTTTAAACAAGTAAAACTAATAATTCCTATAAAATTATATTTTTCAATCAATTCATTCAGCAACTCAACTGGTTTCAGTGAAAAAGTTCTTCTGAGTACATAATTCTCCCTATGCATAATCCAGGATCTCTATTTCTAAAGTGATAAAAAATATTTTTTTTCTTTTAATGACCCTGCAATCTTACTTCAGGGTGGAGTTCGGGCGACTGATGGAAGCTGAGCGTTTACTGGCCGGATGCCCTTCCTGATGCCTCCATGGAGTTCATAATAGGCAATGACTTATTGTGCCAAGAAAAGAAATATCTGTCGCTACTTAGGATTGAACTCAGACCCTCCTGATTGTGAGGCAACAACTCCATCTCTAGGCCACCACATTGCTCATGATAGAAAATAAATAACATGATTAAATATAGTGGTCTGGATGTGTCACGCACAGGCCACGCCCACCCCAGCTCCGCGAAGGGAAAAACATTGCCATAAATCATGTGACGGCAACATGACGTGGTGAATTTGACACCCATGACATAGAGGGTAATCATGTTTACTATATATAATTAACTTAGTATAATTTTATTTACATTCATTTTGATTCTGGGCTCCCCTTCCATGCTCTTTCCCAAGTAAATTCTTGGATTATGGCTCCTAAAGTCTTCCGCTTCCCAAAGTTCATTTGTGTCTAGATCTGAAAAAGCTTCACATTTCTATACTGCAATTACTGACCTCCCCCTCTTCCTTCATTTCCTCTAGTGCTTAGATTCCTTGGCTCAGTTTTAATTTCATTTTGGAAAATTCAGCCATGCTTCAGAACAAGAACGATGCTCTGGAGAATGCAGCATGAGAAATCTCATTGTTTATATAGTCTGGCCACTAAACAAATATAAGGGACTTGCTTGCAAAGAAGTACAATGGGATATAGGTCATGTTCACCCATCATGTTCGGCCCTACCTCTCATGCGTGCACATTTCACCCATTAAATGCATAGGTCAACAGCCAAGTTTGTAGCCTCCCATTACCTCTGTGCCCACCTACCTTTTTCCTGGATGTCCTAATTTAACATATCTGGCTTAGTTAAGCCTCAGTTAAGAAGCTGTTCACAGAAGAATAAAATGATGCTTCTTGTGTATGCTCCCTATGCGGTCACCACTAAAATATCTGCATTTACCTGCTCGTTTGACAGAGCCACTATGCTGTGGCTTGGAGAGAGCCTTTGGAAGTAGTCAGACCCGAGTCCTAAAGAAAGAAACAGCCAGAGGCTGACCTATTACAGTTTTCTGGTTGACCAAGTGGGACAGAATATCACTTGAAAAACATTACTGATACCCTTT
Organism: Natrix helvetica; assembly: GCF_964273705.1. Lineage (NCBI taxonomy): Eukaryota > Metazoa > Chordata > Lepidosauria > Squamata > Natricidae > Natrix > Natrix helvetica. Next base: position 141,619,162 of record NC_138550.1, read on the forward strand.
CATATTTGGTAGGTTTGTCCTGTAATACGATCGAACAGTGACTGAATATTCCAAAAATTCTTTTCATTGCATGAAAGAAAATCATTGTTTTTTTTATCATCACCAAAATTTATATTCAATCATCTTAAGTTTTTGCACTCAAATTCTTGCTTTTTCGTTCTTCCAGCCACCCAGAACGTTTCAGTTCTTGGCTTTTTTTCTTTCTTTCAGTGCTGACCAGTGCTTTCCTCACACTGATCTTCAACCTGTTTATTCTCGGGTGATTAAATGTTCTGAGGAAGGTACCCTAAATTCGGAGTACCCTCCAAAAGAGTAGAAAAAGGTTGGAATATTTTTGCTGATGTTTATTCACTTCATAAATACGTCTGAATTTATCTACTACGTTTTCCCAAATTAAGCACTTGGCCTTATTTTTCGGAAGGTCTTATTATTTTTGAGGTGCAGGAGGCGGTGAGCATGGTTACCTCATGGCTGCTGCTTTGTTGTAGTATTTTTTGGGGAGGGCTTATTTTAGTGCATGCACTCAAAAGCCCAATTGGGCTTATTATCCGGGGAGGTCTTATTCTCAGGGAAACAGGGCAGTACTGCTGCTCCCAGTGTTTTGTTCCATTGACAGTGTCCATTAATTAGCTTGTCCCTTAACTAAACAGAAAAAGGACAATTTTAAGAGATAATGTCAATGGAAGAGAACGCTTACAATGTGCAAGCCGATTCTGCTGCCCCCTTGACTTCTCTGTTGAAAATAGCCTTCTTAGATTTAAATTGGGAACATTAAGCATTCATTTTGCAAGTTTTAAGTAAACCCCTCTTTTTCACTGTAGTGAACATTAAAGCTGTGCAAAACTTTATATTTGAAGGCAAAAAATGTGAGTACAAGGAGGCTAGAAGGAAGCATCTGTCAGCAAGTTTGTAAAGTGAATATATCTTTTTCTGAGATTGCATTATAGTTTTGGTGGGCAATCACATGGTCCTGGGAAAAGATGCAGCTGTTTTAAGGAGGTGCTGCTGTATGAGGGAGGCAGGTGCTGTATGAGTGTCCCCATAGATTTTAAAGTACTTTCTGGCTTAGAATCGGAAGCATGCCGAGCTATAACAAACACAACTTCGCTTGCAGTGTATGTGTTTAAGCTTAAACCTCATGGCTATTTTCTTCCAGAAAGACTAAATCAGTCATCTTCAGCTTAAATCCTAATATAGTACAGGTTGAACAAGATCTTTTCCAGATGCAACATTCTATTATTTTAGTTTCTATCATTTTTGCCTGAATAAAGTTCTGGCAAAATTAAACGCAAGTGCTCGGACTTCTAGGGCCACAACAGATGCTCACATGATTGCCCAGGTGGCCATCCTCTGAGATCAAAGCACATGTTTATATTAAGCCTGAAAAAGGAAAGGAAAACACATCCCTCCCCCTCCAGATCTTAGCTTGTTGGATGTTGAAATCCATTGTTTTATTTTTTTTAAAGTCATCTTTTCCCCAGCCGGACTGGAAAACCAGAACTGAACAGAGCTACAAAATACGTTTTTCATGGGCACTAAGAAATGACAAGACACTTGGTTTATTTATTTATTTATTAAACATACACACAATATGAAACACATAGGGAAGTCCCCCTCCCAACCTTTTGGGCACCAGTACCTGTCCCATGGAGAGAGGTTTTTCCGTGGACTGTAGGGGGTGTGGCTTCATCTGCTGCCTGCATCCCATGGATGGCGCTTTGCTTGTTTGTGCAGTCCAGTTTCTGGTATGCTGCGGCCCGGTGCCAGTTCACAGATTGAGGGGTTGGGGACCCCTGATATATGGCACCTGTTCTGACTCCCACCTCTTCATACACCAAACACACCAAGACAAAGATACTGCACTATGATTTATTAACACACAGACTAGAGCTTGCAGCAATCCAGCACAGACTAGACCTTGGCAGCAATTTAGCCTGCCAAGATAAGACAAGGCCTGATAGCTTCTCCAGCTCTGGTAAATAAGTTGATTCCTGCAAACAGTTTGCGCAAAGTCATTTCTTTTTATACAGTCTTGAGAGGAGCCTAATTGCAACCACCTGGGTCCAATTATCTCCTGTAACTGCGTAGCTGTTCTTTACGTCTATTAGCTCTCTGTTGCCGGCATCCAGAACCACCTCCCTTTTCTCCTCCCCACTGCTCCAATGCATGATGTCAGGAGCACACTCACTTTGGCTTTCACCACTGCTCCATGCCTCAGGCGCCTCCTGGTGGCCAACCAGCCACTCTGATCCCTGCTCGGAGTCGGAACCCTGTCCAGAGTCCTCCACATCTTCCAGAGCCGAGTCATAAGGCCCCTCACTGTCGGAGTCTGGTTGCAGCTGCAACGGCTCCTGCTGGGTCACAACAGGCACCCATCTCACTGCCAATCAATTCTGGGTGGCTTACAATGCTAAAAAAGCAAGTACAAAAAAATTAAAGCTTTAATAGATTAGATATTAAAATAAATAGATATTAAATAAGTCAGAAATAATGATACAATGAAGAGAGAGGTGGGATATTCCTCCTAATCCACTAATAACCTCTAGCGTGGAGCACCTCTGTTGGGGCCCTGGGCCAATTAGCAGAGCCAGGTTCTTTGAAGCTCTTTTGGAAGGCCAAGAAGGTGGAGGAAGTTTTTTTAAAAAAATTATTTTGTCAAGCATGTATAAGACAACAGATATAAGTATAAACATGATTATGAATACAGGGAATAGATAATAATAAGTGGGGACAGTAGGACAGGGATGGGAGGCACGTTGGTGTGCTTATGCACGCCCCTTACAGACCTCTTAGGAATGGGGTGAGGTCGACAGTAGACAGCCTGACGTTAAAGTGTTGGGAATTTGGGGATGAAACCACAGAGTCAGGTAGAGCATTCCAGGCATTGACCACTCTGTTGCGGAAGTCGTATTTTCTACAATTGAGTTTGGAGCGGTTCACGTTCAGTTTATATCTATTGTGAGCTCGTGTATTGTTGCGGTTGAAGCTGAAGTAGTCATTGACAGGTAGGACATTGTAGCAGATAATTTTATGTACTATGCTCAGGTCAGACCGAAGGCAGCGTTGTTCTAAGTTGTCTAAGTCCAAAATTTCAAGCCTGGTGACATAAGGTATTCTGTTGTGAGCAGAGGAGTGGAGGACTCTTCTTGTGCAATATCTCTGGACTCTCTCAATTGTATAAATGTCTGATATGCAGGGTGGGTTCCAGACAGATGAGCTGTATTCGGGAATAGGCTTTTATTTGCCCTAGTTTGCCATACAATATTACCAGAGAAGAAGCTTTGCAAGAAGGGGAAAGCAAGGGGCACACAAACAATGTTGCAAAGGATGGGGCCCACAGCAGAAAAGGCCTTTCTCCTGGACTCTGCCAGCCAGACTTCTTTGTTCTCTCCATCATGTACTAACTTTATTATAAAAAACAACCCCCTTTTAATCTTGGCTTGATAGCAATCATAAGCATCTGCACTTAATTGCAGTGGCGATAAAATATGTGTTGTGATGTCAAGAGCTCCATTCTTTCATGTTTGAATCGCATGCAAGTATGTGTGGAACAGAATGTGTGTTTTAATATACATGTTCTTTTGCCTCATCTTGTGGACAGGTATATATTTCTTAATGAGATACATAATAAACACACTTGCCCAACATGTTTTTCCCTAAAACAGAAATCTTGCCTTAAAATATAGATCCAGGGAAACTCCATGTATTTCTTGTTGCTTAAGTTAGAACGAGCAGAATAAAAATATCATGTTTTCAGTTCTGCAAAGAGCCATAAATAGTCTTTTGTTGTTAGCAGAATCTGCAAGAATCTAGTTTCTGCTGAGAAAGAGCATAAGAGCACTCAAAAAACAACAACAGATAAATGTGAATATTTGCTTTGGTTGATGTAAGACTTGTTGGCGCAGAAGAAGCATGGAACAGATAGCTAAAATTGTTTCTTTATGGTCAGAAAAGTCATCTTAGTGAAGTTCCAATCTATTACTCCTCTTTTGTTCTTTCAGAGTGAAAGAGCAAGGTTCATTTTAGCAGAGTTAGGCTGGATTTCCTTGGAGAAAACTAACTCATCAAATGCATCTGAACATTTCTTTTATATGGCCTCCGTTTTTATTCTTAATCTCAGCTGTACTGGCTTATCATGACTCCATTGTCAGTATTTCTTTTTTAGTCTCATAGGAGCAGAGAAGCTTTCATTATTGGTTATACTGTATATAGGGATGGTTTGAAGTATCTGAAAGTCTGATCCAACACAGGTTTGAATGACTCAGACCAAGATGCAATCTTGCAAAATGTGATTTTAAAACTATACTTCCAAAAGTTAATACAATAGATCCTACACCAAAAATTAAGTTTGCACCAACTGTATTGATATAGAAGATTTTACACACAGCAAAATCTTGCTTAATTGAATGACCCTATTAGCCCAAGCTGCTTGTTGGCTATCACAATGTTATGGTAACTTATGGTGGAGCTGGCCTCTTGAAAATTACCGTATTTTTCAGAGTATAAGATGCACCAGAGTATAAGACGCACCAAGACTTTGAAGAGGCAAAAAAAAAGTTTTTGCACTCTGCAGACCTCACAAAAATGGCCCGTTTTCATGAAATGGCCCGGGTTTTTTTTCCAAAAAAAATATATAGCATGAATAGCCTTTAGGAGGCTTGGAGAGTGCTCCTGGGGCATGCCTCCCCAAATTGAGCAAAAACAGCCCTTTTTCGTGAAAACGGACTGGTTTTTGGCAACAAAAGGGCATGCATAGCCTTTAGGAAGCTTATAGAGTGTTCCTGGGGTTGGGGGGGGGCAGAAAATGGCCCGTTTTTTGCTCATTTCTGCCCTCTCCAGCCCCCAGGAGCACTCTGGAAGCTTCCTAAAGGCTATGCACGGCCATTTTGGTGAAGTGGGTGGGATTTTTGGAGGCAAAAAAGCTGTATTCAGTGTATAAGGTGCACCCAGATTTTCACTCTCTTTTTTGAGAGAAAAAGGTGCGTCTTAGTCCAAAAAATATGGTAGCCCACTCTTCCTTTTGACTAACATGAAGCTACAATATGCAATGGGTAAACACTCACTGGAAAAATCTATTAGTCTGTATTGTTGGTTAATATTTTGGGCTTAGACAACTTAGAACTTTACCGCTTTCGATCCGACCTAAGCGTGGTACATATAATTATCTGCTACAATGTCCTACTGTCAATGAATACTTCAGCTTCAACCACAACAACACATGAGAAATAGGTACAAACTTATGGTAAACCAATCCAAACTTGAGTGCAGAAAATACGACTTCAGCAACAGAGTGTCAATGCCTGGAATGCACTACCTGACTCTGTGGTTTCTTCCCCAAATCCCCAAAACTTTAATCTTAGACTGTTGACCTCACCCCATTCGTAAGAGGTCTGTAAGGGGCGTGTATAAGGATACCAGCATGCTTACCAACCCTGTCCTAATATTTCCTTGTATTTGTATTCATTTCCTGTATTCATAATCATATTTATATCTGTTATCTAATTCATGCTTGATGAAATAAATAAATAAAAAAAAATCAATCGATTGATCAATCAATCAATAAAAAGTTATGCTTCCCTGTGGATAGACTTGTAGTGGGCTTAGGGAATGACCATGAAGGATGTGAGGAAGATCTATTATCAAGGCAATTATCAGATAAATAGGTCTTGAGTTCATCCCAAGAAGCTAATTTGAGAAAATTCCCTAATTCACAGAGGTAAAATGAGGTAAGGAGGAACCATTCAGACTTGAGAAATCTATCGGAACTATTGCTGATCCAATAAAAATAGTTTTAGACCTAAATGACTTTGAGTTTTTTTTTAATCAAGTCTACCTTATACAGCTGATAGGATCTGTCCTGCCCAACCACAAATCCCATGGGTTTAAGCATACAGAGACAAGCTCCTGTAACCTCTTTGGTGCTCTCAGTTGCTCATAACCCACTTCAGTCTGCTGTTCTGCTTAGAGGTCACACTTCTCTGGAATGTATTGTGGCTGCAGATACTGTGACCTCGTTGAACTGGTCTTGCTAAGTTACCAGTAAACTGGCCACTATGTTGAAGATGCCCCAGGAAACAACAATAATAATGAGATGTCATTTCCAAAAGTTGGAAGCCTAGTAAATTCTGCTTTTCTATTGCTGAATGCCAATCTCATCAGAAAGTATAGTCACCTTGGGATAAAATATAAAAGGCAAATCTTTTCTGGAAAATGTTATAATGGGAATTCTTTCATCATTTTCTTGAGCTGTACATGATTCCTACATTTTAATGTTCATACTTTTTTTTCCATGAAAAGAAACAGAACAATTTTGTCCTGAAAAACTTTCCACTCCTCCCTCTTTTAGGCAATCCGGTTGAATAATGGAGGTCCTGAGTTTTAATAGGTGGTGTAATGCACATAATCAATTACCTTGGCTTGTATTAGATAGAAACAAAGAACAGATAAAGTAGGAGTCAATTTGCATCTGATTTGCATTCTCCTTGTGAACACTGATTCCATGGCTATTTAATTTCTTTCTTAAGACTATTCAAATGTGCAAACTGCAACCTTTTGAAACACTTACAGCTGTGCTTCTTTGTCTAATTATTATCTCAGGTGCTGACATGATTTAATGGTTAGAGCCATGGCTGTTGAGTGGCAGGCAATTGAGCAGACAATTCCAGAAATATAAGACTGGTGAGGTTAAAGCTGATTTTACCGCCAGTGGTACACAATGCAGGAATCATTCACTTTGGGGGCAAAGTAAGAGGTCTGCATTTTTAAGTAAGTTACGGTAACATCCCTGACCCATCCCCAGCCTATTGCTTTTATTAACAAGATTAAATCAATTATTTAACCTAGAAATAAGAATTATAAATAATCTGTTGACAAATTTTAGACTGTCTTGATCATTGGTGTCAAACCGCATCACGTTGCCATCATTTGACGTTTCATGGCATTTTCCACATTCGCGAAGCTGGGATGGGAGTGAGCCTTGGGGTGGGCGCTGGGCCTGATGCATCTGGCACATAGGCTGCCAGTTTGACACCCCTGGACTTGATGGAGCTTTCAAATGAAAGTATTCTCTAAAGCAGGAATGAGGAATGTACTAATAGTCCTCAATTTACAACCATTCATTTAGTGACCATTTGAAATTACAATGGCAGTGAAAAGAATGACTAACGATTGGTTCTTTCACATACAATCATCACAGCACTTCCCCCTAGTCGTGTGATCAAAATTTGGATGCCCGGCAACTGGCTGATATTTACGACAGCTGCAGAATCTCAGAGTCATGTGATTTCCATTGTGACCTTCCCAGCTGGCTTCTGACAAGCAAAATCAATTGAGGAAGCTAGATTTGCTTCATGCATTCATTTAACAATTGCAGTGATTCTAACTAGCAGAAAAGATCATAAATCAGGTGTAACTCACTTAAGAATGACTTTGTTTAGCAATGGAAATTCTAGTTCCAATTAAACTAAGGACAACCTGTATGTGTTTCTAGCTATTATTGGATTGCAGTTGCAATCAGAGGTAGCCACAGGCTATTGCAAAAAACAAACAAACCCATACCCACATTCACAAAAGACAGGTAGATCTTCAATGGCGCTGTTATGGTTGCCATCTTGATTTCTTTGTCATCAATTGGCAGATAGATCTGGATGCCATAATACCTAACCAGTTTTTGTTAGTAGACAGGGATATGTGAATCAGTTGAATTCTGGTCAATTTTATTATGTTAATTGATCAGTACCAGGTTCGTTTTGTTTTAATTATTAGATATTTTGAAAAAAAAATTACGAATAGTAACTTTTCACACCATATTAACTCTTTGCATATGTTTTCCCCAGCACACAGGTGGCAGGCGGAGCCATTACTGAGGGCATGCAAGGCGTTGCCCGGTCAGCTCCGGCGTGCATGTGCATACTGGCCAGCTGATTTCAGCCTTGATTTTTGGCCATTCCCAAACTTCTGGTTTGCGTGTTGGGCCATTTTTCGCCCTCCGGAGGCTTCAGGAGGCTTCCCATAAGCCTCTGGAGGGAAAAATCAGCCCAACACACAAATCGGAAGTCAGAAAATGGGCCATTTCTTGACTCCAGGGGGAGGGGCGAGGGAGCTGCTTTTGGCCTCCCCAGGCTCCTAGAACGCCTCTGGAACCTGAGGAGGGTGGAACATGGATCCACTGTGCCATCACACACCAAAAGTAGGGGAGAGCAGGGGTGTGTGGTTGCATGCACATGCACCGGGAGGTCACATGCATGCGGAGGGGAGCACGCATAGAATTATGGGTGTGGGCACATGCGCATATGTCTCCCCCCCACTCCCTCTGCTTTTGGCACATGATGGGGAAAAGGGTAGCCATCACTGACCAATCTGAACATAAAATATTCAAGTCAAAGTTTTAAGCTAAAGTTCTGTGGCTGCCTTAATTTCTGTTACACTTCAGTACCCTTTTTCCTCCTGCTTGTTTCCCTTTATAGATTAAGTGTATATTTTTGAAGCAGAAAAGAAGTTTGGCTACAGAATGTACATTATAAATCCCATTTTCTTTTTGAGAAATATTTGTTATGTGGGTTCTTCATGCTCTCTGAGCTTGATTGTTTTCTTGCAGATGTTTCGTTACCCAAACTTGGTAACAACATCAGTGCTAGTAGAGGCTAGTAACTTCTGGTAGCTATTACTAAATTTATGTCACATCACTGATCTTCATTTAGAAATACCAATTTCTCTGTATGTTAGCTGTAACTTGTGCTAAACGGATCCTTTTGCAACTGAGTTATTGTAGCCTTTGTTTAAACTTTCCTTAACCAGCCACCAACCTTATACTTTATGGCAGGGGTGTCAAAGGTGTGATGACACACTGTTGTCATGTGATATATCACAACCCTCCTCACCTTCACTAAACCGGGGATGGGTGTGGCTAGCGTGTGATGCATCTCACCTCACACATCCTTACGACCAATCCTCTCTCACAGGGAGGGACTCCTCCAGGTGCCATCCGCCAAGCAGTGCCAGCGGGCGGCGCCTAGGAGTAGAGCCTTCTCTGTGATGGGCCCAATTCTCTGGAATGACCTCTCCCCGGATATTAGAACTACTAACGACCTCCGCTCCTTCCGACAGAAGCTTAAGACCCACCTGTTCCAATTAGCTGGCTTGACTGATGTATAGTCCCATCTTTAACCTCCTGGCAAACATCTTACTGTGTAATTTTTAAGGGAAATTTTAATTATATTTGTATTTTAAATTTGGTACAGCACATTCTACCTCCTCCGTTTATATGTTTATATATTTATGCACATTTATATTTTGTATCTATATGGTTTTTAATATGTCTGTACACCACCCCGAGTCCTGTTTAGGAAAGGGTGCGGTTTATAAATAAAAGTTTACTTTACTTACTTATCCAGCCTGCAGGCCATGAGTTTGACATCCCTGCATTATGGTATGGACCTTATACATATTTCTTTTCCTCTCTTATTTCATTCTTCTTTGAAATGAATTACTTATCAATACAAATATAAAGAAAATGAAAAATGAAGAAAAAATAAGTGAATGGGAATTGAAGAAATATGAAGATATACGATTGATTTGTTCATCTGGAAGTGCATTCTACTGCATCATGCATCATTGCCACTTGAAATTTTACAACTGAGGGACAGACCATGAATGACATCCAGACTGGTGATGCTACTAAAAACACCTTTGAGGCAACTGATTCCCCCTCCACACAGTAATTTTTAGATACATACCATGGGGATCACATTAAGATCCCTTATACTGCTGGCATGCCTGTCAGGAACATTAGAGATCTTAAATGGGATCAAAATTATAAATGTGTGGTACAATCTCCTAAATGGTGCAACTGAGGCAGGGATGAAATCCAGCAGATTCTGGAGACCTGGTAATGGAAATTTTGAGTAGTTAATAGAACCAGTAGTGGAAATTTTGAGTAGTTCGGAGAACTGGCAAATGTCATCTCCGGCTGGTCCCAGACTGGGGTGGGAATGGAGATTTTGCAGTATCCTTCCCCTGCCACACCTACCAAGCTATCCCCAGCAAGCTACACTACGCCCACCAAGGCACAGAACCGGTAGTAAAAAAATTAAATTTCACCACTGAACTGAGGCTTAAAGTGGGTTGTATACTTGGGATGCTTTCTATGATATCAGGAACATGATGCTTAGCACATGTACCAAGCTAGTTTAGATACACTGCATTCATAAAATGGGGTTGAATTGAGATATCTCAAGTAAGCAGCATTTACTGAACGGTATTTAAAATAATGCAAAGTGGTTTAAAAAGCTTATGAGTTTCTTCAACTGCCACATTTTGCACATAACAGCACAATTGACAGATTGATGGTATTGAATATTTAATTCCTTTAGATATTTAATTTCTTTAATTTTAATTTATTTCTCAGTTTGTTGTTTCCTCAACACATTGATTGATTAATGAATGGGCAATCTATTGATTGAACATTGATTGAGATCTCATCTATTTAATAATTCGTTCTTATAGGGTTAGTTAAAAAATTTTAAGTTTCTAAAATATCTGAAATCTCTAATTTGGTAGTTAAAAGACAAAAATCAAATCAAATTACATAAACATACATAAACATAGTTTATTATCAAATTAAGTTTAGTTTATTTTGAGAACAGATCCATCCATCCATCCATCCATCCATCCATCCATCCATCCATCCATCCCTCTATCTATCTATCTATCTATCTATCTATCTATCTATCTATCTATCTATCTATCATCTATCTGGGGCTGGAGACTAAAACATATGATGAATGATTTCAGGAACTGCGCATGGCTAGTCTATTATCTCTAGATTAATCCCATGAGAATTAGCATAAAAATACAAAGGAAGAGGAGGAGGAATGGGGGAAACCTGTTCAGGTTTTTTTGCATTAGCAGCACAAACCAAAAAAATAAACCCAATCATTTCACATTTTGAACATCTCATATTCCTTAAAAACTTAGCATTAACTTTCCTTGGAACACAGCACTCCTACAATAATGATTGGAAAACTTGACCTATAAAAGGTTCTCAGCCATATTGCAAAACAGTAAGAACGAAAGACACACACACAGACACCGGCCATATCCCAACCAACTCTTCCACCATATTTCTTAAAAGACAAGGATAAGAACAATATAATTAAAGGGAGTCCCTGCTGACATGGAACTGGCATATTCTTCCTAGAAGACTGTTCTTCAGAAGAAGATTTGAAGCTCCCTGAGAAGCAGTTTCCTCTTAGGAACCAGATGGTTCCTTAATAACAAGTTAACTCCTGCTCAGTTCAAGGGAGTACCAGCATCAGTGTGCATAAGCCTAGTGCTGTCAATTGTATGTACCTGTAGGAAGTTATCACCCAGCCCTCTCCCAGAAAAATGAAATATCCTAGGAAATATTGATAAGGCAGAATATTATATTTTCCTGGATGTGAAAAAGGGAGAAACACATTTTAAACACAGAGTAAATTCCTGCAGCTTCCTGCCCATCCCCACTTTGTCAATGGGCCATTAGGAAGGCCAAGCTAGTCCACTTTACATAATAAAGAGTTCTCCCCTTCAGCTCCAGGGGGGATGGCAATGAAGGCAGGATAATATTGCCTTTTACTCAAACTGACCACATGGCATCTAAACTCAATCAAACCTGGATCCAAAACTCAGCAGCCTAGAGGGTTGTCCTTGCATGGGCCCATGTGAGTCTGGCAACCAATCAGAATACATTTCTTACACAGGAACAGGAAACAGATAGGTGGGGCAGAACAGATTATAAAAATCCCTGCAAGCCCTTCTTCAGCCCTTCTCTTCTCTTCCCTTCTCTTCTTCTCCACCAACATTGAAGCATGTGATCACCTTTTCTGTTCAGGGCTCAAGCCATGTGGTCCTGTCCACCATTAAACCATCTTTCCAAGCAGCCTCCATGTCTCCAGTGTCTTTTTCCCCACTTGGAGCCGAACCCAGAAGGACATTTCTCCCAACAATTGGCAGCCCAGATGGGACTCCAAGCTAGCCTAACAAATGGATATGGCCCAGGTAAGCCTCCCATGCCGGCACAGACCCCATTGAGTCTGTGGGTGGACTTTATCTTGGCCTTAACCATTTGGATCTAGGCTTTAAAGGGGTTTTGAGTTTGAGCTCAAAGGCTGCCTGGAAAGAAGGTGAGTACCTCTAAATTTTAATTCTCTAAAATTTAATGTTAAAGCATGGCAAAGCGTGGAAATGTGTGTATGCCTGCATGTGTGTGAGTGATGAAATCTTTCTCCCAATCACAGCTGGATCCTGGTTCCTCTGTGTGTTTTACCAAGAGAGCCTGGAAAGCATTAGGGTCAGGCCAGAGCATGGACCTTCTGTTAGGGAAAGGAGAGTGTGTGTGAAAATGGATGGAAAAGTGAATGCATTTTGCTGTTGTTGCTGCTTTTGTCCTGTGAAAAAAGCAAAGGCCCATTGTGTGTAAAGAGAGAAGGAGGTGCTAGTACTAACTGCAGAGGGGCAGAGGTCCTCCCCAGATCACCTTTTTGGATCTGGAAAACCTTAGCAGAATTCCCTACGAGGAAAGGGGCCGAATACTTCATTGAGGGAATCGAAGTCCTTCCCGGAATTTTTTTTATTTCCGAAAACTTACGGCGGGTGGCACCCGGCTAGGCCAAAGTGAGCCCTGCATGTAAAGGGTCATGGGAAGCGTTAGCTCGTGGGTGGCCAGAAGTGCCCTCGGAGATTTCCTTAGATGCCAAGATTTTGGCTGAGAGCAAGGAAATTGTGTGAGAAATGGGCTTTGCTGAAAGATGACACAGGAAAACTAATTTGGCTACATAAAGGTACTTAAAAGAAAAGGGAAATGTCGAAATGTTTCTTTTTTTTCTCTTGTCTGTCTCTTTCTCTGTCTTCTATGCAACCACGTGGTTTTTGTTTCTTAAGATTTGTGCCTTCCCCAATTTAACTGAGATTCAGGGTGGGAATGATTTTGTTTGTGAAATTCATGAGTTTTGTTATGCCCTCTTTGTCTCTCTGTGTGTATGTCTAAGTCTTTGTGTGCCCTCGAGGTAATTGTAACTATAAAATGTCTCCAATCCCCCCCCCCCAAAAAAAAAGACAAGAATTTTAAAGTGTTCAAAGAAAGAAAAGAGTAAGCTGGCAGAAATTGCCTTCGCTCAGTTTGCTGGGCCCACAAAACTGAGTGAAGGTGGAGGGAATCTTTGCTTTGCATCTGTTTTGGCCAGCAGAGACAGAGTAAAGATATTTTTTTCTTCCTTCCTTCCTTGCCTATACCTTAAAGTAACAACCCAGGAAATGTTTGCAAGAAAAGTTTCATCCTTGCATTTATTGTGTGCTTAAATGATTTTACCTGTTCATTTCTTTCCTGAAGCATGTGAATCCAGACCCCACTTCTCATCTGTGATATCCCCATAATGTTTATCTGTTTATCTGCTGAGTAACTGATGGTTTTATTTTTTTTCAAACTCTGCCTGCAAGCTATCTTCCCCCCCCTCCCTTACCTCTAATCCTCCAACAATGCCTTTTCTGTGGGGGAGGGAACCTTGTTCTCATGTTTTTCAGCCCTAGAAGATTGTACTCTTCAGGTGAGTATAGATTTTTTTTCCTTTTGGGGGGAGGAGGAGAGTGTTGCCTTGTGTGTGCATGTATGAAATGAAGGAAATTCCTACTAAAGGTTTGCCTTCAACCTGAGTAAAAACCCTCTGCACATTTTTCTGACCAACCTACTCTTATTAGTCCTAAAGTAAAAACCTGGCCTCCAGAAGGCAGTTTTGATTTAGATTTTGTCAACAAATTTGCTGATTTTCTGGCCACCATCAGATGAATCAAGGGCCCCACCCAGATGCAAATGATGTGTTAATGAAAGTCTCCATACATCTTGGATATTTAAAAATGCCAGTGCGTGCTGGGATATCAAGATAGAATTTGGATCTTTAAAAATTAGCCAGCATCTGCTGGCAGGTCCAAATTAGAAACACCCCAGGGCAGAGACAGGCATTAACAATCTAGTGCGTGATCATTTCCAGACCTGGAGGGAAGTTGAGATCCTTTAATAATAGAAAATGGAGCTCATTGGCTTATGTACAGCTCCCTGAAGTAATTGTAATAACTGCCTTGCATGAAGAAAGAATGAAATGGGATTTTTGTATGTGAAATTAATGATTGCAGTGCAAATGTGAGTATGTTGATGGTAAAGTTGGTATGAATGTAGTTTGATTCCCTTTCTTGTGAAAAAAAAAAGCTTCCTGAAATACCTATGATTGTTTGTCATGAGCAAGCATGAAGGTCTGATTGCAGTATGAATGTGAGTATGTGTCCCTCATGCCCCAGGGAGTGATAAGTGAATGGATCCAGAGATCCACGTGATTGCCTGTGTGAAATCCCCCCCCCCCACTCTTCCTTCTGGGTCATTCTTTGGAGGGAAGCAGGAAAAGCGGGGAGAATGAGTGTCTGCTCATTTTTACCATGAGTGTGTGTATGAAACGCCCCAGTGATACCTGTGAATGCCTCTGGGCATTCCCCCCCCTTCTTTCCCTCCTTCCTTTTGGGTCATTAAAGGCTGAAATTTTTTCTCCTCACTTTAACCACTTCCCCCCCCTCTCTTCTGAGAAATTTGGAGTAAATGGGTGATCTGCTCCGTTTACCTTTCACTATTGTGATCTTTTATCTGCATATAAAATTATGCAGTTACATTTCTTTGCTCTGAATACAATTTTGATTTTTTTTTCTTCTGGAAATTTTTGAGGTTTAAAATGCTTAATTAAACCTATAAAAAGGAATGATTTTGAGATATTTTGCTTACATTTGTAAATGTTTTAACATACTTAATGAGAATTTGCTTCCATCTGAATGGAATTTGATATTTTGGAGTGTTGACTCAAAGTACCTTTTTTAATTGCAATTTTTTTAAAGCTGTTTTTCTTCCCTCCCTCTTTTACACCTGTGCATTTTTAAATGTTTATGAGTCAAGGTGCTCCACCCTATGATATTTTATTTGTTTGTTTGTTTGCAACACAAGTTGTTGTCCCTCTTGGAAATTTACTCATCTTACTGCAAAAGTGTTTCAATCATACAGGCAGTGGGAATGTCATGTTCCATGAAATTTACATCGTCTGCCTCCTGAAATAATGTTTGGATTTCCACACTTGCACATAAGACTAAAGATATGTCTGTAAAGAACTGTATTCTTGGCCTCTTTTATTTTTACCTCAGAAACAAAGGACTGCTAGCTCAAACCATAACTCTCCAATTTGCTGCTGGTGATTGCCTCCTGATAAAACCTGACATGAGGAA
Organism: Natrix helvetica; assembly: GCF_964273705.1. Taxonomy (NCBI): domain Eukaryota; kingdom Metazoa; phylum Chordata; class Lepidosauria; order Squamata; family Natricidae; genus Natrix; species Natrix helvetica. Next base: position 141,634,450 of record NC_138550.1, read on the forward strand.
AAAAAACTTAGCCAAGCCTGGGACAGACTGCCAAGACTGACTGACCACTCTTACCACCAAACCAAGCATGCCACCCTAGCAGACATGAAAGAACCCTGAAGGAGATGAAGAAGTAAAGACCAAAAGACTCTTTTCAATTCCCAGAAGACAGCTGAAAAGATTATGGGGAGGGTGGAATTTGATAAAGTTTTCTTTCTCTGTTTCATTCACAGAAATTTATTATGCTTTCTTCCTTGCCTCATTTATATTGTAATCAGTTTAATGTACTCATGTAAGAATTGTATTTGAGAGTGGCTGGCACAGCAAGATCTGAACACCTTAGATTTCTGGCTGGTGGGAGGGAAATTTATCCAAAATATCTGTATTTTCTGTATTTTGAAGCAGACACACACACACACACACACACACACACACAAAAGAGAGGGAGAGAGAGAGGCTCCATTCAGAATTAGATTGAAACTATCTCCTTGACCCAACTCCACAAAGTTTTTCCTAGGTTGATTTTTGCCTTTGCACAAAAGCCTAAGCAGTGATATCTCCCTTTTAATCCCATGGGGGAAGGGAAGTTCCCCTCAGGCAATTCCCCCACTTGAAGAGTAGCAGAAAGGATCTTCAAAACTCAAACCCTGTGACTCAAAAAAAAATGCTGCTGCCCAGTTGCCCAGTAAAGCAGGACATGTTGCACTGGTGGTCTCTGATAGGAGTCCCTGGGCTCATTGTGTGTAACTTTAAAAAAAAAAAACTAAATAGCTTGTATTGCACACTAGCTAAACTCAATTTGGCCTCACTAAAATAGGAGCCAGGGCAAGTTAAAGAAATCCCTTGGAAATGGGCAGCCTGTACTTCTTTAAAAGGAAGAATCCTTCAATGGCTGTGAAGTTTTTTTTGGGACTTCTGCTTGCTTGTAGTCTGGAAGCTCACAGAAAGTGATATCAAACACCTGAAAATAATTGGCATGGTAAATTGGATATTGTAAATTTCTTTCCAGAAATTGTGCCCTGGTTGCTAAGACCTTCATGGTTGAAAGCTCTCTGGGAGCCACTGAAGTGATCCTTCTGCTGTCTCTTTCAATGCCTTTCCATCAGAAAAATTAAGTTTCCCTGATCTGACCAATTTTATCCTTTGTCAAAAAGATGTGCGTTCCACTCACATGTTTTGAAAAAAAAAAGGAGGGATTGTAGGAAGTTATCACCCAGCCCTCTCCCAGAAAAATGAAATATCCTAGGAAATATTGATAAGGCAGAATATTATATTTTCCTGGATGTGAAAAAGGGAGAAACACATTTTAAACACAGAGTAAATTCCTGCAGCTTCCTGCCCATCCCCACTTTGTCAATGGGCCATTAAGAAGGCCAAGCTAGTCCACTTTACATAATAAAGAGTTTTCCCCTTCAGCTCCAGGGGGGATGGCAATGAAGGCAGGATAATATTGCCTTTTACTCAAACTGACCACATGGCATCTAAACTCAATCAAACCTGGATCCAAAACTCAGCAGCCTAGAGGGTTGCCCTTGCATGGGCCCATGTGAGTCTGGCAACCAATCAGAATACATTTCTTACACAGGAACAGGAAACAGATAGGTGGGGCAGAACAGATTATAAAAATCCCTGCAAGCCCTTCTTCAGCCCTTCTCTTCTCTTCCCTTCTCTTCTTCTCCACCAACATTGAAGCATGTGATCACCTTTTCTGTTCAGGGCTCAAGCCATGTGGTCCTGTCCACCATTAAACCATCTTTCCAAGCAGCCTCCATGTCTCCAGTGTCTTTTTCCCCACTTGGAGCCGAACCCAGAAGGACATTTCTCCCAACATACCCATCTGAAAAACTTAAGGTTACCTGATTTTGATTGTGAAAATCCAGGTGATTGATTACTAGATGTCAACAAAGAGATTACTGAGTTTTCTAACTTTGTTTCTTTTTAATGGTCAAACAGATTTTTGCAGCTCAGGTCTAAGATTTGTCATGAGATGAAGACTTATCATAAATTCTCCTTCCATCTGGGATCAGACTTGGGTAAGAATCTGAGAAAACATAGCATCTGGATATTGTAGGAAGCCTGTTGCTCAACATCTGTGGAACTTTTCTAGCTCTTTATTCTGTTGCATTAATGCATCAACCAGTACCAAACCTCAAATATTAAGTGTGCTATGTACACTGGCTCATTGGGCAATGTAAGGTAAGTTATCAGTGTTAAGCTTAAATATATCTGAAGATAGCCAATTGAAGCAACCCTTTTCATTATTTGATAGGTAACTATTGTTCCTAAAGCAGTAGATATCAAATTGGTAAGATCTGCAAATTGGTCTTGTTGGGAGAAATGTCCTTCTGGGTTCGGCTCCAAGTGGGGAAAAAGACACTGGAGACATGGAGGCTGCTTGGAAAGATGGTTTAATGGTGGACAGGACCACATGGCTTGAGCCCTGAACAGAAAAGGTGATCACATGCTTCAATGTTGGTGGAGAAGAAGAGAAGGGAAGAGAAGGGCTGAAGAAGGGCTTGCAGGGATTTTTATAATCTGTTCTGCCCCACCTATCTGTTTCCTGTTCCTGTGTAAGAAATGCATTCTGATTGGTTGCCAGACTCACATGGGCCCATGCAAGGGCAACCCTCTAGGCTGCTGAGTTTTGAATCCAGGTTTGATTGAGTTTAGATGCCATGTGGTCAGTTGAGTAAAAGGCAATATTATCCTGCCTTCATTGCCATCCCCCCTGGAGCTGAAGGGGAGAACTCTTTATTATGTAAAGTGGACTAGCTTGGCCTTCTTAATGGCCCATTGACAAAGTGGGATGGGCAGGAAGCTGCAGGAATTTACTCTGTGTTTAAAATGTGTTTCTCCCTTTTTCACATCCAGGAAAATATAATATTCTGCCTTATCAATATTTCCTAGGATATTTCATTTTTCTGGGAGAGGGCTGGGTGATAACTTCCTACAGTCTTAAGAGTTATATTATTATGGTAATAGCCATGTGTAGAAAACATATTGAGAGGGATCACTTGTCCTTCCCTGTTCAATGGTGTGACCTGATTGCATATTCATTTGTTGCTTTAAAAAATCTCTCTCTCTCTCTCTCTCTCTCTCTCTCTCTCTCTCTCTCTCTGTGTGTGTGTGTGTGTGTGTGTGTGTGTGTTTAAAGCTATCATCAGTTCTTAAAAGAAAAGAGATGTGGCAAGAGAAACCCAAGAAAGATAACATTTTTTCCTGGCCAATCTACTGTGGCTCGGATAAATCCTTCCATTTCCCTTCCTTCACTCCCAACTTCAGATAAGAAGGTGTATCTAGGGACATATGCTACAGGGAGGAAATCAATTACCTTAATGGCATCAACAGCACACAGGCACACATTACATTTCTCTTTCCTGATTAGTGGAAATCTAGAATCAAACTTGCAGAATGGGTATTCAGATTTAAGACTTGAAATATGTTTTACACAAGCTGCAGCTATTAACCAATTAACACATAAGACTGATCACTTAATGAATTCATTACCAAATACCTTGCAGATTTTAAGATCTGATTTAAAAAAGAATAACTAGTAGTAATGGGAAGAGGCAAACTATTTTTATCAATATGTCTCAAGCACCACACTTAAATTATTTGGCAGAAAATAATCATAACTCTACAATTTTAATAGCTTATGTATTGATGTAACTATACTGGAATATTTATTTTAAGAATGCATTGACCTTGTGTTTTCTAAGCAGTTTTTTTTTTTACAAAAACCATATTTTTCAACTTATTATAAACTTCCAAATTTGAAGGGTTTCGATGAGTTGCATAATAATTTTCACTATTTAGCCATGTTTACTGAAACTCATAGAAGCTTTCCCCTCCCCCTCCATTCAGTCTTGTCTGATTCTTGGAAACTGCCTGGGCAAATCCCTTCAGGTTTTTTTGCAAGATTTTAGAAATGGTTTGCAATTGCCTGCTTCTTTTTTTTTATAATTTTTTTATTTTTGAATAAACACAAACAAACAAGACACAACAAACACCATAAAAACATATTCCATTACAAATTATAAAAAGTGTGTCAATTGGTTACAAAGAACTTTCTTGCATCCCTTCCACAGTCATCATCTAAAATCCATATCAAATTATATATTTTACATCAAATATATTTATATATATTACTATCATCATACCTCATCCTTCATATGACTATAGTTGTTTTAACATCCCTTTGTAACAAATATTCCAAAATTCAAAGCAAAACCACATAATGGCATTCCACTGTCTATTTTCAATATCATCCAACAACATTCTATCTTTGTGAAACGTTCTAAATAAAAATTAATTATGTTTGATAACAAAGTTTCTAAACCTTCTTTCTTAATCACTGTTTACAATTTATATCCAATTTCAATATTATAGGCTTTCATACATAACTAAGTTTCAAAACTTCATTTCATGGTCACCATTTAAAATTTATACCAAATGTCCTCTTGTCGAACCAATACATATGTATACATTATATCATTATCAATAGAAAGAGTGCAGAGAAGAGCAACAAAGATGATTAGGGGACTGGAGACTAAAACATATGAAGAACAGTTGCAGGAACTAGGTATGTCTAGCTTAAGAGAAAGAAGGACTAGGGGAGACATGATAGCAGTGTTGCAATATCTCAGGGGTTGCCACAAAGAAGAGGGAGTCAAGCTATTCTCCAAGGCACCTGAGGACAGAACAAGAAGCAATGGGTGGAAACTAATCAAGGAGAGAAGCAACTTAGAACTGAGGAGAAACTTCCTGACATTTAGAACAATTAATCAGTGGAACAGCTTGCCTCCAGAAGTTGTGAATGCCCCAACACTGGAAGTCTTTAAAAAGATGTTGGATAGCCATTTGTCTGGAACGGTATAGGGTTTCCTACCTAGGCAGGGGGTTGGACTAGAAGACCTCCAACGTCCCTTCCAACTCTACTATTGTATTGTATTGTATTGTATTTATCTAACTATATCCATGATCAATCCAATTTCAATATTATAGGAAGGATGCTTTGTTGACATCAACATACTTGGTGAAACATCCTTCTGAATGTTTTGCCCAGCCCTAATATTAATCACCCAACTGAAAAGTATCTTTATTCAATGTTTTTTGTTTACATTTTATTTTTATTATTCATGATATTTATATTCTACTTTTCCTGAAAGATCTACAGACGTGTAGATCTTTAGGGTTTCCTGCCTAGGCAGGGGGTTGGACTAGAAGGCCTCCAAGGTCCCTTCCAACTCTACTATTGTATTATTGTATTGTGTATATAGCATTTTTTTCGCCTCGGGATGAGAACTTCCATAACTTCAGAAGCATCCAACAGCAAACTCTCTTGGACAACCCTCTCTTGCTGATGCAAATAGCAAGTCAAGTTCAAGGCAGGAGTAGCAGCCCCTCACAAGCAACCCCTAAGCACTTTACAGTTTTAAATATCAGAAACAGCAGTAAAAAATGAATCCAGAAAGGAGCCAGAAAGCAGTCAAACTCTAGCGAGAGAGACATCATGTTTTATGCACTACTTAACTACTCAATCATCATGGCTTGTACCAATGGTAATTTCCAAGCCTTTTACCCAGGAGTCTCCACATAAAGCATACTGAAGCAGTCAAGATGGGATATAATCAAAGATAGACGTTAATTAAGGCTGAAAATTTCAGAAAGAGTTTGTTTGTTTAGTTAGTCAATTAGTTAGTTAGTTATTACAAATGCTTCTAATGCAGTTCAATCATAATGACTCTAAGTCAGTGATGGGCAACTATGGCCTATGGACTTTCTGACTTGTGGACTTTAACTCTGAGATTTTCATGAAATCCACAGGTGATAAAGTTGACGTAGCTGTCCACCTCTATTCTAAATAGTAAGTTGGTGCAGTAGCCCAACATATTCATGCAAAAAATACAATCTTACTGCTGATCTCTCAAATCTTTCAGATTATGTACCAGAGGTGGTATTCAGCAGGTTCTGACCAGTTCTGGAGAACTGGTAGCAGAAATTTTGAGTAGTTCGGAGAACCAGTAAATACAACCTCTGACTGACTCCATCCCATCTATTCTCTGCCTCCCGAGTCCATCTGATTGGGAGGGAATGGGAATTTTGTAGTATCCTTCCCCTGGAATGGGGAGGGAATGGAGATTTTACAGTATCCTTCCCCTGCCATGCTCACCAAGCCACGCCCACCAAGCCATGCCATGCCCACAGAACCAGTAGTAAAAAAAAATGAATCCCACCACTTCAGAGCACGTGAAGTGTTAATACCACTTTATAATGCCTTGGTAAGGCCACACTTGGAATACTGCATTCAGTTCTGGTCGCCATGATGTAAAAAAGATGTGAAGACTCTAGAAAGAGTGCAGAGAAGAGCAACAAAGATGATTAGGGGACTGGAGACTAAAACATATGAAGAACGGTTGCAGGAACTGGGTATGTTTAGCTTAAGAGAAAGAAGGACTAGGGGAGACATGATAGCAGTGTTCCAATATCTCAGAGGTTGCCACAAAGAAGAGGGAGTCAAACTATTCTCCAAGGCACCTGAGGGTAGAACAAGAAGCAATGGGTGGAAACTAATCAAGGAGAGAAGTAACTTAGAACTGAGGAGAAATTTCCTGACAGTTAGAACAATTAATCAGTGGAACAGCTTGCCTGCAGAAGTTGTGAATGCCCCAACACTGGAAGTCTTTAAGAAGATGTTGGATAGCCATTTGTCTGGAACGGTATAGGGTTTCCTGCCTAGGCAGGGGGTTGGACTAGAAGATCTCCAAGGTCCCTTCCAACTCTACTATTGTATTGTATTGTATTGTATTTATCTAACTATATCCATGATCAATCCAATTTCAATATTATAGGCTTTCATACATAACAAAATTTCTAAACTTCCTTTCATGGTCACCATTTAAAAATTTATACCAAATTTTCTCTTTTCAAACCAATACATATGTATACATTATATCATTATCAATTATCTATCTAGCTATATCCATTATCACTTCATTTTTAACATAATGCTGTAATTTTAACTATGTATCTAGTATTTTGTTAATAGTTTTCATATCTCAACCTGTATCTTTCCAGTAGTAGTACAGTATTTCTTTTGCCTTATGTGGGATTAATCTTCTGGTTATTTCATTAATCAACTTTGTGTGGACTTCTCTTCGCACCTTGTTGCTTGTTGCATGTCTTATAAATTCTCAAAACCCTCCATCAGCTTCTTTAATCAGCATAACTTTGGTTATCAGTGCTTTTGTCAAAGTTCCTCTCCTTAAAACCATTAATTATTCTCTTTCTTTCTTCTTCTATACCTTGAAATCTGGGGTAGAGGTCCTTTCCATCTATCTTCCCTTTCCATGTTCCATTCTTTCCATTTCCAACCACGCTCAGATCACTGTCAATATCCACAGTTATCTTGCCTCTTTGTTCATTTTTCCCTTGGGTTTTTGAGACTCTAACTTCCACTTTTTCCCTTAGCTGGCTATCTTCAATTTCATCAAATTTTGCTATATTACCATTTATATTTTCCAATTTCTTCTCATTTCTCTCTGATGTTTCTAATCTTTTTTAATTTCAAACATAATTTGTTGTAATGTTATGGTTTCTTCTTGGTATTGTGTCATTGTCCAATTTATAAACACTGCCACTCTAGTTGGAAAACAAAGCTTTGTTTTTCACTTCTCTCTCGCTGCCAAAGAGACATCCAAAGGGCACCTGCATAAACGACCCATCTTATCTCTTTGCAAGCTAAAACTTTTGAAGTGCAAGGTCAAAATGATCAAAGGAAAGAGAAAGAAAAAATATTTCCAGAAGTCAGCCGCCAACCTCCAAGTGGCAGTGTAACTTCTTTTCCCTCTGATGTTACTGCTCTCTTTATATTGCTTTTATATCCTCTTTATATTCCAAGCTTAAAAGAAACAAGGCTCTTAAATGGAACAAAAGGAAAAAAACCCCATCCAAGCCAATATTGTGAAAATAAAAAAAAAAAGATTTAATCCATAGGTAAAAAAAAAGTAGTAGAAGAAAAGCCAATACTTTCACTTTAAAAAGTAAGAAGTGTTTGCAAAATTTTCATCCATAGAAGGCAGTTAGAAAAAAGGATAATACACTGTCCAAAGTAGCTTAAATTTGCTGCTTATTTTCTTTTCTTTTCAAGTTTAATTTGGTTTTAATCTTTTTTGGGCAGTCTCTTTTGTAAAAATAAAATTTCCCCACTGGATGGACACACTTTCTCTTTCCGCTTTCCTCTGGTTGCAGAGTTGTCCTGACTTGGGGCTGCACTTCTATTGCCGGCTAGATTTTCTTGGATCTTGGACCAATCAGGGACTTTGCGATGTCCGTGAGATCAGCAAGATGTACTCTTCCCTGTCACCATCTCTTTGCGACGGTTTAGGTCCAGATGGACCACCCAGCAGTAAAAGTATCAGCTGCGATCTCGGAGCTCTGAGATCGCACGTCCGTATCATTATGATGTCAGCTCCTTTGCCATTGCCTGCTTCTTGGGGCTGAGAGAACAACTGGCTACCCAACTTGCTTTGTGCCTATGGCTGGACTAGAACTCAAACTCCCCTATTTCTAACCTTTAATCATCACATCAAACTGGCTCTCATGGAAGCTGTAGACCCAGAGGTAGTATACATCCAGGTTCTGGAGAACTGGTAACAGAAATTTTGAGTAGTTTGGAGAACTGACAAATAGGCTGTCCCCGCCCCCGCTGCCTCCCAGCTGATCATCTTTTGTTGCCCTGAGCAGGAGAACGAAGCTGGAAAGCAGATTAGTGGGGTGGGAAGGGAATGGGGATTGTGTAGTAATCTTCCCCTGCCACGCCCACAAAGCCATGCCCACAGAACCGGTAGTAAAAAAATTTGAATCCCACCACTGAGTAGACCATTACATAAGGACCCAACATATCAGCATTAGGCAAAGGATTTTGAATAAGTGCTTTGTGAATAATCTAGCACAACAAGCTTCTTTCAAACCATTAAAACAGCCACATCTTTGTTCACCTACATATCCACGATGCATAGTCAGACATTACTTCCGCTGGGACCCACCAGCTAAGCAAAGTGACTATCTATGCACACAGATGTGCTGGCTCTCAGGGACAATATTTGGAGCAGCTATGCAAGCAAATGAAGTCACAGTTTTAGTACCTTGTTTCCCTGAAAATAAGAGCTTCCTGGATAATAAGCCCAATCAGGCTTTTTAGTGCATGCACTAAAATAAGCCCTCCCCTCAAAATAAGCCCTCCCCCAAAATATTGCAACACAGCAGCAGCCATGAGTGATCACACTCGCTGCCTCCTGCACCTCAAAAATAATAAGATCTCCCCAAAAATAAGGCCAAGTACTTATTTGGGGGGGGGTTCAAAGAAAATAAGACCCTGTCTTATTTTTGGGGAAACACGGTACTTGGACTTTTGAGTACTGGTTCTCACTGAGACATTTTGTGGAGCATTCCTTTCTGTCTTTCTATCATTTCTGAATTTGCTGTGAAGTTGCTAGAATTTGTTTGTGTAAGTCATTTTCATAGCCACCTTTGTTGTCATAATATTGCAAATCACCCAGAGGATTTAGCTTCTGCGGTTCTATAAATACAAAAAATGAATAAATAATAAAATAAGATAACAACAGTAGATGACAGTTATTGAAAGTATTAGCAGTGGAATTAGCCTTTCTCCAGAATTTGTAGTTAGCAGTGGGTGATTGATTATTCTAATGATACAAGGATGAAGTACGTTCCTTCTTATTTATTTTGTATTTACAGCAACCTTGTTATTTGTTTTGGGAATGTATATACTTTTTTTGGAACTTTGGTTGTAGCTCGCAATGCTAAGATTATTTAGGATGAAAAGCAACTTAGCCCCCATTGCTTGTTGCTTCTCCCTGCCCCACCAGATTTAGCAGGAGGAAATGACCTGGGTGTCTTCCATCAAACAATGTCAACTTGTTTTACATTGCACTCATGCCTTCTCTAGTTCTTGCATGCCCTATGAAATAGCATTCCCTCAAAAATAGCTAGCAAACTGTTAGCCTTTTTGTAAGGAAGTGAAGACTGCTCCCCAAGTATCTGGGTCAGGCAACGAGTTCTCCTGGTGATGGAGCTCTTTGCTGGGAGTTATTGTTACAATAATTATTGTTCTTACAATAGTTATTCTACTGAGGGACGTTGTGGCTCAGTGGCTAAGACACTGAGCTTGTTGATCAGCAGTTCGGCAGTTCGAATCCCTAGCACCATGTAATGGAGTGTGCTCCCATGACTTGTCCCAGCTTCTGCCAACCTAGCAGTTCTAAAGCATGTAAAAATGCAAGTAGAAAAATAGGAACCACCTTTGGTTGGAAGGTAACAGAGTTCGATGCACTTTTGGCATTTAGTCATGCCGGCCACACGATCATGGAGATGTCTTCGGACAGTGCTGGTTCTTTGGCTTTGAAACGGAGATGAGCACCACCCCCTAGAGTTGGGAATGACTAGCATATAGTGCGAGGGGAAACTTTACCTTTTATTGTTCTAACTGAGAGTCATGGGTTTACATTATTATGATGGTTTTAATCTTTGTATGACAGTCAGAGTCCATGCTGTAATGAATGGCTGCATAAATGGTTTAAATAAATATTAAATTCTAGTAGAATTCATAAATATAGCATTAAGTACAACAATTAACACCTCTAGGCACACCTTATAAGATATCCTGAGAATTTCCAGGGCTCAACTTCCTAAAAGCACTACTTTAAGTTTTAGATATGCAGAGACAAAGCAGCAGGCTGAAAATTATCATCTCTTCTAGGTGTGGTGTGTATTTTCTCCCAGCCAGTGAATAGCCTAGTAAAGTTATATCTAAGCAGTGAGGTGTGAGAAAGAATATTATTTCATGATGGTTCTGTGTAAACTCACCCAACACTGGATGAAAGAACTTTCATTCTTTGGGGGGGGGGAGGGGAGAAATGGAAAAATCCTGTCCTCGCTTATTCTTTGAGTAGCATTTTTTTTACACACTCAAATTACAACTAAACGCAAGATGGTTAAGCGAGATGCTCCAACTCCTAATTTTGATCAACAGCAAAACATTTGCTCTGGAATCTAGAGATTTCAATCCCAGCTGGAACAGCAACCTTTCCCCTATAATTAATTTTTGTGTGCTGCAGTCCATTAGAGAAGAGAGTGACAGGCTCTAGATGCAGATTACCGGCTCATGTATGGCCCAGAGGAACATTATGGTCTTAATTAAAGGTGGCACAATATGTCACTGGTGGTGATGAATTCAGCATTTTCAATACAGTCGGCACCTCACCACCTTAAGAGAATTCCAGTAGCAGGCAATTGAATAATTGAAAGGCAGATCATGTTCTTGTGAGTTTTTCAGGACTGCTATTGGGAATACTTGATAATTTATGACGGCTTACACCACCAAATTAATTACATTTTCCTTATCCCACATGTCTATTTTTTAAAAAAAAATCTAGGCTGGTTTGAATTTAAAGTAACAATGTTGTACATGCCATCAGACCAGGCAGCGGCTCGGTAATAACGCCAACAAATTTACTCATTGTTCCTGCAAAGTGTCATTTATCTCCACATCGCCATGCCTCGTAGTGATATCAATACTCATTTTTTTGAGGGGGGGTATTTCTGAAGTTTGGCATACCTAGTTTTATGAGAAAATTATCTGGATGGGCCTTTTGTTTCAGAAATTGGTGAGAATCCATTTCAATGTTACTGTCAACAAGACCTTTTGCCCTTTTGAGAAACAGGGCTTGAGAAATGGTCTTATTTCTCCAACTCATTATAGTTATGGATAGAAAATATCTCAAGACATCTAGTCTTCTGCGGGTCTTCCTCCAATGTATGTGAAGCTGTCGTTCCCCCCAAACCAGGAAAGATGTGTTGAGATTCTTTTAAGCAGCGTCCTTTACTATTCCACACCCAGAATCACAAATCTTATCAAATTAAAGCAAACTACTTACAGCATTGAATATATATATACCCTGGGAGCTTCTAGGAAAGAGCTGTCTTAACTCTCTTTCTCCCACACAACCTGTCAAAACTGTGCTGCTTCTTGCTCCTCTGTACTCCCTCCTTCCTGGGAATCCAGACAAAATTCCATCACAGAAGGCAAAAGTTGCAGGGGTGGGATTCAGCTGGTTCGGACTGGTTTGGGCGAACCTGTAGCTCCGATGATTAGCTGGGGAGCGAACTGGTTCCCTCCGATGATCAGGTTGGTCCACCCACCCCTGTGCTTTTCTCACCTATATCCTCTCAGCTGATTTGCACAGTAGAGTGGATTGATGCATCTCAGATGTGTTACTCCCCAGAAGTAATGTGGAAGATAAGTTTTGTTAAAACTGCTGATGCACACAAAGCTCGCATCAGGCGTGCGAGCATGCAAAGCACACAATCACCAAACCGGTTGTGAAACCGGCAGGTTCCCACCACTGCAAAAGTATATGTGAGGAATTTTGTTCAGAAGTTGAGCTCCAATGCACTCTACAAATATAAAAGGATGTAGAAGATTTGTAAAGTGATTTGGCTGTTTACAAATTGTAGAAGTCAAGATCTTTATTTGAATGTTCAGTGTGAGAAGATCTGCAGACAACTCACACAACAGCTGCAGCCATTCTGAAAGCGGTCCTTGAGACTCAAAAACATGCTAAACATAGGAAGATGTATTCGATTTTAATACTGTGAATAGATACAATGACTAGTGTGAACTATGCTCAGGTTGGAGAATGACAAATGGAGTGAAAATAAAGCTGACTTAATTGGTCACTCTATAGTCCACTTGAAGTTGTAGGACAGTCAGAATACATTTTTTAAAAAATAATTATGTTTATGATTTAGCACAAACCTGCTGTAGTCAGGAGATTAACTCATTTCTTTCTCTAGCTCAGTGTTTTTCAAACTTGGAAACCTTAAGATACATGGACCAGATCCCAGAATTCCCCAGCCAAAATGATTATCTGCACAACGTAAAGTTGCCAAGTTTGAAAAACATTGTTCTAACTCTACCGAGATTGTATTTCTTCCCATTCTGAATCCAGAAGAAAGAAATATTTGCAAGATGAGGCACAACCAGAGACTTTTGCTTCAGAGGATCTTTTAAGGGAATGATATTGTACTTCAACAGTACAATATCCCTTAATTTAAAGGGATAACAAACACTGACAATAAACAGATTAATAGAAGTCTTTCAAGGTTTATTTGCAAATGTATGTTTTAACATGTAAATATATCTCTGATTGAATATATGAACATTAAAACAGGAAAGCAACGTAATAATAGTGATAATTAATAAATTAGTTTATTAGAATCATAAGCTTTATCATTTATATTTCCCTTTTTCTGATTCATTGGAGAGGATACAAACTTCTACTTCAAAATAAGAAGTTTCCATATTTTATTACCACAATAGTTTTAGCAATCTTTCAACAAAATCAATAGCTGTTGCTTTGAGGAGTACCCATTTTTCTTGCTTAATCATAGATAATTTGGAAAATGCAT